>NC_073627.1:78714892-80021767 GCF_029407905.1 Bubalus kerabau | reverse complement strand
CCAACATTGCAGGTGGATTCTTTTTTTTTTTTTTAATTATTATTATTACTTTTTTTACTTTACAATATTGTATTGGATTTGCCATACATCAACATGCATCCGCCACGGGTGTACATGTGTTCCCCATCCTGAATCCCCCTCCCACCTCCCTCCCCATACCATCCCTCTGTGTCATCCCAGTGCACCAGCCCCAAGCTTCCTGCATCCTGTATCGAACCTGGACTGGTGATTTGTTTCTTATATGATATTATACATGTTTTAATGCTAGTATCCCAAATCATCCCCCCTCACAGAGTTCAAAAGACTGTTCTATACATCTGTGTCTCTTTTGCTGTCTCGCATACAGGGTTGTCGTTACCATCTTTCTAAATTCCATATATATGCGTTAGTATACTGTATTGGTGTTTTTCTTTCTGGCTTACTTCACTGTGTATAATAGGCTCCAGTTTCATCCACCTCATTAGAACTGATTTAAATGTATTCTTTTTAATGGATGAGTAATACTCCATTGTGTATATGTACCACAGCTTTCTTATCCATTCATCTGCTGATGGACATCTAGGTTGCTTCTATGTCCTGCCTATTATAAACAGTGCTGTGATGAACATTGGGGTACACGTGTCTCTTTCAATTCTGGTTTCCTCAGTGTGTATGCCCAGCAGTGGGATTGCTGGATCATAAGGCAGTTCTATTTCCAGTTTTTTAAGGAATCTCCACACTGCTCTCCATAGTGGCTCTACTAGTTTGCATTTCCACCAACAGTGTAAGAGGGTTCCCTTTTCTCCACACCCTCTCCAGCATTTATTGCTTGTAGAATTTTGGATAGCAGCCATTCTGACTGGCATGAAATGGTACCTCATTGTGGTTTTGATTTGCATTTCTCTGATAATGAGTGATGTTGAGCATCTTTTCATGTGTTTGTTAGCCATCTGTATGTCTTCTTTGGAGAAATGTCTATTTAGTTCTTTGGCCCATTGTTTGATTGGGTCATTTATTTTTCTGGAATTGAGCTGCAGGAGTTGCTTTTATATTTTTGAGATTAGTTGTTTGTCAGTTGCTTCATTTGCTATTATTTTCTCCCATTCTGGAGGCTGTCTTTTCACCTTGCTTATAGTTTCTTTTGTTGTGCAGAAGCTTTTAATTTTAATTAGATCCCATTTGTTTATTTTTGCTTTTATTTCCAACATTCTGGGAGGTGGGTCACAGAGGATCCTGCCGTGATGTATGTCAGAAAGTGTTTTGCCTATGTTCTCCTCTAAGAGTTTTATAGTTTCTGGTCTTATGTTTAGATCTTTAATCCATTTTGAGTTTATTTTTGTGTATGGTGTTAGAAAGTGTTCTAGTTTCATTCTTTTACAAGTGGTTTACCAGTTTTCCTAGCACCACTTGTTAAAGAGATTGTCTTTAATCCATTGTATATTCTTGCCTCCTTTGTCAAAGATAAGGTGTCCATAGGTACGTGGATTTATGCCTGGGCTTTCTATTTTGTTCCATTGATCTATATCTCTGTCTTTGTGCCAGTACCATACTGTCTTGATGAATGTGGCTTTGAAGTAGAGCCTGAAGTCAGGCAGGTTGATTTCTCCAGTTCCATTCTTCTTTCTCAAGATTGCTTTTGCTATTCAAGATTTTTTGTATTTCCATACAAATTGTGAAATTATTTGTTGTAGCTCTGTGAAAAATACCGTTGGTAGCTTGATAGGGATTGCATTGAATCTATAGACTGCTCTGGGTAGTATACTCATTTTCACTATATTGATTCTTCCGATCCATGAACATGGTATATTTCTCCATCTATTAGTGTCCTCTTTGATTTCTTTCATCAGTGTTTTATAGTTTTCTATATATTTCAGGCAGATTGTTTACTAGCTGAGCCACAAGGGAAGCCCAAGAATACTGGAGTGGGTAACCTATCCTTTCTCCAGCAGATCTTCCCAACCCAGGAATCAAACTGGGGCCTCCTGCATTGCAGGCAAATTCATAATTCATTATAAGATTTATAATAAAATATGCTTAATTTTCCATTCCCAGAGACAGCTACCAAAAAATATACCTCCTTCGATTTTTATTCCCATCACTTTCCTCATTTCCCCTCAGGTCTGCTCTAAAATAATGTTCATAATCTGCTCCAAACTGTATTGTCCTGCCCTTCCTTTTCTGAGAGAAGAATAGGGAAAAAAATCTTCTCACTTGGTGATAATTGATTCATGCATGCATGCTCAGTCACATCTGACTCTTTGCGACACCATGGATTGAAGTCATCAAGGTGCCTCTGTACATGGGATTGTCCAGGCAGGAATAGTGGAGTGGGTTGCCATTTCTTTCACCAGGGGATGTTACTGACCAGGGATTGAACCTATGTCTTGTACATCTCCTGCATTGGCAGGCAGATTTTTTTATCACTCAGCAGCCTGGGAAGCCCTAACTGATTCATGCGTGCATGCTAAGTCACCTCAGTCATGTCTGATTCTGTGTGACCTATGGACCCTAGCCCTCCAGGCTCCTCTGTCTATGGGATTCTCCAGACAAGAATACTGGAGTGGGTTTCCATGCCCTCCTCCAGGGGATCTTCCCGACCCAGGGATCAAACCTGTGTTTCTTAATGTCTCCTGCATTAGCAGGCAGGTTCTTTACCACTAGAGCCACCTGGGAAGCCCAATTTATTGATACCTCAGGGATAAACTGGAAATGGTTATATTAATACCACCGATTTTTACCCCACATCTTAGTTTTCCTAATTCACACAAACCTGTTTTACTACAACTTAAAAATAAGTAGCAAACTTTATATAGTGTTTATCACCATTCAGTTTAGTTCAATAGTGAGGAGTTAATATGGGCTATGGCTAAAGAAACCACTTAAGGAATTTATAGTCTGTGGAAGAACATGTAAAGGGAGACAATTATATCCTAAGGTACAAATGATTTGAAACTCTCAAGACAGTAATTTTCTCAACTTTAAAATTCAAAAAAGCTTATTAATGGCAATAAGTAAAGTGGTTCAGGTGAATGTAAAGGGAGATCAATTTCTGATAGAGGAAGCTTCTTGAAATAAGGCAATCTAGGGAGTCAGGTATTGCCAGTTATTATTCTGCTTCCCTCTGTTTCTTCCCAATCCCCAACACGTGATTGGGGCCCAATGAAGAGCTGAGTCTCCAACTTTCCCCCATTGATAATATGAAACAATGTGGTGGGAGGTGGGGCTAGCTGGCATTCCGCTTTTTTCTCTTAACTGTGCTATATGTCTGTTGGAGGTTGGGGAACCAACAAGGGGCTCACCACCCACATACAGGAACTGGCATCTAAGTTAGCACCCCTGTGCTCTGTGCTTGCTCTGCTTAGTGGCTCAGTCATGTCTGACTCTTTGAGACCCCATGGACTGTAGCCCACCAGGCTCCTCTGTCCATGGGATTCTCCAGGCAAGAATACTGGACTGGGTTGCCATGCCCTCCTCCAGGGGATCTTCCCAACCCAAGAATCGAACCCAGGTCCCCTGTATTGCAGATTCTTTACCAGCTGTGCTACCTGGGAAACCCCATGTTGATGCCCCTAACCACAATCAAATCTAAGTCAGTTTCCTTTTCCTGTTGTTCAATCGCTAAATCATGTCTGACTCTTTGTGACCCCATGGACTGCAGCATACAATGCTTCCCAGTTCTTCCCTGTTCTTCAGAATCTTTCCTGTTCTTCAGAATCTCCCATGCTCAAATTTATGTCCATTGAGTCTATGATGCTACCTAACTATCTCATCCTCTGTCATCCTTTTCTCCTCCTGCCCTCAATCTTTTTTGCATCAGGGTCTTTCCCATTGAGTCAGCACTTTGCATCAGGTGGCCATATTGGAGTGTCAGCTTCAGCATCAGTCCTTCCAATGAATATCCGGGTTCATTTCCTTTAGGATGGACTTGTTTGATCTCCTTGTAGTCAAGGGACTCTCAAGAATCTTCTCTAGCCCGACAATTTCCTGTTACCTCAAGTGATATTTGGATTTGGTTCAGAACCCTCTATGTTCTTTCCAAAAAATGTCATTATGAGAGGAGTAAACTTTCTCTTACCTTCTTGGTACATATTTGACACCATCAGTCTTAGTATAAATTTTGGATGGGGTTTCCATTTCTTGATGGATGGGGTTTCATCACTTGAATGCCTATAGATGTACAGAGGGACAATAATTTAAATAGATTAAATCAGATTTCCCATCTGAAACTATGAAGGCCATTTTTCACAAATGTCAACCATAAGTTCTACATATGGTGATCTTAGATGTAAACATCTTCAATAAAATATTAGCAAGTCTAATCTAGCAATGAATAAATATAATTACTGATTCTGATCAACTGGAATTTATTCCAGGTATGCAAGTCTGATTCAACATTCAAATATCAACCAATGCAATTCACTGTACCAACAGGCTAAAAGAAAACACATGATCCACTAATTAAGAAATTGATTTAATGATATAAAATGAGTCTTCATGATAAAAACTCTCAGCCAACTAGGAATGGTGTGGAGGAAGGGACTTCTACTTGAAGAACAACTAACAAAAAAACCTACAGTTAACAAAACTCTAAATTGTGAATGACTGAATGTTTTTCACCTACAATCAGGAACAAAGCAAAACCATCCACTATTAATAGCTTTATCCAATGACTACTGGAAGTTATTGTCAGGCAAGGAAAGGAAATAACAGGTATACTGATTAGAAATGAATAAATAAAGCTGACCTATTTGTAGATGAGATGACTGCCTACATAGAAAACCCCAAGGAGCCTGTAAAAATCTACAACTAATAAATGAGTTGAATATGAATGTATTTATAAGATCATTATACAAAAATCAATATGGCATTTCTTTATACTAACAATAAATAGGCAGAAATGAAGAAAATTTACGATGCCTCAAAATAAAATGTGGTGCTTAGGTATAAATGAAAATATACATGGACAGAACCTGCATGCCTAAAATTACAAAATACTGATGAAA
Organism: Bubalus kerabau; assembly: GCF_029407905.1. NCBI lineage: Eukaryota > Metazoa > Chordata > Mammalia > Artiodactyla > Bovidae > Bubalus > Bubalus kerabau. The sequence goes on along the minus strand of NC_073627.1, from coordinate 80,016,785 downwards.
AAAGTCAAAGAATATCTACATAAATGGAGAGTTACACTGTGCTCATGGATGGAAAAGTTCAGTGTAATAACGATGCCATGCATGCTTGCTTAGTCCAGTTCTTTGTGACCCTATGGACTGTAGCCCATCAGGCTCCTCTGTCCATGGGGATTCTCCAGGCAAGAATATTGGAGTGGGTTGCCATTCCCTTCTCCAGGGGATCCCCTGAACCCAGGGATCAAGACCATATCTCGACTTATGTCTCCTGCATTGGCAGGCAGGTTCTTTAACATTGGCACCACTTGGCGAGCCCAATGAAGATGCCAGTTCTCTCCAAATTGATATATAGGTTTAACAAAATCACTATCAAAATCCCATGAAAGATTTGCTTTTAATATTAACAGAATTATTGCACCAATTTTATGGAAAGGCAAAGCAATTATAGTAGTTAAATGTATTTTAAATGACCATTTTTTATGATTCCAGTTTCTCTCCTTTCTTAGAATATCATTTATAGTTTTTTTAAAAAACTTTTTGTTTAGTAGTTTCTCTAGAGTTTGCAATATTATTTACAACTAATTCAATTCTACTTTCAAATAATACTATAATACCTCAGGGGTAGTGTGAGTATTTTATAATAATATAATATTAATTGCTTTTTCGTGTCCTTTGTATCATTCTTGTTATTCATTTCACTCACACATAAGCAAGTATCATCATCAGTTCAGTTCAGTTTAGTTTGGTCGCTCAGTTGTGTCCAACTTTTTGCCATCCCATGAATCGCAGCATGCCAGGCCTCCCTGTCCATCACCAACTCCTGGAGTTCACCCAGACTCACATCCATCGAGTTGGTGATGCCATCCAGCCATCTCATCCTCTGTCATCCCCTTCTCCTCCTGCCCCCAATCCCTCCCAGCATCAGAGTCTTTTCCAATGAGTCAACTCTTCCCATGAGGTGGCCAAAGTACTGGAGTTTCAGCTTCAGCATATGTGTATGTATGTATGTATATATATATATATATATATATATATATATATATATATATATATCTTCTATATGTATGTATATATATATCTTCTATACATAAGCTGTATACATAAGTATACATGATCAAATACATTTTTGCTACTGTTATTTTGTACAAATGCTTATTTGTCAAATCTGTTAAGAATAAAACACATAAAAGTTTTATTTTACCTTCACTTAACCTTTTTGATGTTCTTTTATTTCCTTGAAGTGGATTTCTGACCTGTGTAATATTTCTTGTCTCTGAAGAACTTCTTTTAATATTGCTAGGAAGGCAGGTCTACTGGCAACAAGTTCCTTCAATTTATATGTTTTTCTGAGAAAGTCTTAATTTCCCCTTCACTTTTGAAGGACAGGTTTTAAAGGTACAGAATTCTAGGTTTGTGGTTTCTCTCTCAACACTGTAAATATGTCACCTCACACTTCCATGTTTTCTTAGGAGTAGTTGACATGAATTTTTTGTTCTAATGCAAGCCGTCTTTCAGGATTTTTAAATTCATCTTTGATTTCCTGTCGCTTGAAAATAATATGAGCCAGGGGTAAATTTTTGTTATTTATCTGACTTGGAATCCTCTGAGTTTCATGGATCTGTGGTTTGATGTCCAACATTAATTTTGGGGAAATTCCAAGTTATAATTGTTTCAAATATTCCTTCTGTTCCCTTCTCTCGTTCTTATTCTGGTATTCCTATTATACTTATGTTACAACTTTTTGCAGTTGTCCCACAGTTCTCGGGAGTTTTTTAGTCTTTTTTTTCCCATTTGCTTTTCATTTTTTGGAGATTTCTGTTGAAATATTGGCAAATCTTTTGTCAGCTGTGTCCTATCTAATAAGCCCAAATAAGGCATTTTTCATTTCTGTAATAATAATTCTGACCTTTAGCATTTCTTTTTGGTTCTTTTTTAGAATTTCCATTTCTCTGCTTTACATTTACTCTTGCATGCTGTCTTCTTTGTCCATCGGAGCAGGGGTTCCCAGCCCCCTGATAGGAACCAGGCCACGCAGCAGGAGGTGAACAGTGGGCAAAGCTTCATCTATATTTACAGCCGCTCTCCATTGCTCCCACTATCACCTGAGCTCCACTTCCTTTCAGATCAGTGGCAGCACTGGATTCTCATAGGTACACATACCCTACTGTGAACTGCACATGCAAGGGATCTCGGTTATCTGCTCCATGTGAGAATCTAATGCCTAATGATCTGAAGTGGAGCTGAGGCGCTGATGCTAGTGTTAGGGAATAGCTGCAAATACAAATAGCAGAGAGGTATGACTGCACAGATACCATAACAAAGCAGTTACTTGCAGACTCATATCAAAACCCTATCAGTGAGTGGCAAGCGACAAGCTGTGTCTGGTGGCAGGCTTTAAGTCAGGCTCCAGTACTTTTATTTTAGTCTCTGTGTGGCCTGTCTATTGTTTTGTTTACCACTTCTGTACATGCCTCTTTCCCACACTATGCACTTGTCTCAGTCACAGTTTTCATAAGTCTACAAGCTAACCCTAGCCAAAATGAGTAAAAAAAGAAAAATGTTGCTGGAGAGCTTCTTTGAAAAGGGGGAAAGACTCATTAATGAGATGACAAAAGACTCCAAGACTACCAACATAAAGAAAGCTGCATATAAAAGAAAATATGAAGAGTCCTTAAATTGTGGGCTTACTGAAAAAATTTAATTTACATCCTCCAAGCCCAGCTTGTATAATATGTGGTGAATGGTTATCCAGCAAAGCCATGAAATCTTCAAAACTGGTTTGCCACATAGAGACCAAACAACCTGCATTAAAAACAAGCCTCTGGTGTTTTTCAAAAGAAAAAAAAATGTGAACACAAAGAACAGAGCAATTATTGAAGGCCACAATTTCATCAAATGTGTCTGCACTGAGAGCATCATTCTTAGTGGCTAACCACATTGCTAAAGCTAAGAAGCCATTTATTATTGGTGAAGAGCTGATCCTGCCTGCTACTAAGGACATTTGTTGTGAACTTTTAGGAGAGGAATGGCACCCCACTCCAGTACTCTTGCCTGGAAAATCCCATGGATGGAGGAACCTGGTAGGCTGCAGTCCATGGGGTTGCTGGGAGTCGGACACGACTGAGCGACTTCACTTTTACTTTTCACTTTCATGCATTGGAGAAGGAAATGGCAACCCACTCCAGTGTTCTTGCCTGGAGAATCCCAGGGATAGGGGAGCCTGGTGGGCTGCCATCTCTGGGGTTGCACAGAGTCAGACACGACTGAAGCGACTTAGCAGCAGCAGCAGTCCAAAAGTGGAGAAGGCAATGGCATCCCACTCCAGTACTCTTGCCTGGAAAATCCCACGGACAGAGGAGCCTGGTAGGCTGCAGTCCATGGGGTCGGACACAACTGAGGGACTTCACTTTCACTTTTCACTTTTCACTTTCATGCATTGGAGAAGCAAATGGCAACCCACTCCAGTGTTCTTGCCTGGAGAATCCCAGAGATGGGGGAGCCTGGTGGGCTGCCATCTATGGGGTCGCACAGCATCGGACACGACTGAAGTTACTTAGCAGCAGCAGTCCAAAAGGTGGCCTGTTTACCTCTTTCAGCTAGCATCATAACTAGATGAATTGATGAAATAGCAGAGGACAACAAGGCACTCATTAGAGAGGATTAATGAGTCACCGTGGTATGCAATCCAGGTTGATGACTACTGATATTGACAAATCAACAATGTCTGTTTTTGTGTGATGTATTTTCAGGAGGATGTGCATGAGGATATGTTATATGCACTTTTGTTGCCAACTAGCATGACCACACTGCAGAACTCTTCAAGCCTAAATGATTGCTGCTGCTGCTGCTGCTGCTGCTAAGTCGCTTCAGTTGTGTCCAACTCTGTGTGACTGCATAGACGGCAGCCCATCAGGTTTCCCCGTCCCTGGAATTCTCCAGGCAAGAACACTGGAGTGGGTTGCCATTTCCTTCTCCAGTGCATGAAAGTGAAAAGTGAAAGTGAAGCCGCTCAGTCGTGTCCGACTAGTAGCAACCCCATGGACTGCCGCCTACCAGGCTCCTGCGTCCATGGGATTTTCCAGGCAAAAGTACTGGAGTGGGGTGCCATTGCCTTCTCCAGACTAAATGATTACATATCAGGAAAACTGAGTTGGTAAGTTTGTCTCCATATATGCACACACAGATTGACTGCCATGACTGGATGGTTTTCTGCTTTCACTACTCAGGTCAAAGAGGTTGCTTCTGAATATGAGTCTATGCACAGATCCATCCATAGAGAAATGCTGGCTAGCCAAAAAATACTACCTGAACATAGCAAAGTTTTTCAGGATATGATTAAAATTATCATCCTCCTTAAAGTTAATGCCCTTTAGTTCAGTCACTCAGTCATATCCGACTCTTTGTGACCCCATGGACTGCAGCACACCAGGCTTCCCTGTCCATCACCAACTCCCAGAGCTTGCTCAAACTCACGTCCATCAAGTTGGTGATGCCATCCAATCATCTCATCCTCTGTCATCCCCTTCTCCTCCTGCCTTCAATCTTTCCCAGCATCAGGGTCTTTTCTAATGAGTCAACTCTTCGAATCAGGTGGCCAAAGTATTGGAGCTTCAGCTTCAGCATCAGTCCTTCCAATGAATATTCAGGATTGGTTTCCCTTAGTATTGATGGTTTCATCTCCTTGTCCAAGGGACCCTCAAGAGTCTTCTCCAGCACCAAAGTATGAAAGCATCAGTTCTTTGACACTCAGCCTTCTTTATGGTCTAATTCTCACATCCATACATGACTACTGGAAAAACAATAGCTCTGACTATATGGACCTTTGTCTGTGCTAGAAGAGGATCAGCTATTTGAGATCACAAATGATGGTGGCCTTAAAAGTATGTTGCTAGTGAGAAGTTGCTATATAACACAGAGACCCCAGCTTGGTGTTCTGTGATAACTTAGAGGGGTGGGATGGGGGGAGGGCATGGAGGCTCAAGAGAGAGATTATGTGTCTATTATTATGGCTAAATTGTGCTGTTGTCCTGAATAAACCAACACACTATTGTAAAGCAATTTTCCTCTAATTAAAGAATATATACATATTTTTAAATTTTTTTAACTTAAAAAAATTAAGTTATATATTTTAACTAGAGGCTAATTACAATATTGTGGTGGTTTTTGCCATACATTGACATGAATCAGCCATGGGTGTATATGTGTCCTCCATCCTGAACCCCCCTTCCTCCTCCATCCCCATCCCACCCCTCAGGATCATCCCAGTGCACCAACCCTGAGCACCCTATCTCATGCATCAAAACTGGACTGGCGATCTATTTCACATATGTTAATATACATGTTTCAATGCTATTCTTTCAAAAAGCATGTTTGAGACAACTTCAAATCTCCATATGTCAAGGTGGAATATCCTGATATTGCCACAAAAGCATTGAAAAACCTGCTTCCATTTCCAACACCACATCTTTGTGAAGCAAGGCTTTCTGCAATGACAGCAACCAAAATGAGATTATGGAATAGACAAGACATGAGAAACACACTTCAGGTTTCACTGTTTCCCATCACCCACAGATGAGATTGTCTAGTTGCAACAAAACAAGCTCAGGGCTCCCACTGATTCTGCAATATGGTAAGCTGTATAATTATGTCATTCTATATCACAATGTAATAATAAAAGAAGTAAAGTGTGCAATAAATGTAATGAGCTTGAATAATTCCCAAATCATCTCCCTTCCCAGTCTGTGGAAAAAGTATCTTCCATCAAACTGCTCCCTGGTGCTAAAAAGGTTGGGTACTGCTGCATTAGAGCCCCTAGCATATTATTTATGATTGTTTCAAATCCCCAGTCAGATCATTTCAACATGTCTATCATATCTTAGTTTGGATCTGAGGTTTATTTTGTTTCTTCAAACTGTGTATCTCTTAAGGTCCTGTAGGGCTTCCCTGGTGGCTCAGTGGTAAAGAATCTGCCTGCTAACGCAGAAGACATGGGTTTGATCCCTGTGTTGGCAAGATTCCCTGGAGGAAGAAATGGCAAGCCACTCCAGTATTCTTGCCTATGAAATCCCATGGACAGAGAAGACTGGTGGGCTACAGTCCTTGAGGTCACAAAGAATTGGACATGACTGAGTGATTAAACAACAACAATGTCTTGTAACTTTTTCCTGATAGTCGAACATAATATATGGAGAAAAAGAAGCTGTTGTAAATAGGCCGGTAGTTACGTGGTATCCAGATGTTGGGGGAGATGAAGCATTCTATAATCTTATGAGTAGGTCTCAGTCTTCCTGGAAGCCTGTACCTTTGACTATGAACTTAACCAGTGATTTTCAGTCCCCTCACCAGCATCTTAGGTGGGACAGGATGGCCAGAGTGGACTGAAGCTGGGTGTTTTCCTTCTCCCACATGGAAGGCTAGATGAATCTCATGCTCATGCTCAGTGGCTTCAGTCGTGTTTGGCTCTTTGCAGTGCCATGGACTGTAGACTTCCAGGCTCCTCCATCCATGGGATTTTCCCAGTGAGAATACTGGAGTGGGTTTCCATTCCCTCCTCCAGGGGATCCTCCTGATCCAGGGATTGAACTTGTGTCTCTTCTGTCTCCTGAATTACAGGCAGATTCTTTACCACCCGAGCCACAGGGTAAATCCCTGAAGCTGTGTATTTCCATTTATCCCTGTAGAAATTAGAGTCAGCTGTGAGAAGAGGGTTGCATAGGTCAGCTAGGCTGAGATAAAACACCTGCAGGCTGGAGTCTAGTTAATAGTTTCTCTTGAGGGGAAACCTTGTTAAGAAGAACAAAATGCTCTGGAGTATTTCAAAATGGTGGGCCTTCCCTGCCTCTTGCAGTAGCGGCAGGGGATTTTCCTCCAATTTCCTTTGTAAGAACCTGGTGCAAATCTAGAAGGTAAAACCCCCCAAAATTCACCCCACCCCATGAATGAGTTCTCCAGAGTTTGTTATTCTCAGAGTTGTCTACTCTGACCCTCCTAACCAATTCAGTTCTGATTTCCCTATCATGGCATGGATTCCTGCAGAGGTTTCAGCTTATGGATTTCTGCTTTGGTAAGTTATGGTTCTTTGCATTAATTTGCTGGCCTCTTCAATTTTGGTGGCAGTGATTTGCCTTGTGACCTCACTTCTCTTGGTTAAGTTGGGGCTGCTGACAAGTATTTCTCACCTACGCAGTTTTATTATCCATTTGCACTACAAAGATAGGTTAAAGCTGTGCTAAAACTTGAAGCAGTTAGGATGCTTTGGGTTGCAAATAACATAAAACTCAAATTAAAAAAGGCCTTAAGAATAACATTTATTATTTTGCATAAGAAGAAGCCTAAAAGTAGGACGATAATTACAGAGTATTTTAGTTGAGAAGTTTACAAGGTCTTCAAGTGCCCAAGTTCTATCTTTGGGCTTAATTACTTTCAAGATGGAGTTTTTGTCCTCAAACTGTAACAATGTCAGTATCTTCTCTGTGATACTGTACTCTAATTCTGAAAGATTATAGGACAAAAATTTTGAGACAACTGGGCAAAGAGTATGATAGATTTCTCTGTATTATTTAATACAGTCCCATGTGAACCTACAATTTGAAATACAAAGTTTAATAAAAAAAAAAATAAAACCTAGGAAGTGCAGTAGTTTAATATTATTAGAGAGTAAGTGCTTATCAGAGAGTATTGGAAGATGTGAATAAAGAAACTGGTATTGGGAAGCCTGGAGGGGCTTGAAGTTTATGGTAGAAGGTTTGGATTTCATGTTGCCAGTGATGTTATACCATTGTGTTAGTTTTATATTGCCAGTGTAACAAATTATCATAAATGTAATGGCTTAAAATAACACCAGTTTATTATCTTACGATTCTGTAGGTCAGCAGTCTAAAGTGGCTTCACTGAGCTACAATTAAAATGTCCGTGGCGCTGTATGTGTATTTCTTTTCTGGTGGTTATAAAAGAAAATCTGTCCCTTCACTTTTTGTTATTGCTGGAGACTGCCTGAATTCCTTGGCAACGAATCCCCTCCTCCATTTTCAAAGCCAAGCTTGTGGCATCAACAGGTGTGTCCGACTCTGGCCCTCCTCCTTTTCTCTTAACTTATGAGGGTCAGGATAGTCTCCTTATCTCAAGATAGTTAATTACACCAGCAAAAGCTCTTTTGCCATAAAAGGTAGCATATTTACTGGTTCTAGGAATTAGGATATGGAGATGTCTTAAAAGGGTATTATGTATAGATACTTATTGCACATAACTTGTAAGACAGCTAAAAGAATTCAAGATTAAGATTGAGTACACTTAACATTAGGTGTTTAAGCAAAACATGTCTGCAATTGTGTGTAGTGGTATGATTTCCCTGTTCCTCTAAGTCTTCCAACCCTGTGCCCAACGCTGGACTCAAAGTAGAAAAACATAGCGCTCTATTTATTATTGCTATATATTGTGGATTATAGCAGATACTGGATGTTCTTTTAGTGACTCCTGGGGCATTTGTCTTCTATTTTTCTGTGTTCCAATTTTTGTTGCCCCTTCAAAATGGGAATTATTTCAAAGATTCCAAACATGTAAGTTGTGCACATCAGTCTAATTCTTTCGGTCCTCTTCAAACAAGATCCATGCTTCAACGGTTTGTCTCCTATGAGACCATTGCATTGAAAAGGCTGGTGTTCCCTAATTCTCACTGGCTTTTTTACTCTGAAATTTCATTCAGAAAAGTACGTGCAATTCCAGTGGATTAATCTGTTGTAGCTTGCTTAGGTAGTCATTAATAACAAAGCTGAAAACATTCTAGTGCAGAGCAAATTTTACTGTAATTAAATTGTTCAAAGTGAAAGAATTCAGTATGACTTTTACTTACCTTTGTCTTTAGTCAGGGAAAACAGTAATCTTGCTGAAATTTTTGGTGTGTAGGCTGTCAGTTCTTCTCTTTCATCTCTGAAGGTTAAATATCCATAGACTTGACTTTAAACTTTGTTCTTTAGAGATTTGTACAAAGGACTTATATAGTCGAATTTATAATTTAGAACTATTTTACTGCATTATGAAGGATGTGTGATTTGTGGAGAAGAAATGACTTGCATTAATCTTAGTTGGCTTTTCCTAAGTATTTTACTTGTCAGTGAGATTAAAGCTCATATGAGATTGTCCTCAGATATTACTTAACATGCAGAGATATTAGTTAAAGTAACATAAGCATGCATTATATTTACTTAATGTGTTAAGTGTTCGATACAAAGGATTTCTTCAGAGCTACTTTACTTGATCAGAAAATGGGAAAGCAAACTAAGTTGTCTCCATGGCTTACCCAACTATCCTGCCATTTCATGAAATTTTAATGAAGTTAACAATACATTGTAAATGAGTTCAGCATTAGTACTGAAGTAGCAAAAAGAGGTAGAAATGGGAAATGCAAAGCCAGTGAAATTAACACTTAAAACAGCAGTCAATGAAAGTATCATTCAGAATTTCAATATATGCTAGGCTTCTAGATAAGAATTTCATCAAGCAGAGCTCCTAAAATTCTGGCAACAATTTCTGAGTACTTGAAAGAAACACAGATATCAACTTGCTGACACCGTTTTAAATTCTTCCTTCAAAAGCTGAATAGAAATCATTACCTTTACCATCATTACTTTGTAACTATTTGACATGATTTATCCCTGAATGTCAAAGAGCTTTAGTATAATACCTTATCAAAAATTTAATAATTTCCTAGAATCTTGGGATAATACAGAGTTTTCTTCAAGTCAAATGCAGTGTGAATGGCAGAGAAAAAAATGAAAATTCACTTCTTTGTTCCCAGGTTCCTGAGCTAATATGTATTAATATATGCTCTTTTGGGCAGTGCAAAAATTATCTGCCCACTACCAGATTAGGGCTTCCCCAATGGTTCAGAGGTAAAGAATCTGCCTGCAATGCAGAAGACATGGGTTCAATCCTTGAGCCAGGAAGATCCGCTGGAGGAGGAAATGGCAACCCACTACAGAATTCTTGCCTGGGAAATCCCATGGATAGAAAAGACTGGTGGGCTACAGTCCAAATAGTCTCAAAGAGTTGGACACAACTGAAAAAATGAAATGAGCACTACTAAATTATAAGATGTTTCTTTACTTGCAAGAGGGTATAGTTTGTAACTGAGTTACTAATTAGAGCTTATCTAGAGGAAAAGGCCAGAGAAGGCAATGGCACCCCACTCCAGTACTCTTGCCTGGAAAACCCCATGGGTGGAGGAGCCTGGTAGGCTGCAGTTCATGGGGTCGCTAAGAGTCAGACATGACTGAGTGACTTCACTTTCACTTTTCACTTTCATGCATTGGAGAAGGAAATGGCAACCCACTCCAGTGTTCTTGCCTGGAGAATCCCAGGGACGGGGGAGCCTGGTGGGCTGCCGTCTATGGGGTCGCACAGAGTCGGACACAACTGAAGCGACTTTGCAGCAGCAGCAGCAGAGGAGAAGGTAAGGTACTAGTGAAGGGACACCAGAAACTTACCTCATCTACAATTGCTGAAAGATTTGGAAAAGAGAGAGACACATGATGTGGAAGGGAAGCTGATAGATACCTTTAGCTAACTGAATGTTGTCATGTCTAGTTCCTGAAGTTCTACATAGGAAAGTAACATGGAAACATGCTTCAGTCCCATATTGAGAAAAATAGAAATATCCAGTGATGAACTTTGTTGCCTTCTGAACTGTGAGCTTCCATCACTGATGTTTTTAAGTATAGCTGGATTATCATTCTTCCAATATGTGTTAAAATAATGGTGTGCTTTGTACATGAGAGTAGATTAGAGGAATACACTTCTGTTTTATATTTTCATAATTACTTACTATAACAAAGGAAGATGCTAAGGTAACCAACTGCCCAGTGAAGGGTATAACAGCTGGATACCCCAGGAGGAAAGTCTATCAAGATTGACAGCAAACAAATCTAGTCAAGGTCGAAGAGAACCCAAAACTGGCTCTAGTTATTCATGGCAAGGTATTCTCCGTTTGTACAAAAATATCTCAAAAATACATTCCAAGCCATAATTACAACTCTTTATATTGATCTTGCTTTTATAATGTATACTTTTAAACATCTTAATGTTCCATATCTTTCTCCTTTATGCTGAACATACCAGTGCTTTAAGAATATTAGTCTTGTGAGTTTTAGATGTATTAGGGTAACTTGTAGGATATTCAAAATAATGATTACAACAGTTTACTCCTATTTTTTTTTTCTGGGGGAATGTTCTGAATGTGTTTCATAGACCCCATTCTTGGAAGATTCTCTCTGAAGAACTTTTCTTTGAATTTTAGTGAAATTTAGTGGCAGTACTTGCTCCAACATGGGAGAGCTACCATAAAAGTAACAAATTTTGTAATTCCTTTAAGAATTTAAGGAAGGACATACCAGTGATCAGACATGCTGCTTTTTTTTTTTTTTTGGTATTAGTAGTAATATTTTTAATTGGGAATTTAGTTGCTTTATGGTCATGTTAATTTCTTCTGTACAGAAAAGTAAATCGGCTACAGATACACGTATATCTCCTCTTTATCACCACAGAGCATTGAGTAGAGTTCCCTTTTCTATAAAGTAGGTTCTCATTAGTTACCTATTTTATACAGAGTAACATATATATGTCAATCTCAATCTCCCAACTCATCCCACCCACCCCCATCCCTCCTTGGTGTCCATAGATTTGTTCTTTATGTCTGTGTCTCTATTTCTGTTTTGCAAATAGGTTCATCTATGCCATTTTTCTAGATTCCACATATATGCATTAATATGACATTTATTTTTCTCTTGTTTTTGTTGGATGCTGTTTGAGTGACCTGTGAACTCCAAGTACCGGAAGTGTCGGTCAGGAACTGTTTAAATCAGTGAGATCCAAAGCTGGGTATTATCGCTGAAATTTAAAAACACAATGAATTGCTTAAGTTAAATTAATGGAATATTTCAGTGAATAAGAAATAAAATGATTTTCTAGAGTTTCTTTATGTATAAAGATACATACATATATCATGTACATACATGCATACAAATAGTACCTGCTAATACCAAACTTATACCAATATTAAATTCCAATTATGATATTCAAGTTAATTAATCACCTTAATCAGGCTGTGAGAATTTCCACATCCTATATCTATATTCCTTTATAAAAATTTTTGAATTATCCAGTTCGGCGAGGTCTAAGGATCCTTTACTTCTAATGGTAAGTACTATTTTTTTTTCTCCCACCATTTTCTGTAATGAATGCCTTTGCACATTAAGACATTTAAAATACATTAAATTCTCATTTCATTACTGAGTCTGGCTCTTACCTTGGGCCTTAAATGTACATATGCTCAACTTATTTAAGAACATCTATATCCTTCAATATCCCTTTTCTAGAGCAAACTTCCTGTTTGTCCAGTGAGAATTGGCAGTAAAGAAGCTTTTTTCTTTTTTTTCTCTCACTCTGTCTCATTTGAAAGACTTGAATTCAATCTTTTGAGTATCCCACAGTGGTGGTAATGGTAGAGCCATGAGTGATTAAACATCTATCTAGCTGTTATCACTGAGGTGTTAATATTTAACCATTAAAAGAGGATTGTGTTTATTGCCAGGTTGATTATACAAGTAGAGGTTATATAATTACTTGCTGAGTATGTAGTAGAGGTAATGTTTAATCTTGATAGTAAACTGAACCATATGGCCTTTAAATTTTCTGTAATACCTAGGATTATCCAATTGGGTCTGATTTTGCCAGTGTGAAAATTTGAGGCAGAATAGTCCACCTCAATTCTAATCAGAAGTAGAGTATCAAAACTAAATAGACATGTAAAAGCTATGCACTCCAAAGAAACATCCAAACAGAACCATTTTGGGGGCAATCATGTCAGCTATTCAAACCTACCATTACTTGGGAGGATAATATTCAAGGAGTTCCTCAGTTTAAAACCAGTACTTGATCTCAAGTATTTAAATTTTCTCATTGAAAATCAGAGAAAGACAATCTAAGAAATGATTGTATCTATTTTCTGAGGAAATGAGAAATGAAAAAGACATCCAATAGGCATTTTGGTGTTCCCATGAGATTATAGCAACTTTATTTTCCTTTGTTGCTTTCAAAGACTTCAGATTCTGAGGGTAAGCTCCCTCATTTCTTCTTAGAGGCACAAACTCCAAATCAAATAAGCAAACACATTTACAAAAAATCTTTAGGGATGGAATGAGCACCTGTCGATGAAAACCAACCACTGATGAAAGCCAAGCTTGCTGTGCACAAAATCAGAGGGAGAGTACCCCAGGAACAAGTGGGGAATATTCAGCACTGAAAAAGTGAATATTCATATTTCCCCTCTCCATAAGAAAATCAGACATATAAATTTAACCTGACAGGGTGGTGGGGCTCATGCTTTTCTGTTGTTTTTATTGCAAATATTCATCATTTCTATTTTCCTCATAATAGCATTCATTTTAGTGTACTCATGGGCCATAACTTAAAGGCCAAAGCTATTCAGTTATCCCACTAGCATGATATATAGTGATTGTGGTGAAAAGCTATTTCATGTTGCATCCATGGCTTGGAATTGTACATTTCACAGTGTTGGAATTTCAAAATTTAGACAAAAATATTTATGATGGATCAAGCAAAGAAAGCAAAGCATGCCTGCTTAATAGGAGCTATATTGTAATGTTATCAGTAACATTAGCCTAAAGGATGTGAAAACAAGGTAAAGTGGAAGTTTTTGAACTGAGATGTTAAATGGTGTTGCATCAATGAGGGATGCAATTTTTACTTCTTTTATTCCCTTCTTCAATTTTATCCTTTCCTAGTCATGTGCTTTCCATTAATATATTGCCACAATGAGAGATCATTGCGTATAACCCAATCATTTGGAGTCTTAGACAAACAAGAAAAGGTCAAAGAAACAGCTGAATTTAGAGTGCATATCTGCTGGATTTATATTATGGACTTGGAGAGTTGAAAAAGCTTTCTTCAGTTTAATGAATTGAATATGATTTTGTTCTGGATTGAATCACTGTATGTCATTCAAACAGAAGTTCAACTTATTACTGCACCTGATTCCAGTTAAATATTTTATGAGACAGACAACTGGGGGAATTTGAAGCTGCGGCCATAAGAGTAAAAGCCCAAACACCTCTAGAGATGATTTTATGCAACACTATTGTCACCCTGCTCAACTGAAAAGTATCATAAGGATTATAAAACTATTTTAATCTATAAAATAATATAAAATAGAAAAATAAAGCAGACATTTACTGTCATATTATCTTTTAGTTGTGGGAACTTACTCAGATGTAGGCAAATTGAAAGAGAAAAGGAAAAGAGCTTGGGCATACTTATTTATATGCCACATGCATACCTTGAAGTATCTGAAAGTTTTCAGGTAGCAAATTTTGATATTTAATGTTTTAGAGGTAAATGCTATTGCAGTTAAAAAAAAAAACTGAAACAGTCACATAAATGAACATAATAAGGTCTTTAACTCTCAATACAAAGCATTAACAATTGTAGACTACAGAAAGAACAAATTTGCTTTTCTTCCTCTTCTATATTTCTCCATTAATCTATATATCTTACTTATGGCCCAGTTAATTTGGACATGACCAAAAGAATTGCTAAATGTATGTGGTTCATCGAAGGCCTACTGATGCAAAATTGGTTTAACTCTCTTTCTAAAATACTCCTGTGTACAATGTTTTTTCTTTTTTACCTCCATGAGTACCATGGAATACAATAAAATGACACTTTTAAAATAAATAAAGTTTAATATATATATGCATAAAGTTTATGTCAAACTACTGTGGATTTTGTTATGCTCAAAATAAGATGTGACATTATTAAAAAAAAAAGAGCAAATGTCAAGAGCTAATGCCTGTGAGTTTCACTTATTACTGAGGAACATCTCTCTGCAAAACTGATCCCTGTTTTCCTTTAGTCATTTCTAAGTTCTGAATATGGTAAGGTGATTAAGAGTCCATTTTTGGATGAAAATGGTCTTTAAAAGCAAGTCAAGTTGACCTTGTTCTTGTTGTCCAGTTGCTCAGTTGTACCCAGTTATTTGTGACCATCAGACTGCAGCATGCCAGGCTTTTCTGTCCTTCACCATCTCCCAGAGCTTGCTCAAACTCATGTCCATTGAGTCAGTTATCCTATCCAACCATCTCATCCTCTGTAGTCCCCTTCTCCTCCTGCCTTCAATCTTTCCCAGCATGAGAGGCTTCTCTAATGAGTTGACTCTTCAGATCAGGTAGCCAAAATATTAGAGCTCAAGTTCCAGCATCAGTCCTTCTAATGAATATTCAGGATTGATTTCCTTTAGGATTTACCAGTTTGATCTCCTCTCAGTCCTAGGGACTCTCAAGTGTCTTCAGTACAGCCTTGATGTACTCCTTTCCCAATTTTGAACCAGTTCATTGTTCCATGTCTGGATCTAACTGTTGTTCTTGATATGCATAAAGGTTTCTCAGGAGGGAGGTAAGGTGGTCTGGCATTCCCATCTCTTGAAGAATTTTCAAGTTTTTTTTTTTTTTTTTTTTTTGTGATCCATGCATAGTCAATGAAGTAGAAGTAGATGTTTTTCTGGAACTCTCTTTAACTCTCTTGCTTATTCTATGATCCATTGGATGTTGGCAATTTGATCTCTGGTTTCTCTGCCTTTTCTAAATCCAGCTTGAACATCTGGAATTTCATGGTTCATGTACTGTTGAAGCCTCACTTGGAGAATTTTGAGAATTACTTTGCTAGCGTGTGAGATGAGTGCAATTGTGTGGTAGTTTGAACATTTTTTGGCATTGCCTTTCTTTGGGATTGGAATGAATTTCCAATCCTTTTCCAGTGCTGGCCACTGCTGAGTTTTCTATATTTGCTGGCATATCGAGTGCAGCACTTTAACAGCATCATCTTTTAGGATTTAAAATAGCGCAACTGGAATTCCAGCACCTCCACTAGCTTTGTTTTTAGTGATGCTTCCTAAGGCCCACTTGACCTCACACTCCAAGCTGTCTGTATCTAGCTGAGTGATCACACCATCGTGGTTATCTGGGTCATTATGATCTTTTTTGTATAGTTCTTCTGTGTATTCTTACCAGCTCTTCTTAATATCTTCTGCTTCTGTTAGGTCCATACCATTTTTGTCCTTTATTGTGCCCATCTTTGCATGAAATGTTCCCTTGGTATTTCTGATTTTCTTTAAAAGATCTCTAGTATTTCCCATTTTATTGTTTTCCTCTCTTTCTTTGCATTGTTCACTGACAAATTCTTTCTGATCTCTCCTTGCTATTCTTTGCAACTCTACATTCAGATGGCTATATCTTTCCTTTTCTCTTTTGCCTTTCACTTCTCTTCTTTTCTCAGCTATTTGTAAGACCTCCTCAGACAGCCATTTTGGATTTTTGCATTTCTTTTTCTTGGGAATGATTTTCATCACTACCTCTTGTATAATGTCTCATGACATTAGTTTTTATCCATAGTTCTTCAGACATTCTATCAGATCTTATCCCTTGAGTCTATTTGTCACTTCCACTGTATAATTGGAAGGAATTTGATTTACATCAAACCTGAATGACCTAGTGGTTTTCCCTACTCTTCAATTTAAGTCTGAATTTGGCAATAAGGAGTTCATGATCTGAGCCACAGACAGCTCCCAGTCTTGTTTTTGCTGACTGTAGAGACTTTCTCCATCTTCAGCTACAAAGAATATAATCAATCTGATTTCGGTATTGACCATCTGGTGATGTCCATGTATAGAATCTTCTCTTGTGTTGTTGGAAGAGGGTGTTTTCTATAACCAGTGCATTCTCTTGGCAAAACTCTGTTAGCTTTTTCCCTGCTTCATTTTGTGCTTCAAGGCCAAATTTGCCTGTTACTCCAGGTATCTCTTGACTTCTTAATTTTGCATTCCAGTCCCTTATGATGAAAAGGACATCCTTTTATGGTGTCAGTTCTGAAAGGTCTTGTAGGTCTTTATAGAGCCATTCAACTTTAGCTTCTTCAGCTTTAGTGATTGGGGCATAGATTTGCACTACTGTGATATTGAATGGTTTGCCTTGAAGACAGAGATCATTCTGCTGTTTTAGAGATTGTACCCAAGTACTGCATTTTGGACTCTTTCATTGACTATGATGGCTACTCCACTTCTTCTGAGGGATTCTCGCCTATAGTAATAGATATAATGGTAATCTGAATTAAATTTGCCCATTCTGTCCATTTTAGTTCACTGATTTCTAAAATGTCAATGTTCACTCTTGCCATCTCCTGTTTGACTACTTCCAATTTACCTTGACATGGACGTAACATCCCAGGTTCCTATGCAATATTGTTCTTTACAGCATCGGACTTTACTTTCACCACCAGACACATCCACAGCTGGGCATTGTTTCTGCTTTGGCTCAGCCTTTTCATTCCTTCTGGAGCTATTTCTCTGCTCATCTCTGTAGGGTATTGGGCACCTATTGACCTGTGGAGTTTATCTTTCAGTGTCATATCTTTTTGCCTTTTCATACTGTTCATGGGGTTCTGAAGGCAAGAATGCTGAAGTGTTTTGCCATTCCCTTCTTCAGTGGACCACGTTTTGTCAGAATGCTCCACCATGACCCGTTCTTTTTTGGGTGACCCTACACGGCATGGCTCAGAGTTTCTTTGAGTTAGACTAGGTTGTGATCCATGTGATCAGTTTTGTTAGTTTTCTGTGATTGTGGTTTTCATTCTGTTTGCCCCTGATGGATGAGGATAAGAGGTTTGTGGAAGTTTCCTGATGGGAAGGACTGGCTGTAGAGAAAACTGGGTCTTGTTCTGGTGGGCAGGGCCATGCTCAGTAAATTTTTAATCCAATTTTCTGCTGATGGGTGGAGTTGTGTTCCCTGCCTGAGTTTGGCCTGGGGCCAAACTATGATAGGGGTAGTGGTCGTAATGGTGGCCTCCTTCAAAAAGACTTATGCCAGCATGCCATGGCTCCCAGGGCTGTTGTAGTCAATGCTCTTGACCCGGCAGCAGGCCACTGTCGACCCACAGCTCTGCTGGAGACTCTTGGACACTCACAGGCAAGTCTGGCTCAGTCTCTTGTGGGGTCATTTCTCCTTTCTCCTGGGTCCTGGTGTGCACAAACTTTTGTTGTGCCCTCCAAGAGTCTGTTTACCTGGGGGTTCTCAGTCCTTTCGCCAGATCCCCAGGCTGAGAAACCTGTTGTGGGCCCTAGAACTTTTGCAACAGTGCAAGAACTTCTTTGGTATAATTGTTCTCCAGTTTATGGGTTGTCTGCTCAGCGGCTCTATAACGGGGCTAATGGTGACCTCCTCCAAGAAGACTTATGCCACACATTGTGCCTCCCAGGTCTGCTGCAGCCAGAGACCTTGTCCCCAGGCCCTTGTCGGCAGGTCACTGCTGACACATGCCTCTGCAGGAGACGCTCAAACACTCAAATGCAGGTTTAGCTCAGTCTCTCGTGGGGTCACTGGTCCATTCTCTTGGTCCTGGTACATGAATTTGCTGTGCAAATTGTCCTACTGATGACAAATTGAAGCTATCTAAGCAAGGGTTGGCATTCCTGACTTTTCTGATTTGTGTGATCTAAGGGACTCTCTCTCCTAAGGAAAGATGGCTGTTTTTGAAGGGTCAACTCAATTGTTAAACACAATTTACAAGACACAGTGCCTAACCATCACAATAATTTTAGAGATTCATTAAAATGTTTTCATTTTTTAAATAAACTTTTATGTGGAAGAAAATGTTGTAATATGTGATTAATATATGTGTTTTATACCAATGCACTTTAAAAAATACAATTTTAATATTTTATGGAGAAAGGGGCCTGCTTAGGAAGGAAAAAACACCTAGGGCCCATGAATGCCATAGCATGTTCTTGCTGGCTTTAACTTATAATCATGATGAAAGAGAAAAGGTGGCCATAAAAAATACATTATTGTGTGCAATGGGTTAATATTAGGCTTTTTAGATTCTGGATATTCCAAAATTAAATTTCAGCCAATTTATCAATCATTCAGAGTGCTTTCTAATTTCCTTCAAGCTGAAGTAATAGATATAATGTGAACATGTTCCATCATCTTTCATTTGGAGGCTAAAACATGGTTCTTTATTGCATTCAAGTGAAACGTGCCATTCCATGTGGCCCTGCTGCATTAGCCAGTTACTCATTCAAGATGGCATGAATTCTCCACTTTACTGTATTTCTGGTTGGTCTGTGATATGATTGTACTGCAATGTGTTGCTCAAATGTTTCATCTGATTGCAGCACCTGTTCCCTCTTCAATATTTTATGTAATAGAAAACTCATGAATGAAGGCACAACTACCACTGCTGCTGCTAAGTCACTTCAGTTGTGTCTGACTCTGTGCAACCCCATAGACGGCAGCCCAACCACCTCCCCCATCCCTGGGATTCTCCAGGCAAGAACACTGGAGTGGGTTGCCATTTCCTTCTCCAGTGCATGAAAGTAAAAAGTGAAAGGGAAGTCGCTCAGTCGTGTCTGACTCTTCACGACCCCATGGACTGCAGCCCACCAGGCTCCTCTAACACTAGCAGGTGCCAAAATACTTTCTGAGATGCATATAGGCACTTATGTATGGATTTGTGCAAGATGGTTATTGTTCTGTGTTGTCAAGGGCAGAACTTTGAACTAGGCATGAGAAAACCTGATTTTTGCCTCAGTCATCTTATATCTCTCTGACTTTGAGCAAGAGATGTGCTCTATCATGGATCTCATCTGTTCAATTAAAAAGAAAAAGGGGCTGATTCCTAGGGCCCTTTCTCCCTCTGAACGTCAGTAATTCTTAAAGCTATTCTACTGGTTTGCAGCATGTCTTTCTACGATGTCTGCTCACAGTGCCTGGAATCTCTACTCATCATCAGTTGCTACGATCTCCTACTGACATTGAGTCCTTTAAATTGTCTGCAGACATTTATAACAAGCATCACTTCCAGGCTGGAGAATACTTGGCTGCACTCCAGGAGGCTCTTTTCTAGTTGCTATTATGTCAAATTTCCACAGGTGACATCAATGGGAAGGTTAGATATTATCATCTTGAATAAGGACCAGAGTCTGTGTTAACTTGGTCTTAATCTGTGAAGCCTCATGGAAGTCAAGCTGACTTCTCTGATTTGTTTTTTATCATTTGGTTTGTTAGGAAAAAGAAGAATTCATGGAGATGACTTTCAGCTTTCTAATGATGAGGGCAATTGTTAGCTTTTTAATGACACTTTCTTTGTGCTGGTTTGCATGTGGTTTCAATGCCTTACCAAATTAATGATAAATATCCAGATCTAGGTATCTAGCAAAGTGACCATAAGGTCTTAGCCCATTGTAAATGTGGACAGAGATGTAGAAAAGAAAATTTGTTATTTTTACACCTTTTGCTCTGGTTTAATGTAAACTATTTAGTTATATATTAGTGTGATTTTTTTTAACTTTTGGAATGTGTGTAGCTTAGTTGATATATTTGTATATGATTACATTTATTTAAGATAAATAGAGGTATTATTTACCTTTTACTGAAGATAAATGGCTGAATTACAGCTAAAGAGAAAATACATATATACTGGAATGTACTAGCTGTGTTTTCTGGTACAATAATTAATAGAAAAAAATGACCGTGGGTCGTTCTTATCTTATTCCCAACCTCAAGGAAGAATTTTTAATATTTCATTATTAAATAGGTTGTTATCAATCAATATTCTGTAAATATATTTGTTAGAATTGAAGTAGCTGATATAGTTTCCTTCAGTTCAGTTGCGTAGTCGTGTCGAACTCTACAACCCCATGGACTACAGCACGCCAGGCTTCTCTGTCCATCACCAACTCCCAGACCTTGCTCAAACTCAGGTCCATTGAGTTGGTGAAGCCATCCAAACATCTCATCCTCTGTCATCCCCTTCTCCCGCCTTCAATCTTTCCCATCAACGGTGTTTTTTAATGAGTCAGTTCTTCGCATCTGGTGGCCAAAGGATTAGAATTTCAGCATCAGTCCTTCCAATGAATATTCAGGACTGATTTCCTTTAGGATGGACTGGTTGGATCTCCTTGCAGTCTAAGGGACTCTGAAGAGTCTTCTCCCACACCACTGTTCAAAAGCATCAGTTCTTTGGCACTCAGCTTTCTTTAGGGTCCAACTCTTATATCCATACAGGACTACTGGAAAAACCATAGCTTTGACTAGATGGACCTTTGTTGATAAAGTAATGTCTCTGCTTTTTAATACACTGTCTAGGTTGGTCATAGCTTTTCTTCCAAGGAGCAAGTGTCTTTTAATTTCATGGTTTCAGACACCATCTGCAGTGATTTTGGAAACCAAGAAAATAAAGTCTGTCAGTGTTTCCATTGTTTGCCCATCTATTTGCCATGAAGTTATGGGATTGGATGCCATGATCTTAGTTTTTTGAATGTTAAGTTTCAAGCCAACTTTTTCACTCTCCTCTTTCAGTTTTATCAAAAGGCTCTTTAGTTCCTCTTCACTTTCTGCCATAAACTTAGTATCATCTTCATATCTGAGGTTGGTAACATTTCTCTCAGCAATCTTGATTCCAGCTTGTGCTTCATTGAGCCCAACATTTGACATGGTGTACTGGGCAAATAAGTTAAATAAGCAAGGTGACAGTATATGGCCTTGACATACTCCTTTCCCAATTTGGTACAGTTCATTGTTCCATGTCTGGTTCTGTTACTTCTTGACATGTATACAGATTTCTCAGGAGGCAGATAAGGTGGTCTGACATTCCCATCTCATGAAGAATTTTCCACAGGTTGTTGTGATCCACATAGTCAAGGCTTTAGCATAGTCGATGAAGCAGAAGTAGATTTTTTTTTGGAATTCTTTTGCTTTTTTGATGATCTAACAGATGTTGGCAATTTGATCTGTGGTTCCTCTGCCTTTTCTAAATCCAACTTTAACATCTGGAAATCCTGGTTCACATACTGCTGAAGCCTTGCTTGGAGAATTTTGAGCATTACTTTGCCATGTGGGGCCACCCAAGATGGGCAGTTCAAGGTGGAGAGGTCTGACAGAATGTGGTCCACTGGAGAAGGGAATGGCAAACCACTTCAGTATTCTTGCCTTGAGAACCCCATGAGCAGTATGAAAAGGCAAAATGATAGGATACTGAAAGAGGAACTCCCCAGGTTGGTAGGTGCCCAATATGCTACTGGAGGTCAGTGGAGAAATAACTCCAGAAAGAATGAAGGGATGGAGCCAAAGCAAAAACAATACCCAGTTGTGGATGTGACTGGTGATAGAAGCAAGGTCTGATGCTGGAAAGAGCAATATTGCATAGGAACCTGGAATGTTAGGTCCATGGATCAAGGCAAATTGGAAGGAGTCAAACAGGAGATAGCAAGAGTGAACGTCGATGTTCTAGGAATCAGCGAACTAAAATGGACTGGAATGGGATCAGATGACCATTATATCTACTACTGTGGGCAGGAATCCCTTAGAAGAAATGGATTAGCCATCATGGTCAACAAGAGTCTGAAATGCAGTACTTGGATGCAATCTCAAAAATGACAGAATGATTTCTGTTCATTTCCAAGGCAAACCATTCAATATCACAGTAATCCAAGTCTATGCCCCAACCAGTAATGCTGAAGAAGCTGAAGTTGAACGGTTCTATGAAGACCTACAAGACCTTTTAGAACTAACATCCAAAAAAGATGTCCTTTTCATTATAGGGGACTGGAATGCAAAAGTAGGAAGTCAAGAAACACCTGGAGTAACAGGCAAATTTGGCCTTGGAATACGGAATGAAGCAGGGCAAAGGCTAATAAAGTTTTGCCAAGAGAAAGCACTGGTCATAGCAAACACCCTCTTCCAACAACACAAGAGAAGACTCTATACATGGACATCACCAGATGGTCAATACCAAAATCAGATTGATTATATTCTTTGCAGCCAAAGATGGAGAAGCTCTATACAGTCAGCAAAAACAAGACTT
Organism: Bubalus kerabau; assembly: GCF_029407905.1. Taxonomy (NCBI): domain Eukaryota; kingdom Metazoa; phylum Chordata; class Mammalia; order Artiodactyla; family Bovidae; genus Bubalus; species Bubalus kerabau. Next base: position 79,993,886 of record NC_073627.1, on the reverse strand, counting down.
GGAGCTGACTGTGGCTCAGATCATGAGCTCCTTATTGCCAAATTCAGACTTAATTTGAATAAAGTAGGGAAAACCACTAGACCATTCAGGTATGACCTAAATCAAATTCCTTATGATTATATAGTGGAAGTGAGAAATAGATTTAAGGCACTAGATCTGATAGATAGAGTGCCTGATGAACTATGGAATGAGGTTCGTGACATTGTACAGGAGACAGGGATCAAGACCATCCCCATGGAAAAGAAATGCAAAGGAGCAAAATGGCTGTCTGGGGAGGCCTTACAAATAGCTGTGAAAAGGAGAGAAGCGAAAAGCAAAGGAGAGAAGGAAAGATATAAACATCTGAATGCAGAGTTCCAAAGAATAGCAAGGAAAGATAAGAAAGCCTTCCTCAGAGTGATCAATGCAAAGAAACAGAGGAAAACAACAGAATGGGAAAGACTAGAGATCTCTTCAAGAAAATTAGGCATACCAAGGGAACATTTCATGAAAAGATGGCTCGATAAAGGACAGAAATGGTATGGACCTAACAGAAGCAGAAGCTATTAAGAAGAAGTGGAAAAAATACACAGAAGAACTGTACAAAAAAAGATCTTCACAACCCAGATAATCATGATGGTGTGATCACTGACCTAGAGCCAGACATCCTGGAATGTGAAGTCAAGTGGGCCTTAGGAAACATCACTATGAACAAAGCTAGTGGAGGTGATGGCATTCCAGCGGAGCTATTTCAAATGCTGGAAGATGATGCTGTGAAAGTGCTGCACTCAATATGCCAGCAAATTTGGAAAACTCAGCAGTGGCCACAGGACTGGAAAAGATCAGTTTTCATTCAAATCCCAAAAAAGGCAATGCCAAAGAATGCTCAAACTACCTCACAATTGCACTCATCTTAGATGCTAGTAAAGTAATGTTTAAAATTCTCCAAATCAGCCTTCAGCAATACGTTAACTGTGAACTTCCAGATGTTCAAGCTAGTTTTAAAAACGGCAGAGGAACCAGAGATCAAATTGCAAACATCTGCTGGATCGTGGAAAAAGGAAGAGAGTTCCAGGAAAACATCTATTTCTGCTTTATTGACTATGACAAAGCCTTTGACTGTGTGGATCACCATAAACTGTGGACAATTTTGAAAGAGTTGGGAAATACCAGACCACCTGACCTGCCTCTTGAGAAATTTGTATGCAGGTCAGGAAGCAACAGTTAGAAGTGGACATGGAACAACAGACTGGTTCCAAATAGGAAAAGGAGTACGTCAAGCCTGTATATTGTCACCCTGCTTATTTAACTTATATGCAGAGTACATCATGAGAAACGCTGGGCTGGATGAAGCACAAGCTGGAATCAAGATTGCCAGGAGAAATATCAATAACCTCAGATATGCAGATGACACCACCCTTATGGCAGAAAGTGAAGAGGAACTAAAAAGCCTCTTGGTGAAAGTGGAAAAGGAGAGTGAAAAAGTTGGCTTAAAGCTCAACATTCAGAAAACTAAGATCATGGCATCTGGTTCCATCACTTCATGGGAAATAGATGGGGAAACAGTGGAAACTGTGTCAGACTTTATTTTTTTTGGCTCCAAAATCACTGCAGATGGTGACTGCAGCCATGAAATTAAAAGACACTTACTCCTTGGAAGGAAAGTTATGACCAACCTAGATAGCATATTGAAAAGCAGAGACACTACTTTGCCAACAAAGGTCCATCTAGTCAAGGCTATGGTTTTTCCAGTGGTCATGCATGTATGGTTGTGAGAGTTGGACTGTGAAGAAAGCTGAGCGCCGAAGAATTGATGCTTTTGAACTGTGGTGTTGGAGAAGACTCTTGAGAGTCCCTTGGACTGCAAGAAGATCCAACCAGTCCATTCTAACGGAGATCAGCCCTGGGATTTCTTTGGAAGGACTGATACTAATGCTTGGCCACCTCATGCGAAGAGTTGACTCATTGGAAAAGACTCTGATGCTGGGAAGGATTGGGGGCAGGAGGAGCGGGGGATGACAGAGGATGAGATGGCTGGATGGCATCACCGACTCGACGGACATGAGTTTGGGTGAACTCCGGGAGTTGGTGATGGACAGGGAGGCCTGGCAACTGCGATTCATGGAGTCGTGAAGAGTCGGACACAACTGAGCAACTGAACTGAACTGAACTTGCTAGCATGTGAGATATGTGCAATTGTGCAGTAGTTTGAACATTTTTTGGCATTTCTTTTCTTTAGGATTGGAATGAAAACTGACCTTTTCCAGTCCTGTGGCCACTGCTGAGTTTTCCATATTTGCTGGCCTATTGAGTGCAGCATTTTCACAGCATCATCTTTTAGAATTTGAAATGGCTCAACTGGAATTCCATCACCTCCACTAGCTTTGTTTGTAGTGATGCTTCCTAAAGCCTAATTGACTTCATACTCTAGGATTTTTGCTCTAGATGAGTGATCACACCATCAAGGTTATCTGAGCCATTAAGATCTTTTTTGTACAGTTCTTCTGTGTATTCTTGCCACCTCTTCTTCATATCTCCTACTTCTGTTAGGTCCATACCATTTCTGTCCTTTATTGAACCCATTTTTGCATGATATGTTCTCTTGGTATTTCTAATTTTCTTGAAGAGATCTCTAGTCTTTCCCATTCTATTGTTTTCCTCTGTTTCTTTGCATTGTTCACTTAAAAAGGCTTTATCTCACCTTGCTATGCTTTGGAAATGGCATTCAGATAGCTTTATCTTTCCTTTTCTCCTTTGCCTTTCACTTTTCCTCTTTTCTCAGCTATTTGTAAGGCCTCCTCAGCCAACAATTTGCATTTTAATAATGAAGGATTGTTCAAATTTATCAAGTGATTTTTCTATATTTGATAATATAATTGTATAATTTCATTGTGTCACAATATTTTAAATTGCATTGAATAATTTTGATGCCCTGTTTTCATCCTAAAGCCATATATTTGTTTCTTCTACCTATATAAGTAATAATACCAGTCTTTCTAATGTCATTCTAGTAAATATGTATAGAATCTTTGCTGCAGAGCATATCTGTCATTGGCCAGCCAGAATTACAGAGACTGCTATAGACAGCTGAAGCTGAAAGGGACTGCCTGTAGGGAACTGATGATAAAGGTGTCAAGAGGACAGAGAGCTTCACTGGTGGCTTAGAGATGAAGAATCCACCTGTTAATGCAGGGGATGAAGGTTCAGTCCCTGGCTTAGGAATCTCTCCAGAGAAGGAAATGGCAACCCACTCCAGTATTCACCCTGGAAAATCCCATGGACAGGGGAGCTTGGTGGGCTACAGTCCATGGGGCAGCGAAAGAGTCAGAGATGACCTAGCAACTAAACAACAACATGCTCTAGACCTTAACAGTCTGGCCCCTGCTTGCCTCTTGGACACCCACATATTATCCTCAGTATTCTGTTTTTTCTTTATAAAACTCAATTTCTAAAACTTTCAGACAAGAAAACACATGTTTATATATATAGACATTATATATACATATGGGTTATATGTTAGTCAGTCAGTCCTGTCTGACTCTTTGCAACCCTATAGACTGTAGCCCACCAGGCTCCTCTGTCCATGGAATTCTCCAGGCAAGAATACCTGGGTTGGTCGCTATTCCCTTCTCTAGGGAATCCTCCCAACCCAGTGATCAAAACTAGGACACTGGCTCTGCAGGCAGATTCTTTACTGTCTGAGCTATCAGGGAAGCCCCATATGTCACTTCAGTTTAGTCACTCAGTCGTATCTGACTCTTTGCGATCCCATGGATACCAGGGCTCCCTTTCCATTGCCAAATCCCAGAGTTTACTCAAACTCATGTGTATTGAGTCGGTGAAGCCATCCAACCATCTCATCCTCTGTCGTCCCCTTCTCCTCCTGCCTTCAATCTTTCTCAGCATTAGGGTCTTTTCAAATGAGTCAGCTCTTTGCATCAGGTGGCCAAAGTATTGGAGTTTCAGCTTCAGCATCAGTCCTTTCAATGAATATTCAGGATTGATCTCCTTTAGAATGTACTGCTTTCATCTCCTTGCAATCCAAGGGACTCTCAAGAGTCTTCTCCAACAACACAGTTCAAAAGCATCAATTCTTTGGCGCTCAGCTTTCTTTATAGTCCAACTCTTACATCCATACATGACTACTAGAAAAACCTTACCTTTGACTAGCTGGACCTTTGTTGGCAAAATAATGTCTCTGCTTTTTAATATGCTGTCTAGGTTGGTCACACCATCTGCAGTGATTTTGGAGCCCCCCAAAAATAATGTCTGTCTCTGTTTCCATTATTTTCCACTGTTTATCCATCTATTTGCCATGAAGTGATGAGACCAAATGCTATGATCTTAGTTTTCTGTATGTGTGTGTGTGTGTGTGTGTGTGTGTGTGTGTGTGTGTATATATATATATATATATATATATATATATATATATATATATTTTCTTTCTTTCTCTGAAACTCTGATTTTGACCTTTCCTTCAGCAATTAAATTCTAAGACAAGAACACCTAGATTAGGGACTGACACAAAATAGGTATTGACTGAATATGGGTAAAATGAATGTGAACAGCAAACATAGGATAATCGTAGTCTTTATAACTCAGACTTTCTTGCTTTTTCTTTCTGATTATCTCATAATTGTGTCCACTATAAAATAAGACGTATCAAAGTGCACATTAAGCTTTTGATGTTTCTGAAGTTTTTCAAATGTTATGAAAAGGTGAGGTAAAAGACATCAAAACAATGAGGAAATCATTTATGCCATGGAATCAGGTACATATTACACAACTTCCAAATCTTTCCTCCTTTGCTCTGCTATTGAATTGTATAGCAGTATATGATGTACTTCAGTTCATTATCTTAATTCAATCTCCAAAATAACCCCGTAACTTAAGGAAATAAGACTTTTCATATCCTTTCTTGTAAACAGATTTGGGGAGATTAAGTGTGAGCTATTCAGCAAAACAGAATTAGTAACAGAACTAGGATTTGAATTTCAAATCTTGTACTCTTTCAAATGCACTACATTGTCTTATCAAAAATGTGTTAACAGGTAGGAAATACAATCTTTAGTGTATTTCAACTTGTTAACATTATTAAAAAATAATGACTGTACATGGTCAGGCTATTTTTGGACTCCTGTTTCTCACCAAATAAACAGATGTTAGATGATGCATCCATTTGATCTCATCATTTTTAAATTAATTTTTGATTATTCAGAGAATATCAGTCTAGCTTTAACTGAGGATCAGTCCTGTTCATTTGGAAACTTTGATATCTTATTTAGATTTAAAGCTCTTTCCATCCCATCTTCCCAGAACTGCTTGACTTAATTCTAGCTGTGCAGAAGGAAACTTCTCTGGTGATGGCACAGCCCAGATTGATAGAGGAAACAAAAGACAAGTCTCTGCCGCTGATTAGGAAGCATTGCCTCTCCTGCAAATTAACTGTCACAAGCTCTCTGCTCATTGCCACTCCCTGTTTGTAAAGGTAGCCAAATGTTGGTCTTTCATGGAGCAAGTTAATGTGGTGTTCTGAGTACTCTTATTAAGTCCTCTCTCTTTCTTGATGCATTTTCCAGACATGGGATCCCTAGTTTGCTTGTGTTACCTTCCTCATTTAGTGTAGCTCCTGTCAGAGAGGTCCCATTCTGCCAGAGCTTCTAAGGTCCCGTAGCATCTTGGGGGACACTTGCCCAGTCACTTTCTTGTAAACCAGGACAAATAGTAGAAGCGCAGGATGACTGACCCTATTCCAGGCCACCATCCTCCATGTGCCAGCAAAATTAGGTGCTACATTGGCCGAGAGGTTTGGAAAATGTACAGGAAGGATATTCATTAGTTGCCAACCTGGTGGAAAGAGGGCAGTTCAGATATGTACATTAAAAATCTTTATTGAGATATTGTTGACATACAAGATGGTATATATTTAATTACAACTTGATGTGATGATATATGTATACATTGTTACAGGATTGCCACAATCAAGCTAATTAGCATGTCTATCACCTTTACATTTTGTGTGTGTTTTTACATGTTGAGATGTCAGATATGCATTCATAGATTTCAGATACACAGTACAATACATCTAGTACCAATTTATCTTGCATAACTGAAAATTTGTATCCCTTCACCAACATCACCCCATGTCCCCCTCTCCCTAAATCCTGGCATCTACCATTTAAACTCTGATTCCACTAGGTGGGCAATTTCAGATTTCACAAATAAGTGAGATCATGCACCGTTTCTATTATTGTGTCTTGTTTACTTTGCTTAGCATAACGTCTTCCAGCTTCATTCACGTTATTACAGATGGTAGATTTTCCTTCTTTTTTAGAGATAAATAGTAATATATGTTTATATGTATTATATATGTGTATGCATATATGTAGGTATGTGTGTATGTGTATGTGTGTATATATATATATATATATATATATATATTTCTTTATCCTTTTGTCCTTCAAGAGATATTTTCATATTGATTCCTTCAAAGCAGCCCTTGCTTGTCTATAGGATTGAAAAAAAGCCTCACTTGTTCCAAAGAAGTGTGTTCATGCATAAGACATTCCAGACTCCACAATGTACCTTTATGCAAGCCCTATGGAGAAATGTCTTGCCCTAACAACTGTGAACACTTTGGATGCAGAAGTTTATTATGGCCCATTATTCATAGTCATGATTCTGAGCACAATGCCTGTGTTAGGGAAAAGTACCACAAACAGTAAATATACTATAGGATAAACAACGAGGGCTTCCCAGGTAGCTCAGCAGTAATAAATCCGTCTGAAATGCAGAAGGCACAGGTGTGATCCCTGGGTCAGAAAGATCCCCTGGAGGAGGAAATGACAACCCACGCCAGTATTCTTGCCTGGGAAATCCCATGGTGGGCTACAGTCTATGGGGTCACTAAGTTGGACACAACTTAGTGACTAAGCGGTAGCAGCTGCAGTATAAACTATGATTTTTACATATTGTATTTTGACTTGAAACACAGATGATTAACTTCAGATGATTAACTTCCTTTTCAGGTCACATGGGATTCAACTTGCTGGGTTGTTTAGAATGGGAAGATATAGATAGATATAAACTCAGACTAATTTTATTTGATGGTGAAGAAGATGTATCTTTATTTAGTGACAACTGATTCAGTGGGAAATGTCAGAGATGAAAGAGGTGGCAGGAATGCTTTGTCCTATTTAATAAAGGTGACATTGAATATAATATTATATACAGAATCAGATACTTTGGGGAAGAAAGATAACTTTAGGGAGCACTGATAACTCAGCAAAACAGGAAAATGTGATTGTTTAAAAATACAAGGTGTGAAATTGTAATCTAGTTTTTTTCAGAGTCGTATGTGGAGTTCATTTTTTTAGTGCTTTTTATTGCCATAATAAGTTCAAGATTTCAATAGTTCATGAGTAACTGTAATATGAACATTAAAAAACTACATGTATATCAATTAATAAAATTGAAATTTTCATTTGAGATTATAAAATATTTGACATACTGGTACATGAACAGTGGTTTCTAGGAACGATATAAGACATACATTGTCACATAGAACTAATTTTAGGTATTTGAGGGAATATCTTCAACACACCTAATTATTTTTTAGATCAGTTTCACATTTGCCTTCAAGAATTCTTATGATTGAAGTAGGCTTTGAACAATGTGAGATCCAGAGAGCCATTCAAAGAGTAAATCTTTTTTTCCTAAGACATTTTTTTATTCATACTAAAGAATATTATCTATAGTTTTCATAATTAAAATAGTATGTTCTGTGAAACATATTGAGTGTTAGTTTCTCAGTTGTGTCTGACTCTTCGTGACCCCATGGACTGTAACCCACTAGGCTCCTCTGTCCATGGAATTCTCCAGACAAGAATACTGGAGTGGGTAGCCATTCCCTTCTCCAGGGAATCTTCTGAACCCAGGGATACAACCTGGGTCTCCTGCATTGCAGGCAGATTCTTTACCATCTAAGCCTCCAGGGAAGCAAACATATTGATGGTCATTTCAAAAACTATCTTATATACATTTTAGATACTTCCTTTTGTATGACTTTTGATTACAATTGACCCTTGAGTAAGAGTAGTGTCTGTGATCCTCTGCATCCAAATACTTGGCATACTGAAAAACTCATGTGCCACAACTAAGACCCGAAACTGCCAAAATATATAAATGCTTAAAAAATCTGGATTTCCCTGGTGGTCCCATGGTTAAGAATCTGCCTTGCATTAGCAGAAGAAGCAGGTTCCATCTGAGGTCAGGGAACTAGGGTCCCACATGTTAAAGAGTAAATCTTCCGGAATCATGAGCATTCTCATTAGTAGTCCTGGTTTTAAGAATTATGGTGATATAGAACCTTCATTCTCAAATGATTAGAGTTGATGAAATTTTCCAAGTTAATCTGCCTTTTTTTTTTTGCATTATTGTGATAAATTGTCATATCACAGTATGCAAATTTAAGGTATACAATGAGTTGATTAAACACAATTATATATTGCAAAACAATTACCACCATAGTGTTAGCTAACACCTCCGTCATGAAACATATTTACCACTTCTTTTTATTGGTGAGCACATTTTAGACCTAATCTCTTAGAAAATTTAGGTACATAATACAGTACTATTAACTATAATCACCATGCTATACATTCGATCTCAGGCTTTTCCATTTTATAAGTGGAAGTGTGTACCCTTCGACCAACATCTCCCCATTTCTCCCACCACTCAGCCCCCTGGTAACCACCATCCTACTGTTTTTATGAGTTCAGATTTATTAGATTCTACATATAAAGGATATATAATATTTGCCTTTTGCTATCTGACTTAAAATTATTTAGCATAAAGCCCTCAAGGTCCATCCATGGTGTCCCAGTGGCAGAATTCCCTTCTTGTTTATGGCTGAATATTATTCCAGCATTTGTGCTTGTGTGTGTGAGTATGTGTGTGACACATACATCATGTCTTGATCCATATACCCATTTGTAGTCTCATAGGTTGTTTCCATATCTTGACTATTGTGATTATTGCTGCAATGAACATAGGATTCCAGGTATCTTTTTGAGATACCATTTTCATTTCCTTTAGATATACACCAGGAACTGGAATTTCTAGATCATATGGTAATTCTGTTTTAAATATGAAGGGATTTCCATACTATTGTCCACAGTAGTTACACTGATTTACATTCCCACCAGCAGTGTCCAGTGGGACTTTCCTGGTGGTTCAGATGGTAAAGCATCTGCCTACAATGCAGGAGACCAGCGTTCGATCCCTAGGTCAGGAAGATCCTCTGGATAAGGAAATGGCAACCCACTCCAGTACTCTTGCCTGGAAAATCCCATGGATGGAGGAGCCTGGTAAGCTACAGTCCATGGGGTCGCAAAGAGTCAGACACGACTGAGCGACCTCACTTTTACTTTCTAACAGTGTCCAAAAGTTCCCTTTTTTTTTCATCCTTACCAATACTTGTTGTCTCTAGTCTTTTTTAATCTTTGCTGTTCTAACGGGTGTGAGGTTATATTGTGGTTTTGATTTGTGTTTTCCTGTTGATTAGTGATGTTGAGCATTTTTTCATGTACCTGTTGGCCATTTGTATATATTTTTGAAAAATATCTATTCAGTTCCTCTGCCGATTTTTAATCAGATTTTCTTATTATTGAGTTGTATGAATAAAAACATATTTTGGATATCAATCCCTTATTGAATATATGTTTTGCAAATATTTTCTTCCATCTTGTAGGTTTACTTTTTTGTTTGTTTTTTCACTGACTAGAAGTGCTTTAGTTTGATATAGTCCCACTTGATTTTTGCTTTTGTTACCTGTACTTTTGGTGTCATATCCAAAAATATTGTTGCCAAGAGCAATGTTGAAGAGTTTCATTTTATGTTTTCTTCTAGGAATTTTATGGTTTCATTTCTAGTGTTTAAGTTTTTAATCCACTTTGAGTTAATTTTCATGAGTGGTTAAGATACAGATCCAAGTTCATCTTTCTGTATTTGGTTATCTAGTTTTATGTACACCATTTACTGAAGAGATTATCCTTTCCCTATTGAGTATTTTGCTTGCCTAGTCAAATATTAGTTGACCCCATATAGAAGTTTGATTATCTTCCATTTGTCTATGTCTCCTTTTTATGCCAATACCGTATTGATTTGATTAGTATAACTCTGTAGTGTAGTTTGAAACGTGGAAGTGTGATATCTCCAGCTTTGTTCTTCTCTCTCAAGATTGCATTCACTGTTCATGGTCTTTGCAATTCCACACATATGTTAGGATTTTTTTTTCTTTTTCTTTAAAAAAAATGCCACTTGAATTTTGATAGGTATTGTGTTGAATCTGTGAATCACTTGGATTGTATAGATATTTTAATAATATCAATTCTCCTGATCCATGAATACATTTGTTTGTGACTTGTTTCTTTTGTCAAAGTTAGTGCTTTTCAGGATATAGATCTTTCATCTCCTTGATTAGATTTATTCCTATTCAATCCTTTTGACGCCATTGTAAATTAGATTTTCTTTAGTTTCTTCAGATATTTCATTGTTAGTGTATAGAACACAACTAATCTGTTGATTTTCTATCCTATAACTTTACTAAATTTGTTGATCAATTCTAACAGTATTTTTGGTGCAGTCTTTAAGATTTTCTATGTATTAGGATGATATTATCTGAAAAGAGAAAATTTTGCTTCTTCCTTCTAATGGGGGTGCCTGTTCTTTGTTTCTGGCTTGTGTGCTTGCTATGGCTATGACTTCCAGTATTACACTGAATAAATTGATATGGTGGGAACAGGCACATATTTTGTGTTTCTAATCTTAGAAGAAATGATTTTAATCTTTCAGCATTGAGTATGGTGTAAGCTGTGTACATTTCATATATAGCTTCTATTATGTTGATGTTCATTCCTTCTATACCTAATTGAGAATTTATTATGAAAGGGTGTTAAATTTTGTCCAATTCTTTTTCTGCTCTTGATTTATCATATGATTTTTGTCTTTCATTCTATTAATATGGCATATTACATTTATTGATTTGCATATGCTGAACAATACTTACATCTCAGGAATAAATCTAGTTTGATCATGGTATATGATTATTTTAATATGATGCTGAATTCAATTGGCAAATATATTCTTGAGAATTTTTGCATCTATATTCATAAGGGGGTCTGACCTGGAATTTTATCATTAGGTCTAGTGGTGTAGGGTGCAAGTGCCTGGGTCTTTGGTGGCATCAGGTCCTGGGAAGCGTTATGTCTCTATGGCTTCAGGCACTGGGGTCTACAGCAGTGACACATGTGTAGTCCTTCGAGAGCACTGTGGGCATCCATATTGGTGACAAGGGGTATTGGTCTTCTTAGCAGCACCTGCAGGTTCAGTGGCTAGGGACCAGGACAGGGAACAATGGTGATAAGAGCCAGTGGTGTGCACACACCCTGCTGTTGAAGCCAGCTGCATGTTCCTGTTTAGTGGCAGGGCTGCTTACAGATGTTCACATACATAATGATGGGGGTCAGGCAGGCAGCAAAAGACTAGAGTTAACTGTAGGCACACTGGCAGCTGTGCTGTGGGGAGTCACGGCTACTGGTTGCACTATCATGGCTACTGGGTCATCACAAATGCATGGCAGTGGAGTCTGGTGATGAGGATTTTGCTGGAAGGTGAGGGTGGAATGATGTAGAAGTACAGCCAGAGGGACTAACCACAGGTGAGTGCGGTGGTGCAGGCCAGTGACAGAAGGTAGGACTTGATCTGGGCTCACAAGGAGCTGTGGGATCTCTGGCTGGCAGTGAGCTCTCTCATGGCTACACAAGAGGCTTGTCCAAGGCCAGGGAAGCATGTCAGGCTAGTGACATTCAAGTGCACAGCTGGGGAGGCTAGCCTCAAGCATGTACGCAGCACCAGGGGATCAGTCATTCAGTTCAGTTCACTCAGTTGTGTCCGACTCCTCGACCCCATGGACTGCAGCACAGCAGGCTTCCCTGTCCTTCACTATCTCCTGGACTTTGCTTGAACTCAAGTCCACTGAGTTGGTGATGCAATCCAACCATCTCATCCTCTGTTGCTCCCTTCCCCCACTGCCCTCAATCTTTCCCAGAATCAGGGTCTTTTCTGTGAGCTGGCTCTTCGCATCAGGTGGCCGAAGTATTGGAGCTTCAGTTTCAGCGTCAGTCCTCTAATGAATACTCAGGGTTGATTTCCTGTAGGATCGATTGTGGGTCAGCCATGCAGAGTCAAGTCTGGCATCTGGTGTGCAGTGGCAGAGGCCTAGGCTGATTACCAGGACAGTGCAGAGTCTCTAGTGGATGGTGGAGGAAGGAGCTGGGAAGACTCAGGAGGCTGACATCAGCTAACACAAATACCTGTGGGGCAAAAGCTCGGAAAATATGCAGGTTCTACAGATACTGTTCTCACCTTTGGTTTATTTATTGGTGAAAGCTGTTTGTCTACTTCTGCTGTGTGGCCAACATTACTTCCTTTTTTACCAGCCATTTCTGCTTTGCCTATTTGGCTGAGATGAAACAGGAGGAGGATTTTTTTTACGAGGCCTCCAAAGAGTGAGAAGCTAGTTGCTCATCCTGCCCTTCCTTCCCAGCAAGGGGAGCTCTTTCTAGCTGGGAAATTCCTTCTTGGCACTGAGCGATGCCAGCTTAAGGACTGGAATAAGTCAGATAGAATGGAATCGTCTTGCTTCTCATGCAGTTATTCTCAGGTTTTTTGTTCACTGTGATGCTGACATTTCTTAAGTGTTGCAGCATGAACTGCAGCACTGTCCCACAGCTATTTTCATTTGTGGATAGCGGTCTGACTGTTGATCTCTTGGGAGGACAGAGACAGGTGTCTTACACTGTCATTTCAGTGATGGCACTCTCCTGTCATCTTTTTATTTTATTTATTTATCTATTTATTTATTTATTTATCTATTTATCTATTTATTTATCTACTTTTTATTTTCATTCTAGCTCCTGTACTGTTACTAGGGAGAGTCAACAAAACTTTGAAAAAGAAATGAACTATTATAATTGATGTCTCTTCATCTGTAATACTTTCAAATTTCTTTTCTGTCTTTCTCTTTTCCTCTCCCCACCACCTTCATTCTTTTTTTCCTTTCTTCCAGTTCAGTGAGAGCAGAGATCGTGTCTGCACTCTTCATTGCTCTACTCTAGACAACCAGCACATAACTAGGTAAATAACAATGTTCGTTAATATAACAGGTGAATATTGTATCGTTTTCTATATATTCCGTGAGTGCATATCTTTCAAATCTCTACTAACGCTCAAATTCTTAACTCTGTGAGGATTTCTAAATTCATTGCCCTATGTCATCTTTTAGGAATATAATGGTTCAAGATTTAATGTTTATGCCTACAGTGTATCCTTACCATTTATATGGAGGTAGTAGTTAAGGTTTTTTCCCTCATTTAAATATATATATATATATATTTTGTAACAGCAAAATACTTTCCTTTACTCACTGAATTACCTTGTCTCCTTATCTGAAAACCAGGTGAATATGTTTGTGCGAGTCTGCATTTGACCACTCTCATCTATTGACTTGTTCTGCTTCTAGACTCCTATTGCACTGTCTTGATTGCTGTAACTTTATAGTATGTCTTGAAATCAGGTAGTTTAAGTTCTCTTACATTGCTTTTCTTTATCAAGGCTACTTTGGCAGCTTTACATTTCTGTATTCCTGTATGAAGTTTAATATCAGCTGGTCAATTTCTATAATATATTCTCCTGTGATTTTGACTAGAACTAAACTGAATCTAGCGGAGAAGTCAATGGCACCCCACTCCAGTACTCTTGCCTGGTAAATCCCATGGACGGAGGAGTCTGGTAGGCTGCAGTCCCTGGGGTCGCTAGGAGTCGGACACGATTGAGTGTCTTCACTTTCACTTTTCACTTGCATGCATTGGAGAAGGAAATGGCAACCCACGCTCCAGTGTTCTTACCTGGGGAATCCCAGGGACGGGGGAGCCTGGTGGGCTGCTGTCTCTGGGGTCACACAGAGTGGGACACGACTGGAAGTGACTTAGCAGCAGCAGCAGCATACTGAATCTAGCATAGATCAGCTTGGGGAAAATGGATAGCTTGATAACTTTCAGGGACTTCCCTGGTGGTCCACTGGTTAAGACTTTGCCTTACAATGCAGGAGGTGTAGGTTTGATCTCTGGTCAGGGAGCTAAGCTCCTACATACCTTGTGGCCAAAAAACCAAAACATAAAACAGAAGTATTACTGTAACAAATTCAACAAAGACTTAAAAACATTTTTTTAATCTTCCAACACATAAACATGTTTGATTTTTAAGTCTTGGCTAATTTCTCTTATCAAGATTTTGTAGTAATTTTCATTAGATTTATTCCTAGGTATTTGATAACTTTATAAATGATTTTGTTTCTATTTCATTTGTACTGGTCTCAGGTAATACATGGAAAAACAATTGAATTTTTGGGTGTTGACCTAATTATTTCTAGCACAATTTTATAGTTTGAGTAGAATTTCCTTTTACATAGTGTCATCTGCAATTAGGTACAGATGACCTTTTAATCTGTCTTTCATTTAAATATCTTTTAGAACAATGCTAAATATAATTAAGTAACTGATATCCTTGAGTTGATTTTGATCGTTGGGAAAGTGTCTAATTGTTCACTATTAAGTGTGCATTAGTTGTTGGAGTTTTGCTGCAACATTTATCAGACTGTAGAGATCCTCTTATATTTGCTGAGAATATTTTCTTTAAAATCAGGTACAATGAATTTGTCACATCCTTTTTATGTATCTGTTGAAGTGAGCATATAGGTTTTTTTCCTTTACTCTGTTAATGCCATGAATTATTCTGCTTGGTTTTTGAAAATTAAAAACTATCCTGACCTGTGTGAGGGATGGCCCTAGCAGTGGGAGCACAGTGAGATTATTCCTTGGCAGTAGACTGATCTTTTACTTGCTCTATTTGGATCCTGATGTAAGTCAAATTTCTAAATCTACTCTGAATTCTGTAATCCACCAGTCTTTCCCAAATAATTTTGGCTGATGCTATTCATAATCAATTTCTTTGCAACCCAAACTCTCTTACCATAGCATGAGGAATGATGCCTTTATATAACAACATCATGTACTTATTACACCCCCAAAGATGACTGAATAACCACCTTGTCCCCAAAACATGGGTGTTTTGTTTCTGTTCTAACCTTATTCTTCAGTTCACACTTTATTTTTGCCTGACAAAGGAGGTGCAAATAAGGACTGTATTAGCTGATGGAGAGCTGCTTTGTAGCTCTTTATTTTAAAAAAGTATACAGGTATATCTTTTGTCCAAATTAAAAAAAAAAAAAACTGGTTATAGTGGAATTAATTGTCATAGATTTTGAGGGAGGTGGGAGTGAGGTATTTTTCCACTGAAAGAAAATGATAAATGATGTTGCATTACAACTCTTAGGAATGTGAAAGACCTCAATGAAATTTTACGTTGATAGAATGCCTCAGGTGTCAACTTGCAAGGTAAGTAGGGTCAGAAATTGATCCTTAGGGAAGCCAATCTTTAAAGTTTCATAAAGGTCGAAGCATTTCACCTCAAGGTTGTTTTTTAATGGCTATTCTGGATCATTGTATAGTCAATTTGATTGAGTGTGCCATTTGAGACACCTAAAAGAAAAAAAAAAAAAATCTGCAGTCAATATGTTGGTTACCAGTAAGTACAATATAGGAGAAACAAAATGTCCTTTTTTACATTCATAGAAATTTTTGCTTTGTAGTGGAAAATAATTTGGGATCTGTAGAAATTATCTAAAAATATTTTAAATATTAGCACAGTTAACACATACATATGTAGACTTAAGCACATACATATGCAAAATTCGCATTTTGTCTTTTTAATGCCTGTTTTTGCACATCCACCTTTTTTGCCTTAATAACCTGATATTTATAAAAATAGACAGGTTAAGCATATTATTCTCTAACAGCCCATGAAATATTAGGTTTAAGGCAATGATAACAATAACACTACCTCAGAGTATAATGGGAAAGACTACAGATCTCTTCAAGAAAATTAGAGACATCGAGGGAATATTTCATGCAAATATGAACACAGTAAAGGACAGAAATGGTATGGACCTAACAGAAGCAGAAGATATTAAAAAGAGGTGGCAAGAACACACAGAAGAGCTATACAAAAAAGATCTTAATGACCCAGAAAACCATGATGGTGTGATCTCTCACCTAGAGCTAGACATCCTGGAATGTGAAGTCGAGTGGGCCTTAGGAAGCATTAGTACGAACAAAGTTAGTGGCGGTTATGGAATTCCAGTTGAGCTATTTCAAATCCTAAAAGATGATGCTGTGAAAGCACTGCACTCAATATACCAGCGAATGTGGAAAACTCAGCAGTGGCCACAGGACTGAAAGAAGTCAGTTTTCATTCCAATCCCTAAGAAAGGCAATGTCAAAGAATGTCCAGACTACTGCACAATTGCTCTCATCTCACACACTAGCAAAGCAATGCTCAAAATTTTCCAAGCCAGACTTCAAAAGTACACGAACTGTGAACTTCCAGATGTTCAAGATGGATTTAGAAAAGGCAGAGGAACAAGAAACCAAATTGCCAACATCTGCTGGATCATTGTAAAAGCAAGAGTTCCTGAAAAACATCTACTTTTGCTTTACTGACTATTCCAAAGCCTTTGACTGTGTGGATCACAACAAACTGGAAAATTCTGAAAGAGATGGGAATACCAGACCACCTGACTTGCCTCCTGAGAAATCTGTGTGCAGGTCAAGAAGCAAGTTAGAACTGGGCATGGAGCACCAGATTGGTTCCAAATCAGGAAAGGAGTATGTCAAGGCTGTATATTGTCACCCTGCTTATTTAACTTATATGCAGAGTACATCATGCAAAATGCTGGGCTAGATGAAGCACAAGCTGGAATCAAGATTGAAGGGAGAAATATCAATAACCTCAGATATGAAGATGACACAATCTTTATGGCAGAAAGTAAAGAAGAACTAAAGAGCCTCTTGATGAACGTGAAAGAGGAGAGTGAAAAGTTGGCCTAAAAACTCAACATTCAGAAAACTAAGATCATGGCATCTGGTCCCATCACTTCATGGCAAATTCATGGGGAAACAATGGAAACAGTGACAGACTTTATCTTTTGGGGCTCCAAAATCACTGCAGGTGATGACTGCAGCCATGAAATTAAAAGATGCTTTCTCCTTGGAAGAAATGCTATGACTGATATAGACAGCATATTAAAAAGCAGAGACATTATTTTACCAACAAAGGTCCATCTAGTCAAAGCTATGGTTTTTCCAAAAGTCATGTATAGATGTGAGAGTTGGACTATAAAGAAAGCTGAGCACTGAAGAACTGATGCTTTTGAACTGTGTTGTTGGAGAAGACTCTTGAGAGTCCCTTGGACTGCAAAGAGATCCAGCTAGTCTATCCTAAAGGAAATCAGTCCTGAATACTCATTGGAAGGACTGATGTTGAAGCTAAAACTCCAATACTTTGGCCACCTGATGCCGGGAACCAACTCATTTGAAAAGACCCTGATGCTGGGAAAGATTGAAGGTGGGATGAGAAGGGGACAACAGAGGATGAGATGGTTGGATGGCATCACTGACATGATGGACTTGAGTTTGAGTAGGCTCTGGGAGTTGGTGATGGACAGGGAAGCCTGGCGTGCTGCAGACCATGGGGTCACAAAGAGTCAGACACAACTGAATGACTGAACTGTACTGAACTTGGCTTCCTGGTTTCAGGATGACCTAAAATTAGCAAGTATCCCCTAATTCTATAAGCTGAAAGATGACAAAGTTGCCCTAGTAGAAAACACTCTGATCTGAATGCCAATTATTGGTTGCCTTTTTTCTTCAACTTTTATTCCCTACCATTGAAGAAAGTAAATTATATGCTTTCCTATAGCTAACTATTTAGTAAGTATACAGACCTAAACAAATGGGCTGATCTCTCTGAAACTCAGATTCAGTTTAGCTGATCACTCTGTTTGTAAGCGTGGGCCATTTCTATACCACCGAGGAAAGCTGTGAAATTCAATCGGATAACCTAAGGAATGCAGTTAGCGTAGTGCCTGTCATATAGTGGTGTCAAATAACCGAGGAATAATGGTGAGCCTACTGCAGTCACAATCCTCTGAACACAATGAAAAGATTTGTAAGTAAGTCAACATGTAGGATTATATTGTTGAATCAGACACACCAATCAAAGCTCTTACCTAGGTAGAAGAGAAAAGTGCCATTTTTCTTTTGTTTTCCTTTTTTTTTTAATGACGCTGCAGCATGAGGGATCCTAGTTCCCTTACCAAAGATCAAACCTATGCCCCCCTGCACTGGAAGCATGGAATCTTAACCACTGTTCACCAGGGAGGTCCTGAGAGCCCCATTTTTCAATAAGCTCAGAAAAATCAGGTTTTCCTCCAGTGTTGAAGAACACTGTTTTTATTTCAAAAGCACCAAGTGAAGTGGTTGACTTACATTTAAGGGCCACAAAGTATAAACAAATATGCACCAAACATTAAAATCACGTTCATAAGAGCTGGCTGCCCACAATAAGACTGACATAAGGACCCTGAGGCCCAGTGGAAAGAAAAGTGGATCTATATATCTTATCCGATATTTATTCCAGGCCATGGCTCAGGCAAGGAAATGACAGGCAGACTTCCTATTCTTTCACACTCTTGTCCCCACTCTCCACCTTTCTCCCTCTCTTTTTCTTTTTCTTTTTTGTTTGAAAGAGGAAGAACTATGTAGAATCAAATGTACGGCACCCATGTTAAATACAGGTTTTATTGTAAGGAAGGAAATCTTTGCTGAAAGAAACAGAAATCTGAAATGAAAATAAACTTAAATGAAACATCCTGAGCATAGATGGGGCTAAAATTAGGAAAAAAAGTAGTTGAAATCACCAAGTCTTGGAATTGTCTTTCCATATTTTTCTCTGCTATCTTCAGTGTATTTTCTCTAGTATATTCAGTATATGGCATGAGTATATCCATACTCTTGAAATGGCATCCTAAATATCATATTTTCCTGCACCAAAGTTCAGAGACACGAATGGAAAAAGCATTTTTCTTTTTTTCAGTGTCTTTCTAAGCCTGAAGGACCCTCACTTGGAAGCCCTTTAGAAGGTCACTTGGTTTTCTACGCTTCAGTCACTGGGAAAGGAACTGAAAAATTGTTTATCAAATCAGTATTTATTCAAATCACACTGGAAAGAGATAGATCCAGGAAATTTTAGGATTATACAGCATTTTGTTGTTTAGTTGCTAAGTCGTATCCAACTTTTGCAGACCCCATGATCTGTACCACACCAGTGTCTCTGTCCGTGGGATTTCCTGGGCAACTATACTGGAGCAGGTTGCCATTTCCTTCTCAGGGGTTCTTCCTGATCCAGAAATAAAACCCGCTTCTCCCGCATTGGCAGGCAGATTCTTTACTACTGAACCACCAGTCTATGGCATAAAGCTGAATTAGACAGCATGCTGCTGCTGCTGCTGCTAAGTCGCTTCAGTCGTGTCCAACTCTGTGCGACCCCATAGACGGCAGCCCACCAGCCTCCCCCGTCCCTGGGATTCTCCAGGCAAGAACACTGGAGTAGGTTGCCATTTCCTTCTCCAATGCATGAAAGTGAAAAGTGAAAGTGAAGTTGCTCAGTCGTGTCCGACTCTGAGTGACCCCATGGACCGCAACCTACCAGGCTCCTCCATCCATGGGATTCTCCAGACAAGAGTACTGGAGTGGGGTGCCATCGCCTTCTCCGATTAGACAGCATAGAACATGTTATACACTTGAGGATCTGTATCTGGTTATATTTTTCTAGAGCTACACTCATCCATCCATAGAAAGCTACTCTTTATCAACAAATATAATGAAATTCCTCAATAATTTATCATTGTTATAGTTTTCCATGTAGATAGTTCAAGCCACAAAGATTTATAAATTAATATTAATATAACTAGTATAATATATACCTTAATATAAGGCATTTTATGTTCATTTACTAATGTGTTAATGATCTATTTCTAAAACATATCTGGCAAATACATAATTTCCTAAGTTACTATTACGCATTTTTTGAATATTAGGAAACAGCATTATTTTAAACTGTCAGAAACACAAAAATGCATTTCTCTCATTTCTGAATCACTTTCTGTGCTGTTTAGCAAGTATATTCTTTCAGAACAAAGTTTTTGTTCTCTTACCAATGTAAGAAAAAAAGAATGTGCTTTTTAATTACTGTACTGTTTCCTAAAATTGAAAAAAAAAAGCAATAGAGTTAAAAAAGTCCTGGACATTACATAATAATTTAGTTTAAAAATATAGTTTATTCAGTTAAAAAGAACAGTGTGTTTTCTTTTGTTATATAATGCATATGCACACACACACAAACACATAGAGTAGATCACTTTAAAAATAGATTAATCAAAAAGGCTTAATAAAAGTGGGTGCGTTAGAGTTTCAGTCCTTAGTGACTGGGACAAATTTCTAATAGTTGTGTATAGGAATTAGCATATTCAAGGTAGAAAGGGCTGCATTAATAAAAAGGCATGGAAATGGGAAACAACTTCTAGTGCATGTTAGCTAGAAAGATAAATTTGATTATGTGAATAATGAATATGAGTAGTAAAAATTTGTTACCCAGCAGTAAAAATTCATGGTAAGTCATAGATATCAGGCTATGGATTTGTTCTGTGGTGCACTTTTCTCTGTGTGTGTGTTAGCTGCTCAGTCATGTCCGACTTTTTGCGATTACATGGACTGTAGCTGCCAGGTTTCTCTGTGCATGGAATTCTCCAGGCAAGTATAATGGAGTGGGTTGCCATTCCCTTCTCTAAGGGATCTTCCTGACCCAAGATTGAACCTGGGTCTCCCGCGTTGCAGGCAGACACTGTACTGCTGAGCCACCAGGCAAACCTGTCAGTCAGTCAGTTCAGTCGCTCCGTCGTCTCTGACTCTTTGTGACCCCATGGACTGCAGCATGTCAGGCATCCCTGTCACCATCTCCCGGACTTCACTCAAACTCATGTCCACTGAGTTGGTGATGCCATCCAGCCATCTCATCCTCTGTCATTCCCTTCTCCCCCTGTGTCAGGGCCTTTTCAAATGAGTCAGCTCTTCACATCAGGTGGCCAAAGTATTGGGGTTTCAGCTTCAGCATCAGTCCTTCCAATGAATATTCAGGACTGATTTCCTTTAGAATGGACTGGTTGGATCTCCTTGCAGTCCAAGGGATGCTCAAGAGTCTTCTCCAACACCATAGTTCAAAAGCATCAATTCTTCGGCACTCAGCTTTCTTTGGACAACTCTCACATCCATACATGACTACTGGAAAGACCATAGCCTTGACTAGACGGACATTTGTTTGGCAAAGTTATGTCTCTGCTTTTTCATATGCTGTCTAGGTTGGTCATAACTTTTCTCCCAAGGAGTAAGCGTCTTTTAATTTCATGGCTGCAATCACCATCTGCAGTGATTTTTGAGCCCCCCAAAATAAAGTCTGTCATTGTTTCCAATGTTTCCCCATGTATTGCCATGAAATGATGGGACCAGATGCCATGATCTTTGTCTTCTGAATGTTGAGCTTTAAGCCAGCTCTTTCACTCTCTTCTTTCATCAAGAGGCTCTTTAGTTCTTTTTCACTTTCTGCCATAAGGGTGGTGTCATCTGCATATTTGAGGTGATTGATATTTCTCCTGGCAGTCTTGATTCCAGCTTGTGCTTCATCCAGCCCAGCGTTACTCATGATGTATTCTGCATATAAGTTAAATAAGCACAGTGACAATATACAGCCTTGACGTACTCCTTTTCCTGGTCTTAAGGAAATGTAAGTGTAAAAGTAACATTACAATAAAAAGGTGGAGACATTTTATATCCAGTTAGGATCAGAGACAGCAGTTACAAGAAATAAAGTATGCTTTAAATGAGATAGATGATAAATTTCAGCTCTTATGTTTACCTGTTTTAAAAACACATATGTGTCCTGTAACTGGTTTATTTCCCTTAGTGTAATGTCCTCCAGGTCCATCCATGTTGTCACTAGTTACGAACCTTTTAATGGCTGAATAATATTCCATTGTATATACATAAGCACCACATTTTCTTTATCCATTGATTGGATATTTCCACAGTAGCTGCACCAGTGGTATCAATTACATGAGGAATCTAAAATAGTCAAATTCATAAAAACAGAGTAGAATGGTGATTTCCAGGAGTGGGAGGAAGGAGGAAATGGGAAAATAATAGAATGTGTAACGTTTCAGTTATATAAGATGAATAAGTTCTGGAAATCTACTGTACATCGGGGCTTCCCAGGTGGCTCCGTGGTAAAGAATCCGCTTGCCAGTGAAGGAGGTGCAGGAGATGCAGGTTTGATCCCTGGGTCAGGAAGATTCCCTGGAGGAAAAACTGGCGACCCACTCCAGTATTCTTGCCTGAAAAATCCCATGGACAGAGGAGCCTGGTAGGCTACAGTCCAAGGGGCAGCAAAGAGTCGGACATGATTTAGTAACTGAGCCACGTTCTGTACATCATACTGCCTATAGTTAATAGTACTCTACTGTATACTTAAAAGTTTGCTAAGATGGTAGGTCTAATGTTGTGTTCTTATAAAAAATTAGTAATGAATAAGGTGGGAGAATACTTTTGGAAGTGATATGTTTATGATATAGATTATGGTGATGATTTCACAGGTTTATACTTAATCTTCAAGTTCATTGAGTTGTGTATATTAAATCTGTAATGCGTTCTGTATGTCAATCATACTTTAATGACATTAGTTATTAATGTTTAGTTTATAAAACAAACCAATTATTTAGAATCTTTGCATGTATGTGTGTGTGTCTGTGTGTGATTATTTTTACACCTAGTTCAGTTCAGTTCAGTTGCTCAGTCGTGTCTGATTCTTTTCAACCCCATCAATCGCAGCACGCCAGGCCTCCCTGTCCATCACCAACTCCCGGAGTTCACCCAAACTAATGAGCATTGAGTCGGTGATGCCATCCAGCCATCTTATCCTTTGTCGTCCCCTTCTCCTCCTGCCCCTAATCCCTCCCAGCATCAGGGTCTTTTCCAATGAGTCAACTCTTCGCATGAGGTGGCCAAAGTGTTGGAGTTTCAGCCTCAGCATCAGTCCTTCCAGTGAACACCCAGGACTGGTGTCCTTTAGGATGGACTGGTTGGATCTACTTGCAGTCCAAGGGACTCTCAAGAGTCTTCTCCAGCACCAGAGTTCAAAAGCATCAATTCTTCGGTGCTCAACTTTCTTCACAGTCCAACTCTCACATCCATACATGACCACAGGAAAAACCATAGCCTTGACTAGACGGACCTTTGTTGGCAAAGTAATGTCTCTGCCTTTTAATATGTTATCTAGGTTGGTCATAACTTTACTTCCAAGGAGTAAGTGTCTTTTAATTTCATGGCTGCAATCACCAGAGATTTTTGGAGCCCCCCAAAATAAAGTTTGTCACTGTTTCCACATCTATTTCCCATGAAGTGATGGGACCAGATGCTATGATCTTAGTTTTCTGAATGTTGAGCTTTGAGCCAACTTTCTCACTCTCCTCTTTCACCTTCATCAAGAGGCTTTTCAGTTCCTCTTCACTTTCTGCCACAAGGGTGGTGTCATCTGCATATCTGAGGTTATTGATATTTCTCCCGGCAATCTTGATTCCAGCTTGTGTTTCTTCCAGCCCAGCGTTTCTCATGATGTACTCTGCATAGAAGATAAATAAGCAGGGTGACAATATACAGCCTTGACGTACTCCTTTTCCTATTTGGAACCAGTCTGTTGTTCCATGTCCAGTTCTAACTGTTGCTTCCTGACCTGCATATAGGTTTCTCAAGAGGCAGGTCAGGTGGTCTGGTATTCCCATCTCTTTCAGAATTGTCCACAGTTTATTGTGATCCACACAGTCAAAGGCTTTGGCATAGTCAATAAAGCAGAAGTAGATGTTTTTCTGGAATTCTATGGCTTTTTTTGATGATCCAGTGGATGTTTTCAATTTGATCTCTGGTTCCTCTGCCTTTTCTAAAACCAGCTTGAACAACTGGAAGCTCACGGTTCACATATTGCTGAAGCCTGGCTTGGAGAATTTTGAGCATTACTTTATAAGCATGTGAGATGAGTGCAATTGTGCGGTAGTTTGAGCATTCTTTGGCATTGTCTTTCTTAGGGATTGGAATGAAAACTGACCTTTTCCTGTCCTGTGGCCATTGCTGAGTTTTCCAAATTTGCTGGCATATTGAGTGTAGCACTTTCACAGCATCATCTTTCAGGATTTTAAATAGCTCCACTGGAATTCCATCCCCTCCACTAGCTTTGTTCGTAGTGATGCTTTCTAAGGCCCACTTGCCTTCACATTCCTAGTTCAGTTCAGTTGCTCAGTCATGTCTGACTCTTTGCAACCCCATAAATTGCAGCACGCCAGACCTCCCTGTCCATCACCAACTCCTGGAGTTCACTCAGACTCACGTCCATCAAGTCAGTGATGCCATCCAGCCATCTCATCCTAAGTCAAAAGCAATTAGCTAATCCTGTTGAGTTTTTCTACATAAACAATTTTATAATCGGTTGTATGTCACATTTCTATCCCTACTGATTTCATTCAGCAATTTACAAGAATTTAGTCTCTTTCTTTCTTTCCAGCCATACATTCCAGCATTTATCTAGCTCCACACACACTGTTTTTATTTGTGGCTACTCAAATTGTCTTTTTACATTTTACAAGCCCCCCCCCCTTTTTTTTTTACTGTCCTTCTTATCTACCTTTGTCTTTCAAATTTTAGCCAAAACTATTTATTTCTATGAATCTCTTCCACTCTCTCCAGCCTATGACAAAACCAGATGTCTTGACCTTTCACTGCTTATGGTATTGGCTGTGCTCCTGTATTGAAGTTCTTCTCATAAGGTATGTAACATTTTATTTCATTGTCTCTTATACTCTTTAATGGAACTTTATGTTTATATTGTTTGACATATAGTAGAATTTCAATAGGCGTTTATTGAATAAAAAAAATTGATTGTTCCTAACACTGAGTTGGGATTATATAATATGGTCCCAACACAAAATAATTTAAAATGATCTTGACATTTGTAGCATCAACAGAATTGGATTTGAGTCTTATTTGAGAGCAACAGTGAACCCAGCTTTGAAATTCTGATAATTGATTTTTATGAAAGAAATGAATAAATCCAAAATCATGACCAAAGTATTTAAAGGGCTGACAGCTAGATTCTTATGAGGAAAGATATAATAATTTTTTATAGATCACTTTAGAGATGAGATGAATGTTAACCCACTGTGATTATTTGAAGAGTTTTATAAAGGAGATGATTAGTTTTCTTTTCCTTCTTGAGATGAGACAGAATAATAAAAAGCTTAAATTACAGGAAGAGTTTGCATCGGCATTCAGAATGCAAATTTACCATATTTATGTTTGGTAAAAAAGTTCATTTGTGCCTAACTTCAAAATAAGATGAAAAACCTGGAATTAAGGTAGTTGTCTAGAGAGCTTCAAGGCCCTTCCTGACTAAAAATCAGCATAGTACAGAAGATGAGAGTTAAAGGATATGCTAATACATGCTGTTTTTTTCCCCTTTTAGTCAATTGTAAGCAGATTATTTTGTACACAAGACTGGAAGCAATAAACAGTGGGAGTAGTATGACCTTATTGAAGGTACTATTCTAAATTTAATACTTATCTCATTGATGTTAAACCCTAAGGTTGTTAACACAGATGGGTATTTAAAAACCAATACTTTTAGAAATCAGAATATAAACCCAATATAAACCCAATTGTAACACAATTCTTTTAAATTTAATTTCTTTATTGAGTGTTACATGCACTGAAAAATAATTGGATGTAGAAACAACAGCAATGAAATTATGTTTTCTTCCCACTAATATTTAGTTATCTTTTTCAACCATATACCTATTGGGTCAAGTACAGCCTCTTTAGGGGGACATACAAAGGTCTTTATATTCCTGTGTCTGCCCACTCTCCCAACTTATACTATTGTAATCTGCAGATTTGTTTTCTTTCATAGTATATATACCCACAAACAGACATACAAATATTTTCTGCACCTTGCCTTTTGACTTGGTAAAATATCTGATATAATTATATATTATTACATATTGGTATGACTCATTTTCTTAAAAAAAAAAATACCTAAGAATAAACACACAGACCAATGGAAGCAAATAAAGTGCCCAGAAGTAAACCCTTGCATATATGGTCACCTGATACAGATTCTATTTACACATTTTCTTAAAACTCAATATTCAAAAAACTAATATCATGGCATCCAGTTCTATCACTTCATGGCAAATAGATGGGGAAAATGTTAAAACAGGTTCTGATTTTGCTTTATTTGTCTCCAAACTCAATGCAAACATAAAATTAAGAGACATTTGCTCCTTGGAAGAATTGCTGTGACAAACCTAGACAGCATATTAAAAAGTAGAGACATCACTTTGCTGACAAAGGTCTGCCTAGTTATGGTTTTTCCAGTAGTCACGTATGGATGTGAGAATTGGACCATAAAGAAGGCTGAGCACAGAAGAATTGATGCTTTTGAACTGTGGTATTGGAGAAGACTCTTGAGAGTCCCTTGGACTGCAAGGAGATCAAACCAGTCAATCCTAAAGGAAATCAGTCCTGAATAGTCATTGGAAGGATGAAGCTCCAATACTTTGGCCACCTGATGCAAAGAGCTGACTCATTGGAAAAGACCCTGATGTTGGGAAAAACTGAGGGCAAGAGGAGAAGGGGGTGACAGAGGATGAGATGGTTGGATGGCATCATTGACTCAATAGACATGAGTCTAAGAAAACTCAGATAGTTAAAGAATCTGCCTGCCAGTGCAGGAAACATAAGAGAAGTGAGTTTGATCTCTGGGTTGAGAAGATCCCCTGGAGGAGGGCATAGCAACCCACTCTAGTATTCTTGCCTGGAGAATCCCATGGACACAGAGGAGTCTAGTGGGCTAGAGTCCATAGGGTTGCCAAGAGTTAGACACAACTGAATGACTGAACTGAACTGAGGAGAACAGGGAACCCTTGTACACTGTTGATGATAATTAATAAAAATTGGTATACTATTGTGGAAAACAAATGAAAGTGCCTCAGAAAATTAAGAATAGCACTACCATATAACCCATCAATCTCACATCGGGGGACATATCCAAAGGAAATTAAAACAGGATCTCAAAAAAGATATCTGTACTTCTATGTTCCTTTTAAGATACAGAAACAAACTGTCAATAGATGAATGGACAGAGATGTGATATATCTGTATAGAATGGAACATTAGTCAATCATAAGAAAGGAAATCCTGCCATTTGCAGCAGTATGGATCACTCGAGGGTGTTTTGTTAAATGAAGTGAATCTAACAGAGGAAGATTAACACTATATGATATTATTTATGTGTGGAATCTGAAAAAAGCCAAAGTCATAGAAATAAAGAGTAAAATGGCAGCTACTAGGAGACTGGAGGGTGGGAAAATTAGAGCGCTGTTGGTTAAAGGATAATAACTTGCACTAAGAAGATGAATAAATTCTGGAGATCTAATGTACAGAATCATGATTATAGTCACTGTTACTGTGTGACATACTTCAAAGTTGCTAACAGACTAGATTTTAAATGTTTTCACAATGAAAAAAGTAATTATATGATATGGTGGAGGTGTTAGCTAATGCTATAGTGGTATTGTATTGTGATATATAAATGTGTTAAATCAAAACGTTGTACACCTTAAACTCATAGAGCATATGTGCATGCTCAGTTGTGTCTGATTGTTTGCAACCTCATATACTGTAGCCTGCCAGGTTCCTCTGTCTATTGGATTGCCCAGGCAAGACTACTGGAGTGGGTTTCCATTTCCTTCTTCAGGGGATCCTTGTGCCCCAGGGATTGAACCCATGTCTCTTGCATTGGAAGGCAGATTCTTTACAATGTTACATCAATTGCATCTTCATACATGTAATAAAATTAAAATAAAAGACTCTATGTTATTCCATTTTACACTTGTTCAATAATTTAGACAACCAGTCATTTCTTAGCTAAGATTTCCCCAGACAATAATATAAATGAAAGGAGACTTTCTATTTATATTGGTATAATCTGGTGAACAGATGGACATATGAATAAAGGTCATTTGCTTAAGACATGTTACCAATTCTGAATATGTTTTGTCCAGGAAGGGACACAAGGAGACCATACAGAAGCTCTCAATCAGTGATTGTGTTAGGGCACGTACTAGATTATCCTTCAATAATGGATATCTCTAAGCAGAGGTTAGCCTAAATTCTCTCCTGTGCTATGAAATATTCAGAACCTTCCCAGTGTGCATCTTTGAGAGAGGCGTAACAAGTAAAGATATAGGATGCTGGGAGGATGCACACTCAGCACCTGTTGGATAGATGGAAGTAGTAGTGGGAGGAGGGAGAAAGTGACAAGAGTTTAGTGTCCTGTCCGTCCCCTGCCCCCTGTTAGGATCAGAGAGGGCCAGAAGAAAAGAACTTTCATAAATGGCATCACCTTCCAGGGCTGTCCTTGAAGGTCCATGATTGTGGCCCATTGTCCCTGTCTAGAGCATTAAGGGAGGTTCCCCAACAATGTTAGGTACACCATTCTTCCTTTTGGCTCCAAGATTTCTGTTCTTTTAACTTTGCTCATTCTGTATTTTGCTTTACTTGTTCTGCAAACTCGACTATTACTGTGTTTGATTAAATTTAACCACTGACTGCAGTTCTAAGAGTAGCAGTCAATAGTGGCATTGCTAATGACATAAAGTGGGAGGAGGCAGCTGAGGAGAGGAAGAATGAGAGGTGTTTTCCTATGACCTGGTTTCTTGAGATATGTCACTAGAGATGTGTCTGTTGGACCAGGGCTTCCCTCTTCTCCTTCCTGGATCTCTTCTCTAAAACCAATCTTTTATACTCAGTCATATGGCCTCATCAGTTATTAGCCTACCTCTTCTGCTGTGGGAGGGATATATTTAGCAGGAAAGGCAGTGGAGGTGAAGAGACCCATTGTTTATAAATACCTACCATCTTTGACCTCAGTAGCAGAGAAATGTGAATAAATAATTTCTCAAAACCTAGAATTCCAGAGAAAACACGTGGGTAGCATACAGGAGTGTCATGAAGAGAGACAGTTGATATCCACTCTCATGCCTGTATCATGAGGGGTAGTAGCCAATTTTGTGCACAGACAGTCAGGGCACTGGACAGTCAGCTCAGTCTGCTGATGGAAAGAGGGTATTTATCCTTGATGTCAGTGTCCCAGGCATAGCACACGTAGTGCTCATGCAGAACTTGCCAAAGAACAAAGAATGGATTTTAAGTGTAATAAAGGCTCATTTTTCAAGCCAGAAACATTTATGAATGGGCAGTGGTTCCTCCCAGAATGTTTAGAATTTACTCTTTAGGGAAAGAAATGAAAAGTAATATATACAGAAGGGGGAGAGACTCATAATAGGTACATCACAAGTCTGAGAATGAGCCCAGAGGACCTCCCTGATGGCCTAGTGGTGAGGACTCTGGGCATTCACTGTCATGGCCCAGGTTCAATCCCTAGTCAGGGAAGATCCCCACGAGCTGCAAGTTGCACCAGAAAAAAAAAAAAAAAGTACCAGAGAATGAGCCCAGTGACTATGAAGGAAAATGAGGCAGGGTTTTAGCCTTTTAGGCCAACGACTTATACTTTGGAGATTTAGTAAAGCCAAAAACATCTAGAGAGAGAAAAAACATGTACCAGAGAGAGAAACTGGTAACTCTTTTAGCTTAACTGATGATCTAAGAAGTAATTAAGAGAATAATATATTGGATGATGATGTATGTAAAATCCTAGTCTTTGGGGGTGGAGGATGGAGTCAAAGAATCTATATCTCTCTGGCCAAGCAGTTTGGACAGGGCCTTGGGTTTTCTGGGGATGAGAAGAAATAGTGTTACCAAAATGAGCAAGACCTGGGCCAGGAGCTCCAAGTCAGTTTAAGAGACACACAAGTGTTACATTTCCCAGGGCAGACTCAAATCTGTAGGAATACAGATGTCAGATCCAGAATGAAAGGAAGCAGAGCAGGAGAAATCAGGAAGCACAGTGTGAGATGGATGGAGACGAATAGCTCAGAATAGAGGTCCTTCCTGAGGTCCATAAGGACGAGGTAGGTTTCCATACAAATTTCACAGATTTGGACTCTAGAATGATCAGACTTTCTCAAATCTCTAAAGTATATGAATTGAGGAATTTGAATAATATGGAGACTTTAAGTTTCAATATACATAATATTGATATATGGCTTATAAAACTTCCTTGGTGGCTCAGACAGTAAAGAATCTGCCTGCAGTACAGGAGACCTGGGTTTGATCCTTAGATCAGGAAGATGGCCTGGAGAAGGGAATGGCTACCCATTCCAGTATTCTTGCTTGGAGAATTCCATGGACAGAGGAACTTGGGGGTCTACAGTCCATGGGGTCACAAAGAGTTGGACATGACTGCGTGACTAACACACACATACAGTGTGTTCTGCATAATGGGATATTTTACAGGTCTATTATTTGGCTATGTTTCACATAGCTTTTTATGTGAAGTTACAGGGAGCTAAGAATACTGAGTTTGAATGGATGCTTAAAGTTGAATTTTAAGGTTTGATGGAAGGAAAACAAGTTTGAGAGCTTTTATGAATTTGACAAAAATCAGAGATTTGAGAAATGTTTAATACAGACTGGAGAGACAATTTTAAGAGGACTCTAAACATAGGAAGGATTACTTTTGAAAACTCCTAGTTCAGGGGCTGTCTGAGGCTGGCAATGCCATTGAAGATAGTTTAGAGTCCAAGGGAACATGGGTAAGAACTCTGTGGGATATAAAGAATACAACCCATGAAAAGTTTTTATGGTCCAGTCTGAGTCAAGGGTTAGCACATATGGATGAACTGTGATAGGAAGAAGAATTTTGAAATCCCTGAAGAGGTACCTGTGAAGGAAAATAAAGCTACTAAAAAAGAGATCAGAGCATAAACATGGGATATGCAACAGGGACCGTTTTAAGGGAATCCATTTTCAAATTCTCCACTTTCATCACACAATTTTTATAAAACTCCCTTAGAATTTGCTTGCATTCACACTATCCCTTTTAGTACTTTTAAACTATAAAAAGCACAACCCCCACACACCTCACTTGTCTCAAATCTTGTAATACTGCCTTGCCTGAGGTGTCAAATTCTCTTGGTGACAAGGGGCTAACATGAGCAGCAGCACTGATTTAGGGAAAGTTTCCCTTAATGACTTTTCAAGCCACTCTAAACCATAGAGCTTATGGATTGTGCCTGTTATTATACTTTTTCTTTAAAGGTGAAGCTTGTATCTTACTGGAATATACTGCATTCTTAACGATGGAAGTTGGAAGGCTGTTGGTCCTTGCTCTTTTAAACCAGTAATTCCTAATGGAGAGAAAGGGGATTTTTTTTTCCTGGGAACTTTTGGCACTACCTGGAAACATTTTTTGTTGTCACAAGCATGGGTGTGGATGCTATCAGCATGTAGTAGGTAGAGGTTAGGGATGCTGCGAAATGTGTTACTAAGGCATGGGCCCCACTTCTACCCCCAACCCCCACAAATGTCAGCAGTGCCGAATCTGAGAGTCTTTGTTTCAAATGTAAGTAGAATATGTTTTGTAATACCATTTTTTTTCAAAGTGGGATAAGTAAAGTTCTTTAAAAAAGTAAATTTATTGTTCTGGTAATAATCATGTCTCATTATATGGTATAAAGTATTTAATATATTCTACTTTGTATTTCAAGAGCAAACTTATTTAAACATGATAAAAAACATTTAACAACTTAAAGATCTGAGGAGAATGAAGTTGTCAGTCTCTCTGCAGGGAATCATACTTGTCCTTAGGTAACCTTATGGTTTTCTCTCTCCTCTGCATCAGCAATTTCTTCAAATGTTTTCTTTTAAACAAGGTCTTCACTCAACCTTGGGCTTCCCTGGTGGCTCAAATGGTAAAGCATCTGTCTGCAATGCAGGAGACCCGGGTTTGATCCTTGAGTTGGGAAGATCCCTAGAAAAGGAAATGGCAGCCAACTCCAGTATTCTTGCCTGGAAAATCCCATGGATGGCGGAGCCTGGTAGGCTACTGACAATGGGGTCGCAAAGAGTTGGACACGACTGAGCAACTTCACTTCACTTTACTCAACCTCAGTATTTAAAATTATAACATTCCTGCATCCATATACTCCCAGCCCCCTTCTGTTTTAATGTTTCATATCACTTACCACCATCTAATGGAATGCATATTTTACTTGAGATAAGATAATAAAGTCTCCTCTTACTCCTTAAAATATCAGTTCCATTAGGATGGGGCTGTCCTTCTGATTTGTTAAAGGCTGTATTCTCCACAACTAAAGAATGCTTGGCACAGCATAGGTACTTAACATTTGTGAAATAAATAAAAAATTACACTGTAGTGGGGAGAGAGCTTTGAAAGATTCTAGAAAGCCATTAGAGAGTAGAACACACGATGATAGCAAATGGACATGGGAAGGAAGTGGAGGAAGTTCACGAACTTTCTTCTTCAGGATACCCAGGGAATGTAGCTGAAGTTGGTAACCAGCTGTAGTCATTCAGAGAAATTAGAACTGCCTAGGCCTGAATAGTGAGAAACTAGTAATCCAGCACAGATGAACATGCCTGGTTTAGTTCAGTCACTCAGTCATGTCTGACTCTTTGCAACCCCATGGACTGCAGCACTCCAGGCTTCCCTGTCCATCACCAATGCCAAACATGCCTAACAGAAAGGCAAAACTCTGAAATGAAGAGAAATATTGAAGATAATATGCGGGAGAGCTTTGGTGAGAATTACTGAGCAGATAAAGAATCTGCCTGCAATGCAGGAGACAACAGGAGATGTGGGTTCAATCCCTGAGTCAGGAATATTCCCTGGAGTAGGAAATGGTAACCCACTCCAGTATTCTTGCCTGACAAATTTCATGGACAGAGGAGCCTGGCAGGCTACAGTCCAAACTGTCACAAAAAGTCAGACATGATAGAGTGTGTGCTTAGAGTGACTAAGCACACATTGAGGTTTTTATTTTAGCCAGTAGATCAGCAGCTTGAATTAATACTTAAAAGTAAAATATATACACGTTCCAGCATGTATCATGCACTATCTGGTATATAAAAAGGAAATACCTATCTTTGGTTGACAAGTTTGCGATTAATGGCTCAGAACATATATTAACAAGCTTATTGATAACCAGGCTGCTATAGCAAAAGCCACAGCACTGTGGCAAGTATTCCAGGATTGACTGACAGGGGAAGTTGCAGTACATACTGGGTGATGAGGACAGGCCATTAGTACTGAAGTAAGAGCTTTTTAAAATTGGGAACATTTAGCACTGTGTGAAGGCCCAGTTGGAATAATCTGCACAGTCTATTTTCTAGGGGAAAAAAAAACCTATTTGTGTACAACATCCCACTGTGAAATTTTCACATGACCAAGCTGGTTAAGAGTGACTTCTTTGTGATGGAGCCAGTGATGTGACTGGAGAGACTGCTAAGGTCACTCTTTCTGGGAGATTCTCAATGTTTGATTGATTGTTTGATGGAGCCATTCTTTCAACCAACAGACATTAATTGGTAGCCTGCTCTGTGCCTATCAGTAGTATGTCATGCTTAAGAACCCTGATTTTAAAGTCAGATAAGGCTGGCTCCAAATCACAACTCTTAGGTTTAACAAGTCTGACCTGTTTGTTTTTGAAAAAGAGTTAACACCTGCATCTCAGATTCATCATCTAAGAAAGGGAGCGAATTATAGCTTTCAGGTATCATGTTAGGATGCATAGGGGACAGATTTATGTCAGTTGAGAAAGGTTTCTGGCACACAGGGAGCTTAGAAAATATAATGATACTTTTTGTTGCAACTTCATAAAGACAATAGAAATTCTTGGGTGAGCACCGAGGATTACCCCATGAGTGATGCATAGGTAGGGCTCAAATATTTCCAAGAACTTAATTGCCTCCAGTAAGAATTAAGCCTAAATCTTCAAGCTGAATGTGAAATATTAAGATCTCTGCAAGGTACAGAGAACACATATTCAGTACAAGAGAATAAGTCATGTAGAAGTTACGTCAACATGTAGAAGAAAAGGGGCATGTTTTAGAAGTCTGTGCAATAAAAGGAATCTTCACTGGATAAGCTTTGTAGCCACATTGAGCTGAAGCATTTCCCTTTACAATCACCTGCAAGGAGGAGAGAGGAAGAGATCATTCATTCAAAGTCACTTATTAGCTCATTCCCAGTGACACTTCGAACGATAAAGCAAAAAATGTATTTCTTTTGTGCCAGATAGCCATTCCCATTCTTCTGCTGGTGCTGCTGCTAGGTCACTTCAGTCGTGTCTGACTCTGTGCGACCCCATAGATGGCAGCCCGCCAGGCTCCGCCGTCCCATTCTAGGGCTGTGTATTCTCTATGGTCCTCTACCTGTCTATGTTTCTTACTCTTGGTCTTCCTTTCTTTTTTTCTCTCCTTTACTACTGATTCAGTGGCCTGATTTACAGTCAGATGAATTTTTGAAACATTAAATGAATCAAGGAGAAATATTTGGGAAAAAATGTATAACTTCTAGATGGAATTCAAGGCATTAGAGATTAGATTGTCCCTCACACCAAAAACAAACAAACAAACAAAACATAGTCACAGAGTCCTACAATCTTGCCACGGAATGTCTCTAAGAAAATTAATTGAGGGAAATGGCTTTAACTGGCATTTAGATTTCTAATATAGTTATAAGTAATTCCCTTTAGAGAAATTTTAGAGGAGACCTTACCCATTTCAGCTTGATTTGAATATGGTTGTCTTCCAATCTTCTGTTATGAAGACTTACAGAACTGAGAGAATAGCTTAACTAGGGGCTAATTTTGCTGCACATGTTTAAAGCAACTTCTATGAAAACAACAAAGAAGTAGGCTGAGGTCAATCATAATAAAATCTATTCTTCAACCAGGAATATGTAACAAGTCAGTGGCCTCTAGGGTGGCTTCTCTGGTGGCTCAGATGGTAAAGAATCTGCCTGCCATAGGGGAGACCCGGGTTCAGTCCCTGGGTTGGGAAGATCCCCTGGAGAAAGGGAATGGCTACCTATTCCAGTATTTCTGCCTGGAGAATTCCATGAACAGTGGAGCCTGGCAGCCTACAGTCCATGGGGTCACAAAGACTAGGATATGACTGAGAGACAAACACACTAGGGTGACTTTGAACAGACAAATCGAAAGTCAAGGTCATAAACCTTATGTTTGTGAATATTCTAGTGTGTGCTCAGTCGTGTCCAACTCTTTGAAACCCTATGGACTGTAGCCCACCAGGCTCCTCTGTCCATGAGATTTCCCAAGCAGGAATACTGGAGCAGGTTGCCATTTTCTACTCTAGGGGATCTTACCATTCCAGGGATCGAACCTGAGTCATAACATCTGTCATAAAAGATACTTGATGTCAGAAATTACTTTTGCAAAATTTTTAAATGTTGCAAATAACAATATTAACTCTAAGGCTATGAAGCTATTCTCTTTCCATCTCATTCTCAGATCATATCAGATCAGATCAGTTGCTCAGTCCTGTCCGACTCTTTGCAACCCCAGGAATCACAGCACGCCAGGCCTCCCTGTACATCACCAACTCCCGGAGTTCTCTGAGACTCACGTCCATCGAGTCAGTGATGCCATCCAGGCATCTCATCCTCTTTCGTTCCCACTCCTCTTGCCCCCAATCCTCCCAGTATCAGAGTCTTTTGCAATGAGTCAACTCTTCGCATGAGGTGGCCAAAGTATTGGAGTTTCAGCTTTAGCATCATTCCTTCCAAAGAAATCCCAGGGCTGATCTCCTTCAGAATCGACTGGTTGGATCTCCTTGCAGTCCAAGGGACTCTCAAGAGTCTTCTCCAACACCACAGTTCAAAAGCATCCATTCTTCGGCGCTCAGCCTTCCTCACAGTCCAACTCTCACATCCATACATGACCACTGGAAAAACGATAGCCTTGACTAGACGGACCTTTGTTGGCAAAGTAATGTCTCTGCTTTTGAATATGCTATCTAGGTTGGTCATAACTTTCCTTCCAAGGAGTAAGCGTCTTTTAATTTCATGGCTGCAGTCACCATCTGCAGTGATTTTGGAGCCCAGAAAAATAAAGTCTGACACTGTTTCCACTGCTTCCCCATCTATTTCCCATGAAATGATGGGACTGGACGCCATGATCTTCGTTTTCTGAATGTTGAGCTTTAAGCCAACTTTTCACTCTCCACTTTCACTTTCATCAAGAGGCTTTTTAGTTCCTCTTCCCTTTCTGCCATAAGGGTGGTGTCATCTGCATATCTGAGGTTCTTGATATTTCTCCCAGCAATCTTGATTCCAGCTTGTGCTTTTTCCAGCCCAGCGTTTTTCATGATGTACTCTGCATATAAGTTAAATAAGCAGGGTGACAATATACAGCCTCGATATACTCCTTTTCCTATTTGGAACCAGTCTGTTTTTTCATGTCCAGTTCTAACTGTTGCTTCCCGACCTGCATACAGATTTCTCAAGGGGCAGATCAGGTCGTCTGGTATTCCCATCTCTTTGAGAATTTTCCAGTTTATTGTGATCCACAACAGACAAAGGCTTTGGCATAGTCAATAAAGCAGAGATAGATGCTTTTCTGGAACTCTCTTGCCTTTTCCATGATCCAGTGGATCTTGGCAATTTGATATCTGGTTCCTCTTTCTTTTCTAAAACCAGCTTGAACATCAGGAAGTTCACCGTTCACATATTGCTGAAGCCTGGCTTGGAGAATTTTGAGCATTACTTTACTAGCGTGTGAGATGAGTGCAATTGTGCAGTAGTTTGAGCATTCTTTGGCATTGCCTTTCTTCGGGATTGGAATGAAAATGGACCTTTTCCAGTCCTGTGGCCACTGCTGAGATTTCCAAATTTGCTGGCATATTGAATGCAGCACTTTCACAGCATCATCTTTCAGAATTTGGAATAGCTCAACTGGAATTCCATCACCTCCAACTAGCTTTGTTCGTAGTGATGCTTTCTAAGGCCCACTTGATTTCACATTCCAGGATGTCTGGCTCTAGGTCAGTGATCACACCATCGTGATTATCTGGGTCTTGAAGATCTTTTTTGTACAGTTCTTCTGTGTATTCTTGCCATCTCTTATTAATATCTCCCACTTCTGTTAGGTCCATACCATTTCTGTCCTTTATCAAGCCCATCTTTGCATGAAATGTTCCCTTGGTATCTCTAATTTTCTTGAAGAGATCTCTAGTCTTTCCCATTCTGTTGTTTTCCACTATTTCTTTGCATTGATCGCTGAAGAAGGCTTTCTTATCTCTTCTTGCTATTCTTTGGAACTCTGCATTCAGATGTTTATATCTTTCCTTTTCTCCTTTGCTTTTCACTTCTCTTCTTTTCACAGCTATTTGTAAGGCCTTCCCAGACAGCCATTTTGCTTTTTTGCATTTCTTTTCCCTGGGGATGGTCTTGAACCCTGTCTCCTGTACAGTGTCACAAACCTCATTCCATAGTTCATCAGGCACTCTATCTATCAGATCTAGGCCCTTAAATATATTTCTCACTTCCACTGTATAGTCATAAGGGATTTGATTTAGGTCATTCCTGAATGGTCTAGTGGTTTTCCCCTACTTTCTTCAATTTCAGTCTGAACTTGGCAATAAGGAGTTCATGGTCTGAGCCACAGTCAGCTCCTGGTCTTGTTTTTGCTGACTGTATAGAGCTTCTCCATCTTTGGATGCAAAGAATATAATCAATCTGATTTCGGTGTTGACCATCTGGTGATGTCCATGTGTAGAGTCTTCTCTTGTGTTGTTGGAAGAGGGTGTTTGCTATGACCAGTGCATTTTCTTGGCAAAACTCTATTAGTCTTTGCCCTGCTTCATTCTGTATTCCAAGGCCAAATTTGCCTGTTACTCCAGGTGTTTCTTGACTTCCTACTTTTGCATTCCAGTCCCCTATAATGAAAAGGACATCTTTTTTGGATGTTAGTTCTAAAAGGTCTTGTAGGTCTTCATAGAACCATTCAACTTCAGCTTCTTCAACATTACTGGTTGGGGCATAGACTTGGATTACTGTGATATTGAATGGTTTGCCTTGGAAATGAACAGAGATCATTCTGTCATTTTTGAGATTGCATCCAAGAACTGCATTTTGGACTCTTTTGCTGACCATGATGGCTACTCCATTTCTTCTAAGGGATTCCTGCCCACAGTAGTAGATATAATGGTCATCTGAGTTAAATTCACCCATTCGAGTCCATTTCAGTTTGCTGATTCCTAGAATGTTGACATTCACTCTTGCCATCTCTTGCTTGACCACTTCCAATTTGCCTTGATTCATGGACCTGACATTCCAGGTTCCTATGCAATATTGCTCTTTCCAGCATTGGACCTTGCTTCTATCACCAGTCACATCCACAGCTGGGTATTCTTTTTGCTTTGGCTCTATCCCTTCCTTCTTTCTGGAGTTATTTCTCCACTGATCTCCAGGAGCATATTGGGCACCTACTTACCTGGGGAGTTTCTCTTTCAGTATCCTATCATTTTGCCTTTTCATACTGTTCATGGGGTTCTGAAGGCAAGAATACTGAAGTGGTTTGCCATTCCCTTCTCCAGTGGACAACATTCTGTCAGATCTCTCCACCATGACCTGCCCATCTTGGGTTGACCCACGGGCAATTAGTTTCATTGAGTTAGACAAGGCTGTGGTCCTAGTGTGATTAGATTGACTAGTTTTCTGTGAGTATGGTTTCAGTGTGTCTGCCCTCTGATGCCCTCTTGCAACACCTACCGTCTTACTTGGGTTTCTCTTACCTTGGGTGTTGGGTATCTCTTCACAGCTGCTCCAGCAAAGCGCAGCCATTGCTCCTTACCTTGGACAAGAGGTATCTCCTCACCACCGCCCTTCCTGACCTTCAATGTGGGATAGGTTCTCTAGGCCCTCCTGCGCTGGCGCAGCCAGGGCTCCTTGGATGTGTGGTTGGTCCTCCCGGCCACCGCCCCTGGCCTCGGGCATGGGGTTGGTCCTCCCGGCCACCGCCCCTGGCCTCGGGCGTGGGGGCGTGGGGTAGCTCTACCTGTGTTAATTTCTCTTAATTATTTCTTTTTGCTTATTCTCTGAAAGTTTCTATTTGTGTGTTTGGA
Organism: Bubalus kerabau; assembly: GCF_029407905.1. Taxonomy (NCBI): domain Eukaryota; kingdom Metazoa; phylum Chordata; class Mammalia; order Artiodactyla; family Bovidae; genus Bubalus; species Bubalus kerabau. Next base: position 79,954,668 of record NC_073627.1, on the reverse strand, counting down.
GTGCTTTTTAATCCAATTGTCTAGGGCTACTTCCTGGAATTTCTCTACTGGTGAGAGCGAATGTAGCAAAGAGCTAAATAGTCATATTTTTAGACTATCTATGTTTGAATGTATGAATATGGATAAAGATAATATTAGAAATCTACTAACCCTAGGACTGAAATGTCTATAGATAACTTTTTTCCTCCCATTGTTTTTTTTTTTTCCCCCCCCTGTTGATCTTATGTTCTTTTCCTCTTTATTTTAGCTGCCCATGTGTTTTGGTGTATAATGTGGGTTTGTTCAAAAAGGCTAATGCCTTAAATAGGAATGAAGGCAAGTATGAGGTGACTAGGGAGTTCACAGACTGTCATTTCCAATTTATCTGAGGGCTTACCAGTAATTGAATAATAGTTTCTCTTCAACATAAGACTCTGAGGAACACTGAGGATCAGGAAATCTTCAAACTTAAACCTTGATTTTATCAATACAAGGATGTATTTAACAATGTAGTTTACCTATGAGAAGGACTATTGGTACCTTGGAGAAGAGAGTAGTATTAAGTAGAGGTATCACTGCCAATGCATGCCAATACTGAATATGATGAGATTTCAGACATGCCAGAAACAAGGGCAAGCAGCATGGGAAATGATTTAAAAGGACTCTTTAGATTTGAAAATAGTAAACATCCCAGTTGGAATTATTTTAAAAATTTTCTCTGTAAAAAAAAAAAAAAATCCAAGGAGTGGTATTAGATGATTCAATTAAATGTTCAGACCTGGACCATTGGCAAGGCAGGAGTAAAAGCCTTGGATATGTAAAAGCCCACAGAGTGTCCATAGTATTTAGTGTTTGTTCAGTAGACTGACAAGAGTTTCATAAACTGAGAATTATCAAGCTTTAACTTGAGACTGTATATTTCTCTTCTATTTTTTTCCTATGTCATTCTTTGCTTTTTCAATACTGCCATGAATAATTCAGATGCGTTTTACTGTTAGGATATATAAGCTGAATCTGAGTGTGGATGCCACTGGTTAAGATTTGACCAGAAAAAGCTTTCATGGAATAAGGGTGAGAGCAGAACGTTGGTGTCTGTGGGTAGTTAGGAAGGTCAGTCACTGCCTTAGTGACTAGATTGCCATCTTCAATGGACCGCGGGTTGCATGAGTACCCTTACCGCCCAAATACTTCCACGCTAGGATTTTTTATAAGATCAGTTTGCCTTTTTCAGGCTGGTATCTTTGTCCTGTGCACAGAACACTTTGACCATAGAAAAGAAGCAATTCTCTGAAAAACTACATTCCAGAAAGAATATACAAAAAAAAAAAAAAATCAAAATTGAATTACAAGAGTATCTGATAAATTTTAGAATTTCTAAGTACACCTGAATTGAAATTGAGGGCCTTATTAACTCAAAGAAACCCAGGGAAATGGAGATATGCCTGAGACCAATAAGAATATGTAAAATAATGTTTTACATTAATGATTATAAAATTATGAGAACTTTTTTTCAGAGCTTGAAACATTGTCATTAAATCTGTTTATAGTTCAGTCGCTCAGTTGTGTCCAACTATTTGCAACCCCATGGACTGCAGCACACCAGGCTTCCCTATCCATCACCACCTCCTGGAGTTTACTCAGTCATGTCCATTGAGTCAGTGATGCCATCCCACCATGTCATTCTCTGTCGTCCCGTTCTCCTCCTGCCTTCAATCTTTCCTATCATCAAGGTCTTTTCAAATGAGTCAGTTCTTCACATCAGGTGGCCAAATTATTGGAGCTTCAGCTTCAGCATCAGTCCTGCCAATGAATGTTCTGGACTAATTTCCTTTAGAATGGACTGATTGGGTATCCTTGCAGTCCAAGGGACTCTCAAGAGTCTTCTCCAGCACCACAGTTCAAAAACATCACTTTTTTGGTGCTCAGCTTTATAGTCCAACTTTTTTTATAGTCCAGCTCTCACATCCATACATGACTACTGGAAAAACCTTATCTTGGACTAGACGGACCTTTGTTGGCAAAGTAATGTCTCTACTTTTTAATATGCTGTCTAGGTTGGTCGTAACTTTTCTTCCAGGGAGCAAGCATCTTTTAATTTCATGGCTGCAGTTACCACCTGCAGTGATTTTGGAGCCCCTGCAAAATAACGTCTGTCACTGTTTCCCCATCTATTTGCCATGAAGTGATGGGACCAGATGGCATGATCTTAATTTTCTGAATGTTGAGCTTTAAGCCAACGTTTTCACTCTCCTCTTTCACTTTCATCAAGAGGCTCTTTAGTTCTTCTTCACTTTCTGCCATAAGGGTAGTGTCATCTGCATATTTGAGGTTATTACTATTTCTCCCAGCTCTTGATTCCAGCTTGTGCTTCATCCAGCCCAGCGTTTCTCATGATGTGCTCTGCTGTATTAATTCTATGGTAGGTATTTTTTAGCATCAGAAAGCCTTGGTGGTGAAATCAATGAGGAAGCTAAAATTGATGGATCGACTATGGGAGAGTGAGAAATGCTTAAAGTAAATTTTGAATGGATGTGGGTAGAGAACTTATGCTTTAGGTTAGGTTGTTAAGGGACTCACAATACTCTCATTTTCTCGGTAAAAGTATGAAAAAAATAATGGGAAAAATAGAAGATTTTTCTTTGGGGCTAGTTAAGAACAGTGACTCCAAGGAAGCATTGATAAACTGAATTCTGTAGAGAAGCAAAACCCTTCATAGGACAGCAGAGAGTTGCAGTGCTGTCTTTAGAAATGAGCAGAGGGAAGAATGGGCTTGCCACAGAAGGAGAGTATTAAGAGGGACTAGAGAGTGTTAACTGAGTATGAATGATTTATGATTTTGAAGGATGGTATAAAGCTCCTGAAAAACTCCAAATGCAAAAGTAAATCATAAGGTTTACTTTTTAAATAATTCTAAGGTCTTCTTCACTTCTGACTTTTGTACAGGGAGCAGCAGTGGAGAAGAGACTAGAACATGGAAATCAATAATCTATTGTTGAGATTTCTCATAGTACTTGGGGTCTGGGGCTGTGCCTGTATTAAATCTAAGCATAATCTAAAATTTTATGAAATGTCAACCCCATTCCCTCCCAGTTCAAATAATGACAAGATAACAAAATGCACAGTCACAAGAAATTCTGACTTGGGCTAATCATGGCTGAATTCAGACTAAATGAAGCTGGCCCAAATGTCACACAACTTGATGGAAGGAAGAACTTCAATGGCACATGAGTTTTCCTGTAATAAAGAATATAGCAAAATATTATTATTTTTCTGTCTCTGGAAATTTACAAAAATTTCTAAAATAATCTTAAAAATGTAGATAATTAAAAAACTGTGACCCCCCTCAAATTAACAGAAAATGTAACTAAGCTACCCAGATTTAATATGTTATTGAATCTAACATTCAAGCATCTTCAGAACAAGCATTTTAACTATGTTAAACATTTCAGGGAAATATTTAAGTAAAAATTAGTAATGTAGAGAAATTAAAACAAAAATAGAATTAAGTATAGATTCTATAATATACTGAAATCTGTTAGACATACATTGGCTGGGCCTAATAATTTGGAGACTGAAGAAAAAGAATCTTTGAACTTGAGGGTTCAGTTCAGTTCAGTTCAGTCGCTCAGTCGTGTCCGACTCCTTGCGACCCCATGAACCGCAGCACTCCAGGCTTCCCTGTCCATCACCAACTCCGAGTCTACCCAAACCCATGTCCATTGAGTCAGTGATGCCATCCAACCATCTCATCCTCTCATCCTCTGTTGTCCCTTTCTCCTCCTGAGCTAAATCTTTCCCAGCATCAGGGTCTTTTCAAATGAATCAGCACTTCGCATCAGGTGGCCAAAGTATTGGAGTTTCAGCTTCAACATCCGTCCTACCAATGAACACCCAGGACTTATCTCCTTTAGGATGGACTGGTTGGATCTCCTTGCAGTCCAAGGGACTCTCAAGAGTCTTCTCCAACACCACAGTTCAAAAGCATCAACTCCTCGGTGCTCAGCTTTCTTTATAGTCCAACTCTCACATCCATGCATGAGATAAAGAGAAGTTACCAAAACTGCAGTAAAGAGAGAAATATTTGAAAAATATTCAGTATAGTATCAATGTCTTGTGTGATAATATGCAGTCTAGCGTACATGCAACTGGAGTCTCAGAAATAGAGATGTGAGAGAAAATAAAGCAGAATTTTAAAAAGTATTTTCTTCCTCAGTTTTGAGAAAAATCATGAGCCCACTGATTCAAGAACTTGACATACATTAATCAGGTTAAATACCCATTAGGAACAAATTGTTGAGAACCAAGAGTAAAGAGAAAATATTAAACCAAAAAACAACAGCAAAGTAAAAGATGCATTATATACAGGTGAACAAGAATAAGAAATATGAAGAATTTATCATCAGAAGCAAGGCAAAACATGAAACAATGGAAGGACATCTTAAAATGATGAAAGAACAAAAATAGTCAACTTAAAACTCTTTATGGAGTGAAAATGTATTTCAAAAGTGAAAGCAAAACAGATTACTTTAAATAATGAAATCTAAGAATTTGTATCTGGCAAACTTGGAGTATATGAAATGCTAAAAGAATTTCTTTAGGCTAAAGAAAAAGTTAACAGAAACTAGGATCTAATAGTAGGAATGGGAAGAGTGGGTAGGTTGTAAAATTTTTATAAATATAAAGACTTATTTTTAAGAATTCTTTTTAAGGAAAATTATATGTTAAAAGCTAAAGTAACATATTGTCAAGTTTATAAAACATGTAGAAGAATATGACAGTGGCATAAAGGACAGCATAGAGATCACTAGAAATATATGGTTGTAAGGTTTTATTATGGTATAATATCAGTTCTGAATAGATTGTCATAAGTTTGAAAGGAATCTTTTAATTTTTATGGCGACCATGAATATTTACAGACACAACTCAAAAGGCAATAAAGGAGACAAAATAAATTATTTTTATTTTAAAACTCAGAGCAAAAAAGACAGGTAAGTAGAGGAAGAGGAACAAAGCACAACTAATTTAAAAAGAAATCAATTAGGAAGATGGCTGACTTAGATCTAACATTACTAATACTTTCATTCAACAAAAATGATCTAATCAATTTTTAAATTAAAAAGAAGAGATTGTCAGACTAGATACAAAGCAAGATACTACTATGAAGTGTATAAACCATGATAATAATACTCATGATAACTTTGCTATATTAATATCAGACACAGCAGATTTCAAGTAACATTCCAGTATTAGAGAAAAAGACATTCAATAATGATAAGAAGGTCATTTCATTAAGACAACAGAATCCTGCTAATAAGAACCTGTGGCCTAGGGAACTCTACTTAGTACTCTATAATGGCTATATGGAGAAAAAAATATATGAAAAAGTGGAGATATATATATATAACTGATTCACTTTGCTGTATACCTGAGACTTGCACATTGCAAATCAGCTATACTCTAATAAAAATTTAAAAGGAAAAAAGAAGACATAGAAGTCCTAAATATACACCTTATAACAGAAATTCTAAGTACATAACATTTAACAGGTACAAAAGAAGAAATATGTACAACTGAAGTAATATTTGGAGGTTTTACCATTCCTTCCCAATAATTGAAAGAATAGACAAAAATAGTGATAAGAATATGAGAGGTTTGAATAACACTTTCAGTCAACAGGATCTATTAGACATTTGGGGACTTTAAACCCAATTAAGTCAGAATACACAATTCTTCTGAAAGGCATCTTGTATGTTCCTTAAGGTAGATGATATGCTGGGCCATAAAATGTCTCAAAATGGCAAAGGACTGAGATCACAGGGTACATTTTCTGATGATGGTGAAATTATTTTAAAAATTAATAACATTCAGACATTCTGAAAGTTCACCAAAAGTTTGGAAAGGAGATAACATATTTGAAATAACAACTATGTTGATGAAATGACAGGGGAATTTAGAAAGTATTTCAAATGAATGATACATTGCAAAACCATGACATTTGTGGGATGCTGCTAAGGATTCCTTATAGAGAAATGCATGACTTAAAATCTGTGCATTAGAAAAGAAGACAGATTTCACAATCAGTGATGTGTTTCCATCAAAACTATCTAAATATTAAAGAACAAATTTAAAATGTGGAGTGAGGTTGTCACATTAGTAGACAGTTGAGGGAGGTGCCTCCAGTCTTAATTAAAAGTGCACAAGCTGAGTAGAGAAGACTTGAGTTGACACTCATCCAGCGTGATACCTCTCTTTCTCATCCCTACCCTATCAACTCTTCACACATAGACACATACATTTTTTCTCTCTGGAAAAGCCTGATGGGTAAGATAGCTAGAAAACCTTCAACCTGGGTGTGCTTTTACATCATGGCATACAGAAAACCTGCCTTATTCAAGCATTTAATCAGTTGCAGTGACTCTGCTATGTGAGACCCACACACATTAAATATGGTAACCTGGCATAAAATGCAGGAAAAGAGGTAGTGCCTTCTCAACAGGGTGCAAAATTTTTATGAATCATGTATAAATGGGTTAGATTTCAGTAGCAATAATCTGTGGAGTCTACTCTTCAAAGCCAGAGATCTGAGGAGGGACAACAGGAACAATTGTTCTTGAGAGCTACAATACTAACATATTTACTATTCTCTAGGTTAATCTCTTTATTATTTTCTAAGTATGTTGATTTTGAAATTAGTGAGTTTCCATGTTGTAGTTTCCTACTTAGACTTTCCATTGTCTAGGAGCCATGAGTTAGGATTGAGGAAATACTCCATGTGGTAGGATTATGGGAAGGAAGCTGGTCTGTGGGGGAGTTAACTGAGCGGTGCTTCGTGTTCAGGAACTTCTCCAGGGTGTACAGGTAGCTCCTCCACTATCCTCTTGAGATGTTTACGTCAATCTCATTGTTTCCTACACTTGACCGTTATACTCGTCTTTCAGTCTTAAGCTCTTCATTGTGAATAGGATGTCTTAACATTAAGAGGTATTTTATTAAGAAGCCTTCTTCTAGAGGGGGGGGGGAAACAAACATATTTGTTCAACTTTTGGAGAGACAAATTTCTGAGCTTTCAAACTTCAGAATTTCTAAGCAAATATTCATAACAATTTTGAACTCTATACATTTGAGGGACATCATGGAAAGAAGACAAGTGCCTGTTAAGCATGGAAACCAGGAAACCTATCCACAGTTCATTGTACAGATACCCAGATCATTTGTTGGAAAGCGGAATGCAGCCTGGCCCTGTTCTAGAGCCATCTGACTTGGACTCGGCAGATGGCATTTACTTATAAGCCAGAGAAAGGGGAGCACAGAAAGGAATCTATGTGTGACTGTTTTTCCCTTTCTACTTCATTGTTGTTTATTTTATTTATTTTATTTTTTTTGCTGTCTTTTAAAAAAATTTTTTTTAACTTTACAATATTGTATTGGTTTTGCCATATATCAACATGAATCTGCCACAGGTATACACGTGGCGGATTCTGAACCCCATCCTGAACCCTCCTCCGTTCTCCCTCCCTATACCATCCCTCTGAGTCGTCCAGGTGCACCAGCCCCAAGCATCCAGTATCGTGCATCGAACCTGGACTGGCGACTCGTTTCATATATGATATTATACATGTTTCAGTGTCATTCTTCCAAATCATCCCACCCTCTCCCTCTCCCACAGAGTCCAAAAGACTGTTCTATACATGTGTCTCTTTTGCTGTCTCGTATACAGGGTTATTGTTACCATCTTTCTAAATTCCATATATATGTGTTAGTATACAGGACTGGAAAAGGTCAGTTTTCATTCCAATCCCAAAGAAAGGCAATGCCAAAAAATGCTCAAACTACCGCACAATTGCACTCATCTCACATGCTAGTAAAGTAATGCTCAAAATTCTCCAAGATAGGCTTCAGCAATATGTGAACCATGAACTTCGAGATGTTCAAGCTGGTTTTAGAAAAGGCAGAGGAACCAGAGATCAAATTGCCAACATCCACTAGATCATGGAAAAAGCAAGAGAGTTCCAGAAAAACATCTATTTCTGCTTTATTGACTATACCAAAGCCTTTGACTGTGTGGATCACAAAAAACTGTGGAAAATTCTGAAAGAGATGGGAATACCAGACCACCTGATCAGCCTCTTGAGAAATTTGTATGCAGGTCAGGAAGCAACAGTTAGAAGTGGACATGGAACAACAGACTGGTTCCAAATAGGAAAAGGAGTTTGTCAAGGCTGTATATTGTCACCCTGTTTATTTAACTTATATAACTTATTTAACTTATACATCATGAGAAACGCTGGACTGGAAGAAACACAAAGTGGAATCAAGATTGCCGGGAGAAATATCAATAACTTCAGATATGCAGATGACACCACCCTTATGGCAGAAAGTGAAGAGGAACTCAAAAGCCTCTTGATGAAAGTGAAAGTGGAGAGTGAAAAAGTTGGCTTAAAGCTCAACATTCAGAAAACGAAGATCATGGCATCCGGTCCCATCACTTCATGGGAAATAGATGGGGAAACAGTGGAAACAGTGTCAGACTTTATTTTTCTGAGCTCCAAAATCACTACAGATGGTGACTGCAGCCGTGAAATTAAAAGACGCTTACTCCTTGGAAGGAAAGTTATGACCAACCTAGATAGCATGTTCAAAAGCAGAGACATTACTTTGCCAACAAAGGTCCGTCTAGTCAAGGCTATGGTTTTTCCTGTGATCATGTATGGATGTGAGAGTTGGACTGTGAAGAAGGCTGAGCACTGAAGAATTGATGCTTTTGAACTGTGGTGTTGGAGAAGACTCTTGAGAGTCCCTTGGACTGCAAGGAGATCCAACCAGTCGATTCTGAAGGAGATCAGCCCTGGGATTTCTTTAGAAGGAATGATGCTAAAGCTGAAACTCCAGTACTTTTGCCACCTCATGCGAAGAGTTGACTCATTGGAAAAGACTCTGATGCTGGGAGGGATTGGGGGCAGGAGGAGAAGGGGACGACAGAGGATGAGATGGCTGGATGGCATCACTGACTTGATGGACATGAGTCTCAGTGAACTCCGGGAGTTGGTGATGGAGAGGGAGGCATGGTGTGCTGCGATTCATGGGATAGCAAAGAGTCGGACACGACTGAGCGACTGATCTGATCTAATCTGATACTGTATTTGTGTTTTTCTTTCTGGCTTACTTCACTCTGTATAATAGGCTCCAGTTTCATCCACCTCATTAGAACTGATTCAAATGTATTCTTTTTAATGGCTGAGTAATACTCCATTGTGTATATGTACCACAGCTTTCTTATCCATTCATCTGTTGATGGACATCTGGGCTGCTTCCATGTCTTGGCTATTATAAACAGTGCTGTGATGAACATTGGGGTACATGTGTCTCTTTCAATTCTGTTTTCCTCAGTGTGTATGCCCAGCAGTGGGATTGCTGGATCATAAGGCAGTTCTATTTCCAGTTTTTTAAGGAATCTCCACACTGTTCTCCATAGTGGCTGTACTAGTTTGCATTCCCACCAACAGTGTAAGAGGGTTCCCTTTTCTCCACACCCTCTCCAGCATTTATTACTTGTAGACTTTTGGATTGCAGCCATTCTGACTGGTGTGAAATGGTACCTCATAGTGGTTTTGATTTGCATTTCTCTGATAATGAGTGATTTTGAGCATCTTTTCATGTGTTTATTAGCCATCTGTATGTCTTCTTTGGATAAACCTCTATTTAGTTCTTTGGCCCATTTTTTGATTGGGTCATTTATTTTTCTGGAATTGAGCTGTAGGAGTTGCTTGTATATTTTTGAGATTAGTTGTCAGTTGCTTCATTTGGTATTATTTTCTCCCATTCTGAAGGCTGTCTTTTCACCTTGCTTATAGTTTACTTTGTGGTGCAGAAGCTTTTAAGTTTAATTAGGTCCCATTTGTTTATTTTTGCTTTTATTTCCAATATTCTGGGAGGTGGGTCATAGAGGATCCTGCTGTGATGTATGTCAGAGAGTGTTTTGCCTATGTTCTCCTCTAGGAGTTTTATAGTTTCTGGTCTTACGTTGAGATCTTTAATCCATTTTGAGTTTATTTTTGTGTATGGTGTTAGAAAGTGTTCTAGTTTCATTCTTTTACAAGTGGTTGACCAGTTTTCCCAGCACCACTTGTTAAAGAGATTGTCTTTAATCCATTGTATATTCTTGCCTCCTTTGTCAAAGATAAGTTGTCCATATGTGCATGGATTTATCTCTGGGCTTTCTATTTTGTTCCATTGATCTATATTTCTGTCTTTGTGGCAGTACCATACTGTCTTGATGACTGTGGCTTTGTAGTAAAGCCTGAAGTCAGGCAGGTTGATTCCTCCAGTTCCATTCTTCTTTCTCAAGATTGCTTTGGCTATTCAAAGTTTTTTGTATTTCCATACAAATTGTGAAATTATTTGTTTTAGCTCTGTGAAGAATACTGTTGGTAGCTTGATAGGTATTGCATTGATTCTATAAATCACAAAGTTGTGTCTGGCTCTTTGGAGCCCTGTGGATTGTAGCCTGCCAGGCTCCTCTGTCCATGGGATTCTCCAGGCAAGAATACTGGAGTGGGTTGCTATTTCCTTCTCCAGGGGATCTTCCAAACCCAGAGATCAAACCCATGTCTCCTGCATTGGCAGGCAGGTTCTTTGCCACTGAGCCACCATGGAAGTTGTGACTTCCTGGTGACTCTTAGTGACTTCATAATGTCATGTTATTTTGAATGATGAGCATAAGCTTTTCCATGGTACTATAAAATATTAACAGACTTCCAGTAATGGATTTTCATAATAGATATCCTTTAAGAGCAAACTTACCTAGTAAGGAATGGCAAGATGTTATAGAAAGATCTGAGATGTGTGGAAGCATTATAGAGGAGGGGGCAGGAGTTGTCCATAGGAATACATTTTCTGGTAGTAAACAGAAGGTGATCATCTCTGATGCAACTGAGCTGTGTTTCACACCCCTACATGTTTTCTCCTGCAGGAAAATGGAAGCATACATTTCAGAAATTAGATAACATTTTTTTTTTTTCTGTTTAGAACAAGGGCTATTCTCAGTATTTACATCTGTTGGGCATTCTTTCTATTTTCTTCTTTTACAATTCATGTATTTGTGATGACTTTCCTTGTTCATTTAATAGTAGTTATGAGTACCAGGGTAGTAACTCAATTATCCCAAGATCGCTATTGAGTTATAATTTTGGATTAAGGGACTAACATTTCTATTTTACATAAAACCATGAGTATCACTATTGAATCTATAGCTATAAAATCTCCTTCTTTTTCATTTTGAGTTATGAATATTGATATCTTTTTGCTTGTGAAAATTTCAGTCCACTGATGTTAATGTCTGAGTTGAAATTGTATGGGGTGCTTATAGGTTCAACTAGAAGAAAGTTCCATGAAGTGGGAAGGATGACAGATACTCAGTGATTGATGAGTAGTGAGAATGATGCTCCTTTCACAGTACTGGAAAGTCTTTTGCCCCATTTCCTCCTCAAGATTTCTGACTGTCCTATAATATTTAATAAACAAGTTAGGAATCCAGGTCTGATAGAGTAAAAGTGGATTTCTAGGTTCTTGATTTTTAGTAGTTATAAATAATCATACAAAAGGGGAACAAATATTCATTTGAGGGAGACCAAAAATATGGAGAACATATTTGAGACCATGTGGAATATAAAGTAAATAAGTAATCCTTGGAAACATAGTTGATCTTGATAAGCAATGAGGTGTAGCTAGGCCTACTGTTTCATCTGTGGTGTGAGAGTTGGTCTCTTAAAACAAAGATTCCAGACAGCACAGACACAGCAATCTTTCAGAAAATGTTTCTATTGAGAAATAGGACTTAACTCAAAAAACATCTTCTCGACAAAGAAAATAATCCCAAAGCAGTAAGTGGGGTACCCAAAATAACTCAGCATACAAAGTTACTGCTTAAGGCACTGGAACTGAAGTTTTAACCTATATCTTATGATTGTCATAAGACAAACAGGTTTAAATTTAAAACTATTCTGTCGTTAAATTTTAATGAAATGAAAGGCAAAAAAGGTGAACATGAGGTGATGAACTAATAATCTCTCAAATCTCATTCAAAAAGCACTGAAAGCAATATGTTCATATAGGCAAATATATGTTTTCTGCATCCATTTACTGGGTTAAACTAGCAGGGTAGCATACTGAGAAAAGATAGCATTAAAGAGAATTCCAATCAACTGCAAGTCAGTTCAATTCAGTCATGTCTACTTATTGGGAAACCATGAGCTTCAGCATGCCAGGCTTCCCTGTCCATCACCAACTCCCAGAGTTAACTCAAACTCATGTCCCTTAAGTCGGTGATGCCATTCAACCATCTCATCCTCTGTCATCCCCTTCTCCTTCTGCCTTCAATCTTTCCCAGCATCAAGGTCTTTTCAAATGAGTCAGTTCTTTGCATCAGGTGGCCAAATTATTAGAGCTTCAGCATCAGTCCTTCCAATGAATATTCATGACTGATTTCCTTTAGGATGGACTGGTTGGATCTCCTTGCAGTCCAAGTGACTCTCAAGAGCCTTCTCCAACACCACAGTTCAAAAGCATCACTTCTTCAGCACTCAGCTTTCTTTATAGTCCAACTCTTACATTCATACATGACTACTGGAAAAATCTTAGCTTTGACTAGCTGAACCTTTGTTGGCAAAGTAATGCCTCTGCTTTTTAATATGCTGTCTAGGTTGGTCATAACTTTTCTTTCAAGGAGCAAGCATCTTTTAATTTCATGACTGCAGTCACCACCTGCAGTGATTTTGGAGCCCCCCCCCCAATAATGTCTGTCACTGTTTCCCCATCTATTTCCCATGAAGTGATGGGACCAGATGCCATGATCTTAGTTTTCTGAATGTTGAGCTTTAAGCTAACTTTTTACTCTCCCCATTCACTTTCATCAAGAGGCTCTTTAGTTCTTTTTTGCTTTCTGCCATAAGGTTAGTGTCATCTGCATATCTGAGGTTACTGCTATTTCTCCTGGCAATCTTGATTCCAGCTTGTGCTTCATCCAGCCCAGCATTTCTCATGATGTACACTGCATATAAGTTAAATAAGCAGGGTGACAATATACAGCCTTGACGTACTCCTTCCCCTAACTGGAACCAGTCTGTTCTTCCTTGCCCAGTTCTAACTGTCACTACCTGACCTGCATACAGATTTCTCAAGAGGCAGCTCAGATGGTCTGAATTTCTCATCTCTTTCAGAATTTTCCATGGTTTGTGGTGATCCACACAGTCAAAAGACTTTGGAATATTCAATAAAACAGAAATAAATTTTTTACTGGAACTCTCTTGCTTTTTCAATGAGGCAACGGAAGTTGGCAACTTGATCTCTGGTTCCTCTGCCTTTTCTAAATCCAGCTTGAACATCTGGAAGTTCACGGTTCATGTAATGTTGAAGCCTGACTTGGAGAATTATGGGCATAACATTACTAGTGTGTGAAATGAGTACAATTGTGTGGGAGTTAAAGTACTCTTTGGCATTGCCTTTTTTGGGATTGGAATGAAAACTGACATTTTCCAGTCCTGTGGCCACTGCTGAGTTTTTCACATTTGCTGGCATATTGAGTGCAGCACTTTCACAGCATCATCTTTTAGGATTTGAAATAGCTTCACTGGATTTCCATCACCTCCACTAGCTTTGTTCGTAATGATGCTTCCCAAGGCCCACTTGACTTCACATTCCAGGATGTCTGACTCTAGGTAAGTGATCATACCATCATGATTATCTGGGTTGTGAAGATCTTTTTTGTATAGTTCTTCTGTGTATTCTTGCTGCCTCTTCTTAATATCTTCTGCTTCTCTTAGGTCTATAGTATTTCTGTCCTTTATTGAGCCGATCTTTGCATGAAATATTCCCTTGGTATGTCTAATTTTCTTGAAGAGATCTCTAGTCTTTCCCATTCTATTGTTTTCCTCTATTTGTTTGTATTGATCACTGAAGAAGGCTTTCTTATCTCTCCTTGCTATTCTTTGGAATTCTGCGTTCAAATGGGTATATCTTTCTATTTCTCCTTTCTTTTGGCTTCTCTTCTTTTCACAGCTATTTGTATGGCCTCCTCAGACAACCGTTTGGCCTTTTTGCATTTCTTTTCCTTGGGGATGGTCTTGATCCCTGCCTCCTGTACAATGTCACAAACTTCTGTCCATACTTCTTCAGGCACTCTGTGCATCAGATCTAATCCCTTGAATTGATTTGTCACTTCTACTGTATAATCACAAGGAATTTGATTTATGTCATACCTGAATGGCCTAGTGGTTTTCCCTACTTTCTTCAATTTCAGTCTGAATTTGGCAATAAGGACTTCATGATCTGAGCCACAGTCAGCTCCCAGTCTTGTTTTTGGTGAATGTATAGAACTCCATGTTTGGCTGCAAAGAATATAATCAATCTGATTTCGGTGTTGACCATCTGGTGATGTCCATGTGTAGAGTCTTCTCTTTTGTTGTTGGAAGAGGGTGTTTGCTATGACCAGTGGGTTCTCTTGGCAAAACTCTATTAACCTTTGGACTCCTCTTTTCTGTACTCCAAGGCCAAATTTGCCTGTTACTCCAGGTGTTTCTTGAGTTCCTACTTTTGAATTCCTGTCCCCTGTAATTAAAAGGACATCTTTTTTGGAAGATGTCCTTAATTCTAGAAGGTCTTGTAGGTCTTTGAAGAACCGTTCAACTTCAGCTTCTTCAGCTTTATTGGTCGGGGCATAGACTTGGATTACTGTGATATTGAATGGTTTGCCTTGGAAATGAGCAGAGATCATTCTGTTGTTTTTGAGACTGCATCCAAGTACCGCATTTCAAACTCTTTCACTGACTATGATGGCTACTCCTTTTCTTCTAAGGGATACTTGCCCACTGTAGTAGACATAATGGTCATCTGAGTTAAATTCACTCCGTAGGTAGAATTAAAAGCCAGAGATAACAGAGCTAAAGGTCAGCAGTTTAAAAAGGAGGTGTAGTGTCAGAAAGGGTTAAAACTGGGCTTTTCAGGGGAGAAAGTATCACAGAGTATTTCATGAAATGTCCCTTTGCCATGGAATTGACTTGGGGAACCTTAAACTGATGCAAAGAAGTTTCAAACACTCCCCATATTTTAAAGAATTTCCAGGATAGGAGTCTGACACCTTTCTAGTTAGTCATGGTCCAGTAAATTCTACTAGTCAACTATCCATTCTTTTCCTCTATTCCATTTACATAGAAATACTACAGGAAAGGTGGCTATTTCAAAGAACACTGTTGAAGTCCTATATGAGACCCTAGAAGCGAGAGATAGAGCTTGTGCTGCCCTTTCCTGTTGAAGATTAGGTGTATGTCCCTCATCCACAATCTCAGGGATGTGGTTCAGAGAGGATAATTTGTAGAGAGAGAAGAGGATCCTGGCATTTTACTTCCCTTTCAGAAGTGTTCTTATGAAGTGGTTTGCTGATATGACATCTGTGCCTTTTTTTTTACAATTTTTTTCATCACCTAAATTATTTATTTATGTTTGTAATTTTAAACTTTAAACATTTTATTTTGTCTTGGGAGATATAGCCAATTAACAACACTGTGGTACTGTCTGGTGAATAGCGAAGGTGACTCAATCAACCATATACATGTATCCATTTCTCCCCCAAACTTCCCTCCCATTCAGGTTGGACATCTGTGCCTTTTTGAATACAGCAATAAGATAATTGTGGACAGGCAGGAGGAAAATCCTGGGAGGAGAGACAACAGATATGTAGCAGTCAGCTCCCACCCCTTGTGGTGTAGCAAGAATGTGTAGATTTTTGTGGGTCTGCTGAGCATTTGAAGGAGGTGAGCTTGAGCTGTTCTGTAGGGACCACACTTAAGAAGGTTATTCTCTGTGTGAATGATTCTACTAACAGAGGCTCTAAGATTCTACTAAGCTGGGGCAGAGAGCAGAAAGGAATTAAACTGAAATCAGATATCTCTTATCAGCATGGGCAGGAATTGAGGATATCTCTAATAAAGTCTATCAAGGAACCCACAAGTACCTAATTCACATTTGCAATAAAGAGAACATTGAGCTACGGTAAATACTGTGTGAAAGAAAAGCCAACAGCCAAAGGGGCTCCAAATGCAGTCTGAGAACAGAGATACAGTGCCTCTCAAACTTCCTTTCCAGGATTTTGGGAGGAGAGATAAAGAGTAAATGCTGTTATCAGACCAAAGGGTAAAACAAATCCAAAGAGCTTGTACTTAAAATTGACTGGAAGTGGGGAGCTGTCCAAAATGTAGTTATTAGCAGTCCTCCAAGAAATAGACTGGACTTCCTTCGTGGTGTGATGGTAAAGAATCTGCCTGCTGGTAGGAGACTTGGGTTCGATCCTTGGGTCAGGAAGACTCCCTGGAGAAGGAAATGGCAACCCACTCCAGTATATTGCCATATACTTCCCTGGAGAATCCCATGGACAGAGGAGCCTAGTCCATGAGGTCACAGAGTTGGACGCAACTTGGCAACTAATCAGCAACAAAGAAGTAGATATCAAGGTGATTAAACGAGCAAGGATTTAAAAAAAAATGATTGGAGTATAGTTTATTTATAATATTGTGTTAGTTTCAGGTATATAGAAAGGTGAATCATATGAATACACTTATCAACCTCCTTTTATTAAGATTCTTTTCTTATATACATCATTACAGAGTATTGAGTAGAGTTCCCTGTGCTACACAGTTGGTCCTTATTAGTTATCTATTTTATATATAGTAATGTGTATATTTCCATCCTAAACTCCTGATTGATGCCTCCCCGCAAGCAAGGATTTTTATTATGGAAATCAACTGTGAGAGAAAATGGGGAAGAAGCCTGGGGAATCTGGAGAAGCAGGTGTCAGATGACAAGGCAGCCCTGACTCTGAGTGAAGGGGAAGGTAGGGTGGGTGGAAATGTTATAATCAGCTATGTGGTCTCTGAAAGATTCAGTAGGGTACTTGGGAACTTGCTAGCCAAAGTTGCCTATCAGAGGAATTCCATGTCTTCCAGGAATAGACTCGTTATGTATCCCTGCAGTCTCTGTCGTTTGCTGGCAGCATCCCACGAAAATCATGACCTAGGAATAAAGATGATAGGTTTCAGAGCACATGGCCTGGGGTTTTCCCTGTTGTTGGCGGTCTACCAAAAAATACTTCCAAGGCCACTTTAGTAGTTTAGAGAAAGTAGAGTTTGACTGAGCATGGGTAAAGGAAATGCTGGGAAAAGCTTGAAGCTTGAACTCCATGAGTTGCAGAATAAAGTAATTATATAAGCTGATGAGTAGCTTGGGAGAAAAGCAGAGGCAGATAATTCAGGGTTCAGGACATGACTGAGACAGTTTTGTGCTGGCCATCTAGGGCAGTGGTAGCTAGAACTTGGACACAGGGAGGAGAGAGAAAATCGGAGCCTTTAAAATGAGACAAAATGCTAGAACCATCAGTTTAACAGTTTAAACTAGTTCTCAAAGAAATAATCTTGTTGCTCTGGTTTTCTTCATGTATGTATTTACCTTGTCTCAAGTATTATTCTATCTTGTTTTATTTTTTTCCGAGGTTACTAATTCTGTAAAAGAGATACGATTAATCTCTTGGGATTAAACACTATGAGGTACCATTTCACGCCAGTCAGAATGTCTGAGATCCAAAAGTCTACAAGCAATAAATGCTGGAGAGGGTGTGGAGAAAAGAGAACCCTCTTACACTGTTGGTGGGAATGCAAACTAGTACAGCCACTATGGAGAACAGTGTGGAGATTCCTTAAAAAACTGGAAATAGAACTGCCTTATGATCCACCAATCCCACTGCTGGGCATACATACTGAGGAAACCAGAATTGAAAGAGACACGTGTACCCCAATGTTCATCGCAGCACTGTTTATAATAGCCAGGACATGGAAGCAACCTAGATGTCCATCAACAGATGAATGGATAAGAAAGCTGTGGTACACACAATGGAGTATTACTCAGCCATTAAAAAGAATATGTTTGAGTCAGTTCTAATGAGGTGGATGAAACTGGAGCCTATTATACAGAGTGAAGTAAGCCAGAAAGAAAAACACCAATACAGTATACTAATGCATATATATGGAATTTAGAAAGATGGTAACAATAAGCCTGTATGAGAGACAGCAAAATAGACACTGATGTATAGAACAGTCTTTTGGACTCTGTGGGAGAGGGAGAGGGTGGGATGATTTGGGAGAATGGCATTGAAATATTTATAATATCATATATGGAACTAGTTGCCAGTCCAGGTTTGATGCACGATACTGGATGCTTGGGGCTGGTGCACTGGGACGACCCAGAGGGATGGTATGGGGAGGGAGGAGGGAGGAGGGTTCAGGATGGGAACACGTGTATACCTGTGGCGGATTCATTTCGATATTTGGTAAAACCAATACAATATTGTAAAGTTTAAAAATAAAATAAAATAAAAATAAAAACTCTCAAAACTGCTGATTCAAAAAATAAACTTCTATTGTGTACATTATGATTTTCAAAAGCAGGTAAAATGTGAAAGTGAGCTTGATATATCTCTCACTATCTTCAGCATTTTTTTTTTTTTTTTTTTTGTCATCAATGTCCTTTTCCTGTTTCACTCCCCGTGGATAATTTTGAAGCTCAACCAAGTCATCACATATAACTTTACTGTGGTTAAGCTCTAGTTGCTCTTCTAAAATGACACGTAGGCTTTCTTTAGATCTCTTACTACATGAAAGTTGATTTACGACTTGTTTCATGGTGACTCAGAACTTACAAAGATAGTACAGATTGTTGGCACTCTGAAATTTGATTTACTTTTGAATGATTAATTGATTTCAAGGGCATGCATTAATTGGGTGCTTTGAGGGAGGGAATTTTAAATATAGAGTAAAAGCCTAAGAGTTATATGGCTCAGACGGTAAAGAATCTGCCTGCAATGCAGGAGATCTGGTTTCAATTCCTGGGTCAGGAAGATCCCCTGGAGAAAGGAATGGCAACCCACTCTAGTATTCTTGCCTGGAGAATCCCATGGACAGAGGAGACTGGCGAGCTATAGTCCTTGAGGTCTCAAAATAGCCGGACACAACTATGTGACTGACACTAATCTGCGGTCTGCCGTGGGATTAGTCTGAATTCCATCTATAACACTTTCTGCCTAAATATATAAAGCTCTCCACTGACTCCTTATATCTTTATCTGTGTAATAAAGATATCATTTACCAATTAAGTTGGTTACAGACATTAAATATATTATGTAAGCAATGTGTTTTGAATAATAAGTGGCACAATACGTGGTAGCTAATGCTACTATTTGTGCTGCAGTGCACTTCAGTAACGATGTGAGACACAGGGAGAGAGAGGAGGAACTCTTCATGAGAAATTGATTAGGTCGAAATGAGATTTTCCCAGAAAAAAGGAGTGATGCCAGAATTACAGTCTAGCAGCCTGGGTGGCAATAATCTTTCAGTGGTGCTCAGAGCTCTCTACATTTACCTTCCCAAGCTTCTTTCCCAAGCAATATTTTCTACTTTTATAGCTGATGCCCATCAGCTATCCAGTCTAAGATATTTATGATTTAGCAGGTTATCTCAAGTTTCACAGAGAACATGTAAAGTACGTTCAGCTATCAAATCCAAGCTGCTTCTTTTGCAGAAATTGACAAGCTGATTCTAAAATTCATTATGGAAATGCAAGAAATATAGAATAGTTAAAACAGTCTTTAAAAAGAACAAAATTGGAGGATTCACACATTTAGACATACTACAGTTCAATGAAATACTATTTAGTGTCCAGAAATAATCCTTTACATTTTGTGCCAATTTACTGTGAACAAAGGTACCAGGATAATTTGATTGGAGAGGAATAATCTTTTTGACAAATGGAACTGGCACAGACATGCAGTGCAAAAGAATGAAGTTGGAACTTTAATTCATGCCAATATACAAAAATTACTTCAAAGTAAATAAAAATACCTAAATATGAGTTTAAAATATTAAACTCTTAGAAGAAAATATATATGTGAATCTTCACCATCTTGGGCTAGGCATGGAACCTAATGCACAAACAGCCAAAGAAAAAATAGACACCTTGACATTATCAAAATTTACAACTTTTTTACCCTCAAAGGAGGGATACCATCAAGAAAGTGGAAAGATGTGTGTTCTCTATGTCTGCATCTGTATTCCTGCCCTGAAACTAGGTTCATCTGTATCATTTTTCTAGATTCTAAATACCTGTGTTAATATATGATCTTTGTTTTTCTGACTCACTTCACTCTGTATGACAGACGTTAAGTCTATTTACATCAAATAACCCAATTTCATTCCTTTTCATGGCTGAGTAATATTCCATTGTGCACACGTACCACTTCTTCTTTATCCATTCATCTATCGATGGACACTTAGGTTGCTTCCTTGTCCTGGCTATTGTAAATAGTGCTTCAATGAACATTGGATACATGTGTCCTTTTGAATTATGGTTTTCTCAGTGTAGATGCCCAGTAACAGGATTGCTGCATCATATGGTAGTTCTATGTTTAGTTTTTTAAGAAACCTCCAGACTGATCTCCACAGTGGCCATCTCAATTTACATTCCCACTAACAGTGCAAGAGGGTTCCCTTTTCTCCACACCCTCTCCAGCATTTATTGTTTGTAGGGTTTTTTTTTTTTTTTTTTTTGATGATAGCCATTCTGACTGGTGTGAGGAGATTCCTCATTGTAATTTTGATTTTTAATCCTCCAATAATTAGAGAATAGATGTGTGTACACAGTGGGGAAAGAGGAAGGTGGGAAAATTAGGAGAGTAGCATATGTGTGTGTGTTAAATAGGTAGCTAGTGGGAATCTGCAGTATAGCCCAGGAAGCTCAACTCAAAGCTCTGTGATGACCTAGATGGGTGGGATGGAAGGGAGGTGGGAGGGAGGGCCCAGGGGATATATGTGTGCATACAGCTGATTCACTTCATGGCACAGCAGAAGCTAACACAACATGGTAAAGCAATTACACTCCAGTGAAAAAAGAAAGTGGGAAGACAACTCACTGAATGAGAGAAAATATTTGCAAGTCATATATGTGGTAATGGATTTATATCTATAAAAAAAAGAACTCTTGTAACTCCATAAAAAAATAAAATAACCCAACTAAAAATAGGCAATTGATTTCAATAGATATTTCTCCAAAGAAGAAATAAAAATGGTCAATAAGCACAGCAAAGGATACTCAATACCATTAATCATTAGGAATGAAAATCAAAACCTCAATGAGATGCCACTTTCACTAAGATGGCCACAGTGAAAAAGACAATTGGTGTTTGGGAGGATGTGAAGAAATTGGAACCTTCCTGCATTGTTGATGGGAATGTAAAGTGGTGCAGAGGCTTTGGAAAACAGGTTGGCAGTTTCTCCAAGTGTTAAATATAATGTTACCATATGGCCTAGCAATTCTCTTTCTGGATATATTCCTTGGAGGATTGAAAATGTATGTTCACATAAAAGTTTGTAAGTGAATATTCATAACCTCAGTGTTTATAAAGAGAAACAAGGTAAATATCCACCAACTGAAGAATGGATTTTAAAGGGTAGAATTCCCTACAATGGAGTGTTACTCAGCCATACATAAAAAGGAAAGAAGTGCAGGTACGTGCAACAGCATGGGTTACTTATGAAAACATTATGCTAAGTGAATAAATTTAGTCATAAAAGACCTCGACTGTGTGCTTACATTTAAATAGAAGGTCCAGAATAGGCAGTTTAGAGACATCCAGTAGATTACTGTTTGCTTCGGGCTTAAGGTGGTGTGAGGTTTTGGGAACAACTGCTGGTGGGTATAGAGTTTCTTTTTGGGATGATGAGAATGTTGTAAAATTAGATTGCAATTATGATTTCACAGATATGGGAATGTGCTAAGCATCATTGAGTTGTTAGCTTTAAATGCGTGAATTTTTGGCGTGTGAATTGTATCTTAATAAGTTTGTTGAAAAGCGTAATATTCAAAGGATTCCATAGAAATCTGAATGGAGACATTAAACTCTAGTATTTCTAAGTGGTATGGAATATGAGAAAAACAGAAATCTAAGGGATTTGGGAAATATATAATAGGTTGATTAAGTTTATGATTTGATTCCTTTGATAGGACTGCCTTATTTGAATAACATAAATTATTCCTGTTTATGGCAACTGGTTAGATTCCATAGATCAAAAAGCACAAGTTGGCTTGGTCTCTGGAGGAATTTGCTGAGCAGACAAAGCTCTGTTAGCCTGGGCAGTGAGAAGTACCAGGTTGTTTGGAAATCAATTTGATGAGGAAAAGAATTTAACATTCTTCAAAAAGCCCCTTCTCCTTCTCTAACTGACTAAGAAGGAGAAGAGGGCAACAGAGGATGAGATAACTGGATGGCATCTCCGATTCAATGCACATGAACTTGGGCAAATTCCAGTAGACGGTGAGAGACAGGGAGGCTTGGCGTCCTGCCGTCCATGGTGTCGCAGAGTCGGAGAGGACTTGGTGACTGAACAACAACAGAAATCCTCTAGCGGGTGGGATCAATTAACTTTTTCTTTAGGTAGCTAGATATTAAATACTTTAGGTTTGTAGATAATATAATCATTGTCAAAACTATTCAGCTGCCTTTTTTTATCAGAAAGCAGCCATGGACCATACCTATATGAATGAGAGTGGATGTGTTCCATTGAGATTTTATTGGTAAAAGGGTAATGACTGAATTGGGCCTAAACACCATAGCTTGCCATTTCGCTTTAGGGGAAAACTCATGTTACAGAGGAGATCTGGAATGAACAATTGTCTAGATCCAATTCCCAGATCTTCTAGGATGCATAGAAAGACACAGAAACTTGGATCTGATAGCTAATATAACAACACACGTGACTCATTATGAAGACATCTAGACCTATGGGGGACTTGGAATTCCCAGACCAGCCCAACACGTGAGTACAGGGCAGGGGAAGCAGCTCAGCCTATTGCTCCATGTATACTCTGATGAAAGGTGCAGTAGTTGCATAAAAGGTGTGTGTGCTCAGTCGCTTCTGTCATATCCCACTCTTTCCAACTCCATGGACTGTAGCCTGCTGGGCTCCTCTGTCCATGGAACTCTCTAGGCAAGAATACTGGAGTGGGTAGCTATGCCCTCCTCCATGGGATCTTTCTGACCCAGGCATAAAATTAGTTAATATTTTTATTGTTTTAATTCTAATGCTTCAATAGAAAGAAAATATCAGGCCTTGGTAAAAATTTGAGGATTTCCTCAAGATGGACTTATATCTTAGCTGACCATAAATATCCCAGTATAACAAATGGTTTTATGGAAAGTTAAGCCTAAAGTCTCATATGACTTTTGAAACCATAACAGTCTTATCCTGTGGGATCTTTGCATGTTTTCTGGAAGCAAATGCAAATAATCAAGTAATAGAAAGACACTAAGAAGACACTGAAAGTGTCAGCCAGATAAAAATCTTATGGGAATTTAAAGCAAGAATAGTGTCAACAGAGCTTAGGTTTGTTCTCAAGTGTTTCTCTGAAGGGCCTGTGGCAGAAAGAACATTTTGGAATCAGGGCTTCTAGGGGACTGTTATTAGAACTACATACTAGTGGAGATTCATTCTAATGACTCCAGGGAATTCTGCTCTGTCATCTCTCCCTTCCCCCTCATTACATTTCCCCACTGTTTATCATTTATTACTGATGCTGTGTGGCAGTTTCATTTGCAAAGTTCCATGCTCAAGGGAACCTATGTCACATGGGGTCTCTGTGAGTAGACAGAGTAGTCTGTGAGTAGAGGGAGAGCAGGATGAAGGTGTCTGGGGCCACATTTGGGATACCTGATGACCTTGGTGATAGATATATATGCTTGTTGATGGGAGACCCTCTTGGTTCCCAGCCCAGACCTGCCTTTAACATCACTAATTTTCATTTAGATAATTCAGTCCCATTACTAACTGAGTCTAATGTTTTTATTGTGTGAGAAATGAGAAGCATAAAACTGAGGATTACACGTTTAAAGTGGGTAGCTAGCTTTGGAATCAAGCTACTGAGGATAAAAAAAGTGAAGCTGTCCTTTATTACACAGAGACTTTAAGTGAGAGAAAGGGGGTTGGAGAGAGACTGATGTTGATCCTTCAATTCCCAACATATACAAATATGCTGCTGACTGCAACATCATCCGTCCCCTTTATCCCTTTTTCTTTTAATTTTTTTTCAGGATGGCTTGTATCTCTGGGCTGCTAAATTTTTTCCTCCACCCATGCTTTTTTTTTTTTTTTTGTCTCTTTTCTGTCTGTGACTCTTCTCTCTTTCCCCTTTGGTGTTGACCTTATAAGCTCCTGGTGGTCTCAAGTGACTTTTCTACAGTGCCCCAATCAACCTCACGGGGGCTAGTCTTGGTCCAGGAGAGAAGTGGTTTCAGTATTTTGATTTGGGAGGCTGCTTGTAGGATGTTCATAAGCAGTGACACTCATACAATGCCCAGACACATCAGCCATGAGATTTACCACGTCCTATGAGCTGATAAGCTTCCCAGGTGGCTCAGTGGTAAAGAATCCACCTGCCAGTGTAGGAGCTACAGGACACATGGGTTTGATCCCTGGGTTGGGAAGATCCCCTGGAGAAAGAAATGGCAACCCACTCCAGTATTCTTGCCTTGAGAATTACATAGTCAGAGGAGCCTGGGCAGGCTACAGTCCATGGGTTGCAAAGAAGTTAGACATGGGTAAGCGACTGAACACATACAAATATTAATCCAATGAGAAGTACCTGTGGCTTTGATTAAAAAATAATTAAACATCACTAGGCAATCAGTGGCATCATTTCTTCATTCTCTTAGTGCTTTTATTGATATGTTTAGTAACAGTCTTCATGTTCAAGGTGAACCAAGGAAGCATGATGACTGGCTTTCCTGGAGAGAACTGCATAGGAAGTAGGTGTGAGAAAAGAAGGGGAGATTAAGTGAGCAGAGTTTGAGTGATCTTCTGAGTGTCTTGGGAGGCCAGAGACTAGTCTCTAATCTTCCATGAACACTTTCCCTGTGTTCCTCCTGTAATTACTCCAAGATGCTTCCAAGTAATAACTTCAGTCTTAACACTTCATTTTTATTCCCATGATACCTTGAACCTAAAAACTTACAGGGTTGAGAATATTCCAGAAATCATCATGCAAGTAGGAAATGTGTTGGGGTGAAAATCCTCAAATTTTGAGAAAAGAAAAATTGGAGGAAGATAACTTGTAGACTTGAGGAAGGCTAAACATTTTAGGATTATAAAGGAAACTGACAGTTCTAAAATATCCTAGATTTATAAAGAGAAAAATATAGTTTTGCTTTCTCAGAAATGCTTCCCATGACCAACCTTTATCAGTAAGTCCCACTCTTCCTTCTGCCTTTGTTACTTTCTGTTGCATCAGCTTATGGTTTCCTTGTCACACTTGCCATAATCAGAAATCATTTTGTTCATTTTTGTTTTTATTTATCATGTATTTCTGCTTCCAGAATTAAAGCTCCATGGTGAAGAAATCTGCCTAGTTTAGATAAACAAACTTGGCAAGTGATATAACATCTCTAAGCTATAGTTTCCTAAAGGATGAAATAGGGATTATAAGACATGTGGCGGATTCATTTTGATATTTGGCAAATCTAATACAGTTATGTAAAGTTTAAAAATAAAATAAAATTAAAAAAAAATAAAAAAAAAAAAAAATAAAATTCAACATTCAGAAAACTAAAAAAAAAAAAAAAAAAAAAAAAAAAAAAAAAAAAAGACATACCTCAAAGATTTCTTTTAAAATTAAATTAAATGAGATAATACTGTTGACCCTTGAACAATAAGGGTTTGAACTTTGTGGCTTCACCTACAAATGGATTAAAAAAAAATACTGCTCCAATACTGTATCTCATGGGAGGTTGATTGAATCTGCTGATGCAGAACCACAGATAGAGACAGACTGTAAAGTTACATCTGGATTTTCCACTGCATGGGGAGTTGCCATACTTAACCCCTTGTGTCCTTCAAGGGTCAACTATACATGAAAAGCAGTTATCAAAGTGACTGAAATTCAAGAAGCATTTAATGAAAGGAAGATGTTATTTCTTCTGTCATTGTCATCATCCCAGGCCTGTTCTTTGTTTAACACTATGATGGCAGATGTAAAGAAAACAGCAACTTATAGGAGAGAGGGAGGCTGGAGACAGAGGAAGAAAGAGAGAGGAAAATGCTATCAGTTATTTTTTGATCCGCAATAAAATAATCACTCCAAAACTTAGTCCAGTAAGTCCCATACATACAAACGAGTTCCATTCAGAAAGCAAGTTCTCAAGTCCAATTTGCTTATAAGTCCGACTGTTAGTCCGGCACCCAGCTAACACAATTGGCTATATAGTACTATACTGTAAGAGATTTATAATCATTTTCACACAAATAGCACATAAAAAACAAAAACATTTTTAGTCTAAGAGTACAGTAGCTTGAAAAGCACAGTACAACAGCTGTCATTAATGGGCCGGCATTGAGCGAACAGGCAAGAAGAGTTCCTGACTGGAGGAGGGAGAAGGGGTAGGAGGTCATAGAGCTAAAGGATTGGCAGCAGTAGAAAACAGTTATTGTTTAGTCACTAAGTTGTATCCAACTCTTTCGTGACCCCACGGACTATAGCCCTCCAAGGCTCCTTCATTCATGGGATTTTCCAGGCAAGAATACGAGAGTGGGTTGCCATTTCCTTCTCCAAGGGCTCTTCCTGACCCAAGGGATCAAACCCATGTCTCCTGCATTGGCAGGCAGATTCTTTGCCACTGAGCCACCTGGAAAGCCCAGGAGGTGGATGGCAAGCTGCAGTTTCACTTACACCTTTTTACCTGATTAGACCTGCGAACACAAGTCCACATCTTTGAAAGTTTGCAACTTGAAGCTTCCTAACATAGGGGCCTTTTTGTATTCTAAAACCATCATTTTTTATGCTTAGTAATGGTATTTCTGAGGGTCAGAAATTAGTGTTGAATTTAATAGGACAACTTTCTTTGTTCTACCATCTCTGGGACCTTGGCTGGGCAGACTTGAAGGCTTGAGGTGATTCAACATCTTGGAGCTAGAATAACCTGGAGGTGATTCCTTCCTCATCTGGTCTACGTGCTGTTCGTTAGCTGGGACATAGGTTGGTTGTGGGTCAGAGCACCCCCACTTTGATCTGCATGTGTTCTCTGTGGGCTCATCTGAGTTTCCTCACAGTGTGACAGTGTGGTTTACCAAGCAGGAGTTCCAAGAGAGCAAGGCAGAAGTATATGAACTGTAATCCTTTATTCTCAGAAGTGATAAAATGTCATTCCCCTCTCTCAAAACATACACAAAAGTTCACCCCAGATCAAGGAGAGGGGACCTGGGATATCCCTACTATTATCCCTACTACCTGGGATAATTTTCAGCGTTACATTGAAAGTATGTGGGATGCAGTATTTTGTGTCTCTCTTTGGAAGATAAGATTGACTTCAGAAACCATTGTATATAGTTTAGCCTGACAAGGTTGAGAAGAAAGCAGAAAGAGGGCTATTCAACCACAACCTGCCCCTCCCACTGACATGCATGTGCTAATTTCTCTATCAGGAATGACAGTCTCTTCCATTTTTATTATATTCTCTCATTTGTTTTCTCTGTCTCTAAATTTTTCAAGTTGGGTATATGGAAATATCATTATGTTAAAAAAAAAAAGGACTACAGAGGAAGAACAAATTAGAGAAGTGATTAAAATATTGTGATCCTATTTTAAGTAACTAGGGGTATTTAGAGAGGGGCATGTTTTGTAGATAGTGCAAATTCAGAGATTTTTTGACAAAATTATTTAAGGATTCTGAGACTCTGTTTGTGAATGTTGGTGTAGGAGACCATTAAGAAGTGATATTTGGCAAAACTAATACAGTTATGTAAAGTTTAAAAATAAAATAAAATTTAAAAAAAATCAAAAAAAAAAAAAAAGTGATTAACGTAACATGAATGAGTTAAGTGTTGTCTCGTTCTCCAGGTAGGAAGAGATTTTATTAAAAATAGTTGTAGTGAGCCTGTCCAGTCAGAAACATCTGGAAAGTAGATAATTAAACTTAATCACATTTCTCTGCATATTTTATGCAAGAAACAAGCAAGGAGGAAAGACAGAGAGGAAAGTGGCCCATGAATGAGTGTCCTTGGAATAAGATTGAAAGCATTTTAAGGTTTTTGTTTTGTGAAACATGGGGAAAAAATTGAGCATAAGCCTATGATTTTCCTCTTCCCTCCTTTCTTTTTGTGGGCCATTTGTGGTTTGTTATTTCTCCCTCTTTCTAGGTGTATCTTCTCTTATTCTTTTAAATGGGACTTTTCAGATGGCCCTCCATGTATTCCACTTCCTTGGTGAAACATGTCACAGGAGCATTTATCAGGAAGGCCACTTCATCACTTTGGAGTGAAGGGAGGAGCAGTGTCTTAGAGGCAGCAATTGTTGTAGAGGAATAGAGAGGAACACTTTTGTTCTGTAAACTGGGCAATGTGAAGTTATCACTGCTAGTCTTTGGTTGACTGGTTTCCATCTACAGTCATGAGATAGAGCATTGTTAGTGCTTACGGAAATAAGGTATTTTTGGACATAAAGCATAAACTAGATTGGTAGTTTAACTAAGGCTGAAGATAACTGAAATCTGTTAAGAATAACAAAGCACATAAACCAATTTAGTTGAATGAAATTAAGGCTAAATATATACTTAGCCCATATGTCATGTATTATTTTATTTTTTACTACATAACTAATGATGTTCTGGGTACTAAAATGGAAGAGAAAGAGTGATGGTACACATGAGAGAAATCTAGAGGAAAGAATATTGACTGGAAAAATGAATGATGTAAACATTGAGATCATTTACAATCATAAAAATATAAACCAACTAAATATTCAATAATATGCATATGTGCTAAATTGCTTCAGTCGTGTCTAACTCTGTGCAAACCTATGGACTGTAGTCTGCCAGGCTCCTCTGTCCAGGGATTCTCCAGGCAAGAATACTGGAGTGGGTTGCCCTGCCCTCCTCCAGGGGATCTTCCTAACCTGGGGGTTAAAACTGCGTCTTTTATGTCTCCTGCATGGCAGGTGAGTTCATTACCACTAGTGCCATCCCATTCAATAATAATAAGAATGTTAAAATAAAAGATTTCACACACTTGTATCTGCAGCCTTAAGGTAACATTAAATGATGTGGAAAATGATCACATTGTTTTATGGAAGATACAAATAAGAGTGTGCAGTATAATTCAAATTATACAAAGATATATGCCTTGATGAAGATTGTAAAGAAATATTTTTAAGTGTATTAAAATGTTGAGTAGGTATCACTGGTTGGCAGAATACCAGGATATTTTAATGTTCATCTTTTCTCTTTTCCATATATTTCAAAATTCAAAAATACATTATTTTCTCATTAGTATTTAAGTAATGCTACCAAAATCACTGCAGATGGTGACTGCGGCCATGAAATTAAAAGATGCTTACTCCTTGGAAGGAAAGTTATGACCAACCTAGATAGTATATTCAAAAGCAGAGACATTACTTTGCCAACAAAGGTTCGTCTAGTCAAGGCTATGGTTTTTCCTGTGGTCATGTATGGATGTGAGAGTTGGACTGTGAAGAAGGTTGAGCACCGAAGAATTGATGCTTTTGAACTGTGGTGTTGGAGAAGACTCTTGAGAGTCCCTTGGACTGCAAGGAGATCCAACCAGTCCATTCTGAAGGAGATCAGCCCTGGGATTTCTTTGGAAGGAATGATGCTAAAGCTGAAACTCCAGGACTTTGGCCACCTCATGCGAAGAGTTGACTCATTGGAAAAGACTCTGATGCTGGGAGGGATTGGGGGCAGGAGGAGAAGGGGATGACAGAGGATGAGATGGCTGGATGGCATCACTGACTCAATGGACATGAGTCTGGGTGAACTTCAGGAGTTGGTGATGGACAGGGAGGCCTGGCGTGCTGTGATTCATGGGATTGCAAAGAGTCGGACACGACTGAGCGACTGAACTGAACTGAACTGAACTAGTTATAAATGTGACAATGGTCCTATCTGATTGTAGGACTCTGAAAGAACCATGCTCTGAAGTCTCCTTAAAGACAAAACTAGGAATAATAGGAATAATGGGAGAGTGCTTTTTACCCACTCAATTGACTTACAGATTGAAGGCAAAAGAAGAAGGGGACAACAGAGGATGAGATGGTTAGATAGCATCACCAAGCCAATGGACATGAATTTGAGCAAATTCCAGGAGATAATGGAGGTCAGAAGAGCTAAATAGCATGCTACAGTCCATGGGGTCACAGAGAGTCAGACACGATTAGCGACTGAACAACAACGTTGCAAAGTTATTTTTAAAAACTGGAGCTCAAATGTTAAAAAATGGGAATGCTTTAGTGATTGATGAATTGTCCTTGGAAAGGTTTGTGATTATAGTTCCTATAAATAATGCAAGCCTTCAGTTAAGAATTAGATTAACATAACCTTCCAGCCTTGAGCTATCTTGATTTTAAGTAGGTGGCAAGTCTAGTTCTTCCTAGTGTTTGTAATCCAACTGGAAACTTGAAATAACCTTTAAAGTGTATGTAGAGTTTCCAAGTTATTTTTCATTGTAGATTGTAAAATGGGATATATTTATGGACTTTTTAAATGTCCCAGAAGATCACTAATAAATCCCAATAAGAACATTGCTGTTGAAGCATTTCCTCAAGTTAAGTGAGGTTGGGGAATACTGCACATGTCAAAAAAGGAGAGGTATTATTTGATTGTCTACATCATTTCCTACTACAGCCAGAATAATCTGAAAATATGCTTTGGACCAGACACATATTTTAAATGATTCAGCAAAACTTGGAAGAGGATATAGAAAAGAAGTATTTATTTTCTTGATTGTTTATTAATATTTTTTAGGGATATTTTTCTACCAGAATACACTATCATGCTAACTTGAATTGTAAGGCAGTACTACAGCTTACTACAGCTTGCAAAGAGTCAGACACGACTGAGCACACACACAATACAACTTCATTTCAGAACAATAATTTTTATTTTTTGTAATTGTAAAAGTAATTTTTTAAAAGCCTAGTGGATGTTGATGCTAAGTCTAGGCATCAATTTAATGCCTAGAGATTAATCAATTTTCTTAATATCCCTAAGAAAATTAAAAGGTTCTGTTCATATTTACTTATGATAAGATTGTTCCTATAAGAAATCCTAAGCATTTTTCAAAAATCAAAAATTCATAGAATTAATAATTGAACTTAGCTAGGCTAAAAAATCTCTGGTTAATATACAAAAACAAAACATACAAAACTAATGAACAAACAAAAATACTTATATATTTTTTTAGCCTACAGAATTTATCATTTCTTAGTGCAGGTTACCAAAATAAATGCTTTTATTTTTTGCCTATCTAAAAAGTATTTATTTCACCTTTATAATTTAAAACATTTTTACAGCTTTTAGAATACAATACAATTTATACAAATAAAATTTACCCTATTTATGCGTAGTTCTGAGAGTTTTGACAAGTGCTGACAGTTCTGTAACCATTACCACCCTCCAAAATTACCCTGTGCCCATCTGTAGTCACCTGTCCTGCCTCCCACAGTCTCTGGTAACCACTGATTTATTTTCTATTCTATTGCCTTGCCTTTTTAAAAAATGTCATATAAATTGAATCATGCAGCATGTGGCTTTTTAAGTCTGGCTTCTCTCATTTAGCATAACGCGTTTCAGATTTATTCATATTGCTATTAATACTTTGTTCCTCTTTATTGCAGAGAAATGCTGTTGTATGCCTGCATCACTGTTTATCCATTACCCAGTTGAGGGGCATACTAGTCGTTTCCAGTTTTTATGGGTTTTATTTGTACCCTCAGGGAAACAGGGGTTTGTTTATGTGATTTGATTTTTATTTCCATCCAGGAACTTAAGCCTTTTGTTCTCTGGAGAGCGACAAGAGAGGCAGGCTCAGGTGAAGTTTTGTGCTCCTCCAGCTGTAGTGTTCCCCTTCCAGAATCCTGCACCATAAGGGGGCTTTCTCAGATCTCCCTGTCCTGGCCCTGATCTTTCTCTTGAGCACTGGGTTAGGTCTGTGAAGATCCTGCAAATAATTGAGAATATCCCTTGTGTCTCGTTTTTAGGGTTTATATTTTCTAATCAGCTCACACTCCACCTTTGGCAATGTGGTAACTATTTACTTGAATTTTTAGATGTTTGTATGTTATCTGTCATCTGCCCCAGAAGACCGACCATTTAGATCTTGTCTCTTCATAGCTGTACTTGTCATCCTTGGATTTTGGGTGAGTTGGTTGTCCTGTAACCATGAATCTAATGAGTTCAGGAAAAGCTGTGACATTTTAGATTATATAGTGAGTTGAATGCTGTGGTTGTTGTTATAGATGTGGGAGTAATGCTCTTTCTTGCTTGCTAACATCCTAAACAGAAGTTGGAAAGCACCTAACCTTTATATTTAAAAAATTTTTAACCAAGTGTATATTTTCTTTCAACACTTTAAAATATATCATTTGATTATCTTTGGCTTCCATTCTTTTAAAAGAAAAGTAAGATGTTCTTATGATTGTTCACCTATGTGTAATGTTTCTTTTTTTTTAATATATATATTTTAATGAAGTACAGTGGACTTCTAATGTTTCAGGTGCACATCAAGGTGGTTCAGTTATACAAATATATATATATTATTTTTGAAATTTTTTTCCATTATAGGTTGTTACAAGATATTGACTATGGTTCCCTATGCTACACAATAAACCTTTGTTGCTTGTTGTATATCTATTTTTAAATTAGAAATCTAGCATTCTATTCATACTAAGTCAAACACTGGAATCAAAATGTCATAATTTTTTAATTAGGCAAAAATTCATGTTTTGTAAAATATACATATTATGCATATTTATATATGTATACAAAAGCTTTTTTTACTACACTTGATAAAGGCTTGAGGAAGAACAGTAAAAAAAAAAGAGAGAGATGGAGAAATTGGAGAACATAAACTAAATGAAATGGGAGCATTGAATATGAAATAGAAAAAGTGAAAAAAACTAGATAAAAGTAAGAGATCATCATATAGTCCAGTTGTTTTTAAATTTGTCTGCTCATGAGAAACTTATCTGGAGCTCTGGAGAAAAAAAGCAATACCTGAGCATTTGTGTTTTTCAAAAAATTTTGAGATAATTCTAATGTGCATCTGGATTTTAAAAAGTGAAAGAATTAATTTCCAGAAAATATAAGCACTCATGCAACTCAATACCAGGAAAACAAACAACCCATTCAAAAACTGAGAAAAGACCTAAACAGACATTTCTCCAAAGACATACAGGTGGCTAACAAAAACATGAAAAAATGCTCAACATCACTCATTATTCAGTTTAGTTCATTTCAGTCGCTCAGTCTGTCCCACTCTTTGTGATCCCATGAATCACAGCACGCCAGGCCTCCCTGTCCATCACCAACTCCCGGAGTTCACTCAGACTCATGTCCATCGAGTTGGTGAAGCCATCCAGCCATCTCATCCTGTCGTCCCCTTTTCCTCCTGCCCCCAATCCCTCCCAGCATCAGGGGCTTTTCCAGTGAGTCAACTGTTCTCATGAGGTGGCCAAAGTACTGGAGTTTCAGCTTCAGCATCAGTCCTTCCAGTGAACACCCAGGACTGATCTCCTTTAGGATGGACTGGTTGGATCTCCTTGCAGTCCAAGGGACTCTCAAGAGTCTTCTCCAACACCACAGTTCAAAAGCACCAATTCTTCAGAGCTCAGCTTTCTTCACAGTCCAACTCTCACATCCATACATGACCACTGGAAAAACCATAGCCTTGACTAGACGGACCTTTGTTGGCAAAGTAATGTCTCTGCTTTTGAATATGCTGTCTAGTTTGGTGCTATATGTATACCTATGGCTGATTGATGTTGAGGTTTGCCAGAAACAACAAAATTCTGTAAAGCAATTATCCTTCAATTAAAAAATTAATTTTAAAAAAGTGACTACAGGTTTTTCTTTTAGATCCTGGTTTTGGTGATATAGAATTCTATTATTTTTCTGTTGACCGATTATGCTGCTGCTGCTAAGTTGCTTCAGTCGTGTCCAACTCTGTGTGAGCCCACCAGGCTCCTCTGTCCCTGGGATTCTCCAGGCAAGAAACTGGAGTGGGTTGCCATTTCCTTCTCCAATGCATGAATGTGAGAAGTGAAAGTGAAGTCACTCAGTCGTGTCTGACTCTTTGCGACCCCATGGACTGCAGCCTGCCAGGCTCCTTCATCCATGGGATTTTCCAGGCAAGAGTACTGGAGTGGGTTGCCATTGCCTTCTCTGAACAATCATGATATAATGGTATTAAATGAGTAATAGTTATGTAATCACAATAGTAAAAGATGTTTATCAGTTTTCACAATCAATTGCCAGACAAAAAATAAAAGGTAATTACAGTTGCAAGCCTAATGGGACATGATTAACAATATAAAATAATTGAATACAGTTTGGAGAAGAGTCAAGCAGAGTGATGTGGTAAGTAGAAGTGCATACATGCACACATTTTCATCCACCCAGATGTTGCAGGAAGGGCAACCCCTTCCAGGGCCCAAAAGCGGTCTCTTGTCTAACACTCAGAAATGAATTGTCTGAGGAGACATAGGAAGTGACAAAACAAGAGATTTTATTGGGAAGGGGTGCCTGGGCAGAGAGCAGTAGGGTAAGGGAACCCAGGAGAACTGCTATGCTTGCAGTCTCAGGTTTTATGGTGATGGGATTAGTTTCTGGGTTGTCTTTGGCCAATCATTCTAACTCAGAGTCCTTCCTGGTAGCACACACATTGCTCAGCCATGATGGAGGATTCTGGGAGATGGTAAGACACATGGTGTCTAACTTTGACCTTTTCTGAACCCTTATGATTTGTGGTGGCTTATTAGTTCTGTGTTCTTTACCTCCTGTCATAAAATAACTCATGCAAATAGTTACTATGGTGGCTGGCCAGTGTTGGGCAGTTTCAATCAGTGTGTTTCCCCTAACACAGCCAGTCTATGTCTTGTGATTTGTGCATTTAATTCATTAACATTTAAGGTAATTATTGATCTGTATGATCCTATTACCATTTTCTTAATTGTTTCAGGTTTACTTTCTGTTGGTCTTTTCCTTCTCCTGTGTTTCCTGCCTAGAGAAGTTTCTTTAGCATTTGTTGTAAAGCCAGTTTGGTGGTGCTGAATTCTCTTAACTTTTGCTTGTCTGGAAAGCTTTTGATTTCTCCATCAAATCTGATTTCTCCATCAAATGCTGAGTAGAGTGTTCTTGGTTGTAGATCTTCCCTTTAATCACTGGCCATCTACCAGGCCATTCCCTTCTGGCTTGGAAAGTTTCTGTTGAGAAATCAGCTGATAAACTGATGGGAGTTCCCTTATATGTTGCTTGTCATTTTTTTTCTTTGTTGCTTTTAATATTTTAACTGTGTCTTTAATTTTTGTCAGTTTGACTACTATGTGTCTTGGTATGTTCCTCCTTGGGTTTATCCTTCCTGGGACTCTCTATGCTTTCTGGACTTGATTGACTATTTCCTTTTCCATGTTTGGGAAGTTTTCAGCTATTATCTCTGCAAAAGTTTTCTTTCTTTTTATTTTTTTTTAAATTTATTTATTTTAATTGGAGGCTAATTACTTTGCAATATTGTATTGGTTTTGCCATACATCAACATGAATCTGCCATGGGTGTACACGTGTTCCCAATCCTGAACCCCCCTCTCCTCTCCCTCCCCATACCATCCCTCTGGGTCATTCCAGTGCACCATCCCCAAGCATCCTGTATCCTGCATCGAACCTGGACTGGTGATTTGTTTCTTATATGATATTATACATGTTTCAATGCCATTCTCCCAAATCATCCCACCTCACCCTCTGCCCAGAGTCCAAAAGACTGTTCTATACATCTATGTCTTTTTTGCTGTCTTGCATACAGGGTTAT
Source organism: Bubalus kerabau (assembly GCF_029407905.1). NCBI lineage: Eukaryota > Metazoa > Chordata > Mammalia > Artiodactyla > Bovidae > Bubalus > Bubalus kerabau. The sequence goes on along the minus strand of NC_073627.1, from coordinate 79,918,745 downwards.
CATTACCATCTTTCTAAATTCCATATATATGCATTAGTATACTGTATTGGTGTTTTTCTTTCTGGCTTACTTCACTCTGTATAATCAGCTCCATTTTCATCCACCGCATTAGAACTGATTCAAATATTTTCTTTTTAAAGGCTGAGTAATACTCCATTGTGTATATGTACCACAGCTTTCTTATCCATTCCTCTGCTGATGGACATCTACGTTGCTTCCATGTCCTGGCTATTATAAACAGTGCTGCAATGAACATTGGGGTACAGGTGTCTCTTTCAATTCTGGTTTCCTCGGTGTGTATGTCCAGCAGTGGGATTTCTGGGTCATCAGTTCAGTTCAGTTCAGTCTCTCAGCTGTGTCCGACTCATTGCGCACCATGAGTTACAGCGTGCCAGGCCTGCCTGTCCATCACCAACTCCCGGAGTTCACCCAGACTCATGTCCATCAAGTCAGTGATGCCATCCAGCCATCTCATCCTCTACCGTCCCCTTCTCCTCCTGCCCCCAATCCCTCCCAGCATCAGAGTCTTTTCCAATGAGTCAACTCTTCGCATGAGGTGGCCAAAGTACTGGAGTTTCAGCTTTAGCATCATTCCTTCTAAAGAAATCCCAGGGCTGATCTCCTTCAGAATGGAATGGTTGGATCTCCTTGCAGTCCAAGGGACTCTCAAGAGTCTTCTCCAAAAACATCAATTCTTTGGTGCTCAGCCCTCTTCACAGTCCAACTCTCACATCCATACATGACCACAGGAAAAACCATAGCCTTGACTAGACGAACCTTCATTGGCAAAGTAATGTCTCTGCTTTTGAATATGCTATCTAGGTTGGTCATAACTTTCCTTCCAAGGAGTAAGCGTCTTTTAATTTCATGGCTGCAGTCATCATCTGCAGTGATTTTGGAGCCCAGAAAAATAAAGTCTGACACTGTTTCCACTGCTTCCCCATCTATTTCCCATGAAGTGATGGGACCGGATGCCATGATCTTCGTTTTCTGAATGTTGAGCTTTAAGCCAACTTTTTCACTCCCCACTTTCACTTTCATCAAAAGGCTTTTTAGTTCCTCTTCACTTTCTGCCACAAGGGTGGTATCATCTGCATATCTGAGGTTATTGATATTTCTCCCGGCAATCTTGATTCCAGCTTGTGCTTCTTCCAGTCCAGCATTTCTCATGATGTACTTTGCATATACGTTAAATAAGCATGGTGACAATATACAGCCTTGACATACTCCTTTTCCTATTTGGAACCAGTCTGTTGTTTCAAGTCCAGTACTAACTGTTGCTTCCTGACCTGCATACAGATTTCTCAAGAGGCAGGTCAGGTGGTCTGGTATTCCCATCTCTTTCAGAATTTTCCAGTCTATTGTCATTCACACAGTCAAAGGCTTTGGCATAGTCAATAAAGCAGAAATATATGTTTTTCTGGGACTCTCTTACTTTTTCCATGATCCAGCAGATGTTGGCAATTTGATCTCTGGTTCCTCTGCCTTTTCTAAAACCAGCTTGAACATCACGAATTTCACGGTTCACGTATTGTTGAAGCATGGCTTGGAGAATTTTGAGCATTACTTTACTAGTGTGTGAGATGAGTGCAATTGTGTGGTAGTTTGAGCATTCTTTGTCATTACCTTTGGGATTGGAATGAAAACTGACCTTTTCCTGTCCTGTGGCCATTGCTGAGTTTTCCAAATTTGCTGGCATATTGAGTGCAGCACTTTCACAGCATCATCTTTCAGGATTTGAAATAGCTCCACTGGAATTCCATCACTTCCACTAGCTTTGTTCGTAGTGATGCTTTCTAAGGCCCACTTGACTTCACATTCCAGGATGTCTGGCTAAGGCAGTTCTATTTCCAGTTTTTTGAGGAATCTCCACACTGTTCTCCATAGTGGCTGTACTAGTTTGCATTCCCACCAACTGTGTAAGAGGGTTCCCTTCTCTCCACACCCTTACCTGCATTTATTGCTTGTAGACTTTTGGATCACAGCCATTCTGACTGGCATGAAATGGTACCTTATAGTGGTTTTGATTTGCATTTCTCTGATAATGAGTGATGTTGAGCATCTTTTCCTATGTTTGTTAGCCATCTGTATGTCTTCTTTGGAGAAATGTCTATTTAGTTCTTTGGCCCATTTTTTGATTGGGTTGTTTATTTTTCTGGAATTGAGCTGTAGGAGTTTCTTGTATATTCTCGAGATTAGTTGTTTGTCAGTTGCTTAATTTGCTATTATTTTCTCCCATTCTGAAGGCTGTCTTTTCACCTTGCTTATAATTTATTTTTTTGTGCAGAAGCTTTTAATTTTAAGTAGGTCCCATTTGTTTATTTTTGCTTTTATTTCCAATATTCTGGGAGGAGGATCATAGAGGATTCTGCTGTGATTTATGTCGGACAGTGTTTTGCCTATGTTCTCCTCTAGGAGTTTTATACTTTCTGGCCTTGCATTTAGATCTTTAATCTACTTTGAGTTTATTTTTGTGTATGGTGTTAGAAAATGTTCTAGTTTCATTCTTTTACAAGTGGTTGACAAGTTTCCCAGCACCACTTGTTAAAGAGATTGTCTTTAATCCATTGTATATTCTTGCCTCCTTTGTCAAAGATAAGGTGTCCATAGGTGCGTGGATTTATCTCTGGGCTTTCTATTTTGTTCCATTGATCTACATTTCTGTCTTTGTGCCAGTACCATACTGTCTTGATGACTGTGGGTTTGTAGTAGAGCCTGAAGTCAGGTAGGTTGATTCCTCCAGTTCCATTCTTCTTTCTCATGATTGCTTTGACTATTCGTGGTCTTTTGTATTTCCATACAAATTGTGAAATTATTTGTTCTAGCTCTGTGGAAAATACCGTTGGTAGCTTGATAGGGATTTCATTGAATCTATAGATTGCTTTGAGTAGTATACTCATTTTCAGTATATTAATTCTTCCGATCCATGAACATGGTATATTTCTCCATCTATTAGTGTCCTCTTTGATTTCTTTCACCAGTGTTTTATAGTTTTCTATATATAGGTCTTTAGTTTCTTTAGGTAGATATATTCCTAAGTATTTTATTCTTTTCGTTGCAATGGTGAATGGAATTGTTTCCTTAATTTCTCTTTCTATTTTCTCATTATTAGTGTATAGGAATGCAAGGGATTTCTGTGTGTTGATTTTATATCCTGCAACTTTAATATATTCATTGATTAGTTCTAGTAATTTTCTTATGTAGTCTTTAGGGTTTTCTATGTAAAGGATCATGTCATCCGCAAACAGTGAGAGTTTTACTTCTTCCTTTCCAATTTGGATTCCTTTTATTTCTTTTTCTGCTCTGATTGCTGTGGTCAAAACTTCCAGAACTATGTTGAAGAGTAGTGGTGAAAGTGGGCACCATTGTCTTGTTCCTGACTTTAGGGGAAATGCTTTCAATTTTTCACCATTGAGGATAATGTTTGCTGTGGGTTTGTCATATATAGCTTTTATTATGTTGAGGTATGTTCCTTCTATTCCTGCTTTCTGGAGAGTTTTTATCATAAATGGATGTTGAATTTTGTCAAAGGCTTTCTCTGCATCTATTGAGATAATCATATGGCTTTTATAGTGTGGTGTATTACATTGATTGATTTGCGGATATTGAAGAATCCTTGCATCCCTGGGATAAAGCCCACTTGGTCATGGTGTATGATCGTTTTAATGTGTTCTTGGATTCTGATTGCTAGAATTTTGTTAAGGATTTTTGCACCTATTTTCATCAATGTTTTTGGCCTGTAGTTTTCTTTTTTTGTGGCATCTTTGTCATGTTTTGGTCTTAGGGTGATGGTGGCCTCATAGGATGAGTTTGGAAGTTTACCTTCCTCTGCAATTTTCTGGAAGGGTTTAAGTAGGATACGTGTCAGCTCTTCTCTAAATTTTTGGTAGAATTCAGCTGCGAAGCAGTCTGGACCTGGGCTTTTGTTTGCTGGAAGATTTCTGATTACAGTTGCAATTTCCGTGCTTGTTACGCATCTGTTAAGATTTTCTATTTCTTCCTGGTTCAGTTTTGGAAAGTTGTACTTTTCTAAGAATTTGTCCATTTCTTCCATGTTGTCCATTTTATTGCCATATAATTGCTGATAGTTTCTTATGATCCTTTGTATTTCTGTGTTGTCTGTTGTGATCTCTCCATTTTCATTTCTAATTTTATTGATTTGATTTTTCTCCCTTTGTTTCTTGATGAATCTGGCTAATGGTTTGTCAATTTTATTTATCCTTTCAAAGAACCAGCTTTTGGCTTTGTTGATTTTTGCTATGGTCTCTTTTCTTTTGCATTTATTTCTGCCCTAATTTTTAAGATTTCTTTCCTTCTACTAACCCTGGGGTTCTTCATTTCTTCCTTTTCTAGTTGCTTTAGGTATAGAGTTAGGTAATGTATTTGACTTTTTTCTTGGGTCTTGAGGTATGCCTGTATTGCTATGAACTTTCCCCTTAGCACTGCTTTTACAGTTTTCCACAGGTTTTGGATTGTTGTGTTTTCATTTTCATTTGTTTCTGTGCATATTTGGATTTCTTTTTTGATTGCTTCTGTGATTTGTTGGTTATACAGAAGCATGTTGTTCAGCCTCTATATGTTGGAATTTTTAATAGTTTTTCTCCTGTAATTGAGATCTAATCTTACTGCATTATGGTCAGAAAAGATGCTTGGAATGATTTCAGTTTTTTTGAATTTACCAAGGCTAGCTTTATGGCCCAGGATGTGATCTATCCTGGAGAAGGTTCCATGTGTACTTGAGAAAAAGTTGAAATTCATTGTTTTGGGGTGAAATATCCTATAGATATCAACTAGGTCTAACTGGTCTATTCTATCATTTAAAGTTTGTGTTTCTTTGTTAATTTTCTATTTAGTTGATCTATCTGTAGCTGTGAGCGGGGTATTAAAATCTCCCACTACTATTGTGTTATTGTTAATTTCCCCTTTCATACTTGTTAGCGTTTGTCTTACATATTGCGGTGGTCCTATGTTGGGTGCATATATATTTATAATTTTTTTATCTTCTTCTTGGATTGATCCTTTGATCATTATGTAGTTTCCTTCTTTGTCTCTTTTCACAGCGTTTGTTTTAAAGTCTATTTTATCTGATATGAGTATTGCTACTCCTGCTTTCTTTTGTTTTCTGTTTGCATGGAATATCTTTTCCCACCTCTTCACTTTCAGTCTGTGTCTGTCCCCTGTTTTGAAGTGGGTCTCTTGTCGACAACATATATAGGGGTCTTGTTTTTGTATCCATTCAGCCAGTCTTTGTCTTTTGGTTAGGGCATTCAACCTGTTTACATTAAGGTAATTATTGATAAGTATTATCCCATTGCCATTTACTTTATTGTTTTGGGTTTGAGTTTATACACCCTTTTTGTGTTTCCTTTCTAGAGAAGATCCTTTAGCATTTGTTGGAGAGCTGGTTTGGTGGTGCTGAATTCTCTCAGCTTTTGCTTGTTTGTAAAGCTTTTGATTTCTCCTTCATATTTGAATGAATCCTTGCTGGGTACAGTAATCTGGGCTGTAGGTTATTTTCTTTCATCCCTTTAAGTATGTCTTGCCATTCCCTCCTGGCCTGAAGAGTTTCTATGGATCAGCTGCTATCCTTATGGGAATTTCCTTGCGTGTTATTTGTTGTTTGCCCCTTGCTTCTTTTAATATTTGTTCTTTGTCTTTGACCTTTGTTAATTTGATTAATATGTGTCTTGGGGTGTTTCACCTTGGGTTTATCCTGTTTGGGACTCTCTGGGTTTCTTGGACTTGGCTGATTAATTCCTTCCCTATTTTAGGGAAGTTTTCAACTATTATCTCCTCAAGTATTTTCTCATGGTCTTTCTTTTTGTCTTCTTCTTCTGGGACTCCTATGATTTGAATGTTGGAGCATTTAATATTGTCCTGGAGGTCTCTGAGATTGCCCTCATTTCTTTTAATTTGTTTTTCTTTTTCCTCTCTCATTCATTTATTTCTACCATTCTATCTTCTACTTCACTAATCCTATCTTCTGCCTCCATTATTCTACTATTTGTTGCCTCCAGAGTGTTTTTTCTCATATATTGCATTATTCATTATATATTGACTCTTTTTTATTTCTTCTAGGTCCTTGTTAAACCTTTCTTGCATCTTCTAAATACTTGTCTCCAGGCTATTTATCTGTGATTCCATTTTTATTTCAAGATTTTGGATCATTTTCACTATCATTTTTTTGGAATTCTTTATCAGGTAGATTCCCTATCTCTTCCTCTTTTGTTTGGTTTGGTGGGCATTTATCCTGTTCCTTTACCTGCTGAGTATTCCTCTGCCTCTTCATCTTGATTATATTGGTGCATTTGGGGTGGCCTTTCTGTATTCCAGCAGTTTGTGGAGTTCTCTTTATTGTGGAGTTTCCTCGCTTTGGGTGGGGTTGTATTGGTGGCTTGTCAAGGTTTCTTGTTTAGGGAAGCTTGCGAAGCTTGCGTCGGTGTTCTGGTGGGTGGAGCTGGATTTCTTCTCTCTGGAGTGCAATGAAGTGTCTAGTAATGAGTTATGAGATGTCAGTGGTTTTGGAGTAACTTTGGGAAGCCTGTATATTGAAGCTCAGGGCTGTGTTCCTGTGTTGCTGGAGAATTTTCATGGTATGTCTTGCTCTGGAACTTGTTGGCCCTTGGGTGGTGCTTGGTTTCAGTGTAGGTATGGAGGCATTTGATGAGCTCCTATCGATTAATGTTCCCTGGAGTCAGGAGTTCTCTGAAGTTCTCAGGATTTGGACTTAAGCCTCCTGCTTCTGGTTTTCAGTCTTATTTTTACAGTAGTCTCAAGACTTCTCCTTCTATGCAGCACCATTGATAAAACATCTAGGTTAAAGATGAAAAGTTTCTCCACAGTGAGGGATACCCAGAGAGTTTCACAGAGTTACATGGAGAAGAGAAGAGGGAGGAGGGAGTTAGAGGTGACCCGAATTAGATGAGGTGGAATCAAAAGAGGAGAAAGCAAGCTAGCCAGTAATCACTTCCTTATGTGCACTCCACAGTCTGGACTACTCAGAGATGTTCATGGAGTTATACAGAGAAGAGAAGAGGGAGGAAGGAGACAGAGGTGGCCAGGAGTATAAAAGGGGGGAATGAAAAGGAGACAGACAGATCCAGCCAGTAATCAGTTCCCTAAGTGTTCTCCACCGTCTGGAACACACAGAGATTCACAGAGTTGGGTAGAGAAGAGAAGGGGGAGGGAGGAGACAGAGGCGACCTGGTAGAGAAAAAGGAGAGTCCAAAGGAGGAGAGAGAAGTCAAGCCAGTGATCTCACTCCTAATTAAAATCGGTACTAAAGATTGGGTTCTTAAAGGTACAGAATTGATAACAAATACCAAAAAGCAAAGATTAAAAATCTAGAGTAGAGGTCGGATTTTGAAAAATACAGTATTAAAGAAAAGAAGAAGAATAAGAAAAAAAAACACACACAACAACAAAGTCACAAAAATTATTAAAAAAAAATATATATATATGAAGTTTGCATTAAAAAATAGGGTCTTTTTTTTTGAAAAGTAATAGTAGGTTATAAAAATGAAAATTAAAGGAGTAATAGAGGACTTAAAAATTAAAAAATAGTTAAAAAGACAAAAAAGAAGAATGATAGTAAAAATATATCTAGGACTTTCTCTGGTGTTGTGGGCAGTGTGGGGTCAGTTCGTTTTCGGATAGTTCCTTGGTCCGGCTTATATTTCTCAAGATCTATAGGCCCCTTCCTATGTAGTCGGTGCCTACTACAGGGTTTTAATCTATTGCACCTGTCACTTCCAAGGCAGTTCACTTTGTTTTAGCTTCTTCTGTTTGCTGGTCTCTTCAGTGTCTGATTTCTGCCCTGACACAAGGTGGGTGTTGGTGGACACTTTTTTTAGGCTCACTTGTTCAGTCGCTCTGTGGGGAGGGAGGGACGCTGCAACCAAATAACACTGGCATGTGCTCGCAGTGTCTCAGTCACACAGGGCCTGCCCTCGCTCAAGGCGCATGTGCCATCTCTGCCCACACAGCTCAGGCTCTAGGTTGCTCCGCTGGGAACCGTCTGAGGCTGGCCCTGGGCTGCATGCACCTACCAGGTTTAAGCCGCTTAGGTTCAGGCACTCGGGTAGTCCTCAGAAGCGCAGACTCTGTTGGGCCTGTGTTTTGTGCCCTTCCCAGGTCCGAGCAGCTCAGGTAATGAGGTGTTTGGCGAGTGTGGTCGCTGCAACTTATTGCCTCTCCCATCCCTGCTGCTTGGTTTTCTGGATGTACAACCAGCGCACCTTCTCAGGCAGATGATGACTCTCCAGAACCCCAGGAAGTCTTAGTTAGCAAAGAAGCCTGCTTGCAGTTTGGTAGATAATGTCTCTCTGGAGTTGTGATTGCCCACTTCTGGCTCTGGCTGCCTGTCACCGGAGGGGGATGGTCTGCAGCTGGCTAATTCTGTTCAGTCCTTTGTTTTGTGCACAGTCCTGGCAGTGTCTTAGGGCCTTTCGCGTGGTAGCTATCCCACAGTCTGGCTTGCTAGACCAAGTTAGTTCACTCTGATTACCCTCCAGGCATTCAGGCCTAATCCTTACTCTAAGCAATGCAGCCCGCACCTCCCTGCCCAGCTCCTGCATGCTAGTGGCAGATGCAGGCGTCCACGCTGCTTCTCCACTGGGGGAGTTACCGTTGGGCACGTAATCTGTGGGTTTTAATTATTTATTTATTTTTCCTCCCAGTTATGTTGCCCTCTGTGCTTCCAAGGCTCACCACACACTTGGCAGTGAGAGTGTTTCCTGGTGTTTGGAAACGTCTCTCTTTTTAAGACTCCCTTCCCAGGACAGAGCTTCATCCCTACCTCTTTTGTCTCTTTTTTTGTCTTTTATATTTTTTCCTACCTCTTTTTGAAGACAATGGGCTGCTTTTCTGGGTGCCTGATGTCCTCTGCTGGCATTCAGAAGTTGGTGGAATTTACTCAGTGTTTAAATGTTCTTTTGATGAATTTGTGGGGGAGAAAGTGGTCTCCCCATCCTATTCCTTCGCCATCATAGGACCGCCTCCCCCAAATGTTTTCTCAGGTCTTTTCTCTCTCTCTTCTCCTTCTGGGACCCCTATAATGTGAATGTTAGTGTATTTAATGTTGTCCCAGGGATCTCTTAAGCTATCTTCATTTCTTTTCATTCTTTTTTCTATATTCTCTCCTGCTGCAGTGATTTCCACCATTCTGTCCTCCAGGTCATTTATCCATACTTCTGCCTCAGTTATTCTGCTAGTGATTCCTTCTGGTGTATTATTCAACTCTGTTAGTTTGTTCTTTAGTTCTTCTAGGCCTTTGGTGAACATTTCTTGCATCTTCTCAACCTTTGCCTCCATTCTTTTCCTTAGATCCTGGGTCATTTTCACTATCATTATTCTGATTTTTTTTTTTTTTTTCCTTCTGGAAGGTTGCCTATCTCCACTTCATTTAGTTGTTTTTCTGGGATTTTATCTTGTCCCTTCATCTGAGACATAACTTTCTGCTTTTTTCTGATGATTAACATTCTGTAATGTGGTTTTTGTTTTAGCCTCTGTGAGACTGTGCTTCTTCTAACTTCTTTTGTCTGCCCTCTGATGGATGAGGCTAAGAGGCTTGTGTAAGCTTCTTGATGGGAGGGACTGGTGATGAGAAAAACTGGGTCTTGCTCTGGTGGGCAGGGCCTTGATCAGTAAAGTTTTAATCCAATTATCTGCTGATTGGTGGGGTTGCACTCCCTCCCTGGTAGTTGTTCGCCCTGAGTGGACCCAACACTGGGGTCTACAAGCTCTATGGTAGGCTTAATGCAAACTGCAAGAGGGTTTACACCAAGGGCACCTCCCAGTGCCCTCTTCCTGTGGTGAGCCCCTGCCAACCCACACCTCTACAGGAGGCCCTCCAACACTAGCAGATAGTTTTGGCTTAGTCTCCTTTGGGGTCACTGCTCCTCTCCTGTGGGTCTTAGTGCACACAAAATTTTATTTGTGTTTTCCAAGACTAGAATCTCTGTTTCTCTCAGTCCTCTAGAAAGCCTATTATAAAATCCCACTGGCCCTCAACGCCAGATTCCCTGGGGATTCCCAGTCCCTTTGTCAGATCCCCAGGCTGTGAAGCCTGACGTGGGGTTCAGAACCTTCACAATAGTGCAAGAACTTCTTTGGTATTATTGTTCTCCAGTCTGTGGGTCACCCACGCATTGTGTATGGGATTCAATTTTATTGTGACTGCACCCCTCCTACCGTCTTGCTGTGGCTGCTTCTTTGTCTTTGGACATGGGGTATCTTCTCTGGTGGGTTCCAGCATCCTCCTGTTGATGGTTGTTCAACAGCTGGTGGCAATTTTTGGTACTCTCACAGGAGATGAGCGCATGTCCTTCTACTCTGCCATCTTGAACCGAAAGCCCTATATTTAATGATTTTTATTTCACTAGTTGCCTCTGGGACTTTCTATTTAATCTTTGGTTTTAGCACCTTGACTAACATGTGCCTAGGTATGTTTTTATTTTTCTTAAATCTGTTTGGATTTCTCTGAACTTCTGGGATATGTGAGTTTCTATGGCTCTTTATTTTATTTTATTTTTTAAAATTCTGGCCATTACCATTTCAAATATACTTCTTACCCATCTTTTCCTCTTCATTAGTGATTCAGTTGCACATATATTAGATTGTTTCATTTTGTCCTATATCAAATATTTTTTTTCACTGTTTTTGCTCTTTGTGCTTTAGTTTGGTGAACTTTTATTGCACTGCATTCTATTTACCTGATCCTTCCCTCACTTGAGTCTGTTCTTCTAACTCTTCTATTTGAATTATTTATCTCATATTTTTTATTTTTATTATTTTGGGGGAGCTGTTTTTTATAGGCCAGTTGAAAATCCATTGAAATTCTCCACCTGTTCATCATGTTAACCATATTTAACATCATAACCATGCAAAGTCCCTATTTTATCATTTTAAAGTTCTCACCTGGTAATCCTAATACATGTGCCACATCTGAATTTTGCCTGAAGATTATTTCATCTTTGGCAGTGTATGGTGTTTACTTGATGTTTTCTGCACTTTATAATTTGTAATGAATGTCAGATCTTTTTTACAACAAAACTCTAGAGACTAAAGTAAATAGTATTTTTAAGCCAAGAAATGTGAAATTCTCTTCCAGCTTTCAGGTGTTATCGTAGAGAGTTGAGTCAACCTAATTTGTTATTTGGCGTGTTGTTGCTTTATTTAGCTTTGTTCCATTACAAGATTCAGTTATTTCTTAAGCGCTGTTGTGGTCCTCCCTTGGATTTTGTCATGCCCTGCACTTCTACTCCACAAAGGGTTTTCCTTCTGTGCTTCTGACTTCATCTCCAGTGGTAGACTGCTGTTGTTATCCCTGTATATTCACAAAGCTCATGTAGGAAGGATTCCTTACTTCTCCTGCCTTGATATGAGGCAGGTTCTGTGTCCCTGATCCTTGGGAGTTGGATTCTCTCAGCATCCCTGCTCTTCTTCCATCAATCCAGGGTCTGGAACGCAGGCAGGTTTTGTGATCCTCCCTCAAGTGGCCCTAGCAAAAGTGATTCACTTTGTGTAGAGTCCTGGGCACAAGTGTTCCTGCTCCTTCAGAGTGATGGCAGAATCTCACTGCTTATCTATAAAGAGCCTAGGATGGGTGTTGGATTGCCTATCCCTCCTTCAGCGGTGGATAACTTCTGCTTCCTGTCAGTGAACGGTCTGAGGCAGTTGGGTTTCCTGTTACACACCAATTGATAAACATCTTCCTTGTAACATCTGAGAAATGTCCAGGACACAGCCAGTTTGTGTGTCTATCTTCCAGCAGGAACAAGCTATGCTTTGTGGTCTTCATGGTCTAAAGTGGAGAGGCTACCCCACCCTTAAGTTTAGGCAAGTCTTGTGTGCCTGGACCATACAGGGACTATGACTGAAGTGTGCTTCACTTCTCAAATATTTCTTACTAATATGTAGCAGAGGCTCAGGGGAGCAATGTGATGAGTGGTGCAGACTCATTTTGTATCTGGGGCTCCCTGGTATTCTAAACTGTCATAGTAGACCATGAAGAGAGGTAAGAGTCTACTTTCTCTAGTCTGGATCCTGGGGGAGTTCTTGAGGGTAGAAATCTCTGATTATTCATCCCTCCACCCCATCATCTCCACACAACTCTTCTTCCCAATCTAAGTCTGATGAACTTTGGAACTATTAGATGGTGCGTGCATATTGAGTCACTTAGTCATGTCCAACTCTTTGGGACCTGATCCCAGGGACTGTGGCCCACAAAGTTCCTCTGTCTATGGAATTTTCCAGGGAAGAATACTGGAATAGGTGGACATTTCCCAATCCAGGGATCAAACCTGCATCTCTTGTGTCTTCTGCATTGACAGGTGGATTTTTTTTTTTTTAAACCACTGAGCCACCTAATAACTGAATAGTAGTTCGTGTTTGGCCTTAAAGAATTCATTTTAATTTTACCTGTTTTCTTCTTACCTGTCTTTATGGTGATGACGTTTTTATCTCCTATTTTATAAAAAGTGAATTTATATTTTTGTCACTCTTAGGATTTCAACTCTTTGGATTTTAGTTTGCTGGGTTACTTTGTAACCTCAACTCTTTGGTAGCCAAAAAACTTATGACTTTTTATAGTACATGGTTTGCCCTCATCATTAAGGTAGAATTGATACATTTTTGAAATTTTATACATCTGAGGAAGAAGTCAAAGTTTAGTTGCATTTCTAAACAATAGTAAATAACCAATGGAAAAGGAAAATAAAAAACACTATCAATATTTGTTTTACAACATGATCTATGGGGAGATATATTTAATAATAGCCTGGAGAATCCCATGGACAGAGGAGCCTGGTGGGCTACAGTCCATGGAGTTGCAAAGAGTTGGACACAACTGAGTGACTAACACTTTTACTTTTCAATAACTTTACAATGAAAACAATAATATTGCTGAGATAAATTTTAAAATATAGTAAATGGATAGCTATATCATCATTATTTTTGGAAAGCTCAATATTTGTAAAATTTCCACTCTCAAAGTGATCTAAATGCAATCCCAATTGAAAACCCAAATACTTTGTTTGTGGTGAGAATTGAAAATATGATTCTAAAATTTATGCAGAATTGCAAAATCTGAAAATTACTAAGGCTTTCTAGAAGAACAAAAGTTGAGGGATTTATAGTACTTGATTTCAAGACTTATTTTAAATCTCTAGTAATCAAGTGATTGTAATGTTGGTGAAAGGATAATCAAACATAATAATGCATCAGAATAGAGTCCATAAAAAGACTAACTTTTATTTATCAAATTTCAAGTTCAAGTCACTTTCTCACTAAAATCTTCTGCCTCTTGAAACTCTTAACAGATTCCTCTACTAAACTCTCTCACTGTTCTTTTTGTCTAATTCATAGTATTTATCAGAGCAATATTAAGTAATTATTTCTATAATTATTTCTTTTTTGTTAGTGTCCCCCATGAGACCATATATTCATAGTGGGAAGTATGTCTCTTTTGTTTATGGGTATGTTGAGTTTTGGCATATATTAGGTGTATAACAAATGCAAATGAATGAGAGATTTCAGTGTTACATGAAGAGTGAACGCGATTTGATATTATACTGGCTTAGGGCAGGTGGCCATGTGTGGACATTCTCTAAACTGCAAAAAGAGGACATATACAGGACGCCACTGTTTTGCTGTTTTGTTACTGCTGGCTGGTTTTCTTCGTTGCTTCTCCTTCTGGTCTCATCTGGTCTTTAGCTGTTTTCTTTAGATTGCTGTATCAGTTGGTGTTCTTAATTTCAAGCAATCAGAAACAAATATGCTTCTTTGTTAGTGATAATGCTCAGCAAATTGTCTTTCATTTTAGAGTGAGCTCTTTAGAATAAACCATTGAATTCCTCAACTTTTCATAAGATTACAATCCAACTGTTTTTTCTTTTTTCACTTTGTATTGTAAAGTCATTTGAGAATTAAGCAGTTGCATATGTTGTACATTCAATTTCCCTGAGCTTTTACCCCAGTTCCCTAAATATATTTACAATTTTTATTCCCCCACCTTTCTCTGTTTCTCTCTAAACATATATACACACACATATACCCATTATGAGACCATATGGGTACATATTATATGTATATATTTTCTTACAAAGTTTAAAATAAATTTACAGATACAGGAATTTGAACTAAATTTATATTTGCTTATATATAGGAGTAAATACAGTAAATTTGAAGTAAATTTACATCTAAATACTTCAGGATTAATCGTCTAAAATTTACTTACACAAGAAAGTAAGATTATCCAAATTGGGGAATGAATAATTATTAAAACTTCAGACTTTATGTAAAGGTCTCCTGTTGTCCCACTAATCATCCTTTTTTGCAAATAATTTTTTTTTTCTTTTCCAGTGTCCCATCCACAGTCACCTGATAAATTTATTTCTTTAATTTCTTTGTTTTCCATGACTTTAATATTATGGATGAATTCTGGCTGTTTGTTTTTCTAGACTATTCCTTAATTTGTATTTGTTTAATTTTCATTATAATAGAATCTAGATGTGCATTTTTAGTAGGAATCATCATAGAAGGCACTTGATGTCAGCTTTTCCCATTATTTGTGATATTATTTTGATTACTTGATTAAAAGTGTGGTTGGCCAGTCTTCTCTGCTCTATTTCCTATGGTAATCCATAAGTGTCTTATGAATATGTTTTTAAATATTTTATTTTTCATCGTATTTTTCCCTAGTAACTTTAGTTTATGGTGATTCTTGTCTGAAATAATTAATAAGATGATGTCAAGTGGTAATTTTCTAATTTCGTAATTTCTTCTGCATATATTTCTTTGACATCTACTATAAGGAAGAGGTTTTCTTTCTCCACATTTATAGCTATTTAGACTCATGGATTCTTATTTTATTCTATGGCCTATAAAATATTCTTCTCATTATTTATTTTGTTGCTCAAATACCTCCTTGATTTTGAAAGTTTTATCTCCCCATTTTCAGTACACATATGTCTGATCAAGACATTGAGAGTATTTAGCTTTTAGCTCTTTTTTAGTTTAAGGTCATCAATCTATACTAGCATAATGTTCCCTGGATAGTAAAACAATCAAGGCCCCTGTAGTTTACAATATGGCACAAAGATAGAGAGCTGACATAGCTTAAACAAAACAGCGTCTGGTGTTTTCCATTTATTGGAATACAGAAAAAAAATTCCGCAGGTCATTAGCTACATCCCATATGCTGTCAGTGTCAGATAAGATGGTAGGTAAAAAGAAATGATAGGTAGCATTACAGTACTTTCTTATGTACCTTTCAAGTCTTTGGTGGTGGCATTAATTTCTTAAATTTTCTCTTAGTTATGGTTTAACTTTTGATGTGCTAGGGAAGAATTAGGAAAGAAGAGAGTCAAATATTTATTTGTGGTCTATCTATCATAATAAAACACTATTCCAAGTACCAGAAACCAGTGGGGTGATGTCTCAGCTGCTAATGATTACTATGTTAGTATTTATTGAAAAAAATCAATAAATGGTGGGTAGTTTGAATGATTCACAGAAGGCAGGGTGAGGTGGATTCATGTCAAGGTTTTGTTGTTCACCTGGTCTACTTATATTCCACTACACTCTGGAAATGTAGGTGCCTAGGTTATAATATTAACTTTAACAAGCATCCAATAACCTAATGCTTAAGTACCTTAATAGATGGCTGCAGATATCTTTGGTAAATATTAGGATAAAAATACATAGAATATGGACACTATATGTCCTTATGTATACCAAACTTCTGCTTTGTTCAAGGGGCTATGTTTATTTATTTATATAAGAATTGACTCATGTCTGGGAATTTGAAAAAACCTCATAGCTCAGTCAGTCAGTAAAGAATCTGCCTGCAATGTAGGAGACCTGGGTTCGATTCCTGGGTCAGGAAGATCCCCTGGAGAAGGAAATGGCAATCCACTCCAGTATTCTTGCCTGGAAAATCCCATAGACAGAGGAGCCTGGTGGGCTACAGTCCATGGGATCGCAAGAGTCAGACATGACTTAGCGACTAAACCACCACCACCATAAAATGGGATACATATATAATTAGTCCTGGAGATTGTGTGAACAAGTAATACCAAATAAAGAGGTCATTTCTCATGACTCAAATCACCACCCCAGTTAATGCAGTGTCCCTGCACCCTGTTGTGTTAACCAAGCCTGCCTTATTCTTATTTCTGTATTTTAACAAACTTTTCTCGTTTATGTCTGCCACTTACGCACTTATCCTGATACTTCATCTGCAGTATCTCCTTTTGGCAACCTGACTTGCCCTAAAGTGAACAGTCTCAGAAGTACTTTTCAGTACTTCAGTACCTTTAGTACAGAGAGGATTCTCTCTCCCTTTTGCATTTCAGAGACTTGTGAAGGGCAAACAGTCTCAGCTGTCTTATGGTCTTTAGTCAGAGCCAAGTTTGAATTTCCATCTCTTTAAATGTTTAAAGTATTTGTAAATAAATTTTAACATCTTAGTTTCAAAAGGAAGACCCACCAACAAATCTAGTTTTTAAAAAATTACCATATAAGTAAAAAATTAAAACGGACCTTAGCTGCTGCTCAAGGTAGCACTTTTTTTTTGCTAATTATATTTTTATTATTTTACTTTATTTTTTAAACATTTATTTTAATTGGAGGATAATTACTTTACAATATTGTGATGGTTTTTGCCATACATCAACAGGAGCCAACCATAGGGATACATGAGTCATCCCATCCTGAACTCCCCTCCCACCTCCCCCCTCTGCACACTACCTCAGCTAAGGTAGCACATTATATCCAGTGTATGTGAATATGTACTGATATATTGACTATTGGCATATTCAGCCTGATGTAAAATTGTTTTCCTTCTTCAAAAAATTTTCTCATAGCCATACATCATAGATTTATGCTTATCATGTTGATATAGTTTTCAAATTTGTGTGTTTTTGTAAAAAAATTAAGTCTCTCTTCCCAGGCTTTACTTTATAATTTATTTGTGGTACAAGGTACAATTTCTTTAATTTTAATTCTGCTATTGGGGAGTGAGTATGAAAGAACTGGCTCTATTTTAAAAGGTAGGAACTTCATTTGAATGTTCTATGAACCATTAACAGACAGGTGAAGAAGAAGCCATATCACATGGCAGGGGAGACTCAAGGAGGGCAGAGGTTTTGGGTGAACCATGAGTTCTGAAATTCCCCATTTACCTGTATTCCACTTTGTAGAGTCCACACTTGTACAATCGATGCACTGACTTTCACATAGGGACTTGGAGAGTCAGTGAATTAAGTTACCATTGCAATTTGGCAACCTATAGGAAATAACCTTGAGCTAATTATTAGCTACCTTATTACTGCTACTGCTAAAAATACCAATTTTGAAAATTGTTTATTGTCCCTTGTTTCAAGACATGAAAAAAAAAAATAGGGATTTGACCTTGTCATTCTTTTCCTTTAAATTACTTAGTGCCCTTGGAGAAGCTGCCCTTTGCTGCATTTTTCGAATTACTTTTTGCCCATCATGTAATTCTATCATAAGACCAGCAGAGATCCCCCAAATTTACTTTCCCCCAGCTCTTTAATCATGGATATCATAGGGAATAATTTAATTTGCTATTACACATGAGTGTCATGGGCAACCAGCTGTCCATCCATTAATGATAATGGGATTTTCATTGCCTTCAGCAGTAAAAGCAGATAATCAAACAAACATTTCTTCCATTTTAATCCAGCTCTATTTTCTACAATATTCCAAAGGGTGAAACAGACAAGTTCACAACTGAAATCAGGACAGAGGAAATTGGGAGGATATCTGGATACTAAGGCTTGAAAAGTGAGCAGAAACCAAAAGTAGATCAAGAAAATAAGTGTCTAGAGTACTGCCAACAGCACTGTAACACACACTAAAATTATTGAAGATTTGAACAACACATCTACCAAGTGTGACGTAAGTAGCACATGTAGAACCTTGCACACAACTGTGAGAAAACTCCCATTCATCACAAAGGTGTGCAGCATTTTCTGAGGTGGGCCTGGCTCTCCTTTCCATGCAGTCCTTTCTCAGTAAATACACAAAATGGGAATAACAAATGTCAAAAAATTCCTTGTACTCCATGGGGATACACATTAGACTTGTAATTATATAAATATCAATAGTGTATACTTAGATACAATTGTACTCTATCACTGTGTATTATGGTACTTACCTGTGTTTCTTAGGAAAAATGAGGGCATGAACACTGATCCACTGGTTAGTGAGTTGAAATGATCAGTCTCCAAGATAAACA
The DNA here is from genome assembly GCF_029407905.1 of Bubalus kerabau. Lineage (NCBI taxonomy): Eukaryota > Metazoa > Chordata > Mammalia > Artiodactyla > Bovidae > Bubalus > Bubalus kerabau. The sequence goes on along the minus strand of NC_073627.1, from coordinate 79,900,483 downwards.
AATCATGAAAGAAGCAAGTTAAAGGTTGTCTCTCTTGAGTTAAGATTTAATTGGAATAAGAATTTTCTAACATATAATTTTATAGAATTTATATAGATCAGCCATTATTGGTAACCTTACTCCTAACCCAAATAATTATTACACAATCAAAGTGATCAGAATATTATATACATATATAAAGTTTTGCAGTTTGGATCAAGTCCCATATTTGTCAAAATATGTATTTTCTATATAAAATATTTTGATGTGTCACAATCATAATTATACTCTATGGCATTTTATGTTATCACAGGGTACAAATTTAAATTGTATGAGGAAGGCCTTTATTCTTTTTTTTTTTTTTTTTGACATTTCTTCATTTTTTCAAGCATGGCCAAATTACCTTGCAATTTTCTTATCCAGAGAATAATTACATTCTACTTAATTTTTTGAACATGAACTAATGTTTTATGAGTACCCAGTGGCCACATGGCAATGTACTAAGCATTCTTCTCGTTAAATGCCTATTTATTCCAAGATTCCAATGTCTTTTTAAGATGCTGAGAATCTTAGCAGTTCACAATAGGCAAAACATAATAGCCCCTTTATGAAGAATTAACACTCCTGAAAATATCCCAGAAACCAAAGAAAAAGAAACATCGTGTCTCTGAATATTAATGACTTCCATAGTTATAATTTCTTACAGAAGAAATCTTTATTTCAGATATTGAATGGCATTCAGAATAATTCCAATATATTAAGAAGAAAAATGCATCATACATGGAGAAACTAATATTGATAAAATTTAGTAAGTACTTAAAGGAATTGAATTCCACTTACTATGTAGCTCAGTTTGCTACATAGTAAGTGTAATCTGCTTGCAATGGAGGAGACCCCAGTTCGATTCCTAGGTTAGGAAGATCCCGTGGAGATGAGATAGGTGACCCACTCCAGTATTCTTGGGCTTCCCTGGTGGCTCAGCTGGTAAAAAATCTGTCTGCAATACAGGAGACCTGGTTCGATCCCTGGGTTGGGAAGATCCCCTGGGGAAGGGAAAGGCTACCCACTCCAGTATTCTGGCCTGGGGAATTCCACATACTGTATAGTCCATGGGGTCACAAAGAGTTGACACGACTGAGTGACTTTGAAACCAATTGGAACCAACCAAACTACTATGAAACCAATACTGAGGTTTTCTAGAGGAAGTACTGTCAATTGTATAAGTAAATCCATAGACAACAACCAGAAATATAAGTCTTAGCCTAAAACATGTATCTTAAACTTAAAAGTATTTCTAATGATGAAAGGCAGACAAATGCATTAGAGTTAGGGCTTCAAGTTCCTTCCTTATATTGGTGGATAGGTGGAGATGGGCAGGTAGGTATTCAGGCCAGGGACTCCTAGTGAATCTAGGAACTCTCCATACAGTCTGAAGGGCAAGGGCTATGGCCTTATCTGAAGGATTGATACTGGGATAATAAAATATATTGCCTAGCCTTTGTGTATCTAAACATATGTATTTGAAAATGTATGTTAGGCAGTAATGGACCACAGATTTCCAGAATCTCTCTGTTAGCAGGGAGAGCAGGGGAATGCCATCTGCTCCACAACTAGGTAGGACGGCTGAGGGGTGATTGTTAAGAACATCTGGGGTATAGTTGGGTCAGGCAAAGAATTAAAAAAAACGTTTAAGATGGCACAGTTGATCTACTACAATTCTGTTGGCATATCGAGTTGGTGAAGAGACCAGTACTGAGTGGATCCATTTGTTAGGCATCCTGACTGGTTTGTGTTTAGTGAAAGAAATGTACAAGCTTTTAGCATTGGGTGGGAAAAGCCTTGTGAAACCCACATGTGTTTCAACAGTGAGTGTGCTATCTGTAAGGCAAGAAGAGATATTTGTCAAGAAAAAATAACCATCATATGAAAGCTCTCAGTCCTTGCCGTCATTGCTTGCCACTGTGAGGAGCAGCAGGAGGCACTTTTTTTTTTTTAACATGATAGGAGTTGTAGCCCTGGTCTCTAGGAGGATGGGAACTTCCGTAGTCACTGATACAGGTTATAAAGAGGACTTTTAAATACTAGGCAAAGTGTGCTAAAAACGCTTAATCTGCTAAAAACAATTTGAGTCAGTTCATAAAGAGTAGTCATTAGACATCAAATAAATGCAAAGAAATAGAGGAAAACAACAGAATGGGAAAGACTAGAGATCTCTTCAAGAAAATTAGAGATACCAAGGGAACATTTCATGCAAAGATGGGCTCGATAAAGGACAGAAATGGTATTGACCTAACTGAAGCAGAAGATATCAAGACGAGGTGGCAAGAATACACAGAAGAACTGTACAAAAAAAGATCTTCATGACCCAGATAATCACGATGGTGTGATCACTGACCTAGAGCCAGACATCCTGGAATGTGAAGTCAAGTGGGCCTTAGAAAGCATCACTATGAACAAAGCTAGTGGAGGTGATGGAATTTCAGTTGAACTATTTCAAATCTTGAAAGATGATGCTGTGAAAGTGCTGCACTCAATATGCCAGCAAATTTGGAAAACTCAGCACTGGCCAAGGACTGGAAAAGCTCAGTTTTCATTCCAATCCCAAAGAAAGGCAATGCCAAAGAATGCTCAAACTACTGCATGATTGCACTCATCTCACATGCTAGTAAAGTAATGCTCAAAATTCTCCAAGCCAGGCTTCAGCAATATGTGAACTGTGAACTTCCTGATGTTCAAGCTGGTTTTAGAAAAGGCAGAGGAACCAGAGATCAAATTGCCAACATCCGCTGGATCATGGAAAAAGCAAGAGAGTTCCAGAAAAACATCTATTTCTGCTTTTTTGACTATGCTAAAGCCTTTGACTGTGTGGATCACAATAAACTGTGGAAAATTCTGAAAGAGATGGGAATACCAGACCACCTGACCTGCCTCTTGAGAAATCTGTATGCAGGTCAAGAAGTAACAGTTAGAGCTGGACATGGAACAACAGACGTGTTCCAAATAGGAAAAGGAGTATGTCAAGGCTGTATATTGTCACTCTGCTTATTTAACTTCTATGCAGAGTACATCATGCAAAACGCTGGACTGGAAGAAGCACAAGCTGGAATCAAGATTCCTGGGAGAAATATCAATAACCTCAGATATGCAGATGACACCACCCTTATGGAAGAAAGTGAAGAGGAACTAAAAAACCTCTAGATGAAAGTGAAAGTGGAGAGTGAAAAAGTTGGCTTTTCAGAAAATAAAAATCATGGCATTTGGTCCCATCACTTCATGGGAAATCGATGGGGAAACAGTGGAAACAGTGTCAGACTTGATTTTTTTGGGCTCCAAAATCACTGAGATGGTGACTGCAGCCATGAAATTAAAAGACGCTTACTCCTTGGAAGGAAAGTTATAAGCAACCTAGATAGCATATTCAAAGGCAGAGACATTACTTTGCCAACAAAGGTCCATCTAGTCAAGGCTATGGTTTTCCCAGTGGTCATGTATGGATGTGAGAGTTGGACTGTGAAGAAGGCTGAGCACCAAAGAATTGATGCTTTTGAACTGTGGTGTTGAAGAAGACTTGAGAGTCCCTTGGACTGCAAGGAGATCCAACCAGTCCATTCTAAAGGAGATCAGCCCTGGGATTTCTTTGGAAGGAATGATGTTAAAGCTGAAACTCCAGTACTTTTGCCACCTCATACGAAGAGGTGACTCATTGGAAAAGACTCTTAATGCTGGGAGGGATTGGGGGCAGGAGGCGAAGGGGACGACAGAGGATGAAATGGCTGGATGGCATCACTGACTTGATGGACGTGAGTCTCGGTGAACTCCGGGAGTTGGTGATGGACAGGGAGGCCTGGAGTGCTGCAATTCATGGGGTTGCAAAGTGTCGGACATGACTGAGTAACTGAACTGAGCAGTGACTCAGTACTCTTGCCTGGAAAATCTCATGGGCGGAGGAGCCTGGTAGGCTGCAGTCCATAGGGTTGCAAAAAGTCGGACAGGATTGAGCGACTTCACTTTCACTTTTCACTCATGCATTGGAGAAGGAAATGGCAACCCACTCCAATGTTCTTACCTGGAGAATCCCACGGATGGGGGAGCCTGGTGGGCTGCTGTCTATGGGGTCACACAGAGTCGGACACAAATGAAGTGACTTAGCAGCAGCAGCAGCAGCAGCAGCAGCAGTGACTCAGATGGTAAGGAATCTGTCTGCAATGGAGGAGACCCAGGTTTGACCCCTGGGCTGGGAAGATCCCCTGGAGTAGAAAATATTGGCAACTTGCTCCAATATTCTTGCCTGGAAAATCCATGGACAAAGAAGCCTGGCAGCAGGCTACAGTCCATGGAGTCAGAAAGAATTGTACATGACTGAGCATGCATGCTTCCAAGGCAGTTGGTATTTGACTCTGTTGAAGGAGAGAAAGATGTTCTGTAGAGGAAGGTGCATTTATTTACTTTCGTATATGTTGGTGTTTTTTTTTCTTTTGCTTGTGATGAGAACTTTAAGATTTATTCTCTTCAGTTCAGTTCAGTCGCTAAGTCATGTCTGACTCTTTGCAACCCCATGAATCACAGCATGCCAGGCCTCCCTGTCCATCACCAACTCCCAGAATTTACTCAAACACATGTCCATCAAGTCGGCGATACCATCCAGCCATCTCATCCTCTGTTGTCCCCTTGTCCTCCTGCCCCCAATCCCTCCCAGCATCAGTCTTTTCCAATGAGTCAACTCTTCACATGAGGTGGCCAAAGTATTTGAGTTTCAGCTTCAGCATCAGTCCTTCCAATGAATATTTGGGACTGATTTCCTTTAGGATGGACTGGTTGGATCTCCTTGCGGTCCAAGGGACTCTCAAGAGTCTTCTCCAACGCCACAGTTCAAAAGCATCAGTTCTTTGGTGCTCAGCTTTCTTCACAGTCTAACTCTCACATCCGTACATAACCACTGGAAAAACCATAGCCTTGATGAGCAGTGTTAACTATGGTCATCATGTACATTTCATCTCTAATACTTATAACTAGAAGTTTGTACCTTCTGACCACCTTCATCCAATTCCTTCACCTCCCCTCCATTCCTTTGGTAACCACCACTAGGATCTTTTGTTCTATGAGTTTGTTTCTTTTTTAAGGTTTTCCATATGTAAGTGATATCGTAGAGTATTTATCTGTTTGACTTATTTTGTATAGTATAATGGCCCCAAGGTTATCCATGTTGTAGCAAAAGGAAATATTTCCATCTTTTTTTATGTCTGAATAGTATTCTATGATGGCTAATGATAAAGAGTAATTTTTCAGGTGGCTTTTTGCCATCTACAGACACTCCAGTGTACTTTCTTTTCATGTCTTTGCCCATTTTCTAACTGGGTTATTTCTGTTTTTCTACAGTTGAGCTTTGAGAATGCTTTAAAAATTCTACATACCAAGGTGTCTAGCATATTGATTTTGTGCCTGAAAAGTTGCTGATCTTGTTTGTGTGCGCTCATTTCTTAGAATTCTCTATGTGCAAGATCATGTAATTTATCATCAGAGATAATTTTACTCTTTTATTACCAGTCTAGATATCTTTTAATTTTCTTGCCAATTTCTTTGACTAGAACCTCCAGTAAAACATTTTATAGAAGCTGCAATAGCAGACATCCTTGTCTTGCTCTTACTTTTAGGAAAAAGTATTCAGTCTTTCACCACTAAGTATGATGATAGATGTGAGTTTTCATAGATATCTTTTATAAAGTTGAAAAAGTTCCTTTCTATTCCTTGTTTGCTATATTTTATTTTGAAATCATAAAGTGGTGTTGAATTATCTCAAATGCCTTTTAAAAATCTATTGATATGATTATGGATTTTGTTCTTTATTTATTGCTATTGTGTATTATATTTATTGAATTTTGGCTGTTCAACCAACCAACCCTTGCATTCCTGGAATAAATCTTACTTTACCATGTTACATAAATCTTTTTGTATAACTGTATTTCTCCTTTGAATTGCTAGCATTTTGTTACTAGAATTGTCTAGTGACCTTCTAAGGATCAAAACATTTAGTGACTCTCTGGATCAAACTAAGTCCAGGGACATTTATTCATTGATATAGCATCTGCTATTATTTTACATCTTTTTCTAATATTTTTCTTTTTTCTCATTTATCACATGAAAAGCCATCAGTTTTTCATATCCTTCCCCTGGCTTCACCCTGTCCTGGTCTCTCTCTCGCCACATCAATTATAGATAGAACTTATTTTTGTATCTCCTCCTCTAAAATGTGTTCTTCTCAAAGTTAGGGATTTAATTTTCTCACTTGTGATAGTGTCTGATACTTTGAAGACTTCCAAGTTCTTTCTCCTCTTCCTCTTCTTCCTTTTAATCTTCCCTGCGCTTTCCATTTCTCTTCCTTCTCATCATTTTCTTCCTCCTCCTCCTGCACTTCTTTCTCTTTTTCTGACTTAATGAGTATATAAATACGAAAAACTAATGATTATATAAAAATAGAAAATTTCACAAAAAAGTGAAGAATATACTTTCCCATTTAAACTCTATCTATAAACTATTAAATTGATCTATTTTGGGAAGACATATCAATTTAACATTTAGACATTTATGGGTAAAGCAAAGCTAAATGATTCCCTACAAATTCTGATGGGATGCACTATGCTGTTGATGTGAAGAGATAATAATTGCTGGCATTTCTCAATCATGTTTGAAAAGGAGTCACTTGGGAAATACTGCAGCAGTCACCTGAGGACTGAGTTTCTCTTTTTTGTGGAGAAAACCAGTTGCCTATTCATTCAGACATGACATGGTGGTGCATAAGTGTAACTCAATATCCTGTATTTTATAAATATTATCTTTCTGGCCAATTTATTAAGCTGTTGCTCACCTGTTATAAAGTTAGGTCATTACTATTTTAGATAAATATAAACATTTGATGTTTATGATGATGTCTTATCTGAAACTAGTTCCTCAGCATGGTTTCTTGTTACAAAAAGAAAAAATGTGAAACATTTCAAAGCATCAGCATAACAGAAATTCAAAAATAAAAGTCAATTTCAGAGTGAAATCTTAGAGAGAAACTGTATATTTATCCCTGCTGTGGTCAGGTAGCAAATTTAGCTGGCTAAATACAGGCTTCCCAGGTGGCTTAGTGGTAAAACAATTCTGCCTGCTGATGCAGGAGACACAGGAGACATGGATTCGATCCCTGGGTTGGGAAGATCCCCTGCAGGAGTAAATGACAACCCACTCCAGTATTCTTGCCTGGGAAATCCCATGGACAGAGGCACCTGGCAGGCTACAGTCCATGGGGTGGCAAAGAGTCAGACACGACTGAGCAATGGAGCATGCACGCAATAGGGAAATATCTAGTGATATTTCACATATGATAGTGAAAGTGTCAGTTGCTCAATCATGTCTGACTCTTTGTGACCTCATGGATTGTTGCCTTCCAGGCTCCTCTGTCCATGGGATTCTCCAGGCAAGAAAAATTCCACAATGAAGCTAATATTTCTTAAGAAATATATTTATTGTTTATGCTTTTATACTACAATAGGAATATTCATTTGATTGTTAAATCTGACTCACTTGAAAAAATGTACTTCTAGTTAAAAAATAAAGAATAAAATATTTACTAAAAATTGCCTTTGTTTTTCCAGAGAAACAGTTGCAATAACTATAAATCTAAGATTTAACACACAGGTTGTGGAAGCAATATAAATTTAATAATGAATCAAATTGAGTTAATAACATAAAATATGAATTATTTGAATACATAAATATTAATCTTTCCTCTGTCTATACTAATTAAAGTGAAAGAAAGTGAAAGTGAAGTCACTCAGTCGTGTCCAGCTCTTTGCGAACCCATGGAATGTAGCCTACCAGGCTCCTCTGTCCATGGGATTTTTCCAGGCAAGAGTACTGGAGCGGGTTGCCATTTCCTTCTCCAGGGGATCTTCCCAATTCAGGGATCGAACTCTGGTCTCCTGCATTGCAAGCAGATGTTTTTACCATCTGAGCCACCAGGGAAGGTGCTTTTTTGATAAGTTAATTAGTCTGATCAACTGAAAGTTACATGTGAGAAATTTCCCTGATACTCATCCCTCCAATCAATCACTAAAATCATTGTTTTTAACTCTTTACTATATTTTGAATCTTCCTTCTGACTTCACTTCTGCTGACAACCACTTAATTTATGTCCTATTACTTGAGAAGTCAATTCTTAGGATGACTTTTTAATTTGCCCATCTCCGTTAAATTTCCTTTGACTAATGTTTTTTCATGTCTCTTCTTAAAATTCATTAAGAGCCCTATTATTCGTAGAATAAGGTAAAATCCCATTGTAAGATCAAGCATGAACCCTCAATTTGGAAATTAGTTTATGTCAAAAGTTGTTCCCAAAAGTACCCAATTGTTTTGAACCTGATGTATCCCCAGAATGTCCTCTACTGCGGTTTATATTTGGTTATTTGTGAACCTCGCTGTTTTTTAACTTTAAAAGTCAGTTATAAGAATTTTCTTATTCATCGTGAACAAATACCTACTTTGGATGTCAGTCATTCCCTCTGTGTACTGTACTAAATTTACCAATAGGTTCCTGACTCATCGTATGGAGATTGTATGTGTCATTCTCTTCTAACCAACTTGACTGTAAGACAGGTTTATTCATTTTTACATCTTCATTGCTGGCAAATGCCTAAATATATTTATTAGGTATTCATTAATTAAGTAGACTATGCTAGCTTTTCCCTAAATCATTTTCTACTTCTTCCTGGGCTAGATTAACTTTCCCAGTTTTTCAGATTTTCTTAGGTAGGGTTGTGTGACAGTGTTCTACTCAATGGAAGGTGAAATGACATTGTCTGCTTCCAGGCCTTTGTACCTTTATTTTCCAAACCAATAATTTAGAGAATGACAAAGCTATAAGATGAAGGGATGCTAAGTTCATGGGTATTTCCTTGGTCACTTGCTGGTCATGAATGCTCAGAAATTTATCTCTGCAAGAAGTAAACTATTTTGTTAAGCCATGAGATTTGGAAATTCATTTCTTCTCTTAGATACCTTGCATTAAATATGATTTTTAGCTTAATTGAACAGATTTTAACATTTTGAATAAGTTTTACTGTATTTGGTTTATCCATTAAATTAGAATATAATATTAGATGAAAGTAAAAAATTAAAATAGAGTGTTCTATGCCAAATATTTTATAGTAATTGTCTCTAATTTATTATTCTATTTTCATAAATGGAAAAGTGAGATTTGGGAAGATAAACAGTTGTTCCAGGATATAGAACCAGTTGTGAACCCTCCAGTCAATCAATCAACAGAAAGTTCATAATCATGCACCACAGCATTCTGAAATAATTCTAGACTTCTGTGATGATTCAGAAAAACCTTTGAAATCAAGTCTGTTGATGTGAGCACTGCTCATCACTTTGGGAGTGAGTCATTATGTATCTATCTTTAGTACACAGATTTTCCAATCAATTATCTTTAATAATAGGGCCTTAATATTAGTTTATGGATCTACCACTGGATCAACTATATATGCTAATATTTTAAAGGTTTTAGTTTTTCTGACCATAAATTTTGAATGATAGAGCTTTTATGCACATAACTTACAAATTCAAATATTGGATAATAAATACCGTATACAATTCACATTTTCAGCAAACATATTTTGGCTGGGTTCTGATATGAGACAGAAATAATTTAACCATCATTAAAGAATTTGGTTGCTACTTTGTTGATTCATAATGACAACTATAGCTGCCTTGTTTTAATTTGCTGCTGTCCTTTAGTCGCTAAGTTGTGTCTGACTGTTTTGTGATCCCATGGACTTTAGTCACCCAGGTTCCTCTGTCCATGGGATTTTCCAGGCAAGAATACTGGAGTGGGTTGCCATTTCCTTTCCAGGGAATCTTCCCAACCCAGGGATCAAACTCAGATCTCCTGCATTGGCAGGCAGATTCTTTACTAATGAGCCACCTGGGAACCCTCTTGTTTTAACTAGCTAATATCTGTCACTGATTTTGTTTGCCTTAGATAAATAGGGTTTCTGTGATGACATAATCCAAAACACTAAAATAGATGGAACATTTATTTTGTATGAGGTTAAACAGTAAATTGTTAAAAATTCATTATTAATGATACTATAACATTATAAAAAGCATTTTTATAAATTAAAAAATCAGTCATTTCAGTTCAGTCACTCAGTTGTGTCCGACTCTTTGCCACCCCATGAACCACAGCATGACAGGCCTCCCTGTCCATCACTAAGTCTCGGAGTTTACCCAAACTCATGTCTATTGAGTCCGTGATGGCATCTAACCATCTCATCCTCTGTGTCCCCTTCTCCTCCTGCCTTCAATCTTTCCCAACATCAGGGTCTTTTCAAATGAGTCAGCTCTTTGCTTTATGTGGCCAAAATATTGGAGTTTCAGCTTCAACATCAGTCCTTCCAATGAACACACAGAACTGATTTCCTTTAGGATGGACTGGTTGGATCTCCTTTCAGTCTAAGGGACTCTCAAGAGTCTTCTACAATACCACAGTTCAAAAGCATCAATTCTTCACTGCTCAGCTTTCTTTATAGTCCAACTCTCACATCCATACATAACTACTGGAAAAACCATAGCCTTGACTAGATGGACCTTTGCTGACAAAGTAATGTCCCAGCTTTTTAATATGCTGTCTAGGTTGGTCATAACTTTCCTTCCAAGGAGTAAGCGTCTTTTAATTTCAAAGCTGCAGTCACCATCTGCAGTGAATTTGGAGCCCAGAAAAATAAAGTCAGCCACTGTTTCCACTGTTTACCCATCTATTTCCCATGAAGTGATGGGACCGGATGCCATGATCTTCGTTTTCTGAATGTTGAGTTTTAAGCCAACTTTTTCACTCTCCTCTTTCACTTTTATCAAGAGGCTCTTTGGTTCTTCTTCACTTTCTGCCATAAGGGTGGTGTCATCTGCATATCTGAGGTTATTGATAATTCTCCCGGCAATCTTGATTCCAGCTTATGCTTCCTCCAGCCCAGCATTTCTCATGATGTACTCTGTATATAAGTTAAATAGGCAGGGTGACAATATACAGCCTTGACATACTCCTTTTCCTGTTTGGAACCAGTCTGTTGTTGCATGTCCAGTTCTAACTGTTGCTTCCTGACCTGCATATAGGTTTCTCAAGAGGCAGGTCAGGTGGTCTGGTATTCCCATCTCTTTCAGAATTTTCCACAGTTTCTTATGATCCACAAAATCAAAGGATTTGGCATAAACAAAGCAGAAATAGATGTTTTTCTGGAACTCTCTTGCTTTTTTTGATGATCCAGTGGATGTTGGCAATTTGATCTCTGGTTCTTCTGCCTTTTCTAAAACCAGCTTGAACATCTGGAAGTTCATGGTTCATGTATTGCTGAAGCCTGGCTTGGAGAATTTTGAGCATTACTTTACTAGCGTGTGAGATGAGTGCAATTGTGCGGTAGTTTAGCATTGTTTGGCATTGCCTTTCTTTGGGATTGGAATGACAACTAAACTTTACCAGTCCTATGATCTCAATTTATTAAAATAAATTAGGCTATTTGATGTTTTTCATAATTTATTATTTCAATTTTGCATCTTGTTCTGAAACTGTAGGGTAACTCTCCTGCACTATTCCATTGGAAAAGTCCTCTCATATGCATTAATTCTTACCACATCATCTTTTTTCTTTTACCTAAAGGCTGACTATTGCTTTTATGTAATTTTTATAGCATTCATAACATTCATTCTGAGAATATATTCAATTTCTACTCTGACTCTTTCAAGACTTTGGCTCAAGTACCCACTTACCTAAATGAACTGAAGTGTTCCCAAATCCTGATCTGGGAGGGAAAGGATATCAGTGTTTTCCCTAGGCTCTCGTATCACCCCCTTCATACCTCAGTTGCAGCATTTGCATGGTATTTCAGTTATGTTTTTATTCTTTAAATAATTGCCTTTTTTGTCTCACAAAATAATCGAGATAATTTTTAGCAGATTCAAAGAAGAGATCCTAAAGTTAAAAATCACTGACATGAAGGAAAAAAACACTAAGAAGGAGAAAACTTCACCATGATGATAGTTTTGATGGCCAAGTCTCTGATTGAGCTCATAGTTTTCTCTTGGACAAAGCAAAGAGGAAAACGTAATCACTGAGACAGTATTTTTATAGCACTTGGTTGTAAAATAAATTTCTCATATAATATTGTTCACACTGATAGTATTAGCAGAATGCCGATAATAGTGTAGAAGCAAATATTTTGAAAAAGTATAGTCATTATTTTCGTCTACTTCTTTCTTACAGATTCTGTTCTTAACCCCAAATCATCATCACATCATCAGTGTAATTTAACAAAAAAGTACACATAGATGAGCATTTAAATCCAGATCATTTTTTTTAAAGAGAGTTGAAGTATCAACATTAGAGTGTTATAGTTCTTTTAGAATTCTGCCTTTTGCATTACTGAAAGACAGACTGTATATTAAACTTCTTTATATCCAGTTACAGTAAACAAGTTACAGATACATAGTAAAGGTTGAATGAATGAGTGAAATATTTTACTCATCATTGATCAGTACACATAGTAACTAACATTCTTATTTTATACTTTGTGAACATGAAATAAAAATTACAAGCTAGATGAGAAAATAGGTCACTTTTGATTTGCATATATTATTGTGATCTTATACACATAGACACACATATACACACACATATATTGAACTTTACTTTTACTCGCTTCAATAATTGATGCAGTTGGTTAAATTATATGACATTTCCCCTTCTCTTCTGTTAATTCAGTTCTTTTGAAGCAGCATAGTCTATTTGTATACATTCAGTTCAATGTGTCCCAGAATAACAGTCTGTCCCCACCTAGTGCTGTCTTTCTTTAGGTATTCAGTTCTCATTGTTACATTTTGTTTAATTCACTTCCTCTTGCAGGTTTTCTCATTTAAATTCTCAGACTTGAGACACTGAAATTTGAAATTTCAACCTTAACAAAATTTTCCTTTGTTCAGCTCCAATGGAGTTGAGCTTTGGTGAGATGAGGTTAAATATGGGGTGACCACAACTTCGTCTGCTCTTGTACACTTTTCATAGATAAACAGCACACTAGGCTATACTTTTAAACCACACAATTAATGACAGAATATGCAGTGTGCAGTGCTGTTAAAATTCCAATGTATTACCGGAATCCTAAGCACTTTATAACACTTATAGCCCAAAAATGTGGAATTCAAAATTTCACTATACCTATTGAAATTCTAGGAGATGTTTGAGAATAATGGAATAAAATAAGGATTTAAATATTTCCAACTACTTTAATCAGTTAATTATGAAATGAATTATTGAGTTAATGTTGACTTGCCTGCAGAACAATTTTCAATTAGTATTTCCCAGTGATTCCAAAAAAAAAAAAATTGAAAAGGGCAGATTTTAATGTTAGCATTTTTACTAATACATTCTGTTTTTCAAGCATTCAGTTCAGTTCAGTTCAGTCACTCAGTCCTGTCTGACTCTTTGCGACGCTGTGAATCTCAGCATGCCAGGCCTCCCTGTCCATCACCATCTCTCGGAGTTTACTCAAACTCACATCCATTGAGTCGGTGATGCCATCCAGCCATCTCATCCTCTGTCGTCCCCTTTTCCTTTTGCCCCCAATCCCTCCCAGCATCAGAGTCTTTTCCAATGAGTCGACTCTTCGCATGAGGTGGCCAAAGTACTGGAGTTTCAGCTTCAGCATCATTCCTTCCAAAGAACACCCAGGGCTGATCTCCTCTAGAATGGACTGCATTGGCTTAGTCTAATTGTAGATAGGGAGGCTTTTCAATCTAAAATATTTCTCAAAATTACATGTTATATATACATGTATATATATAAGTTATATATAAAAGTTCTCTTCCTCTGCTCTACTGGTATCCATTGCATTCCCAGACTTCATCATGGTAATGCATTCATTTGCTTCATTTTCTTTTATTTTTTGTTAGGTCTTTAAATTCGTTAACAAAATACTGGAGCACTGAGAGCTTTTATGCATGATGTTTATGTGCTAAAGCTGTATGACCTTTTCAAAATTCTTCCATTCATTTTGCTGGAAATTGTTTTTCATACAACTGAAATACAGTGGTTTTGACAGAATCAAGTAGCTTCAGGTTTTGAGTTATACAACTATGATTTTTATTAAGGCAGGAGAGAAATTCAAAGAAAATTTTCTAAATTATAAAAAAAGTTATTCAAGATAAGATGTAGAAAGAATTTAGTATATAAAAATAAACTAAAACTTACAAATAGAATTCTTGATCTTCATTCTAGACCTTGAGTCTTTGTTATTTTCATTAATTCACTCAACCATAAATGTTTTTTCAGGCAGACTCAAAACAAAGATTTTTTGGAATGAAACATGAATTTCACCCACTATAGATTTTCAGAAAGCTATAATTGAATGAATAAAATAAACACATACATTTTTGCTACATTAGATAATGATAGAAAGATTCAGATTTTAGAAAATGAAGACAGTCCTTCCAACTGGGGAAACACAAAAGCCTTCTAGAGAAGATGGTACATGAGGTAGGCCTGAAAAGACCAGGAGAATTTGAATAAATGTGGATTAGAAGAAGACATTTTAGACAGAGGGATTTGCTAGAAGTTAAATATAGTTGGAGAGTCACAGTGTTTGTTTTGCTTTAGTTTAATTTATTTTTCTATAACTTAAAAAAAAAAGTATTATTATAGTTACCTGCTTCCCAGTGGTAAAGAATCTCCCTGCCAATGCAGAAGATGCAAGAGACACAGGGTCGATCCCTGGGTCAGGAAGATCCCCTGGAGGAGGAAATGGCAACCCAATCCAGTATTCTTGCCTGGAAAATTCCATGGACGGAGGAACCTGGTGGGCTACTGTCCATGGGGTTGGAAAGAGTCGGAGTTGGCTGAGCACACACACAACGAATAATTTTGTGACAGATATAAAATCCTTGAATGTATTTTCACACTTTTAAGTGCACCTGGGACATTTCCAAAAATGAACCATAAGCTGAAGCATAATGGAAATCTGAAGAAGTTTCAAAGGTTGGAATCATATGTCTCTGACTACAGAGCAAAAAAACTCTGGAAACTAAATTCCAAATAGATAAGTAGAAAGTGCTTACATGTTTAAAAGTTAGGAAGCAAACTGTTAAGTAACTCATGGATCAATAAGATATCATAGTGTAAATTTTAAATTATTTTGGACTGAGTACTAAAATGTCACATATCAAAGCTTGTGAAATAAAGCTAAACTTGTGCTTAGAAGAAATGATACATGTTTGTGTATTTTAAGAATGACCTGCAAGTTAATAATACAGACATTCAGCCCCAGAAGTTATTTTTCACAAAGGCAAAAAATAAAACTCAAAAAAGTAGAAGGAAGTAAATCATAAAGACATAACTTTAAAAGTTGATAAAATACTGGCAAAATATGAAACATAGAGGATTAATGAGGTAGAAGCTTTGCTTTGAAAATACTAATATAATTGATAAGTCTCTGTGAAAATTTTTATGAAGGAAAAAAGTGCTATCACTGCAGAACCTGAATGCACTAAAAATCAGAAGTGAATATTATAAAATATACCAATAAATTAAACATTTGGAATAAATAGGCACAACTGGCTGTATTTTTAAATATTAGCCACAGTTACAACTTCTTTTTTACAAATACAATTTTAGAAAACCTTAAAACATTTTTAGAAAAGGACTAAACCTAAAAAATAATGTTTAAGAATCTGTGTAATACAATACACTGTTTAGGAAAGTTAAGAATAACTTAAATAAACTGAAGTGGTAAACCATGTTCATGGATTAAAAGATGCAGTACTGTGATAAGATCAGTTGGCCTCAAATTGCTTTACAGACTCTAAGCAGTGTCAATGAAAATACTAACAGTTTCTGGTGAAATCTGAAAATCTGGAGGGACAAGAATATCCAAACACTGGTAAAAAAAAAAAAAATATATATATATATATATATATATGGAAATGTCTATACTATCAAACATCATCATGTATTTTAAAGATACAATAATCAAGAAAATATAATATTGCCATAATGATCAACAAAGAGAACCCCTCAAAAGGGATAGACTCTTGAGAACACTCATCACTTATATACAGGCACTTGATTTATGACAAAGATGATACTTCAGAAAATGGGTCAATGATATTTTCAGTTGGATACTGGATCAGTTGTATGTCCATATGATAATAGTAGAAAATTGACTCCTACATTACAATATACATAAAATTCTACAAAATTTGATTCCTACTTGTACATAAGACAGAAAAAATGTCTACATGTGCAACAAGAGCTGTGTATGAGAATGCTTAGAACAGCATTATTTCCAATAACCTAAACATGAAACAAACCTCAAATCCTTTGTCTTATAGATTAAGGCAAGTTATTGATTACAAATTATTATGAATTTTAAATTTTGTTGTATGATCCATTATGATGATTAATTTAACTTCACACTTACATATTCTACATTTTTCTATAATGCGTTGTGCCTTGCCATTTAAAAAGTGAAAGAAAACTCTTGGAATTAATGTTTCATGTGAAATACTGATGTATTTAGAACTGACACTCTACATTTGAAAAAAATTTGCAGATAAAGCTATATATGACTTAGAAGTAATTACACAGTATTAAACAGATTGTTTATTCACCAAGAAAAAAGATAAAATTGCTAAAATAATAAATGAGATTCTATCACTATTGATCCTATAAATATTGAATAATAATAAATATTACAAAACCATAAAGTGGCCAATTACTTGCCAGAGACACTGCCCAATCTCACATATGAAAAAAGCAGATAACCCAAGTAGGTGTATATTATATAAATTTATTAAATTATTTGACTCTTTAAATTGAAGCTTAACTGGTTTATAATATTGTATTTCTTTCAGGCACACAACACAATGATTCAGTAATCAACAATCTTCCAAAACAGAAAGCACCAGACAACAATAATTTCACTTATGAATTCTAACAACCTTTTAAGGAATATATGACAGCACATCTCTATAATCTCATGCAGAAAACAGAAGCAGAGAGAACGCTTCCTAATTCATTCTGAAGTCAGCATTTTGCTAATACCAACACCAGGCAGTGGAGAAGGCAATGGCACCCCACTCCAGTACTCTTGCCTGGAAAATCCCATGCACGGAGGAGCCTGGTGGGCTGCAGTCCATGGGGTCGCTAAGAGTTGGGCACGACTGAGCGACTTCACTTTCACTTTTCACTTTCATGCATTGGAGAAGGAAATGGCAACCCACTCGAGTGTTCTTGCCTGGAGAATCCCAGGGATGGGGGAGCCTGGTGGGCTGCCGTCTATGGAGTCGCACAGAGTCGGACACGCCTGAAGCAACTTAGTAGCAGCAGCAGCAACATCAGGCAGACATTACAAGAAAGGAAACTACAGGCCAATATTCATCATCAGTTCAGTCGTTCAGTCATGTCTGACTCTTTGCAACCCCAGAGACTGCAGCACACCAGGCTTCCCTGTCCATCACCAACTTCCGGAGCTTGCTCAAACCCATGTCCGTTGATTCAGTGATGCCGTCCAATATCTCATCCCTTGTCGTCCCCTTCTCCTCCTGCCTTCGATCTTTCTATGAATCAGGGTCTTTCAATGAGTCAGTCATAATAGATGTAAAAATCCTCAACAAAATATTTTAGAAATAAAATCTAATAACATATAAAAACACTTATATAACCACCACCAAACGGAATATATCCCAATCTGGTTCAGTGTTCAAATATCAATTTGATGTAATCCATGACATCAACAGGCTGAAGAAGTAAAGTGATATCAGTAGATGCGTAAGAGCATTTGATAAAATTCAACATTAAACATTTATATTAAAAACCCCACAAACTAAGAATAGAGGGAACCTTTCTCAACTTGATAAAGCATGTCTATGGAAAACCTGCAAATAATACAATTTGGTGAGAAATTAAATGCTTTCTTCCTAGATTGGGAACAAAGCAAAGATGCCCCCTCTCACCAATCCTTTTCAGCAACATATTGGAAGTCCTAGTTAATACAGTATGTGTATATATTATTCTACTTATGTGTATATATGTGCATATTTATAGAATATTTATACATATAATTGAACAAAAGCATGCAATGACATTTGAATAGCAAAATTGGAGAGTGCATAACTATGTGGAAGAGAAGGGAATCTAGAAGATACATACAAGTAATCTCAGTGGTAAATACGTTTAACTTTGCAGAAAAAATGAAGTAAGAATTATAAAATATGAGGCTAAGATAGAGTTGAACAAAGTGTACAATATTTGTTAAATTAATCATAGTGTTAAACAAGTATTTAAATTGAAAGTGAAAGTTGTTCAGTTGGGTCTGACTCTTTGCAACCCCATGGACTGTTAAGCTAACTGTAAATGCAATGCAGCAGTGAAAAAACAGGGAAGTTCTAAATGTACAGGCACGGATAATTTTTAATGCATACTTTCCAGTCAGTCATAGAGTGACAATTAATTTTTGATATCATCCTTAAAGAAAAAGAAAACTCACACATAATCTATACATTTACATTATAAATGCTTACAAGCATACAAAGTGCATAATAACATTTCAATAGTATTTATACCAGAGAAGAGGAATAGGTTTGTTAAGAAATCCTTTGTTTCACCTGCAAGTTTTGTTTGCTTGTTTTTTCCCATAGAGTGTATTCATATTACTTGTGTAAGTAAATTATGTCCTATGTAAAAGTGGAAACATATTTGATTCCATTAGAAAAAAAAAAATTAAAGCAGAGAGAGATCTAAGCCAAGTAGCTCCACAATGAGGCTTGTGGGTCCCTGTTAAGATTGCCAGGCCTCAGATTTCACTTTATTATATAGATAAGATACTAGATAAGCAATGAAGACATTTTCTGCTCTCAAAAACTTCTTCAAAGCAAACTATTTCAGAAATGACTACTTGACATGTTTCTATATCCAGAAGAATCTTCTCTGACACATCACTAAAATCTGTAGTGCTCAGAGCTATTGTTTTCTAGACATATATTACCAGCCATTTCTTTTCATTTTTCTCTGTACCTAGAACTCTGTCCTTTTATTTCTATTCCATTTTTTTTAATCTTCTCAGAAAAGGTTAGCTTCTAAACATAAGTTGATGACCCATTTCTCTTTTGTTGCCAAGTGTGTTGCAAGCTCTAGATTCAGTCATGTATCTAAGTACCTAGAGAAAGTTTTCATTCAGTGGATGTGCAGGTAGCTCCTTTTCCCTGAAACATCTCTATCAGCAATACCTGTGTATGTATGGCAGTGACTGTGCGGTATTGGAAAGACTTTAAGGAGATACCCCACATCCAAGGGCAAAGGAGAAGCCCCAGCAAGACTATCAGATCAGATCAGATCAGTCGCTCAGTCGTGTCTGACTCTTTGCGACCCCACGAATCACAGCATGCCAGGCCTCCCTGTCCATCACCAAATATAGGAGGGGAAAAATTTCATTTGGAATCAAATGCTATACCTGCCAGAGATGCTTAGAGGGCTCAAACAAAACCTTGTGCACACCAGGACCCAAAGACCCCACAGACTGAGACAGAACTGTGTTTGGGTATCTCCTGAGGAGATAAGGGTCAGCAGTGGACTGCTGCAGGGGCAGGGGCTCTGGGTGAGGTAGACCTGGGTATGGTATAAGCCCTCTTGGAGGAGGTTGCTATTAACCCACCATAGAGCCAGCAAAACTTTCACAGGACTGGGGAAATAGACTTTGGGAGGGCACAAACAGAAACTTGTGCACATCAGGATCCAGGAAAAGGATCCTGGTGAAAGTGACCCCATAAGAGACTGACCAAGACATGTTCCTGAGTATCCAGGCATCTCCGGCAGAGGCGTGGTTTGGCAGTGGCCTGCTGCAGGGCTAGAGGCACTGAATGTAGCAGGGGCTGCATGGGACCTTTTGAAGGAGGTCTCCATTGTTTTCATTACCTCTACCATAGTTTCAGTTCAGTTCAGTTCAGTTGCTCAGTCGTGTCCAACTCTTTGCAACCCCATGAATCACAGCACGGCAGGCCTCCCTGTCCATCACCAACTCCCAGAGTTCACTCAAACTCATGTCCATCGAGTCGATGATGCCATCCAACCATCTCTGTCGTCCCCTTCTCCTCCTGTCCCCAATCCCAACATAGTTTGGCGTCAGATCAAATAACAAGGAGGGAACATAGCCCCCGCACCCCCACCCCATTCAACAGAAAATTGGATTAAGATTTACTGAGCATGGCCCCACCCATCAAAACAAGACCCAGTTTACCTCTCAGTCAATCTCTGCCATCAAGAAGCTTCCATAAGCCTCATCCTTCTCCATCAGAGGGCAGACAGAATGAAACCACAATCACAGACAACTAACCAATGACCACATGGATGACAGCCTTGTCTAACTCAAGGAAACTATGAGCCATGTTGTGTTCAGTTTAATTCAGTCACTCAGTTGTGTCTGACTCTTTGCGACCCTGTGGACTGCAGTACTCCAGGCCTCCCTGTCCATCACCAACTCCCAGACTTTACTCAAACTCAGGTACATCAAGTCTGTGATGCCATCCAACCACCTCATCCTCTGTCATCCACCTTTCCTCTTGCCTTCAATCTTTCCCAGCATCAGGGTCTTTTCCAATGAGTCAGTTCTTCACATCAGGTGGCCAAAGTATTGGAGTTTCAGCTTCATCATCAGTCCTTCCAATGAACACCCAGGACTGATCTCCTTTAGGATGGACTGGTTGGATCTCCTTGCAGTCCAGGGACTCTCAAGAGTCTTCTCCAACACCAAGTTCAAAAGCATCAATTCTTTTGTGCTCAGCTTTCTTTATAGTCCAACTCTTACATCCATACATGACTACTGGAAAAAAACATAGCTTTGACTAGACAGACCTTTGTTGGCAAGTAATGTCTCTGCGTTTCAATATGCTGTCTAGGTTAATCATAACTTTTCTTCCAAAGAGCAAGCATCTTTTAATTTCACGGCTGCAGTCACCACCTGCAGTGATTTTGGAGCCCTGCAAAATAAAGTCTGTCACTGTTTCCAATGTTTCCCCATCTATTTCCCATTAAGTGATGGAACCACATGCCATAATGTTTTCTAAATGTTGAGTTTTAAGCCAACGTTTTCACTCTCCTCTTTCAGTTTCATCAAGAGGCTCTTTAGTTCTTTTTTGTTTTCTGCCATAAGAGTGGTGACATCTGGATATCTGAAGTTCTTGCTATTTCTCCTGGCAATCATGATTCTAGCATGTGCTTCATCTAGCCCAGCGTTTCTGAAGATGTATTCTCCATATAAATTAAATAAGCAGGGTGAGAAAATATAGCCTTGATATACTCCTTTACCTATTTGGAACCAGAATGTTGTTCCATGTCCAGCTCTAACGCTTGATTCTTGACCTGCATATCAGATTTCTCAAGAGGCAGGTCAAACGTTTGCTGTGATCCACACAGTCAAAGTCTTTGACATAGTCAATAAAGCAGAAGTACATGTTTTTCTGGAACTCTCTTGCTTTTTCGATGACCCAGAGCATGTTGGCAATTTGATCTCTGGTTCTTCTGCATTTTCTAAATCCAGCTTGAACATCTGGAAGTTCACAGTTCACATACTGTTGAAGCCTGGCTTGGAGAATTTTGAGCATTACTGGACTAGCGTGTGAGATGAGTGCAATTGTGAGGTAGTTTGAGCATTCTTTGGCTTTGCCTTTCTTTGGGATTGGAATGAAAACTGACCTTTTCCAGTCCTGTGGCAACTGCTGAATTTTCGAAATTTGCTGGCAAATTGAGTGCACCACTTTCACAGCATCATCTTTTAGGATTTGAAATAGCTCAACTTTAATTCCATCACCTCTACTAGCTTTGTTCAAAGTGATGCTTCCTAAGGCCCACTTGACTTCGCATTCCTGGATGTCTGGCTCTAGGTGAGTGATCATACCACCCTGATTATATGGGTCATGAAGTCTTTTTTGTATAGTTTTTCTGTGTATTCTTGCCATCTCTTCTTAATATATTCTGCTTCTGATATGTCCATACAATTTCTGTCCTTTATTGTGCCCATCTTTGCATGAAATATTCCCTTGGTATCTCTAATTTTCTTGAAGAGATCTCTAGTTCTTCCCATTGTATTGTTTTTCTTATTTCTTTCCATTGATCACTGAGGAAGTCTTTCTTATTTCTTCTTTGTATTCTTTGGAACTATGCATCCAAATGGGTATATCTTTCCTTTTCTTCTTTGCCTTTCACTTCTCTTCTTTTCACAGCTGTTTGTAAGGCCTCCTCAGACAACTATTTTGCCTTTGCATTTCTTTCCCTTGAGGATGGTCTTGATCCTTGCCTCCTGTAAAATGTCACCTCCATCTATAGTTCTTCAGGCATTCTGCCTATCAGATCTAATCCTTCGAATCTATTTCACACCTCCACTGTGTAGTCGTAAGGAATGTGATTTAGGTCTTACGTGAATGGTCTAGTGGTTTTCCCTACTTTCTTCAATTTAAGTCTGAATTTGGCAATAAGGAATTCATGATCTGAGCCCTCCCTGTTATTTACCTGGGGTCAAGCTATGCTGGAAATAATGAAGACAATGGAGACCTCCTTCAAAAGGTCCCATTCAGGCACTGCTACACTCAGTGCCCCTAACCCTGTAGCAGGCCACTGCCAACCCATGGTGACTCCACTGGTGACTCCTAGATACTCACAGGTAAGCCTGGGTCTGTTTCTTGTGGGGTCACTGTTCCTTTCTCCTGAGTCCTTGTGCTCACAAGTTTCCATTTGTGCCCTTCAAATGTTTGTTTCCCCAGTCCTGTGTAAATTCTGGCAGTTCTATGGTGGGTTAATGGCAACATCCTCCAAGAGGGCTTATGCCATACTCAAGTCTGCTGCACCCAGAGCCTCTGCTCCTGTGGAAGTCCACTGCTGATCTGTACCTCCATAGGAGACATTCAAACACAGTTCTGTTACAATCTCTGTTCAGTCTTCAGGTCCTGGTGTGCACAAGGTTTGTTTGAACCCTCTGAACGTCTCTGGTATGTATGGGGTTTGACTCTAAATGCAATTTTGACCCTCCTACCATCTTGCAAGAGCTTCTCCTTTGCCCTTGGATGTGGGGTATCTCCTCAAAGTCTTTCCAGCACTGTGCAGTTGCTGCCCTAGCACCTACCGTCTTGCTGGGGCTTCTCTGCTCTTGCCTGTAGGGCCACTCAAGATGGATGGGTCATGGTAGAGAGTTCTGACAAAATATGGTCCACTAGAGAAGGAAATGGCAAATCACTTCAGTGTTCTTGCCTTGAGAACCCCAGGAACAGTATGAAAAGGCTAAAAGATAGGACACTGGAAGATGAACTCCCCAGGTACATAGGTGCCAAATATGCTACTGGAGATCAGTGGAGAACTAACCCCAGAAAGAAAGAAGAGATGAAGCCAAAGCATAAACAACACCCAGTTGTGGATGTGACTAGTAATGGAAGTAAAGTCTGAAGCTATAAAGAGCAATATTGCATAGGAACCTGGGATGTTTAGGTCCATGAATCAAGGTAAATTGGCAGTGGTCAAACAGGAGATGGCAAGGGTGAATGTCAACATATTAGGAATCAGCGAACTAAAATGGACTGAAATGGGTGAATTTGACTCAGATGACCATTATATCTCCTACTGTGGACAAGAATCCCTCAGAAGAACTGAAGGAACCATCATAGTCAACAAAAGAGTCTAAACTGCAGTATTTGGATGCAATCTCAAAGAAGACAGAATGATCTCTGTTCATTTCCAAAGCAAACCATTCAATATCACAGTGATCCAAGCCTATGCTCTGACCAGTAATGCCAAAGAAACTGAAGTTAAATGATTCTAGGAATACCTACAAGACCTTCTAGAACACCCCCCAAAAAATTCCTTTTCATTATAGGGGACTAGAATGCAAAAGTAGGAAGTCAAGAAATACCTGGAGTAACTGGCAAATTTGGCCTTGGAGTACAGAAAGAAGCAGGGCAAAGGCTAATAGAGTTTTGCAAAGAGAATGCACTGGTCATAGCAGACACCCTCTTCCAAAATCACAGGAGAAGACTCTGCACATGGACATCACCAGACGGTCAATACCAAAATCAGATTGATTATATTCTTTACAGTCAAAGAGGGAGAAGCTCTATACAGTCAGACAAAACAAGACCAGAAGCTGACTGTGGCTCAGATGATGAACTCCTTATTGCCAAATTCAGACTTAAATTGAAGAAAGTAGGGAAAACCACTAGGCCATTCAGGTATGACCTAAATCTGTCCCTTACAACTATAGAGTGGAAGTGAGAAATAGATTTAAGGAATTAGATCCATAACAGAGTTCCTGAAGAAGTATGGGCAGAGGTTTGTGATATTGTACAGGAGGCAAGGATCAAGACCATCCCCAAGAAAAAGAAATGCCAAAAGGCAAAATGTTGTTGTCTGAGGAGGCCTTACAAACAGCTGTGAAAAGAAGAGAAGTGAAAGGCAAGGAGAAAAGGAAAGATATACCTATTTGAATGCAGAGTTCCAAAGAATAGCAAGGAGAGATAAGAAAGCCTTTCTTGGTGTTCAAAGCAAAGAGATAGGGGGGAAGAAAAAGAATAGGAAAGACTAGAGATCTCTTCATGAAAATTAGAGATACCAAGGGAACATTTCATGCAAAGATGGGCACAATAAAGGACAGAAATTGTATGGACGTATCAGAAGCAGAATTTATTAAGAAGAGGTGGCAAGAATATACAGAAGGACAATACAAAAAAGATCTTCATGATCCAGATAATAATGATGGTGTGATCACTCACCTAGAGCCAGACATCCAGGAATGTGAAGTCAGGTGGCCTAGGAAGCATCACTTTGAACAAAGCTAGTGGAGGTGATGGAATTAAAGTTGAGCTGTTTCAAATCCTAAAAGATGATGCTGTGAAAGGGGTGCACTCAATATGTCAGCAAATTTCGAAAATTCAGCAGTTGCCACAGGACTGGAAAAGGTCAGTTTTCATTCCAATCCCAAAGAAAGTCAAAGCCAAAAAATGCTCAGATTACCACACATTGCACTCATCTCACATGCTAGTCCAGGAATGCTCAAAATTCTCCAAGCCAGGCTTCAACAGTATGTGAACTGTGAACTTCCAGATGTTCAAGCTGGATTTAGAAAATGCAGAGGAACCAGAGATCAAATTGCCAACATCCTCTGGATCATCAAAAAAGCAAGAGAGTTCCAGAAATACATGTACTTCTACTTTATTGACTATGCCAAAGACTTTGACTGTGTGGATCACAGCAAACTTTAGAAAATTCTTCAAGAGATGGGAGTACCAGACCACCTGACCTGCCTCTTGAGAAATCTATATGCAGGGCAAGAGTTGACAGTTAGAGCTTGACATGGAACAACATTCCGGTTCCAAATAGGTAAAGGCGTACGTCAAGGCTGTATGTTGTCACCTGCTTATTTAACTTATATGCAGACTACATCCTGAGAAATGCTGGGCTGGATGAACCACAAGCTGAAATCAAGATTGCCAGGAGAAATATCAATAACATCAGATATGCAGATGACACCACCCTTATGGCAGAAAGTGAAGAAATAAAGAGTCTCTTGATGAAATTGAGAGAGGAGAGTGAAAAAGTGGGCTTCAAACTCAACATTCAGAAAACTAAGATCATGACATCCAGTCCCATCACTTCATAAGAAATAGATGGGGAAACAGTGGAAACAGTGACAGACTTTATTTTCTTTGGGCTCTAAAATCACTGCAGATGGTGACTGCAGCCATGAAATTAAAACACATTGCTCCTTGGAAGAAAAGTTATGACCAACATAGACAGCATATTAAAATGCAGAGACATTACTTGTCAACAAAGTTCCATCTAGTGAAAGCTATGGTTTTTCCAGTAGTCATATATGGTGTGGGAGTTGGACTATAAAGAAATTGAGCACAAAGAATTGATGCTTTAAAACTTTGGTGTTGGAGAAGACTCTTGGGCATCCCTTTCACAGCAAGGAGATCCAACCAGTTCATCCAAAAGGAAATCAGTCCTGAATATTCATTGAAAGGACTGATGCTGAAGCTGAAACTCCAATACTTTGTCCACCTGACTCATTTGAAAAGACCCTGATGCTGGGAAAGATGTAAGACGGGAGGAGAAGGGGACAACAGAGAATGACGTGGTTGTATGGGATCACTGACTCAGTGGACATGAGTTTGAGTAAACTCCAGGAGTTGGTGATGGACAGGGAGCCCTGGCATGGTGCAGTCCATGGGGTCGCAAAGAGTAGGATATGACTGAGCCACTGAACTGAACTGAATACCTGTGTACTCAATGTTCCCTAATTTGGGTAACATATGCCGACCATCCACTTAGTTTCCTAAACAAATAATAATTTATTTTCTTTGTGCTTCTTTTCAGTCTTTGTTATTGAATTTCTCCTCCAGGCCGGTTGCTGCTTATTTCTGTTTAATACATCCACATTTTCACCTTATGTCAGACTCGCATCATTTCTCACTCTGATTTTGCAATACTGTCCTTATGGTGTTTCATAGACTAAGCCGAGTCCATTCTCCTTATCACTGAAAGAGCTTTCTACCACACAAATCTGATCATGTTATTTACTACTCTTTCATTTTAAAGTATCTCCTATCGCTTTCAGAATGTTAAAAAGAAAATTATCTCGACATAAAAAAAGACTCTTCCCTCTATCTGCAGCCTCCTATCCAACCACTTTAGTGCTTACTTCCTCCCAATGACAATTCCTGGCATGAAATAGCACACTTTCTTTTTTTTTTTTTTTTAATTCAAAAGGTGTTTTAATGAGGTGTAATTTAAACACCATAAATTTTCACCAGTGTTGTCTGTCCAAATTTGATAATTTTAGTGATATTGTACCATCATTACCACAACCCAGTTTTTTAATATCTCTAATCACTCAAAAAAATTCTCTTGAGTACATTTGTAATTATTTTTTAATCCTGTATCAGCCTCAGGCAATCATGATATACTTCCAGTCTTTATAAATAATACAGTATAAATAATCTGTCTTTTCTGGGTATTTCCTATATGTGGAATCATACAATATGTAACATTTTGCATCTAGCATAATATTTTTGATGCTCATACATATTATAGTGTATATTACTCAGTGTTTTATACTTTTCATTGTTGGAAGTTATCCTATTTTATATTATACATTTGGTTTATGCATTCACCAGCTGATAGACATTTGGATTGTTTCCAGATTTGGGCTATCATGGATGATGCTGCTAAGAATATTTACATAGAAGCCTTTTGTGCACAGATGTTTTCACTTCTCTTGGATAGAATCCTAGGAATGGAATTGCTGGATCATATGGTAGCTTTATGTTTAACTTTTTAAGAAACTGACAAAATATTTTCCAAGTAACTATACATTCTTACATCCCCACGCCCCACCCCTGCAATGTATGAAGTCTCCGAATGCTTCATGTTCTTGCCATTACTTGGAATTGACTGTCTTTTGATTATAAACATTCTATTGGGTATTATTGGAGAAGGCAATGGCAACCCACTCCAGTACTTTTGCCTGGAAAATCCCATGGACAGAGGAGCCTGGTAGGCGGCAGTCCATGGGGTCGCTAATAGTCGGACACGACTGAGTGACTTCACTTTCTCTTTTCACTTTCATGCATTGGAGAAGGAAATGGCAACCCACTCCAGTGTTCTTGCCTGGAGAATCCCAGGGACGGGGGAGCTTGGTGGGCTGCCGTCTATGGGGTCACAAAGAGTCGGACACGACTGAAGTGACTTAGCATAGCATCAGTTACTGTTTCCCTACTAAAAAATAATATAGAGCACCTTTTCTTGCACTGATCAACTATTTCTGTCTTCTTTGGTGAAATGTCTGTTCTCAGGTCCATTTCCTCTTTTGAGTTGTTTCTTATATTATTGTGCTTTAAATATTTTGGCATATTATTTGCAAGTATGGCCTCCTAGCTTGTGGAGTGTTGTTTCATGTTTTAAATGCTGAGTTTCCAATTTTAAAGTAACAAATGCTTTTGGAGTCACATGTATACCTGTGGCGGATTCATTTTGATATTTGGCAAATCTAATACAGTTATGTAAAGTTTAAAAATAAAATAAAATTTCAAAAAAAAAAAAAAAAAAGAATATAAGAATTCTTTGTCTAACTCTAAGTAATGAAGAGTTTCATGTATTTTTTTTCATTGTTGTTCAGAGGTTTTATTATTTTAGTTCTTACATTTGTGCTTATGATATGTTTTGAGTTAATTTTTGTGTATGATATGAGTAAAGAATGTGAGGTTTTTGTTTGCTTGTTTTTTACTTTGTTCAATTGTCTCAGAACTAGTGAAAGGACTCTCCATTACCTATTTAATGTCTTGGTATTTTTGTTGAAAGCCAATTGACTGAAATTATAAATGTAATTTCTGAAATACCAGTTCTCTTCCATTTATCTTTATCCCTATCCTGATCACTGCCATATTGTCTTGATCACTTTACCTTTAAAGTAAGTTTTAAAATCACACATTTTAAGTCCTCTAATTTTGTCCTGTTTTTCAAAGTTGGAGAAACTTTATTGGTCATACTTTGCTGGTGGACATGGTCAGTCATCTAACCATTAGGTCAAATAGTTTGGCATAAAATCTAGCAATTTTTAAACATTTATCCCAGAAAAATGAAGACTTAACACCAGGCAGAAGCTTATACACACATTTTCAAAGCAATTTTATTTGTAATAGCCTTAAACTGGGATATATGTACCCGTCCTTCAGGGGTGAATGGTTAAATCAACTGTTGTGTATTCCTACTATGGGATACTACTCAGCAGTACAAGAGTATGAACTATTACACATCCAACAACTTGGATGAGCATCAAGGAAATAGAGTGAAAAATGTCAAACTCAAAAGAATATCTACTGTATGATTTTACTTATATAACATTTGTGAAATAACATGAGAATAGAGATGGATATTGATTAGTAATTGCCAAGTGATGGAGGCAGGGGAGTTGCATGGTTGTAAAAGGATGACATGAAGGGAAATTTTGGTATAGTCATGTATCTTAGTGATGTTTGTAGTTACCCAGAGTCGCATGTGATAAAATTGCATGGAGGTACACACACATACACAGATGAGTATATATATATATATATATATATATATATCTGGTAAAATCTAAATAACCTCTGTGGCTTTGGCTTGTACCAATAACAACTTTCTGGTTTTGATATTTTACTATAATTCTGAAAGATGTTAATATTGGGAGACCTGGGAAAGTGATTCTGAGAACTACCCCGTGCTTTTATTTACAATATCCTATGAATCTATAATAATGTAAAAATAAGAAGTTGGAAAAAGAAAAATATATATAAAATACATATGAAAAAACAGAATTCAGGGTTTCTTAAGAATGTATTTCAATTCTGAAAAATAATGTTAAAAAAGTACTAAGCCCTACTAAGAACTTTTAAAAAGTAAAGAACATTGTAGAAAACAAAGGAAATAAATGCCCAAAATATATAAGAAATCTGAAGAATTTTTACATAGAGATAGTTGTTGTTAATATACTGGTGTATATATTTTTCTTTTTGTGAATGTAATAAATATTGTCTTGCAATATGCTTTTAAAAATCAACTACATTGTGAGAATTTTACCATATAATTAAATATTATTCCACAATGTTATTTTAAATGTTTATATAACAGGGGAATATGTTCTCTTGTTACAGAGTTCCACATATTTCCCTTTTATATAAAGAAATTATTGGACATTTAATTAGGTTCCTAATTTTACTATGGCAAACAGGGGTGCAATAAACATTTTTTTAGATTTCATTTTTTCAGATATACACTTGTATTATTTATTTAGGATATATTTGTAGATAGGAATTCTAGGTAAAAATTGGGTACATATCTCAGTTTTTTAAAAATATCTTGAAAAACTCAGTTCATTTCAGTTCAGTCGCTCAGTCATGTCCGACTCTTTGCGACCCCATGAATCACAGCACGCCAGGCCTCCCTGTCCATCACCAACTCCGGGAGTTCACTCAGACTCATGTCCATCGAGTCAGTGATGCCATCCAGCCATCTCATCCTCTGTCATCCCCTTCTCCTCCTTCCCCCAATCCCTCCCAGCATCAGAGTCTTTTCCAATGAGTCAACTCTTCGCATGAGGAAGCCAAAGTACTGGAGTTTCAGCTACTGTTTCAAAATGTCTTTTTCTCACATGCCATTTGCATTTTCCTATACTAATTTGCCCATTATTTCATTCACTTGATTTTTGTTAGAATACTCAAAGTTCTCTAAGCAACTTTTGTTCTAATCAGTTTATAATGATATTCTATACTCAAATTTCAAAGAGATTGACATGATTTTTAACAGATATATCTGTAGAACATATTATGCTTTTTCACAGTATAGAAGTTTATGAAATTGATCTCTTGTACTTGTCTTTGACCAGCATTCAACAAACCACATACTCTACCATATTTAACAATTTGGATAGTGCTATGGGCAGCAAATATAATTCTCTTTCTATTAGAATCAAAATGGTCAATAAGATATTGTCATTTTTCTCCACCTTATTAGAACTGATTCAAATGTATTCTTTTTAATGGCTGAGTAATACTCCATTGTGTATATGTACCACAGCTTTCTTATCCATTCATCTGCTGATGGGCATCTAGGTTGCTTCCATGTCCTGGCTATTATAAACAGTGCTGCGAGTCTTTTGGACTCTGTGGGAGAGGGAGAGGGTGGGATGATTTGGGAGAATAGCATTGAAACATGTATAATATCATATATGAAATGAGTCACCAGTCCAGGTTTGATGCATGATACTGGATGCTTGGGGCTGGTACACTGGGACAACCCAGAGGGATGGTATGGGGAGGGGGGAGGGAGGCAGGTTCAGGATGGGCAACACATGTATACCTGTGGCAGATTCATGTTGATATATGGCAAAACCAATACAATATTGTAAAGTTAAAAAATAAAATTAAATTAAAAATTCTTAACAATTAAAAAAAAAGATATTGTCATTTTTCTGTAAAACTTTTAGTTGTCAATATATAGAGATTATTTCTGTATTTATAAAGTAGATGTTTTATTGCATTTACTTTATGGTTACTAGATATGATATTAACCCTATTCTCCAAGTTTTCTCCCAGGTGTAAAATAATAAAGACCTTAAGTTATTCCGTAAAGACATGGAAGAAAGGAAAATTCCTTTAGGTTTGTATGGCTACTTTTCAGAAAATTAGATATCTAGGGATTAGTATATACATAAATCAGAATTTTTATATTCTATTTTTGCCAAGTATAGACTCCTTCCAGAAATCTTTTAACATTTCAGTGATGTGGTTTAACCACCTGTGAAATATGTATTGTAGAAATACTGGATTAATTCAAGCTTAATGCTTCAAGTGTCTCGAGTTACCAGGGAAGCCCAAAAAAGGAACTAATATTGAAAAATTATGAAATTTTAATTAGATTATTTTATTTCAAATTTATTGAGCATTTTGGATACAGAAACCAAAAATAGATCAAAATCAAAAGTCAATTTTTGGAAACTTGGTTACATTTTCCCTCCACATATAATTGGAGGAAAACATACTAAGCTTTCAAGAAGAGATAAAGGCTAGGTCATTTCTTAGAACAAAGCTTATATCTTTAATACATTTCTAACTTGAAAACATCATGTTTTATTTCAATTTTTTAAATTGAAGTATAATTGCTTTACAGAATTTTGTTACTTTCTGTCAAACCTCAATCTGAATCATAGATATACATATATCCTCCCCCTTTTGAACTTCCCTTCCATCTCCCTCCCCACCCAACCCCTCTAGGTTGATACAGAGTCCCTGTTTGAGTTTCCTGAGCCATACAGCAAATTCCTGTTAGCTATCTATTTTACATATGATAATGTAAGTTTCCATGTTACTCTTTCCATACATCTCACCCTCTCCTCCCCCTCCCCACGTCCACAAGTCTATTCTCTATGTCTGTTTCTCCATTGCTGCCCTGTAAATAAATTCTTCAGTACCATTTTCTAGTTTCTGTATATATGTGTTAGAATACAATATTTATCTTTCTCTTTCTGACTTACTGCACTCTGTATAATAGGTTTTAGGTTCATTCACTCCATTAGAACTGACTCAAATGTGTTCCTCTTTATGGCCGACTAATATTCCTTCATGCATATGTACCACAACTTCTTTATCCATTCATCTGTTGATGGACATCTAGGTTACTTCCATGTTCTAGCTATTGTAAATAGTGTTGCAATGAACAATGGGATACATGTGTCTTTTTCAGTTTTGGTTTCCTCAGGGTATATGCCTAGGATTGGGATTGATGGGTCATATGGTGGTTTTATTCCTAGATTTTAAGAAATCTCCATACCGTCTTCCATTGTGGCTGTATCAATTTA
Source organism: Bubalus kerabau (assembly GCF_029407905.1). Classification (NCBI taxonomy): domain Eukaryota; kingdom Metazoa; phylum Chordata; class Mammalia; order Artiodactyla; family Bovidae; genus Bubalus; species Bubalus kerabau. The sequence goes on along the minus strand of NC_073627.1, from coordinate 79,868,054 downwards.
CATTCCCACCAACAGTGCAAGAGCGTTTCCTTTTCTCCACACCCTCTCCACCATTGATTGTTTGTAGACTTTTTAATGATGGCCATTCTGACTGATGTGAGGTGATATATCACTGTAGTTTTGATTTGCATTTCTCTAATAATGAGTGATATTGAGTATCTTTTCATGTGTTTGTTAGCCATCTGTAGGTCTTCTTTGGAGAAATGTCTGTTTAGGTATTTTTCCCACTTTTTGTTAGGGTTGTTTTTCTGCTATTGAGTTGTATGAGCTGCTTGTATATTTTGGAACAAATCAAACCTCAGTAAATTTAAGAAACTTAAAATTGTATCAAGCATCTTCTCGACCACAGCACTATGAGACTAGGTATCAATTACAAGAAAAAAACTGTGAGAAACACAGACACATGGAGATTAAACAACACATTTCTAAATCCGAAAAGGTTACTGAAGAAATCAAAAGGGAAATCAAAAAAATTCTAGAAACAAATGACAATGAAAACACAATTCAAATCCTATGGGATGCAGCCAAAGCAGTTCTAAGAGGGACGTTTATAGCAACAGAATCCTACCTCAAGAAACAATAAAAGTATCTAATAGAAAACCTAACTTTACACCTAAAAAAAGTTGGAAGAAGAACAAAAACACCCTAAAATTAGTAGAAGGAAATAAATCATAAAGATGTGAGAATAAATAAATGAAAAAGAAATGAAAGAAACAATAGTAAAGATTAATAAAACTAAAAACTGGTTCTTTGAGAAGATAAACAAAATTGACAAACTTTTGGCCAGACTCATCAAGAAAAAAGAGAAGGATCAAATCAACCAAACTAAAAATGAAAAAGGAGAGGTTACAACAGACGATACAGAAACACAAAGGATTATAAGAGACTATTATGAACAACTATATGGCAATAAAATGGATAACCTGGGAGAAATGGACAGATTCTTTGAAAAGTTCAATTTTCTAAGACTGAACCAGGAAGAAATAGAAATTATGAACAACCTAATTACAAGCACTGAAATTGAAGCTGTGATAAAAGAATCTCCCAAAAAACAAAAACCCAGTACCAGCTGGCTTCACAGAAGAATTGTATCAAACGCTCAGAGAAGAGCTAAGGCCTATCCTTCTAAAATTCTTTCAAAAAATGGAAGCAACCTAGATGTCCACTGGCAGATAAATGGATAAGAAAGCTGTAGTACATATACATAATGGAATATTACTCAGCTTTTAAAGAGAATGCATTTGAATCAGTACTAATGAGGTGGATGAAACTGGAGCCTATTATACAGAGTGAAGTAAGTCAGAAAGAAAAACACCAATACAGTATGCTGCTGCCGCTAAGTCACTTCAGTTGTGTCCGACTCTGTGCAACCCCATGGACTGTAGCCCACCAGGCTCCTCCATCCATGGGATTTTCCAGGCAAGAGTACTGGAGTGGGGTGCCATTGCCTTCTCCGCCAGTACAGTATAATAATGCATATATATGGAATTTAGAAAGATGGTAATGATGACCCTGTATGCAATACAGCAAAAGAGACACAGATGTAAAGAACTGACTTTTGGACTCTGTGGGAGAAGGCAAGGGTGGAATGATGTGAGAGAATAACATTGAAGCATGTATATTATCATATGCGAAATAGATCACCAGTCCAGGTTTGATGCATGAGACAGAGTGCTCAGGACTGGTGCTCTGGGATGACCCTGAGGGATAGGATGGGGAGGGAGGTGGGAGGGGTGTTCAGGATGGGGGACACATGTACACCCATGGCTGATTCATGTGAATGGATGGCAAAAACCACTACAATATTATAAAGCAATTAGCTTCCAATTAAATAAATTAACTTACAATAAATAAATTTTCTCAGGGGGGAAAAAATTGCAGAGGAAGGAACACTTCCAAACTCATTCTACAAGGCCACCATCACCCTGATACAAAAACCAGACAAAAACAACACACAAAAAAAGAAAACTACAGGCCAATATCACTGATGAAGATAGATGCAAAAATCCTCAGTTCAGTCACTCAGTCGTGTCTGACTCTTTGTGACCCCAAGGAGAGCAGCACACTAGGCTTCCCTGTCCATTACCAACTCCTAGAGCTTGCTTAAACTCAAGTCCATCGAGTTGGTGATGCCATCCAACCATCTCATCATCTGTCATCCCCTTCTCCTCCTGCCTTCAATCTTGCCTAGCATCAGGGTCTTTTCCAATGAGTCAGTTCTTCACATCAGGTGGCAAAAGTATTGGAGTTTCAGCTTCAGCATCAGTCCTTTAAATGAATATTCAGGACTGATTTCTTTTAAGATTAACTAATTGGATCTCCTTGCAGTCCAAGGGACTCTCAAAAGTCTTCTCCAACACGACAGTCCAAAAGCATCAATTCTTCCTGCTCAGCTTTCTTTATAGTCCACCTCTCACCTCTGTATATGACTATTGGAAAAACCATAGCTTTTTAAAAAAAAATTTTTATTTTATTTTTAAACTTTACAAAATTGTATTAGTTTTGCCAAATATCAAAATGAATCCACCACAGGTAACATGTGTTCCCCATCCTGAACCCTCCTCCCTCCTCCCTCCCCATACCATCCCTCTGGGTCGTCCCAGTGCACTAGCCCCAAGCATCCAGTATTGTGCATCGAACCTGGACTGAGACAGACCATTGTTAGCAAAGCAGTGTCTCTGCTTTTTAGGAGTGTCTATGCTTTTTAGTTATCTTGTTGGTTTTCTTTATCATCATCATGCAAAAAAAATCACCTTATATAGTGACTCTTACAGGCTTTGACTTTAGTTTCTTGGGATAAATTTATCAAAAAGTGTCTGTGTGTGAGTGTGTGCATGTATTGGGAGGGAAGAAGGAACACAGGGGTTCTTTGGAGAATGAGTGTGGTCTTTTTTATTGAAGTATCAGAAAAATTCATTAGAGACTTACATGAGGCATCTCCGTCACCATTTTACTTTTTGAGCTAATTTCCCATCAAAACTGCACATGTTTATTCTTTGACTTTGCTTTCCTTTAAGCCCCACCAAATATTTTGTTGTCGCCTAGTTTATGATACTACTCTTTTGATTGCTGTGCATATACATTGGTCTAATAGGAATACTTGAATATTTTATTAGCTAAGAGACTGATTCTAAAACTAAAGTGCATTCTCCAATCAGAATATCTTGAATCCTTTAGATGAGTGCTCTTTTACTTAAACCTATTTTCCACTTTTGACATACTGTGCATCAATAGGAATCATAAATGTTTTCTATACATTAACAACATTAATTTTGTTGTTGTTCAGTCACTCAGTTGTGTCCAACTCTTTGAGACCCCATGGACTACAGCACACCAGGCTTCCCTGTCCTTCCTTCACCATCTCCTGGAGATTGCTCAAACTCATGTTCATTGAGTTGGTGATGCTATGCAACTATCTCATCCTCTTTCATCCCATTCTCCTCCTACCTTCAGTCTCTCCACTAGCTTTATTTCTAGTGATGCTTCCTAAGGCCCACTTGACTTCACATTCCAGTATGTCTGGCTCTAGGTGAGTGATCACACTATCGTGGTTATCTGAGTCATGAAGATCTTTTTTATATAGTTCTTAGGTGTATTCTTGCCACCTCTTCTTAATATCTTCTGCTTCTGTTAGGTCCATACTGTTTCTGTCCTTTATTGTACTCATCTTTGCATGAAATGTTCCCTTGGTATCATTTTACTTTAAACCCATATTAATATTTTAATTGATATCAATATTTCTCTTTAAATCCATAAGAGTCATGTATGCTGAGTCACTTCAGCCAAGACTGACTCTTTGAGACCCTATGGACCGTAGCCTGCCAGGCTCCTCTGTCCATGGGATTCTCCAGACAAGAATACTAGAGTGGGTTGCCCTTTCCTTCTCCAGGGTATCTTCCCAACCCGGGATCCAATTCATGTCTGTTAGGTCTCCTGCATTGGCAGGTGTGTTCTTTACCAGTAGTGCCACCTGGGAAGCCCTTAAATCTCTAAGACATTCCTATATAAAGAAACTTTCCTAAATGCATATCTTATTACAACATTCCCTCATGATGTTCTTCAGTGATCTAGTTCTGTAACAACATCAGAAGTTAATAATGTAGCTAAAATTCTCTCTGATCAGATCACACTGATCTTCTTTCAGTCTCTTTTCTCCCCAACTTTCTCAGTTCTAGCTTTGCTAAAGATCCCTCCACCCACTTCCAGTTCTTAGGAAATGACTTTTTTTTTTTTCCATTCCAGAGCTTTGCACAGTTTCTGAATCTAAAGACTTGTCTCCAATCCAATTTTACCTTCACATGGCTAATGACATCCAGCTTATAGACTGTCCCAGTAGAATGCCATCTTCTAAATGTAGTTTAGTGCATTATACTCTTGTGATAATTCAATAAATTTATACATACACCAAATTAAGTAATGAATTTATACCCTAGCACCGCATGAGACAGGGAATCAGTCCATTTAGTTCATCATTTTACTCTCATTTTCTTGACAGTGCCTGGCACATAGGAGACCACCAGTAAGTATTTATTGACCTGATTCATGATGTATGCTTCAAAAATATAGCAGAGGAAAAGTTTAGAAATACCCAAAGATAATCTTATGCTGGTTGTTGTTTCACCATAAAATATCTTTTACAATATGCTATCTAGCTTCTGTTTGCCTGTCTTTAGACAGGTCCTGTTGCCAGCAGCCCATCTTACTTTCCAACTGTACCAGTTATTAAAATGCTAATCATTTTTCAACCAAAAAAATCTTTTCTTTGCAATATTCTTTTTTAAAAGATAATTCATATTAGATTATTAGCACTTGATTATTTAAGTTCTCATGGTCATATAGGAGAAGGCAGTGGCACCCCACTCCAGTACTCTTGCCTGGAAAATCCCATGGACGGAGGAGCCTGGTAGGCTTCAGTCCAGGGGATCGCTGGAAGTTGGACGTGGCTGAGCGACTTCACTTTCACTTTTCACTTTCATGCATTGAAGAAGGAAATGGCAACCCACTCCAGTGTTCTTGCCTGGAGAATCCCAGGGATGGGGGAGCCTGGTGGGCTGCCGTCTCTGGGGTTGCACAGAGTCGGACACGACTGAAGTGACTTAGCAGCATGGTCATATATATCCAGGGTGATGTGTATGAATGTAATAAAAATTGATGAATTATATACTTAAAGCAATGATCAGTTTGAGATATAACCTGTTATATTTTAATTGGAGTGAGACCTTCTTCCACAGCATCAACTATATAAATTAGTAATAAGGATAGCTAACATTTACTGAAAATCTCCCTTCTGTTCTACGTGTTGTAAGTATATTAACTTATTTATAATAACTCTGCAAGGTACTCCACTACTATTTTACTCTATTACATAAACAAAATGATTTCCTGTTTGTTAAGCATCTGAAAGTGTTGCTTATTAATACTATCATTATTAATAGTAAGAATGAGTATTAGATTAACAGTTTTGAAGAACGTTGAGTTTTTTGCACAAGGAATGAATAATTTAGGGATGAGAGTGTACCTAGCCAAGGCATGACTGGGAGCAGTGGTGCTGTGAGCAGGGGATTAAATTACATCTGTAATACAGAAGGGCTTCCATGTGGAGGATAAGGGAAACAGAAATGAGGGATGGATAACTAGAGAAAACAAACATCACTTGCTTCATGAGTCTAGAACCATGTCAACTGCCCTGACAATTTAGTTTTAACTAGAAAATTAAATTCAAGCCCAATGGGTGAATGATGTGAACTTCAATAGATCCATAGTCAGCATTTTTCCTGATTCCACAGATCATTCTCACTCTCAGGTAATATGCGGTTTTCTCAGAGAGAATATTTTGGTTTCTCACTTATCAAAAGAAGACTGGTTTTCCTATTTACTGTGTAAGTTATATAAGGAAGTGTCAACATTAAAAACTAACTGAAAAATTCACCATCATCTCCAGAACACATACTGTTTTCAAAACACACAGTTCAATTCAAGGTGCAAATTATAGTGTGTGTTTTGAACTATAACCAAATCATAATGTATTGAGATTTACAATAATGGAATAAATGCTATTATTTGTTCACATGATAACAATATTGAAAATAAATTTAATTCTTATCTCTCTGGAGAGGAGATGAAAAATGTTCTTCAATGTAATATTGATGTTAAAATTCTACTACCTAAATATTGGGGAATGCGTATAGAGATTAGTACACCATTATAAATAATTTAATGCTGGCCAAGTCCCAATATTCATGTTGCTTTCTTTGGCAGGTATTGGATGTTTTGAGGAATAGAGTTTGTGTATAATTTTTGTCATGCAGAGCTGTTTTGATTTTTTTTCTCAGCAAAACTATGGCCAAGGAACATAGCAACTGAGAACTTTTGAAAGATTTTTTTGTGAATAATATCAATTATAAACCTTCCCAGATTATCTTATAGTTATTTATATTTTGAGCCCAGATTTTGCTTATTTAATAAGCAAATGAAATATCCAAAATGTACTGTAATATGTAGTATAAGTAAAGCATACATTTGTTCTTTTTATTCTATCACTCATAAAATAGTTTAAAAATATTATATAGGATTTCATAGCCTGTAATATACAAATGGGCTCCAAAGGGTTCATGAATATTTAAATTACATGAAAAATTTTGTGTGAATGTGCTTATAAACATAATTTCTATTGTCTTTCTTTGTCTTGAAGAAGGAGTCCTAAAGTTCAACTTAGCAGAGGGCATTCTATAACCAACAATTAAGAATCACTGCTTCTGTCTGTCTACAGTCACCATTATCTTCTCTCACAGTATGCTAATAATGAGTTGACACTTATTTGGTACTTAATTTGTACTAAGCTATTTAATTGGGCTTCCCTGGTGGCTCAGACGGTAAAGCGTCTGCCCGCAATGTGGGAGACCCCGGTTCGATTCCTGGGTCGGGAAGATCCCCTGGAGAAGGAAATGGCAATCTACTCCAGCACTCTTGCCCGGAAAATCTCATGGGCGGAGGAGCCGGATAGGCTACAGTCCATGAGGTCGCAAAGAGTCAGACACGACTGAGCGATTTCACTTTAACTTTGGTTTAAATGCTCTACATATAATAACTTGCTCAACAGTCTTACAGTATAGGCTTTAATTTTATTCCCACCTTATAGATGAGAGGACTGAGTCACAGAGACTTAAAAATGTGCTCAGGATCAACCAAGTAGTAAGTGACAGAGGAAGGAATTGAATCTTTGTCACCACTTTCCAGAACCTGAGCTATAATGCTTAATATTAAGTGAATTTTTAGTAAAAATGAACATGACTAAGTTTTGTGGACCAGACATTTATGTAATTACTGTATACATCTTATTTCATGAGATCACCACAATAACGTTATGGATTAAATATAGTTTATTGTCTATATTTTATAATGAGAAAATTGAAGTTTGAATAGTTTAAATAATGTATGAATGGAGTAATTCATATACTCAAGTAATTCATATTCATATATAATTCAAGGGTAGTCTGTGCCCCTTGACATCAAGAGATTGTCCGATTAATGAAGATATCTCATTCTTTCTCTCCCTTAAGGCATTACATGTAAGAGATTTTACATGTAAAAGGTCTGAAAAAAGATTCTCTTAAGTTTTTATGTACCATATAAAAAGTTTACGGAAACAATGAATTTGAAGTGGAGATAAAACTCCAACATTAACATATGGAATCAATATGGATAGCAGAAAGGAAATTTTGGATTTATTTGATAACGACTTTCGTTTAGGTACATAAACAACTATAATTTTCCTCCACATAAACAGATCAGTTTTTTTTTTTTTTTTTTTGCATGCTCTTCTGCAGGGCACCTATATTCATGGGTCCAAGATTCTTTCAAAATTTTTGATCCTTAGAGCTATTTCTTGAATTTGTTGATTTCATTTCATTTTGCACAGAAATAAGACAGCTTGGTAGCATCCACTTACTTTTTAAGTTATCTTGCCATACCTGAACAGTTTAGATGTTTGTCAAACTCACAAATGTTAAAATCTGCAGATCGTTAGCCTTATTTGTGCCCATTGTTTGTTTTCCTCTGCTGTCCAGTTGTTTATCTTAAATTAATTCTGACTTTCTCCCAGAGACCATATCTCTATAATGGGCTTGAGGACTGTCTGATCTAGGCTTTCAGGTGCTGTTTCTCATGAGAGCTTCACTTATCTGATCCATTGTTTCTGTTAGGAGTAGACATCTTCCATTTGTCCATTTTCTCCAATCCTTCTATCTTTTTCCTTTCCAACTTTTTATGCTTTCTCCCCTATATATCTTCAAACATGATTCATATTTGTTTTCTTCAACTTGTTGCCTTTTTTTACTTTCTGGTTTTATTATCTCTGTGGGCAACCGATGGATGGAAACTGCATTGACCACAATATTCAGTACACATCAGCCACCTACCAAGATCTCGCTCAAATCCGAGAATGGACTATGAAAGTCATCGTAATGTAGTAGAAGGAACACAGGCGTTAGAAATAGACCAGGAGGTGTTATTTCCTAGCTGAGCAGCTTTATTCAGTTAGTGCGTTGTGGTCTCTTGTTACATCTTCTAATAAAAATGTGTTTCTCAAAAAGCTATTTTGAGATCGCACATGTGATTTTGTTAACTATAGCTTGCTAGGCAAATGATAAAACTGACTAAAAGAGAGTTCTTAGATCAATGCTAGTGGCAAACGCAAAGATGATGAATATTCCAATTCTATACAGCTGAGGTCTATTGAAAACAATTTAAAAACTGCAGTATTGTGGAAGTGTCAATTCTTAGTTCTTAATTTACTTATTCAATAAATTTTGTTGAGTACCTTCTATGTGCTGGACTAAGTATTTACAACTATATTGGGTTCAAAGTTTTATAAGAATAATCCCTATCAGCATTTTAGTCTGCATCCTTATGGTATTTATAGTTATCTCTATCTAGATATCTGTAAATGCCATTTTTATGAATATAAACCAAAATATACTTCTTTAAAATGTAAACAAAAATCTGAGCAACTGCAGTCCATTTCTGTCTCTCTTCATGCCTCAGTTCAGCAGTAGGACTCACTCATGACACAATGTGCTAAAGGAAATCAATAAACAGGTTAAGCTCAAGAAATTTCTGAAGTGGTAGGGGAAATATATATTATCTTTCATTACCATATCTAAAATAGAACTTCCTCCACTACCTTCTCTATCCTCTAATTTTGATGCCTTTTCATTTATTTTACTTATTTATTCCCTAGCACATGTATGTATTGTAGGGAATATACTGTGCACAGCCTGTACTATGATTAACAGGGCTTCTTTGAAAAATGAGAATGACTTTCTGATCACCCCAGGCGAAGGGCTGGGAGTAGTAAAAAGTATATCATGGAAAGACATCTTGAAAACAAGATATTGAAGTACTGATGTGACTGATGCAAAACCATTAGTGACTGTTCCCATAACCAGACCCTTGAATGAGTTGCTGAGAAAGGGCGTCAGTAGCCCAAGGGCTGAACAGTCATGAAAGGCCTGAAGGTTTGACACTGAGGACTCTGCATTGTATATCTTTATCCCCATTCTGAGATTGTAAAGAACAAATATCTCTAGGGCATGTACAAGGAGGTTCAGTTCAGTTCATTCTCTCAGTAGAGTTTGACTCTTTGCGATCCCATGAATCTCAGCACGCTAGGCCTCCCTGTCCATTACTAACTCCCGGAGTCTACTCAAACCTGTGTCCATTGAGTCGATGATGCCATCCAACCATCTCACCCTCTGTCGCCCCTTCTCATCCTGCCCTCAATCTTTCCCAACATCAGGGTCTTTTCCAATGAGTCAGCTCTATGCATCAGGTGGCCAAAGTATTGGCGTTTCAGCTTCAACATCAGTCTTTGCAATGAACACCCAGGACTGATCTCCTTTAGGATGGACTGGTTGGATCTCCTTGCAGTCTAAGGGACTCTCAAGAGTCTTCTCCAACACCACAGTTCAAAAGCATCAATTCTTCGGTGCTCAGCTTTCTTCACAGTCCAACTCTCACATCCATACATGACACTGGAAAAACCATAGCCTTGACTAGATGGACCTTTGTTGACAAAGTAATGTAACTGTTTTTTAACATGTTGTTTAGGTAGGGAATGGCAGACCACTTCAGTATTCTAGCCTTGAGAATCCCATGAACAGTATGAAAAGGCAAAATGATATGATACTGAAGGAGGAACAGAACGAAAAGGCAAAATGATATGATACTGAAGGAGGAACTGCCCAGGTCAGTAGGTGCCCAATATGTTACTGGAGATCACTGGAGAAATAACTCCAGAAAGAATGAAGGAATGGAGCCAAAGTAAAAACAATACCCAGCTGTGGATGTGACTGGTGATAGAAGCAAGGTCCTATGCTGTAAAGAGCAATATTGCATAGGAACCTGGAATGTCAGGTCCATGAATCAAGGCAAATTGGAAGTGGTCAAACAAGAGATGGCAAGAGTGAATGTAGACATTCTAGGAATCGGTGAACTAAAATGGACTGGAATGGGTGAATTTAACTCAGATGACCATTATATCTACTACGGCAGGCAGGAATCCCGCAGAAGAAATGGAGTAGCCATCATGGTCAACAAAAGAGTCTGAAATGCAGTACTTGGATGCAATCTCAAAAACGACAGAATGATCTCTGTTCGTTTCCAAGGCAAACCATTCAATATCAGAGTAATCCAGGTCTATGCCCCAACCAGTAATGCTGAAGAAGCTGAAGTTGAACAGTTCTATGAAGACCTACAAAACCTTTTAGAACTAACATCCAAAAAAGATGTCCTTTTCATTATAGGGGACTGGAATGCAAAAGTAGGAAGTCAAGAAACACCTGGAGTGACAGGCAAATTTGGCCTTGGAATATGGAATGAAGCAGGGCAAAGGCTAATAGAGTTTTGCCCAGAAAATGCACTGATCATAACTCTTCCAACAACACAAGAGAAGACTCTATACATGGACATCACCAGATGGTCAACACTGAAATCAGATTGATTATATTATTTGCAGCCAAAGATGGAGAAGCTCTATACGGTCAGCAAAAACAAGACCGGGAGCTGACTGTGGCTCAGACCATGAACTCCTTATTGCCAAATTCAGACTGAAATTGAAGAAAGTAGGGAAAACCACTAGACCAAACAGGTATGACTTAAACCAAATCCCTTATGATTATACAGTGGAAGTGAGAAATAGATTTAAGGGCCTAGATCTGATAGATAGAGTGCCTGATGAACTATGGAATGAGGTTCGTGACATTGTACAAGAGACAGGGATCAAGACCATCCCCATGGAAAAGAAATGTAAAAAAGCAAAATGGCTGTCTGGGGAGGTCTTACAAATAGCTGTGAAAAGAAGAGAAGTGAAAAGCAAAGGAGCAAAGGAAAGATATAAGCATCTGAATGCAGAGTTCCAAAGAATAGCAAGAAGAGATAAGAAAGCCTTCTTCAGCGATCAATGCAAAGAAATAGAGGAAAAGAACAGAATTGGAAAGACTAGAGATCTCTTCAATAAAATTAGAGATACCAAGGGAATGTTTCATGCAAAGATGGGCTCGATAAAGGACAGAAATGGTATGGACCTAACAGAAGCAGAAGATATTAAGAGAGGTGGCAAGAATACACAGAAGAACTGTACAAAAAAGATCTTCACGACCCAGATAACCACGATGGTGTGATCACTGACCTAGAGCCAGACATCCTGGAATGTGAAGTCAAGTGGGCCTTAAAAGGCATCACTACGAACAAAGCTAGTGGAGCTGATGGAATTCCAGTTGAGCTCTTTCAAATCCTGAAAGATGATGCTGTGAAAGTGCTGAACTCATATGCCAGCAAATTTGGAAATCTCAGCAGTGGCCACAGGACTGGAAAAGGTCAGTTTTCATTCCAATCCCAAAGAAAGGCAATGCCAAAGAATACTCAAACTACCGCACAGTTGCACTCATCTCACAAGCTAGTAAATTAATGCTCAAAATTCTCCAAGCCAGGCTTCAGCAATATGTGAACCGTGAACTTCCTGATGTTCAAGCTGGTTTTAGAAAAGGCAGAGGAACCAGAGATAAAATTGCCAACATCTGCTGGACCATCAAAAAAGCAAGAGAGTTTCAGAAAAATATCCCTTTAAGCTTTCTTGACTATGCCAAAGCCTTTGACTATGTGGATCACAATAAACTGTGGAAAATTCTGAACGAGATGGGAATACCAGACCACCTGATCAGCCTCTTGAGAAATTTGTATGCAGGTCAGGAAGCAACAGTTAGAAGTGGACATGGAACAACAGACTGGTTTCAAATAGGAAAAGGACTATGTCAAGGCTGTATATTGTCACCCTGCTTATTTAACTAATATGCATAGTACATCATGAGAAATACTGGACTGGAAGAAGCACAAGCTGGAATCAAGATTGCTGGGAGAAATATCAATAACCTCAGATATTCAGATAATACCACCCTTATGGCAGAAAGTGAAGAGGAACTAAAAAGCCTCTTAATGAAAGTGAAAGTGGAGAGTGAAAAAGTTGGCTTAAAGCTCAACATTCAGAAAACGAGGATCATGGCATCTGGTCCAATCACTTCATGGGAAATGGATGGGGAAACAGTGGAAACAGCGTCAGACTTTATTTTTGGGGGCTCTAAGATCACTGCAGATGGTGACTGCAGCCATGAAATTAAAAGATGCTTACTCCTTGGAAGGAAAATTATAACCAACCTAGATAGCATATTCAAAAGCAGAGACATTACTTTGCCAACAAAGGTTCATCTAGTCCAGGCTATGGTTTTTCCAGTGGTCATGTATGGATGTGAGAGTTGGACTGTGAAGAAGGCTGAGCACCGAAGAATTCATGCTTTTGAACTGTGGTGTTGCAGAAGACTCTTGAGAGTCCCTTGGACTGCAAGGAGATCAGCCCTGGGATTTCTTTGGAAGGAATGATGCTAAAGCTGAAACTCCAGTCTTTGGCCTCCTCATGCGAAGAGTTGACTCATTGGAAAAGACTCTGATGCTGGGAGGGATTGGGGGCAGGAGGAGAAGGACGACAGAGGATGAGATGGCTGGATGGCATCACTGACTCGATGGACGTGAGTCTGAGTGAACTCCGGGAGTTGGTGATGGACAGGGAGGCCTGGCGTGCTGCAATTCATGGGGTCGCAAAGAGTCAGACACGACTGAGTGACCGAACTGAACTGAACTTAGGTTGATCATAACTTTCCTTCCAACGAGTAAACTTCTTTAATTTCATGGCTGCAATCAACATCTTCAGTAATCTGGCAGCCCAGAAAAATAAAGTCAGTTGCTGTTTCCCCATCTATTGCCATTAAGTGACATGACTGGATGCCATGATCTTAGTTTTCTGAATATTGAGCTTTAAGCCAACTTTTTCACTCTCTTCTTTCATTTTTGTCAAGAGGCTTTTTATTTCATCTTCACTTTCTGCCATAAGGATGGTGTCATCTGCATATCTGAGGTTATTGATATTTCTCCCAGCAATCTTGATTCCAGCTTGTGCTTCCTCCAGCCCAGCGTTTCTCCTAATGTACATAAGCAGGGTGACAATATACAGCCTTGACATATTCCTTTTCCTATTTGAAACCAGTCTGTTGTTGTATGTCCAGTTCTAACTGTTGCTTCCTGACCTGCATATAGGTTTCTCAAGAGTCAGGTCAGGTGGTCTGGTATTCCCATCTCTTTCAGAATTTTCCACAGTTTATTGTGATCCACATAGTCAAAGGCTTTGGCATAGTCAATAAAGTTTAAAGGGATATTTTTCTGAAACTCTCTTGCTTTTTCCATGATCCAGCGGATGTTGGCAATTTGATCTCTGGTTCCTCTGCCTTTTCTAAAACCAGCTTGAACATCAGGAAGTTCACGGTTCACATATTGCTGAAGCCTGGCTTGGATAATTTTGAGCATTACTTTACTAGCGTATGAGATGAGTGCAATTGTGCAGCAGTTTGAGCATTTTTTGGCACTGCCTTTCTTTGGTTTTGGAATGAAAACTGACCTTTTCCCGTCCTGTGGCCACTGCTCAGTTTCCCAAATTTGCTGGCATATGGGCTCAGCACTTTCACAGCATCGTCTTTCAGGATTTGAAAGATCTCAACTGGAATTCCATCACCTCCACTAGCTTTGTTCATAGTGTTGCTTCCTAAGGCCCATTTGACTTCACATTCCAGGATGTCTGGCTCTAGGTGAGTGATCACACCTTTGTGATTATCTGGGTGGTGAAAATCTTTTTTGTACAGTTCTTCTGTGTATCCTTGCCACCTCTTCTTAATATCTTCTGCTTCTGCTAGGTCCATACCATGCTGTCCTTTATTGAGCCAATCTTTGCATGAAATGTTCCCTTGGTAACTCTAATTTTCTTGAAGAGATCTCTAGTCTTTCCCATTCTGTTCTTTTCCTCTATTTCTTTGCATTGATCGCCGAGGAAGTCTTTCTTGTTTCTCCTTGCTATTCTTTGGAACTCTGCATTCAAATGAGTATATATTTCCTTTTTGGTTCCCTTCTTTTCACAGCTATTTGTAAAGCCTTCTCAGACAGCCATTTTGCTATTTTGCATATCTTTTTCTTGGGGATGGTCTTAATTCCTGTCTTCTGTACAATGTCACATATCTCCTCCGTAGTTCATTAGGCACTCTGTTTATCAGATCTCATCCCTTAAATCTATTTCTCATTTCCACTGTATAGTCATAGGGGATTTGATTTAGATCATACCTGAATGGTCTAGTGGTTTTCTGCACTTTCTTCAGTTTCAGTCTGAATTTGGCAATAAGGAGTTCATGATCTGAGCCACAGTCAGCTCCCGGTCTTGTTTCTGCTGACTGTATAGAGCCTCTCTATCTTTGGCTGCAAAGGATATGATCAATCTGATTTTTTTGTTGACCATCTGGTGATGTCCATGTATAGAGTCTTCTCTTGTGTTGTTGGAAGAAGGTGTTCGCTATGACCAGTGCGTTCTCTTGGTGTAACTCTATTAGCCTTTTCCCTGCTTCATTCTGTAATCCAAGGCCAAATTTGCCTGTTACTCCAGGTGTTTCTTGACTTCCTACTTTTCATTCCAGTCCCCTATAATGAAAAGGACATCTTTTTTGTGTGTTAGTTCTAGAAGGTCTTATAAGTCTTCATAGAACTATTCAAATTCAGCTTCTTCAGCATTACTAGTCAGAGCATAGCCTTGGATTACGGTGATATTGAATGGTTTGCCTTGGAAAAAATAGAGATCATTCTGTCATTTTTAAGATTGCATCCAAGTACTGCATTTCAGACTCTTTTGTTGACCACGATGGCTACTCCATTTCTTCTAAGGGATTCCTGCCCACAGTAGTAGATATAATGGTCATCTGACTTAAATTCACCCATTCCAGTCCATCTTAGTTCACTGATTCCTAGAATGTCGATGTTCTCTCTTGTCATCTCCTGTTTGACCACTTCCAATTTGCCATGATTCGTGGACCTAACATTCCAGGTTCCTATGCAGTATTGCTCTTTACAGCATCAAACCCTGCTTCCATCACCACTCCCATTCACAACTGGGTGTTTTTTTTTTTTTTTTTTTTCCCGCTTTGGCAAAACAAGGAGGTAGATGTTAACAATAAAAGGCGTGCTAGGATCAGGATCTGGGCCTTGGCCTGTGAATGGCATCAGCCCCTGATCCCTACTTTATTTCTGAGTCTTCTTTTTCCTTATTTTCTGCAGCACCAGTCTCTCAGGTCAGTTTGTTGGGCTGGGCCCAGCATGTATGTTCATACTATCCCATTAAAATGTAAGTCCTGTGAGGGTAGGATATTGTCTATCTTGTTGATTATTCTATCCCCCGAAACTATACTTAGTAATTGACACTTAGAAGCTATTCCTTGCCTGCTACAACATAAAAATGGATTTGTGTGGTTATCTGATGGTTTTGTCTCACATTTTGTGCCTGCCTCTCTCTCTGTTTCAGACTCCATGAGGTCATGGACTGTGTATATTCTGTTTCTCACTGTCCCAGTATGACCTCCAAAATACTTGGTATATTATATATGACCACTAAATATTATGAACAGTTATTAAAAGAAAGAGGAAATCAGACACAGGTTTTTCATTTCTTTTGAAAAATCTATTACATTAATTTACCTTTCCAGAGTAACTTATATTTGCCTAGTAACCTTATGGCTTTCATCTGATATTTGGTGACCTAGTTTTAATGTGCATGTGTCTTATTTTCCTGTTTATATTATATCACTGTTATATTCCTTATTAGGATCAAAGGACTACTACTTATAACAAATATGTAATACCAGGCACAAATTTTATTTAATATTAAATAAATTTTATTTTTAATAATATAGAGACAAAATTGCCTCTATATTTGACGATGTCCTCCATAGATCATTGTCTTGCTTTATCTTCCTTGGGACTTTGTATGGCTTTCTTCATGTTATACTTTTATCTGTTTATTTTAGAACATAAGTGTATATGTTTATGTCTACATTTTTCTTCTAAAAAAGTCTTTATTCTAGCTTATAAGACAAAAAATAGCATTTTTAAAAGTCAAGAAAGAAGAGGCAAAGGGAAAAAATGGAAATAGGAGTGAAATCAATACACAAATACATTCTATGAAATACCAAGCATTACCTGCCAGGGTGAGTCATTAATTTGTTTCCAAGTAGAAGTCACCACAAAGAGATTAAAATGTTCTTTCATGTTTTTACCCAACTAATAGGATAGAAATTAATAGTTTTAAGGAGTAATACTAGTGCTCATAACAAAAAGCTGCTAAGTCGCTTCAGTCGTGTCCGACTCTGTGCAACCCCAGAGACGGAAGCCCACCAGGGTCCCCCATCCCTGGGATTCTCCAGGCAAGAACACTGGAGTGGGTTGCCATTTACTTCTCCAATGCATGAAAGTGAAAAGTGAAAGGGAAGTCACTCAGTCATGTCTGACTCCTAGCGACCCCATGGACTGCAGCCCACCAGGCTCCTCTGCCCGTGGGACTTTCCAGGCAAGAGTACTGGAGTGGGGTGCCATTGCCTTCTCCCATAATAAGAAGAGGAAGAATTATTTCCCAGTATCCTCAGGAAGAATATCCAATTTTAAGCAATGAATGACTCTCTGGACAACAGTCTTACTGTTGGCAATTATCCATATCTTGTTCCTGACACCCCAAAGCACAATTACAAAGGAAATTCCACCAGGGACCAATAAATGGCCCAGACCTATCTTTTTCTGCTGATCTGGCTTAATATGAGAAATTTGGACTGTATTCATTTAGGAAACCCTGTCCTTCTGATAGTTAAGTAATAGTTTCCAGATTTACTCCCTTGCCTGTACTTGGAGCACTGATACATTCATATAATTGATTTTTCAGGGAAACCAGTCCTCTGGGGCAGAAGTATGGCTTCTGCAGACATTCAGTCTGTACTTTGAAATGTACATTTTCATCTCTGGAGGGATCCTTGCAGGAAACCTCAGGACACAGCAAAAAGTGTAAAACTAAAGAAAAAAAAATCAATAACCCTAGATTTACAAAGATAGGTGAAATTTGATCAAATGCCCTAGCAGTGCTTGTGTGAGTGAATCTGAATGTGGCCTTAGTCCATTTGGCATGGAGTTCTTATTACTGAGCCATCAGAAAGTATTAACTTCCACTCCTTGAAGAAAATTTATGGCTGAGGCAGGAGTCTGCAGAGTATCTATTTTATTTATTGAAATATGATTGCTTTACAATGTTGTGTTAGTTCCTACCGTACAATGAAGTGAATCGTATGCTATATGTATACATATATTTCCTTCCTCTTGGACCTCCCTCCTCCCCCACCCCATTCCATCAATCCTGGTCATCGCAGAGCACCAAGCTAAACTTCCTGTGCTTTATAGTAAGTTTACACTAGCTATCTATTTTACACATGGGGGTGTCGATTGTAATCTCCCAATTCATTCCACCCTCCCCTTAGGTAGGAGACAAAGCACAGGAAAATGGGACTGAGATTATTAACACAATCAGATATATCCTTCCAGAAAAGTGCAATTTGTCTTGATTGCCTTAGAATTCTTTCTTTAAAGATGATATCACTCCAGTTTTTGATGATCCTCCTTAAGGGGTGAAATACAAAGTACATATGAATGTTTACATTTCATGAGAATGAGAAAAAAATTACAATTTTTAAAAATGACAAAACCACAAACATCACAAAATCCAGAAACCTGTGTTAAATTAATGAAGATTTAGAGTTAATATCTTTCTGGAAAACCCCCTGCTCTTCAATATGACAGAACTGCCGAGGGAATCAAAGCCCCTAACAGAACCCAGATCCATACGGCCATAGAACTCCCTTGACATTACATTATATTGAGTGATGTGATGCTTCTCCTTAGAGGTATCTCCTGTGAACTGGGGATGAGGCATGAGAAGCTGGTCCCTCCAGACTGCTTTGCAACAGCTGCCACATTGGCTATCTCAGAAGGCAGTAGATGTGGCATTTTGCAAGCTCAAATGGCATTCATGTGAGGTCTACTCTCAGATATTCTGGAAGAAGTGGGATTGCATGTTCCAGTCATCCCACTCGCCTTCGCTGTCTTCCTGCCCAGGTACCTCTCCAGGCACCCTCCCTCCAACACACACCCAACTGCATCCACAATTTTAAGACCATAAACATTCGTAAGTTGAATGGAGCTAGATTAGACTTTCTGTTAATCTCAACGTGTGGGGGATTCAAGCATATGGGTCTTATCTATACCCCAAGTCATAAATCTAGATATTGGTGTTGTCAGAGTCGCATTGAAAATTGAGTTCACTAAGAACACGTGTACTAGAGCCATCCTCCTGAGGCTTCAAGGAGAGGTGGACAGCAGAGGTTTTAATTATTTTAATTGTTGCTTTTCCTTTGTTCCCTAAATGTAATCATACAAAGCATCAGCGGAGGACAACAATTCATATTTCCCCCAGTTTTACATATGTGCCTAGACAGAATGTGTTGAGCTGATTGGGAGCCATATTTTCTCTATGTCTTCGATACGTCTTTGTGTTACAATACCAGCATTGTACACTGCGGCATGCCTAAGAGGGAAGTGAGGACTTAGACAAAAAACCATTTTTCATTTTTGAAAATCAATAAGTCTAGAAACTTGCTAAGAATTTATGGAATCCGTCTACACTGAATAAATATGATTGTCATTGATTTTATATGAGCTTATTAATGATGATAATACAAACATACATTTTTGAAGAATGCTCTGTGATCTAAAATGTACTTTCATATTTATTCAGTGCCTTATTCGTTCATCATAGCCTTTTTTTTTCATCCATGAGGAGAGAAAAGCATCTATTTTTAATTATACACTTTGATGAAATAACATACAAACATTTCTACTTTCAGTTACACAAGGATAGTAGGATCCATTTTTGTTTTCACAGAAGTCCCACTATATTTTCAGTTCTTTGCACATCAGGCTAAATGGCAACTAGCCCTTTATTTAGAGAATCCTCATTTTCAGTTTTTGGCACAGCCATCCTTTCAGCTGCTCTTAGCCTCTAGAGCCTGCACATAATAAATAATACAATCTGCTGGAAGCTTCTAACAGCTTTCAATGTTTCTGCTAATGTGCCTGTGGCATTTTAGACCAGACTTTTAAAACTTCCCTAAAATCTAGGAGTTACAAAACATTTATGGGTTTAAAAGGGCAAAAATTAATGAACTGCTTGATTTTATTTTTGATGAGATGTCCATTTACCATGTTAATCCCTGAGTTCGTATTGCTGTCTGATATCTAGGGTGGCCAGTCACCTTTTACGAAGGACCAAACTCTCTATTGTACCTGCATGAAGACTGTTCTACTGACTTGTACTATTAGTTTGGGAGCCAGTATACTAGAGCTGAAAACCTCAAATGGGTCAGCTCTTGTTGAATTCTAGAAAGAGAAAAGCCTTTTGTTGTTTATTCACATATACAGGGGCTGCCTCCTCACTCTTTCAAATTCTCATCCCTGTGGCAGGTCCCTGATAGGTATTAGGGAAGATGTGAAAGCTTCTGTAGCATATCAGAAGTGAGCACAGATAAGAAATAAAATAATAAAGACAAGATGCAGCCTATGTTTTCATCTCAGTTTATTCACGGAGACAGTCCTAAGGGGTGGAAGTGGGATGTACACTATTAGTGGGGATGAATACTCTTGTAGGATTCCTTTCAAGCCTCCAGAAATAAAGCCAGTTTCACTCTGAGTACTAAAGAACCACTGTTTTGCAAAGGGGATTATTATGTTTGCTATTGGTGTGCCTACGGTGCAAACCTTTCCAGTTCTGAAGTTTTACACATGGATATTCAGAAAGTTAGACTTCTGTTCAAAATGTCTAAAACTCTTCCCATGTAGGATATAATTTTAAAAACTAGTTTCAACAATGTAAGAATGGCATTGTGGATCAGCAGTCTACATTTCCGTACATTATACTTTAGCTATTTCAAACTGAGGATGAACTTGGCCCTTCATAATTTTAAAGTTCCATTAATTCTGCAGTTTGCTATGATTTGAGAAAAGGCTAAAATCATTATTTTTAAGTATGTTGTTAAAGATAATGAACTTACTTAAGGGAACAGTTGAACATATAAATGGAAGAACAACTCAAGTAAGTGAGTGCCATTTCAAACTTACTTAAGGGAACAGTTGAACATATAAATGGAAGAACAACTCAAGTAAGTGACTGCCATTTCAAACTTACATGGATTGCAGCTAAAAGTAATTCTCTTCTAGTTGGTCTTTGATGAGACCATGCTACCCTGACTTTCCTGGCACTTCTCTATTTTGGTCTCAATATTTAACATCTCTTATGGACCTGAAAGGGTTTCCCAGGGGGCACTAGTGGCAAAAAACTTGCCTGCCAATGCAGGAGACAAAGAGTCACCAGTTTGATCCCTGTGTCAGGTAGATACCCCTGAACGAAGGCATGGCAACCCATTCTAGTATTCTTGCCTGGAGAATCCCATGGACAGAGGAGCCTGGCCGGGCTACTGTCCATAGGGTTTCAAAGAGTGAGATATGAGTGAAGCAATTTAGCACACATGCATACATGGACCTTAAATTGCTGATCTATTTCCTTGGAAAGTGCAACCCTTCTCACAGGTTTGATAATACATTAATTGATCCAGGAATCTTTATTATCCATCATGGTTTGTCCACCAAGTACCACCCTACTTAATCAAACTGCCTGTTCGATATTTCCTTTCCACTTCCCCGTTATATTATCAAGCAAAATATACCGAAAAATGAAGTTTTATTGAAATCTATCTAATTTATCTAATGACATTTATGTGCAAGTGATTATAATAGATCTAGTCATGCATAATCTTTCCCCTTAGACTGATATGTCACTTGACTTAATATTCATGCTAACTCTTGAATTCATTCAACACTTTCTGAATGTGTTCTGAATGCTGCTGCTGCTGTCACTTCAGTCGTGTCTGACTCTGTGCGACCCCATAGATGGAAGCCCAGCAGGCTCCGCCATCTCTGGGATTCTCTAGGCAAGAACACTGGAGTGGGTTGCCATGTCCTTCTCCAATTCTGAATGTGCATTCTGTATATCAAGGCACTCAGTGATAAATTCCTTGGAATCAATGCTAAGCATAATGTTTCATTATAGGATGCTATAAAACAACAAGCTTCTGAGGAAATTGTTACAAAATTGATTTAAAGTTGAATTTATGAATGTTCAGATGGTTAGAGGAATTTTCCAAGAGACAAAAAAGGAAAAGAGCATAATAAGCAGAAAATTGGTAGTTTAAAATAAACATCTAGGTATGTTTACCTTTAAAAAAACAAAGAGAAAACTTGGGTTGTCCCGGGTAGAAATATCAATGTTCAAGCAATAATTAAAAGTCTAAGCATCATGCCAATTGTAAGGTAGGAAAAGAAACTTGAAAATTCTGAAGTTTAGCTAAAACATTTAAAGGAATAAATAGTGCCCTTTAGCCCCTAGTGGAGAGCAAAACTAAATTATCTCTGTAGGAACAATCCATAATTTAGACTCAAGATTTCAGCATGTTAGTCAAGAGAATAGCACAATGAATGAACAAAAAAACAATAAAAAGTATCTAGGAATATTTTAAACATAATACAATAGAACTTTTCAAAATAGAGGTTTAGAAACAAGATTTGAAATTTACAATGAAATGTGTATGCATCTGGTTTAAACTGAAAAGTTGTAAAATGTTTCTCTTGTCCTTATAACAAAAGCAAGTCAGACAAACCACATATTTAGAGCTATTATTTTCTACCCATCATAGAAGATACAAAGAAACATAAATGAACTAAATTCCAGAGAATGAAGAGAGGAAAAATCCATGGATATTCTCATCCATGACTGAAAGAGAGAGAAGACAGGTATTTGCAATAGCTTGGGGTAAGAGAAGTCAGCCTAATTTTCAAAAAAAAAAAAAAAAAAAGCTTTCATGTGTTGACTGACGCAACAGATTAGGGTCAAAGGATCCCCAGACATAGCAAAATTGTATTATGTTTTAAACTATTTTCTACCAGATTCCATAGAATACTGAAGGTTGTGCCGTAGAATCAGAAACAGGGAAGAAACCTTGAGAGAAACTTTCCAGGTACTGTTGACTTTCTACTAAGGAAGTGAGAGCAATGTGTGTACCCATTTCTGGAGATAAATATAACTCACTTCAGACTCTCTTGGACTTTTATAGAAACGCATGGCACAGTATAAAAACCCATGGAAAATCAAGAAATTGTGAAACCTTTGAGAAAGGAAATACTCAGTACAAGTAAACACTAAGAGATGTCAGATATTGGAATTATCAGTCATAGACTGGGAAATTCCATGGACAGAGGAGCTGATGGGCTATAGCCCATGGAGTTGCAAAAGAGTCAGAAATGACTTAGTGACTAAACAACAAAAAATACTTTTAAAATAACTATGACAAAATGTTAAGAAATCTAGTGGAATGCATAAGCAATGTGGATTAAAAGAGAGAGTATTCTAGAAGGCATGTAGACTAAGAAAAATACTCTAATTATTTGATATAATAGCACAATAGTAAAGCTCAACATTCAGAAAACGAAGATCATGGCATCTGGTCCCATCACTTCATGGGAAATAGATGGGGAAACAGTGGAAACAGTGTCAGACTTTATATTTTGGGGCTCCAAAATCACTGCAGATGGTGACTGCAGCCATGAAATTAAAAGATGCTTACTCCTTGGAAGGAAAGTTATGACCAACCTAGATAGCATATTCAAAAGCAGAGACATTACTTTGCCAACAAAGGTTCGTCTAGTCAAGGCTATGGTTTTTCCAGTGGTCATGTATGGATGTGAGAGTTGGATGGTGAAGAAGGCTGAGCGCCGAAGAATTGATGCTTTTCAACTGTGGTGTTGGAGAAGACTCTTGAGAGTCCCTTGGACTGCAAGGAGATGCATCGAGTCCATTCTGAAGGAGATCAGCCCTGGGATTTCTTTGGAAGGAATGATGCTAAAGCTGAAACTCCAGTACTTTGGCCACCTCATGCGAAGAGTTGACTCATTGGAAAAGACTCTGATGCTGGGAGGGATTGGGGGCAGGAGGAGAAGGGGACGACAGAGGATGAGATGGCTGGATGGCATCACTGACTCGATGGACGTGAGTCTGGGTGAACTCCGGGTGTTGGTGATGGACAGGGAGGCCTGGCATTCTGGAATTCATGGAGTCACAAAGAGTCGGACACGACTGAGCGACTGAACTGAACAGAAAACTAATGGGCTCATTAGAAGATTAAACACAGGTCAGTAGAAAATGATAAAATTGAAGCACAAAAAGAGAAATTAGTTTTAAAAAGAACAAAGCATCAACATTCTTTTGAAGACTATGAAGTGATTTAACATAATTAAAGTCTCAGGAGAACAGAAAACAAAATTGGACATATAAGATATTTTTTAATGTAGTGGCAGAGAGATTTCCAACATGGATGAAAGGCATCAACAAAGAGAATAGTAAATAGAAGCAAGTTATATTTTTAAAAATCTGGATATATTATAGTCAAATAGGTAAAATCACAATAAGTAGCAGAATGTAAAAGCAACTAGAGAGAAATAGACACCTTACAGGGGAAAGTGCTAATATTTTATCAGTAGCAAAAAGGTGGGAGAAAAAAATTCTTGAAGAAAAAGCAGGCTGTTCTGGTTCTCATCTTTTGGACTGCAAATCCCCGGAGTTTGTAGCTTCCATAATCATGTTGTTGTTCATTGCTAATAAACGTCAAACTCTTTGAGACCCTCATCGACTGAAGCATGCCAGGCTTCCCTGTCCTTCAGCATCTCCTAGAGTTTGCACAAACTCATGTTCGTTGAGTAGATGATGCCACCAAACAGTGTCATACCTCTGACATCTCATCTTCGGTGACCCCTGCCTCCTCCTGCCCTCAATCTTTCCCAGCACCAGGGTCTTTTCCAATGAACCGGCTGTTCGCAACAGGTTTGGTTCAGTTTAGTCTTTCATTTGTGTCTGACTCTTTGTGACTCCATAATCCGCAGCACGCCAGGCCTCCCTCTCCATCACCATCTCCCGGAGTTCACTCAAACTCATGTCCATTGAGTCGGCGGTGCCATCCAGCCATCTCATCCTCTGTCGTCCGCTTCTCCTCCTGCCCTCAATCTTTCCCAGCATCAGGGTCTTTTCAAATGAGTCAGCTCTTCGCATGAGGTGGCCAAAGTATTGGAGTTTCAGCTTCAACATCAGTCTTTCCAATGAGCACCCAGGACTGATCTCCTTTAGGATGGACTGGTTGGATCTCCTTGCAGTCCAAGGGACTCTAAAGTCTTCTCCAACAACCACAGTTCAAAAGCATCAATTCTTCAGTGCTCAGCTTTCTTTATAGTCCAACTCTGACATCCATACATGACTACTGGAAAAACCATAGCCTAGACTAGACAGACCTTTGTCGGCAAAGTAATGTCTCTGCTTTTTAATATGCTGTCTAGGTTGGTCATAACTTTCCTTCCAAGGAGTAAGCTTCTTTTAATTTCATGGCTGCAATTACCATCTGCAGTGATTTTGGAGACCCCAAAAATAAAGTCAGCCACTCTTTCCACTGTTTCCCCATCTATTTGCCATGAAGTGATCAGACCAGATGCCATGATCTTAGTTTACTGAATGTTGAGCTTAAATCAAATTTTTCACTCTCCTTTCACATAGCCAAACTACTGGAGTTTCAGCCTCACCATCAGTCTCTCCAGTGAATATACAGGGTTGATTTCCTTTAGAATTAACTGGTTTGATCTCCTTGCTCTCCAAGAGACTCTCAAGATCTTCTCTGGGACCACAGTTCGAAGCATCAATTTTTCAGCACTCAGCCTTCTTTATGGTCCAACTATCACATCAATGTATGACTAATGGAAAAACCATAGCTTTGACTATGTGGATTTTTGTCAGCAAAGTGATGTCTCTGCTATTTGATATGCTGTCTAAGTTTGTCATGGGCTTCCCTTGTGGATCAGCTGGTAAAGAATCCGCCTGCAATGCTGGAGATGTGGGTTTGATCCCTGGGTTGGGAAGATCCCCTGGAGAAGGGAAACACTACCCACTCCAGTATTCTGGCCTAGAGAATTTCATGGACTGTGTAGTCCTTGAGGTTGAAGGAGTCGGACTTGACTGAGCAGCTTTCATTTTCACTTTCAGTTTTGTCATAGCTTTTCTTCCGAAGAGCAAATGTCCTTTAATCCGTGGTTGCAGACACTGTCCATATTGATTTTGGAGCCCAAGAAAATAAAATCTGCACTGCTTCCCCTTTTTCCCTATCTATTTGCCATGAAATGATGGGACCAGATGCCATGCTCTATGTTAGTTTTTTGAATATTGAGTTTTAAGCAGGTTTTTTCCATTCTCTTCTTTCACCTTCATCAATGGGCTCTTTAGCTCTTCTTTTTCTGCAATTAGAGATATTCATTTGCATATCTAAGGTTGCTGATATTTCAACCCACAATCTTGATTCCAGTTTGTGAGTCATACAGCCCTACATTTCGCATGATGTACTCTGCATGTAAGTTAAATAAGCAGGGTGACCACATACAACCTTGAGGCACTCCTTTCCCAATTTTGAACAAGTCTGTTATTCTATGACTGGTTCTAACTTGCTTCTTGACCTGGTTTCTCAGGAGGCAGGTAAGATGGTCTGGTATTCTCAAATTTTTAAGAATTTTCCATAGTTTATTGTGATCCACACTGTCAAAAACTTTAGTGAAGGCAACGAAGCAGGGTAAATGTTTTTCTGGAATTCCCTTGCTTTCTACATGATTCAAAGGATGTTGGTGATTTGATTTCTGGTTCTTCTGCCTATTCTAAATGCCACTTATATATCTGGACGTTCTCAACTGACATACTATTGAAGCCTGGCTTGAAGAATTTTGTGTATTACTTTGCTAGCATGTGAAATGAGTGCACTTGTAGGATAGTTTGAGCATTCTTTGGGATTGCATTTCTTTGGGATTGGAATGAAAATTGATCTTTTCCAGTTCTGTGGCCACTGCTGAGTTTTCCAGCAGTGGCCAATATTTCCAATATTTGCTGGAATACTGAGAGCAGTCTTTTAACAGCATCAACATTTAGGATTTGAAATAGCTCAGCTGGAATTTCATCACCACCGCTACCTTTGTAGTAATGCTTTCTAAGAGGCCCACTTGACTTCACACTCCACGAGGTCTGGCTCTAGGTGAGTGACAACAACATCATGGTTATCTGGGTCCTTAAGATCTTTTTTGTATGTTTCTTCTTTGTATTCTTGCCAGCTTTTCTTAATCTCTTTTGCTTCTGTTAGGTCCTTGCTGCTTCTGTCCTTTATTGTGCCATCTTTGCATGAAATCACCAATTTTCTTGAAGAGATCAATAATCTTTCCCATTCTATTATTTTCTACTATTTCTTTACATTGTTCTCTTAAGAAGGCTTTCTTATCTCTCTTTGCTATTGATTGGAACTCTGCATTCAGTTGGATATAACTTTCCCTTTCTCCTTTGCCTTTGCTTCTCTTCTCTCCTCAGCTATTGGTAAGGCCTCCTCAGACAACCATTTTGCCTTTTTGCATTTCTATTTCTTTGGGATGGTTTTGGTCACTGCCTTCTATACAATGTTACAAACCTCCTTCCATAGTTCTTCAAGCATTCTGTCTGATTTAACCCCTTGAATCTATTTGTCACCTCCACCATATAATCATAAATGTTCGTGTAGGTGTTGGCTGCTAAGTCATGTCTGACTCTTTACAACCTAATGGACTGTAGCCTTCCTCTGTCCATGGAATTCTCCAGTCAAAAATACTGGAGTGGGTTGTCATGCTTGATTTAGGTCAGACCTGAATGGTCTAGTGGTTTTCCCTACTTTCTTCAATTTAAGCCTGAATTTTGCAATAAGCAGCTCATGATTAGAGCCATAGTCTGCTTCAGGTCTTGTTTTTGCTTACTCTATAGAGCTTCTCCATCTTTGGCTGCAAAGAATATAATCAATCTGATTTCATTATTGATCCTCAGGTGATACCGTGTGTAGAATCATCTCTTGTGTTGGTGAAAGAGGGTGTTTGCTATGACCATTGTGTTCGCTTGGCAAAACTCTATTATTCTTTGCCTTGCTTCATTTTGTACTACAAGGCTAAATGTGCCTGTTACTCCAGGTATCTCTTGACTTTCTACTTCTGCACTCCAGCCCTATGATGAAAAGAGCATCTTTGTGTGTGTGTGTGTATGTGTGTGTGTGTTAGTTCTAAAAGGTCATGTAGGTCATCACAGAATAATTCGGCTTCAGCTTCTTTGGCATTAGTGGTTTGGGCATAGACTTGGACTACTGTGATGTTGAATGTTTTGCCTTGGTAACGGATGGAGATTGTTCTGTCATTTTTGAGACGGTACCCAAGTACTGCATTTCAGACTCTCTTATTGACTATGAGGGCTATTCCATTTCTTCCAAGGGATTCTTGCCCACAGTAGTAGATATAATGATTGCCTGTGTGCTCAATAGCTTCAGCCATGTCTAACTCTTGATGAGTCAATGGACTGTAGCCTGCCAGACTCCTCTATCTGTAGGATTCTTCAGGCAAGCATACTAGTTTGGGTTGCCATGCCCTCCTCCTGGTGATCTTCCCCACCCAGGTATAGAACCTGCTTCTTCTGCATCGCAGGCAGATTCTTTCCCATCTGAGCCACAGAGACGGCCCAGATATAATGATTATATTATTTAAATTCATTCTGGTGAGCAGGGCCATGCTCTTTATATCTTTAATCCAATTGTCTGCTGATGGATGTGGCTCTGCTCCCTCCTGTTAGTCACTGGGTTGAGTCCTGGTGTCTGCAGGCTCTGTGGTAAGGCTAAAGGTGACTTCCAAAAGGACTTATGCCTACACATACCTCCTAGAACTGTTGGTACAGGGCTCCTGTCCCTGTGGCAGACTACTGTCAACTCATGCCTCTGCAGGAGACCCTCAAACCCTCACAGGCAGGTTTGGCTCAGTTTCTTGTGGGGTCACTGGTCCTTTCCCCTGGGTCCTGGTGTGCACATTTTGTTGTGACCTCCAAGAGTCTCTGTTTCCCCCAGTCCTATGGAAATTCTGTAATTGAATCCTGCTGTCTTTCAAAGTCAGATTCCCTGGGGATTCCCAATCCCTTTGCTGGATCCCTAGGGATATGGGGCCTGATATGGGGCCTAGAACCTTCACAAAAGTGTGAAAACTTCTTTGGTATTATTGTTCTCCAGTTTGTGGATTGCCCACCCAGGGGCTATGGGATTTGATTTTATCATGATTGTGTTCCTCCTACCATCTTGTTGCAGCTTCTCCTTTGTCCTTGGTTGTGGGGTATCTTTTTTTGTGTGTGGGTTCAAGTGTCCTCCTGTTGATGGTTGTTCAGCAGCTAGTTGCAAATCCGATGTTCTCACAGGAAAAGATAAGCACATGTCCTTCTACTCTGCCATCTATACAGTTCCAGAGCAGGAGAAGTGATGGACTACTGAAGTAACATACACAAAGTAAAGATGACAGAACCTAGCTGCTGCAGGCATCAAGAACCAAAATGGGTTTCACTGTGAAGCTGAAATAAGGATATTTTTCCATCTGAGCCCAGTAGGATATACTGGTCTTCCATGTCTGTGGAGGGTTCGGAAACCAATCCCCCCTTGCAGACCAAGGAATGATTGCACTTAGCACTACTTTATTTTAAACTGTATATCCACCCAAAAATGCATGTTAATGGGTATCTGTTTCTTTCCTGCCACTGGTGGCAGGGCAGGGTGGGAGAGTGGCTGTCCCTGGTCAACGCTTGATTGTCCCTGTTGCCACCACTACCACGGCAGTCTCCACCTCCAGTCATTTCCTTATTCTGTAGATTAGATAGATAGATAGGTAGAAAGATATCCGGACTAGTAGAGATTTTGGTATTGAGAGTGCTTGCAGAGGAGCAGAATATTCATGAGCTTTCTGAATTGGTTCTGGGCTTTCTAGTATTGAATCTCTGATCTGATGAAAAGGCCAATGACTGTTTCTAGAAGTGACAAGAACACTGGCAGTCCATGTTGAGATCTGGCAATGGAGATACAGTATATGAGATCTAGGAAATATGTATGAAAATAGATATTAGAGGTATGAGATAGTGGTAGAAGAACATAAAGTTGGATTTGGTCAAATTTATTGATATGGCAAAGATTCTGGATTTAATGTCACAGCTTGTGGACTTAGAAAAAGCTTGAATGGGTTGGTTAGTTGGTTGACTGACTGAAACAGGGAACAAAAGGTGGCCATGCAGTGACCTAATTAAAAATACTGGATCTGCCTTAGTTAATGGAGATATAGTAGTTCACATGCTTAGCAGATTGGAAGGTCAGAGTGGATTTGCCATCTTCAAAGGAGCCAGAAGCTGTATCTTTAGCCTCTACTGTGAGAAATAAATCTGAATGAAGCCCAGCATTCTTGAAGGACTCCATGATTGTTCTTTTCTGTCAGCGAGACCTTATAGCAGAAACCACAGTCACTAAACTGGGAAACCTAAATGCAATGAGAGTAATTAATTTTAGGATGCAGGGGCCAAGTGGCTACACTCAACTGCTAAGAGCAGGATAGGCACGGTTACCATAACAGAGAGCAGAACGTGAAAGTTGCTCAGTTGTGTCGGACTCTTTGTGACCCCAAGGACTATAAAGTCCATGAGTTTCTCCAGGCCAGAACACTGGAGTGGGTAGCCTTTCCCTTCTCCAGAGCATCTTCCAATCCAGAGATTGAACCCAGGTCTCCCACACTGTGGGCAAATTCTTTACCAGCTGAGCCACAAGGGAAGCCCACAGAGAGCAGAGTCAAGCAACAATTAGAACAGTCTCAATCACACGGACCTATAGTTTTGGCTAGTTAAGCAAGAAAGTGAAATAGGTAAGAAGTATCTAAATCTGTTTGGGTGGCCATAATAGACTACCATAGATTAGTCATTTTAAACAACAAACACATTTTTCACACTTTTGGAGGCTAGAAAATCCAGCATCACTGTCTGATGAGATACCTCCTCCAGTCAGGTATAAAGTGTCTAATATCCTTACAAGAAGCAAAACACTATTTTTAGATAATAAAATAAAGTTATTTTATTTCAGTTTATTTATTTATTTATTTAATTTCAGTTATTAAATTTTTGTTAGAAAATTATAGCGATGTGCTAGAGATATTTCACAAATAAGTGACTGATCTTCAATTTTGCCATCAAATAATTACATGTGAAATACAAGCTCTTTGTAAAAAGACCTAAAAATGAAAGAATTAAAAATGAAAAAGTGTAAGTATTTTATTTAGCTTTAGATGAACTAGGTAATGCAATGGAAACTGTGGACTTAATACTAATGAGGAAATTATGCATTAAAGGACTTACAATGAAAAACAGTCATCATTTGACAGTGTAAAGAATTAAATTATCTTTTAATCTTTTACTTCATTTAAAGGATAATTTGAGCTAGATATGAAAGGATAAGTTTTATCTTGACAGATGGTTCTCCAGCTGTATTAGTTCAAAAATAAAAGTAATTATTAAAATGTTAATAAAAGGTATATATGTATTTCTTATTTCTTCATTCCACTGTTTTATACATAATGAAAATAGTAGTGCTTGGTTTCTGTAGCAGGCTGTTACAATTGTCATGGATATAGTTGTGAAAATTATTCAGTCTATACGACAGATGCTATGAATCATTAACTGTTTATAAAATTTGCAGATGAAATAGGAGACAATGAATTGAATAATATTTTGTTCTTGTCAACTTACTCTGGTTTAAAATAGAAGAGTTTTCTGTTTTGTTCTGTTTGAAGATTTCAGTTCAGTTGCTCAGTCATGCCCAACTCTTTGTGATCCCATGGACTGCAGCACACCAGGTCTCCCTGTCCATCACCAACTCCCAGAGTTTACTCAAACTCATGTCCATCATGTCGGTGATGCCATCCAACCATCTCATCCTCTGTCGTCCCCTTCTCCTCTTGCCTTCAATTTTTCCCAGCATCAGGGTCTTTTCCAATGAGTTGGTTCTTTGCATCAGGTGGCCAAAGTATTGGAGTTTCAGCTTCAGCATCAGTCCTTCCAATGAGTATTCAAGACTACTTTCCTTTAGGATGGACTGGTTGGATCTCCTTGCAGTCCAAGGGACTCTCAAGAGTTTGAAAATTTATGGTACTGTTAATTCTAATTGCAGATTTTCTTGACACCAAAGAATGTCTGCCAAAAATCTGATAATCAAAGACCAAAAATGGCAGTGTGATTTATGTTTTCTCACAGACACCACACTGCATATGAATGAGCCCAATTTGAAGCTAAGGAAAGGAAAAGTTTGTTATCTAAATAGACAGATATGGAATATATTTTAGAGTTGAATCCTCAAAATGAGAATAAATTACATCTACATTTTTCTAACATGAATCAACATACTGATGATTTTCATTGCAATTTACAGTGTTATAAACACATGTACATATGGTGCAAAATCTATAGAAAATTGAAGAATTTTTGATCATCATAAATTTGATTGAAGAAGTACTCCTCTGAATATAATAATACTATTGAATTGACATGAGAATTAATAAATTTACTTATATAGATATATTAAATTCCTGCATTTTTCTGCAAAGTCAAATAAATTCTTATAAAATTAGATAAACTCACTTTGTCTATATGGATGTGAGTGTTAAAGTAAAATACTCTTTTGTATTCAATTAAGTTATCAGAGAATCTTCACATATGTTTAGAAAAACTTGCTTCTATTCATCTGCATTTCAACTGAAAATTTTATGAAATAGTCTCATGCATTTGCAATTACATTTCAGCATTCAAATAGAGATATGCTATAAGGGGAAGATTGACACCACATTTCAATGACTTAGAATGAAAAATATGAAAATCTTATTAATAATTTTATGTGGATTAAAAGATATTTAAATGGCTTGAAAAGATATATAATTGAGTCATATAAAATATATTGTTAAAATTAAGTTCACATCTTTCTTCTGATTTTAATGTGAACACCAGAATATTAAAAAGTATCAGATTTGCTATTGAATTATTTTCTATCAGATTCTAATTTTCTATCAGAATTTCAGTTAGAGTAACCACTAAAAATATAATTCAAAGATTGTGAGTAAATAAGATAAATTGGACATAAAATTCAGTCATTACAGTAGTCAAAAATACAAAAAATAGGGAAAGAAGAAAAAAAACTAATAGAGGTTAATAGATGATCAGTCATAGGCTTTCAATAAAAGAATATCAAAGCCTGACATTGGAGGATTTCTGTTTCTGACATACACACAAAAAGTGACAGGGATAAATCCATCCTCTCAAGTAGAAGGGAAAAAAAGGGGGGATTGGAACAAAAAGGACAAAATATACAAAGCAACAGTTCAGAGGACTGTGGACATCAGAGAGTAAAGGACAATGATACCTGGGAAAATGGGAAATGAACAATTTGAGCCCTACCGTTATCCCAGGTTAGTGTCTACTGAGGATTTCCATGGTATGATACAAGGATGTGAAAACCAAGAAATTATATAGGTTGAGTTCATGAATATTAGAGTCCAGAGAGACCAAGACAGCTAGCATTTAGAGACATACTATGGGGTCGCACAGAGTTGGACACGACTGAAGCGAATTGGCAGCAGCAGCAACAAAAAGCAGAGAGCTTCACAGAGAAAGAACACTGCAGATCTGTATAGCGTTTCTCTTAAGTGTTATTCAGCAGAGTACTGATCAGTAATTGTCTGTGAAGTGTTTTAGAAAATAACCAGCTAAAAGAATCAAAAGGCACAGTACTGGGGACTCACAGCATGGGATTGTATCCCACTACCATCAGTCAGTGACTTCCCTGGTGGCTCAGACTTTGAAACTTAAGTATTCAAACTAGAATACCTCATTGCTCATGAAAAATTGGGAACTGGGTGACAAACCCACAAGGTCTTGCATCAGAAGTTGGCAATAATTAGTACTTGTCTACATGAGATTTTGGCTTGACCTAACCAACCATATGGAGAAGGAAATGGCAAGCCACTCCTGTGTTCTTGCCTGGAGAATCCCATGGACAGAGGAGCCTGGCAGGCTGCAGTCCATGGGGTTGCAAAGTCAGACACGACTGAAGTGACTTAGCACAACCAACCATAAAATCCAACAAATCCAAATCAATTCCAAGAAATTTAACTGCAACCCCAAACAAAACTGAAGAATATCTATAGGACTACAAAAATAACTAGAACCCAAGAAAGTAAAATTAACAAGTGGTGATGGTAATGCTTTAGTCGCGAAGTCGTGTCTGACTCTTGCAGACTCCATGGACTGACTGTAGCCTGCCAGGCTCCTGTGTCCATGGGATTCTCCAGGCAAGAATACTGGGGTGGGTTGCTGTTTCCTTCTCCAGGGGATCTTCCCAAGCTAGGAATGCAAGCCAGGTCTCCTGCACTGCAGGCAGATTCTTTACCAACTGAACTATGAGGGAAGCCCCTAAATTAACAAGTACTGGGATCCACTGAAAAAGTTGGGATTCAATGAAAAAGCATTAGCCATGCAAAGAAGCAGGAATATATGGCCAATAATTTGGAAAATACCAAATAAATAAAAACTCACCCACAAGTTTAAAGTATGTCAAAATTATTAAACAATGATAAAGTAAGTTATAACTGCATTTCAGAGACATAGAAGATATTGTTTTTAAAAAGGAAATTGAAATTCTAGAGGCAAATACTACAAAGCCTGAAATTTAAAATATGCTAGATGAGATTAATAACAGTTTAGATAATGTAGAATAGTAGAGGCATAACAATAAAACCTTTCCAAAATGAAACAGTATTAAAAAAATCAAACTTGTAACAATTTAAATTGAAGATATTAGTGAGGATATATGTTTGTGTGTGTAGAATGGAAGATGCAAAAACCACAGGGGTGGGGGAGGGATATCTGAATTAATATCTGAAATGTTCCCATTTTCAATTAAAATCCTAAATCCACAGTTCAAAGATGTCCAGTGAATTTAAAGCAAAGAACTGAGAAATAATCAAGAACTTTAAGTAATATAAAAGAACATTACAATCAAGTTGCTCAAAAGCAGAGATAAAAAAATGAAAAGAAGGAAGAGAAAAACACATATATAGGGAAACAATCTTAGGAATAGTAAAAACTTTATCATCAGAAAAGGGCAAGCAAGAATATAATGGAACAACATCTTATACTTTAAAAAATATAGTTCTGTACCCAGTGAATTCTGTACCTAGTGGAAATAAATTCTGTGCCCAGATTTTATTATAAAGTCAGAATTTTCTCAGACATTCAAAAGCTAAAAATATTTATCACCAGAAAACCTGCACTACCAAACTATTAAAGAAAGTCTTTCAAGCAGAATAAAAATGAAACCAGAAGGAAATGTGTATTTATAAAATGAAATAAGGGAAGTGATAGTGGCACCTTTATAGGTAAATATACAAAAGTTCTACACATTGGAGAAGGCAACGGCAACCCACTCCAATAGTCTTGCCTGGAAAATCCCATGGATGGAGGAGCCTGGTAGGCTGCAGTCCATGGGGTCGCTAAGAGTCGGACATCACTGAGCTACTTCACTTTCACTTTCTATACATTTAGGTAATTTTTTTAAGGTAATAGTTTCAACAAAAATAATACAGTGTGTGATTAATAGCATATGTAAACTCAAAATCTTTGACAATACAGGACAAAGTTCAGGAGGAAAGAGATCAACATGTGATATTTTAAGGTTCTTACAGTCTATGTGGAGTGGCATAATATCACTTGACTGTGACTGTAATAAGCTAAAATTATATATTATAAACAAAAACGGCAATACATCAAGAGAGGTGATAATGACTGGTTGTATCGCTAATAGATACAGGCCTATTCAGATTGCTTATTTCTTCTTGTGTGTGTTTTGGCAGCTTGTATCTTCTAAGAAATTGGTCTATTTCTCTAGGCTCTTAATTCCTCCAGTATCTAATTGCCACTAGACACATGAGATGTCATTTATTAGGGAAGCTCATTAGAGACTAATTGACCATGGTTTTTACTGGAGGCTAGCCATGTAGGCATCTTCTGCTTAGCATGTACCAAAACTCTAGACTTCTAGAAGGAATGCAAGTATTCAGCATAAGCCATATCATTTGTACAAATCATTTAGGGAGCATAGGAGAAGGCGATGGCACCCCACTCCAGTACTCTTGCCTGGAAAACCCCATGGACGGAGGAGCCTGGTAGGCTGCAGTCCATGGGGTTGCTAAGAGTCAGACACGACTGAGCGACTTCATTTTCACTTTTCACTTTCATGCATTGGAGAAGGAAATGGCAACCCACTCCAGTTTTCTTGCCTGGAGAATTCCAGGGATGGGGGAACCTGGTGGGCTGCCGTCTATGGGGTCGCACAGAGTCGGACACGACTGAAGCGACTTGGCAGCAACAGAAGCAAGTGCTTTTACCTGGTGACTCAGCAGGAAGGAATCCACCTGCAATGCAGGAGGTGCAACAGGAGCCATAGGTTTGATCCCTGGGTTGAGATGATCCCCTGGAGGAGGAAATGGCTACCCACTCCAGTAGGTATTCTTGCCTGGGCAGAAGAGCCTGGTGGACTATAGTCCGTAGGGTCACAAAAGAAGTGGGTATGATTTCAGTTCAGTTCTGTTCAGTTCAGTCGCTCAGTCGTGTCTGACTCTGCGACCCCATGAATCGCAGCACGCCAGGCCTCCCTGTCCATCACTAACTCCCGGAGTTCACCCAGACTCACATCCATTGAGTCAGTGATGCCATCCAGCCATCTCATCCTCTGTCGTCCTCTTCTCCTCCTGCCCCCAATCCCTCCCAGCATCAGAGTCTTTTCCAATGAGTCAACTCTTCGCATGAGGTCGCCAATGTACTGGAGTTTCAGCTTTAGCATCATTCCTTCCAAAGAAATCCCAGGGCTGATCTCCTTCACAATGGACAGGTTGAATCTCCTTGCAGTCCAAGGGACTCTCAAGAGTCTTCTCCAACACCACAGTTCAAAAGCATCAATTCTTCGGCGTTCAGCCTTCTTCACAGTCCAACTCTCACATCCATACATGATCACAGGAAAAACCATAGCCTTGACTAGACAAACCTTTGTTGGCAAAGTAATGTCTCTGCTTTTGGATATGCTATCTAGGTTGGTCATACCTTTCCTTCCAAGGAGTAAGCCTCTTTTAATTTCATGGCTTAGCAACTAAAAAACAAAAAAGGCACTCATCATTTAGGGAATGGTGGGAATACTCTTGAAATCTGATCCCAGACAGTAGTCAAGGGTCCATCTTGCAAGCATGCCTTACTAAGGATAGCAGTCTCAGGACTGCTATGTTACTTATTCTCTGTACAATGTCCCTTTTGAGTTAATTTTGGTGCATAGTGTGAGGTAGGGTTCTAAATTAATCTTTTTGCATATGGATATCCAACTGTTCCAAAAACATTTGTTGAAAACATGATTCTTCCCTATTGAATTGCCTTGAAACCCGGGACAAACTTAACTGACCATAAATTTAAGTGTTTATTTATGGCTTCCAATTCTGTACCATTAATATATATTTATGCTAATACCAGTATTATATTTTATTAGCTTATTGTATAAGTTTTAAAATTGAGTAGTGTAATTTTCCAAATTTATTCTTCTTTAACAAGATTGTGTTTACCATTTGGGATCCTTTGAAGTTTTATATGAATTTCAGACCTGCTTATTATTATTTTTTAAATATTCCAGATAGGGTTTTGATAGGGATTATGCTGAATCAATAGACAAATTTATAGAGTTGATGTCTCATCCCAAACATTTCATTTTCCAATCCATGCATATATTTCTCTATTTATTTACTATTTCAAAGTTTCTTTCAGCAATGTTTTATAGAATTTGATATTTAACTCTTCAGTTCAGTTCAGTCACTCAGTCATGTCCAACTCTTTGTGACCCCACGGACTGCAGCATGCCAGGCCTCCTTATCCATCACCAACTCCCAGAGTTTACCCAAACTCATGTCCATTGAGTTGGTGATGCCATTCAACCATCTCATCCTGTGTCATCCCTTTTCCTCCTGCCCTCAATCTTTCCCAGCATCAGGATCTTTTCAAATGAGTCAGCTCTTTGCATCAGTTGGCCAAAGTATTGGAGTTTCAGCTTCAACATCAGTCCTCCCATTGAACACCCAGGACTGATCCCCTTTAGGATGGACTGGTTGGATCTCCTTGCAGTCCAAGGGACTCTCAGGAGTCTTCTCCAACACCACAGCTCAAAAGCATCAATTCTTTGACACTCAGCTTTCTTTATAGTCCAGTTCTCACATCCATACATGACTACTGGAAAAACCATAGCTTTGACTAGATGGAAAATCATATTTTCTGTCAACAAAAGTTTTTTTTAATTTATTTTATAAACAAAATGTTTTAAAATTAATTTTCTTTGTTACATTGTTAGACCCTCCAGCATAAAGCTGAAGAGAAGTGATAGTGGTCATTCTGCTTTGTTCCTTATCTTAGGCAAGTAGCCTTATGTCTTTCAATATTAAATATAATGGTGGCCATAGGATTTTTGTTGTTGCTTTTGAAGTTCTTTTATTCCTAGTTTATCAGTAGTTTCAAGTGTTGGTATTTTTCAAATGGGCTTCCCTGGTGGCTCAGTGGTAAGGAATCTGCTTGCCAATGCAGGAGACACAGGTTTGATCCCTGGGTTGGAAAGATCCCCTGGAGAAGGAAATGGCAACCCACTCCAGTATTTTTGCCTGGAAAATCCCATGGACAGAGGAGCCTGATGGGGTTGCAAAAGAGTCGCACAAACTTAGCAACCAAACAACAAAATTATGGTGTCTGTCAAGATGATCATGTGGCTTTTGTCTTTTATTCTATTAATATAGTGTATTTCACTAATTGATTTTCAGGTATTTTCAATTTATTTTGGGGTAAAGAACAAAATTATTCAGCTGGCCTTCTGGGCTCTGCCTGCACTGGTCTCTACAGTTTTATCCACTCTTAGCTTCTTCCCCTTGTCTCATTTTTTTCTGTTCTTTAGAATATTGGCCTTCTTTCCATAGCCCAAGATTGCCTTTATACTTATCTCTACAAGGTCTTTTTATATACTCTTCTTTTGGGGCAGAAGGTACCTACCATTACCCTACCACATCTTTTAGTTAACTCACATTTTTCCTAGAGATCGTTTTTGAGTCGTTCCTAATTGAGAGAAGTGGTTTCTCTGTTATAAGCTCCCAATGTTCCATGTTGTCTTATCATAAGCCTTTGCCTCAATTCATAACATTGCAATTATACAATTTGAGAATAATTAATTGCAGCAAAGACTTGTTCTCTTATTACTCCATGTTTTATTCCAAGTATCTAGCAAAGGACCTGGAATACGTTGGGCATTTAATAAATATTGTTGAATGTAAGAGTGATGAACCAAAATGAGAAAGGGTATTTTTAGGAGTGTTTTGAGGTATCTGTTAAGCTTAGATTATTTACTATGGCATATTCTGGAAATTTTAAGTTGCTCAATATGGCTGAGCCAATAAATTCATACTGGACACTTATAAAAATTATGCTATAATTATAGACAGGCATGTTATAATGAGCTTACTACATCATAGTTAATAATTTTGTTTTATCCTGGTTATTTCCAGTTATTTAAGCTTTAATATTGGGGTCATTATTCTTCTCTGTTCTTTCTCCCTCAAATCTCACACAATTATTTAATAATATCTGAAACTTATTCTTTCCTTTAAAATGCCATTTCTACCACTATTTGCTTATATTTGTCTTATTATGTTATTCTTCTACCATCTCCCCAAAATTCATTTTACTTTCAATCCATTTACACCTTAATCCATGTGAAACATGTGAAAACAGATTTTTAAAAAGGGCAAAACATTTAAGAACAACTAAGAATTTAGCATGGCTGGATTTAGGGGTAAACTGGATGTAATCAAAGGTCTGAGGCTTGACAGAGACAACGGGTCCCCAAATTTGACTTTCTTCTGTTAAGTTCTTATGTATCATACAAACAATGCAGGAAATTTTGGATAATTTTAGGCAAAAGAGTTACAGTACAGATATTTAACTTCTAGGAAAAGGATTATTATACCACTATAAGTATTAAATAAAAATAATACAAATAATAGGCAGAGAAGTCAGAAGGGAAGTTATTGCACACTGAGTTTCTGATTAGTTACGTGGGTGGCACTGCCAAAGAATCTGCCTGCCAATGCAGGAGACTCAAGAGATGTGGGTTTGATCTCTGGGTCAGGAAGAGCCCCTGGAGAAGGAAATGGCAACCCACACCAGTATTCTTGCCTAGAGAACTCCATGGAGGGAGGAGCCTGGTAGCTACAGTCCATGGGGTCGCAAAGAGTCAGACATGACTTAGCCACTGAGCACAGCACATGTAATTATCTATAGTTAGGTTGAAAGTAAACAGAGAAAGGATGTCTGAAGAGAGCCAATTTAATCTTTATCCTTATTGTTGGCTGTATTAGAAGGAATAGCTGAAACAGGTCACATTTACTTTACTTTTTGCTTATTGGGCTTATTCTGCAGAGAAGACTGTCATCAATTTTCTTTCTATTTTATTTCTACAAGTTTCGATGCTGTTGTCTTAATGATAATAAATGTACCTAATGTTGGCAAAAGCTGAG
Source organism: Bubalus kerabau (assembly GCF_029407905.1). Classification (NCBI taxonomy): domain Eukaryota; kingdom Metazoa; phylum Chordata; class Mammalia; order Artiodactyla; family Bovidae; genus Bubalus; species Bubalus kerabau. The sequence continues at coordinate 79,827,941 of NC_073627.1, read as the reverse complement.
TAGTCTAATGAAAAACAAAGCACAGTCTTTAATTTTCTATGCCCTATGCTAAATATTTATATCATTCTCAAAAGGAAAATAGGAAGTAGGTACTATTATTGACTCATTTTACAGATGAGGGAAGAGATGTAAGAGCAGATATTATTTGTTCCAGGCCAACCATTTAGTGTGTGGAACCATGACTCTGAGCTCAGGTCTGTGTCTAGGCTCTCAGCCACTGCATTTTACAGCCTGTGCTCTGTACTAGCACCTAAAAAGGGTCAAACAGTAAACAGTTTATTTCCTCCTCACAATACTTAATGTTGAAAAATACATAAACTATTTCTATGTATTTTTTGGTAGATTGAAAACTAGTTACTCTTTTACTTCATCTAGTAATAAAAATGACATTTTCTAACATAGCATTTCTTTTAATTCAATAGAGGTAAGGTTTAAACATTTATGTTTTAAACATTTTGTTAAGCCAAATAGATTCATTAGAAGATGTAACCCCTGTGGAAGTAAATAATATAGGCTTTTCTGTATTTCTCACAGAAATGGTATCACATTATATGTCAAATTAACCTCATGATTGTGTTTTATTTTTAATTATGTACATAAACTATGTCTTAAGAAATATAGTTAGCTTCTGTTATGTTTTTTCTTCTCATTCAGAATACCTGGAATACATAGAACATCATGTTTAACATAAAAATTCCAAGTTTAGTGCCAAAAAAGCAAAATATTCATGGAATACATCAGCAGTAATATTCTTTATAAGCATTGCTACATTTTAGGTTTCAAAAGAAGGGTTTTAGATGAGATTTCTGACCACAAAATAATTTGATTAAAAAACAAAGTGAAAAAACATCATCCTTGACTTGTAAAAAGTTATGCAAGTAGACACTATATGTTTATTAGTATCATAATTAATTCTAAGAGGAATAAAATAAATAGTAGTTTTATAATTTTTCCTTTATTGAGTGAGATCATTTAATCCAATACATAAGAGACCTATGCTATGCTACCTTTTATATAATTATAAAATATTACATTTTGTAGTCCCAGAAGAATAGCTGTGAGTTTCTGAAAGAGTAAGTTCAGAAGACTACTGAGGTACTGTTCTTTACCTCTTTAAGTAGATTTCATAAAATCCATCTGTCTTCACTTGCTACCATCTAATTTACCTCAACTTTATGACATTTTTTAAGTGAAAGTCTGCTGATTATTTTTTAATGTATTTAATTGTCTTCATGGGATTCCAGGTGGCACCGGTGGTAAAGAATCTGCCTGCCAAGGCAGGAGACACAGGAATCAAGGGTTCTTTCCCTGGGTTGGGAAGATGCCCTGGAGTAGGAAATAGCAGCCCACTCCAGTATTCTTGCCTGGAGGGCTATAGTCCATGGGGCTGCTAAGAGTGGAATATGACTAGGGACACACACATCCATTCAAAAAAAGAAAAAGGTCCTCCATTAACATTGCATTTACCTCAAGTTACAGCTTTAATCTCATCTATCTTTCTTAACCAAAGTTCTCAGTTGAGTTGTGTATTACAACTATCACTATTTTTTGCTCTAAAGTCAACACATTGTTGAAACCCATTTTACATCTCCAATCCCTGCTATCTTCCAAAAGTAGAACAACCATGATTCCTTGGTGTTAAATCCAATAGGCATGACTCATATTTGAGATCTAATCAGCAGTCATCTGATTAGTTGATGGAGGGCATCACTGACTCCATGGTCATGAGTTTGAGCAAGCTCTGGGAATTGGTGATGAACAGGGAAGACTGATGTGCTGTAGTCCATGGAGTCACAAAGAGCTGGACATGACTGAGCAACTGAACTGAACTGAATCAGCTATTGATACTTCTGACTACTCTGTCTTTGATTAAATTACTGAAATCAAACTTAAGCTCCTAGTTTTCCTTTCCTGTGAGTCTTTGTGTGTGTGTGCTTAGTCTCTCAGTCATATCCGACTCGTTGCTGCCCCCTGGACTGTAGCCCACCAGGTTCCTCTGTCCATGGGATTCTCCAGACAAGGATACTGGACTGGGTTGCCATTCCCTTCTCCAGGGGATCTTCCTGACCCAGGGATCAAACCCGGCTGTCCTGTATTGCAGGCAGACTGTTTACCATCTGAGCCACCAAGAAGCCCATTCAGTTCAGTCGCTCAGTCTTGTCTGACTGTTTGCAACCCCATGGACTGCAGCATGCCAGGCCTCCCTGTCCATTACCAACTCCCGGAGTTTACTCAAACTCATGTCCATTGAGTTGGTGATGCCATTCAGTCATCTCATCCTCTGTCGTCCCCATCTCCTCCTACCTTCAATCTTTCCCATCATCAGGGAATCTTTTCCAGTGAGTCAGTTCTTGCCATCAGGTGGCCAAAGTATTGGAGTTTCAGCTTCAACATTAGTCCTTCCAATGAACATTCAGGACTGACCTCCTTTATGATGGACTGGCTGGATCTCCTTATAGTCCAAGGGACTCTCAAGAGTCTTCTCCAATGCCACAGTTCAAAAGCAGCAATTCTTTGGCACTCAGCTTACTCACATCCATCCATCCATCCATACATACATCTCACATCCATACATGACTACTGGAAAAACCATAGCCCATTACTGTGAGTCTCTCTGCCCAAATAATTCTGCCCTTTATTCTCCTCGATGTAATACTTAAATTATGAGATTCTTAGGACTCAGTACTCATTCAATGATGTCATTCACCTTTCTGTCTTCAATTACCATTTATAATCCCTCAAACTGTATCTCTGGTCAGGTCTCCTGTCTCAGCTATACATCTTCCGGTCCAAATAATTACTTGTCATATGTATTTATTTGTTTTATAAATGTCTGGACCTTAAAATTTCAAATGTAACATTTTGTTGAGTTGTAATAGTTCTTTTTTTACATATTAGTCTTTTTTGAGATAAGTGCTTTGAAAATGTGTCCTCCCACTCCATGGGTAGTTTTTAAACTCTTTTATAATGTCCTTTGGTTTACAAAACTTCAATTTGTATAGAGTGCAGTTTTTTTTTTTTTAATTCATTGCCCATGCTTTGGTGTCATATCTAGGAAACCAGTACAAAATCAAAGACTACGAAAAATGTTTGTATGTTTTTATCTATGAGTTTTATAGGTCCAGCTCTGATAATCTAAACTTTGATTTATTTTATTCTTTGTAAACAATATAAAGTAAGGGCCCAAATATATTTTTGGAATGTGTATGTCTATTTGTTTAAGTATTATTTGTTGAAAATGATATTCCTTCCCTATTGAATAGACTTGGTACTTTTGTTGAAAATCAATAGACCACAGATGTATGGTTTATTTCTGGAGTCTCAATTTTATTCCACTAATCTACCTGTTCATACTTATGATGGTAACACAGTGTTTTGATCATGATAGGTTTGTAGTATGTTTTAAAATAGATAAATAGCAGAATAAGCTATTGAGGTTTTGATAGGCATTGTACTGAATCTTTATATTGCCTTTGGTGAGTACTGACATCTTAATAACTTTAAGTCATCTAATTCCATGAACACATGATTTACTTAGTCATTTTTAAATTTCTGTCTGCAATGGTTTGTAGTTTTCAGTATAATACTAAGTCCTACAATTACTTAGTTGAACATATTTCCAAGTATATTAATTTTTGATGCTATTGTCAATGGAATTGTATCTTGATGTCCTTTATAAATTTCTATTTTATCAAGACTTTATGTTTTTGAGCAGTTTTATGTTTAAAGCAACATTGAAGAAAAGAGATTTCCCATATACTTGTTATCCTCATATGTGTACAGCTTTACAATTCTCAACATCCCCCACCAGACTGGTACATTTGCCTCAGGTGGTGAATTATACTTTCACATCATAGAAAACCAAAGCCTGTAGTTTACATTAGGTTTCACTTTTGGTGTTGTATATTCTATGGAGTTGGAAAAATGTATAATGACATGTCAGCCTCCCTGGTGGCTCACAATAAAGAATTTTCCTGCAACGCAGGATCAATCCCTGTTAGGAAGATCCACTGGAGAAGGAAATGGCAACCCACTCCAGTATTATTGACTGGCAAATCCCCTAGACAGAGGAGCCTGGTGGGTTCCAGTCAATGGGGTCACCAGAGTCAGTCATGACTTGGTGACTAAATCACCACCAACATAATGATATGTATCCATCAGTATGGCAACATATAGAGAATTTTCACTGCCCTAAAAGCCCTCTTTGCATTGTATATTAATCCCTCTTCCTGTCTCCAACACCTGACAACCATTGATACCTTAGGGTCTCAAAAATACATTTCAGTTCAGTTCAGGCGCTCGATCGTGTCTGACTCTGCGACCCCATGAATCGCAGCACGCCAGGCCTCCCTGTCCATCCCCAACTCCCGGAGTTCACTCAAGACTCACGTCCATTGAGTCAGTGATGTCATCCAGCCATCTCATTCTTTGTCGTTCCCTTCTCCTCCTGCCCCCAATCCCTCCCAGCATCAGAGTCTTTTCCAGTGAGTCAACTCTTCCCATGAGGTGGCCAAAGTACTGGAGTTTCAGCTTTAGCATCATTCCTTCCAAAGAAATCCCAGGGCTGATCTCCTTCACAATGGACTGGTTGGATCTCCTTCCAGTCCAAGGGATTCTCAAGAATCTTCTCCAACACCAGAGTTCAAAAGCATCAATTCTTTGGCACTCAGCCTTCTTCACAGTCCAACTCTCACATCCATACATGACCACTGGAAAAACCATAGCCTTGACTAGACGGACCTTTGTTGGTAAAGTAATGTCTCTGCTTTTGAATGAGGTATCTAGGTTGGTCATAACTTTCCTTCCAAGGAGTAAGCGTCTTTTAATTTCATGGCTGCAGTCACCATCTGCAGTGATTTTGGAGCCCCCAAAAATAAAGTCTCCCACTGTTTCCCCATCTATTTGGCATGATGTGATGGGACCACATGTCATGACCTTAGATTTCTGAATGTTGAGTTTTAAGCCAACTTTTTCACTCTCCTCTTTCACTTTCATCAAGAGGCTCTTTAGTTCTTTTTCACTTTCTGCCATAAGTGTGGTGTCATTTGCATATCTGAGGTTATTGATACATCTCCTGGCAATCTTGATTCCAGCTTGTGCTTCATCCAGCCCAGCGTTTCTCATGATGTACTCTGCACATAAGTTAAATAAGCAGGGTGACAATATACAGCCTTGACGTACTCCTTTCCCTATTTGGAACCGGTCTGTTGTTCCATGTCCAGTTCTAACTATAGCTTCTTGACCTGCATACAGATTTCACAAGAGGCAGGTCAGGCAGGTCATCTCTTTAAGAATTCTCCAGAGTCTGTTGTGGTCCACAGAGTCAAAGGCTTTGGCATAGTCAATAAAGCAGAAATAGATGTATTTCTGGAACTCTCTTGCTTTTTCAATGATCCAAAAGATATTTTTTAGTTGCATTGCATTTTAGTGCTGATTAATATCCCATTTTGTAGGTGTATTACTCATTCACCTACTGAAGGACATTTTGGCTGCTTCCAATTTTTGACCATGATGAATAAAATTGCTATAAATCTCCGTGAACAGATTATGGTGTAGACATAAGTTTTCAACTCCTTTGGATAAATGCCAAGGAGTCCTGTTGCTGGATTCCTCTCTCCATTTTAATACCTGGTGACTAGCAGTCAGAATCATATGCAAAGGGTGTGTTTAGTTTTGTAAGAAACCACAAAACTGTCTTACAAAGTAGCTGTTGTGCCATCTTGCATTTCCACCAGCAAGAAATGGAATTCCTGTTGTATCACAACTTGTCAGCATTAAATGGTACCAGGGGTTTGGATTTGGCCATTCTAATAGCTTTGCAGTGGTACATTGTTTTCCTTTGCATTTTTCTGATGACATGTAATGTGGAAAATCATCTTTTTATATACTCATTTGCCATCTGTCTATCTTATTTCACTGGTGTGTCAAGTTTTTCGATCTATTTTCAATTTGAGTTTTTGTAAACTTTTAAGAATTCTTCATGTGTTTTGGATAATGATGCTTTATCAGATGTGTCTTTTACAAATATTTCATCCCAGTCTGCACCTTGTCTTCTCATTCTCATAAAGTTTTTTCACAGAATTGGCATCTTTAATTTTAATAAAGCCCAACTATCACTTCTTTCATTAAAAAAAAAAAAAAAGCTTTATTTTTGGCTGCACTGGATCTTTGTTGCTGCACTCAGGCTTTCTCTATTTGCACTGAGTGGGGTCTACTTTCTATTTGCAATATGTGGGCTTCTCATTATGCTGGCTTCTTTTGTTGCAGATTACAGGCTCTGGGGTACATGGGCTTCAGTAGTTGTGGTATGAGAGCTCTAGAATACAGGCTCAGTAATTCAGTTCAGTTCAGTGGCTCAGGCGTGTCCGACTCTTTGCAACCCCATGAATTGCAGCACGCCAGGCCTCCCTGTCCATCACCAACTCCCAGAGCTCACCCAGACTCACGTCCATTGAATCAGTGATGCCATCCAGCCATCTCATCCTCTGTCATCCCCTTCTCCTCCTGCCCACAATCCCTCCCAGCATCAGAGTCTTTTCCAATGAGTCAACTCTTTGTATGAGGTGGCCAAAGTACTAGAGTTTCAGCTTTAGCATCATTCCTTCCAAAGAAATCCCAGGGCTGATCTCCTTCAGAATGGACTGGTTGGATCTCCTTGCAGTCCAAGGGACTCTCAAGAGTCTTCTCCAACACCACAGTTCAAAAGCATCAATTCTTCAGTGCTCAGCTTTCTTCACAGTTCAACTCTCACATCCATACATGACCACAGGAAAAACCATAGCCTTGACTAGACGTACCTTTGTTGGTAAAGTAATGTCTCTGCTTTTGAATGAGGTATCTAGGTTGGTCATAACTTTCCTTGCAAGGAGTAAGTGTCTTTTAATTTCATGGCTGCAGTCACCATCTGCAGTGATTTTGGAGCCCCCCAAAAATAAAGTCTGACACTGTTTTCACTGTTTCCTCATCTATTTCCCATGAAGTGATGGGACCGGATGCCATGGTCTTCGTTTTCTAAATGTTGAGCTTTAAGCCAAATTTCTCACTCTCTACTTTCACTTTCATCAAGAGGCTTTTTAGTTCCTCTTCACTTTCTGCCATAAGGGTGGTGTTATCTGCATATCTGAGGTTATTGATATTTCTCCTGGCAATCTTGATTCCAGCTTGTGGTTCTTCCAGCCCAACGTTTCTCATGATGTACTCTGCATAGAAGTTAAATAAACAGGGTGACAATATACAGCCTTGACATACTCCTTTTCCTATTTGGAACCAGTCTGTTGTTCCATGTCCAGTTCTAACTGTTGCTTCTTGACCTGCATATAGGTTTCTCAAGAGGCAGGTCAGGTGGTCTGGTATTCCCATCTCTTCCAGAATTTTCCACAGTTTATTGTGGCTCAGTTGTAGGTGGGTATAAATTTTTAATTCTTATACATTAGGAATGAATTGACTCCTTTTCAATTTATAGTGTCCTTTGACTCTTGTAAAAATAATCAACCTAAATTATATTATACCTGATATTAATACAGTCACCTCACATTTATTTTGGTCATCATTTTAATGGAATACCTTTTTCTATCCCTTCACTGTCAGAGTGTTTGTATCTTTGGATCAAAAATTAGTCTTTTAAGACCACATGTAGATTGGACATATGATGTTTCCATTCTGCCATTCTCTGCATTTTAATTGGCAATTTTAATCCATTAACATTTAAAGAAATTACAAGAAATGACTTACTTCTGCTATTTTGCTGGTTTTCTATATGTTGTATATCCTTTTAGTTCCTTAAGTTTAATACTTCCTCTGTGTTCAAATGATATTTGATAGTGTACTCTTTAATTCACTTATTTTTAATTGGAGGAAATTGCCTTGCACTATCATGTTGGTTTCTGCCATACATCAACATGGATCAGCCATAGGTGTTCATATGTCCCCTTCTTCTTGAAACACCTTCCTACCTCCCACCTCATCCCACCCCTCTAGGTTGTCACAGAGTACAGGTTTGGTCTCCTTGCATCATATAGCAAATTCCCACTGGGTATCTATTTTACATGTAATGTAATCATTCCATGCTACTCTCTCAATTCATCCCATGCTCGATATTGTACAATTTGATTCCCTTATCATGTCCTTTTCTGTACATCTTAAATTTATTTTCTTAGTGATTTTCTTGCAGGTTACAATTAACCTTATACATTCACAGCAACAAATTTTGTATTAATACTAACTTAGCTTTGGTGTGCCATGTGTGATCAGTTGTGTCCAATTCTTTGCAATCCCATGGACTGCAGCCCACCAGGTTCCTCTGTCCATGGAATTTTTGAGCCAAGAATACTGGAGTAGGTTGCTATATCCTCCTCCAGGTGATCTTTCTGACCCAAGGACCAAGCCCATGTCTCTTGCATTGACAGGCAGATTCTTTACCACTGAGCCACCTGGGAAGCTTAGTGTCAATAGCATACAAATCCCTACTCCTTTATGTCTTTATCCCTCTTCCTTTATGTGGTTACTGTTAAAAAAAAAATTACAATATGCCTGTTAACATAGAATTATTCTTCTTTACGTTGGTCTTTTATATTGTGTAGGCAAATAAGAATGTCAAACCCCAGATAAAATAATATTGGCCTTTATATTTACCTGTGTGGCTGCTTTACCAATGTCCCTTATTTATTTATATAGTTTTGATTTACTGATTACTGTCATTTCATTTCAGCTTGAAGGACTATCTTTGGTATTTCATTTAGAGTAGATATGCTAACAATAAACAATTTCATTTTCTGTTTATCTAAAGGCTATAATATTTACCTTTAACTTTTGTAGCATTACTTTGACTGATAGACAGTGCTTGATTGACAGTTTTTTTTGTTCCAACACTTAAATGTATCATCCCATTGCCGTCTTACTTTAAGATTCCTCATAAGAAATAGGCTATTAGTTATAGTGGGGATCTCTTACACATGATGAGTTCCTTTTCTTTTGCTGTTTTCAAGATTCTCGCTTTTTCTTTTTTGCCATATTGGTTATGAAAAAACTTGGTGTGGATATATTTGACTTTAAGTTTCTTGGAGATCATTAATTGGATATATAGATTCATGCTCTCATCGAGGTTGAGAAATTTCAATCATTATGTCCTCAAATATTCTTTCTGCCCATTTCTCTCTCTCCTTTCCTTAAAGTGCTCCTATTGTGTCTATATTGGTACACTTGATGGCATACCACAGATTTAAACTTTATTTTTCTTCATTCTTTTCACATTTCTGCTCCTCATTTGGGATCATTCAATAGTCCTATCATCCAGTTCACGGATTCTCTCTTCACTTCTTGATTTTCTGATGACCTCTTCAGAGAATCTTGAATTTTAGTTATCGACCTTTTCAACTCCAGAGTTCCTTTCTGGTTCTTCTTAATAATTTCTCTTTATTGATATTTTGTTTGTTGAGTCATTATTCTCTTAGCTTTCTTTAGTTCTTTTCTCAGTTACCTTTTGAACATATTTAAGACAATTTAAAGTTATTTTATACTACTAATATGTCTGTTTCCTGTCAGCTTCAGTTTCTCCTTCCCTGTGAAAAACCCATAGTTTCTTGAATATCTCATACTCTTTTGTTGAAATTGGATACCTTTGATAATATTATGTGGTATCTCTGGAAATCAGATTCTCCCTACACCCAGATATCATTGCTTGTTGTTAGCTGTAGCTGCATTAGTTTTCTAAACTATTTGACTATATTGTTTGTTGTGTGGTCTCAGAAATTTTTATTAATTTAGTTCATGGTTATAGGGTTTTTTTTTTTTTTTTGTCTTGTCATCTATTAACTGTTTTTTTTTAATTTTATTTTATTTTTAAACCTTACAATATTGTATTAGTTTTGCCAAATATCGAAATAAATCTACCACAGGTATACATGTGTTCCCCATCCTGAACCCTCCTCCCTCCTCCCTCCCCATACCATCCCTCTGGGTCGTCCCAGTGCACCAGCCCCAAGCATTCAGTATCGTACATCGAACCTGGACTGGCAACTCGTTTCATACATGATATTATACATGTTTCAATGCCATTATCCCAAATCTTCCCACCCTCTCCATCTCTAACAGAATCCATAAGACTATTCTATACATCAGTGTCTCTTTTGCTGTCTCGTACACAGGGTTATTGTTACCATCTTTCTTAATTCCATATATATGTGTTAGTATACTGTATTGGTGTTTTTCTTTCTGGCTTACTTCACTCTGTATAATAGGCTCCAGTTTCATCCACCTCATTAGAACTGATTCAAATATAGTTTTAACATGAGATTTTCTTAAACTTCCAGACCCAAGAAAAAAATAACAAAACAAAAATGTTCTTTGTCTTTGCCAATTGGCTCTGTTTCAGAACATTCCTCCAATGCTTTGTTGTTGACTTTCAGTTGCTACATCATGTCTGACTCTTTGGGATCCCATGGACTGCAGCACACTAGGCTTTGCTGTCCATCACTGTCTCCTGGAGTTTGCTCAAACTTGTGTTCGAGTTGGTGATGCCATCCAACCATCTCATCCTCTGTTGCCCCCTTCTCCTCCTGCCCTCAGTCTTTCCCAGCAACAGAGTCTTTTCCATTGAGTTGACTCTTCATATCTAGTGGTCAAACTACTGGAGTTTCAGCATCAGTCCTTCCAATAAGTATTCAGGGTTTGTTTCATTTAGAATTGACTGGTTTGATCTCCTCAATGTCCAAGGGTCTCTCAAGAGTCTTCTCCAGTACCACAATTCGAAAGCATCAGTTCTTTAGTGCTCAGCCTTCTTTATGGTACAACTCTCACATCCGTACACAACTAGTGGAAAAACCATAGCTTTCATTTTGATATTTGGCAAAACTAATACAATTATGTAAAGTTTAAAAATAAAATAAAATTTAAAAAAAATAAAAAAAATAAAAAAAAAAGAAAAACCATAGCTTTGACTAGAAGGGGCCTTTGTCAGCAAAGTGTTGTCTCTGCTTTTTAATATGCTGTCTAGATTTGTCATTGCTTTTCTTCCAAGGAGCAAGCATCTTTTAATTTTGTGGCTGCAGTCAAAATTCACGGTGATTTTGGGCCCCACCCCCAAAATAAAATATGTCACTGTTTCCACTTTTTCTATATCTATTTGCCACGAAGTGATAGGGCCAAATGCCATGATCTTTGTTTTTTAAATGTTGAGTTTTAATGCAGCTTTTACTCTTCTCTTTCACCCTCATCAAGAAGCTCTTTAGTTGTCTTTTGATTTCTGCCATTAGAGTCATATAATCTACATATCTGAGGTTGTTGATATTTCTCCCAGCAATCTTTATTCTAGGTTGTGATTCATCCAGCACAGCATTTCACATGATGTACTCCACATGTAAGTTAAAGAAATAGGGTGACAGTATATAGCCTCGTGTCACTCTTTTCCCAATTTTGAGCCAGTCTGTTGTTCTTTGTAAGTTTTTAACTGTTGCTTCTTGACCCACATACAGGTTACTCAGAAGACAGGTAAGGTGGTCTAGTATTCCCAACTCTTTAAGAATTTTCTAGTTTGTTGCGATCCACACAGTCAAAGGCTTTAGCATCACAGAAGCAAAAGTAGATTTTTTTTTTTTTCTGGAATTCCCTTGCTTAATCTTTGATACAACAAATGTTGGTAATTTGATCTATGGCTCCTCTGCCTTTTCTGAACCCAGCTTGTACATCTGGAAATTATTGATTCATGTACTGTTGAAGCCTAGCTTGAAGGAATTTGAGCATAACTTTACTAGCATGCGAGATGAGCACAACTGTATGGTATTTAAACATTCTTTGACATTGTCCTTCTTTGGGATTGGAATAAAAACTGAGTTTTTCCAGTCTTGTGGCTACTGTCAAATTTCCCAAATTTGCTGACATATAGAGTGTAGCACTTTAACAGCATCATCTTTTAGGATTTGAAATAGTTCAGCTGGAATTCCATCACCTTCACTAAGTTTGTTCATAGTAACGCTTCTTAAGGCCCACTTGAGTTCCCACTCTAGAATATCTGGATCTAGGTGAGTGACCACACCATCATGGTTATCTGGATCATTAAGACCTTTTTTTTTTTTTTTTTTGTAGAGTTCTTCCATGTGTTCTTGAACCTCTTCTTATTCTCTTCTGCTTCTGTTAGGTCCATACCATTTCTGTCCCTTATTGTGCCCATCTCTTCATGAAATGTTCCCTTTGGTACATTTGGTAAAATTGGTATCTCCAATTTTCTTGAAGATATCTCTAGACTTTCCCATTCTGTCATTTTCCTCTGTTTCATTGTGTTGTTCACTTCAAAGCCTTGTTATCTCCCCTTGGTATTCTTTGGAACTCTGCATTCATTTAGTTATATCTTTCCCTTCCTCTTTTGCCTTTTCCTTCTCTTCTTTCCTCAGCTATTTATAAGGCCTCCTCAGACAACCATTTTGCCATCTTGCATTTTTCTTTCCTTCGGGATGCTTTGGTCACCACCTCCTGTACAATGATATAAACCTCTGTCCATAGTTCTTCAGGAACTCTGTCTACCAGATCTAATCCCTTGAATCTATTCATCACCTTACCGTATAATCATAAAGGATTTGATTTAGGTCATACCTCAATGGTCTAGTGTTTTTCTCTACTTTGTTCAATTAAGCCTGTGTTTTGCAATAAGTAGCTCATGATCAGAGCCATAGTCAGCTCCAGGTCTTATTTTTGCTGACTGTATAGAGCTTCTCCATCTTTGGCTGCAAGAGCATAATTAATCTGATTTGGGTATTGACCATCTGGTGATTTCCATGTGTAGAATCATCTCTTGTGCTTATTCAGGTCATTTACAACACTGCTTCAGCCTGTAAACTTACTGCTTGTGTTGAAACTAAATTTCAGTTGAAACGTTTTGACCTTTCTGGTCTTTGCTGAGTATACATTCTACTTTTAGAAAGTTTTTAGCTTTCCAAATTTCCTAGTATATCCAGGAACATTTCAGAACTCTTTTTCCACAAAGTATCTTTCTAACCAGCTTTGCCTCCAAGGATTTTAGCATGCCTATTGTCTGTCCTCTTTCAGTATCTTATAATTTTGCCTTTTCATACTGTTCATGGGGTTCTCAAGGCAAGAATACTGAAGTGGTTTGCCATTCCCTTCTCCAGTGGACCACATTCTGTCAGCCCTCTCCACCATGACCTGCCCATCTTGGGTGGCCCCATGGGCATGGCTTAGTTTCATTGAGTTAGACAAGGCTGTGGTCCTAGTGTGATTAGATTAACTAGTTTTCTGTGATTATGGTTTCAGTGTGTCTGCCCTCTGATGGCTTCTTGCAACACCTACCGTCTTACTTGGGTTTCTCTTACCTTGGACGTGGGGTATCTCTTCATGGCTGCTCCAGCAAAGTACAGCCACTGCTCCTTACCTTGGATGAGGGGTATCTCCTCACCACCTCCCCTCCTGACCTTGAATGTGGAATAGCTCCTCTAGGCCCTCCTGCACCCACGCAGCCACCACTCCTTGGATGTGGGGTAGCTCCTCTTGGCCGCTGCCCCTGGCCTCGGACATAGGGTAGCTCCTCTCATCTGCTCCTGTGCTGTCACATATCACATAAACCAAGCCTGCCTCCCAGTGCTTCACCAGGACAAGAGGCCACCTTGATGCCCAATCCAGGGCCAGGTAAAGTTCCTGCAGCAGCCACCTTGGCAGGCTCTGATCCCAGTGACAGAAGCCTCTGGCCAACACTTCCAGGATCTGGCTCCAGCCGAACTGCCCAAGCTATACCCGCCTCTCCCAGTGAGTACTGACTCCCCAGGTCAGTAGGTGCCCAATATGCTACTGGGGATCAGTGGAGAAATAACTCCAGAAAGAATGAAGGGATGGAGCCAAAGCAAAAACGATACCCAGCCGTGGATGTGACTGGTGGTGGAAGCAAAGTCGGATGCTGTAAGAGCAATATTGCATAGGGACATGGAATGTTAGGTCCATGAATCAAGGCAAACTGGAAGTGGCAAACAGGAGATGGCAGGAGTGAAAGTCGGCATTCTAGGAATCAGTGAACTAAAATGGACTGGAATGGGTGAATTTAACTCAGATGACCATTATATCTAGTACTGCGGGCAGGAATCCCGCAGAAGAAATGGAGTAGCCATCATGGTCAACAGAAGAGTCCTAAATGCAGTACTTGGATGCAATCTCAAAAACGACAGAATGATCTCTGTTCGTTTCCAAGGCAAACCATTCAATATCAGAGTAATCCAAGTCTATGCCCAACCAGTAATACTGAAGAAGCTGAAGTTGAATGGCTCTATTAATACCTACAAGACCTCTTAGAACTAACACCCAAAAAAGATGTCCTTTTCATTATAGGGGACTGGAATGCAAAAGTAGAGGAAGTCAAGAAACACCTGGAGTAAAAGGCAAATTTGGCTTTGGAATACGGAATGAAGCAGGGCAAAGACTAATGAGTTTTGCCAAGAAAATGCACTGGTCATAGCAAAAACCCTCTTCCAACAACACAAGAGAAGACTACACATGGACATCACCAGATGGTCAACACCAAAATCAGATTGATTATATTCTTTGCAGCCAAAGATGGAGAAGCTCTATGCAGTCAACAAAAACAAGACCAGGAGCAGACTGTGGCTCAGATGATGAACTCCTTATTGCCAAATTCAGACTGAAATTGAAGAAAGTAGGGAAAACCACTAGACCATTCAGGTATGACCTAAATCAAATCCCTTATGAGTATACAGTGGAAGTGAGAAATAGATTTAAGGGTCTAGATCTGATAGAGTGCCTGATGAACTTTGGACGGAGGTTCATGACATTGTACAGGAGACAGGGGTTAAGACCATCCTCATGGAAAAGAAATGCAAAAAGCAAAATAGCTGTCTGAGGAGGCCTTACAAATAGCTGTGAAAAGAAGAGGAGAGAAAAGCAAAGGAGAAAAGGAAAGATATAAGCATCTGAATACAGAGTTCCAAAGAATAGCAAGAAGAGATAAGAAAGCCTTCCTCAGTGATCCATGCAAAGAAATAGAGGAAAACAACAGAATGGGAAAGACTAGAGATCTCTTCAAGAAAATTCGAGATCCTAAGGGAACATTTCATGCAAAGATGGGCTCAATAAAGGACAGAAATGGTATGGACCTAACAGAAGCAGAAGATATTAAGAAGAGGTGGCAGGAATACACAGAAGAACTGTATAAAAAAGATCTTCACGACCAAGGTAATCATGATGGTGTGATCACTCACCTAGAGCCAGACATACTGGAATGCGGAGTCAAGTGGGCCTTAGAAAGAATCACTACGAACAAAGTTAGTGGAGGTGATGGAATTCCAGTTGAGCTATTTCAAATCCTGAAAGATGATGCTGTGAAAGTGCTGCACTCAATATGCCAGCAAATTTGGAAAACTCAGCAGTGGCCACAGGACTGGGAAAGGTCAGTTTTCATTCCCATCCCAAAGAAAGGCAATGCCAAAGAATGCTCAAACTACCAGACAATTGCACTCATCTCACACACTAGTAAAGTAATGCTCAAAATTCTCCAAGCCAAGCTTCAGCAATACGTGAACCGTGAACTTCCACATGTTCAAGCTGGTTTTAGAAAAGGCAGAGGACCAGAGATCAAATTGCCAACATCTGCTGGATCATCGAAATAGCAAGAGTTCCAGAAAAACATCTATTTCTGCTATATTGACCTTGCCAAAGCCTTTGACTGTGTAGATCACAATAAACTGTGGAAAATTCTTCAAGAGATGGGAATACCAGACCACGTGACCTGCCTCTTGAGGAACCTATATGCAGATCAGGAAGCAACAGTTAGAACTGGACATGGAGCAACAGACTGGTTCCAAATAGGAAAAGGAGTACGTCAAGGCTGTATATTGTCACCCTGCTTATTTAACTTCTATGCAGAGAACATCATGAGAAATTCTGGGCAGGAAGAAGCACAAGCTGGAATCAAGATTGCCGGGAGAAATATCAATAACCTCAGATATGCAGATGACACCACTCTTATGGCAGAAAGTGAAGAGGAACTAAAAAGTCTCTTGATAAAAGTGAAAGTGGAGAATGAGAAAGTTGGCTTTAAGCTTAACATTAAGAAAACGAAAATCATGGCATCTGGTCCTATCACTTCATGGGAAATAGATGGGGAAACAGTGGAAACAGTGTCAGACTTTATTTTTCTGGGCTCCAAAATTACTGCAGATGGTGACTGCAGCCATGAAATTAAAAGACGCTTACTCCTTGGAAGAAAAGTTATGACCAACCTAGATAGCATATTGAATAGCAGAGACATTACTTTGCCAACAAAGTTCCGTCTACTCAAGGCTATGGTTTTTCCAATGGTCATGTATGAATGTGAGAGTTGGTCTGTGAAGAAGGCTGAGTGCCGAAGAATTGATGCTTTTTTTTTTTTTTAATTATATTTTATTTTTAAACTTTACATAATTGTATTAGTTTTGCCAAATATCAAAATGAATCCGCCACAGGTATACTTGAACTGTGGTGTTGGAGAAGACTCTTGAGAGTCCCTTGAACTGGAAGGAGATCCAACCAGTCCATTCTGAAGGAGATCAGCCCTGGGATTTCTTTGGAAGGAATGATGCTAAAGCTGAAACTCCAGTACTTTTGCCACCTCATGCGAAGAGTTGACTCATTGGAAAAGACTCTGATGCTGGGAGGGATTGGGGGCAGGAGGAGAAGGGGACGACAGAGGATGAGATGGCTGGATGGCATCACTGACTCGATGGATGTGAGTCTAAGTGAACTCTGGGAGTTGGTGATGGACAGAGAGGCCTGGCTTGCTGTGATTCATGGAGTCGCAAAGAGTCGGACAGGACTGAGTGACTGAACTGAACTGAACTGAACTGATTGTCTGTCCCAACTTTTAGCATTTGCCCCAGGGGCTTACACATTTGCCTTTCTATTGTTTTGAGGAAGGAAAATCTTTTCCTGTTCGTAAAACTCATTGTTTTGTTAACAGTCTATCTAAAACAAAAACTCTGCCTTTAGGGCTCAAATTTCCAGTATTTTATTCTTCCACATATCATCTTGAGGACGTTATTGACAAATAACCTCTTTCTAAAGAGAATACTGGATTATTCTTGCATTTTATGGCAAAGAGTTATGCTACTACTGATTAGAAACAAATACCATCCCTTTATCGACAGAAAATGACGATGTGCAAGTGAGATGTTGAATTTGTGTCTGCGTGTGTTTTCCATCTCCAAGTGATGGTGACTTGGATTAACTCTGACATTATCATTTTATCATAAATACACTTGACCTTCAAGAAGAGTCTACTGATTAGTACCCTGAGGATACAGCTGGAATTTTCTTCAAAGGGTTCTTCAGCCCCACGTTTATGGTGTCATGTTATGGACATATCAGGTGAGTGTATGCTCCTCGGTTCTGTCTCGTCACAACAAAGATTTGGAGTGACGGACATTAAAGCCCTTGGTGCGTCACAAGTCTCGGGACTTGGACAGACTGTGTTATAGCTCTTAGACAAATCAGTGTTACAGCTCTATTTTATTTAGAAAATAGCAGGAGAATCCATCCTCAAGGCTTGAGGGCATGCCGACCCACAGACGTGAAGAGAAGAGAGTGAGGGAGCGCTCCAGTGCACGGGAGAGAAAGAGAGAGAGAGCAGGCTTTGGCTCCTCTTTTTATATGTTTTTTCCTCCCGCTGGGCCTGCCCTATGTAAACTGGGCTAGCCAGGAGTGCTGTTTGTTCTACCCAAGGTCCTCACTAAGGTCCTCGGACTTTCTTTTGACCTTCCTTTGTTCTATTTTCACGGGGTTTTCCCTTCCTTGTCTTTTAGCCACCGCCATTTTGGACTCCTGTTTCCTATTCTACCTACCTAACAGACAGAAAGCTTTCCCAGGTGGTGCTAGTGGTAAAGAACCCGCCTGCCAATGCAGGAGACATTAGAGACTCATGTTTGATCTCTGGAGAAGGAAATGGCAACCCATTCCAGTATTTTTGCCTGGAGAATCCCATGGACAGAGGAACCTGTGGAGGTAAAGTCCATGCAGTCACAAAGAGTTGGATATGACAGAAGCGACTTAGCACATACACAAAGTTGCTTCTCCAACCTGAAAGAGTCCTCAGTGAGGCAAAACAAAGTTAAGCTTCTGTGCCAATCTTTCAGGGAATCTCTAGGCATCCTGGAAGGGATGAAACATCCAGGCTGGAAGAAGAACAAGCTGGAATCAAGACTGCCAGGAGAAATATCAATAACCTCATATATGAAGATGACACCACTCTTATGGCAGAAAGCAAAGAAATAAAGAACCTCTTGATGAAAGTGAAAGAGGACAGTGAAAAAGTTGACTTAAAACTCAACATTCAGAAAACTAAAATCATGGCATCGGGTCCCATCACTTCATGGCAAGTAGAGGGGGAAACAATGGAAACAGTGACAGACTTTATTTTTTGGGGCTCCAGAATCACTGCAGATCATGACTGCAGCCATGAAATTAAAAGAAACTTGCTCCCTGGAAGAAAATCTATGACCAACCTAGACAGCATATTAAAAAGCAGAAACATTATTACATTGCCAACAAAGGCCAAAAGTATGTTTTTTCCAGAAGTCATGTATGTATATGAGAGTTGGACTATAAAGAAAGCTGAGCACCAAAGAATTGATGCTTTTGAATTGTGGTGTTGTAGAAAACTCTTGAGAGTCCCTTAGGCTGCAAGGAGATCAAACTAGTCAATCCCAAAGGAAATCAGTCCTGAAAATTCATTGGAAGGACTGATGTTGAAACTGAAACTCCAATACTTGGCCATGTGACATGAACAACTGACTTATTGGAAACTTTCCAACTTTCCCTGAAGCTGGGAAAGATTGAAGGCAGGAGGAGAAGGGGATGACAGAGGATAAGATGGTTGGATGACATCACCGACTCTATGGACATGAGTTTGAGTGAGCTCTGGTAGTGGTGATGTACGAGGATGCCTGGTGTGCTGCAGTCCATGGGGTTGTAGAGCTGGACATTACTGAGCACCTGAACTGAACTAGACATCACACAAACTCAATTACTTTTGCATAAAAATACTTACTTCTCCTCCCTATGGAACCAAAAACACATCTAAAAATCCAGAACACCATCTTCAAGACTGTCACTGCCCCCAGAAGGGCTGTGTGATAAAAGTAAATGAAAACTGCACAAAGCTGTCCAACTGACAGCTTCCTTTCTTCACTATAACGGAAGAGGAAAAGTTAAAATTTACAATAGCTTCCTACTCATTCTGCTTCTGTAACTCGGCTTGCTTCTTGCAAAGTCTGGATCACATAGGTCACGTAGTCTTGGAAAATGGAGACTTACAACCATGCTAGGAACTGAAGCTTATCACACTCATGCTTGCCCTGCTTTTGCAATTGCCTAGCAATGGCAACCCACTCCAGTACTCTTGCCTGGAAAATGCCATGGATGGAGGAGGCTGGTAGGCTGCAGTCCATGGTGTTGCTAAGAGTTGGACATGACTGAGTGACTTCACTTTCACTTTTCACTTTCATGCATAGAGAAGGAAATGGCAACCCATTCCAGTGTTCTTGCCTGGAGAATCCCGGGGACGGGAAATCCTGGTGGGCTGCTGTCTATGGGGTCGCACAGAGTTGGGCACGACTGAAGTGACAACATCAGCAGGAGCAGCCCCTATAATCCTGCCTAACCATGCCTGTACGTGTAAAGGTCAGGCATTCCCCCCTACCTCCCTGTCCTAAGCACTGCTCCGTGTGCATGAAACCACTAGTTTAAACCAGCCCATAAACAGTTAGCATCACCCACTATAGTCTGATGTCATGCACTGTCTATAAAAACTTTGTAACCCCTTTGTTCGGGGCTCACAGCTAGTGTTAACTCCTCTGGGTCCACCGGCATTCTCCAACTCTCTGACTGTGGTGCTTGGTTTCTCAGTTACTGGTTTCTGCAACATAACCGTCAAATTAAGCTAAGCCATTCTTACCTCTTCCCAGAAGATATCCCTGTTCTCTTTATAGGTCATCTCTTATACATATTTGGCTCTGGTCAATGCATTCCCCATCAGAAGAATCTGCAGACTAAAAACTACAAATTTGATTATTTAATTTTTATGCTTAGAACATGTGAGAGTTTCACATAGGCACTTAGTCTAAAAACTAAGATGAGTCCAATAGATTTAAAGACTCTTCATGTTTGTGTTCCTGTCTCTTTCAACTTGTTAACCACCTTCTTTAGATCTCTACATGGGAGGTGTACTGGTCTCATCTCACTTTTCTTGAATCAACCTTACAAACTCCTCCCTATTTTCTCTTCATCTCAGTGGTCTCTTTTTGCTTTTTGTTTCATTGTCTCTTTTACCTATGAGTTCTCAGGCTTGTTAAATCTCTCTGATACTCATTACCTCACTGTTCAACTTGTTACTTTCTTAGCTTCAGGTCTACTCAATGCTTACTTTAATAGAAATGGCTATTGTTGCACTCTACATTCTTTTATGCAAAGCATTGTCACTAGATTGGCAACATCTGCATTACTGGTAGGCTTGATACAAATGAAATATCTGTACAGCAACTTAGATATGCTGAAGATAGCTTGGGAGTTTGAAGTTTTGAGGCTGATGAGCAAGAATCAGTGCTTTAACAAACTCTCTGGACAACTAGTAGATATGATCAAATTTCAGAATTACTGCTCTAGTGTAGTTTTATAACTTTCATAGCTTCTTGTATTTTCTCTTTTGAAATAGTTATCACTTATTTTTCAAGTTCTTTCTACCTCCTTCTTTTAAAAGTTCCTTAAGAGCATGACTATAAGCATTTTTTATCACAACATAAATAAGAACTGAAATATATCTTTTGAAAGAATAAATTAGTTAATTCAATAATTGATTTTAGGACCATGTATTGCAAAGAATGGAATACCTGCTGATGACCTCTGAGGTTTCTCCCTGTGATCTGGAATCCAGATCATTATTTCTCACATTGCTAGTGTCCATCGAAATTGCATAGAGGTTTTATTAAAATACAGATTCTAATTCAAGAGATGTAATTGTGAGACCTGAGATTCTGCATTTTTAACAAGGTTCCTGTTGATAGCTACTGCTATAATTTAGAATGTAATTTAAAGAGTATGGATAGCATATTCCTTGAGTATTTTGGTGCATCAAATCTTTGACTAGAAGAACCAAATACACTTTTCTTTTTGCTGACCTGTGCTTTAAGATAACCACTATGTTTCTTCCTGTTATTGAGGTGAAGCTTTTTTTTAGAAGTATACCTGTGACATATTCCTAAGTATACTATGTGGGTCAGGGCTCTTTGGTTTTCTGTGGATGAAAAAATAGATTTAACCACTATTTCCTAATAGCCTCGCATGCCTTGAGCTATTCTGCTCTGTTCTTTTTAGTGCAATACACATCTTTTCAAACAATTTGTTTGATGTTAAAAAATAATAAAAGAACTGGCTTGTCAAGAGTGGAGTTGATACTTGTCAATCAAAACAAACCTCTTGGGAAAAACAATCCAGATTCATTTTATTTGACTGTTTTGTGAAAGGCAAGTGCATTTTGAGAGGAGTTTGGTAATGAAGCAAGGAGAGCTTTAAGCCAGAATTGACAGGTAAAGTTTCAGCAAATTTATCTTAAATTATATATTTAAATAATACAAAAGGTGAAAACCACTTTAGGAAAGAATTAAATAATTAAAAGTTCAAAGAGACAGGCCCAGAGGCCTTGCTAATAACCATTTTATTAGCTGTGGGTCATTCGATAAGTCCCTTAATTACTGTAGGCTTCATTATTGAAGTGGAATTGATAATTACTACTCATCTTGCATTATGGTTTTATGAATCAAATCAGGTAATACGTAATGAAATCCTTAATAGTACATGAAAATGTAAATGATTAGGATTAATTCATATTGTTGTTGTCATTCAGTCACTAAGTTGTCTGACTTTTTGTGATCCAATAGACTGCAGCATACTTGGCTCCTCTGTCCTCTACTATCTCCTGGAGTTTGCTCAAATCCATGTCCATTGAGTCAGTGATACTGTCTAAACATCTCATCCTCTGTTGCCCCCTTCTCCTTTTGCCTTCAATCTTTCCCAGAGTCAGGCTCTTTGCCAGTGAGTCAACTCTTCACATCAGGTGGCCACAGTGTTAGAGCTTTAGTATCAGTCCTTCCAATGAATATATTCAGGGTTAATTTCATTTAGGGTAGACTGGTTTACTCTCCTTGCTGTCCAAGGGACTCTCAAGAATCTTCTCTAGCACCACAATTCAAAAACAATAATCCTTCAGCACTCAGCCTTCTTTATCATCCAGCTCTCACATTTGTACATGATTGCTGGTAAAACCATAGTTTTGACTATTCAGACCTTTGTCAGCAAAGTGATGTCTCAGCTTTTTAATATGCTGTCCAGGTTTGTCATAGCTCTCCTTCCAAAGAGTAAGTGTCTTAATTTCATGGCTGTGCTCACTGTCCCCAGTGATCTGCAGTCCGTTATATGTAGTAAGTGCAGCACTGTCCCCAAAGTCGTGTGCATCATCCGGGATCTTTACCATCTCTTTGAGAATAAGTATTTGACTGTCTGTGACTACTAGAGGCTGTGCTAACATTCTATTAATAGCCTGACTTCAAAGAAGGACTAAAAAAAAAAAACACTTTAAAAATTGAGTAAATTAGAAAATGTGAGCCAGAACGTATCTGATTATTTTAAACAGCTTTTCTGACCTTAGATTTGGAGAAAGCTTATGAGGATTTCAAGAGTTATTTTAGAACTAAAATTAGATTCTGTGTAAGTTTTCTGTTTTAACACAGTGATATTCTAAATTTGTACCTGGAAAGTATCTCTGGTCCTCCCCACCCACCTTAAATTATTAATACGTATTAGAGGTATAACATAGCCACCAAATAGTTTTGCAAAATGAATAATTATATCAAGGCCTCATTTTGTGCCCATGCTAGAAGAATCTTGGTAAAAATGTTTTAGTCTGGACACAAACTCATTTGTATAACACAGTGAGAATCTCCACCCCCACCCTGACCCCCACATACACACAAAAGAATGAGGAAAATTAAGTGAGGGAAAGTGAACATTTAGAAAAGATGGGTGATTGTGGCAATGGCATATGATTCCTATTTCCAGCATCATTGAACTCAAAATTGGGTATTAGAGTGAGAAGGTGACAATGCAAGGATGAATGAAAGCTAATGAATGCTGCTCTACAATACTCTTGGGACACCAAGAGCAAGGCATGTTGGGACTATTACTAGGGTTAATGGAAAAGGCACTGGCAAATACGGTGCTAGGACTGCCAATGACGGATGCAGCAATTACGGTGTCAGTGGCAAGCATACCAGCTGTGATGCCTCAGTAACTTCAATGTTAGGAACTGGGACCAGAGATTAACACTCAGGATCATTGCTACTGAGGTATCAGTGGTACTTTTAGTAGATAGCAACTCTGGTCACATAAGTCCTCCTTTTTGGATGTAGTGTTGATTAGAGACACCAGTGAAGCAGCAAAGAAAGAAAATAGACAACATCTGTTATCCAAGATGTTAATCCTTGGAACACTCAGTTAATCCTTGGAACACTCATCAAGCATCCTCTGGTCATTTCTAGACAATTTTAGGAGAAACATGTGGCAGGACAGATTTTGGTTAGAGGTGTTGAGAGAGTGTCAGTGAAATGCTATTTTATTTTTCAGTTGTGATCTGAGAATCACTGGTCACATTTTGTATAATTTGGGTAAGCAAAAACATAACAAAAGCAATACTTGATTCTAATGCAAACAACACACATTTAAAGTTTACTACAATAATATTTATTTTTTCTGGTAACAAGACTAATATGTTGAGAATCTAGTCTATTCTAGCCAATGCACTTACATCTAATCTTTATAATGAAAGGGCTTCATTCTTTGGTTACTTCAACTCTCTCAAATCAACAGGCTCCCTTCTTTACTCACATCACTCTGAATAACAAACTGTAATATCTTATTTAAACAAGGACATTAATAAAACCTTCCCTCCACTTCCTCCTTCATTTTGATGAAGATGTTCATGTTAAGACCATTGATCACTTCATTCTGTAAGATCCACAGGAAACATTTTGTTTTACCTGAATGACATTCATCAACATCTGACATAATTGTCTATTTGCTTCTCAGTTTTCCTCCTATCACTTCACCCTACTACACTTCCTTCTTATTTTTCTGAACACTTGTACTAAGTCTTCATTATCATTCTTCCATTTTTTCTGACCTGTACATGGTATAGTTGTTTAGTTTTGGGCTTAGAACCCCTTCCTTTTTTCTCTGAATTTTGTCCCTAGGCGAGCTCTCTCCTGTACTTTGATGATGTCAAATAACATTAATATGGATCTTTGTGATTTTTATGTATATGTCAGGAATCTCTCTAATCAGCTCATTTTTATGTTAAAGAACCTACTTGAAGTCTTCACTTAAATCTTGCAAACATATAAAACTGAACGTTTAATTTTGTGTCCACCCCTTGTTTCCTCCTATTCTTCTACAGTTTATTTCAGTTCAGTTCAGTTGCTCAGTCATGTCTGACTCTTTGCAACCCCATGAATTGTAGCACGCCAGGCCTCCCTGTCCATCACCAACTCCCGGAGTTCACTCAAACCCGTGTCCATTGAGTCGGTGATGCCATCCAACCATTTCATCCTCTGTCATCCCTTTCTCCTCCTGCCCAGCATCTTTCCCAGCATCAGGGTCTTTTCAAATGAGTCAGTTCTTTGCATCAGGTAGCCAAAGTAGAATCCCAGGGATGGGGGAGCCTCGTGGGTTGCCGTCTATGGGTCAGGCAGAATCAGACATGACTGAAGTGATTTAGCAGCAGCAGCAGCAGCCAAAGTATTGGAGTTTCAGCTTCAACATCAGTCCTTCCAATGAACATCCAGGACTGATCTCTAGAATGGACTGGATGGATTTCCTTGCAGTCCAAGGGACTCTCAAGAGTCTTCTCCAACACCACAGTTCAAAAGCATCAATTCTTCAGTGCTCAGCTTTTTTCACAGTCCAACTCTCACATCCATACATGACCACAGGAAAAACCATAGCCTTGACTAGACAGACCTTTGTTGACAAAGTAACATCTCTGCTTTTCAATATGCTGTCTAGGTTGATCATAACTTTTCTTCCAAGGAGTAAGCGTCTTTTACTTTCATGGCTGCAGTCACCATCTGCAGTGATTTTGGAGCCCAGAAAAATAAAGTCTGACACTGTTTCCACTGTTTCCCCATCTATTTACCATGAAGTTATGGGACCGGATGCCATGATCTTAGTTTCTGAATGTTGAGCTTTAAGCCAACTTTTTCACTCTCCTCTTTCACTTTCATCTGTGAATGGTGCCACCAACTATTCATATCCTTTATGTCTTCCTTCCCTTCTCATACAAACCTCTCAGTCCAACCCATAAACCCTAGATTTTCAATCCTCCTTCTGGCACATTTTGTCTGTAGCCATGTGTTTTAGTGAGGGCTTCCCAGGTGGCTCACTGGTAAAGAATCCACCTGCCAATGCAGGAGACATGGGTTCGATTCTTGGGTTTGTAATATCCCCTGGAGGTGGAAATACCAACCTACTCCAGTGTTCCTGCCTGGAAAATTCCATGGATAGAGGGGCCTGGTGGGCTACAGCCCATGGAATTGCAAGGAGTTGGACATGACTGAGCACAGCACAGCACGTGTGATTTTAGACTCTGGAACTGAAAATAATAAACTGCTCTTACACATTCCATTCATTCAATCAAAACATATGGACTATATATTTAAAATAAACATAACACTATCCATCATTTCATTCAACATTAAACTAATGAGAACCTATACAGTTTTTCCATCAAATAATCCATTGCTTTTTAGCAGCTATAGCACTAGATACTTATTCATTTGCTGGTTGTGTATGTTGTCAGATATTACTTTTGAATCTTGTAAGGGAATTTTAAAAGGAACATAATGGCCCATGGGAAACCTTGTAAATTTAGAAAGAAACAGTCACCTGCAAAATAGTAACCGTGTTTACTCACTAAACAATTATAGCTGAATTCTCTTTAGAGAAATAAACAAGCTATTCAGCTCCTTCAAATTGATTTTTACCTTTATATACATTATACTTATTTTGGCCACCCCTTTTCTTAAAAACCACTAAACATATGAACCTTATAAAGTTATTTGTACCTAAAATAAACTAGTAAGACATTATTACTATTCCTCACTCTTTTCCCTTAGAGACAATGTGCTTTCTTCACTCTGACTTTTGCTTTAATATTTGTGAAAATTAAAGGATGATGCATCTTAAATAGACAGCTTTGATTTGCATAAAATACAAGTTTGCCCAAGCTCTTGAAAGCACTTCAGAGAGTACTTAAAGGCTGAGAATATTTCCCTGCTCATTATATATGCAACACTCAACTGCATCTGGTGATATATATTTTATTAACAGTGTTTCCCTGTCTCCCTGCCCAAATATATTGATTTACTCATCACACCTACCCTTTCTCTCCCTATTCCTATTTGGATAGAGTGCCATTGTGTATGGAGGTGGGTGGGGACAGGAGAGAAAAAGGGAAGGAGTTTTGAGTCAAAGCACAGGAAACTGCTCCAAGATGAATAGGATGAGACTTAGTGTGCTTTTCTGAAGAGGCAAGGGAGGAAAGGAGGGGGAAGTAGACAAATATAGACAGCCTCTACCCTTGCCAAGAATTTTAATTTGCGTGAATATTTAGACAGTGCTTGGATGCTCAAGTACATTGAGGGGGAAATATCCTTACTTTTGTGAGTACATTAATCCACATTTTTTTTATCATCTTGTTTTTCATCAATTTACTTCTTCCTTCCTTCCTTTCTGCCTTTCTCTCTCTGCTTTGTTCCCTTCCTTCCATCCTTTATTAGTTCACTTTTTTGCTGGTCTAGTATAAACAGTGCATCTTAATTTTCCATTGGAGAAAATCAAAATGTTACCTCATCAGTACAAGGTTTAGCATAGCTCTCAGAAACTGTGCTGTGGCAAGTGTGTTCCCCAAGCCAACACAGGTTCTCATTAACACTTACCTGAACTCTATTGAAAATATTTAGCTGGGCTTCTAAATTGCAATCTTCCTTTGTTGTATTGTTTATGTAATCATCTTATAGTTACTGTACATACACATACACACACACACACATATATATATAGCACATATATATTTTGATAAAAGATAAACTGAGGCACATGAAAACTCTGGTCCCATGGTTCCATGATACTTGTATACTAAATGAATTCCTTTAGATTTCATTAGAATGCAGATTCCCAAAGCCTATCTACAAAATTTGATTTACTTGTTCTTGGAATGTCTCATGAATCTCCATTTTTTAAAAAAGATGATTCTGATATATAACAGCCTAATCACATTTTTTCCTGATAGCTCAGTTGGTAAAGAACCCACTTGCAATGCAGAAGACCCTGGTTCAAGTCCTGGGTCGGAAAGATAGCTGGAGAAGGGATAGGCTACCCATTCCAATATTCTTGGACTTCCCTTCTAGCTCAGGTGGTAAAGAATCTGCCTGCAATGTGGGAGACCCGGGTTTGATCCCTGGGTTGGGAAGATCCCCTGGAGAAGGGAATGGCTACCCACTCCAGTATTCTGGACTGGAGAATTCCATGGACCTTAGTCCATGGGGTTGCAAAGAGTCGGACATGAATGAGCGACTTTCACTTACTTAATTACATTAAACTTCTCAATATACTCATAAACAATACCTACTTCATTCTCCATATTTTTAGTAGTTTCTTCTTTTAGAATATTCTGAATTTCACAAAAATCAAGTCAAAAGTCTCCTGTATATCACTGTCTAGACTAAAATAACCCTGTCTCATCAGTCCTTCCCAGCACCTCACCCATGCTCCCAACTGTCTTTGATACTGTGTTAAAGTAAGTCAGTCTTGGGATTTCTCAGGTGGCTCAGTGGTAAAAAATCCACCTTGTAATGCAGTGGGTTGAGAAGATCCCCTGGAGAGGGAAATGGCCACCCACTCCAGTATTTTTGCCAGGGAAATTCCATGGACAGAGGAGCCTGGTGGGCTACAGTCCATGGGGTCACAAAGAGTCAGACATGACTGAAAGACTAAACAATAACAACAATAATAAGTTTTGTTTCACTTGACAATTGTGTTTGTTTTTGCAAGCTTTTGTTAGTGTTTGCATTTCTTATATTGGTGCAGTGACTGACACATAATTGTGACACAGAAAAACATATTTTAGGAATAAGCATAGAGTTTTCCTTTTCTTTCAGAATATTTGATGTGGAGATATGTATAAAAACACTAGCTATATGTAATTTCCTCATTTTTATTTTCAATTATACATTTAAAACATATAAAATAACATTTAAATAAGTTTAATTAAATAAATACAAAGGGTGTCCCTGGTGGTTCAGAGATAAGGAATCCTCCTGCCAATGCAGGAGACTTGGGTTCAATCCCTGGGTGGGGAAGATCCCCTGGAGAAGGAAATGGCAACCCACTCCAGTATTCTGGCCTGGAGAATTCCATGGACAGAGGAGCCTGGTGAGTCCACGGGGTCACAAAAGAGTCAGACATGACTTAGTGACTAAATGACAACAACAACAAATAAATACTAAAGGTCTCCAAAACCTACAACCCAGAGAAAATACATTTGCTGACATTTCTTGTAGATCTTTCAACTATCTTATACACAAAATATTCTTTTTCTTTCAATAAAAAAAGGGTGGTTGCATTTTAGAATTTGCTTTAATTTTTTAATCAACAGATTGTATTTCTTAGAGCAGTATTAAAGTTGCAGAAAGGACAGAGAGATGCTCAGCCCTACTCTTCAGGCCACCCCCCCCCATCCTTTATCCACCAAGTCTTTCCCTATTGTTAACATCTATCATTGGTGTGATACATTTATTAAAATTGATAAACCAATACTGATACCTATTATTAACTCAAGTCCGTAGTTACTTTATTGTTTTTTTTTTTAATTGGAGTATAGTTGCTTTACAATGTTATGTTAGATTCTGCTGTACAACAAAGTGAATCAGTAAAATTATACATATATCCCCTCGCTCCTGGACCTCCCTACCCCCCACCCCTATATCCCACCCCTCTAGGTCATCACAGAGCTGATCTCCCTGTGCTATAGTGCAGGTTCCTACTGGCTATCTATTTTACGCATAGTAGTATATGTATGTCAATCCTGATCTCCCACTTTGTCCCACTCTCCCAATCCTCCTCCATGTCCAGATGTCCTTTTTCTATGTTGGCATCTACTGCTGCCCTGGAAATAGGTCCCCCTGCACCACTTTTCTAGATTTCATATATATGCATTAAAATATGATATTTGTTTTTATCTTTCTGATTTACTACAGCCTATATGGGGTTCATTCTTGGTGTTTTACATTTCTTTGGGTGTAATATCATGTATTCACAATTATATTATCATAAAAAATAGTTTAACTGCCTTAAAATTCCCTGGGCATCACTGATCCTTTTATTCTCTGTATTGTTTTGCCTGTTTCAGATGTCAGCTAGTTGGAATCATATGGTATGTAACCTTTTCAGATTGACTTCTTTCACTTATCAATATGTATTAAAGGTTTCTCCATTGTCTTTTATGGGTTGATAGCTCATTTCTTTTTATTGCTGAATATTATTACATTACTGGATGAGTCATAGTTTTCATATCCATTAACTTATTGAGGGACATTTTAATTGCTTCTGTACTCAGTCTCTTAGTCGTGACCTCTTGGACCATAGCCCACCAGGCTCCTCTGTCCTTGTAATTTTCCAGGCAAGAATGATCCAGGGATCAAACCTGCATCTCTTGTGTCTCCTGAATTGGCAGGGGGATTCTTTACTACTAACACCACCTAGGAAGCCCCTTAGTTGTCTCTAAGTTTTGGAAGCTATGAATAAAGCTCCTATAAATACCCAAGTGCAAGATTTTGCATGTTCATAGTTTTCAATGTATTTTGGCAAAAGACTAGGACAAAGATTGCTGCGTAAAGTGGTTACTCTATGTTCGAGTTTGTAAGAAATATCCAGTTTCTTCCAATGTGATTGTACTATTTTGTATTCCCATCAACATGAATGAGAGTTAATCTTACTTCATATCTCACCTGGATGTGGTGTTGTCAGTATTTTGGATTTTAGACATTCTGGAAGATGTGTAATGGTTCTCATTATTGTTTTAATTTTCAATCCCTTAATGACATATGATTGCAATCAACCTTTTATATACTTATCTGTATATCTTCTTTGGTATGATGTCACTTCAGATCTTTTGTCCTGCTTTTCTTTTCACTTATTTTGAAATTTCCAAATCATAAGTTTCTTAAAAAAAAAAAAAAACAGATGTCTATTTTTGACAGT
The DNA here is from genome assembly GCF_029407905.1 of Bubalus kerabau. Classification (NCBI taxonomy): domain Eukaryota; kingdom Metazoa; phylum Chordata; class Mammalia; order Artiodactyla; family Bovidae; genus Bubalus; species Bubalus kerabau. Next base: position 79,797,596 of record NC_073627.1, on the reverse strand, counting down.
ATCTACAAAATAGTGTAACTTAGGAAATTTATATGTTGATATGGTAGATTTTCTCCCCTAAATATTCTTATAAATATTTTCTAGTTGAACTAAAGTGATTCTGTAAGTTCGGCTAGGTATCTTTATAAAGTAGGAATAAATGTCTGAAATTAGTAAGTCTCATTCAAGTAGCAAACATAGACAGGTTATTTAGAAGACTTAACTTCTAATGTACAATCATAGAAGATGCCACTCAAGTTGGTTCCTATAATGTAAGCTGTGTAGACAGGAGCTATTAAATAGAAAAGCCTAAGCATAAAATTCTGATAGTCACTTAAATGTATATAATCTCCCTTCAGAAACACATATGGCATTATTTAATATAGGCATCATTATACATAATTGATTTTATTTAAAATATACACTATTAAGAGCAAATTATAGTTTTATTACTGATCGTGACAAAATACTACGTTAAAAAATCACTTGTGAATCAAAGGATATAAAAACTAGTTATCATTTTTGCCTCAGGACATGTAAAGTTTCAGGACAAGAGACAGTGTAATGGGAACAGTATAATATATATTGTGGTAGAATTTCTATGTAAGAAATCTAGTGACAAAAAATTACTGGAGAGGATTTTGACATACATGTAAAGACTCATATTTTACAATGTTAATATTTACTCCACACTGAAACACTGATTCCTTTTTCATAAATGCTTATGAATACCCCACTTCCATATTCAGAATTACAGTGCCCTCACCATGAAAAGAAATGTGCTTTATCTACTTCATTAGCCCTTGTATGAATGTGCTTCAGTAATATATATTCTATAGATTTCTGAGAAATTCAAGAGAAAGACTTCTGTGGTATGGTTATGGAGTTATATTTAGAACAACAAAGGATAGAGAAGAAATTTAGAAAACAGAAACCTACAAAAGATGTGTGGTTTTTGTACAGTTATGTTGCCAAACTGATTCAGTAAAACAAAGTGAGTGTAGCCAAGTAAATTATGTTCACTCATAGAAACCTCCTGCTACATATGTTTTTGTGTGTGTGTGTGTATGTATTTTATGGTTTACGACTATTTTATTTTATTTTTTTTAAACATGACTTCTTAAAGGCACTCAAAAAATTTTGTAAGTTGTTTAAAACTGTAGTCATTATAGCCATTTGCTAGACTACTTTAGAAATGCAGTGAATAATTAGAATGAGAGGCATTGGGCATGATAGTATATTCTTCTCTGTGCTATATGCCAATGGAAAATTAAAGATGTGTCCTGGTTTCTTTCCATATGTATCACATAATCTAATGGTTGCTGCTGCTGCTAAGTCGCTTCAGCCGTGTCCGACTCTGTGACCCCATAGACGCCAGCCCACCAGGCTCCCCCATCCCTGGGATTCTCCAGGCAAAAACACTGGAGTGGGTTGCCATTTCCTTCTCCAATGCATGAAAGTGAAAAGTGAAGTCGCTCAGTCATGTCCGACTCTTAGTGACCCCATGGACTGCAGCCCACCAGGCTCCTCCATCCATGGGATTTTCCAGGCAAGAGTACTGGAGTGGGGTGCCATGGCCTTTTCCGAAACTAATGGTTAAGTACTTCAATAATCAATCACTGTTATATTATCATACATCAAAATAAACAGTTGAAATTCTAATAGTCATCTCAAAATGGATGTTTCCAAATCTTAACTACTATTTCCATTACCCTCCTGACTCTAGCATTCTCCAGTCACCATCTCAGTTAAATATACTTCCAGTCTTCTTGTTGTCAGGCTCTAATACCTGGAGTTATCCCTGATCTTCTCTTTCTCTCACACTCTTCATCCATGCCTCCAGGAAATTAACGTTATTTTATTTAGAAGGTATCTTCACAACCTGAATATTCACTACTTGTACTGCTATCAGCAGATCAGAGATACCATCAACTTTTTTCTAAATTATTGCAATAACCTCCTGGACTGTTTCCTTGTTTTTAAACCTGTCCCCCTGTTTACTTTGAAATTCTAATGTCTTAACATAGACATTGTGTTATGTTATATCTAATGTCTGATCCTTAACATAGAGCAGCCAGGATGAATATTAAGACAACTTAGAATATCACACTCAAATCTTACTAAAATACTATTTTAAATGGCTCTTCATTTCATTCACAATAAAGCTAGAATCCTTATATAGTCTCAAAAGTAATGGTAAGACCCTAATTACCTCTAGATAGCATCTTTTTTGCCCTACCCTGTATTCACTAAACTCCTTCATGTTTCTTTAACCAAAGTTTACTCTTGCCTCAGTGGTATTGCTTCAGTCTTCTAGCTGCAGTTAATTTTCCCCAGATACATCCTTGGTTAAATTTCTAGCCAATGTTAAGCTTTGTTCACATCTCACCTTCTCAGATAGGTTTCCCTGAATGACTCTAATTCATATTGTAACCTGTTCCCTCCACCCCTATTTCACCTCCTCATGTCTTTCATATCTGATCCCTTTTTTATGCTCTATTCTTTTCTGTTTGCTCTACAGTCTTCTTAAGGACACTCAAACACAGTTCTGTCTCAGTCTCTGTGGGGTCTCTGGGTCCTGGTGAGCACAAGGTATGTTTGAGCTGCAGGGGCAGGGGCTCTGGGTGTAGTAGACCTGTGTATGGCATAAGCCCTCTTGGAGGAGGTCGCCTTTAACCCCACCACAGTAGCCACCAGAACTTACACAGGACTGGTGAAATAGACTTTTGGAGGGCACAAGCAGAACCTTAGTGCACCAGAACCCAGGAGAAAGGAGCAGTGACCCCACAAGAGACTGACCCAGACTTGCCTGTGAGTGTCTAGGAGTCTCCAGTGGAGGTGTGTGTTAGCGGTGGCCTGCTGCTAGGGTCCAGCACTGAGTGCAGGGTTTGCGCATGGGGCGTTTTGAAGGAGGTCACCATTGTCTTCATCTGCAGGTCGAACAACAGGGAGGGAACACAGTCCTGTTCAGGGACAGAATAGTGGATTAAAGATTTACTGAGAATGACCCCAGTGGAAAATTCTGAAAGAGATGGGAATACCAGACCACCTAACTGGACTTTTGAGAAACCTATATGCAGGTCAGGAAGCAACAGTTAGAACTGGACATGGAACAAAAGACTGGTTCCAAATAGGAAAAGGAGTACGTCAAGGCTGTGTATTGTCACCCTGCTTATTTAACTTATATGCAGAGTACATCATGAGAAATGCTGGGCTGGAAGAAGCACAAGCTGGAATCAAGATTGCAGGGAGAAATATCAGTAACCTCAGATATGCAGATGACACCACCCTATGGCAGAAAGTGAAGAGGAACTAAAGAGCCTCTTGATGAAAGTGAAAGAGGAGAGTGAACAAGTTGGCTTAAAGCTCAACATTCAGAAAACGAAGATCATGGCATCTGGTCTCATCACTTCATGGCAAATAGATGGGGAAACTGTGGAAACAGTGTCAGACTTTATTTTCTGGGTTCCAAAATCACTGCAGATGGTGACTGCAGCCATGAAATTAAAAGACACTTGCTTCCTGGAAGAAAAGCTATGACCAACCTAGATAGCATATTGAAAAGCAGAGACATTACTTTGCCAACAAAGGCCCGTCTAGTCAAAGGTATGGTTTTTCCAGAAGTCATGTATGGATGTGAGAGCTGGACTGTGAAGAAAGCTGAGCACCAAAGAATTGATGCCTTTGAACTGTGGTGTTGGAGAAGACTCTTGAGAGTCCTCTGGACTGCAAGGAGATCCAACCAGTCCATTCTAAAGGAGATCAGTCCTGGGTGTTCTTTGGAAGGAATGATGCTAAAGCTGAAACTCCAGTACTTTGGCCACCTCATGCAAAGAGTTGACTCATTGGAAAAGACTCTGATGCTGGGAGGGATTGGGGGCAGGAGGAGAAGGGGACGATAGAGGATGAGATGGCTGGATGGCATCACTGACTCGATGGATGTGAGTTTGAGGGAACTCAGGGAGCTGGTGATGCACAGGGAGGCCTAGTGTGCTGCAATTCATGGGGTTGCAAAGAGTCAGACAGGACTGAGCGACTGAACTGAACTGAACTGAAAATGGCCCTGCCCATCAGAACAACACTCAGTTTCTCCCTCAGTCACTCTCCCCCATCAGGAAGCTTCCATAAGCCTCCTACCTTCTCCATCAGAGGGCAGACAGAATGAAAACCACAATCACAGAAAACTAACCCATCTGATCACATGGACCACAGCCTTGTCTAACTCAATATAACTATGAGCCATGCAGTGTAGGGCTAACCAAGATGGCTAGTCATGGTGGAGAGTTCTGACAAAATGTGGTCCACTGGAGAAGAAAATGACAAACCACTTCAGTATTCTTGCCTTGAGAACCCCATGAAGAGTATGAAAAGGCAGAAAGATAGGACACTGAAAGATGAACTCCCCAGGTCAGTAGGTGCTCAATAAGCTACTGGTAATCAGTGGAGAACTAATCCCAGAGAGAATGAAGAGACAGAGCCAAAGAAAAACAACACCCAGTGGTAGATGTAACTAGTGATGGAAGTAAACTCTGATGCTGTAAAGAGCAATATGGAATAGGAACCTGGAATGTTAGGTCCATAAATCAAGGCCAATTGGAAGTAGTCAAACAGGAGATGGCAAGAGTGAACATTGAAATTTTAGGAATCAGTGAACTAAAATGGACTGGAATGGGTGAGTTTAACTCAGATGACCATTAGGAGCAAACATAGTAAAAAAAAAAAAAAAAAAAAAAAAGAGTCCGAAATGCAATACTTGGATGCAATCTCAAAAACAACAGAGTGATCTCCATTCATTTCCAAGGCAAACCCTTCAATATCACAGTAATCCAAGTCTATGTCCCGACCAATAATGCTGAAGAAGCTGAAGTTGAACAGTTCTGTGAAGATCTACATGACCGTTTAGAACACCCAAAAAAGATGTCCTTTTCGTTATAGGGGACTGGAATGCAAAAGTAGGAAGTCAAGAAACACCTGGAATAACAGGAAAAATTGGTCTTGGAGTACAGAATGAAGCAGGACAAAGACTAATAGAGTTTTGCCAAGAGAACACACTGATCAGAGCACACACTATCTTCCAACAACACAAGGGAAGACTCTACACATGGACATCACCAGATGGTCAACACCGAAATCACATTGATTATGTTCTTTGCAGCCAAAGATGGAGAAGCTCTATAAAGTCATTGAAAACGACACCAGGAGCTGATTTTGGCTCAGAACTCCTTATTGCCAAATTCAGATTTAAATTGAAGAAAGTAGGGAAAACCACTACACCATTCAGGTATGACCTAAATAAAATCCCTTACGATTATACAGTGGAATGAGAAATAGATTCAAAGGGTTAGATCTGATAGACAGAATTCCTGAAGAACTATGGACAGAGGTTCCTGACATTGTACAGGAGGCAGTGATCAAGACCATCCCCAAGAAAAAGAAATACAAAAAGGTTAAATGGATGTCTGAGTAGGCCTTACAAATAGCTATGAAAAGAAGAGAAGTGAAAGGCAGAGAAGAAAAGGAAAGATATACCCATTTGAATGCAGAGTTCCAAAGAATAGCAAAAGAGAAAAGAAAGCCTTCCTCAGTGATCAATGCAAAGAAATAGAGGAAGACAATAGAATGAGAAAGACTAGAGATTTCTTTAAGAAAATTAAAGATACCAAGGGAACATTTCATTCAAAGATGAGCTCGATAAAGGACAGAAATGATATGGACCTAACAAAAGCAGAAGATATTAGGAAGAGGTGGCAAGAATACATAAAACTGTACAAAAAAGATGTTCATGACCCAGATAGTCATGATGGTATGATCACTCACCTAGAGCCAGACATCCTGGAATGTGAAGTCAAGTGGGCCTTAGGAAGCATCGCTATGAACAAAGCTAGTGGAGGTGATGGAATTCCAGTTGAGCTATTTCAAATTCTGGAAGATGATGCTGTGAAAGTGCTGCACTCAAAATACAAGTAAATTTGGAAAACTCAGCAGTGGCCACAGGACTGGAGAAGGTCAGTTTTCATTCCAATCCCAAAGAAAGGCAATGCCAAAGAATACTCAAGCTACCTCACAATTGCACTCATCTCACATGCTAGCAAAATAATGCTCAAAATTCTCCAAGCCAGGCTTCAACAGTACGTGAACTGTAAACTTCCAGATCTTCAAGCTGAATTTAGAAAAGGCAGAGGAAGCAGAGATCAAATTGCCAACATCCCTTGCATCATCAAAAAAGCAAGATAGTTCCAGAAATACGTCTACTTCTGCTTTATTGACTGTGCCAAAGCCTTTGACTGTGTGGAACACAATAAACTGCGGAAAATTTTTAAAGAGATGGGAATACCAGACCACCTGACCTGCATCCTGAGAAATCTGTATGCAGGTCAAGAAGCAACAGTGAGAACTAGACATGCAACAACAGACTGGTTCCAGATCAGGAAAGGAGAGAGTCAAGGCTGTATAATGTCACCCTGCTTATCTAACTTATATGCAGGGTACATCATGGGAAACATTGGGTTGGATGAAGCACAAGCTGGAATCATATTGCTGGGAGAAATATCAATCACCTCAGATATGCAGATGACACCACCCTTATGGCAGAAAGTGAAGAACTAAAGAGCCTCTTGAGGAAAGTGAAAGAGGACAGTGAAAAAGTGGCTTAAAACTCAACATTCAGAAAACATTCATGGCATCCAGTCCCATCACTTCATGGCAAATAGATGGGGAAACAATGGAAATAGTGACAGACTTTATTTTTTTGGACTCCCAAATCACTGCAGATGGTGACTGCAGCCATGAAATTAAAGGACGCTTGCTCCTTGGAAGAAAAGTTATGAGCAACATATCAGCATGTTGAAAACAGAGGCATTACTTTGCCAAAAAAGATCCATCTAGTCAAAGCTATGTTTTTTCCAGTAGTCATATATGGATGTGAGAGTTGGACTATTAAAGAAATCTGAGCACTGAAGCATCGATGTTTTTGAACTGTGGTGTTGGAGAAGACTCTTGAGAGTCCCTTGGACTGGAAGGAGATGCAACCAGTCCATCCTAAAGGAAATCAGTCTTGAATATTCATTGGAAGGACTAATGCTGAAACTGAAACTCCAATACTTTGTCTACCTGATGCGAAGAACTGACTCATTTGAAAAGAGCTTGATGCAGGAAAAGATTGAAGGCAGGAGAAGGGGATGACAGAGGATGAAATGGCTGAATGGCATCACCGACTCAATGGACATGAGTTTAAGTGAACTCTGGGGGTTGGTGATGGACAGGAAGGCCTGGCATGCTGCAGTCCATTGGGTCCCAAAAAGTTGGACATGGCAGAGCAACTGAACTGACTGAGTCTTCTTAAGGACTAATCAGTTTCTTCTTTAATCCATCTCTTGTCTCATCTGCTATCATAGGCAGCTAAAAGAAGCTGAAAATCTCTAACTGGGATCTCTTTAACCAAAGTAACGAGGTTCATGAATTATGCCTTAATCTCCTAAATAACTCCCTTACAACTGGAAGGAGGCCTATGATCACCCACCTTTCTACCTGGTTAAGGGAAGAGCAACTGAAGCAACCATCCTAATCCCAGTGAAGTAAAAAAGAGAGAGAGAATGGCTAAGGTGGCTGGGACTTGTAGAGCAGAATATTAGCAAGTAGGGAGCTACACAAGAGTTCTAAAAAACATTACAAATAATTACAAAGGGGATACAGCCACAAACTGAATAAACCTTCTTTTAGCTCTTATAGAACTGTCTTCCTTCAGAATCAAAATTACTTTGTACTGTATATATCTACCTATGCTTTGCTTACACCTTTTTTTGTATTCTGTAAACTTTTTGAAGGCAGTTGGTTGTGCATAAAACCATGTATTTTTAGCAATGATCAATATTTGTTGAATTTTTTTAAATGTTAAAGTAGTAAAAAAAAAAAAACGTCTAGCTCATCTTTTTTTTTTTTTTAGGTAAATGGAATCACTTAGTTTGAAGTTATGAATATATATCCATTTTTAAGTTAACTATAATTTTCAGTAACATAATTGATTTCCATTTTGTCTCTTTAAAAATTCTTAACATATCATAATATATACTTAAAAGTTATTAATTGGCATTAGGCATGCTCTTCAACAGTGCCTAGACACTCTTTGTGCTTAGTCGCTCAGTTGTGTACAACTCTTTGTGACCCTTTGGACTGTAGCCCACCAGGCTCCACTGTTCGCAGGATTTTTCAGGCAAGAATACTGGAGTGGGTTGCCATTTTCTTCTCCTGGGGATCTTCCTGACCCAGGGATAAACCCACATCTCCTGTGTCTCCTACATTACAGATGTATTCTTTATCTGCTGAGCCATCTGGGAAGCCCAGACATTCTTTACATCTAAATTAGAAACAAAATTTACTTAAAATACTATGTGTAGCTTGTAAAAAGAAAAAAAGGCTAGTTGTTGGTTTAAACTTCATAACTATTTAAGCTTATGGATTTTATCCAATCCTCAATGCATAATAGAGAAGAAAATTTTACTAACAAATTAAATTTTTAATTTTAAACAGAAACTACCCAAATTAGCTAATTTCTAGCTGTATTTCCTTTACCATGAACTATAGTATGTGGTGATTATATAGGCAGGCTATAACCCTTACCCATTACCTCCTGTTAGTATTTACTAGAAATGGAAAATGATGATTTGAACAAGCCTATAAAATATGATTTATCTTAAAACTCACCAAAGTTTCTTAATAAAATCTTACATCATATTCTAAAACTCTATAGTACTTATGATTATTTTACTTTATAAAATCTGAGATTAATAAACAGGAAGAAATAAAGAAGAAATATGAAGGAAGTATTTTCCCTGAAGTGAAAATTATAGTGTATTTTTATCAATGTTGACTTTCAAAAATAAGGGTGTGGTAGGCTGAATAAGGGAGAAGGCAATGGCACCCCACTCCAGTACTGTTGCCCGGAAAATCCCATGGATGGAGGAGCCTGGTAGGCTGCAGTCCATGGGGTCGTGAAGAGTCAGACACGACTGAGCAACTTCTTTCACTTTCCACTTTCATGCATCGCAGAAGGAAATGGCAACCCACTCCAGTGTTCTTGCCTGGAGAATCCCACGGATGGAGAAGTCTAGTAGGCTGCAGTCCGTGGGGTCGCACAAAGTTGGACACGACTGAAGCGACTTAGCAGCAGCAGCAGCAGGCTGAATAATGGATCCCCTAGAGCTTGTCATGTCCTAATCCCTGGAACTTGTGAATATTATTTTATATGGCAAAAGATGGGAGAAGAGAATAATCTTGATTTATTCAGGTTGACGCTAACTGCAGTCACAAATATCTTTATAAAAGGGAGACATGGGGAAATTTGACACAGACAGGGGAAATCAATGTGACCAGGGAAGCTGAGACTATAGTGATATGGCCATAAGTCAAGGAATGCTGGAGGAAGCAGAGAATAAATTCTCCCTTCGGTTTCCAGAGGGAGTATGATTTGGTCAACATGGCTTTGGCCAAGTGAAACTGAATTAGACACCTGGCCTCCCTAAATGTGAGAGAATACATTTATGTTTGTGGTGATTTGTTGCAGAAGCCAGCAGAAGATAATATAGTATTGTTGATAACTATTTAACTATTCTTAAAGCCTAGTCTTTACGGGTTTCCCAGGTGGTACATGATAAAGGATTTACCTGACAATGTAGGAGACACAAGAGACACAGGTTTTATCCCTGGGTTGGAAAGATCCCCTGGAGATGGAAATGGGAACCCACCCCAGTATTTTCATCTGGAAAATGCTATAGACAGAGGATCCTGACAGGCTACAGTCCATGGGGTCACTAAGAGTTGGACACGAGTGAGCGACTGAGCACAACACCAGCATTGTCTTTAACAGTAGGAAAAAATGAGATTTGTATAGAATCAGATTGTGGAGCTACTCTGTAACTTTTTCTGTTTAAGAAAATAAAAACAAATATTTGTAGTAAATATTTTTATTCCCTGTTCTAGCACCTCATCTAGTCTTAGGACAAGAATCATAATAGGCACTGAATAGGTTCAGGATTCTCAAGGCATTTCATTCGCCCTATTTGAAAACTCAATAGATTTTCCTCCTGAGGAGAACAAATGAATCTGGGCTGTGTTGGCCTCCATTGCCCTATCTTCTCTTTCCACAGTCTTTTACAACTTCTTTTCTTTTGGTTGGGATGCAAAGCTTGAGGAAGGGGAAGAAAAAGGGAACTAAAATTGATCCCATCCCAACTTATCTTCTGATTAAAAATACACTAAAGCACAAGAATAGCTGCTAGAAAAAGAAGTTCCCCCAAAGAAGAGAGGATTATGGAGGAGTTCTCTGGACACATCTGTGTTTTCTCAGATTTGGGGAAATAGATGTAAACCTGGGGCAAATAGAAAAGCACATTCCTGAACTTTGTCCTGCTCACTTTCACTCGTCCATCAATTCCTACCATCTGAAATCTAGTAATTAGATTTTTCTCAGGCCCTTTCAAGTTACAAGGAAAGAAGAATGAGTTAGAAAACCAAAGATGAAAGGGACTTATTAAGTGAATATAAGAAGAAAGGAAATCCAGACAGCTCTCTAAGTGGCTGGACCTGTACTTCAATAAATATTATTTCCATCTTCACTTAAAGCGACCAGAATTCAAAAGCACTATGGAGAGCTGTAACTAATGCTGACAAGTCTTTGACAGGGAGAAAAAAAATTCACCACATTCTGTTGGCTTTAAAACAGGTTTTGGTATAAAGGAACATTTTCTAGAAATGTTTGATAATCCCGCTTTCTTGGATTATATCTGGTATTTCTGGTAGTTCATATTCTAAGCATTTCTATCTTCTTGTTTGCTTGACTTAATTAGTACTCAAGTTGGCAGTAGTTTGGACACTGAAGCAGCAATAGAACTCAATAGGCTTTTCCAGTAAGCACCAGTCTGGGTTTTATAGAATCTATTAGTTTTGGAGGAATCTCTCTTATGGTCTTCTCCTGTTTGACTTATTCAAACAGCTTCTGCTCTTCCTCCTTCTTGTGTCATTTTCTGATTTTTCTCACATAACATTTCATCAGGTTATCTAATTTAAAAAAAAGTTTGGCAACCACTTTCAGTCAAGCTGGGGCCTTAGGCGCTAAATAATTGGCAAGTTCCCATCTGTATTATCACTTCCCTGGTGGCTCAGCCAGTAAAGCGTCTGCCTACAATGTGGGAGACCGAGGTTCAATCCCTGGGTCGGGAAGATCTCCTGGAGAATGAAATGGCAACCCACTCCAGTATTCTTGCCTTGAAAATCCCATGGGTGGAGGAGGCTGGTAGGCTACAGACCATGGGGTCACAAAGAGTCGGACAAGACTGAGTGACTTCACATTCACGTTCATCTGTATTATATGTTAACGCAGGTACAGAAAATAAAAGGATGCATTTTCTGTATAGATATAGTAGCGATAGAATTAACTAGAAGCTTATTTACTATTTAAAAAAATAACCATACACTAATAATTCTAAATAGTATTAGTGATAAAACATTCCTCCTTGCTGGGGCCCATAGCTGCAACTGCTCCTGTCTATCTTGATATGCCATTTATAAGTAGCCTTCATCTTCTCCATTCTTATGAATTATATCTTAGAAGAACTTTTTTACATGTTTTCCTATTTTTTAATTTTTTATTTTGTATTTGAGTATAGCTGATTAACAATGTTGTGATAGCTTCAAGTGGACAAAAAGGGATTCATTCATACATATATCCATTTTCCCCCAAACTCCCCTCCTATCCAGTTGGCCACATAATATTGAGCAGAGATCTGTGTGCTATACAGTAGGAATTTGTTGATTATCTGTGTTAAATATAGCAGTGTATATATGTTGATTGCAAGCTTCCTAACTATTCTGTCCTCCCATCTTTCCCCCTGGCAACCATAAGGTTACTTATTAACTTTATATTTTTTATTGAGAAATAATTTACAGATGGTAAAATACACAACCCTTAGGTATTCAACTTGATGTATTCAAACAATTGAACCCTTGCAACCACCCATCTTAATAAAAATATAGAACATATCCATTAACCAGAAATATATCTTTAGTTCACTTCTAGTCAATTCAAAGCCAGCCCCAAACACCTCATTTCTAATTTTTTCACTGTCAATTACATTTTCATATTCTTGAATGCCATTTAAATGAAATGTGTCCAGCTATATTTTCTTATTGATCTGTGTGTCTGTTTTTGTGCCAGTACCTTATTGCTTTGATGACTGTAGTTTTGTAGTATAAAGTCAGGGAGGGTGATACCTCCAACTTTGTTCTCCCCACCCCCCCTTAAGATTGGTTATTCAGGATCTTTTGTGGTTGCATATAAATTTTAGGATTATTTGTTCTGATTTTGTGAAAAATTCATGGTATTTTTTATAACAGGGAGTGCAATAAATCTATAGATAGTTTTGGGAAGTACAGGGACTTCCCTGGTGGCTCAGATGGTAAAGCGTCTGCCTACAATGTGGGAGACCTGGGTTCAGTCCCTGGGTTGGGGAGATCTCCTGGAGAAGGAAATAGCAACCCATTCCAGTATTCTTGCCTGGAAAATCCCATGGACGGAGGAGCCTGGTAGACTACAGTTCATGGGGTTGCAAAGAGTTGGACATGACTGAGCAACTTCACTTTCATTTTGGACAGTATGGACATTTTAACAGTATTCAATCTTCCAACTCATTAACATGGGATATCTTTCCAATTTTTATCACCTTCAATTTCCTTCATCAATGTTTTATTTTTTTTCCTGTATGTTAATGTTGCATCCTGCAACTTTTCTGAATTAATTCATTCTCACAGTTTTGATGGAGACTTTAAGGTCTTATGTTACCTACAAATACTGACACATTTAATTCTTTCTTCCCAATTGAGACACCTTTTATTTCTTTTTTTCCATTATTTCATTAAAAAAAAAAAGAAATCTGATTGGTGTGGCTAGGAATTCAAAGGGTGAAAATGTTAGTCACTCAGTCATGTCTGCCCATGGACTATAGCCCACCAGGCTCCTCTGTCCATGGTATTCTCGAAGCAAAAATACTGGGGTGGGTTGTCCTTTCCTTCTCTAGGGGATTTTCCTGATCCAGGAATCAAACCCAGGGTTCCTGCACTGCAGGCAGATTCTTTACCATCTGAGCCACTAGGAATCCAAATAATATAGTAAATGGAAGTGGCAGGAATGGGCATCCTTGTCTTATACATGATTTAGGAGGAAAAGCTTCAGCCTTTCACCACTGAGTATGATAAATGTTGGTTTGTCATAAATAGTCTTTATTATGTTATGTCCCCTGTATACCCATTTGATGAAAATTTTATTATGAATGGATATTAAATTTAATCAAATGCTTTTTATGCATCTATTGAGATGATAAGGTGATTTTTATCTTTCTTTTTGTTAATGTGATAATCACGATGGTGTGATCACTGACCTAGAGCCAGACATCCTGGAATGTGAAGTCAAGTGGGCCTTAGAAAGCATCACTACGAACAAAGCTAGTGGAGGTGATGGAATTCCAGTTGAGCTATTCCAAATCCTGAAAGATGATGCTGTGAAAGTGCTGCATTCAATATGCCAGCAAATTTGGAAAACTCAGCAGTGGCCACAGGACTGGAAAAGGTCAGTTTTCATTCCAATCCCAAAGAAAGGCAATGCTAAAGAATACTCAAACTACCGCACAATTGCACTCATCTCACACGCTAGTAAAGTAATGCTGGATTCATTTTGATATTTGGCAAAACTAATACAATTATGTAAAGTTTAAAAATAAAATAAAATAAAAAAAAAAAGATAAAAAAAAAAAATTCTCCAAGCCAGGCTTCAGCAATATGTGAACCGTGAACTTCCTGATGTTCAAGCTGGTTTTAGAAAAGGCAGAGGAACCAGAGATCAAATTGCCAACATCCGCTGGATTATGGGAAAAGCACGAGAGTTCCAGAAAAACATCTATTTCTGCTTTCTTGACTATGCCAAAGCCTTTGACTGTGTGGATCACAAGAAACTGTGGAAAATTCTGAAAGAGATGGGAATACCAGACCACCTGATCTGCCTCTTGAGAAATCTGTATGCAGGTCAGGAAGCAGCAGTTAGAACTGGACATGGAACAACAGACTGGTTCCAAATAGGAAAAGGAGTTTGTCAAGGCTGTATATGGTCACCCTGCTTATTTAACTTATATGCAGAGTAGATCATGAGAAACACTGGGCTGGAAGAAGCACAAGCTGGAATCAAGATTGCCAGGAGAAATATCAATAACTTCAGATATGCAGATGACACCACCCTTATGGCAGAAAGTGAAGAGGAACTCAAAAGCCTCTTGATGAAAGTGAAAGTGGAGAGTGAAAAAGTGGGCTTAAAGCTCAACATTCAGAAAACGAAGATCATGGCATCTGGTCCCACCACTTCATGGGAAATAGATGGGGAAACAGTGGAAACAGTGTCAGACTTTATTTTTCTGGGCTCCAAAATCACTGCAGATGGTGACTGCAGCCATGAAATTAAACGACGCTTACTCCTTGGAAGGAAAGTTATGACCAACCTAGATAGCATATTCAAAAGCAGAGACATTACTTTGCCAACAAAGGTCCATCTAGTCAAGGCTATGGTTTTTTCTGTGGTCATGTATGGATGTGAGAGTTGGACTGTGAAAAAGGCTGAGTGCTGAAGAACTGATGCTTTTGAACTGTGGTGTTGGAGAAGATTCTTGAGAGTCCCTTGGACTGTAAGGAGATCCAACCAGTCCATTGTGAAGGAGATCAGCCCTGGAATTTCTTTGGAAGGAATGATGCTAAAGCTGAAACTCCAGTACTTTGGCCACCTCATGCGAGGAGTTGACTCATTGGAAAAGACTCTGATGCTGGGAGGGATTGGGGGCAGGAGGAGAAGCGGACGACAGAGGATGAGATGGCTGGATGGCATCACTGACTCAATGGACGTGAGTCTGAGTGAACTCCGGGAGTTGGTGATGGACAGGGAGGCCTGGCGTGCTGCAGTTCATGGGGACACAAAGAGTCGGACACAACTGAGCGACTGATCTGATCTGATCACAATGATTATGCTGAACCATCCTTGTGACTCTGGAGTGAATTAAACTTGTTCATAGTGTATGACCCTTTTTATGTATGGTTAGATTTACTTTGCTCATGTTTTGTTGAGGACTTTGGCATTTATGTTCATCAAGGGTATTGGCTTGAATCTTTTTTCTGTTTTTAGTGGCTTTGTCTGGTTTTCATATCGTGGTAGTAGTCATCTCATAGAAGGAATTAGAGAGTGTTCTGTCCTCTTCAATTTTTTGAAATAGATTGAGAAAGTGAAAGAAAATGAAGTCACTCAGTCATGTCTGACTATTTGTGACCCCATGGACTGTACCAGGCTCCTCAGACCATGGAATTTTCCAGGCAAGAGTACTGGGGTGGGTTCCCATTTCCTTCTTCAGGGGATCTTCCTGACTCAGGGATTTAACCGAGGTCTCCCGCATTGCAGGCAGATGCTTTACCGTCTGAGCCACCAGCGAAGCCCATAGATTGAGAAGGATAGGTATAAGCTCTTTCATGTTGGGTAGAATTCCCATGTAGCCATCTGGTTCTGAACTTTTGTTTGATGAGAGGATTTATCTTGTTTTTACAAATTCAGTTTCACTACTAGTGATCAGACTGTTCAGACTTTGTATTTCTTACTGATTCAATCATGCTAAACTGTAGATTTCTAGGAATTCACCCATTTATTCTAGATTGTCCAACTTGTTGGTATAGGGCTGTTTATCGTATTCTCTTATGGCTTTTTTCATGCTGCTGCTAAGTCGTTTCAGTCATGTCCGACTCTATGCGACCCCATAGATGGAAGCCCACCAGGTTCCCAGGTCCCTGGGATTCTCCAGGCAGGAACACTGGAGTGGGTTGCCATTTCCTTCTCCAATAAATGAACGTGAAAAGTGAAAGGGAAGTCGCTCAGTCATGTCCAACTCTTAGCGACCCCATGGACTGCAGCCTACCAGGCTCTGCCATCCATGGGATTTTCCAGGCAAGAGTACTGGAATGGGGTGCCATTGCCTTCTCCAGGCTTTTTTCATATATCGGTGATATTGGATGTAATTTTTCCATGTCTATTCCTTGTTTATTTGAGTTTGCTCAGTTTTTGTCATGATGAACCTTTATTTAAAGGCTTTTAAAGCCTTTTAAAGCCTTTATTTAAGGGCTTTTCCAAAAACCACCTTTTTGTTTCACAGATCTTTTCTATTGTTTTCTTTCTTTCTGTCTTTTAAAAATTTATGTCCTCACTGATCTTATTTCCTTCCTTTTGCTGAATGTGGGCTCTGCTTATTCTTCTTTGTATAGTGACACGAGATGGTAGTTTAGGTTGTTTATTTGAGATATTTCTTGTTCCCTCAGTTAATACTGTGCCTCTCTAAACTTTCCTCTTAAGACTGGTTTTGATATGTCCTACAGATTTTCAAGATTTTTTTTTTTAAATTTTCACTTGTTTGACGTATTTTTTTTAGATCCTCTTTAATTTCTACTTTGATCTATCGGATTTTAATAGCATGTTGTTTGGTCTTCACATTGTTTTCACTTTTTCTCATTTTTTTCCTCCTGTTATTGATTTCTAGATTCATACTAGAAATCCTGTGGTCAGGAAAAATGGTTGATATAATTGATTTCCTTTTAAATTTGTTAAAACTTGTTTTGTGGCCCACTTGAAAAGAATGTATATTCTGCCATTTTTTGGATGGACTGCCCTGTAGATATCTATTAAGTACAACTAGTCTAATGAGTCATTTAAGATGACTGTTTCCTTACTGGTTTTCTATCTGAATGATCTGTCCATTGGTGTATGTAGGGTATATAGATCACCTACTATTATTATATTATCATCAATTTCTCCCTTTATGTTTGTTAACATTACTATGTATATTTAGCTGCTCCTATATTAAGTGTGTATATGTTAACAAATGTTATATCCTCTTCTTGTATCGATCCCTTTATCATTATATAATGCTTGTCTTTATATTTTATTATAAACTTTGTCTTAAAATCTATTTTGTATACGAGTATTGCTAACCTCACCTTTTTTTATTGTTTTCATCTGCATGAAATATCTCTATCTCCTCACTTTCAGTCTTTGTGTGTATTTAGCTCTGAAGTGAATTTCTGATAAGCAACATATAGATGGATCTTGTTTTTTTTTTTTTTAATCCAGTCAGCCACCTCATATCTTATCTTAAAAATTTATTTTTAATTGGAGGTTAATAGTTTTACAATATTGCATTGGCTTCTTCCATACAACAATGTGAATCAGCCATAAATAGACATATGCACCCTCCCTCGTGAAGCTCCCCTCCACCCACTACTCCATTCCACTCCTCTAGGTTGTCAAAGAGTACCACATTCAGTTATACAGCAATTTCCTATTAGCTATCTATTTTACATATGGTAATAGATAATTTCAGTCTTATGCTCTCAATCCATCCTACCCTCTCCTTTCTCTCTTGTATACAAATTCTTTTCTATGTTTGTGTCTCTATTCCTGTCCTGAAAATTGATTCATCAATACCATTTTTCAGGATTCCACAAATATTGTTAACATATTTGTTTTTCTCTTCCTGACTTATTTCACTTTGTATAACAGGATCTAGATCCACCCACTTCACTAAACTGACTCAAATGTGGTCTTTTTTGTGGCTGAGTAATATTCTATTGTATACATGACATGTACCAAAGCTGCTTTATCCACTCATCTGTTGATAGACATCTAGATTGCTTCCATGTCCTACCTATTGTAAATACCTCATATATTTTGATTGTAGCATTTAGTCCATTGACATTTAAAGTAATTATCAAAAGGTATGTACTTATTGCCATTTTGTTTTGTATTTTTTTCTGATTGTTTTCATAGTTCTTCTTTTTTAGTTTTTTTCCTTATGACTTGATGATTTCCATTAGTGGTATCTTGTTTTTTGTTTTTTGTTTTTTTAATCTCTAGTTTTTATGTATTCATAGTAGAGTTTTGATTTGCAGTTACAATGGGGTTCTTTTATGTTGATCTATAACTATACTTGTTTTATATTGGTTGTTATTGTGATTTAAATTCAAATACATTCTGAAAGATCTACATTTTCTTACTCAATATTTGTGGTTTTTTATCTCATCTTTTATACCTTTATGTCTGAACAGTTAAGTAACTATTTATTGTAGTTATAGTTGATTTTACATTTTTTGTCTCAGTCATTAACAGCTTAAGTAGTTTATCCATATCCTTTATATATTTGCCTTATCTACTTGGATGATTCTGACTTATAGCCTTTTCTTTTCCACTTAGAATATAATTTTTAATATTTCTTTTAAGGCAATATTAGAATTAGTGAACTCTTAATTTGTGTGAGAAGTTCATTTTCTCTCCTCCAATTCTAAATGATAAACTTATTGGGTAGAGTTCCTAGATGGTACATTTTCCCCTTTCATCCTTTAAAATATGCTGCTTTCTTCTAATTGGCAGTGTTTTTTTCAGAAAAATCAATCAATAGCCTTATGGAGGTTGCCCTGTATGTTACTCTTTGTTTTTCTCTTGCTGTATTTTAAATTATGTTTAATTTTTTCCCATTTTAATAATGATATGTCTTGATATGGGGGTCTTTGATTTTAACTTGCCCAGAATGCTCTGTACTTTCTGTACCTAGATGTGTTTCTTTCTTCATGTTCAAAATTTTTTCAGCTATAATTTCATCAATACATGTGTAATACATTTTTCTCTGTCTCCTCCTTCTGGAACCCTTATACTGTGATGTTGGTGTTTGATGTTATCCTTGTTGCTGTTCAGTTGCTCAGTCGTGTCCAACTCTTTGCCACCCCTGGACTGCAGTTGACTTTTTTCTAGTATGTTTTTTACTTCAGATTTATATTCTTCAGTTCTGATTGGTACTTTTTATACTTTCTAGTTCCTTCTTAAGATTTTCACTGGGTTCACTTATTCTTTTCCCTAGTTTAGTTAGTATTCTTATTATTAATGCTTTGAATTCTTTATCTCATAAATTGTTTATATGTTTTATTAAATTTTTTCCCCAAGTTTTTTTTTTCTTGTTCTTTTATTTGAAACAAATTCCTTTGTTTTTTCATTTTACTCTATGAAATTAGGTGAAATATTTACCTGTCCTAGTTTTGAAGAGGTATCATTATGAGGGAGCATCCTGATACTGTCTGCATGTGCCTGATGGTATTGGTGGGAGGACTGGATCTGAAGTGAGCACAAGTCACATCTTTCCCCAGGCTGAGTCAGGCATGATGCAGTGCTTCTGCTCTGCTCAGTGGTCAACACCACACTAATGGAGATGAAGGTGGGTCCCAAGTTGCTGGATCAGAAACCATGAGGTTTGAGTCTGAGCTGGTTTTGTTCACTTTCAGTGTGAGCTCCTCTCTGGCACATTTGCCCAAGAGGGAAGCAGTGCTGGAGCAAGAGGGTGCAAAGTGAGCATCCTGTTATGTGCCAAGGTGCTGACTGGGATGGTCCTAGGATACCAGTCAGGGCTCTGGACCGCCCCTGATCTGGTGCCTCTGTGAGCACCAGTAATGGTCGTCCTCACTCTGTTCAGCTGTTGTGCTGGCTCTGAGCCAACTCTGTCCCCCACAGTTGCACTCTCTCCTTTGTCTTGGCGTTCTTCACCCTTGTGTGGAGCTACACTGGTGAGCAAGAGTGGCCAGAGTGGGTGATCCATTCAATCTGTGGTGGCCATGGGAAACTGGTCAGAGGTCTTGGCAATTTCAATCTTATTCCTCCACCTTTTCTTCAGGGGTAAGCAAGCATGTGTGAATTCTTCAGGAGCACAGTCTAGATTTCTTGTAGACTCACTGTCAGTCCCACTGGTTTTCAAACCAGGTAAGAGGACTTGTCCTCCTGGTGCTGGACTCTCCTAAAACTAGGAAGCCAATGTGTGGTTCAAACCATTCACTTCCCAGGGAGGATTACTGAGTCCATGTAATCCCCATTTTCTTCTGTGTCCCCTCCTGGAGGTGCAGGTCCTGACATGATTTCTTTATCCTTCCTATTCAACATTCTATAGATATTTACTACATCCTTGATTGCATAAGAGTCTTTCTGCCTATTTCCATGATGATTGTCCTACATGTGGGTGTTTTTAATGTGCTTGTGGGAGGAGGTGAGCTTTGCATCCTTTTACTCTGCCATCTTGATCTCTTCTCATTATTCAGATAATTTCATTCATTATTTTATGCATTAAATAAATTTTAATCAGTCCTATGAAAAAGGTTTTTCAGATTGATAATTTCAAATATTTTAAATAATGCTACTTTTCTCCTAATATTTTACTTTTTGTAACTTTTTCCTATATAATTAAGAATATTAGAATAAGAAAATTAAAGTTCTTTACTGACAAATATTAATTGTATAAGAGTCAACAAGTGTAATGTACTGTTTTTAGTTTTACTTCAGCTTTCAGTTTTATTTCTTTCCCATAGCACTTGTAGAGACTGTATATGCCAAATTAAAAATATAAAGAAAAACTCAAATCTAAGATATATTTTGTTCTATGTCCACTGCCTTTCTTGAAAAATGAAAAAAACTACATGCAAGATCATCAATGCATAACCTTTGCTTCATTTATATTAGTTTTTCATTGTTTGCTTTTAATTCTGTCCTTTTATTTGTCTCTTGATTGATTTTTTTACATTCATCAATATTATTTATAAAACACTTCTATTCCAAACTCCAGTATCAAAATTTAAAAAGAACTCTATAGGATAATATTTATTGCAGATTTATATTTTTGCTATGCATTTGGGTGTGTGTGAACTGATCACAAAAGCCTGAAATTTATAGTTTTCACACTCCTTTTAAATCCTTGTCAGTAAATGATACAAAAATTGTAATTAAATACTTCATATCTTTAGCAAATTGTTGAGTATTGCTTAAGATTTTTCCCCCCTTTTTGTTGTTGTTGTTCAACTGCTCAGTGGTGTCTGACACTTTGTGACCTCATGGACTAAAGCACACCAGGCTTCCCTGTCCATCACTATCTCCCGGAGTTTGTTTAAACTCAAGTCCACTGAGTCAATGATGCCATCCAAACATCTCATCCTCTGTTACCCTCTTCTCCTTTTGCTTTCAATCATTCCCAACATCAGAGTATTTTCTAGTGAGTCAGTTCCTTGCATCAGGTGGCCAAAGTATTGGAGCTTCATTTTTAGCATCAGTCCTTCCAATGCACATTCAGGGTCAATTCATTTTAGGATTGACTGGTTTGATCTCCTTGCTGTCCAAGGGACTGTCAAGAGTCTTCTCTAGCACCACAGTTCAAAAGCATCAATTCTTAGGCATTCAGCTTTCTTTATGGTCCAACTCTCACATCTGTACATGACTACTTAAAAACCATAGCTTTGACTAGACAGACTTTTGTCAGTAAAATGATGTCTGTGCATTTTAATACACTGTCTAGGTTAGTCATAGATTTTCTTCCAAAGAGCAAATGTTTTTAAATTTCATGGCTGCAGTTACCATATGCAGTGATTTTGGAGCCCAAGAAAACAAAGTCTGTCACTGTTTCCACTGTTTCTCCATCTATTTGCCATAAAGTGATGGGGCCAGATGCCATGATCTTAGTTTTTTGAATGTTGAGTTTTAAGTCAGCTTTTTCACTTTCCCCTTTCTCCTTCATCAAGAGGCTCTTTAGTTCCCCTTTGCTTTCTTCCATTAGGGTGGTGTCATCTTCCTGTCTGGGGTTAATGATATTTCTCTCAGCAATCTTGATTCCAGCTTGTGTTTCATCCAGCATGGCATTTCACATGATGTACTCTACATATACATTAAAATAAGCAGGGTGACAGTATACAGCCTTGGCGTACTCTTTTCCTGGTTTTGAATCAGTCTTGTTTCATGTCCAGTTCTCATTGTTGCTTCTTGACCTGCATACAGGAGATTTCTTAGGAGGCAGGTAGTGGTCTGATATTCCCATCCCTTGAAGAATTTCCCACATTTTGTTGTGATCCACACAGTCAAAGGCTTTTGTGTAGTCAATGAAGCAGAAGTAGATGTTTTTCTGGAATTTCCTTAGTTTTTCTATGATCCAATGGATATTGGTGATTTGATCTCTGGTTCCTCTGCCTTCTCTAAATCCAGCTTGAACATCTGGAAATTCTCAGTTTATGTACTGTTGAAGCCTAGCTTGAAGGACTTATTCATCTTCAGTGGCCAGAGAAAGTCAAGATTGTGGCTGGTATTAATTTTGGGGGCTTGTCTGGGTTCTGATTGTGGGCAGGGAGGCCTGCAGAGACCCTTGGCTTGATTGGAAGCTCAAAATCTCTCCCCATGCCAGCCTCCTTTGGGAGAGCAGAGGGTTGAGGTATTTCTCTGAGACCAGACACCCTGCATTAGGGCCATGCTGATCACACATGTCCAGCTGACTGGAGTGCAGGACTTGCAACAACATTGGTCTTGCGAACAATGGAAGAGAGGTTGCCCTTTGCAGCTGCTAAGCTCTTTTGCCTTGAGGACACCTTTTTATTCTCTTGTCTGCACCAGCCTGAACTTCCACTCTGAGAAACACAAATATTTGAGGATCAGAAAGAGGGTGTCTGGGATATTGCGACACCCACTAGCATTTTTGGTACATTCTCCAAGGTCCACCTTGAGGCCTCTTGATGTTTTCCATTTGGGGAACTGATGTGGTTCCAGTTTGGGGATTTCTCCTTATGGAAGGGGGGCCCCATTTGTAGGGCCTTGCTTTGAAGAAGCATCACAGGGTTAGTGGAACTTGGAAGTCAAGTCTTGGGCAGTCTTGCCATTTGGTTTTTGGATTTATGGGCATCTCTTTGCCATTTGCTTTGTTTTTGGTGACTTTCCACTAGAGTGGTTTGGTTTGGTTTGTGCATGCAGACTTCTGACACTAATTGCTTGAACCAGAATGGGATATGCTTTCCTCTGAAGTTCCATCTCACAGTCCCCTAGGAAGAATCCTAAGTGACTGCTTCACCTATAGTTATGATAAGAATTTACTTAATTAGAAATTAAAGGTGATCATACACACGTAATTTCCAACCCCCCGGGGAGGTTTTTTCTGTTTGTTTTTTTAATTGAATATATGATTAATGATCAGATCAGATCAGTGGCTCAGTCATGTCTGACTCTTTGCGACCCCATGAATCGCAGCACGCCAGGCCTCCCTGTCCATCACCAACTCCCAGAGCTCACTCAGACTCACGTCCATTGAGTCAGTGATGCCATCAAGCCATCTCATCCTCTGTCGTCCCCTTCTCCTCTTGCCCCCAATCCCTCCCAGCATCAGAGTCTTTTCGAATGAGTCAACTCTTTGCATGAGGTGGCCAAAGACTGGAGTTTCAGCTTTAACATCATTCCTTTCAAAGAAATCCCAGGGCTGATCTCCTTGCAATCCAAGGGACTCTCAGAACACCACAGTTCAAAGGCATCAATTCTTCAGTGCTCAGCCTTCTTCACAGTCCAACTCTCACATCCATACATGACCACAGGAAAAACCATAGCCTTGACTAGATGGACCTTTGTTGGCAAAGTAATGTCTCTGCTTTTCAATATGCTATCTAGGTTGGTCATAACTTTCCTTCTAAGGAGTAAGTGCCTTTTAATTTCATGGCTGCAGTCACCATCTGTAGTGATTTTGGAGCCTAGAAAAATAAAGTCTGACACTGTTTCCATTGTTTACCCATCTATTTCCCATGAAGTGATGGGATCAGATGCCATGATCTTCGTTTTATGAATGTTGAGCTTTAAGCCAACTTCTTCACTCTCCACTTTCATCAAGAGGCTTTTGAGTTCCTCTTCACTTTCTGCCATAAGGGTGGTGCCATCTGCATATCTGAGGTTATTGATATTTCTACTGGCAATCTTGATTCCAGCTTGTGTTTCTTCCAGTCCAGTGTTTCTCATGATGTACTCTGCATATAAGTTAAATAAACAGGGTGACAATATACAGCCTTGATGAACTCCTTTTCCTATTTGGAACCAGTCTGTTGTTCCATGTCCAGTTCTAACTATTGCTTCCTGACCTGCATACAAATTTCTCAAGAGGCAGGTCAGGTGGTCTGGAATTTCCCACAGTTTATTGTGATCCACACAATCAAAGGCTTTGGCATAGTCAATAAAGCAGAACTAGATGTTTTTCTGGAACTCTCTTGCTTTTTGCATGATCCAGCGGATGTTGGCAATTTGATTTCTGGTTCCTCTGCCTTTTCTAAAACCAGCTTGAACATCAGGAAGTTCACGGTCCACATATTGCTGAAGCCTGGCTTGGAGAATTTTGAGCATTACTTTACTAGCGTGTGAGATGAGTGCAATTGTGCGGCAGTTTGAGTATTCTTTGGCATTGCCTTTCTTTGGGATTGGAATGAAAACTGACCTTTCCCAGTCCTGTGGCCACTGCTGAGTTTTCCAAATTTGCTGGCATATTGAATGCAGCACTTTCACAGCATCATCTTTCAGGATTTGGAATAGCTCAACTGGAATTCCATCACCTCCACTAGCTTTGTTCGTAGTGATGCTTTCTAAGGCCCACTTGACTTCACATTCCAGGATGTCTGGCTCTAGGTCAGTGATCACACCATCGTGATTATCTGGGTCATGAAGCTCTTTTTTGTTCAGTTCTTCTGTGTATTCTTGCCATCTCTTCCTAATATCTTCTGCTTCTGTTAGGTCCATACCATTTCTGTCCTTTATCGAGCCCATCTTTGCATGAAATGTTCCTTTGGTTCTCTGATTTTCTTGAAGAGATCTCTAAAAGGAAGCTGGTTTGGTAACTTTATATAAAGACCTCCTGGGGGAAACTTACATTTCTTTGTGTCTTTCAGATGTAAACATTCTGCCTTTCTAGGTTGTTCTATTGTTTGTTCCTTTTAGGCCTATTAAGAGGTCTTTTTTATAATTTATTAGTGGTCAAATAATGGTGTTGTGGAATCTGGAGTCACAAAACACAACTTGGAGGACACTCAAGACAGTGGAGTACAGTTTATTATGCCAGTGGGTCCAAGCGAAATCAGTTCCCAACAAGGACCCTGATGTTTCTGAAAGGCCCAGTTTTATATCCTCCACTATGTGACATGTTAGCAACGTCTTTGTTGTATATGACTGAGTTTTACAACAAATAGGTGCTAGGAGAATAAACAACTAAGGTTAAAGAGGGGGAACAATGCTTATACATCAAGGGGGGATGTCTCCATGGTTAATGAAACAGGGGCAGCCTGACCTCAACTACAATCTCCATTTGTCATCTGTAGGGAGGGAAGTCTCCAGGAGACCTGGTTTTTATTAGCAATGGTTTCCTCACTCTTGGGCAAAGTTCATGCCCATTTCACATCTTGTCTTTAAGATGGATGACAGGCTTGAAGATGAAGTCTCTCTTGTTTTTCTCACACTGGCTCCAACAATGGTTCCTTTTAAAACTAGAGAAACTAACAAATTATTAAATCTAGAGCCCTCCCATGTAAACAACTGTTTTCTTGGTATCTATAAAACCAAAGTCAAATTAACCTAAGCACTAGAAAAACTGGTTTGGGAAGCATCTTTAGGATCTTCCCCTCAATGTCTGTTTTCCTTGTAACTGTATTTTAAAATATGTTTCTACTACTATCAGTGGTCTTCCAAAAGAAAAAGAAAAAACATGTGTCAAATTTGCTTTATATTACTAGGATTATTGTTCAGAATTTGCAGAGAAACCAACAGGACATCTCTTCTCTCTCAGAGAGAAAGATTTATTATATGGAGTTGTCATATGTGATTATGGAGATTCACAAATCCCAAAAGCTGCATTTGGCAAGCTGCAGATGTAGGAGAGCCATAGTATTGCTCCTGTTGGGGTGTTCTTAAGCTTCCCAGGTGGCACTAGTGGTAAAGAACCCAACTGCCAATGTAGGAGACATAAGAGACATGAGGTGAACCCTGGGTCTGGAAGATCCCCTGAAGGAGGGCATGGCAATCCACTCCAGTGTTATTGCCTGGAGAATCGCATGGATAGAGGAGCCTGGCAGGCTACAGTCCATTGGTCACATAGTCAGATAGGACTGAAGTGACTTAGCCAGCACTCAAGACCCAAGAGGTTTTGATGTTTCAGTTCAAACCTGGAGGCAGAAAAACAATGATGTCTTTACTCAAATGAAGTTAGATAGAAGGAATATCCTCATACTTGCTAGAGTGTCAGTCTTTTGTTTTATTCAGGGCTGTAACCAATTGGATGGGGCGCCCTCATATTAGTGAAGGGAAATTGTTTTACTCAATTTACCTATTCAAATGTTAACTTCACCCAGAACACCCTTACATATATACCCAGATTAATGTGTGATCAAAGGTCTAATCACCCTGTCCAGTTGAAACATAAAAATTAATCATTGTACTAGGTAGTAAGAAATTTGAAGATTTGTCAACTGTAGAACAGCCTTCAATATGCTAATGTACATTGCTAGCTTGCAGAGTATGAATATTTCAAAATATTTTCATAGTGTAGTCCCTCTTTTTTTTTTTTTTATTAACAAGGAACAACAAAATAATGTCTCCAGTAATTGCCACAAAGAGCAGTTTGGAATATACAGCTGACACTTGAACAACGCTAGGAGTCTGATGCACTGACCCTCTGTACTCAGTCAAAAATCTGTGTATAAATTTACAGTTGGCCCTCAGAGTCTGCAGTTCTGCATCTGTGGATTTTACCAACACAGATCATGTCATACTGTAGAACATACTTACCTAAAAAAATCCATATATGATTGGACCCCCACAGTTTAAACTTACACTATTCAAGGGTCAACTGTATGTACTTTCATCTCTGAATAATAATCAGATAATGCTCTTGAGAAACCTATATGCAGGTCAGGAAGCAACAGTTAGTACTGGACATGGAACAACAGACTGGTTCCAAATAGGAAAAGGAGTACGTCAAGGCTATATCTTGCCACCCTGTTTATTTAACTTATATGCAGAGTACATCATGAGGAATGTTGGGCTGGAAGAAGCACAAGCTGGAATCAAGATTGCCGGGAGAAATATCAATAACCTTAGATATGCAGATGACACCACCCTTATGGCAGAAAGTGAAGAGGAACTAAAAAGCCTCTTGATGAAAGAGAGAGCGGAGAGTGAAAAAGTTGACTTATGGCTCAACATTCAGAAAACGAAGATCATGGCATCTTGTCGCATCACTTCATGGGAAATAGATGGGGAAACAGTGGAAACAGTGGCTGACTTTATTTTTCTGGGCTCCAAAATCACTGCAGATGGTGATTGCAGCCATGAAATTAAAAGATGCTTACTCCTTGGAAGGAAAGTTATGACCAACCTAGATAGCATATTCAAAAGCAGAGATATTACTTTGCTAACAAAGGTCCATCTAGCCAAGGCTACGGTTTTTCCAGTAGTCATGTATGGATGTGAGAGTTGGACTGTGAAGAAAGCTGAGCACTGAAGAATTGATGCTTTTGAACTGTGGTGTTGGAGAAGACTCTTGAGAGTCCCTTGGACTTCAGGGAGGTCCAACCAGTCCATTCTAAAGGAGATCAGTCCTGGGATTTCTTTGGAAGGAATGATGCTAAAGCTGAAACTCCAGTACTTTGGCCACCTCATGTGACGAGTTGACTCATTGGAAAAGACTCTGATGCTGGGAGGGATTGGGGGCAGGAGGAGAAGGGGACGACAGAGGATGAGATGACTGGATGGTATCACCAACTCGATGTATGTGAGTTTGAGTGAGCTCCGGGAGTTGGTGATGGACAGGGAGGCCTGGCATGCTGCAATTCATGGGGTCGCAAAGAGTTGGACATGACTGAGTGACTGAACTGAATGACAAAAAATTCTAGTAGTCACAAATACTCTATTTCTTCCCATTATCAAAATTCCAAAGACTTTACATGTGTAATTATAGTAAATTACAAACTTTAATATCTTTCTTCAACTGCTCTTTGTCATGTTTAGCCAAATATATCAATATATCATCCTAAAGATTCAGGATTATTTATTTATCTAGCAACAAAAATGCAAGTGGAGCTAATACTGGACTAACTTGTGCCCAAATAATGGTTCGTATGTTTCCAGCTCTTTTTTAGATGGCCTTTTACACACAGTGAATACTTCTGTATTTTAATGTTTCTTGTTAAACCCAATTATCTGATATTTTATTTATCATCTATGGGCCCCACTGGTTCTCTCTCTCTTCTGTACCAGAAAGTACCAAATGGAAATTCAAAATAATCTAGTAATATTAAAGGTACATTTTCTATGAACAAATGGTTCCATTTTTTTTTTTTCTGATTTCATGAGGGGGCATATTGGAGATGAAACATTAAAGTTTAATATAATTCAACTATTTGTTCCATGAAAATTTGTTCTCCCCCCCTAAGTTCTTAAATAGACAACTGTTACATGAGTATAACCACTAAATTCTTACTATTTTATTCATTGAGAAAAAAAACAATTGTTTTACTCATTTGGTAGTCTGGTTATATAGGTTTATTGATAGTCTTATACAAGTGTTCAGTAATATGATTAGGTCAGTGCATTTAAAACCCTAAATAAACATATTTTGACACTGCAAAATAAATCACAAACTTTCTTTGGAAGATTTAATGTAATTACCCAGAGTATCTGTGATAATTATCAATTTGCTAAATTGACATAAACAAAACAAATAAACCCTTACATTTGAATTTGAATTGCCAGGCAAGTAGTCATTTCCATGTTGATTAAATTACTGGATATCAATATTCTGTGATCCAGTGGCTAGTCTTCAGTGGAATATTCTCAGAGTTTAAAATCTGTTTATGTCTCATTTCATACCTCTTTATGAAACTTAATTGTTTCTAAAAGTGGTCTAGAACTCAAATGTATATTTCTGATTTTCTTTTCTTCTAGATACATGCCTCACCATATTAAAATCGCCTTATAGGTATTCCCTTCAGAGCCATTATGTTCATTTTAACTGGTGAGCACATTGTGTAGGTTGAGATATGCAAATGAGAAGGTCTAAGGAGACAATTTATAAGTTCCCTTAGTACAGTCTTGAAAGTGAAATTGAAAGTCACTCAGTAGTGTCCAAGTCTTTATGACCACATGGACTATACAGTCCATGGAATTCTCCAGGCCAGAATACTGGAGTGGGTGGCTGTTCCCTTCTCCAGGGGATCTTCCCCTGCAAAGGGGGAGATTGAACCCAGGTGTCCCCCATTGCAGGTGGATTCTTTACCAGTAGAGCCACCAGGAAAGCCCTAGAGTACTGGAGTGGGTAGTCTATGCCTTCTCCAGTGGATCTTCCTGACACAGGAATCCAACAGGGGTCTCCTGCACTGCAGGTGAATTCTTTACCAGCTGAGTAAAGTCTTGAGGGAGATGAAAGAAAGAGTATACAAAGAATACTAGAGAGATGGGGAAAGTGTAGAAATCAAGAGAGGGATATAATTTTAGATGGTCACTAGCGTCAGACTTTGCAGTGTGACATAATTGTAGTTACTGTGTTCAGTAGTTAATACTCTTCCCAGGATAATTTCTGAAAGATGTACTTTCATATCTCTTTTGCTTCCACTTCTGTCAGGCTGACCTCCTTTATATTAGTGGGATAATAGGTATACTTTTGTGAGGCTTCAGGTTCAGTTCAGGACCACTGCAATAATGTGAATATCATACTAAAGAGAGACATATGAAATTTTTGGTTTCTTAGTACATTAAAAGTTATGTTATACTATAGTTTATTAAGTGTGATAGCATTATGTCTAAAATAATGTACATATCAGTTAAAATACTGCTAAAAAATGCTAACCATTATCTGAGCCTTCAGCAAATTGTTTCTGCAACAGCAACATCAAAAATCACTGATTAAAGATCACCATAACAAATAAAATAATAATAAAAAAGCTTGAAATACCATGCTGCTAAGTCACTTCAGTCGTGTCTTACTCCTAGCAACCCCATGGACTGCAGCCTATCAGGCTCCTCCATCCATGGGATTTGCCAGGCAAGAGTACTGGAGTGGGGTACCATCGCCTTCTCCATAAGAATTACCAAAATGTGAGGCAGAGACAAGAAGTGAACAAATATTGTTAAAATGGCACCATTAGACTTGCTTGATGTAGGGTTGCCTCAAACCTTCATTTTGTTAAAAAAAATAAAAGAGCAATATCTGCAAAGTACAATGAAGTGAAGCACAGTAAAATGAGGTGTGCTTGTATATATACAAGTTCAAAGCCTAGTATCTTTCCCCAAATCTTGTAGCTAGTAGAACAGTGACAGAGCCCAGTAATTTGGGCTTCTGTTCAAGAGAGTTTTCTATTACCCCAGAACTTGATTCTCCATTTACTCTTTTCCTTTATGTTTTTCCCACCTTTCTTAGGCGATCTTTAAGATATGTGCATTATATCCTTATGGTGAAGAGAGTGGGATAGTTTTGCTAAGTAATTAACTGGGTAAATGAAATCTCCGGGAAATGCACCATTTTATTACTATGAAGACCAGGCTTTGGGTGTATTGTGATAACAGTATGTTGAAACAATATGTGCTTTCATATAGTCATGTTTACTAGATCAGTGGTAGTCCCCTTATCTGTATGGGATATCTTCCAAAATCCCCAATGGGAGCTTAAAACTGCTGATAGTACTGACTCCTATGTGTACTATATCTTTTTCTTCAATATACATATCTGGGCATCTTTGGTGGCTCAGATGGCAAAGAATCTGCCTGCAATGCAGGAGACCTGGATTTGATCCCTAGGGTAGGAAGATGCTCTAGAGGAGGGCATGGCAATCCACTCCAAGTGTTCTTGCCTGGAGAATTCCATGGACAGAGGAGTGGGCTACACAGTCCATTGGGTCACAAAGAGTCAGACATGACTGAGCGATTAACACTATCAACACTACACTGCGTATATATCTTATTTTAATTTATAAATTAGGCACAGAAAGAGAATATCTAATATCTATCCAGTATTGCTACTCTTGCACTTTGGGGGCATTATAAGTAAACTAAGGGTTATTTGAACAGAAGCACTGCAATACCTTGACAATCAATCTGGTAACAGAGACAGTTAGTTACATGAAGTGAATAGTGAATAAGGAGTGAAATTGGATGGACAAAGGGATGATTCAGGTCCTGAGCAGGATAGAGCAGGACGGCATGAGATTTCACCATGCTACTCAGAATGGCACACAATTTAAAACACAAATTGTTTATTACTGGATTTTCCCATTTACTATTTTCAGACCAAGGTTGATCACAGGTAACTGAAATCATAAAAATTGAAACCATGGATAAAGGAGACTACTGTAGTTATAAATTGCTGGGGCCAGAAAGGAAAAGAGATTCTATTTCCTTGGCACTTTCTTTTGTTCCCTCAAGGAAGGACCACAGTGCAAAGGGCCTTTGTATTTTATTATTGTGCTAATAAAAGAAAAATGCCAGTTCATGTGTTCTATCTGCTGTCTTAGAGCTATAAAACATTTATCTCAGGCTCAGCTTTAGATGGATATTTCTTCCCTTAAATTTATTCTACATCAGCAGAAATAAGACAATTTGTAAATTCCTTGAGTAGCTAAAGATGGAATCCTTCACTTCTCTTACAAATCTGGGGATTTCAGGCATTCAGTTCAGTTCAGTTGCTCAGTCGTGTCCCACTCTTTGAGACCCCATGAATTGCAGCACGCCAGGCCTCCCTGTCCATCACCAACTCCCGGAGTTCACTCAGACTCACGTCCATTGAGTCGGTGATGCCATCCAGCCATCTCATCCTCTGTCATCCCCTTCTCTTCCTGCCCTCAATCCCTCCCAGCATCAGGGTCTTTTCCAATGAGTCAACTCTTCACATGAGGTGGCCAAAGTACTGGAGTTTCAGCTTTAGCATCAGTCCTTTGAATAAACACCCAGGACTGATCTCCTTTAGGATGGACTGGTTGGACCTCCTTTAAGTCCAAGGGATTCTCAAGAGTCTTCTCCAACACCACAGTTCAAAAGCATCAATTCTTCCATGCTCAACTTTCTTTACAGTCCAACTGTTACATCCATACACGACCACTGGAAAAACCATAGCCTTGACTAGATGGACCTTTGTTGGCAAAGTAATGTCTCTGCTTTTGAATATGCTATCTAGGTTGGTCATAACTTTCCTTCCAAGGAATAAGTGTTTTTTAATTTCATGGCTGCAGTCACCATCTGCAGTGATTTTGGAGCCCAAAAAAATAATGTCTGACACTGTTTCCACTGTTTCCCCATCTATTTCCCATTGGAACAATTCAAAGTTCTTAGGAAGTACTGTTTTTCATGTTTTTTTAAATATTATTCTTTTTCAACTTATTCTCTATAATCTTTACAATTGATCAAAACAATATATGATATAGTGTTTTTCTCTCATTAGAATATAACATACAACTATGCCTAAAACAACTTCAATAGCAATAATTAATCATGTGTCTTTCCTTTTTGTCTGTCTGTCTCTCTGTCATCACTCATTTTGCACCATGCACTGCTCTATGATTGGGCACTATTATTATTTCCTTTAACTGATGAGGAAAGGAAGCACTGACAGAAAATTTACTGTAAATAAATTTTATAGTCACACAGATAAATTCACCATTATAGGCTAGTCAATTATGTATGAGTTTGCTAAATTTTCCTTCATTTTATCTAACCTACCAGAAAGATAATCATGCATATAATTTATCTTCAGAGACATGATATATATTTAATTTTGGATACAAATTATTAATTTCACCTGCCTTAATTTTTGACTCACATCTCTATTAAAATACATTATTAGAGTATATCCTATCATAAAGACATTATATCATTACATATAATAGAAAAATTTTAAACATAAATGTTCATAAAACTAATTAACTGAATTATGACACATCTATACATAGAGTATTATATGGCCATTAATGCAGTCATTTCCAAGAAATGTTCATATCATAAGGCAATAAAGGGTATAAAATTGAATGAAATTTTGGTATTTAGTTAATATTGAATAAAATCAGCTTTACATGGACATGACATTCATTATAAAGGTACATATATGTATATGCATGTAGATAAAAATAATGGAAAGAAATACTCTGAAGAAGCTGTGGGTGGTTATCACTAGAGGGTGGGACCATGGAAAATTGTTGCTCATGTCTTCATACACTTTATTTGTCTAATTTTATGCTATGTATATAAACAATAAAATTGAAAACACTTTTTATTACTTGTCTCAAATGTTCTTTGTAGGTTATTATTTCTGAATAAGTTAAGGTAGTAGTTGCAATAAAGTTTAATAAAAGGTATATTAATCTTACACTTAGGAGACATATTGTTGACTTTGGTCTCTCATATGAAAATTTGAAGTTGTTTGCAAAATAAATTTAGGATTATCTCTAAACCTACTTAAATAAAAGTAACCTATAATTGTCATCTATAAAACTATAGTTTTAATCAAAGAAATTGTAAAAATTTTATGAAAATGTTATATAGTTTTTTCTGATATAGAATACTTAAAATATAAAAATTCTATTGGATATGATTGATTATAAAATTTACATACATTAAAAATATTCCTTCCCTTTTGAAAAAAGGAAAGTCATGCAAAAGCATATTACTACATGTGTGTTAGGTATCCTCTGGAGAATAACATGGAATTTTTGCTCATTCACTCTTCGTTATTAAACTACCTGAATCTGTCTTTCTAGAATGAGACCCGTGGTGAGAAAGGAGCTTCTGAAGAAAGTCAACATACAGAGTTATTCAAGTAATAGGAAGTTTTTAATCATACAGATTTTTACCTCCATGGTTAAATTTCTTCCTAAATACTTTGCTATATTTGATTCTGTTGAGAATTTGATAGTTTTCTATTTCAAATGTTTTATTATTAGTGGATAGGAACATGATTGATTTGTTGATTTTATATTCCACAACTTTGTTGAATTTGTTAATTTATTCTAGTAAGTAATTCATGAAATCATTAGGATTTTCTACAGATAAGGTCATATCATCAGTAAAGACAATCATGAAGTGAAGTGAAATCGCTCAGTCATGTCTGATTCTTTGCGACTCCATGGACTGTAGCTTACCAAGCTCCTCCGTCCATGGGATTTTCCAGGCAAGAGTACTGGAGTGGGTTGCCATTGCCTTCTCCAGAGGATCTTCCCCACCCAGGGCGAACCCAGGTCTCCCGCATTGGAGGCAGATGCTTTACCATCTGAGCCATGCTTTTAATTTCATTTCCTTGCTTTATTACAGTAGCTAAGACTTCTAGTACTGTGTTAAGTAGGTGCAATAAGAGTAGGCAACCTTGTCATATTCCAGATCATAAAGGATCATTCCTATCATGAAATTACTCGATATTTTGTCAAATGTGTTTTTGTCATCTTTTGATATGATCATATGATTTTTTAAAATTCTGTTAACACATTGACCAGAGACAGATTAATACATCTTCTGTTATCTGAATGTTATTGACTAGAGATGTTTCAAAATTCACTTACATAATAAATAACCAGCCACAAGCAATAGTTTCTACAAAAATCCCCCAGTCAATAATGTAATATGGCCTATCACATTGGCTGATTTTATATGATGAACCATCCTTGCATTACAGATATACACCCCACTTGTTTATGGTACATTGCATTTTTAATGTGTTGGTGAATTTGGTATCGAATAGTTTGTTGAGATTTTTTGCATGTATATCCATCAGATATCACTGATATTGGTCTGCAGTTTGAGTTTCCTTATTTGGTTTTGTATGAGGTTAATGTTGGCCTCATAAAATGAGTTTGGAAGCATTCTAATTTTTGCAAGATGTTTAAGATGGGCTAGCAATAATTCTAAAAGGTTTGATATTATTCACCAGTGAAGCCATATTGTTCTAAAGTTTTATGCACTAGAAGGTTTTTGATACCTGTTTCAATCTCTTTACTCATTATTCAGATTTTCTATTTTTTCTATTTTTTCATTTTCTCCCCTTTTCTAGATTTTTATTTTTATTTTTTAATTTAATTTTATTTAACTTTACAATACTGTATTGGTTTTGCCATATGACTCAGCCTTAATAGGTTGTAAATTTCTAGAAATTTATCAATTTTTTTCTGTTATCCAATTTATTGGCACATAGTGGTTCACTGTAGTCTGTGGTATCAGTTACAATGCCTTCTATTTCTGACTTTAACTTTTTTATATATTTTTTAGTTAGTCAACTTCGTTTTAGTTCAGTTCAGTCACTCAGTCGTGTCTGACTCATTGTGACCCCATGAACTGCAGCATGCCACGCCTCCCTGTCCATCACCAACACCTGGAGTCCACCCAAACCCATGTCCATCGAGTTGGTAATACCATCCAAGCATCTCACCCTCTGTCGTCCCCTTCCCCTCCTTCCCTCAATCTTTCCCAGCATCAGGGTCTTTTCCAATGAGTCAGCTCTTCACATCAGGTGGCCAAAGTATTGGAGTTTCAGCTTCAACATCAGTCCTACCAATGAATACCCAGGACTGATCTCCCTCAGGATGGACCGGTTGATTCTCCTTGCAGTCCAAGAGACTCTCAAGAGTCTTCTCCAACACCATAGTTCAAAAGCATCAGTTCTTCGGCACTCGGCCTTCTTTATAGTCCATCTCTCACATCCAAACATGACCACTAGAAAAACCATAGCCTTGACTAGACTGAACTTTGTTGAGAAACTAATGTCTCTGCTTTTTAATATGCTGTCTAGGTTGGTCATAACTTTCCTTCCAAGGAGTAGAGGAGAAGAGAAGTCGCTCAGCCATGTCCAACTCTTTGCGACCCCACGGACTGTAGCCCACCAGACTCCTTGGTCCAAGGGATTTTCCAGGCATGAATACTGGAGTGGGTTGCCGTTTCCTTCTCCAGGGGATTTCCCAACCCAGGGATCGAACTCAGGTCTCCTGCATTGTAGGCAGACACTTTACCATCCAAGCTACCAGGGAAGCCAAGGAGTAAGCATCTTTTAATTTCATGGCTGCAGTCACCATCCAGTTATTTTGGAGCCCAGAAAAATAAAGTCCACCACTCCTTCCACTCTTTATCCATCTCTTTGCTATGAAGTGATAGGACCGGATGGGATGATCTTACTTTTCTGAATGCTGAGCTTTAAGCCAACTTTTCTACTCTCCTCTTTCACGTTCATCAAGAGGCTTTTTAGTTCCTCTTCACTTTCTGCCATAAGGGTGGTGTTATCTGCATATCTGAGGTTACTGATATTTCTCCCGGCAACCTTGATTCCAGCTTCTGCTTCTTCCAGCCCAGCGTTTCTCATGATGTACTCTGCATAGAAGTTAAATAAGCAGGTTGACAATATACAGCCTTTATGTACTCCTTTTCCTATTTAGAACCAGTCTGTTGTTTCATGTCCAGTTCTAACTGTTGCTTCCTGACCTGCACACGGGTTTCTCAAGAGGCAGGTCAAGTTGTCTGGTATTCTCATCTCTTTCAGAATTTTCCACAGTATATTGTGATCCACATAAAGGCTTTGGCATAGTCAATAAAGCAGAAATAGATGTTTTTCTGGAATTCTCTCACTTTTTCAATGATCCAGAGGATGTTGGCAATTTGATCTGGTTCCTCTGCCTTTTCTAAAACCAGCTTGAACATCTGGAAGTTCACAGCTTTGTTCATAGTGATGCTTCCTAAGGCCCACTTGACTTCACATTCCAGGATGTCTGGCTCTAGATTAGTGATCATACCATCATGATTATCTGGGTCATGAAGATCTTTCTTGTACAGTTCTGTGTATTCTTGCCACCTCTTCTTAATATTTTCCACTTCTGTTAGGTCCATACCATTTCTATTCTTTATCAAGACCATCTTTGCATGAAATGTTCTCTTGGTATCTTTAATTTTCTTGAAGAGATCTCTCGTCTTTCCCATTCTATTGTTTTCCTCTATTTTTTGCATTAATCACTGAGGAAGGCTTTCTTATCTCTCCTAGCTATTCTTTGGAACTCTGCATTCAAATGGGTATATCTTTCCTAATCTCCTTTGCTTTTTGCTTCCCTTCTTTTCACAACTATTTGTAAGGCCTCCTCAGGCAGCCATTTTGCTTTT
The DNA here is from genome assembly GCF_029407905.1 of Bubalus kerabau. Taxonomy (NCBI): domain Eukaryota; kingdom Metazoa; phylum Chordata; class Mammalia; order Artiodactyla; family Bovidae; genus Bubalus; species Bubalus kerabau. Next base: position 79,760,590 of record NC_073627.1, on the reverse strand, counting down.
TTGCATTTTGTTTTCTTGGGGATGGTCTTGATTCCTGCCTCCTGTTCAGGAGGCACTTTATCCATAGTTAATCAGGCACTCTATCAGATCTAGTCCCTTAAATTTATTTCTCACTTCCACTGTATAGTCATAAGGGATTTGATTTAGGTCATACCTGAATGGTCTAGTGCTGGGCTGGAAGAAGCACAAGCCGGAATCAAGATTGCCGGGAGAAATATCAATAACCTCAGATATGCAGATGACAACACCCTTATGGCAGAAAGTGAAGAGGAACTCAAAAGCCTCTTGATGAAGGTGAAAGAGGAGAGTGAAAAAGTTGGCTTAAAACTCAACATTCAGAAAACGAAGATCATGGCATCTGGTCCCATCACTTCATGGGAAATAGATGGGGAAACAGTGGAAACAGTGTCAGACTTTATTTTTTTGGGCTCCAAAATCACTGCAGATGGTGACTGCAGCCATGAAATTAAAAGACGCTTACTCTTTGGAAGGAAAGTTATGACCAACCTAGGTAGCATATTCAAAAGCAGAGACATTACTTTGCTAACAAAGGTCGGTCTAGTCAAGGCTATGTTTTTTCCAGTAGTCATGTATGGATATGAGAGTTGGACTGTGAAGAAAGCTGAGTGCTGAAGAACTGATGCTTTTGAACTGTGGTGTTGGAGAAGACTCTTGAGAGTCCCTGGACTGCAAGGAGATCCAACCAGTCCATTAAAAGGAGATCAGCCCTGGGATTTCTTTGGAAGGAATGATGTTAAAGCTGAAACTCCAATACTTTGGCCACCTTATGCGAAGAGTTGACTCATTGGAAAAGACTCTGATGCTGGGAGGGATTGGGGGCAGGAGGAGAAGGGGATGACAGAGGATGAGATGGCTGGATGGCATCACTGACTTGATGGACGTGAGTCTGCGTGAACTCCGGGAAGTTGGTGATGGACAGGGAGGCCTGGCATTCTGTGATTCATGGGGTCGCAAAGAGTCGGACACGACTGCGTGACTGAACTGATCTGAACTGAACTGAATGATCTAGTGGTTTTCTCCACTTTCTTCAATTTGAGTCTGAATTTGGCAATAAGGAGTTCATGATCTGAGCCACAGTCAGCTCCCAGTCTTGTTTCTGCTGACTGTATAAAGCTTCTCCATCTTTGACTGCAAAAAATATAATCAATCTGATTTCAGTGTTGACCATCTGGTGATGTCCATGTATAGAGTCTTCTCTCTTGTGTTTTTGGAAGAGGGTGTTTGCTATGACCAGTGCGTTCTCTTGGCAAAACTCTATTAGCCTTTGCCCTGCTTCATTCTGTAACTCAAGGCCAAATTTGACTGTTACTCCATGTGTTTCTTGACTTCCTACTTTTGCATTCCAGTCACCTATAATGAAAAGGACATCTTTTCTGAGTGTTAGTTCTATGAAGACCTCATAGGTCTTCATAGAACTGTTCAACTTCAGCTTCTTAGGCATTACTGGTTGGGGCATAAACTTGGATTATTGTGATATTGAATGGTTTGCCTTGGAAACGAACAGAGATCATTCTGTTGTTTTTGAGATCGCATCCAAGTACTGCATTTCAGTCTCTTTTGTTGACTATAATGGCTACTCCATTTCTTCTAAGGGATTCCTGCCCACAGTAATGGAGATAATGGTCATCTGAGTTAAATTCACCCATTCCAGTTCATCTTAGTTTGCTGATTCCTAGAATGTCGATGTTCACTCTTGTCATCTCCTAACCCACTTCCAATTTGCCTTGATTCATGGACCTAACATTCCAGGTTTCTATAGAATATTGCTCTTTACAGCATTGAACCTTGCTTCTATCACCAGTCCCATCCACAACTTGGTGTTCTTTTGCTTTGGCTCCATCCCTTCATTCTTTCTGGAGTTATTTCTCCACTGATCTCTAATAGCATATTGGGCACCTACCGACCTGGTGAGTTCATCTTTCAGTGTCCTATCTTTTTGCCTTTTCATACTGTTCATTGGGTTCTCAAGGCAAGAATACTGAAGTGGTTTGCCATTCCCTTTTCCAATGGTCCACATTCTGTAACACCTCTCCACCATGACCCGTCCATCTTGGGTGGCCCCACAGATCAGATCAGATCAGATCAGTTGCTCAGTCGTGTCCAACTCTTTGCGACCCCATGAATCACAGCACGCCAAGCCTCCCTGTCCATCACCAACTCCTGGAGCTCACCCTGACTCACGTCCATCGAGTCAGTGATGCCATCCAGCCATCTCATCCTCTGTCATCCCCTTCTCCTCCTGCCCCCAATCCCTCCCAGCATCAGAGTCTTTTCGAATGAGTCAACTCTTCACATGAGGTGGCCAAAGTACTGGAGTTTCAGCTTTAGCATCATTCCTTCCAAAGAAATCCCAGGGCTGATCTCCTTCAGAACAGACTAGTTGGATCTCTGGCAGTCCAAGGGACTCTCAAGAGTCTTCTCCAACACCACAGTTCAAAAGCATCAACTCTTCAGCACTCAGCCTTCTTCACAGTCCAACTCTCACATCCATACATGACCACAGGAAAAAACATAGCCTTGGCTAGACGAACTTTTGTTGGCAAAGTAATGTCTCTGCTTTTGAATATGCTATCTAGGTTGGTCATAACTTTCCTTCCAAGGAGTAAACGTCTTTTGATTTTATGGCTGCAGTCACCATCTGCAGTGATTTTGGAGCCCAGAAAAATAAAGTCTGACACTGTTTTCACTGTTTCCCCATCTATTTCCCATGAAGTGGTGGGACCGGATGCCATGATCTTCGTTTTCTGAATGTTGAGCTTTATGCCAACTTTTTCACTCTCCAATTTCACTTTCATCAAGAGGCTTTTGAGTTTCTCTTCACTTTCTGCCATAAGGGTGTTGTCATCTGCATATCTGAGGTTATTGATATTTCTCCCGGCAATCTTGATTCCAGCTTGTGTTTCTTCCAGTCCAGCGTTTCTCATGATGTACTCTGCATATAAGTTAAATAAGCAGGGTGACAATATGCAGCCTTGACAAACTCCTTTTCCTATTTGGAACCAGTCTGTTTGTCCATGTCCAGTTCTAACTGTTGCTTCCTGACCTGCATACAAATTTCTCAAGAGGCAGGTCAGGTGGTCTGGTATTCCCATCTCTTTCAGAATTTTCCACAGTTTCTTGTGATCCACACAGTCAAAGGCTTTGGCATTGTCAAAAAAGCAGAAATAGATGTTTTTATGGAACTTTCTTGCTTTTTCTATGATCCAGAGGATGTTGGTAATTTGATCTCTGGTTCCTCTGCCTTTTCTAAAACCAGCTGGAACATCAGGAGGTTCATGGTTCACATATTGCTGAAGCCTGGCTTGGAGAATTTTGAGCATTCCTTTACTAGCGTGTGAGATGAGTGCAATTGTATGGTAGTTTGAGCATTCTTTGGCATTGCCTTTCTTTGGGATTGGGTTGAAAACTGACCTTTTTGTGTCCTGTGGCCACTGCTGAGTTTTCCAAATTTGCTGGCATATTGAGTGCAACACTTTCACAGCATCATCAAGGCATGGCTTAATATCATTGAGTTAGAGAAGGCTGTGGTCCATGTGATCAGATTGGCTAGTTGTCTGTGATTGTGGTTTCCATCTGTCTGCCCTCTTATGCCCCTCTTACTTGGGTTTCTCTTACCTTGGATGTAGAGTATCTCTTCACAGTTGCTCCAGCATAGTGCAGCTGCTGCTCCTTACCTTGGACGTGTAGTAGCTCCTCTCAGCAACCGCCCCAACCTCGGACATAGAGTAGCTCCTCTCGGCTGCTGCCCCTGACCTTGGACATGGGGTAGCTCCTCTCAGCTATGGCCCTCGACCTCGGACATGGGGCAGCTCCGCTCAGCCGCAGCCCTTGACCTCAGACATGGGGTAGCTCCTCTCGGCCGCTGCCCCTTACCTCAGATAAACTTTATCTTTTCAAAATACCACTTAGTTTCTTTGGTTGTTTCTATTACTTTTTTGGGTTTCTATTTCATTTATTTCTCCTCTTTGTTATTTCCTTCCTTCCATTAGTTACGGGTTTAGTTTGCTATTTTTTCCTTGTTGCCTGGGGTATATATTTGCATTGTTTGAGATTTCTTTTTACCTAAAGTAATCATTTATCACTGTAAGATTTTCCCTTTGCAGTATTCCATAGGTTTTGATATACTATGCTTCAATTTTTATTTCATATTTTTGATTTCTCCTTTTTGAGCCATTGGTTTTTCAAATCTAGCTTGTTTAATTTTCACATATTTGTGAATTTTCCAGCTTTTTTCCTGTTGATGATTTCTAGTTTTATACCATCATAGCTGTAAATGATACATGATATGATTTCAATCTACCCAATTTGTAAACACCTGTTTTGTGACCTATTATGTGATCTATTCTAGGGAATGTTCTGTGTGTACAGAAAGTATGTGTATTCTGCTGCTGTCAAGTGGAAAGTTCTATATTAGTATTAGGTTCATTTAATCCAAAGTATGAATCAAGTTGAATTTTATCTTGTTGATTTCCTGTCTGTTTGCTCTATTCACTATTGCAAGCAGAGTACTGAAGATTCCTACTATTATTTTATTACCTCCTTGTTCCTTCAGATTTTTTAGTATTTGTCTAACATTTAGATGCTTCAATATTGGGTGTAATTTTTTATCATTGTTATATCTTCTTGATAAATTGACCTCCTCATCAGTATAAAATAACCTTTATTTCCTGTTAGCTATTTTAGGCTTAAAGTCCATTTTTTAAATGATATAAGTATAACTACCTCATTTTATTTTTTGGTTTCTACTTGCTCATGTATTTATTCCATGTCTTTGCTTTGAGCCTACATGTATTCTTAAAACTTAAGTAAATCTTGTAGGCAGCATATAGTTTAAGATTTATTAAAATCTATGTAGCCACTGTATATATTTTGATTATAATTCAATCTATAATTAGGTTAATTATTAATTGGTAAGGACTTACTACTGCCATCTTACTGTTTTCTGTTTGCAGGTAGTTCCCTTGTTCCTTTCATCCTCTCTTGATGCCTTCCTTTCTGAGTTGAAGATTTTCTAAAGTGGTATGCTTTGATTCCCTTCTCTTTATCTTGTGTGAATCTACTCCTCTCTTTTATTTCCCTGCACTTATTTCTGGTGTCACAATTTACATATCTTAATATTGTGTATTCCTTAACAGATTATTGTAGCTATAGCTATATTTAATACTTTTGTTCTTTAACATTTATACTAAAGTAGTTAATACAACCCTATGATATAACAGTGTATTTTGAATCTGACCATGTGCTTACCTATACTGGTGTGCTGTATATTTTCATGTTTTCACCAATTAGTTTCTATTCACTTCACCCTGAAGATCTCCTTTCAGCATTTTTTATAAGGGGAGTTTAGTGATAGTGAATTCCTTCAGGTTATGTTTTTTAAGAAAGTTTTGTTTATCTTCATTAATGATGGATAACTTTGCTACATAAAATGTTATTGATTTTTGTTAGGGGATATAGGCTGGGTTCTCCAACATCACCATTTTAATTGAAGTGATATACTATTGATGATCAAGAAGTAATTGTTGAATAAATATCAAGGTTTAAACATATTTCAATTTATAGATTTTTTTTCTTTTATTATAGCCTCAAATTGTGATTCTTGAAAATTTGGAACAATGTGAATAAACTTACATCAGTGGTATCATGAAATATATTTTGGGAAGCTTAGCCTTAGCTCAAGTGATTTTTTTGGTGATGCTTTTGTTTATAATGTAATCATGTACTTGCTCTCTGAGATCAGAATTATATCAAATCAGTTGAAATCTAGTGAAGGAAAAATGAAATACTATTGAAGAATATAGAAAATAATGAAAAAATTAAAAATTAAAAAAATATAGGTAGAGGTACATTATGTCAATGTAAAGAATATTATATGAACCCAACTCTGTAGATTTTCTGTTCAATGCTATAATTACATAATGCAACTTCCTAAAATATAGTAACAAATAGGTATTATTTTAAGGTAAATATCAGGAAGAGTAATGTTGAGAAATATGCAGATTAACCAAAAATAGGAGTAGTGAATCAGACTTATATTTGGTTTACTTCTTTACAAAGAAAGCAAAGAGTAATGTTAGGGCAGTTATCTTGATAATTTATTAAAAAAAGAAAAAAGAAAAAATCTCCCATTGATAGGAATATAGGTTCAGCTGCTTTATTTTAGAACCAGATTTATTTTTGATCAGTAGCCTGTGTAATCTGGCTGAACTATGGAGCTGTTCTCTCTTCTAATACACTTCATTATTTATTACAGACAGATTTAAATGATAAATACTAGAGTTTAATTCTGATTTCAGTAGCCAAAGAATAAATGAAGAGTACCAGTGAGGTCTATAATTGCATTTATTCCTCCAACTATGCAAAAATTTTTATTAAATGCAAGATACTTAGCAACATGATTTATTCTTCTGCAAAATAAATTACTTCACTGACTAAATGCTTAACCTGAACTTTGTTGTATGTGGTAATCTCGCTAGGAATACTTTAATTTTTGTTTGGGAGACCATAGAAGTTCAAGTCACAAAATATAAGAAGGCATAGGGAGAAGAGAGATTGGGAGACTGTAGAAATATAAACTATTAAAGTGACAAAGTATACCAGCCCCAAGCATCCAGTATCATGCATCGAACCTGGACTGGCAGATTCATGTTGATATATGGCAAAATCAATACAATATTGTAAATTTAAAAAAATTAAAAAATAATATTAATAATAAAAAATAAATAAATAAAGTGACAAAGTAGAGGTAAAAATCACCAAGACTGGGCTGGTTCCTAACAGCAGATTGTGGCAAGTCAGTAGTTGTTGGTACTATTGCATATTCATAAATGAATCAGTTGTTCAGTTCAGTTCAGTCGTGTCCGAATCTTTGCGACCCCATGAATCACAGCACACCAGGCCTCCCTGTTCATCATCAACTCTCGGACTTTACCCGAACTCATGTCCATGGAGTCAGTGATGCCATCCAGCCATCTCATACTCTGCCATCCCCTTCTCCTCCTGCACCCAATTCCACCCAGCATCAAAGTCTTTTCCAATGAGTCAACTCTTCACATGAGGTGGCCAAAGTACTAGAGTTTCAGCTTTAGCATTCCTTCCAAAGAAATCCCAGGGCTGATCTCCTTCACAATGGACTGGTTGGATCTCCTTGCAGTCCAAGGGACTCTCAAGAGTCTTCTCCAACACCACAGTTCAAAAGCATCAATTCTTCAGCGCTCAGCTTTCTTCACAGTCCAACTCTCACATCCATACATGATCACAGGAAAAACTTCAGCAATATGTGAACCGTGAACTTCCTGATGTTCAAGCTGGTTTTAGAAAAGGCAGAGGAACAAGAGATCAAATTGCCAACATCTGCTGGATCATGGAAAAAGCACGAGAGTTCCAGAAAAACATCTATTTCTGCTTTATTGACTATGCCAAAGCCTTTGACTGTGTGGATCACAATAAACTGTGGACAATTCTGAAAGAGATGGGAATAACAGACCACCTGACCTGCCTCTTGAGAAATCTGTATGCAGGTCAGGAAGCAACAGTTAGAACTGGACATGGAACAACAGACTGGTTCCAAATAGGAAAAGGAGTACGTCAAGGCTGTATATTGTCACCCTGTTTATTTAACTTATATGCAGAGTACATCATGAGAAATGCTGGACTGGAAGAAACACAAGCTGGAATCAAGATTGCCGGGAGAAATATCAATAACCTCAGATATGCAGATGACACCACCCTTATGATAGAGAGTGAAGAGGAACTAAAAAACCTCTTGATGAAAGTGAAAGTATAGAGTGAAAAAGTTGGCTTAAGGCTCAACATTCAAAAAACGAAGATCATGGCATCTTTTCCCATCATTTCATGGGAAATAGATGGGGAACCAGTGGAAACAATGGCTGACTTTATTTTTCTGTGCTCCAAAATCACTGCAGATGGTGACTGCAGCCATGAAATTTAAAGATGCTTGCTCCTTGGAAGGAAAGTTATGACCAACCTAGATAGCATATTCAAAAGCAGAGACATTACTTTGCCAACAAAGGTCCATCTAGTCAAGGCTATGGTTTTTCCTGTGATCATGTATGGATGTGAGAGTTGGACCGTGAAGAAGGCTGAGTGCCGAAGAATTGATGCTTTTGAACTGTGGTGTTGGAGAAGACTCTTGAGAGTCCCTTGGACTGCAAGGAGATCCAACCAGTCCATTCTGAAGGAGATCAGCCCTGGGATTTCTTTGGAAGGAATGATGCTAAAGCTGAAACTCCAGTACTTTGGCCACCTCATACGAAGGGTTGACTCATTGGAAAAGACTCTGATGCTGGGAGGGATTGGGGGCAGGAGGAGAAGGGGATGACAGAGGATGAGATGGCTGGATGGCATCACTGACTCGATGCACATGAGTCTCAGTGAACTCTGGGAGTTGGTGATGGACAGGAAGGCCTGGCGTGCTGCAATTCATGGGCTCGCAAAGAGTCGGACACGACTGAGCAACTGATCTGATCTGATCTGATTGTTCCATGTCCAGTTCTGACACTGTTTCCAATGTTTCCCCCTCTATTTCCCATGAAGTTATGGGACTGGATGCCATGATCTTAGTTTTCTGAATGGTGAGCTTTAAGCCAACTTGTTCACTTTCCCCTTCCACTTTCATCAAGAGGCTTTTTAGTTCCTCTTCACTTTCTGCCATAAGGGTGGTGGCATCTGCATATCTGAGGTTATTGCTATTTCTCCCAGCAATCTTGATTCCAGCTTGTGCTTCATCCAGCCCAGCATTTCTCATGATGTACTCTGCATAGAATTAAATAAGCAGGATGACAATATACAGCCTTGCTGTACTCCTATTCCTATTTGGAACCAGTCTGTTGTTCTATGTCTTGTTCTAACTGTTGCTTCCTGATCTGCATACAGATTTCTCAAGAGGCAGATCAGGTGGTCTGTTATTCCCATCTCTTTCAGAAATTTCCACAGTTTATTGTGATCCACACAGTCAAAGGTTTGGCATAGTCAATAAAGCAGAAATAAATGTTTTTCTGGAACTATTTTGCTTTTTCCATGATCCAGCGGATGTTGGCAATTTGATCTCTGGTTCCTCTGCCTTTTCTAAAACCAGCTTGAACATCAGGAAGTTCACGGTTCATGTATTACTGAAGCCTGGCTTGGAGAATTTTGAGCATTACTTTACTAGCGTGTGAGATGAGTGTCATTGTGCAGTAGTTTGAGCATTCTTTGGCGTTGCCTTTCTTTGGGATTGGAATGAAAACTGACCTTTTCCAGTCCTGTGGCCACTGCTGAGTTTTCCAAATTTGCTGGCATATTGAGTGCAGCACTTTCACAGCATTGTCTTTCAGAATTTGAAGTAGCTCCACTGCAACTCCATCACCTCCACTAGCTTTGTGCATAGTGATGCTTTCTAAGGCCCACTTGACTTCACATTCCTGGATATCTAGCTCTAGATGAATGATCACACCATCTTGTGTCCATGATCATGTGTTCACAACAACAAATCAGTTGTATCATTACTATATTCTTCTTAAATATTTATATGGTTGAGAAGATTGTTTCGGAGAAGGCAATGGCACCCCACTCCAGTACTCTTGCCTGGAAAATCCCATGGATGGAGGAGCCTGGAAGGCTTCCGTTCATGGGGTTGCTGAGGGTCGGACATGACTGAGTGACTTCACTTTCACTTTTCACTTTCATGCATTGGAGAAGGAAATGGCAATCCACTCCAGTGTTCTTGCCTGGAGAATCCCAGGGACAGGGGAGCCTGGTCGGTTGCTGTCTATGGGGTCGCACAGTGTCAGACACGACTGAAGTGACTTAGCAGCAGAAGATTGTTTAAACACTCTGTTCCTCAGTTTTCCCATACTTTATAAGTGGATATTGATCATTTTCTCACTTAACTGTCATGTACAATGAAAACGGGAGATTTTACCAAGTTCTTCATACAAATTAGGCGTTACCAAATGTTTCCTGCCTTTACTCTTGTAAGAGCTCCATAATGAAAAAAGGTGTGACAGGTTTGAACTCATAAGCTAGTGGTGGCTTTTAATGTGATTCATTCACATGTTTTACTCAATCACCCTCTATTGAAGCAATTTAGGGTTTTAATATTTGATATTTTAATTAATTTTATTGGAGTACAGTGGATTTACAATGTATTGTTAGTTTCTCCTGTATAGCAAAGTGAATACGTTTTTAAGACTCTACTGTTTTTAAGTAGAATCATGTTTCCTAAACTTCAGTTTAATATTAAAATGTGTCTTTTATCCAAGGGCACTAGAAGGGGCAGCTATGTGAATCTCCTTACTGCATCAGAATGGCTTTCAGGAATGTTATTCAGGAAACTGTTCATGATATTCTTCAGGTTTTTTTTTTTATGAAGGCTCAGAAAGGAAAATTATTTTAGAGAATGGTGTCACAAATATCTTTGCTTTCACTAAAAATTCTGAGTTCTTTCTTTTTAACAACAATAAAACCAACCCCATCTTCCTATATTTTTTGTTGTCAGGAAGTTAAGTGCAGAATTTGAAACCTATGTCGCTTCAGTAAAGAAGTTACTTCAAACGTTATCTGAAAAGGAGGGTGACACAAAGATAAGGAAAGGTAAAAGAAAATAAGGAAGGGAAAAAGATTCAAATGAAAAGGATAGAATTTACTTCACTTATCTCCTTGTACCAAATTCACATGCAAAATAATTATAAACATCCACTGGGAATAAATGTTCAAATCCAAAGCAATTTCTACCTAATTAAAATTGGCATGGAAATGTGTAAAGTTGAACATACAAGTGAATCATTTTAATGACTTTTTCTCAGAATAATCATTATGGCAAATGGTATATAATCACTGGATTGGTGAAATACAAGATAGTCACTAACTAGTTTCTCTTCTTTCTAAGCAATCTCAGTTATTTAAATAATATTTCTATACACTAACAATAAAATATGTAAAAAGTAAACAAATAATTCTCATTTACAACAGCAACAAAAATAATAAAATACTTATTACTAAGTCTAACCAAGGTGATGAAAGAGTTCTACACTGAACATTGTAAGACACTGACAAAAGAAATTGAAGATGACACAAATAAATGGAAACATATCCATGTTCATAGATGAGAAGAATCAATATCATTAAAATGTCTGTAGCGATCTATTTGTTGTTGTTCAGTCGCTCAGTCATGTCCAACTCTTTGTGACCCCATGGACTGCAACATGCCAGACTTCCCTGTGAAGTCAATAAAACCCCTGTCAAGATTCCAACAGGAATGTTTCCAGAATTAGTAAAAAAAAAAAAAAAAAAAAAATCTAAAATTTTATGAAGCTGCAGAAGCACCTGGAAAGACAGACTAACCAAAGTAATTCTAAGAAAAACAGAACTGGAAGCATTATACTTCCTGACTTCAGACTATATTACAAATCTATAGTAATCAAAATAGTATAGTATAAGCATAAAAAACAGACACATAAACTAATGGCAGAGAATAGAGAGCTCAGAAATGAGTCCATGCATGCACATACCAACTAATATTTGACAAAGGGGCCAAGAACACTCAATAGGGGAAAGATAGTTTCTTCAATAAATGTTGCTGAGAAAACAGCATTAACATATGCTAAGTAAAGAAACTATAGCCCTTTTTTTACATCCCTCACCAAAATTAACCCAGATGGATTAAAGACTTAAACATATTTAAGACTTGAAATCATAAAACTCCTAGAAATAAGTGTAGGGAAAAATCACCTTAACACTGGTCTCAATAGTAATCCCCTTGATACAAGTGACAGCAAAAGCTCAAACAGCAAAAGCAACAAATCCCTGCTGCTGCTGCTGCTGCTGAGTCGCTTCAGTCGTGTCCGACTCTGTGCGACCCCATGGATGGCAGCCACCAGGCTCCCGTCCCTGGGATTCTCAAGGCAAGAACAATGGAGTGGGTTGCCATTTCCTTTTCCAATAACAAATACCTAAGTGAAACTAAACCAAATAAGTTCTACAGAGCAAACAGAACACTTAACAAAATGAAAATGCAGACTATGGAATGGGAGAAAATATTTGCACATCATATATCTGATAAGGGGTTAATATCCAAACTATGAAGAACTCAACAGCAAACAAACCACAACAACCTATTAAAAATGGGCAGCAGAACTGAATAGACATGGAAATGGCCAAGAGAATTTTCTATATATAAGATCATATTATCTGCAAAGGCAATTTTACTTCTTCTATTCTTTTTATATGTTTTTCTTACTTGATTGCTATGGTTAGAAGGTAGAGTCATTTGCTAAATAGGAGTACTATTAGTGGGCACCCTTGTCTGTCCTGATCTTAGAGGAAAATCTTTCAGCTTTTCATCACTGAAGATGAGGGGACTGTGACTCTGTCATATATGGCTTTATTTGGTTGAAGTTGTTTTCCTGTATGTACCTTCTATACTCAATGTGTTGAGCATTTCTTATCATGAAATGATACACTTTGCCAAGTGCTTGTTTGCATTTGAGGTGATCATAAGACATTTTCCATTCTTTTAACGTGGTAAATCACATTTGTCGACTTGTGTGTGTGGAACCAATCTTGAATCCCAGGGATAAATTCAGCTTGATCATGGTGAAGATCCTTTTAATTTGAAGTTGAGTTCAATTTGCTAATATTTTGATAGAAATTTTGTATCTTTATGTATATGCATCAGGGATATTGTAATTTTCTTGTAATATATTCTCTGACATTAGTTTCAGGGTAATGTGGGCCTTGTAAAATGAGTTTGGGTGTTCCTGCTACAATTATTTGGAAGAATTTAAGTGTAATGACATTATTTTCAATTTTGGTAGAATTCACCAGTGAATTCATCTGGTTCTGCCTTTTTTTTGTTTTTGGAGATTTTTTACTAACTTATTTAATATATTTAATCAATATAATTCTTTTCACATTCTTGTCTATTTCTTCAAATTTCAGCCTTGGCAGATGATTTGTTTATGGGAGTTTATTCACTTCTTGTAGGTTATCTAGCTTTTTTTAAACATATAATTATTCATGATACCCTCATGATCTTTGTATTTTTTTGGTGTTAACTGTAAAGTCTCTTCATTTCTGATTTTGAGTCTTCTCTCCATTTTTCTGAGTTAGTATAGTTATACATCCACTTGGTTTATCTTAAAAAAAATAACCCAGCTCTTAAGAGTCATTAAATCTTTCCTACTGCTGTTCAAGTGTCTGTTACATTTATTTTTAATCTGATCTTTGTAATTTCATTTCTTCTGCTAACTTTGGGTTTAGTTTGTTCTTTCCCCAGTTCCCTAAGGTGTAAAGTTAGGCTTTTATATGAGAAATTTCTTGTTTATCAAGGTAGGTGTTTATTGTTATACTTTCTCTTAATTCAGATATGCAGCAGCCAGCAAATTTTGATATGATGTGCTTCCATTTTAATTTGCTTCAAATTTTTTTCCCTTTTGATTTCTTTGATTCATTGGTTATTTAGTGATATGATGATTATTCTCCACATATTTGTGGGTTTTCCAGCTTCCCTCTTTTTATTGATTTCCAGTTTCAGACAATTGTCATCAAAAAGATACTTGGTATGATTTTATCTCCTTAAATCAATGAAGACTTGTGTTGTAACCCATCGTGTGACTTACCCTGGAGAATGTTTCATGCACATTTGAGGATAATGTGCATTCCATTGCTGGATGGAATGTCTGTATATATTTATTAAGCCTATCTGATCTAATGTATAATTTAAGTCCAACATTTCCTTATTGATTTTCTCTCTGGATGATATACTTAGTTTTGAAAGTGCACTGTTGAAGTCACCTACTATAAGTGTGTTGGCCGTGTCTCCTCTCAGGTCTGTTAGTATTTGCTTAATACTTCTAAGTGCCCTGACAATAGGTGCACTTATATTTATGATTTTATATCTTCTTGATGAATTGAACCCCTTATCATTATAGAATGATCATCTGTTTCTTGTTACCATTTTTGACTTAAAGTCTGTGTTGTATGCTATAAATAAAGGTAGTCATGCTTTCTTTTGATTTCTACTTATATAGAATCTCTCTTTCATCCCTTCACTTTGAATCTATTTGTCCTCAGGGGTGAGGTGAGACTTTTGTAGGCAACATAAAGTTGGGTCTTATTGTTTTATCTATCCACCTACTCTATACCTTTTGATGAGAAATTTTAACTTACAAACATTTAGAGTAATTATTGATAGATATGATATTTGACTTCCATATCCTTTTCTGGCTTACAGATAACAAAACCCTTGAAACTTCCTGTGATAAGAATATGAACACAGCTCAGTTTATTGTGCTTCTTCTTCTTTTTTTTTTTTTTACAAATTCAAGGTTTTTTGGAAACCCTGTGTCAAGCAAGTTTACTGGCACCATTTTTCAACAGTATTTGTTCACTTTGTGACTCTGTATCACAAATATTCTGATAACTCTCCCAATACTTAAAATCTTGCACCAGTGAAAATATTATAATTCACTGAAGGCTCAGATAATGGTTAACACTGTCTATCAACAAAGTATGTTATAATTAAAGTAGGTACATTGGCTTTTAGACACAATGCTATTGCACACTTAATAGACTACAGTATAGTGTAAACATCACTTTAACATGCACTGGGAAACAAAAAATTTGTGTGGCTGATTTATTGCAATATTTACTTTATTGCAGTGGTCCTTAACTGAACCTGCAGTATCTCTCAGTTATGCTTGTAATGGGAGCATCTTTTGTCATTATATTTGGTGTTTTCTTTCTGAAATCACTTCAGAACCATAAATGAGAAATGGGTACGTCATTATTCATAAGAAACCCCTTCCACCACAACTGGGTTTATGTCAGTGAGGTGAGTTCTAGAAAGCACCTAAGGATTCAGGCTGATTGCCAGGGTTCAGAGACTTGCAGGGAAATGATTTAATCAGTAAAGCCTTCATAAAACCCCAGAAGAACTGGGATCGGAGAGCTTCTGAGTTGGTGAACACTCAGAGATGGAGATTTGGGGACAGTGGCACACTTAGAATCTTGTGGGACTGAACCCTTGTGTAATCTGATGCTACATCTGGGTAGATAGGGTCAGAATTGAATTAAATTTTAGGACACCCAGATAGTGTCCCAAGCATTGCTTGATGGTATAGGGTTCCCCACTTACATTGTAAATGGATTCAGAACCATATTTAATAAATACAGGCTTATTAATCCCATCTTACTATTTTCTATTTGATTTGCAGTTCCATTTTTCTTTCCTTCCTTTCTTCTGCCTTACTTTGGAACTAGATGATTTTTTATAGTTGTATTCTTTGATTGCTTTCTCTTTAGCTTTGTGTATTTACTGTAGATTTTTGATTTGTGGTTCCAATGAGAGTGACATAAAATATAGATATAACTGTCTATCATATGGTGATAACAATTTAATTCTGAATATAAAATTTTGTCTTTTACCCTCCCCTTTTACATTTGTAAAAAAAAAGTATTAAATATTGAAGCTATAGCCGTATTATTTTTTTCATGATCTTTTTCTTTCATCGTTATTCTAGTGTTAAGTACTTAACATTACTGTGTTTTAGTATTAGGGTATTCTGAATGTTGCTATATGCTTACCTCTACCATCGCCTTGCATGTTTTTAATTTGCCCATTAGTGTCTTTTGTTTTAGCTTGAGGAACTCCTGTCAGCCTTTCTTATAATTCAGGATTAGTGATGGTGAATCTCCTCAGTTTTTGTTCATTATAGAAGGATTTTATTTCATCTTCAATTCTGATGAACAACTTTTCTGGGTATTCTTTGCTGGCAAATTCTTTATTTTAGCCCTTTGAAAATATTATCTCATTCTCTCCTGGTCTAGTAGGTATCTCCTGAAAAACCTGCTCAGAGTTTTTTGAAGGTTTCCTTACATGAGAAAAATATTTATTTCTCTTGCTGCTTTAAAAGTTATTTATTATTTTTGGTTTAAATAATCTTCTTGGGGAAGACCATTTTGGAGTGAAACTTAAAGGTGACTCTATGAGGTTCATGAAATTGTATGTTCAAATTTCTTTCCATAGTTGGGAAGTTCTCAGCCATTATTTCTTTAAATAAACTTTCCAATTCTTTCTCCCTCTTGGGCTCATTGGAAAAGACCCTGATGCTTGGAGGGATTGGGCGCAGGAGGAGAAGGGGACGACAGAGGATGAGATGGCTGGATGGCATCACTGACTGGATGCACATGAGTATGGGTGAACTCCGGGAGTTGGTAATGGACAGCAAGGCCTGGTGTGCTGGGATTCAAGGGGTCGCAAAGAATCGGACACGACTGAGCGACTGAACTGAACTGGGACTCCAGTAATTCATACATTATTCTTTTTGGTGATATCTCATTAAGGCTTTCTTAATTATTTTTCATCCTTTTTTCTTTTTGCTCTTTGAATTATATCATTTCAACTGGTTTGTCTTTTAGTTCACCAATTCTCTCTGCTGCTTGTTCAGGTCTGCTGTTTAAGCTCTCTATTTAATCTTCAGTTTAGTCATTGCATCCTTTAGATCCAAAATTTGTTTAGTTCTTTTCTAATACCTCTTTCCTGAGCTTTCAATTTTGTTCTTAAATTGTTTCCCTAATATCTTTAAATTGTTTTTCAGTGTTCTCACAGCTCTCTTAGCATCTGTCAAGCAATTATTTTGAATTATTTGTTGGCCAGTTTCTGGATATCCATTTCTTTGGGGTCACTTTCTGGAGGTTTACTGTATCCCTTTAGAGGAGACATGTTTCCCTCAAACTCTGTGATTCCGATAGCCTTCTGTAGGTGTCCATGCATTTGAAAGGGCAGTCACCTTTTCCAGACATTATGGGTGATTTTCTTTTAATGGAAGCCTTTCATTGGTGGTTAGGAAACACAACTGGATTGTGCTAGGATCATGACTCAAGTGGTACAGGATGCCCAGCATGGGCACACTGTGGCACTGTGTCTGAGGAGGGTTGTGATGGCCCTTCATTTTAGCCCACTGATCACAGCATGGATAGGTGCATGCTTCTTGATGAGTACCAAAGGGGACTACAGGGCCTATAAGGGCTGTTGGGGTCATAACAGAAGTGGTAGGACCAGTAGCTAGGGACCAGGGCAGGCACCGGTAGTGGCTGGAGCCAGTGGTATAAATACAATTAGCTGTGAGGGCAAGTTGCAGGTACCAATGCAATGGCAGTGGTCACATGTAGATAGACTCATGCAACTTGCCCTGGCCCCTACCAATAAGAACAAGGGCTGACTATGGGTTCAATTGCAAAGAAGATCTGGGTGTTAGTGTGCTCACCTATGGATTTATCCTCTATCCCTAGGTAGTCATTTTGCAGTAGGGGCCATGCAGGGTCCTAGCTTAAAGGTCTAACTAAGTTGGCACAGTGTTGCTGGCCATTGACAGAAGGCAGAGTCTGATCCAGAACTGTAAGTAGCTGTGGGAGCCCAAGACGCCAATGATGTACTCTTCTGTGGCCACACACTCTTTTCCCTGAGTGCACCACAGTGAGGGCCAGTTCTGGAAGTTAGGCTGGGAACATCCTGGAGCACTGCTAGAGGGGCTATCTATAAGTGTACATGGCATTGCCACCCAGTTACAGAAAGCAGAGATCGATTCCTACACATCAGTAGCAATGGGGTCTCTGTCAGTGTATTCAACCAGGGCTGCATAATATTTTGGCTAAAAAGTTTCCATAACATCTTATGGAAAAACCCATATAGACTTTTTGGATAACCCAATACCTTCCAGGTATGCTGCAGTGGAAGCCAATGGTATGCATCAGGCTGGTGGCATGCAGGTGCAGAGCCCTGGGTGGATGAGCCCTGAGCACAGGCACACTATCAACTGAAAGTGCCTAGGCTGGGGCCTTGCACTTGTGCAGCTGTAGGTATGTAGGCTGGTAAGGGATCCAGGCAGATTCAGAGAGCTACGATGGCTACCCGTGTGGGTCTGGACTCCAACAGGGGGTGGGGCCACATGCTCAGGGAGGATCTGAAGTGTATATTAGAACATAAATATCTTTGGGGTAGCTGGTGGGATCTGTTCAGCCCGCTGGTGACTTCTTCAATGGCAGAAGTGGTTGAATGTCTTCAGAGCACGTCTCTGTGAACTGAAATGGGTCGCAATTATGTTCACTGGTAATAGCTTCTGCTTTTCTTCCTTTTTCCTAGGTAGTTATTCAGGCCATTCTACACTGTTGTTTAGTTGCTAAGTCATGTGTGACTCTTTTCTGATCCCATGGACTGTAGCCCACCAGGCTCCTCTGTGATGGGGTTTCCCAAGCAAGAATAATGGAGTGGTTTGCCAGGCTCTTCTTCAGGGTATCTTTTCAACACAGGGATCAAACCCATGTCCAGCATTGGCAGGTGGATTCTTTACAGTGAGCCACTAGAAAACCCTGTATGGTGGCTTCACCTTGGCCAAGTTCTCTGGGCCATGGGTCAGCCAAGTTTGCTCTGTTTTTTAAGAACTCACAAAATCAGCTGAGGAAAATTATTAATAGCATCCTACCATCTTGAGAATCAACTTTTGCACCCTGCTCCCTTCACTTCAAATATGAAGAGAAAAATAGACAATGCTATGATTGTATCAATGAACACTATGGTGCAATTTAGTGTTTGTGCAGATTTGTGTCACTGTTCTAGGAAAAGGGCTATACAATTAAGAAGGTTGAATGAATGGGAAGTAATTTTCCCTATCCCCTTAAGTCATAAAGTTATCAAATTGATAGTATCATCAAGGTAGTACGTGTCAAAACTGGACCTTCACATAGTACTGGGAGAAGCTATAAAGCTAGTTGCTCACTCCACTTCTTTCTCTCCAGTGAGAGGCTCTCTTATGAGCTGGGAAGTTCCTTCTTAGTGCCAAACAATGCTGGCTTAGGTGATGTAATGATACAGGAAAAATTAAGTTGTCTGTATTTTTATGTGATTATTTTTAGCATTTTTTTCCCATGGTATTGCTAAAACTTTTGAAGGAATCTAGATGTCTCATGGAGCTATTTTTATTCATGGATAGCTAATTGTTGATCTTTGTGTCAGGATAGGGAATCTTGGAACTCCTATTTCACCATTTTTTCACAGAATTTGCGAAAAGCTTCTTCACATGAACCTTGGCAATGATTTTTTTGGATTTGACATCTAAAGCACAAGCAACAAATGGGACTATAACACATTAAAATGCTTCCTCACAGCAAAAGAAACAATCAACAAAATGAAAAGATGACCAATGGTGTTGGGAGAGAATATTTTCAAATCACATATCTGATAAGTGGTTACTATCCACAATAAATAAAAGCCTCGTACAACTCAACAGCAAAGAACAAATAATACAATGTAAAAATGGGCAAAGGACCTGGAAGTGACATTTTTTTTTTTAAGAAGGTCAACAGGGACACAAAAAGGTACTCAACATCACTAATTATTCAGTTCAGTTCAGTCACTTAGTTGTGTCCGACTCTTTGCGACCCCATGAATCGCAGCACACCAGGCCTCCCTGTCCATCACCAACTCCTGGAGTTCACTCAGACTCACGTCCATCGAGTCAGTGATGCCATCCAGCCATCTCACCCTCTGTCGTCCCCTTTTATTATTAGGGAAACACAAATCAAAATCAAAATGAGATGTCACTTCATACCTTTTGGAATAGCTGTCACCAAAATGACAAGAGATAGAAAGTATCAGTAAGGATGCACAGAAAAGGCAACTTACAGAACGGGAGAGAATACTTAAAAATAAGGAGACTGATGAGATTAATTTTCAAAATACAAAAACAGGTCAGTAACAAAACACAGCTCAATCAAAAAATGGGTAGAAGATCTAAGTAGTCATTTCTCTAAATATACACAGATAGCCAAGAGGCACATGAAAAAGATGCTCAATATTGCTAATCATTAGAATGCAAATCAATCAAAATGCAAATCAAAACTGTGATGCAGTATCACCTCCAGAGAAAATCAGAATTCAAAAAGATACATGTACCCCACCATGTTCAAAGCAACAATATTTACGATAGCTAAGGCACGGGAGCACCCTCTCAACATATGAATGAATAAAGGTGTAGTATAACTACACAATGAAACATTATTCCGTCATTACCAAGAAGGAAATAATGCCATTTGTAGCAACATGGATAGACCCAGAGATTATCATAGAAAGTAAGGTAAGCCAAAGACAAATATCACATGATATCACTTACATGTGGAATCTAAAAAAATTATACAAATGAACGTATTTGCAAAACAGAATGACAGACATAGAAAGCAAACTTGTGGTTACTGAAAGGAAAAGGTTGAGAGGAATAAATTAGGAGTTTAAGATGAACATATACATACTACTATATTTAGAATAGATAACCAATAAGGACCTACTATATACCACAGGTGGAGAAGGCAATGGCACCCCACTCCAGTACTCTTGCCTGGAAAATCCCATGGATGGAGGAGCCTGGTAGGCTGTAGTCCATGGGGTTGCTAAGAGTCAGACACAACTGAGCAACTTCCCTTTCACTTTTCACTTTCATGCATTGGAGAAGGAAATGGCAACCCACTCCAGTGTTCTTGCCTGGAGAATCCCAAGGATGTGGGAGCCTAGTGGGCTTCCATCTATGGGGTCGCAGAGTTGGACACGACTGAAGCGACTTAGCAGCAGCAACATATAGTACAGGAACTTAATATCTTGTAATAATCTGTAATGGAAGAAAATGTAAAAAATTATTTATATACATTTATAATTGAATCACTGTGCTGTACCTCTGAAACTAACACAAAATTTAAAAACAAAAAAAAAACTAAAAGTTGTAATAAGTAAAAGTAGAATTACCCTATGATCTAGAAGTCCCACTTTTGTGTGTGTGTGTGTGTGTGTGTGTGTGTGTGTAGCCAAAGAGGTAGAAATCATGATCTCATAGAAGTATCTATACTATGTTCATTGCAGCATTACTTACAGGAGACCTGTGACAAGACATAGAAATACCCTGAGTGTCAGACAAATGAATGAAGAGATTGTGGTACACAAATAGAATACTATTCAGCCACACTTAAGAAGGCAATATTGCCATTTGTGATAGCACTATGCCCTCAAGGGCTACCTGTGTTAAATGAATGAGTTATAGAGAGAAAGGTAAATACTACATGATTTCATTAAATGTAGAAACTAAAAAAGCCACTCATTGAAACCGATTAGATTTGTGGTTGGCAGATGTGGTGTTTGGGGGTGAGAGAGTTCAGTAAAGATGCCAAAAATTCCAGTTACAATTTCTAGGAATGTACATTACATAGATATTACTGCTCTCTATAGTTAATATTCATGTCTGTAGTTAATATTGTACATTTGAAAGTTGATAAGAGTAAATCTTAAAAGTTCTCATCACAAGGAAGATTTAAAAATGCAGCCATGTGAGTTGATGGATGTTAACTAATCCTATTGTGGTAATCATTTTGCAATATATGTATACACATATATAAAATGATTTCGTTGTACATCTTAAACTTATACAAAGTTATATGTTAAATACTGGGAAGAAAACAAAAAAAATGAAAACGCTTATAGTTTTTCTTAGTAATAAATAATGTTTCATTATTTTTAGAATTTAGATCTAAGGAAAGGGAAGAGAACAACGTCTTACTGAGTGCCTAATAGTGGTTAATTCCTACGTACAAATAATTTTGGTTAAAATCTAATGAGTTAGGTAATATATTTAAAAGTTTACAGATATAAAATTTTCATCTGATTAAAAATTTATACTCTTTCCTACCTATGCCCTATCTTGTTATTGAACATTTAATGGTATTCTGTGGCTGCTGCTGCTAAGTCACTTTAGTCGTGTCCGTCTCTGTGTGACCCCATAGACGGCAGCCCACCAGGCTCCCCCATCCCTGGGATTCTCCAGGCAAGAACACTGGAGTGGGCTGCTATTTCCTTCTCCAATGCATGAAAGTGAAAAGTGAAAGTGAAGTCGCTCAGTCGTGTCCAACTCTTAGTGACCCCATGGACTACAGCCTACCAGGCTTCTCCATCCATGGGATTTTCCAGGCAAGAGTACTGGAGTAGGGTGCCATTGCCTTCTCCGAATGGTATTCTACTTCTTTGTAAAGATTGTTCTTGAAAGAATGAATCAATGAGAAGTGACAAAAAACTTGTCCTTCTAATCACTTGATTCATTCATTCTTTCAAGAAAGAATTTTTGGTATCTATTATGTTTTAAACACTGTGCTTCTTTTAGTTAGTTGCTTGGAATACAAAATGAACAAGCTTGTTTCATCATGGAGATATTAGTCACAGCAGTTGGTCTAATTCTGACTTGAGTGATTCCATTTTCACATGCTTAAATCTTTCTTCTCAAGAAGGGAGGTGATTAAACATGACAATTTCATTTTCACTTTTTTTCAGCTAGGCTGCTGTTGTGCACCCTCTTAGAAATGTTTCTACTTCAGAGAAGATGAACTGATGTGAGTACTTTGTAGGTGTTCAAATATTAAACAATTCATAAGCTACTTCAGGATTTAATACGGAGACTAGGAGCTCCCTTGGGTTCTTAGGACTTTGTTGCTTAAAAAAAGCATTTTGCATACTAAAGCAAAGGTAAAATCCTAAATGCTTTCTACTTCCAGAGTATATCACAATCTAAATTTATTCATGACTGTGCTGCTGATATTTAAGTAAATCATCAGCCTGTTATATTTAACTTTTAGCTGAACCTTTTAGTCTTAGCAAAATATGTAGAAGACATTGTATTCCATGGTTACAAAAAGCCAGCATCAATCATCTCATGAATTCTTCTCAGATATCCTCAGAAGTTATATAGGACCTACTGTTAAATCTGTATGTGCATGGTCATAACACACCAAATTCTGAAAGTTAGAGCTTTAGTACATGGATAGTTGCATGAGGCAACACTATTGAATTTAATTGAATATTCAATTCAATTCAACTATTGAATATTCGGTGGACTCTTGAACAATGTAGGGGGTTGGGGTTACTGACTTCCTCACATTTGAAAATCCATGTAGAACTTCTGATTTCCCTGAAATTTAACTAATAGTCCTGTTGTTGACCAGAGGCCTTACAGATCAGTTGATTACATAAACAGATGAAAAGCACATATTTTATATGTTTTATATATTATATAGTATATTCTTATAAAGTAGCCTAAAGAATGTTATTAAGAAACTTATAAGGAAGAGAAAATATATTTACTGTACTGAAAGTTTGTTCAGTGTTTAAAAAATGAATCATTTGTTAATGCCTACATAAATATTGCCTTGTGGGGTACAAAACACTACAGATGTCATATTACTAAGACTAGACACGAAATATGTGAGAAATTCATGTTTATGTCTATAACAATTCATGAATGATAACAAAGCAGTAGTAATATGATTGCCTAATGGAAGCCTAGTATAATCAATATGATTTCTTCACAGCTACCTAGCTTTTACATTAATGAATGAATCACTGTAAAATTTATATGGAATACAATAGTACAGTAATATTCATACTATAGTACTGCAAACAGTTACATTTTTAAAACACACTGCTTACCTGTGATGATAGGCTGATGGGCAGTTTTTCCAATTAGGAGAGATAGAGGTATACTGTCCAGTAGGGCAATTCTTTAAAAGCCAAGCTATAAAAGAATAAGAAAACTAGCATATTAATAATTTCATATTAGAAATCACCCACCTTCTACATATTTAAAAACACATTAATCTCTACATTCTTGCAATATACTTCTTGAAAAACATCTGTCTATAAATGAACTCATGGAACTCAAACATCAACTGTATCTACTAGTAGGAGGGTCACAAGAAATAAGAAAAACTCCATATTTAAATTCAATTGTGATCAATAATTAACCTTTAATAAATAACTCACAAATATTTTTTGTTAAAGTTCTAGAGAGGGAGACGATAATGCAACAGAAGGCTAGCTTTTGGATCTTTAAGAATTCACACATAAGAATCCAGAACTGGGTAGAAAAATTCTGGATAGTAAGTATCCATATAAGCCCCTGGAAAAAAAACTATTAAGACATATTAATAATACATGAGTGTTACAGTGGCTGTGTGGAAACTATCAGAGGGTACTAAGAGGACAATTCAAACGGCCTATGAAAGGAAGAATACCCCAAATCTGAGTTATTCCTTGGGAATCACAGCAACAAAACACAAGATTTATATGGGAAAGTAAATTAGATTATAATGAGATCTAAGATCATGGTATCTGGTCCCATCACTTCATGGGAAATAGATGGGGAAACAGTGTCTGACTTTATTTTTGGGGCTCCAAAATCACTGCAGATGGTGATTGCAGCCATGAAATTAAAAGACACTTACTCCTTGGAAGGAAAGTTATGACCAACCTAGATAGCATATTCAAAAGCAGAGACATTACTTTGCCAACAAAGGTCCATCTAGTCAAGGCTATGGTTTTTCCAGTGGTCATGTAGGGATGTGAGAGTTGCACTGTGAAGAAAGTGAGTGCCAAAGAATTGATGCTTTTGAACTGTGATGTTGGAGAAGGCTGTTGAGAGTCCCTTGGACTGCAAGGAGATCCAACCAGTCCATCCTAAAGAAGATCAGTCCTGGGCATTCATTGGAAGGACTGATGCTGAGGCTGAAATTCCAATACTTTGGCCACCTCATGCAAAGAGCTGAGTCATTGGAAAAGACCCTGATGCTGGGAGGGATTCGGGGCAGGAGGAAAAGGGGACGACAGAGGTGAGATGGCTGGATGGCATCACCAACTCTATGGACATGAGTTTGGGTGAACTCTGGGAGTTGGTGATGGACAGGGAGGCCTGGTGTGCTGCAATTTATGGGGTTGCAAAGAGTCGGACACGAATGAGTAACTGAACTGAACTGATATTTTACCTTCCCTGGTGGCTCAGATAGTAAAGCATCTGCCTGCAATGCGGGAGACACAGGTTTTATCCCTGGGTTGGGAAAAGCCTCTGGAGAAGGAAATGGCAACCCACTCAGGTACTTTGGCTTGGGAAATCCCATGGATGGAGGAGCATAGTAGGCTACAGTCCATGGGGTCGAAAAGAGTCAGACACAACTGAGCAACTTCACTTTTGCTTTTTTTTTTCTTTCTTTTCTATACTTTATGTAGCAATAAGGTGGACTAACATATTTAAGGTACTCAAAACAAGATTTGAGGAGTTCCTACTAAGCATATCTGATTATCAGCTGAAACCCATATGGTTTTTGCCTGCTACATTCTTCACTGACTGTTAGAAGCCTAGGTAACTCTTAATTGGGCTGGAAAAGCCAAACGCCTGTAAAATCTCAAAAATGACTCATGAGAACATCTCTTGATGGAAGGGATCCACGATGAGGAAAAATTTCTGGGAAAGGAATCAAAATAGAATAGGACACAGACAATAAAGTGAAAAATTTTAGATAAAAGTGGAGGAAAAAAACACAGCCTGGAAATCTGAGGGGGAAAAAAAACTGCCATATTTTTAAACAAAGCACACAATTATATAGAGAGCTTTGTGAGCTATGAAAACCACCTTCAAACATACCTTCTTATAAAAGTTTGGGAAACTCAATTCATGTAAAAATACAAAAGTATTAAGGCCAGATACCATATAAAGTACAAATATAAGAAAATAAAAAATAGACTAAGGAGCAGACTAATAGTCTTTCAGAAAAACATATCCATGCCAGAAATGCATGCCCAGAAACCATTAATAATCTAATGTATATTTCAAGATAAGCTAAGTAGGTTAGATATTTATGCAGACATGAAAGTATATCATAAATAAAAATTCAGAAATAAGATGAAGTGTAAATTAAAAAAAAAAGTCATAAGAATATTGTAAAAGGAGAATGGGAACAAATAAACACAATATAATGCCTCAGTAGCAACTGACAGTACCAAATGAGGAAATTTTCTAAATTAAAAGTAAAATATTTGAGAAAAAGTATCAGTTACTGAAGGTAAGCACACGCAAAGAAGATCTAATATACAGATAACTGTAGTACCTGAAGGTGAGCATCTCATCAAGGACATGGAACATATAAAAAGATAATTAAAACTATGATTAAAAAAACTATAGTAAAAGAGTTTTGAATGTCCTTTTTGAAAGAGAAAACAGGGCTTCCTTGGTGG
Organism: Bubalus kerabau; assembly: GCF_029407905.1. Lineage (NCBI taxonomy): Eukaryota > Metazoa > Chordata > Mammalia > Artiodactyla > Bovidae > Bubalus > Bubalus kerabau. Next base: position 79,734,480 of record NC_073627.1, on the reverse strand, counting down.
TTCAATGGTTAAGAATTCACTTGCCAATGCAGGGCACATGGGTTCAATCCTTGGTTCAGGAGGATTCCACGTGCAACTAAGCCCCTGTACCACAACCACTGAGCCAACTCTCTAGAGCCGGCAAGCTGCAAGTACTGAGCCCACACACCTAGAGCCTGTGCTCCGAAACAGAAGGAGCCACTGCAGCGAGAAGCCCACGTATCTCAGAGAAAAATAGCTCCCATTCACCACAACCAAAGACAGCTTGCACAGCATCAAAGACCGAGCACAATCAAAAGTAAATACGTAAAATTTTGAAATTTATGAAAGAGAAAACAATATGGAATGGCCAACACATTTTTATAAAATGATTGAACTTAGTAGAAAAACAAACAACAACAAAAAAACTTGGGCCATCAAGCAACAAGGTTTATACAACAAACTGAACTAAGACTGCTACATGGATAACATATTTACAATACTCAAAAAAAAATATATGACAAAAAGGTTTCCTAATCACAAAATTGATCTTCATTCCAAAGAGCTATTAACTATTAGTAATGTATAAGCATTAATTAGACATTGTTCCCATGAGATTTTTCTCAGTTACCTCATAGTGAAAGAGATTCAGGCAAAGACAAAAACACTAGCAAAGTAATGGTCAAAATTCTCCAAGCCAGGCTTCAACAGTACGTGAACCATGAACTTCCAGATATTCAAGCTGGATTTGGAAAAGGCAGAGGAACCAGAGATCAAATTGCCAACATCCACTGGATCATTGAAAATGCAAGAGAGTTCCAGAAAAATATCTACTTCTGCTTTATTGACTATGCCAAAGCCTTTGACTGTGTGGATCACAATAAACTGTGGAAAACTCTTCAAGAGATGGGACTACCACACCAGCTGACCTGCCTCCTGAGAAACCTGTATGCAGGTCAGGAAGAAACAATTAGAACTAGACATGGAACAACAGACAGGTTCCAAATTGGGAAAGGAGTATGTCAAGCCTGCATATTGGCATGCTGCTTATTTAACTTATAAGAACAGCACATCATGCAAAATGCCAGACTGGATGAAGCATAAGCTGGAATCAAGACTGCCAGGAGAAATATCAATAACCTCAGATAGGCAGATAACAGCACCCTTATGGCAGAAAAAGCAAAGAAAAACTAAAAAGCCTCTTGATGAAAGTGAAAGAGGAGAGTGAAAAAGTTGTCTTAAAACTCAACATTCAGAAAACTAAGATCATGGCAAAAAGATGGGGAAACAATGGAAACAGTGACAGACTTTATTTTTTGGGGCTCCAAAATTACTGCAGATGGTGATTACAGCCATGGAATAAAAGGCACTTGCTTTTTGGAAAAAAAAGCTATGACCAATACAGACAGCATATTAAAAAGCAGAGACATCACCAACAAAGGCCTGTCTAGTTAAAGCTATGGATTTTCCAGTAGTCCTGTATGGATGTGAGAGTTGGACTATAAAGAAAGCTGAGACCCAAAGAATTGATACTTTTGAACTGAGGTTTGGAGAAAACTCTTGAGAGTCCCTTGGACTGCAAAGAGATCCAACCAGTCCATCCTAAAGGAAATCAGTCCTGAATAATTGTTGGAAAGACTGACGCTGAAGCTGAAACTCCAATACTTTGGCCACTTGATGTGAAGAACTGACTCACTGGAAAAGACCCTGATGCTGAGAAAGATTGAATGGGGGAGGAGAAGGGGATGACAAAGGATGAGATGGTTGGATGGCATCACCGATGCAATGGACATGAGTTTGAGCAAGCCTCGAGAGTTGGTGATGGACAGGGAATCCTGATGTGCTGCAGTCCATGGGGTCGCAAAGAGTCAGACACGTCTGAGCAACTGAACTGGAGTGAGAAAACTGTTGACCTTAGTACTAGTGGTAAGACTTATATAAATAATTATTTCTAGATCTAAAAATGAAGTCTTAAAAAAGATTTTATTGTGTGTAATGTCTGTATTATCTGCTATTGTAGATATTGTGTAAATATTACAGTTTGGGGAGAATAGTCTTGTGGACTCTGTGAGAGAGGGAGAGGGTGGGAGGATTTGGGAGAATGGCATTGAAACATGTAAAATATCATGTATGAGGCGAGTTGCCGGTCCAGGTTCGATGCACGATGCTGGATGCTTGGGGCTGGTGCACTGGGACGACCCAGGGGGATGGAATGGGGGGGAGGAGGAAGGGGGGTTCGGGATGGGGAACACATGTATACCTGTGGCGGATTCATTTTGATGTTTGGCAAAACTAATACAGTTATGTAAAGTCTAAAAATAAAATAAAATTAAAAAAAAAAGAAAAATTTAAACTGTTTTCAGTAACCATCATTAGTATTAGACATTATTTGAATCTTATTCCCAAACTGTTCATACATAATATGCTATCAACAAAATGAGTAATGATGGAATATTCTAATTTTACTATCTTCTGTATTCTTTAGATCCAAGGTCTCTGTGTGGAAGAAAAAGGATATGTATAGATACAATATGAATATAATGTTGAAAAGATGAAGTGAAAACCCTATGCTGCTGCTGCTGCTGCTGCTGCTAAGTCGCTTCAGTCATGTCTAACTCTGTGCGACCCCATAGACGGCAGCCCACCAGGCGCTCCCATCCCTGGGATTCTCCAGGCAAGAACACTGGAGTGGGTTGCCATTTCCTTCTCCAATGCATGAAAGTGTTAAAATAAAGTGAAGTCGCTCAGTTGTGTCCGACTCCTAGTGACCCCATGGACTGCAGTGCACCAGGCTCCTCCATCCATGGGATTTTCCAGGCAAGAGTACTGGAGTGGGTTGCCATTGCCTTCTCCAAACCCTATAATTAGGTGTATATTAGAACTGAATCAAGATGAGATAAGAATGCCTTCTTAAATGAACAATTCAAAGAAATAGGGGAATATAATAGAATGGGAAGGACTAGAGATCTCTTCAAGTAAATAGGAAATATCAAGGGAACATTTCATCAAGAATGGGCACGATAAAAGACAGAAACACTATGGACCTAACAGAAGCAGAAGAAATTAAGAAGTGGTGGCAAGAATACACAAAACTATACAAAAAAGGTCATAATGACCCAGATAACCACAATTCTGTGGTCACTCCCCTAGAGCCAGACATCCTGGAGTATAAAGTCACGTGGGCCTTAGGAAACATTATTATGAACAAAGTTAGTGGAGATGATGGAATTCCAGCTGAACTATTCAATCCTAAAAGATGATGTGATGCTGTGAAAGTGCTGTACTCAATATGTCAGCAAATCTGGAAAACTCAATAGTGGCCACAGGACTGGATAAAGTCAGTTTTCATTCTAATCCCAAAGGTGGGCAATGTCAAAGACTGTTCCAACTATTGTACAATTGCACTCATCACATGATACAGCAATTTTATATTCAAAATCCTTCAAGCTATGTAAAATCTGTTACTGCTTTCACTTTTTCCCCTTCTATTTGCCATGAAGTGATGGGCCTGGGTGCCATGACTCAGTTTTTTGAATGTTCAGTTTCAAGCCAGCTTTTTCACTCTCCTCTTTTTTACCTTCATCAAGAAACTGTTTAGTTCCTCTTCATGTTCTGCTATTAGAGTGGAATCATCTGCATATCAGAGGCTATGTAATATGCAGTATGTGAACCAAGAATTTCCTGTTGTACAAGCTGAGTTTCAAAGAGGTGGAGGAACCAGAGATCTAATTGCCAACATTCATTAGATCATGGAGAAAAAAAGAGAATTCCAGAAAAAAAAAATCTACTTCTGCTTAATTGACTATGCTAAAGTTTTTGACTATGTGTATCACAACAAACTGGAAAATTCTTCAAGAGATGGGAATACCAGACCACCTTACTTCCCTCCTGAGAAATCTGTATACCGGTCAAGAAGCAACAGTTAAAACTGGACATGGAACAACAGACTGATTCTAAACTGGGAAAAGAGTATGTCAAAGCTGTATATTGTCACCCTGCTTATTTAACTTATATGAAGAATACATCATGCAAAACACTGGACTGGATGAATCACAAGTTTTAATGAAGACTGCTGGAAAAACATTGACAGCCTCTGATATGCAGATGATTCCACTCTAATAGCAGAACATGAAGAGGAACTAAACAGTTTCTTGATGAAGGTGAAAGAGGAGAGTGAAAGAGCTGGCTTGAAACTGAACATTCAAAAAACTGAGATCATGGCACCCAGGCCCATCACTTCATGGCAAATAGAAGGGGAAAAAGTGAAAGCAGTAACAGATTTTACTTTCTTGTGCTCCAAAATCACTGAGGAGGATGCATGCAGCCATGAAATTAAAAGATGCTTGCTCCTTAAGAGGAAAGCTATGAAAAACCTAGACAGCATATTTAAAAGCAAAGATATCACTTTGCCAACAATGGTCTATCTAGTCAAAACTATGGGTTTTCTCGCAGTTATGTACAGATGTGAGATTTGGACCATAAAGAAGGCTGAGCACCAAAGAACTGAGGCTTTTGGACTGTGGTACTGGAGAAGACTCCCATTGAGAGAGTCCCTTGGATAGCAAGGAGATCAAATCAGTCAATCTTAAAGGAAATCAACCCTGAATATTAATTGGAAGGACTGATGTTGAGGCTGAAGTTCCAATACTTTAGTCACCTGAGGTGAAGAGTTGACTCATTGGAAAAGACCCTGATTCTGGGAAAGATTGAAGGCAAAAGAAGAATGGGGTGACAGAGGATAAGATGTTTAGATAGCACAAACAACTCAATAGACATGAATTTGAGGAGACTCTGGGAGATAGTGAAGGAAAGAGGAGCTGGGTGTGCTACAGTCCATGGGTCAAAAGAGCTGGACACAACTTAGTGACTGCACTACAACAGAACTGAATTAGAATGTATTAATAGCGTTATGTGTTAGAAATGTATTAGAATATATTAGTAGTGTTAGTATAAACTCCTGAAATTTTGTTCCTTTTACCTACATGTATACATCTATCTTTTTACAGTCTGTTTTTCTCTCTCTCTATCCCTCTCTTCCACATACAGGATTCATGTATCATGTTGTCTGATGATTATATATATATACACACACACAAACATTTCCTTCTCCAGGAGATCTTCCCAACCCAGGGATCAAACCTGGGTCTCCCATATTGCAAGCAGACGCTTTACCATCTGAGCTACCAGGGAAGTCCATATATATATATATATATATATATATATATACATACATACATACACACACACACACACACAATGGAATATTAGCCATAAAAATAATGCCATTTCTAGCAATATGGATGGACCTGGAGATTATTATATTAAGTAAAGTCAGAGAAAGACAAATATAGTTTTGCTTATATGTGGAATTTAAAAAAAATGTTACAAATGAACAGACTCACTGACTTAGACAATGAATTTATGATTACTGGTGGGGAGGGTGTGAGTGGGATAGGAGTTTGGGATTGTCATATACGTACTACTTTACTTAACATAGATAATCAACAAGTACTTAGTGTAAAACACAGGGAACAGTGCTTAATATTCTATAATAATCTTAAATTGGAAAAAAAATTTGGAAAAAAAAAGATACATGCATATGTATTAACTGAACCACTTTGCTGCACACCTAAAACTAACAGCAATGTTAAAGAACTATGCTCCAATATAAAATAAACATTTTTCAAAGGTCACTGGAATTTCTCCAATTAAAAGAAAGTGACTGAATAAAAGAAAACAACAAGATCTACCAAAAATTTACAGAAGAGTTAACACCTATCCTACTCAAACTCTTCCAGAAAATTGCAGAGGAAGGTAAACTTCCAAACTCATTCTATGAGGCCACCATCACCCTAATACCAAAATTTGACAAAGATGCCACAAAAAAAGAAAACTACAGGCCAATATCACTGATGAACATAGATGCAAAAATCCTTAACAAAATTCTAGCAATCAGAATCCAACAACACATTAAAAAGATCATACACCAGGACCAAGTGGGCTTTATCCCAGGGATGCAAGGATTCTTCTTTTTTTTTTTTTTTTAAATTTTATTTTATTTTTAAACTTTACATAACTGTATTAGATTTGCCAAATATCAAAATGAATCCGCCACAGGTATACATGTGTTCCCCATCCTGAACCCTCCTCCCTCCTCCCTCCCCATTCCATCCCTCTGGGTCGTCCCAGTGCACCAGCCCCAAGCATCCAGTATCGTGCATCGAACCTGGACTGGCAACTCATTTCATACATGATATTTACATGTTTCAATGCCATTCTCCCAAATCTTCCCACCCTCTCCCTCTCCCACAGAGTCCATAAGACTGTTCTATACATCAGTGTCTCTTTTGCTGTCTCGTACACAGGGTTATTGTTACCATCTTTCTAAATTCCATATATATGTGTTAGTATACTGTATTGGTGTTTTTCTTTCTGGCTTACTTCACTCTGTATAATAGGCTCCAGTTTCATCCACCTCATTAGAACTGATTCAAATGTATTCTTTTTAATGGCTGAATAATACTCCATTGTGTATATGTACCACAGCTTTCTTATCCATTCATCTGCTGATGGACATCTAGGTTGCTTCCATGTCCTGGCTATTATAAACAGTGCTGCGATGAACATTGGGGTACTCGTGTCTCTTTCCCTTCTGGTTTTCTCAGTGTGTATGCCCAGCAGTGGGATTGCTGGATCATAAGGCATGTCTATTTCCAGTTTTTTAAGGAATCTCCACACTGTTCTCCATAGTGGCTGCACTAGTTTGCATTCCCACCAACAGTGTAAGAGGGTTCCCTTTTCTCCACACCCTCTCCAGCATTTATTACTTGTAGACTTTTGGATTGCAGCCATTCTGACTGGCGTGAAATGGTACCTCATAGTGGTTTTGATTTGCATTTCTCTGATAATGAGTGATGTTGAGCATCTTTTCATGTGTTTGTTAGCCATCTTTATGTCTTCTTTGGAGAAATGTCTATTTAGTTCTTTGGCCCATTTTTTGATTGGGTCATTTATTTTTCTGGAGTTGAGCTGTAGGAGTTGCTTGTATATTCTCGAGATTAGTTGTTTGTCAGTTGCTTCATTTGCTATTATCTTCTCCCATTCTGAAGGCTGTCTTTTCACCTTGCTAATAGTTTCCTTTGATGTGCAGAAGCTTTTAAGGTTAATTAGGTCCCATTTGTTTATTTTTGCTTTTATTTCCAATATTCTGGGAGGTGGGTCATAGAGGATCCTGCTGTGATGTATGTCAGAGAGTGTTTTGCCTATGTTCTCCTCTAGGAGTTTTATAGTTTCTGGTCTTACGTTTAGATCTTTAATCCATTTTGAGTTTATTTTTGTGTATGGTGTTAGAAAGTGTTCTAGTTTCATTCTTTTACAAGTGGTTGACCAGAGTTCCCAGCACCACTTGTTAAAGAGATTGTCTTTAATCCATTGTATATTCTTGCCTCCTTTGTCGAAGATAAGGTGTCCATATGTGCGTGGATTTATCTCTGGGCTTTCTATTTTGTTCCATTGATCTATATTTCTGTCTTTGTGCCAGTACCATACTGTCTTGATAACTGTGGCTTTGTAGTAGAGCCTGAAGTCAGGTAGGTTGATTCCTCCAGTTCCATTCTTCTTTCTCAAGATCGCTTTGGCTATTCGAGGTTTTTTGTTTTTCCATACAAATTGTGAAATTATTTGTTCTAGCTCTGTGAAGAATGCTGTTGGTAGCTTGATAGGGATTGCATTGAATCTATAGATTGCTTTGGGTAGTATACTCATTTTCACTACATTGATTCTTCCAATCCATGAACATGGTATATTTCTCCATCTGTTAGTGTCCTCTTTGATTTCTTTCACCAGTGTTTTATAGTTTTCTATATATAGGTCTTTAGATTCTTTAGGTAGATATATTCCTAAGTATTTTATTCTTTCCGTTGCAATGGTGAATGGAATTGTTTCCTTAATTTCTCTTTCTGTTTTCTCATTATTAGTGTATAGGAATGCAAGGGATTTCTGTGTGTTGATTTTATATCCTGCAACTTTACTATAGTCATTGATTAGTTCTAGTAATTTTCTGGTGGAGTCTTTAGGGTTTTCTATGTAGAGGATCATGTCATCTGCAAACAGTGAGAGCTTTACTTCTTCTTTTCCAATTTGGATTCCTTTTATTTCTTTTTCTGCTCTGATTGCTGTGGCCAAAACTTCCAAAACTATGTTGAATAGTAATGGTGAAAGTGGGCACCCTTGTCTTGTTCCTGACTTTAGAGGAAATGCTTTCAATTTTTCACCATTGAGGATAATGTTTGCTGTGGGTTTGTCATATATAGCTTTGATTATGTTGAGGTAGGTTCCTTCTATTCCTGCTTTCTGGAGAGTTTTGATCATAAATGGATGTTGAATTTTGTCAAAGGCTTTCTCTGCATCTATTGAGATAATCATATGGTTTTTATTTTTCAATTTGTTAATGTGGTGTATTACATTGATTGATTTGCGGATATTGAAGAATCCTTGCATCCCTGGGATAAAGCCCACTTGGTCATGGTGTATGATCTTTTTAATGTGTTGTTGGATTCTGATTGCTAGAATTTTGTTAAGGATTTTTGCATCTATGTTCATCAGTGATATTGGCCTGTAGTTTTCTTTTTTTGTGGGATCTTTGTCAGGTTTTGGTATTAGGGTGATGGTGGCCTCATAGAATGAGTTTGGAAGTTTACCATCCTCTGCAATTTTCTGGAAGAGTTTGAGCAGGATAGGTGTTAGCTCTTCTCTAAATTTTTGGTAGAATTCAGCTGTGAAGCCGTCTGGACCTGGGCTTTTGTTTGCTGGAAGATTTTTGATTACAGTTTCAATTTCCGTGCTTGTGATGGGTCTGTTAAGATTTTCTATTTCTTCCTGATCGAGTTTTGGAAAGTTGTACTTTTCTAAGAATTTGTCCATTTCTTCCACGTTGTCCATTTTATTGGCATATAATTGTTGATAGTAGTCTCTTATGATCCTTTGTATTTCTGTGTTGTCTGTTGTGATCTCTCCATTTTCATTTCTAATTTTATTGATTTGATTTTTCTCCCTTTGTTTCTTGATGAGTCTGGCTAATGGTTTGTCAATTTTATTAAGGATTCTTCAATATCCGCAAATCGATCAATGTAATACACCACATTAACAAATTGAAAAATAAAAACCATATGATTATCTAAATAGATGCAGAGAAAGCCTTTGACAAAATTCAACATCCATTTATGATCAAAACTCTCCAGAAAGCAGGAATAGAAGGAACATACCTCAACATAATCAAAGCTATATATGACAAACCCACAGCAAACATTATCCTCAATGGTGAAAAATTGAAAGCATTTCCTCTAAAATCAGGAACAAGACAAGGGTGCCCACGTTCACCATTACTATTCAACATAGTTTTGGAAGTTTTGGCCACAGCAATCAGAGCAGAAAAAGAAACAAAAGGAATCCAAATTGGAAAAGAAGAAGTAAAACTCTCAGTGTTTGCAGATGACATGATCCTTTACATAGAAAACCCTAAAGACTCCACCAGAAAATTACTAGAACTAATCAATGACTATATTAAAGTTGCAGGATATAAAATCAACACACAGAAATCCTTTGCATTCCTATACACTAATAATGAGAGAACAGAGAAATTAAGGAAACAATTCCATTCACCATTGCAACGAAAAGAATAAAATACTTAGGAATATATCTACCTAAAGAAACTAAAGACCTATATATAGAAAACTATAAAACACTGGTGAAAGAAATCAAAGAGGACACTAACAGATGGAGAAATATACCATGTTCATGGATTGGAAGAATCAATATAGTGAAAATGAGTATACTACCCAAATCAATTTATAGATTCAATGCAATCCCTATCAAGCTACCAATGGTATTCTTCACAGAGCTAGAACAAATAATTTCACAATTTGTATGGAAATACAAAAAACCTCGAATAGCCAAAGCTATCTTGAGAAAGAAGAATGGAACTGGAGGAATCAACCTACCTGACTTCAGGCTCTACTACAAAGCCAGTCATCAAGACAGTATGGTACTGGCACAAAGACAGAAATATAGATCAATGGAACAAAATAGAAAGCCCAGAGATAAATCCACGCACATATGGACAACTTATCTTTGACAAAGGAGGCAAGAATATACAATGGCTTAAAGATAATCTCTTTAACAAGTGGTGCTGGGAAAACTGGTCAACCACTTGTAAAAGAATGAAACTAGACCACTTTCTAACACCATACACAAAAATAAACTCAAAATGGATTAAATATCTAAACGTAAGACCAGAGACTATAAAATTCCTAGAGGAGAACATAGGCAAAACACTCTCCGACATACATCACAGCAGGATCCTCTATGACCCACCTCCCAGAATATTGGAAATAAAAGCAAAAATAAACAAATGGGACCTAATTAAACTTAAAAGCTTCCACACAACAAAGGAAACTATAAGCAAGGTGAAAAGACAGCCTTCAGAATGGGAGAAGATAATAGCAAATGAAGCAACTGACAAACAACTAATCTCAAAAATATACAAGCAACTCCTACAGCTCAGTTCCAGAAAAATAAATGACCCAATCAAAAAATGGGCCAAAGAACTAAATAGACATTTCTCCAAAGAAGACATACAGATGGCTAACAAACACATGAAAAGATGCTCAACATCACTCATTATCAGAGAAATGCAAATCAAAACCACAATGAGGTACCATTTCATGCCGGTCAGAATGGCTGGGATCCAAAAATCTACAAGCAATAAATGCTGCAGAGGGTGTGGAGAAAAGGGAACCCTCTTACACTGTTGGTGGGAATGCAAACTAGTACAGCCACTATGGAGAACAGTGTGGAGATTCCTTAAAAAACTGGAAATAGAACTGCCTTATGATCCAGCAATCCCACTGCTGGGCATACACACTGAGGAAACCAGAAGGGAAAGAGACACGTGCACCCCAATGTTCATCGCAGCACTGTTTCTAATAGCCAGGACATCTAAGCAACCTAGGTGTCCATCAGCAGATGAATGGATAAGAAAGCTGTGGTACATATACACAATGGAGTATTACTCAGCCATTAAAAAGAATACATTTGAATCAGTTCTAATGAGGTGGATGAAACTGGAGCCTATTATACAGAGTGAAGTAAGCCAGAAAGAAAAACACCAATACAATATACTAATGCATATATATGGAATTTAGAAAGATGGTAACAATAACCCTGTATATGAGACAGCAAAAGAGACACTGATGTATAGAACAGTCTTATGGACTCTGTGGGAGAGGGAGAGGGTGGGAAGATCTGGGAGAATGGCATTGAAAGATGTATAATATCATGTATGAAACAAGTCGCCAGTCCAGATTCGATGCACGATACTGGATGCTTGGGGCTGGTGCACTGGGACGACCCAGAGGGATGGTATGGGGAGGGAGGAGGGAGGAGGGTTCAGGATAGGGAACACATGTATACCTGTGGCAGATTCATTTCAATATTTGGCAAAACCAATACAATATTGTAAAGTTTAAAAAAAAAAAAACAACAGTATGCTGCCTAGAAGAAACTTAGTTTAACTTAAAGACACAAAGACTGAAAGTGACAAGATGGAAAATGGTCTTGCAGGTAAATGTAACCAAAAAAATCAGGGGTAGGTATATTTTTTTCAGACAGAATATACTTTAAAATGATTTTGAAAAGTAACAAAGAAGGTTTTTATGTAATGAAGAATGGGTCAATCCATCAAGAAGTTATAACAGTGGTAAATATATGGTCAATATTGAAACACCTAAATAGATAAAACAGAAACTAACAGATATAACAAGAAAACATTAACATAACAGTAGTGGGTATGGATGTGAGAGTTGGACTGTGAAGAAGGCTGAGCGCAGAAGAATTGATGCTTTTGAACTGTGGTGTTGGAGAAGACTCTTGAGAGTCCCTTGGACTGCAAGGAGATCCAACCAGTCTATTCTGAAGGAGATCAGCCCTGGGATTTCTTTGGAAGGAATGATGCTAAAGCTGAAACTCCAATACTTTGGCCACCTCAGGCGAAGAGTTGACTCATTGGAAAAGACTCTGATGCTGATGCTTGGAGGGATTGGGGGGGCAGGCGGAGAAGGGGACGACAGAGGATGAGATGGCTGGATGGCATCACTGACTTGATGGACGTGAGTCTGGGTGAACTCCGGGAGTTGGTGATGGACAGGGAGGCCTGGCATGCTCCAATTCATGGGGTCGCAAAGAGTCAGACACAACTGAGTGACTGAACTGAACTGAAGTGAGTGGGTAATTTAATACTCTACTCTCAAAAATGAATTGATCATTCAGACAGAGAATATAAAAAACAAAACACACAGATCTGAATAAAACTATAAACCACATGAACCTATCAAGCATATGCAGAATATTCTACGTAACAGCAGTGGGATATACATGCTTTTTAAACCCACATGGAACATTTTCTAGGATAGATCACATGTTAGGCATAAAACATACCTTTGCAAATTTAAAAAGATTAAAATCTCACCAAGTATCTTTTCTGACCAGAATGACATGAAAGAAGAAATAAGTAGTAGGGGGGAAACTGGAAAAATCATGAACACATGACTATTAAACACTATGCTAAACAACAAATGGGCCAGAAAAAAAAAGGGGGGGAATTTTAGAAGTACTTGAGACATGTGTAAATGAAAACACAAGATACAAAATTTATGAGATGCAGCAAGAACAGTTATAAGATGGATATTTATAACCACAAACACTAATATGAAAAATAGAAATATCTCAACCAACTTAACTTTAGACTTATGAAACTAGGAAAAAACCAATTACATCAAAGTTAAAAATGAAGAGACACAAAAGTGTTATTCATAAGAGAAGGAATAAATAGAACAGGAAAACAGAAGAAAAGATTAAAAGAACCAAAAGATGATTCTTTGAAAAGATAAACAAAACTGATAAACCTTTAGTTAGATGAATGAAGAGAAAAAAGAGAGGACCCAAATCAATAACATTATAAATGAAAGAAGAGATATTACAACCAATATCAGACATGCAAAGGATAATAGAGGCTACTATGAACAACTATATGCCATCAAACTGGACAACCTAGAAATTCTTAGAAACCTAGAAAGTCTTACAAACTTACAACTTAACAAGACTGAATCAGGATGAAATAGAAATTCTGAATAGACCAGTTGCTAGTAAGAAGACCAAATCATGAAACACAAATCTCCAAACACAAAATGCCCAGGAACAGATGGTTCTGCTATCAAATATGTAAAGAATTAAATCCAGTCTTTCTCAAACTTTCTAAGAAAAATCAAAGAGGAGGTTACACTCCTGAACTCATTTTACAAGGGAACCATTACCCTGGTACAAAGTCAGATAAGACATTACAAGGAAAGAAAACTACAGGCCAATATTCTTCATAGATATGGATAGAAAAATTCTCAACAAAATATTAGCATACTGAATTCAGCAGCACACCAAAAGCATCTATAACGTGTTAAAGTGGGATTCATGCTTGGATTGCAAGAATGGTTCAACACAGGCAAATCAATAACTGTGATACACCACATTGACAGAAGGAAAGATAAAATTTGTATGATCTCAGTGTATACAGAAAAAAAATTGAAACATTTCATAAAATTCAATAACCATTCTTAAAATAAACTTTCAACCAGTTAGATACAGAAGAAACCTGAACATAAAGAAAGCCACAGAAGAGAAAGCCCACAGCTAACATAGTACTCACCAGTAAAAGTCTGAAGGTCTTCTCTCTAAGATCAGAAACAATAGTGTCTACTTTTACCAGTCTTACTAAATATAGTTAGACTTCAGAATTGGAAAGAAAGAAGTAAAATTATCTCTATCTGCACTACATGATTTTATATACAGAAAAATCTAAGGATTCTACCACAAAAGTTGCTAGAAGCAGCCAACAAAGTTAGTAGTTTCAGCACAAAAAATTGACATACAAAAATCAGTAGTATTCCCATACACTAAAACAAGGTATCTGAATAAGTAAAATGACTTCATTTACAATAGCTACAAGAGAATACATAAAAATAAATTAAACCAAAGAGGTAAACATCTCTACATTGAAAACTATAAGATATTGATAAAAGACAGAAGAATACACACATAAAATACAAAGATGTCTTATGTCATGGGTTAGAGGAATTAGTGTCATCAAAGTTTTTATACTATACACAGTCATCTATTGATAGGGATTATACTGAATCTACTGGAGATGATGGAATTCCAGTTGAGCTTTTTTAAATCCTAAAAGATGATGCTGGTAAAGAACTGCACTCAATATGTCAGCAAATTTGGAACATTCAGCTGTGGCCACAGGACTAGAACAAGTCAGTTTTCTTTCCAGTCCCAAAGAAGGGCAATGCCAAGAAATGTTCAAACTACTGCACAATTGCACTCATTTCACATGCTGGCAAAGTAATGCTCAAAATTCTCCAGGCTAAGCTTCAACAGTACGTGAACCCAGAACTTCCAGATGTTCATGCTGGATTTATAAAAGGCAGAGGAGTCAGAGGTCAATTTGCCAACATCTGCTGGATCATAGAAAAAGCAAGACAATTCCAGAAAAACATCTACTTCTGCATCATTGACTATGCCAAAGCCTTTGACTGTGTGGATCACAACAAACTGGAAAATTCTTCAAGAGATGGGAATACCAGACTACCTTGCCTACATCCTGAGAAATCTGTATACAGGTCAAGAAGCAACAGTTAGAACCAGGCATGGAAAAATGGACTGGTTCCAAATTGGGAAAGGAGTACATCAAGCTTCTATATTGTCACCCTGCTTATTTGACTTATATGTAGAGTATATCATACAAAATGCCAGGCTAGATGAAGCGCAAGCTGGAATCAAGACTGCTGGGAGAAATATCAATAACCTCATATATGCAGATGATACCACCCTTCTGGCAGAAAATGAAGAGTAACTAAAGAGCCTCTTGATGAGGGTGAAAGAGGAGAGTGAAAACAGTTGGCTTAAAACTCAACGTTCAAAAAAAAAAGTAGATCATGGCACCTGGTCCCATCACTTCATGGCAAGTAGATGGGGAAAAAATAGAAACAGTGGGAGACTTTATTTTCTTGGGCTCCAAAATCACTGTGGATGGTGACTGCAGCCATGAGATTAAAAGATGCTTGCTCCTTGGAAGAAGAGTTATGACAAACCTAGAAAGTGTATTAATAAGCAGAGACATTAATTTGCTAAGAAAGATCTGTATAGTCAAAGCTATGGTTTTTCTATTAGTCATGTATAGATGTGAGAATTGGACTGTAAGAAAAAGGCTGAGTGACCAAAGAACTGATGCTTTTGAACTGTGGTGTTGGAGAAGACTCTTGAGAGTCCCTTGGACTGCAAGGAGATCCAACCAGTCTATCCTAAAGGAAATCAGTCCTGAATATTTATTGGAAGGACTGATGCTGAAGCTGAAGCTCCAATACGTTGGTCACCTGATGCAAAGAGCCAACACATTGGAAAAGACCCTGATGCTGGAAAGATTGAAGGCAGGAGGAAAAGTGGATGACAGAGGATGAGATGCTTGGATGATATCGCCAACTCAATGCACATGAGTTTGAGCAAGTTCTGGAAGTTGGTGAAGGACAGGAAATCCTGGTGTGCTGCAGTCCATGGGGTTGCAGTCAGACATGACTGAGTGACTGAACAACAACAAATTCTTTGTGTAGAAAGTAGTCTGCTTTGACATTCATGACAAAGCCAGAAGGCTATTTTTCTCCCTCAAAATGAGTATATTAATTTTTATAAATTAACAGTGAAACTCTTTTGCAACCATGTCAACAACACATTTTGATTTTGTAGGTACATTCAGAGATGTTTCAACCTTATATTAATCAAAGTAGATATTTATGTGTTTCTGAGTAAGTTCCAAGACCTCCTAAATTTTGTTATAGTGCCTGTTTTTCATCAGTAAATAATCATTCTATTTTGTCCTAGAATCAAAGAATTTTAGCCAAACAAACATAAATCAGTTCCATACTCAATTTCAAGAGTTTTCTATAGCAAGTTTAAGTTAAATAATTATCTGCTATACGTCTCCTATAGTTTGAAGATTTTATAAAGACCTGTTTTTGTTTTTCTGAAAATATATGTCAATGTCCCATACTCCTAATCTTTCCCTAAAACATTGGCTCAAATAATTTAACATTCTTATCTGATTGATCTGTTTCAGGTGAATAAAAATCATGCTTGTCACAACACCTCAGTTCTAAAAAATATCATGTATATTTATACTTTTAATAGTTTTTAATAAGTTAGAGACGAAATTGCCAACATCCTCTGGATCATGGAAAAAGCACGAGAGTTCCAGAAAAACATCTATTTCTGCTTTATTGACTATGCCAAAGCCTTTGACTGTGTGGATCACAATAAACTGTGGAAAATTCTGAAAGAGATGGGAATACCAGACCACCTGACCCGCATCTTGAGAAATTTGTATGCAGGTCAGGAAGCAACAGTTTGAACTGGACACATAACAACAGACTGGTTCCAAATAGGAAAAGGAGTTCGTCAAGGCTGTATATTGTCACCCTGCTTATTTAACTTATATGCAGAGTACATCATGAGAAATGCTGGGCTGGAAGAAGCACAAGTGGAATCAAGATTGCTGGGAGAAATATCAACAACTTCAGATATGCAGATGACACCACCCTTATGGCAGAAAGTGAAGAGGAACTAAAAAGCCTCTTGATGAAGGTGAAAGAAGAGAGTGAAAAAGTTGGCTTAAAACTCAACATTCAGAAAATGAAGATTATGGCATCTGGTCCCATCACTTCATGGGAAATAGATGGGGAAACAGTGGAAACACTGTCAGACTTTATTTTTTGGGGCTCCAAAATCACTGCAGATGGTGACTGCAGCCATGAAATTAAAAGACGCTTCCTCCTTGGAAGGAAAGTTATGACCAACCTAGATAGCATATTCAAAAGCAGGGACATTACTTTGCCAACAAAGGTCTGTCTAGTCAAGGCTATGGTTTTTCCAGTAGTCATGTACAGATGTGAGAGTTGGACTGTGAAGAAGGATGAGCACCAAAGAATTGCTGCCTTTGAACTGTGGTGTTGGAGAAGACTCTTGAGAGTCCCTTGGACTGCAAGGAGATCCAACCAGTCCCTTCTGAAGGAGATCAGCCCTGGGATTTCTTTGGAAGGAATGATGTTAAAGCTGAAACTCCAGTACTTTGGCCACCTCATGCGAAGAGTTGACTCACTGGAAAAGACTCTGATGCTGGGAGGGATTGGGGGCAGGAGGAGAAGGGGACGACAGAGGATGAGATGGCTGAATGGCATCACTGACTCGATGGACGTGAGTCTGAGTGAACTCCGGGAGTTGGTGATGGACAGGGAGGCCTGGCGTGCTGCGATTCATGGGGTCGCAAAGAGTTGGACACGACTGAGCGACTGAACTGAACTGATAATGCTTTCTTTTTCTTAATTTTCATAGAGATTCTTTGTAACATGACAATAAGAGATGAGGCTGATGTGAAAAGATCTTTGGAGTTTTATATCATTCACTTACTGGCTGCTGCTAAGTCACTTCAGTTGTGTCCGACTCTGTGTGACCCCATATATGGCAGCCCACCAGGCTCCTCCATCCCTGGGATTCTCCAGGCAAGAACACTGGAGTAGGGTGCCATTGCCTTCTCCCACTTACTGGCAGGTGAACCTATTAAATATTGTTTACTATTCACAATATTTTTATTACTGATAATTTCATATAATTTTGATAAACCATTAGTATTTATCCTTAACTGGCTTATTTAAATAGCAAAGTAATGGAAAAACCTATGAATGTTTAAATTTTTCATTTTTAATATAAATTATTGAATCATATCACCAGCCATTTTAAATGTTTGTCATATATCAAATAGATAAACAGTGAATATAAGAGTGTGTGATTTTAATCCTGAACTCCTAGTTTTATCCCTTTCCCTGCTTTCCCCATTGACAGCCATGTTTGTTTTCTATGTTTGTGAGTCTATTTCTGTTTTGTAAATACACATCTGCTGCTGCTGCTGCTGCTAAGTCGCTTCGGTCGTGTCCGACTCTGTGCGACCCCACAGATGGCAGCCCACCAGGCTCCCCCGTCCCTGGGATTCTCCAGGCAAGAACACTGGAGTGGGTTGCCATTTCCTTCTCCAATGAATGAAAGTGAAAAGTGAAAAGGAAGTCGCTCAGTTGTGTCTGACTCCTAGCAACCCCATGGACTACAGCCCACCAGGCCCCTCCATCCATGGGATTTTCCAGGCAAGAGTACTGGAGTGGGGTGCCATTGCCTTCTTCGAAATGCACACTACTTTATATAAAATGAGTAAACAGCAAGGACTTATAGCACAGGGAACCAGACAAGATATCTTGTAATAACCAATACTGGAAAAGAATCTATAAAAAGAATAGATATATATGTATCATTTGGGAATCAAACTGAATCATGTTGCTGTACACCCAAAATTAATACAACATTGTAAATCAACTGTATTTGAAAAAATTAAATAAAAAAAACACTAGATAATGAATGGAAAGAAGAGAGAAAACTAAAGAGAATTTACTCATTATCATGATGCAAGTGTCTTTACTACAGCTTTAACATAACTAAATGTACAACAACAGAATCTTATGCCTTCAACTATCAACCTAGTTAGTGTTCTTTCATATGTACCATAGTATCTCTAAAGATACTTTGGGAAGAACAAAAACAGCTGAAGTTTGGGAAAGAATGTAAAGGTGGCCTTTAAATTAATTTGTGTTTTTAGTTGAAGCAATAAAGTAAAAAAAGAAAAAGGATATGTATAATCCTACCAGAACTGTTTTCTTTGCTTATTTCAAATAAATTAAACAAACACAGACACACACACACACACACCTATCCAATTGTTTATTGACATCAAAATATCATGAGAAGAAAGACACTTGAAAAGTATTAAGGCATAAGAGAAGGAAGATCAAGTTTTGACTATCTTCAAGGAAAAAAGGGAAGGAAAAGAAAAGAACTCAGTACAAACATTTAAAAAAGAGGTTCAGATAAGAGTAATTAAGAAAGGTTTGGAATCTAAAAGGTTTCTATATATCATCACAGATTTACAGTATTATGTATAAAAAGTATTCAAAAGTCAATTGGGCCTTGCATTTATTTTGTATCTCTTTTATTCCTCTGTAGAAAACAGTAATAATAATAATAATAATAATAAAAACCTGGTAAAACCACATGCTCAGTCAGATATGATTACAAAAATCTCAACAAATTAATTGGAAAGAAATTACATTTTCTACCCAGATATGTAGGCAATAGCAGTGAAAAGGGGCTTTACCATAGACTTGCTTTACTATACACTTAAAAAAATGTGCTTAATGACTTTCAGTTAAATATATATATATATATATATATATATATATATATATATGTAGTGTTGTGCTTTTATATTTAAAATATAAGTCTCAAGATGCTTAGTTTGAATCATAATATCTTACTTATCCCATTCTCCCCTTAATTAGAAAAAAGGATATAAGTTAGAAAATTTCACCAGGATATGGGCAATTATCAAAGAAGCCATGATAAAATCTGGATCAGAAGATGATCTCACTTTGTTGTCTGTGTAGTGAAACAGTGACATGCTCTGGATGGTTACTTAAATATGTTTCCAAATAGATAGGTGTTCTGCTAGTAAGATTGGACCAATCCCTTGCTTGAATAATTTTATTGTAAGCACTCGCTATGCTGAGAATTTACATGAAATGCAATATTCTTGACCATTCTAAGTGGTTTTATCCTGTCAATTATAGAGTGTTAAATTACTATGTGTGACTTCTTTGGATGCACACATATACAATATAATTAGGTCTAGGGAAATAATTCTGAAGGCATTCCACATATCAAGATTTCTAGTTTTATACAAAATATCACTTTTATATGTTCTTAGATCTGCTTTTAACCAGTGATGTGCAGTACTGGGCAAATTATGTAAATGTTACACTTTAACTCAAATATTCTTTCACACCTTAAAGTTTTTGAAAACTCATTGTCGTTTTTAGATTGAGTGGAAGAAACCTAGCCAATTATCCTGTAAATGAAAATAACCTATCATATTCTCCCCTTGTCATCATCACACAATGAACCAAGGCATTTTCTGGTAAATTCATATAAGTGTTAGCTTTCCATACAAATCATTAAAGCTCATTGGTTTATAATCAGAGTGAAGAAGAACGCCAACTGAAGTGATGAAAATCAATTTAAAACATGATTTAAAAACTTGTCTCAAAAGAATATGCTATTCATTGCTAAATAGTCTGTTTTATTGTTAAATTTAAATAATACAAAAAGCCACAAAGAAAGTTTGTCACCTCAACACCACCCAGAGAAAATGACTGCTAACAGAGATGGTCCCTGTCCTTGCAGAACACCTAATTCTATATTTATTTATTACGTGCTATCCATCTAGAGATACATATCTTTCACATTAATAAGATCTTCAGTTTTAGCATCATTCTGGGACGCTATTACCTTGAATGACCTTGAGGCACTGTGCAATGAGGAAGCGAAAGCCAAGAAATAACTGTGAACTGCTCACTGAATGTTCAAAGTGTGCTCAAATAAATAGAGCTCTTTTTAAAAGACTGGGTATTTGGCAAAACTAATACAATTATGTAAAGTTTAAAAATAAAATAAAATTAAAAAAAAATAAAAAATAAATGACTGGGAGAT
Source organism: Bubalus kerabau (assembly GCF_029407905.1). Classification (NCBI taxonomy): domain Eukaryota; kingdom Metazoa; phylum Chordata; class Mammalia; order Artiodactyla; family Bovidae; genus Bubalus; species Bubalus kerabau. The sequence continues at coordinate 79,713,774 of NC_073627.1, read as the reverse complement.
GATTTGGTCCCTGAAACCTAAGAAAATCTTTTTTTCTGTTCATTAGCTGATCACTAAGATAGATAGAACAGAAACTCCAGAGGTCACAAATGACAAAAATTTAGACTGTAAAATTTGTTCAGGAAAGCCACCAAACAGTAACAATAAACAATGAAAAAGAGGAAGACAATATGATTACCAGTTTACAAAATATAATGTTCAGAAAGTCCACTTTTCAGCAACAACAGCACGGAAGGTCCACTGCTGTATGGTCCACATACGGAGAATGAAGCAATTAGGAGAAATTGTCTATGAAGGAGCTGAGACATTAGGTGTAATAGTAAAAACTTAAAATATTTAACTCTCTTCAAACAATTAATGCAAATCATATCTAAAGAACTAAAAGATTCCAAGAGAATAATGTCCCTTCATATAGAAAATATCAATGAGAATACAGAAATTCTAAAAAGGATGTCTATATAAATACAAATGTGTGTATTTATATTGTACACAAATATATGTACACACACACATCATGAAGTTGCTCAAGTCTTGTTCGATTCTTTGTGACCCCATGGACTGTAGCCTGCCAGGCTCCTCCATCCGTAAAATTTTCCAGGCAAGAATACAGAAATTCTAAAAAGGATGTCTATATAAATACAAATGTGTGTATTTGTATTGTATACAAATACAAATATATATACACACACACATAGTGAAGTCGCTCAAGTCTTGTTTGATTCTTTGTGACCCCATGGACTGTAGCCTGCCAGGCTCCTCCATCCATGGAATTTTCCAGGCAAGAACACTGGAATGGGTTGCCATTTCCTTCTCCAGGAGATCTTCCAGACCCAGGCATCAAACCTGGGTCTCCCATACTGCAGGAAGACTCTTTACCATCTGAGCCACCAAATAATAGAGTTGGGAAGTACCGTAACTGGAATAAAAAAATTCACTAGGAGTGCAATGGACGATATGAGCAGGCAGAATAAAGATTTAGTGGACTTCAATATAAATTCTTTCAAATTATATCTGATCTGAGGAACTGAAAAAATATGAATGAAGATAAGTGAACACTCAGACCTGTAGGGCACCATGAAGCACACTAACTCATGACTGGACAAATTCCCAGAGATGTGAAAATATCCAAAATGATTCATACAGTAATACATGACATGAAAATGTCTATGAAAAGAGAATGAATCATTAATTAAATACTACAATCAAAGAAAAGCCCAGGACTGGATAGTGTCACTGGCTACAGTCATTTAAAGAGGATTCAGCATCTAACTTTCACTGTAAACACAGGTAAAGATGGTCATCATCATTAGTCAATCTGTTCAGTTCAGTCATTCAGTTGTGTCTGACTCTTTGCGACCCCATGGACTACAGCACACCAGGATTCCTTGGTGTGATGGACACCATCACCAAATCCTGGAAATTGCTCAAACTCCTCTCCATTGATTCAGTGATGCAATCCAACCATCCCATCCTCTGTTGTCCTCTTCTCCTCATGCCTTCAATCTTTCCCAGCATCAGGGTCTTTTCCAATGAGTCAGTTCTTTGCATCAGGTGGCCAAAGTATTGGCGTTTCAGCTTCAGCATCAGTCCTTCCAATGAATACTCAGGAGTGATTTCCTTGAGGATTGACAGGTTTGATCTCCTTGCAGTCCAAGGGACTCTCAAGAGTCTTCTCCAACATCACAGTTCAAAAGCATCGATTCTTTGGCACTCAGCTTTCTTTTTGGTCCAAATCTCACATTCATACATGACTACTGGAAAAACCATAGCTTTGACTAGATGGAACTTTGTCAGCAAAGTAATGTCTCTGCTTTTTAATATGCTGTCTAGGTTGATTATAGCTTTTCTTCCAAGGAACAAGCACCTTTTAATTTCATGGCTGCAGTCACCATATGCAGTAATTTTGGAGCCCCAAGAAAATAAAGTTTGTCACTGTTTCCATTGTTTCCCCATCTATTTGCCAAGAAGTGATGCTTATTTAACTTATATGCAGAGTACATCATGAGAAACTCTGGTCTGGAAGAAGCACAAACTGGAATCAAGATTGCCGGGAGAAATATCAATAACCTCAGATATGCAGATGACACCACCCTTATGGCAGAAAGGGAAGAACTAAAAAGCCTCTTGATGAAAGTGAAAGTGGAGAGTGAAAAAGTTGGCTTAAAGCTCAACATTCAGAAAACGAAGATCATGGCATCCGGTCCCACCACTTCATGGGAAATAGATGGGGAAACAGTGGAAACAGTGTCAGACTTTATTTTTCTGGGCTCCAAAATCACTGCAGATGGTGATTGCAGCCATGAAATTAAAAGACACTTGCTCCTTGGAAGAAAAATTATGACCAACCTAGATAGCATACTGAAAAGAAGAGACATTACTTTGCCATCAAAGGTTTGTCTAGTCAAGGCTATGGTTTTTCCAGTAATCATGTATGGATGTGAAAGTTGGACTATAAAGAAGGCTGAGTGCCAAATTGACACCTTCGAACTGTAGTGCTGGAAATACACTTCAGAATTCCTTGAAGAGCTAGGAGATCAAATCATCAGTCTTAAAGGAAATGAATCCTGAATATTCATTGAAAGGACTGATGCTGAAGCTGAAGTTCCAATACTCTGGCAACCTGATGGGAAGAGCTGACTCATTGGAAGAGACCCTGAGGCTGGGAAAGACTGAAGGCAAAAGAAGAAGAGGGTGACAGAGGATGAGATGGTTAGATAGCATCACTGACTCAATGAATATGAATTTGAGCAAACTCCAAGAGACAGTGGAGGGCCGAGGAGTCTGGCATGCTGCAGTCCATGTAGTTGTGAAGATTGGAGATGACTTAGGGACTGAACAAGAACAAACAGATGCAAAACTGGTGGACTTGAGTACCGTCAAATCCTTTGACGTTACTCAATATGCCAGTATCATTATTGTGATTCATAGAATAGGCCTTCTCTGTGTTATTTCTTATAACTCATGAGATTCTACAACTATGCCAAAACAAAGAGCTAAAAAAAATTGGTAGAAAAAAAATAGTGAAGTGGTCCACTCATTTAGGGGTAATGTCATTGTTTAGGGGTAGTAAGAAAACATAAAAAGGAAAATCAGCCCTCTTCTTCTTAGTATTATGAAATCTATTTCTTAAGATACATACATATACCTCCTGAAATGGAAACACATATAAATAGTTTCCATTTATATAAAATACCATTGTGGATTTGCATGTTAAAAGCATTGTTTTGGAAATATATATATATATATATATATATTTTTTTTTTTTTAACAGAAATGAGTATTTCTGTAATAAATCAAACTTATTTGCAGAAACTAACTGCTTCACAATTGGGAAAGGAATACGTCAAGGCTGTATATTGTCCCCCTGCTCACTTAACTTATATGCAGAGAACATCATGTGAAATGCCAGGCTGGATGAATCACAAGCTGGAATCAATATTGCTGGGAGAAATATCAATAACCTCATATGGAGATAATACCACCCTTATGGCAGAAAGTAAAGAGGAAATAAAGAGTATCTTGATGAGGGTGAAAGAGGAGAGTGATAAGTCTGGCTTAAGCCTCAACATTCAACAAACTACGATCATGGCATCCAGTCCCATCAGTTCATGGCAAGTAGATAGGGAAACAATGGAAACAGTGACAAGCTTTATTTGCTTGGGCTTCAAAATCACTGCAGATGGTGACTGCAGCCATGAAATTAAAAGACACTTGCTCTTTGGAAGGAAAGCTATAACAAACCTAGACAGCATATTAAAAAGCAGAGACATTACTTTGCCAACAAAGGTCCATCTAGTCAAAGCTATGGTTTTTCTAATAGTCATTTATGGATGTGAAATTTGGACTATAATGAAGGCTGAGTGCAGAAGATTTGATGCTATTGAGCTGTAGTGTTGGAGAAGACTCTTGAGAGTCTCTTGGACTGTAAGGATATCAAACCAGTCCATCCATAAGGAAATCAGTCCTGAATATTCATTGGAAGGAATGATGCTGAAACTGAAAGTGAAAGTGAAGTCACTCAGTCGTGTCCGACTCTTTGCGACCCCATGGACTGTAGCCCATCAGCCTCCTCCGTCCATGGGATTCTCCAGGCAAGAATACTGGAGTGGGTTGCTATTTCCTTCTCCAGGGGATCTTCCTGACCCAGGGATCGAACCTGGGTCTCCCACATTGCAGGCAGATGCTTTAACCTCTGAGCCACCAGGGAAGCTGAAACTGAAGCTCCAGTAATTTGGCAACCTGATGTGAAGAAATGACTCATTGAAAAAGACACTGATGCTGGAAAGGATTGAAGGCAGGAGGAGAAGGGGACAACAGAGGACGAGATAGTTGGATGGCTTCACCAACTCAATGGACATGACTTTGAGCAAACTCCAGGAGATAGTGAAGGATAGGGAAGCCTGGTGTGCTCCATTACATGGGTTGGCAAATAGTTGGACATGACTGAGAAACTGAACAAAAACAATTGGCAGGGAATTCTATAGATGTTCCATTTGAATTATAGTATTCCAAAATAACATACTTTTATTATTGCCTAGCATCCTGATTCCTTACTGGATGCAAAATTTCATACCCAAAGGAAAAGTAGGAAGTCAAGTGATATCTGAAGTAACAGGCAAATTTGGCCTTGGAGTACAAAATGGGGCATGGCAAAGGCTAACAAAGATTACCAAGAGAACATACTGGTCAAAGCAAACACCCTCTTCCAACAACACAAGGAAAGACTCTTCACATGGCCATCAGCAGATGGTCAATACTGAAATCAGACTGATTATATTCATTGCAGCCAAAGATGGAGAAGCTCTTACAGTCAGCAAAAATAAGACCAAGAGCTGATTGTGGCTTAGATCATGGACTCCTTATTGCCAAATTCAGACTTAAATTGAAGAAAGTAGGGAAAACCAATAGACCATTCAGGTATGACCTAAATCAAATCCCTTATGATTATACAGTGGAAGCGACAAATAGATTCAAGCAATTAGATCTGATAGAGTGCCTGAAGAACTATGGATGTAGGATGGTGACATGGGTCAGGAGGCAGTGATCAAGACCATCTCCAAGAAAAAGAAATGCAAAGGCAAAATGGTTGTCTGAGGATGCCTTACAAATAGCTGAGAAAAGAAAAGAAGATAAAGGCAAATGAGAAAAGGAAAGATATACCCATTTGAATGCAGAGTTCCAAAGAATAGCAAGGAGAGATAAGAAAGCATTCCTCAGTGATCAATGCAAAGAAATAGAGGAAAACAATAGAATGGGAAAGACTAGAGATCTCTTCAAGAAAATGAGAGCTACCAAGGGAACATTTCATGCAATGCAGGCACAATAAAAGACAAAAATTGTATGGACCTAACGGAAGCAGAAGATATTGAGAAGAGGTGGCAAGAATTCACAGAGTAACTACACAAACTCTTTTGTGTAGTCATCTTCATGACCCAGATAACCATGATGGTATGGTCAGTTATCTAGAGCCAGACATCCTGGAATGTGAAGTCAAGTGGGCCTTAGGAAGCATCACTATGAACAAAAGTAGTGGATGTGACAGAATTCCAGTTGAGCTATATCAAATCCTAAAAGATGATGCTGTGAAAGTGCTGCACTCAAATCTGGAAAACTCAGTAAATCTGGATATGCCAGCAAATCTGGAAAACTCAACAGTGGCCACAGGACTGGAAAAGGTCAGTTTTCATTCCAATCCAAAAGAAAGGCAATGCTAAAGCATGTTCAAATTGCTCATCTCACACACTAGCAAAGTAATGCTCAACATTTTTCAAGCCAGACTTCAACAGCATGTGAACCATGAACTTCCAGATGTTCAAGCTGGATTTAGAAAAAGAGGAACCAGAGATCAAATGCCAACATCTGTTGCATCATAGAAAAAGCAAGGAGTTCCAGAGAAACATTTGCTTTATTGACTATGCCAAAGCCTTTGACTATGTGGATCACAACAAACTGTGGTCCATTCTTCAAGAGATGGGAATGCCAGACCACCTGAGCTGCCTCCTGAGAAATCTGTATGCAGGTCAACAAGCAACAGTTAGAACTGGACATGGAACAACAGACTTGGTTCCACATCAGGAAAGGAGTACATCATGCTGTATATCGTCATCCTGCTTATTTAACTTACATGCAGAGTACATCATGCGAAATGCTGGGCTGGATGAAGCACGAGATGGAATCAATATTGCCAGGAAAAATATCAGTAATCTGAGATATGCAGATGACACCATCCTTATAGCAGAAAATGAAGAAGAACTAAAGAGCCTCTTGATGAAGGTGAAGAGGAGATTGAAAAAGCTGGCCTAAAACTCAATATTCAGAAACTAAGATCATAGCATCCAGTCTCATCACTTCATGGCAAATAGATGGGGAAACAATGGTAACAGTGAGAGACTTTATTTATTTATTTTGGTCTCTAAAATCACTGCAGATGGTGACTGCAGCCATGTAATTAAAAGATACTCACTCCTTGTTAGAAAAGCTATGACCAACCTAGACAGCATATTAAAAAGCAGAGACATTACTTTGCCAACAAAGGTCCATCTAATCAAAGCTGTGTTTTTTCCACTAGTCATGTATGGATGTGAGAGTTGGACCATAAAGAAAGCCAAGCACCAAAGAATTGATGCTTTTGAATTTGGTGATGGAGAAGACTCTTGCAGTCCAATCCTTTGGACTTCAATGATATCCAACCAGTAAATCCTAAAGGAAACCAGTCTTGAATATTCACTGGTAGGACTGATGCTGAAGCTGAAACTCCAATACTTTGGCCACCTGATGCAAACAATTTACTTATTAGAAAATTCCCTGATGCTGGAAGAGATTGAAGGCAGGAGGAGAAGGGGATGACAGAGGATGAGATGTTTGGATGGCATCACTGACTCCATGTACATGGGTTTGAGCAAGCTCCAGGAGTTGGGGGTGGACAGTGATGCCTGGCATGCTGCAGTCCATGGGGTCACAAATAGTTGGACACAACTGAGCAACTGAACTGAACTGAACCTGAAAGACTTGAAATTTAAAATTCCATTTAAAATCTTACAATTTGCTATTTTAAACTTGCATGAAATGGCTTCTTTTTAAGACATTCTATTGAAGCCAGGCGCAGCAGCTGGGAGGAGATATGCCACGCCCCAAGCCCGAGGCCAGGGGTGGCAGCCGGGAGGAGCAACCCCATGCCTGAGGCCAGGGGTGGTGGCTGGGAGGACCAACCCCACGTCCAAGGAGCCATGGCTGCAGGGATGCAGGAGGGCCTAGAGGAGCTATTCCACGTTGAAGGTCAGGAAGGGCGGCGGTGAGGAGATACCCCTTGTCCAAGGTAAGGAGCAATGGCTGCTCTTTGCTGGAGCAGCCGTGAAGAGATACCCCATGCCCAAGATAAGAGAAACCCAAGTAAGACGGTAGGTGTTGTAAGAGGGCAAACACTGAAATCATACTCACAGAAAACTAGTCAATCTAATCACACTAGGACCACAGCTTTGTCTAACTAAATGAAACTAAGCCATGCCCGTGGGGCAACCCAAGATGGGTGGGTCATGGTGGAGAGATATGACAGAGTGTGGTCCACTGGAGAAGGGAATGGCAAACCACTTCAGTATTCTTGCCTTGAGAACCCCATGAACAGTATGAAAAGGCAAAATGATAGGATACTGAAAGAGAAACTCCCCAGGTAAGTAGGTGCCCAATATGCTACTGGAGACCAGTGGAGAAATAACTCCAGAAAGAATGAAGGGATGGAGCCAAAGCAAAAACAATACCCAGCTGTGGATGTGACTGGTGATAGAAGCAAGGTCCGATGCTGTAATGAGCAATACTGCATAGGAACCTGGAATGTCAGGTCCATGAATCAAGGCAAATTGGAAGTGGTTAAACAAGAGATGGCAAAAGTGAATGTTGACATTCTAGGAATCAGCGGACTAAAATGGACTGGAATGGGTGAATTTAACTCAGATGACCATTATATCTACTACTGCAGGCAGGAATCCCTCAGAAGAAATGGAGTGGCCATCATGGTCAACAAAAGAGTCTGAAATGCAGTACTTGGATGCAATCTCAAAAACGACAGAATGATCTCTGTTTGCAAACCATTCAATATCAAAGTAATCCAAGTCTATGCCCCAACCAGTAATGCTGAAGAAGCTGAAGTTGAACGGTTCTATGAAGACCTACAAGACATTTTAGAACTAACGCCCAAAAAAGATGTCCTTTTCATTATAGGGGACTGGAATGCAAAAGTAGGAAGTCAAGAAACACCTGGAGTAACAGGCAAATTTGGCCTTGGAATACAGAATGAAGCAGGGCAAAGACGAATAGAGTTTTGTCAAGAAAATGCACTGGTCATAACAAACACCCTCTTCCAACAACACAAGAGAAGACTCTACACATGGACATCACCAGATGGTCAACACCGAAATCAGATTGATTATATTTTTTTGCAGCCAAAGATGGAGAAGCTCTATATGGTCAGCAAAAACAAGACCAGGAGCTGACTGTGGCTCAGACCATGAACTCCTTATTGCCAAATTCAGACTGAAATTGAAGAAAGTAGGGAAAACCACTAGACCATTCAGGTATGACCTAAATCAAATCCCTTATGATTACACAGTGGAAGTGAGAAATAGATTTAAGGGCCTAGATCTGATAGATAGAGTGCCTGATGCACTATGGAATGAGGTTTGTGACACTGTACAGGAGACAGGGATCAAGACCATCCCCATGGAAAAGAAATGCAAAAAAGCAAAATGGCTGTCTGGGGAGGCCTTACATATAGCTGTGAAAAGAAGAGAAGCAAAAAGCAAAGGAGAAAAGGAAAGATATAAGCATCTGAATGCAGAGTTCCAAAGAATAGCAAGAAGAGATAAGAAAACCTTCTTCAGCGATCAATGCAAGGAAATAGAGGAAAACAACAGAATGCGAAAGACTAGGGATCTCTTCAAGAAAATCAGAGATACCAAAGGAACATTTCATGCAAAGATGGGCTCGATAAAGGACAGAAATGGTATGGACCTAACAGAAGCAGAAGATATTAAGAAGAGATGGCAAGAATACGCAGAAGAACTGTACAAAAAAGATCTTCACGACCCAGATAATCACGATGGTGTGATCACTCACCTAGAGCCAGACATCTTGGAATGTGAAGTCAAGTGGGACTTAGAAAGCATCACTACGAACAAAGCTAGTGGAGGTGATGGAATTCCAGCTGAGCTATTCCAAATCCTGAAAGATGATGCTGTGAAAGTGCTGCACTCAATATGCCAACACATTTGGAAAACTCAGCAGTGGCCACAGGACTGGAAAAGGTCAGTTTTCATTCCAATCCCAAAGAACAGCAATGCCAAAGAATGCTCAAACTACCGTACAATTGCACTTATCTCACGCGCTAGTAAAGTGATGCTCAAAATTCTCCAAGTCAGGCTTCAGCAATATGTGAACCGTGAACTTCCTGATGTTCAAGCTGGATTTAGAAAAGGCAGAGGAACCAGAGATCAAATTGCCAACATCCGCCTGATCATGGAAAAAGCAAGAGAGTTCCAGAAAAACATCTATTTCTGCTTTCTTGACTATGCCAAAGCCTTTGACTGTGTGGATCACAATAAACTGTGGAAAATTCTGAAAGAGATGGGAATACCAGACCACCTGATCTGCCTCTTCAGAAACCTATATGCAGGTCAAGAAGCAACAGTTAGAACTGGACATGGAACAACAGACTGGTTCCAAATAGGAAAAGGAGTTCGTCAAGGCTGTATATTGTCACCCTGTTATTTAAGTTATATGCAGAGTACATCATGAGAAACGCTGGACTGGAAGAAACACAAGCTGGAATCAAGATTGCTGAGAGAAATATCAATAACCTCAGATATGCAGATGACACCACCCTTATGGCAGAAAGTGAAGAGGAACTCAAAAGCCTCTTGATGAAAGTGAAAGTGGAGAGTGAAAAAGTTGGCTTAAAGCTCAACATTCAGAAAATGAAGATCATGGCATCCGGTCCCATCACTTCATGGGAAATAGATGGGGAAACAGTGGAAACAGTGTCGGACTTTATTTTTTGGGCTCCAAAACCACTACAGATGGTGACTGCAGCCATGAAATTAAAAGACACTTACTCCTTGGAAGAAAAGTTATGACCAACCTAGATAGCATATTGAAAAGCAGAGACATTACTTTGCCAACAAAGGTCCGTCTAGTCAAGGCTATGGTTTTTCCTGTGGTCATGTATGGATGTGAGAGTTGGACTGTGAAGAAGGATGAGCACCGAAGAATTGATGCTTTAGAACTGTCGTGTTGGAGAAGACTCTTGAGAATCCCTTTGACTGCAAGGAGATCCAACCAGTCCATCCTGAAGGAGATCAGCCCTGGGGTTTCTTTGGAAGGAATGATGCTAAAGCTGAAACTCCAGTACTTTGGCCACCTCATGAGAAGAGTTGACTCATTGGAAAAGACTCTGATGCTGGGAGAGATTGGGGGCAGGGGGAGAAGGGGATGACAGAAGATGAAATGGCTGGATGGCATCACTGACTTAATGGACGTGAGTCTCAGTGAACTCTGGGAGTTGGTGATGGACAGGGAGGCCTGGCATGATGCGATTCATGGGGTTGCAAAGAGTCGGACATGACTGCGTGACTGATCTGATCTGATTGAAGCCATCAACAGGTTTATTGCAATCTCTATCAAGATTCCAATGGCATTTTTTCAAGAAGTTGAAAAAAAAATCCTTCAGTTTGTTAAGAACCACAAAGAACCGTGCTTAAGCAAAGCAATTATTAAGAATATTGAATGTAGCTTTACGTTTCATAATTCCTGAAATTTAAACTATATTACAAGGCTATTTTAATCAAGAGTGTGGCACTCATGTAAAAATAGACAACGCAGACAATGGAACATAATTGAACTCTTTGAAATGAATTCCTATATGCATGGCAACGAAAATTTGACACCTGAGCCAAGGAATATTGGAGAAAAGACAGTCTCTTTTAATAATAAAAGACAATGGAAAAATACGATATTCACATGTGAAAGAATGACTCTAGACCCTATCTTTCACCACTTACAAAAGTTAACTTGAAATGAATTAAAGATTGAAATATTATACCTGAAACTATACGACTTCCAGAAGGAAATACAGAGAAAACATTTCTTGACATGGGTCTTGGTAGTAATTTTTTCTATGTGACACCCATAGAAAAAACAACAAAATTAAACTGATGAGACTACATCAAACTAAAAAGTGTCTATAAAATGAAACAATCAATAAAATGAAAGGTAGCCTATTGAGTAGGCAAAAATATTTGCAAACCATGTATCTGATAAGGAGTTAATATCCAAATACATAAAAAACTCATACAATTGAATAACAATTAAACAAATTATCAGGTTTAAAAATAAGCGAAGAACCTGAATATACATTTTTCCAAAAACACATTCAAATGGCCAGTAGTAGATGAAAAGATGCCTAACATCACCAATTATCATTGGAATGCAAATCAAAACTACAATGAGGGGGCTTCCCTGGTGGTTCAGTGATAGTCTGCCTGCAAATGCAGAAATACAGGTTCTATCCCAGATTTGGGAAGATCCCCACTTGCCACAGGGGAACTAAGCCCATGTGCCACAACTATTGAGCCTGTGCCGTAGAGCCTGGGAGTCATAAATACTGAAGCCCAATGCCATAACTACCTAAGCCAGCTTGCCCTGCTCTGCAACAAAAGAAGCCACCGTAATGACAAGCCTGCACACTGCAACTAGAGAATAGCCCTTGGTCACCACAACTAGAGAACAGCCCATTCAGCATGAAGACCCAACACAGCCAAAAATAAATAAAATTATTAAAATAGAAAACACAAGGAGATATCACCTCATGCCTATTAGAATGGCTATTGTCAAGAAGACAAAAATAACAAACGCTGGTAAAGATATGGAGAAAAGGGAACATTTATTTACTCTTGGTGTAAATGTTAACTCTTATAACCAGCATAGAAAACAGTAGAGAAGTTCCTCAAAAAGTTAAAAACATAACTATCATACGATGTAGTAATTCTGAGTACTTTTCCAAAGAAAATTTTAAAAATTTGAGAAGATATATGTACCTTATTTTCTTACAGCATTATTTACAATAGCCAAGACAGGGAAACTACATAAGTTTCCATCATGAGATGGACAGGTAAAGAAATTGTAGTACTATTCAGTTGACCATTTAACAAGAAATGTCTGAAAATGTTGGGTCCACCTATACTAAGATTGTTTTCAATGGTATTCAGTAGTACTACTAGAGTAGTATATGATCCAAGTTTGGCTGAACCCACAAATGCAGAGTGCAGGTATGAGAAACCAAGTACAGGGAGGGCTGACTATATGTTACACATCAACTTTCAACTGTGCGTTTTCAACTCTGTGAAGCGTCAATGTCTCTAACCTCTGACATGTTTGTCAGTTATATATGCAACAGAATGCTCTTCATCCATTGAAAAGAAGGACAGCCTGTCTTTTGTGACAACATAGATCTTGAGATCATTATATAAATGAGATAAGTCAGAAAGACAAAAATAAATAGTGCATAATCTTAATTTTATATATGGAATCTAAAGAAATATAACTCCTAGAAAAAGAGAACAGACCTGTGGTTTCCAGAGATAAGGGGTGGGGAGAGGGGAATTGGGTGAATTTGGTCAAAAAGTACAAATTGCTAGTTATAGAATAACTAAGTACTGGGGATGTAATATACAGCATGGTGACTGGTTAACACTGCTGTATGGTATGTTTGAAAGTTGGTAAGAAAATAAGTCCTAGAAGCTCTCATCACAGATAAAAAAAAAATTTTTTTCTAACTATGTGAGGTTATGGATGTTCCCTAAACTTGTAGTAATCATTTTACAGTATATGTAAGTCAAGCCATTATACTCTATACCTTAAACTTATAACAGTGTTGGATGTCAATTATATTTCAATACAACTGAAAGAAAAAACAAACTATTCAGAGGTACTTACCCTTCATTAGGTGGCCATATGGTTTGTTCATCTTCTTTTCTCTCTATACTGATAAATGCAAAATATTGCATTATGGTATGTCACGTTGGTAATCATAAAAACTTGGTTGTCTAACCACATGTCTGTTTTATCTTGAATACATATGAGGCCATGACTGCAAAATTTCTTTGCTCTGTGTTTCTACTTTCTACTAGGTTAGAAACTCAAAGTATGGTTATTATTACAATACTTCATCATTCTAATTTTTATTCCAAAGCATGTAAAATTTAGAAATAGTTTTCTCTTGTCCACCCACTTCAGACAGTAAGAACTCTGGAAGTTTCTTTAGTAGACAAGGTATGAGGCTATACTTCATTGTGTAGCTTGTGATACTCAGTATAGCTTCTTTTAGGGTAACTTACCTTGTTTAGTTGACAAGCACTCTAAATTTTACAACCATAATTTAAACATATCTGAATTCAACTACTTTGTGTGAAAGAGGAGCTCAACCTCATCTATATCCTCTTCTAATTATTTCAATCCGTCAATTTAATTTCAAATCAATGTATATTTCTTGTGTTTTCTACATGTCAGGCACTAGTTAAAAGTGAAAGTGTTAGTCACTCAGTTGTGTCTGACTCTTTGTGACCCCATGGACTGTAGCCCGCCAGGCTCCTGTGTCCATGATATTCTCCAGGTGAGAATACTGGAGTGGGTTGTCATTTCCTTCTCCAGCAGATCTTCCTGGCTCAGGGATGGAACCTGGGTCTCCCACATTGCAGACAGATTCTTTACTATCTGAGCCACCAGGGAAGCCCTGTCAGGCACTATACTAGACAACAAAAACAAATAGAAAAATCTGCTTCCTAATTTCTAAAATATGTAGAAACTACCCAGGAAAAAAAATTATATTGCACAGATATTTAAAATGAAGTATGGTAAACGTTATAAGAGAAAGAAACCTCTTGCTTTTATGTTGATTACCCTTTAGTCTTATGCCAGTCCTGGATCCTAAATTCATAGTCTGTACATAATACTAAATATATTAAATCAGTATGGTAGATAAATTGAAGACAACCCTGTAATAATTTACTGATATCTTGTGAAATTCTGCTTGAGAAAAACATAGAAAAAAGTAAAACCATGATAACCCTTAAAATTTTACCTTAATAATGGATCTCTTTTTTGATACTTCTTTTTCTCATTTTGCTGAAAATGGAATTCAAGGCCACATAGAGAGAGAGAGTCAATTTCTTCTAAAATTTTAATCATCTCTCTTTCAATCTTCAATAAAAGAAGAACCTATACTCTTTTTCTTCATTGTATTCTTTAGAATGACTTCCTAGATGTTTGGTGGGAGGAATTCCAGGCTCCATTTTTTATTGCATATTAATATGTTAATTTCTAAGAATATATATTTTTGGATTCTTGGTATTAGTAAGGCAAGTACTGGCGATACAAAGGTCATAATGAGGTAGGAATTTGCTTATATTTATATATTATTTAATCCTACTGTATTTATTAGCTGTATTGTTTAATCTTCATAACAACCCCAAGTTTTGATATTTTGCATGTTTCTCATTATAAAACTAAGGCTATATTACTTAAGTTAAAATATAATCTATAAAATAAAACAATAATATGAAATAAAATACTAGAGTAAGTCAATAAGAAAAATTTTCTAGCAGAAGAAGTCACTTTTTTTTTTTTTTTAACAAATGACAGACCTGGGATTAAAAACAAAGTTCTGTTTGATGTTGAAATCTTCCTGGTATACTAAATGCATTGACAGCTCTCTAGTCACCTTAAATAAAGATGTATGCTTTGAAATCTAAAGATTCTAAAATAGAGCTAACCAATCTTTTCTGGTGAAGTCCTATAATCATTTGGAACTCATGGATCCAAATGCTTATTGTAATTTTGTATTAGCTACTTGATGTTCTTCCTTAATACAAGGTAAGCAAAAGAGCACCCTGTGGGGCAGAGTGACTTGTCCAAGGACAGAATCCATTTGATGTAATCTGAACTAACACATACAAAATAATCTAGTAAGAATAATGTAATATGGAAGGAATAGTTTTTCTTTTTTGTTTTTGAAGATGAAGTGATTTTTGGAAATTCTATTAATCCTGGCATCTTCCAAGACAGGGTTTGAGAATAGTATGTATTTTGGGGGGCATTGATACTTTGCAATTAGATCTGGTATATACAGATATAATTTACTCATTCATTTTTTTTTAGTGTGAAAAACTGTGGTTTTAACACAGTTAAATGTTAACACACTTAATTATTACATGTTCAGATCACTCAAACATGAATGTTTATAAATTAGGAAAATAGCCTGATGACATAGTCTGAAATTTCTACCTAACTTTATTTATGAAAGAATTATATTCCAACAACTTCAGAGCTTTGTAACATCTTTATTTTGTCTCTGTCAAACAAAAGTCCTAGCATATCATCCTGAAAACTTAGATATCATGTCACAGTTCATAAGAGTCATTCACTTAACACATGCTTATTGATCACTTTATATATAATGTGCTGGGGAAGGGTCTGAAGAGGCATTTATGCCTCTTGTTTCAATACTTCATTAGTTCAGTCTTCCTGCTGCGCACAGTTTAATGCCTACACTATAGCACCTTTGACATGATAAAGGTATAATTTAATAAATGAAATCTAGATGAATGTACATTTCTTTCTGAGAAAGAGTTAAAACCTGAGTGAATCACAGAATTCAGGGCAATGCCTTTTTAATGATTCTCCTTAAAAACACTGAGGGTTTCCCAGGTGGCATTAGTGATAAATAATCTGCCTGCCAAGCTGGAAGATGTAAGCAACACCCTTGGTTGGGAAGATCCCCTGGAGTAGGAAATGGCACCCCACTCTAGTATTCTTGCCTGGAAAATGCCATGGGCAGAGGAGCCTGGCAGGTTACTGTCCATGGGGCCACAAAGATTCAGACACAACTGAGTGACTGAACACACATTTTAAGCATAGAAGGGTTATCTGTGATCTTAGAACAGTCTAAATCTCCTAAGGCTTCCTGATCCCTTCTGTCTGTGGGTAACTGCCTTCAGTAGTCTTCAGAAAACAAGGTAGACCATTTCACATTGACAATTTCAGAATGCCTAAGCATTCAGAGGGATAGCTTCATGTGAATTTTGAAAGTTGAAGTGTATTTTACCAGGTGGCCATTGCTCCAGAGGGATTAGAAGAGGTCTTTTGCAGAAGCAGGAACTGATGAATTAGGTTCATCTGAAATCACGTTGGCTGTAAAAGATGCTCCTTTAATAATCAGGATGTTAGCTCTAGCATCCTGGAGACAATCCAGTTCTGCAATTATTTCTGCCTACCTCCTTTCCTCTCTGAAATTTCAATGGAATTCTTTTTCTTTGTCGTTTCTGGAAAGAAAATGAAAAAGATAATAAGGCCATGTCTAATTAAAGCAACACTACTACGATTTAATAACATTTACTGAACTTTTAAGAATAAAGTTAATTTAAATTCTTTATAAAAGATTTAATTATGTGCTTCAAATAAGATACTTACTTATGTAACAGTAATTACAAACAGACAGTTCAATAAATATGAAATACATGTGGAAATTTGAAATTTTCTATTTACAGTATCATTTTGAGAAAAAAATCAGCAAATGCAATTTTAACTTCATAACAATGCTTTATTCTGAATAGTATTAATATGTTTAGCAAGTCATGCCTCTGAGTTCTTTGGATTATTTAGATTTACCCATGTCTTTAATAATCTTGATGCTAGTGACAAAGTTACAATAGTCTATAGGTGAATTAACACATTTTAAGAAATGTAACATCATCAATTCACTTTATGCTTCAATATGTAAAGAACTGCAAAGTTTCAAAGACAGCTTTTATATTGCTCTGGCCTATTCTGAGGAACTAAAAAGTTTTTAAAATACTTGCATTTACTAAAGGTCAGCAGAAAAAAAAAAAAAGAAAAATTGCTCAGAATTTTTTTTTCTTTACATTTTGAGTTATCATCAATTTACAAGGTGCAAACTCATTGTTGTTTGCCAATTAAATTTATCATCATATATATTATAAACTAAATATTTTTATTAATGCCTTATATGACATCAATGAAAATGTAACAAGAATTATATCACAAATCATACTATTTTGTAAAAACAAAGCTTTTCACCATGTTACCAGAAACATAATCTAGAGATGAAAGTGTCATTGTTCTGCCACCATCTTATTCTTACTGAGCTTGTTACTCATACAAGTTATTTCTTGCTACCACATTTCTCAATTTCTCAGCCATGTGACAAGTGCATTCTAGAAACCATAACTTGGAGAATAATTTGGGAAGCACTGTCGAAGGACTGCCTGAAGATCATTTGAAGGGGTTGAGGAGGAAAAGCCATAGCTATAGGAGAGTCGCTTTGGATCAGAGACAATGCTTGTCAATGATTGGGTTAATGATTAAAGATGCTTGGAGGTTGACGTGAATATCATTAACTATCTTCTGCCAATGTTAATAGTATAGTACAGTATATAGTATAAAGTGGAAGCATTCTTTTTACAATGTGTTTTTTCATAGGATGCTTGAAATAGTCTCTAAAAATATCAGTGATCTTCTATGAAGATTAATAAACACAAAATGAATTCTAGATTTAAGACACTGGCCAGTGAGAATGAGGCATTCATCTCCAGCACAACTATATTTTAATCAGTGCTTTCGCTGGTTGATTTTTTGGTTGCTTCCTAGGTTGGAAATTTGGTTCCTAAAGCTGAAGACTCAGTGGCATTTTCTTGATCTTGAAACAGGAAGTGCAGGTATTTCAGGGATAACTGCTATCCTCATTCACCTTGATAACATCCATACTTCCACTTGCTCAGGCATTCCTGAATTATTTCTGAGCTCAAGTTTCTGTGTCTTCAATATGTCTGTTTGTTAAAATGCTGACTGATTCTACACATCCATTGCTTTCAAATATCTAATAAATAATACAGAATTTAATATTGGGGCCCTATAGGGCCCTTTAGGTAACTTTGTATATAAAGCTGTCATTTTTTTTTTTAGTTATAGAAATTAGGAGCCTTACTAAAATGATTTGGCCTGATTCACAGAGCTGGAGAGAATCTATCAAAGAACACTGAGTAAATGTCAAAAATTAAGGTAAAATGAGCTTCATTAAGATGATGATGTGAAGGTAAAGAAATATGCAGCTTATGGCAGAAGATCAAAGCACATTAGAATTCTATTATATATTGACAGTTGATATATAAATATATCGGAGAAGGCAATGGCACCCCACTCCAGTACTCTTGCCTGGAAAATCCCATGGATGGAGGAGCCTGGTAGGCTGCAGTCCATGGGGTCGCTAAGAGTCAGACACGACTGAGCAACTTCACTTTCACTTTTCACTTTCATGCCTTGGAGAAGGAAATGGCAACCCACTCCAGTGTTCTTGCCTGGAGAATCCCAGGGATGGGTGAGCCTGGTGGGCTTCTGTCTTTGGGGTCGCACAGAGTCGGACACGACTGACGCGACTTAGCAGCAGCAGCAGCAGCAGCATATAAATATATTTAGCATGCTCCTTGGAAGAAAAGCTATGACAAACCTAGACAGCATACTAAAAAGTGGAGATATTACTTTGCCAAAAAAGATCCATCTAGTCAAAACTATAGTTTTTCTAGTAGTCATGTATGGATGTGAGAGTTGAACCATAAAGAATGCTGAGTGCTGAAGACTTGATACTTTTGAACTGTGGTGTTGGAGAAGACTCTTGATAGTCCCTTGGACTTCAAGGAGATACAACCAGTCCATCCTAAAGGAAATCAGTACTGAACATTCATTGGAAGGACTGCTGCTGAAGCTCCGATACTTTGGCCATCTGATGGGAAGGGCGGGTGGACTCATTGGAAAAGACCCTGATGCTAGGAAAGATAAACGGCAGGAAGAGAAGGGGATGACAGAGGATGAGATGGTTGGATAGCATCAACAACTCAATGGACATGGGTTTGAACATGCTCTGGGGGATAGTGAAGGACAAGGAAGCCTGGCATGCTATAATTCATAGGTCTGCAGAGTCAGACATGATCAAGCTCTGAACAACAACAATATTTACTGGTATAAAGTAAAATATATCAGTGCTAATGGCTTGCTCATTTATTTCTTCGGAAATATAGATTAATTTATCTATAAATTTATTTACAGTTAGCAGGCTAGTAGAGTGAGTTTCAGTCTACCTAGAATGATACCCCAGGAAGCAGCCTCTCAGTAGATCTGAGGGAATTGCTCCCAGGAATCTAACTGATTTTACTAAGTGAAGTTTGGAGACACAGATGAATATAATATAAAACATACAGATTATTGCCCACCTGCTCTGAATATTAACTTTGCTTACTATAAATGGTGGTGTTGGTTTAGTCACAAACTCACATCCAACTTTTGGGAACCCATGGGCTATAGCCTCCAGGCTTCTCTGTCTATCCAATTTCCAAGGCAAGAATACTAGAGTGGGTTGCCATTTCCTCTTCCAGGGGATCGATCCAGTGGATCGAAACCATGTCTTCTACTTTGCAGGCTGATTCTTTACCACGGAGTCGCCAGGGAAGATGCCTATTACATATTACATTTAATAGGCATCTATATGGATGGAGGAGCCTGGTAGGCTGCAGTCCATGGGGTTGCTAAGAGTTGGACATGACTGAGCGGCTTCAATTTCACTTTTCACTTTCATTCATTGGAGAGGGAAATGGCAACCCACTCCAGTGTTCTTGCCTAGAGAATCCCAGGGACAGGGGAGCCTGGTGGGCTGCCGTCTATGGGGTCGCACAGAGTTGGACACGACTGAAGTGACTTAGCAGCAGCAGCAGCAGCATATGTTTTAATATTCCACAAACCTCTTGACTCCCCTGAGACTCAAGACACATTTGAACTAAATCATTTTTCCTAGTTCTGATATGTTGTAACACTCTATAAGGGAAAACCTTTATTTATTTAAAATACATACACATTTTAGGACTTCCCTGGTGGTACAATAGATAGAAACCCACATGCAGCAATGAAGACCTGGTGCAACCAAAAATAAAATAAATACATTATTTAATTTAAAAAATGCATAAACATTTTATACATCAGGAGCCAATTCAGTTTATTTATTGTGTTAACTTAACAGCTATAACTGATTTGAAATATGTTCCTTAAGTTTACATTTTATTTTTTACTTAACATGTACCTGGGGTATTAGATGAACATCATGCGTAGTTAATCTTTACTAATTAATTAATCTAAAAAATTAATCACACACTTAAACTTAAATTTTCAAGGATATGAAAAGAACCTAGAATAGCCAAAATGTTTTCTTTTTTTTCCCAGTTTTTTTTTAATTTTTTAACTTTACAATATTGTATTGGTTTTGTAATATATCAAAATGAATCTGCCACAGTATACATGTGTTCCCCATCCTGAACCCTCCTCCCTCCCCATACCATTTCTCTGGGTCATCCCAGCACACCAGCCCCAAGCATCCAGCATCGTGCTTTGAACCTGGACTGGCAACTCATTTCATACATGACATTATACATGTTTCAATGCCATTCTCCCAAATCATCCTATGCTCTCCCTCTCCCACAGAGTCCAAAACTTCTATACATCAGTGTCTCTTTTGCTGTTTCTCATACATGCTTATTGTTACCATCTTTCTAAATTCCATATATATGCATTAGTACACTGTATTGGTGTTTTTCTTTCTGGCTTACTTCACTCTGTATAATAGGCTCCAGTTTCATCCACCTCATTAGAATTGATTCAAATGTATTCTTTTTAATGGCTGAATAATACTCCATTGTGTATATGTACCATTGCTTTCTTATCCATTCATCTGCTGATGGACATCTAGGTTGCTTCCATGTCCTGGCTATTATAAACAGTGCTGCAATGAACATTGGGGTGCACGTGTCTCTTTCCCTTCTGGTTTCCTCAGTGTGTATGCCCAGCAGTGGGATTGCTGGATCATAAGGCAGTTCTATTTCCAGTTTTTTAAGGAATCTTCACACTGTTCTCCATAGTGGCTGTACTAGTTTGCATTCCCACCAACAGTGTAAGAGTGTTCCCTTTTCTCCACACCCTCTCCAGCATTTATTGCTTGTAGACTTTTGGATCGCAACCATTCTGACTGGCGTGAAATGGTACCCCATTGTGGTTTTGATTTGCATTTCTCTGGTAATGAGTGATGATGAGCATCTTTTCATGTGTTTGTTAGCCATCTGTATGTCTTCTTTGGAGAAATGTCTATTTAGTTCTTTGGCTCATTTTTTGATTGGGTCATTTATTTTTCTGGAATTGAGCTGTAGGAATTGCTTGTATATTTTTAAGATTAGTTGTTTGTCAGTTGCTTCATTTGCTATTATTTTCTCCCATTTGCTATTATTTTTCACCTTGCTTATAATTTCCTTTGTTTTGCAGAAGCTTTTAAGGTTAATTAGGTCCCATTTGTTTATTTTTGCTTTTATTTCCAATATTCTGGAAGGTGGCTCATAGAGGATCCTGCTGTGATGTATGTCGGAGAGTGTTTTGCCTATGTTCTCCTCTAGGAGTTTTATAGTTTCTGGTCTTACATTGAGATCTTTAATCCATTTTGAGTTTATTTTTGTGTATGGTGTTAGAAAGTGCTCTAGTTTCATTCTTTTACAAGTGGTTGACCAGTTTTCCCAGCACCACTTGTTAAAGAGATTGTCTTTAATCCATTGTATATTCTTGCCTCCTTTGTCAAAGATAAGGTGTCCATATGTGTGTGGCTTTATCTCTGGGCTTTCTATTTTGTTCCATTGATCTATATTTCTGTCTTTGTGCCAGTACCATACTGTCTTGATGACTGTGGTTTTGTAGTAGAGCCTGAAGTCAGGCAGGTTGATTCCTCCAGTTCCATTTTTCTTTCTCAAGATTGCTTTGGCTATTTGAGGTTTTTTGTATTTCCATACAAATTGTGAAATTATTTGTTCTAGCTCTGTGAAGAATACCATTGGTAGCTTGATAGGGATTGCATTGAATCTATAGATTGCTTTGGGTAGTATACTCATTTTCACTATATTGATTCTTCTGATCCATGAACATGGTATATTTCTCCATCTATTAGTGTCCTCTTTGATTTCTTTCACCAGTGTTTTATAGTTTTCTCTATGTAGGTCTTTAGTTTCTTTAGGTAGATTTATTCCTAAGTATTTTATTCTTTTCGTTGCAATGGTGAATGGAATTGTTTCCTTAATTTCTCTTTCTATTTCCTCATTATTAGTGTATAGGAATGCAAGGGATTTCTGTGTGTTGATTTTATATCCTGCAACTTTAATATATTCATTGATTAGTTCTAGTAATTTTCTGGTGGAGTCTTTATGGTTTTCTATGTAGAGGATCATGTCATCTGCAAACAGTGAGAGTTCTACTTCTTCTTTTCCAATTTGGATTCCTTTTGTTTCTTTTTCTGCTCTGATTGCTGTGGCCAAAACATCCAAAACTATGTTGAATAGTAATGGTGAAAGTGGGCACCCTTGTCTTGTTCCTGACTTTAGAGGAAATGCTTTCAATTTTTCACGATTGAGGATAATGTTTGCTGTGGGTTTGTCATATATAGCTTTGATTATGTTGAGGTATGTTCCTTCTATTCCTGCTTTCTGGAGAGTTTTTATCATAAATGGATGTTGAATTTTGTCAAAGGCTTTCTCTGCATCTATTGAGATAATCATATGGTTTTTATTTTTCAATTTGCTACTGTGGTGTATTACATTGATTTGCGGATATTGAAGAATCCTTGCATCCCTGGGATAAAGCCCACTTGGTCCTGGTGTATGATCTTTTTAATGTGTTGTTGGATTCTGATTGCTCGAATTTTGTTAAGGATTTTTGCATCTATGTTCATCAGTGATATTGGCCTGTAGTTTTCTTTTTTTGTGGGATCTTTGTCAGGTTTTGGTATTAGGGTGATGGTGGCCTCATAGAATGAATTTGGAAGTTTACCTCCCTCTGCAATTTTCTGGAAGAGTTTGAGTAGGATAGGTGTTAGCTCTTCTCTAAATTTTTGGTAGAATTCAGCTGTGAAGCCGTCTGGACATGGGCTTAGTTTGCTGGAAGATTTCTGATTACAGTTTCAATTTCTGTGCTTGTGATGGGTCTGTTAAAATTTTCTATTTCTTCCTGGTCCAGTTTTGGAAAGTTGTACTTTTCTAAGAATTTATCCATTTCTTCCACATTGTCCATTTTATTGGCATATAATTGCTGATAGTAGTCTCTTATGATCCTTTGTATTTCTGTGTTGTGATCTCTCCATTTTCATTTCTAATTTTATTGATTAGATTTTTCTCCCTTTGTTTCTTGATGAGTCTGGCTAATGGTTTGTCAATTTTATTTATCCTCTCAAAGAACCAGCTTTTGGCTTTGTTGATTTTTGCTATGGTCTCTTTTGTTTCTTTTGCATTTATTTCTGCCTTAATTTTTAAGATTTCTTTCCTTCTACTAACCCTGGGGTTCTTCATTTCTTCCTTTTCTAGTTGCTTCATTTCACGCCTTTTTTCTTGTTTTTTTGAGGTATGCCTGTATTGCTATGAACTTTCCCCTTAGGACTGCTTTTACAGTGTCCCACAGGTTTGGTGTTGTTGTGTTTTCTTTTTCATTTGTTTCTATGCAAATTTTTATTTCTTTTTGATTTCTTCTGTGATTTGTTGGTTATTCAGCAGCGTGTTGTTCAGCCTCCATATGTTGGAATTTTTAATAGTTTTTCTCCTGTAATTGAGATCTAATCTTACTGCATTGTGGTCAGAAAAGATGCTTGGAATGATTTCAATTTTTTTGAATTTACCAAGGCTAGATTTATGGCCCAGGATGTGATCTATCCTGGAGAAGGTTCCGTGTGCACTTGAGAAAAAGGTGAAATTCATTGTTTTGGGATGAAATGTCCTATATATATCAATTAGGTCTAACTGGTCTATTGTATCATTGAAAGTTTGTGTTTCCTTGTTAATTTTCTGTTTTGTTGATCTATCCATAGGTGTGAGTGGGGTATTAAAGTCTCCCACTATTATTGTGTTATTGTTCATTTCTCCTTTCATACTTGTTAGCATTTGTCTTACATATTGTGGTGCTCCTATGTTGGGTGCATACATATTTATAATTGTTATATCTTCATCTTGGATTGATCCTTTGATCATTATGTAGTGACCTTCTTTGTCTCTTTTCACAGCCTTTGTTTTAAAGTCTATTTTATCTGATATGAGTATTGCTACTCCTGCTTTCTTTTGGTCTCTATTTGCATGGAATATCTTTTTCCAGCCCTTCACTTTCAGTCTATATGTGTCCCCTGTTTTGAGGTGGGTCTCTTGTAGACAACCTATGTAGGGGTCTTGTTTTTGTATCTATTCAGCCAGTCTTTGTCTTTTGGTTGGGGCATTCAACCCATTTACGTTTAAGGTAATTATTAATATGTATGATCCCATTGCCATTTACTTTATTGCTTTGGGTTCGAATTTATACACCATTTTTGTGTTTCCTGTCTAGAGAATATCCTTTAGTATTTGTTGGAGAGCTGGTTTGGTGGTGCTGAATTCTCTCAGCTTTTGCTTGTCTGTAAAGCTTTTGATTTCTCCTTCATATTTGAATGAGATCCTTGCTGGGTACAATAATCTGGGCTGTAGGTTATTTTCTTTCATCACTTTAAGTATGTCTTGCCATTCCCTCCTGGCTTGAAGAGTTTCTATTGAAAGATCAGCTGTTATCCTTATGCGAATTCCCTTGTGTGTTATTTGTTGTTTTTCTCTTGCTGCTTTTAATATTTGTTCTTTGTGTTTGATCTTTGTTAATTTGATTAATATGTCTTGGGGTGTTTCGCCTTGGGTTTATCCTGTTTGGGACTCTCTGGGTTTCTTGGACTTGAGTGATTATTTCCTTCCCCATTTTAGGGAAGTTTTCAACTATCATCTCCTCAAGTATTTTCTCATGGTCTTTTTTTTTGTCTTCTTCTTCTGGGACTCCTATGATTCGAATGTTTAGCGTTTAATATTGTCCTGGAAGTCTCTGAGATTGTCCTCATTTCTTTTAATTCGTTTTTCTTTTTCCCTCTCTGATTCATTTATTTCTACCATTCTGTCTTCTAATTTACTAATCCTATCTTCTGACTCTGTTATTCTATTTGTTGCCTCCAGAGTGTTTTTTATCTCATTTATTGCATTATTCATTATATATTGACTCTTTTTTATTTCTTCTAGGTCCTTGTTAAACCTTTCTTGCATCTTCTCAATCTTTGTCTCCAGGCTATTTATCTGTGATTCCATTTTGATTTCAAGATTTTGGATCAATTTCACTATCATTATTCGGAATTCTTTATCAGGTAGATTCCCTATCTTTTCCTCTTTTGTTTGGTTTGGTGGGCATTTATCCTGTTCCTTTACCTGCTGGGTATTCCTCTGTCTCTTCATCTTCTTTATATTGCTGAGTTTGGGGTGTCCTTTCTGTATTCTGGCAGTTTGTGGAGTTGTCTTTATTGTGGAGTTTCCTCACTGTGTGTGGGTTTGTACAGGTGGCTTGTCAAGGTTTCTTGGTTAGGGAAGCTTGTGTCGCTGTTCTGGTGGGTGGAGATGGATTTCTTCTCTCTGGAGTGCATTGAAGTGTCCAGTTATTAGTTATGAGATGTCTATGATTTTGGAGTAACTTTGGGCAGCCTGTATATTGGAGCTCAGGGCTGTGTTTCTGTGTTGCTGGAGAATTTGCTTTGTATGTCTTGCCCTGGAACTTGTTGTCCCTTGTGTGGTGCTTGATTTCAGTGTAGGTATGGAGGCATTTGATGAGCTCCTGTCAATTAATGTTCCCTGGAGTTAGGAGTTCCCTGGAATCAGGGTTTGGACTTAAGCCTCCTGCTTCCAGTTATCGGTCTTATTTTTACAGTAGTCTCAAAACTTCTCCTTCTATACAGCACCATTGATAAAACATCTATGTTAAAGATGAAAAGTTTCTCCACCATGAGGGTCACCCAGAAAGGGTCACAGCGTTACATGGAGAAGAGAAGAGGGAGGAGGGAGTTAGAGGTGACCCAAATGAGATGAGGTGGAATCAATAGAGGAGAGAGCGGGCTAGCCAGTAATCACTTCCTTTTATGCACTCCACAACTGGACCACTCAGAGATGTTCACAGAGTTATACAGAGAAGAGAAGAGGGAGGAAGGAGACAGAGGTGGCCAGAAGGATAAAAGGGGGGAATGAAAAGGAGAGAGACAGATCCAGCCAGTAATCAGTTCCCTAAGTGTTCTCCACCGTCTGGAACACACAGAAATTCACAGAGTTGAGTAGAGTAGAGAGGGGTTAAGGAGGAGGCACAGGCGACCTGGTGGAGAAAAAGGAGGGTCCAAAGGGGGAGAGAGCAGCCAAGCCAGTAATCTCACTCCCAAGTAAAAAATGGGTACTGAAGATTGGGTTCTTAAAGGTACAAAATTGGTAACAAATACCTAAGAGCAAAAATTAAAAATCTAGAGTAGAGTTTGGAATTTCAAAAATACAATGTTAAAGAAAAGAAGAAGGAAAAGAAAGAGAGAAAAAGAAAAAAGAAGTCACAAAAATTATAAAGAAAATATAGGTACAAAATTGATAACAAATACCAAAAAGCATAAATTAAAAATGTAGAGTAGAGTTTGGAATTTCAGAAATACAATATTAAAGAAAAGAAGAAGAGAAGGAAAGAAAGGGAAAAAAAGTCACAAAAATTATATAAAAAAATATAGGTACAAAATTGATAACAAATACCAAAAAGCTAAAATTAAAAATCTAGAGTAGAGTTTGGAATTTCAAAAATACAATGTTAAAGAAAAGAATAAAAAAAAAAGAAAAGAAAAGAAAGAAAGAGAAAAAGAAAAAAAAAACAAGGTCACAAAAACTATAAAAAATATATATATGAAGTTTGCTTTAAAAAATCGTGTCTTTTTTTTTTTTTCAAATAGTAGGTTATAAAAGTGAAAATTAAAGGAGTTATAGAGGACCTAAATATTTTAAAAAAATTAAAAGAAAATAAAAAAAGAAAGAATGATCATAAAAATAGTAAAAATATATCTAGAACTTTCTCTGGTGTTGCTGTGGGTATTGTGGGATCAGTTCATTTTTGGCTAGTTCCTTGGTCCGTCTTATATTTCTCAAGATCTATAGGCCCCTTCCTATGTAGTCAGTACTAATGACAGGGTTTTAATCTATTGCCTGTTGCTTCCAAGGCAGTTCCCTCTGTTAAAGCTTCTTCGGTTTGCTGGTCTCTTCAGTGTTTGGTTTCCGCCCTGATACAAAGGGGGCGCTGGTGGACACTTTTTTTTTTTAGGCTCACTTGTTCAGTCGCGCTGTGGGGAGGGAGGGAGGGATGCTGCAAACAAATAACACTGGCATGTGCTTGCAGTGCCTCAGCCACACTGGGTCTTCCCCTGCTCATGGCGCGTGTAGCCTCCCTGCCCACACTGCTCAGCTCTAGGTTGCTCTGCAGGGAACCATCCGAGGCCGGCCCTGGGCTGCTTGCACCTTCCAGGTCTAAGCTGCTCAGGTTCAGGCACTCAGGTAGTCCTCAGAGGCGCAGACTTGGTTGGGCCTGCGTTTTGTGCCCTTTCCAGGTCTGAGCAGCTCAGGTGATGAGGTGTTTGGTGAGCGCAGTTGCTGCAACTTATTGCCTCCCCGCCACTCGGTTTTCTGGGTGTACAACCGGCACACCTTCTCAGGAGGATGTTAACTGTCCAGAACCCCAAGAAGTCTTAGTTAGCAAAGAAGCCTGCTTAAAGTTTTGTAGATAATGTCTGTCTGGGGCTGCAATCGACCCTTTCCGGCTCTGGCTGCCTATCACCGGAGGGGCATGGTCTGCAGTCGGCTATCTCTGTTCAGTCCTTTGTTCCGCGCGCGGGCCTGGCAGTGTCTTAGGTTAGGGCTGGCTTTTCGCGTGGTAGATATCCTACAGTCTGGTTTGCTAGCCCAAATTAGTTCGCTCAGATAGCGCTCCGGGCATTCAGGCCAGATCCTTACTCTAAGCGATGCAGCCTGCGCCTGCCTGCCCAGCCCCCGCTTTCTAGTGGCGTGTGCAGGCATCTGCACTGCTTCTCCACTGGGGGAGTTACCGTTGGACTCGTAATCTCTGGGTTTTAATTGTTTATATATTTTTCCTCCCTGTTATGTTGCCCTCTGTGCTTCCAAGGCTTGGCACAGACTTGGCAGTGAGAGTGTTTCCTGGTGTTTGGAAACTTCTCTCTTTTTAAGACTCCCTTCCCGGGACAGAGCTCTGTCCCTCCTTCTTTTGTCTCTTTTTTTGTCTTTTGTATTTTTTCTGACCTCTTTTCGAAACAATGGGTTGCTTTTCTGGGTGCCTGATGTCCTCTGCCAGCATTCAGAAGTTGTTTTGCGGAATTTACTCAGTGTTTAAATGTTCTTTTGATGAATTTGTGGGGGAGAAAGTGGTCTCCCCATCCTATTCCTCCGCCATCTTAGCTCCTCCCAAAATGTTTTCAAAAAGATAAAGTTGGAGGACTAAAGCTAGTGATATCAATACTTATAATGGTGCAATAATCAATGCAGTGCAGAATTGGTATACAGACCAATAAACAGAATCAGTTGAACAAAACTGAATAAAGAATAAAGACTCCAGAACTATTCTTGCATCTATATGGCAGCTGATATTTTACAAAAACAAAAAAAAGTTAAAAAGTACTTCAGTAGCTGGAACACTTGACAATCATATGCAAAACAAACTAAATAAACCCTTTTGATCCAGATTTCTCACCTTGCACAAATATTTACTCAAAGTGAATCATGGATCACTTTTATTTTTTATTTTTTTAATTTTATTTTATTTTTAAACTTTACATAATTGTATTAGTTTTGCCAAATATCAAAATGAATCCGCCACAGGTATACATGTGTTCCCCATCCTGAACCCTCCTCCCTCCTCCCTCCCCATTCCATCCCTCTGGGATCACTTTTAAAACCTTTAACTAGAAAACTTCCATTAAAATGTGTAGAGGAAAGCCTTTTGACCTTGGGCTATACAAATACATTTTATATTTTAGATATATTACCTAAAATGAAGCCCATAAAAGAATAAATTGACAAATTGGACTTCATTAAAATTAAAAGCATCTGTTCTTTGAAAGGAAGTGCAAAAAATATTTTTATAAAGCAAACAAGCTATAGACTGGTAGAAAACTTACAAATCATATTGCTGATAAAGGACTTATATCCAGAACTCTCAAAATAACTCAATCTAAAATAAATGGCAAAAGATTTCAACAAGACCTTTACCAAAGAAGACATAGAGTTAGTAAGCATTTGAAAAGATACTCAATATCAATAATCATTAGAAGATGAAAGTTGCAATCACAATAAGATTCCATCTCATATATTTTAGGATGGCAAAAATCAAAGAGACCGATTATTCTAAATGTTGGCAAGGATAAGGTAGAACTAAAATTCTCATACACTGATGGCCCATTTCTTTGAAAGTAAACATACACTTTCTGCATGATCTAGACATTCTATGTCTAGGATTTACCCAAGATAAAAAGAAATATATGTATATATTAAGATTTGCATGCAAATAATCATAATAGCTTTCATTATAATAGCTGGATATGCTGCTAAGTAGCTTCAGTCGTGTCTGACTCTGTGCGACCCCATAGGCTCCTGCGTCCCTGGGATTCTCCAGGCAAGAACAGTGGAGTGGGTTGTCATTTCCTTCTCCAGTGCATGAAAGTGAAAAATGAAAGTGAAGTCGCTCAGTCATGTCTGACTCTTAGAGACCCTGTGGACTGCAGACTACCAGGCTCCTCTGCCCATGGGATTCTCCAGGCAAGAGTACTGGAGTGGGTTGCCATTGCCTTCTCCAAGCTGGATATTAGATGCAATCCAAATAACCCAATGAATGAACTAGTAAACAAACTGGTATATCTACAAAATTTAATATGATTCAATAATAACAATGAAAAAGCTATTAGAACATATTTATAGCAACATGGATAAATTTAAAACTAAATACTGTACAGTAGATTAAGAGTACAATTATTCCATTTATATGATACTACAATTAGAAAATGTGAATGCATCTATAGAAAGTTTGTAGAAAGCTCATCCATGATTTCTCCAGGGATGGGGGAAGGGAATTGTTCAGAAAGAGGAAGGAGAAAGAGAACATGTGGACATTTTTAAGAATTATAAATATGACTATAAAAATTTTGGTAATGGTTTCTTGAGCATATACACATGTCAAAACCTATAAAATATACTTTAAATGTGTAACTATATCTCAAAACTGTTGTTTAAAAATGATATATGAGAATGATTATTCAGACCTAATCACTGAATGCACATTCCTGGCAATATTATTAGTAAGAAATATACACTGGTGAAAAACTGGAGGAAAAAAAACAGTTTTATATAAAAACTAACACATACATAGACATGTGGGTTTCTTGCATAGCTCAGTCAGTAAAGCATATGCCTGCAATGCAGGATACCTGGGTTCAATTCCTGGATTGGGAAGATATCCTGGAGAAGGAACTGGCAAATCACTCCAGTATTCTTGCCTGGAGAATCCCATGGACAGAGGAGCCTGGTGGGCTATAGTCCATGAGGTCTCAAGAGTCAGACATGACTTAGTGCTATTTTTCTTTTTTTTCTTTCTTTCATACATATACATATAAGGAAGTTAGTAATGCAAAATAATTGAAAAAATTTAAATCAAGCTTTAAAGGACAATGTAAATGTAGGGCAAAATGGAGACCGAATGGGCAAGACAGAACCAGTAATAAATATATTTAATTAGCACTATACTTTACTATAAATTTAAAAGAAGCAGTTTCATTAACCTCCTATTTGTTTTATTGTAAAATGGTTGTTGAATATTTTAACTACAGACCACACAAGGTCAAGTAATATTGCTTATGGTCTCTAGAGTTCTGGCAGTTTTCACCGCACATTGGAAAACCAATATGTTAATGCTTTGCAGTGTGTGTAGTGTTTAAGGAAAAGAAAACATCTGGGGTGTCATAAAATGAGAGACATAACTACAAAAAATTAATCAGCTGCTATTTTTCATTATTGTAAGACTGAATGACTTTCATAAGAGCAGGGGATCTGTGTTTATTTGGACATTAACAGTAAAATGTTTTATATATATTACAGAATTACTCTGACCTAACAATTTGCTTTATTGAAAAAATATATTATACTATGAAAAACAATACTCAGGAAGAAAGTGAGAATACCCAGGGGAAAGTCTATCAACCCTCATTTCCTTTTGCCAGGAAATATGTTATTCTAATTGTGGCAACTAAGTGGTAAACATGAAAATATTTTACAGGTTATTTTATTATACTGTATTATGCTATATTTTATCATATAAGAATTCTCTCACCTAGAATATTCTTTTTAAAGCTTTTGTTTCTGGGCTTTTATCCCTTAGCCTTTTTTGGCCATTTAAATCCTCTTCTTCAAAACTCAGCATAAGCATGATCTCTTCTAAAAATAGTCTCAAATCTCCAGGCTGGTTTTAGTACTCCTTCTGTGTGTTAAACATGTTATCTCATGTTTACCACTTCTATAGAATTTAGTCCACTACATTACATGTTATCTCTTCTATCTCCTCCACTGGTACAACCTACACCAGTAACCATGCAACTTTCACTTATAGTCATGTACATGCATGCTGCTGTTGCTGCTACTAAGTCACTCAGTCCTGTTTGACTCTTCGCGACCCCATAGACTGCAGCCTACCAGGCTCCTCCGTCCATGGGATTTTCCAGGCAAGAGTACCGAAGTGGGGTGTCATTGCCTTCTCTGTGTACATGCATAGAAGCTACTAAGTACCAGAGCTTCCCAGGGGTGCTAGTGGTAAAAAAAAAAAAAACAACCACTTGCCAATGCAGGAGATATAAGAGACACAGGTTCAATCCATGTTTGGGAAGCTCCTTTGTAGAAGGGCATGGCAACACATTCCAGTATTCTTGCCTGGGGAATCCCATTGACAGAGGAGCCTGGTGGTCTAGAGTCCATAGTCACAAAGAGTAAGACATGGTTGAAGTGACAGCACAGCACTTAATACCCAACAAATATTTGATTCAAAGGAAAGGATGCAATGCTTTTGTTTCAAACTCTTATTAAAAAGGTATGCTGAAAACCTGAAATATAAGAAATGTATAGCTTCCCAAATAACCAGGGAAGTCACCCAGTTATTTATATCAAAGAATTTTGGAAATTAAAGAGCTCTTTTGTTCAAATCAACAACATGTTTAATATAGCCAGAGGAATCAGCAAGCAGAACTAGAAGGGCTAACGAAATAAGGTATATTGATAAAACAAGACAGCCCTGGACCATGCCTGGAAGCCATTAGCTAGAGTTTATAGCATGCGTCTGAAATGGGAACTCACTGGCTAATCCTCCTTCTTCCATACAAAAACAGCTCTACCGTGGTTTACTGACAGGGTAAGTATACCTGCTGCTTCTGCTGCTAAGTCGCTTCAGGCGTGTCAGACTCTGTGCGACCCCATAGACGGCAGCCCACCAGGCTCCCCCATCCCTGGGATTCTCCAGGCAAGAACACTGGAGTGGGTTGCCATTTCCTTCTCCAATGCATGAAAGTGAAAAGTAAAAGTGAAGTTGCTCAGTCGTGTCCGACTCTTAGCGACCCCATGAACTGCAGCACACCAGGCTCCTCCGTCCATGGGATTTTCCAGGCAAGAGTACTGGGGTGGGTGCCACTGCCTTTTCTTAAGTATACCTAGTGTCAACTAAAACAAAAATGCACAATATGAGAGTTGCAAGTTAAGTTTTATTTGGGGCAATCTGAGGATTGCAGCCCAGGAGACAGCACCTCAGATAGATCTGAGAAACTGTTCCAAAGAGGTAGGGGGGAAAGACAGTATATATGTGATTTTGGTGAACGTGGAGTACGTGCAATAAAGCACATATTTTTTGTAGAAAGTTTCTGCTGGTCTCATGAAGCATCTGCTAGTCATGAGCAACAATCATCATCATGAAGTATTTTAGTGCTTTTCCAGATATGAAGACATGTAAGAATTGAGCTCATAAAATCAGCTCCTGAGAATATCTAATTATCTAAAGACCTGTCCTACCAGTTTCCTGGAGCACAGAGTGCCTCATTTTGCTCTCCACCCTGAACTTCTTCAGTGGGTGTTGGAAGTCACAGCTGCAGTGGCACATGATTTAATCCTTGTAGAGGTAGACAGAAGCAACCATGGCAAGGGCCGATTTGTGGTTGACACTAGAAGACCATCCCTCAAGTCAAAATGAAGAATTTGTGCATGGAGTCCCCTAGAAAGTAGGATCAGATCAGACCAGTCAGTCAGTCATGTCCGACTCTTTGTGACCCCATGAATCGCAGCACGCCAGGCCTCCCTGTCCATCACCAACTCCCAGAGTTCACTCAGACTCACGTCCATCGAGTCAGTGATGCCATCCAGCCATCTCATCCTCTGTCGTCCACTTCTCCTCTTGCCCCCAATCCCTCCCAGCATCAGAGTCTTTTCCAATGAGTCAACTCTTCGCATGAGGTAGCCAAAGTACTGGAGTTTCAGCTTTAGCATCATTCCTTCCAAAGAAATCCCAGGGCTGATCTCCTTCAGAATGGACTGGTTGGATCTCCTTGCAGTCCAAGGGACTCTCAAGAGTCTTCTCCAACACCACAGTTCCAAAGCATCAATTCTTCGGCACTCAGCCTTCTTCACAGTCCAACTCTCATATCCATACATGACCACAGGAAAACCATAGCCTTGACTAGATGAACCTTTGTCAGCAAAGTAATGTCTCTGCTTTTGAATATGCTATCTAGGTTGGTCATAACTTTTCTTCCAAGGAGTAAGCGTCTTTTAATTTCATGGCTGCAGTCACCATCTGCAGTGATTTTGGAGCCCAGAAAAATAAAGTCTGACGCTGTTTCCCCATCTATTTCCCATGAAGTGATGGGACCAGATGCCATGATCTTCATTTTCTCAAGGTTGAGTTTTAAGCCAACTTTTTCACTAAAAAGACGCTTTTTAGTTCCTCTTCACTTTCTGCCATAAGGGTGGTGTCATCTGCATCTCTGAGGTTATTGATATTTCTCCCAGAAATCTTGATTCCAGCTTGTGTTTCTTCCAGTCCAGCATTTCTCATGATGTACTCTGCATATAAGTTAAATAAACAGGGTGACAATATACAGCCTTAATGTACTCCTTTTCCTATTTGGAACCAGTCTGTTGTTCCATGTCCAGTTCTAACTGTTGCTTCCTGACCTGCATAAAGATTTCTCAAGAGGCAGATCAGGTGGTCTGGTATTCCTATCTCTTTCAGAATTTTCCACAGTTTATTGTGATCCACACAGTCAAAGGCTTTGGCATAGTCAAGAAAAAAGAAATAGATGTTTTTCTGGAACTCTCTTGCTTTTTCCATGATCCAGCGGATGTTGGCAATTTGATCTCGGGTTCCTCTGCCTTTTCTAAAACCAGCTTGAACATCAGGAAGTTCACGTTTCACATATTGCTGAAGCCTGGCTTGGAGAATTTTGAGCATTACTTTACTAGCATGTGAGATGAGTGCAATTGTGCGGTAGTTTGAGCATTCTTTGGCATTCCCTTTCTTTGGGATTGGAATGAAAACTGACCTTTTCCAGTCCTGTGGCCACTGCTGAGTTTTCCAAATGTGTTGGCATATTGAGTGCAGCACTTTCACAGCATCATCTTTCAGGATTTGTAATAGCTCAACTGGAATTCCATCACCTCCACTAGCTTTGTTCGTAGTGATGCTTTCTAAGGCCCACTTGACTTCACATTCCAGGATGTCTGGCTCTAAGTCAGTGATCACACCATTGTGATTATCTGGGTCATGAAGATCTTCTTTGTACAGTTCTTCTGCGTATTCTTGCCACCTGTTCTTAATAGCTTCTGCTTCTCTTAGGTCCATACCATTTCTGTCCTTTATCAAGCCCATCTTTGCATGAAATGTTCCTTTGGTATCTCTGATTTTCTTGAAGAGATCCCTAGTCTTTCCCATTCTGTTGTTTTCCTCTATTTCTTTGCATTGATCGCTGAAGAAGGCTTTCTTATCTCTTCTTGCTATTCTTTGGAACTCTGCATTCAGATGCTTATATCTTTCCTTTTCTCCTTTGCTTTTCACTTCTCTTCTTTTCACAGCTGTTTGTAAGGCCTCCCCAGACAGCCATTTTGCTTTTTTGCATTTCTTTTCCATGGGGATGCTCTTGATCCCTGTCTCCTGTACAATGTCATGAACCTCATTCCATAGTTCATCAGGCACTCTATCTATCAGATCTAGGCCCTTAAAGCTATTTCTCACTTCCACTGTATAATCATAAGGGATTTGGTTTAGGTCATACCTGAATATTCTAGTGGTTTTCCATACTTTCTTCAATTTAAATCTGAATAGAAAGTAGGATATGGTTACAAAAAAAAATAAGATAGTATTTTGGGTCACTTGAATCTGTTCCAAGTGGTGTATAAAGCTCACAGACTGAAAAACACCTCAGCTACTTATCACAGTTAGGGTTTCTCCATTTGCAACTTCATTTCCTGCTAGACAATGAATGATACATTAGTTTATAATACTGAAAATTTATTATGAATAATTATTACTGATCACTATTATCTACATGAATGGACAAAAAATTATCGCTAGATATGTGAGGACAATGAAGAGAGGGTAAACAGGAAACAAGTCAAACAAACAAAGAAACCAAAAATGTCTAGTTTATGTCATCAGAAATTCAAGAAAAGTTCATGTTCATAAAACAAAAATAGGCTTCTCTGAGTAAAAGAACATTTGTTGTTCCTTTCCATCTGTTTTATAGATAGATCTTTGGTAGATCTTGCAACTTTTTCTGTGCTTATAACAGTGCCTGGCGATGTATGTACTAAGTTTTTTCTGCCCATCTGGTCTTTTATTGCAATGTAGTCTAAAGCATTAAGAAATAGCATGCTAACTTCTTCAATGGATAAAGTGGTAAGATTTAAGCATTTATTATTCAACAAAGGAATCCATTCATTAAATATTTATTAAGCACGAATGTGTGTCAAACACTTCTGCAGTTTCTAAGAATGCATCACTGGGAGAAAAAAAAAGATTACTTATTTCCTTCATGGAACTTACATTTTACTGAGATAAAACTGAAATTATTAGATGTGATAAGTTCAAAGAGGAAAAGTAAGGGAGGTAATAGAAAGAGAGAAGATGTGTAGTTTGATTGCGTTCCTGAGGAAGAGTTTTAGACTGAAATCATCTTTAGTGTTGACTTGAGAACAAAGAGCTTGTGAGCCATGAGCAGAAGTAACAGCAAGTGTAAATCCTGTGGCAAAAATTCCTGTGATATGTTCTTGTCATGTTCAAATACTAAGTTGAAGTAGTAGTGGGAAGTGTAGTAAGAGCTAAATCAGGCCACTAACGAACAGTTGTATAAGGCGGCCTAACCACTGACTTTGAGAATCCATTCTGATGGGGCAAGGGCGGAGGCAAGGAGGATAGTCATAAAGTCACTGCAATAACCCTTTGATCTCTGGCCCTCAGATTCTGGATATATTGTGAAAGGAGAGCTAACAGAATTGGATGTGAAGTGTGAAATAAAGTGGGCAAGATTTAATGCTATTTTCCTGTCATTCTCCAAGGTACATAGTTACACACTTCACAATTGGAACTTTCTTGGATGAAGGGAGGATCAGGAGGCAGGGGAAAGAAAACAATAAGGATAGCTAACCTTTATTGAACATGCATTTTGTGCTAGCAAACTTCCAAGTGCAGTCTTGTATCATATCATTAGATATTCACAATAATTCTCTGAGATAGATACTATTATTAACTACAGCTTCAGATAAAGAAATATAATCTTAGAGATGATAGATACCAAGCTTTAAGATAGTATACCTAGCAACTGGAGACAGATGACGACATCAAAGTACTTGATTTCTGGTCCAAAATAATAACAGTATGGTGAAGAATCAAGACTTGGAGTAAAGTAAAATCCTATACACTGTTGGTGGGAAAGTAAATTGGTGGAAGCACTATGGAGAACAGTCTGGAAGTCTCTCAAAGAACTAAAAATAGGACTGCCATATGACTCAGCAGTTGACTCCTGGATATATATGGGGAAAAAAAATAAAAGACAAAAACCCCATTAATTTGAAAAGATACATGCATCCAAATTTTCACTGAATAATGATTTACAATTGCCAAGATATGGAAGCAATGTAAAGTGTACCTCAACAACAGAGAATGGATAAAGAAGATGAATATAGTAGAGTAGTACTATATATGTTGTATGTGTGTGTGTGTGTGTGTGTGTGTGTGTAAAATGGAGTAGTACTCAGCCATAAAAAGAAAGCAATTTTGCTATTTTCAGCATCATGGAGGGACTTGGGGGGCATTATGGACTCTGAAAAACACAATGAACTAGGGAATATAACAAAAGAAGCAGATTCACAGATGCAGAGAACAAACTATCAGTTAGCAGTGAGGAGAGAGGAAGAGGGAGGGCATTTTAGGGGAGGAGATGAAGAGGTACAAACTATTGATGAAAGTGTTGTGAGCCTGTTTGTGGCTCAGTTGTGTCCAACTCTTTTTGACCCCATGGACTGTACCTGCCAGTCTCCTCTGTCCATGGGATTTTCCAGGCAAGAATAGTAGGGCGGATTGCTGTTCCCTTCTCCAGGGAGTCTTCCTGACCCAGGGATCAAACCCAGGTCTCACAATGCAAGCAAATTCTTTATCATCTGAGCCACCAGGGAAGCCTACAAACTATTGACATTATATATAAAATAAGCTACAAGGATATATTATAAAAACATGGGGAATATAGTCAATAATTTCTAATAACTGTACATGGAGTTTAACCTTTAAAAATCCTACAATAAACAAATACAATGGATTTTTATAAAACAGCAACAAAAATAGTCCAACTAGTTTGTCAAAAAAGGCTATCTGCCAGGCACTTTACAAAGGCACTCCTGTTTAATCATCACTATGAGGTAACCACGTGGAAACTGATACTTAGGATATTAAACTTAACAAAATATCAGAGGTTTCAAACATTGATAATTATATTTATAGTTTAAAGTAATAAATTAGAGATACCAAGGGAACATTTCATGCAAAGATGGGCACAATAAAGGACAGAAAATGTATGGACCTAATAGAAGCAGAGAAGATTAAGAACTGGTAAGAATACACAGAGTAACTGTACAAAAAAAATGTCTTAATGACCAAGATAACCACTATGGTGTGATGACTCACCTAGAGCCAGAAATACTGGAGTATGAAGTCAAGTGGGTCTTAGGAAGCATTACTATGAGCAAAGCTAGTGGAAGTGATAGAATTCCAGCTGAGCTATTTGAAATCCTAAAAGATGATGCTGTTAAAGTGCTGCACTCAATATGCTAGCAAATTTGGAAAACTGCAGTGGCCATAGGACTGAAAAGGTCAGATTTCATTCCAATCCCAAAGAGGGGCAATGTCAACTATTGTTTAAACTACCATACAACTGTCCTCATTTCACATGATAATAAGGTAATGCTCAAAATCCTTCAAGTTAGGCTTCAACAGTACATGAACCTAGAACTTCCAGATATATAAGCTGAATTTAGAAAAGGCAGAGGAACCAGAGATCAAATTGCCAACATCCGTTAGATCATAGAAAAAGCAAGTGAATTCCAGGTAAACAACTACTTTAGAGACTACAATAAAGCCTTTGACTGTGTGGATCACAACAACCAGCTTACCTGTCTCTAAGGTAACCTGGATGCAGGTCAAGAAGCAACAGTTAGAACTGGACATGTAACAATGGACTGGTTCAAAACTGGGAAAGGAGTACATGAAGGCTGTATATTGTCACCCTGCTTATTTAACTTATATGTAGAGTACATCAAGGGAAATTCCAGGCTGGATTAAGTACAAGCTGGAATCAAGATTGCCAGGAGAAATATGAACAACCTCAGATATGCAGATGATAGCACCCTTAAGTCTGAAAACGAAGAGGAACTAAAGAGCCTCTTTTTTTTTTTTTCTTTTTTTTTTTAATTTTATTTTATTTTTAAACTTTACATAACTGTAAAGAGCCTCTTGATGATGCTGAAGAACAGTGAAAAAGCTGGCTTAAAACTCAACATTCAAAAGACTAAGATCATGGCATCTAGTCCCATCACTACATGGCAAATAGATGGGCAAACAATGGAAATAGTGACAGACTATTTTCCTGGGCTCCAAAATCAATAGGACAGTGACTCCAGCCATGAAATTAAAAGATACTTGCTCTTTGAAAGAAAAACTCTGACAAAGGTCCATCTAGTCAAAGCTGTGGTTTTTCCAGTAGTCATATATGGATGTGAGAGTTGGACCATAAAGAAGGCTGAACACTGAAGAATTATGTTTTTGAACTGTGGTGTTGGAGAAGACTCTTGAGAATCCATTGGACAGCAAGGAGATCTAACCAGTCAATCCTAAAGGGAATCAACCCTGAATATTCATTGGCAGGGCTGATACTGAAGCTGAGCCTCCAATTCTTTGACCAGTTGATGCAAAGAGCCTACTCATTGGAAAATACCTGGATAATGGAAAAATTGAGGGCAGGAGGAGAAGGGGACAACAGAGGATGAGATGGTTGGATGGCATTACCGACTCAATGAACATGAGTTTCAACAAAATCTGGGAGATAGTGAGGGACAGGGAAGCCTGGTATGCTGCCGTTCATGGGGTCACAAAGAGTCAGAGATGACTGCAACTGAATAACAACAACAAATATGATATTAATTGAGCTGTTACCAAAAAAAGAGGGAGACTTTATATTCAGATGTTTCAAGAAATGCTAAATTAGTTTGTTCTATTGACCGCAGTGCATGGGTGCTAAGTTGCTTCACTCACGTCTGACTCTTTGCAACCCTATGGACTATAGTCCACCAGGGCCCTCTATCCATGGGATTCTCCAGCCAAGAATATTGGAGTGGGTTGCCATGCCCTCCCCTAGGGGGTCTTCCCGACCCAGGGATCAAACATGTGCCTATTATGTCTCCTGCATTAGCAGGTGGGTTCTTTACGACCACCACCACCTGGGAAGGTGGGAATTCCTTGGGGATTTTGGCATAATTTGGAAGAGAATTTATAGAGTTGTGAAGGGCTTCACAGGGGTCCTGTACAATAACTTCAACCACATCATTTTCCTTGAAAGATATAGAAAACACCCCAAGTTGACAAAGAGTGGAGAGGGGAAAGAAACTTGCTATAATTCCCACCATCTGCAGCCAAGACAGAACATGATCAAATGTGTCCCATTCACACCCTATATGTGTTGAAATATGGGTATATTCACTGACTCATCAATACTGTTATTCATCAAATGGGTAACTGGCTACAAATATTTATTTTCATTGTTTGTATGGACTCAAATATTCCTTGAGAACTATCTCAAGCCCTGAAAGATGAATCAATTATTGATATAAATTGGGCCACTCGTAACTTTAACAGTCATTTTGACTCTGTAAGCCACAACACACAAAACATGTTTATAAATTTTTTTGGTAGGTATCAGTATCTACATTTCTAAGAGAAGAAGAATTCCACAGGCTGAAAAATGAGATCTGAGATAGTTCAGCTGCTAAAACACTGATTTATATCTGAGACTAATTGGTGACAATAATTGTCACAAAATGTACCAGGCTTTGTTACTTACTTGCCATGTGACATCAGCCAGGTGAATAATGATAGTACCGACCTTATAGGCTTGTGAGGCAGATGACTGATGATAATGAAGAAGATGAAGAGGGAGTGGAGGAAGAACTACTATAACTACTACTTAGAATAGACCATGATATATTGCATGTCGTATGAGTCCTAGTTATATTTAAAAAATCATTAATTCATGAATATATCATAGTAATACTATAGACAAAGTATAAATATTTGAAGTAATTATATTCCAGATATCGTTTTTAAAATCTATAAACCTCTAAAGGGTGAAGCAAATATTAACATGCTACTAACCTCTCACAATTGAGAAAAACACAATTTATAAAATAACTTTTCTAATAATGGTTTACTGGAAGAAAACACAAGTGGGTGCTTTGACTGAATTAGATAATTTTGGATGATGGCCCTACTTGAAATTTGCCCTGACACATAGCCATTAAATATTGAGTTTTTGAAATGGTTTTTGTATAATTTATAAAAACCTCTGCATTTGGAATATTTATATAATTATTGATCTGAACTAGATATTCTTTGAAGCACTAGCCCCTTCTAAGTATGTATACTAATTTAGAAAATTTCTGCTTAAAATAGAATACAGTATTAGAATAGAGGAATGATAACGTTGCTTGTAAGTTATTGTGGTGCTTATCCCTTGAATCTCACAGAAAGAAACATGAACGGGGAGTGATGTTACCCTAATTCTTTATTGTATGGCTTGTGGTTTGTTTCTTAAGCTAGCAGTGCCCCAGGATTGGATTATACACAGGCACTTTCAAAGGATGTATAATCTGGTGCCCCTTTCAGGTATGAGTTAGAAATGAAATCAGCAGTTCTGTCATATAATTATGTTCTGATGCCTGGCAGCATGGTGAAGGCAGGAAAACCGGTTGACTTTGTATCTCACATACCTTTATTCCTTATATTTTGAAACAATGGAATGAAACTGCTGGGTTTAGAAACACATAAAATTAATAAATAAACTAGTGGTAAAAATAAATTGGTTTTAATTCATACATACAATTATTTCAAGTCTGAGAAGATAATTTAAGACATAAAAATAAATATATGGTAACAATAGTCTAGTTCAGGAACTGAATTTAAATAAGGCTCTACTTCAAAAATATGTGTCTGTTGACTGTCTTTTGTTTTTAATATACCATATTCTAAAATGCTTTCATTATTTTCTGAAAACTGATTACAATTTTCTCCAGATAGACAGATAAATGGACTGACAAACTTGTTTAAAAGTGA
Organism: Bubalus kerabau; assembly: GCF_029407905.1. NCBI lineage: Eukaryota > Metazoa > Chordata > Mammalia > Artiodactyla > Bovidae > Bubalus > Bubalus kerabau. The sequence goes on along the minus strand of NC_073627.1, from coordinate 79,671,852 downwards.
TGGTCTCTCCTCTTTCCCTGTGTGTTTTTTAAAAGGAATTATAACCCAAATTGTACTAAGGTAAACCTAATTCCTTATGTTACACCAGATTCTCAGTTCAGTTCAGTCGCTCAGTTGTGTCCAACTCTGTGACCCCATGGACTGCAGCACACCAGGCTTCCCCATCTATCACCAACTCCCGGAGTTTACTCAAATTCATGTACATTGAGTCGGTGATGCCATCCAACCATCTCATCCTCTGTCGTCCCATTCTCCTCTTGCCTTCAATCTTTCCAAGCATCAGGGTCTTTTCCAGGAGTCAATACTTCACTTCAGGTGGCCAAAGTATTGGAGGATCAGCTTCAGCATCAGTCCTTTGAATGAATATTCAGGACTGATTTCATTTAGGATGGACTGGATGGCACTCCTTGCAGTCCAAGGGACTCTCAAGAGTCTTCTCCAACACCACAGTTCAAAAGCATCAATTCTTCATCACACAGCTTTATTTATAGTCCAACTCTCACATCCATACATGACTACTGGAAAAACCATAGTTTTGACTAGATGGAACTTTGTTGGCAAAATAATGTCTCTGATTTTTAATATGCTGTCTAGGTTGGTCAAAGCTTTTCTTCCAAGGAGCAAGTGTCTTTTAATTTCATGGCTGCAGTCACTATCTGCATTGATTTTAGAGACCAAAGAAATAAAGTCTGTCACTGTTTCTACCATCTATTTGCCATGAAGTGATGGGACTGGATGCCATGATCTTCGTTTCTAGAACGTTGAGTTTTTAGTCAGCTTTTTCACTCTCTTTCACTATCATCAAGAGGCTCTTAAGTTCTTCTTTGCTTTCTGCCATAAGGGTGGTATCATCTGCACATCAGAGATTATTGATATTTCTCCTGACAACTTTGATTCTAGCATGTGCTTCATCCAGTCTGGTGTTTCACAATATGTACTCTGCATATAAGTTAAATAACCAGGGGGACAATATACAGCCTTGATGTACTCCTTTCCCAATTTGGAATCAGTGTGTTGTTCCATGTCCAATTCTAACAGTTGCTTCTTGACCTGCATACAGATTTCTCAGGAAGCAGGTAAGGTGGTCTGGTATTTCCATCTCTTGAAGAACGTACCACAGTTTGTTGTGATCCACACAGTCAAATGCTTTGGTGTAGTCAATAAAGCAAAATTAGATGTTTTCCTGTCATTCTCTTGCTTTGGGTATGATGCAACAGATGTTGGCAATTTGATCTCTGGTTCCTCTGCCTTTTCTAAATCCAACTTGAGCATCTGGAAGTTCATGGTTCATGTACTATTGAAGCCTGGCTTGGAGGATTTTGAGCATTACTTTGCTAGCATGTGAGATGAGTGCAATTGTTCAGTAGCTTCAACATTCTTTGGTATTGCCTTTCTTTGGAATGGAATGAAGACTGACTTTCTCCAGTCCTGTGGCCACTACTGAGTTTTCCAGATTTGCTGACATTTTGAGTGCAGCACTTTCACAGCATCATCTTTCATGATTTGAAATAGCTCAGCTGGAATTCCATCACTTCCACTAGCTTTGTTCATAGTGAAGTTTCCTAAGGCCCACTTGACTTTGCATTCCAGGATGTCTGACTCTAGGTGAGTGATCACACCACTGTGGTTACCTGGGTCATGTAGATCTTTTTTATATAGTTTTTCTATGTATTCTTGGCATCTCATTTTAATATCTTCTGTTTCTGTTAGGTCCATACAATTTCTGTCCTTTATCGAGCCCATCTTTGCATGAAATGATCCCTTGGTATCTGTAATTTTCTTGAAGAGATCTCTAGTTCTTGCCATTCTATTGTTTTCCTCTATTTCTTTGCATTGATCACTGAGGAAGGCTTTCTTATTTCTCCTTACTATTCTTTGGAACTCTGCATTTAAATGGGTATATCTTTCCTTTTACCTCTAAGTCACTTCAGTCGTGTCTGACTCTGTGCAACCCCATAGATGGCAGCCCACCAGGCTCTGCCGTCCCTGGGATTCTCCAGGCAAGAACACTGGAGTGGGTTGCCATTTCCTTCTCCAATTCATGAAAGTGAAAAGTGAAAGGGAAGTCACTCAGTCATGTCCGACTCTTAGCGACCCCATGGACTGCAGCCTACAAGGCTCCTTTGTCCATAGGATTTTCCAGGCAAGAGTACTGGAGTGGGTTGCCTTTTCCTATCCTCCTTTGCCTTTAAATTCTCTTCTTTTGTAAGGCATCCTCAGACAACTGTTTTTCCCTTTTATATTTGTTTTTCTTGGGGATGATCTTGATCACTGTGAACCTCCATCCATAGTTCTTCAGGCACTCTGTTTATCAATCTAATCCTTGAATCTGTTTGTCACTTCCACCGTATAATTGCAAGGGATATGATTTAGGTCATATCTGAATGATCTAGTGGGTTTCCCTGCTGCTGCTGCTGCTGCTGTGCCGCTTCAGTCGTGTCTGACTCTGTGCGACCCCATAGACAGCAGCCCACCAGGCTCCGCCGTCCCTGGGATTCTCCAGGCAATAACACTGGAGTGGGTTGCCATTTCCTTCTCCAATGCATGAAAGTGAAAGTGAAGTCGCTCAGTCGTGTCCGACTCTTAGCGACCCCATGGACTGCAGCCTACCATGCTCCTCTGTCCATGGGATTTTCCAGGCAAGAGTACTGGAGTGGGGTGCCATTGCCTTCTCCAGTGGGTTTCCCTACTCTTATCAATTTCAGTCTGAATTTGGCAATAAGGAGTTCATGATCTAAGCCACAGTCAGCTCCCAGTCTTGTTTTTGCTGACTTTTTCTCCATCTTTGGCTGCAAAGAATATAATCAATCTGATTTTGGTATTGACCATCTCTTGATGTCCATATGTAGAGTCTTCTCTTGTATTATTGGAAGAGGGTGTTTGCTATCACCAGTGCTTTCTCTTGCAAACCAGCTTCTAGCTGTATTTTTATCTAGACCCTCCACCATTACTTTTTAATATGAAATCTTAGGAACCTTACAGCAGTATTTTTCAAACTGTGAACTGCCCTATCAGTGAGTTTCAATGGAGTGCTGAGTTATGAGATCAAGTTAAGGATTAGGCAACAGTTTTTTTTTAATAGAATAGGATAGTACAAAACAGTAAAAACTAGAGTTTACAACATATAGTATACATGTATATGTATTGTCTCATGAACATTTTATTTCCTTTGTGTACATAAGTGTGTTCATGCACATAAAGTTGTTAAAGATATTTATACTATGCATAGATATTTAAAGTTTTGATAGCCATTGTGCCTATTTGTGGTTGTACCTTACCTATTTCACATGCCCTAAAAATAGCCTTCAAAATTCTCTGTTTATGCACATTTTCTGGGGAAAAGTGTTTTGGCATTCATCTGATGTTTATAATTTTTTTTTCCAAAATGTTCACAAGATGAACTTATTCTAAAACAATTTCAATTATTATCATTGTAGTTTTAGAACAGGTATAGTTTGAAATATAAAAATAATATAACATATTTATATGCCTCTCTATTATATAAATAGATGTACTCCAAAATAACTGATTTTTGTTCCCAACTTAATGTTCTAATTAGATTACATACAAAACTTATTCTTGTTCCTAAAAATTAAAGAACATTTAGATTTATAAAGGTGTAAGTAAAGCATATTATTTATTTTATTCTTAAAATAATTTACTTCTTAAAACAACAGCCTTTCATGAATTAAATTTATCTAAATATTATATTTCTATGCTAATAATAATTAGATATATAACATAATAAGTTATTAGACTTCCTGGTATAGCTCCTGGTACAGCTCAGTCAGTAAAAAATCTATATTCAATTCACGAGACTGCCTCCAGTACAGGAGACTCAGGTTTGATCCCTGGGTCAGGAAGATGCCCTGGAGAAGGAAATGGCAACCCACCCCAGTATTCTTACCTGGAAAATTCAGGGGAGATAGGAGCTTGGTGGGCCACAGTCCATGGATCACAAGAGTCGGACACCACTTAGCGACTAAACCACCACAAGTATAGAATGAGGATGGTGACCTATGAAAGGATACAGTTAAGAAAAAGAGAGATAAAGGATTATTTCTTAAAGATCTAAAAATGACCTAAGAGAACAAAAAAATTAATGCTTCTGAACAATAATTTTGTGCCACTCAGGGTGCTAAAGATTATATATCACTGTTTTTCATCACAGAGGCAACCTTGTGAAGTAGATGGTATTTAAATTTTGCAAATAGGGAAACTGAGGCTCAATGTAGTTAAGGTTTCTTTGCTATGAGTCACAAATAGTAAGCTTTGCATAGGATAATAAAAGAGGGAGAAAGAAATCTCAATTCTAATTCTCATCCACAGATCACTTAGGAATGACAGGACTGGCTTCTCTTTTACTGACACAATGCCATTCTAGGGACTAAACTGGAAGTTGAATTAATGTTGAAAACAATCTGCCCTTTACAAGGAAAATTACGTTCTTTAGTTTCATCCTATTTATTCGAGTACACTGAGGTCTCAAATGAGAAAGGGGTGATTTAGTGGGATTTGTTAAGAGGGGTGATTGAATGGAACTGGAAGAGATACAAATAAACAAGGAAGCCCATGTTCAATTTTAATGCAAATTTTTGGTGACAGAGGTATGTCTTGTCTGGGCAAACACCATCACCAGAGAAACTGATAAGACATAAAGAATAGCAAAGAACAGATCTAAGAAATCAAAATCTGGAGTAGTCGCTGTTGTGATTCACTTCCCAGATTCTTATTCAAGACAGAAGGGCTTATTTCCCCATCTGCTGTGAGTACTGCTGCCTGATGATTCTCAAACGCCAGCCCTCTCTGGAAGTTACTATGGGTTAAGAGACTGCCTGACTTCTCTGTGGGCAGCCTACAATCAATGATTGGTAGCTTCTATAGCATAAAGGCCTGGTTCTTTCTCTGTAGCACAGAATAATCTGTCTGTGGGTTCATTGGCTTCAGAAACTTCTCCTCTAACATCTTTCATAACCTGAGGCTTCTGTTATGACTACCTTGAAGCCTGATCTTTTTCTCTGTGCAACCCTGCTGTTTCTTTCCTTCCTCTCCTACAGTGATGATCTCCAAAACATTCCCTTGTTACTTCCTAGAATGTACGCTCCACCTCACACTCTGGGGAACTGAAACTTCAAGAAGATCTACCATAATCTGAGTCCATATCCACTGTCAGCTACCAAAGGATCCATAGGGATTGAGCAATCAAGACTAATTAGTCAAATAAGAAGACAAATGGTCACATGCATTCAAAAGACTAAACATGTAGGCGTAGGACAGCAATTACTCAAAGAAGAAAAAGGAAAAGCCCTGGATAGTAGTCAAGTCTGTTCAGATGAGGCCAAGTAGGGAGAAGAATGTCGCCTAAAATTGTCCACATCATAATCTCCAGAACTTATGAACATGGGACCTTATATGGCAAAAGGGACTTTGCCAATATGATTAATGTTAAGGACCATGAAATGGGGAGATAGCACTGGATTTCCAGGGAACCCAATATAATCATAGAGATCCACAGATGCACAAAGCTTTTCCTAACTGTGATCAGAAATGGAGTTGTGAGAATGGTTAGAGGGATGCAGTATTATTGGATTTAAGATAAAAGATCAGGTACAAGAGCCAAAGAATATGGTTAGCCATTAAAAGCTGGGAAAGTCAAGGATACATTCTTCCCAAGAGACACTACAAAAATAACAAAGCTCTGCTGGCATGTTAATTTTAGCCCAATAAGGTTTCTGTTTCAATTCTAACCTATAGAGCTATAAGCTAATAAATCTGCATTATTTCAACACCTTTTTTTTTCACAATTTGTTACAGCAACAATAATAAGCTAATATATATATTTGGTACCAGGAGTGAGGTGCTCCTGTAACAAATATCTAAAAATGCGAAAATGTACTTGGAATTGGGCAACAGGGAGAGACTGGAAGGATTTTGTCGAGAATGATAGAAAAAGGCTAGATTTGTTTGAGGAAACTGTTGGTAGAACTATTGATAGGAACTATTCTCAATGAGGGTTAAGAAAGAAGTGAGGAGCAGGACTGAGAAAACATAAAGCATCTTACAGAATCCAAAATCATTGTGAACAGAGTGTTAAAAAGATGGACATCAAAGGAACAGCTGGTGAAGGCTGAGAATGAAATGAAGAACATGTTATTGGAAACTAGAGTAGAGAACACCGTTGCTGCGTAGTGGTGGGATGCTCAGCAGAAGTGTGTCCTCCAGTTACGTGGAGAGCAGAACTGGTAAGTGATGAAACTGTTCATTTAACAGGGTATTTCTAAGTGAAGTGTTGAAGATATAGCTTTATTTCTTGCTGCTTACAGTAAAATATTAGAGGAAGGGGGATAACTAAGGAAGAACTACTACCATAACAAAAAAAAAAAAAAAAAAAAGAGAGAGAAAAAAAAAAGCATAAAAAGTACCCCAGTATTAGAAGAGTTTAGAAATTCTAAGCTTATTCAGATTGAAAAAAAAAAAATTACCAAAAAGATTCACTGCCTGGAAATCATGATCTATAGCCAAACCAAGCATGAATCTATACTTTTTTTTTTTTTTTTTTTACTAATACCTCAGAACAAGCAAAAGGTCATAATGTTCATTCATACAAATGTCTCCTTGAGTTATTAAGCTCTGTCTCAGGGATCACTCTCATCTAACTGGAAAGCATTTAGAAAGCTTTAGGGCATTATCCTTCAGTCATCCTCCCAAAATAGAAATCTAAACTAGAAACTGGGTTATCTGGAAGGATCTGTGAAGGAACTTCTCTAATGGAGTAACTCCCATGACACATGGGAGAGCCACCAGAGTCTGCAGAACTGTAGGCAGCAGAAGTACTGCTAGCTGGGAATTAAAGAGATACCATACAAAATTACAGATGGCTGACACAGCCATAAACTTCAACAGACAGAAAATAAGCTGGTAAAACTAGCCAGCTGCAAACATGTACTACCATTTATGAAAATGGAGGATGCCTAGTGGGCAGAGACAAGAGCCCAAACAACTGAGTCATATAGGCTTAATTCCAGGACTTAAAATTTAATGGAGCTTCTCAGCTAGGTTTTGAAACTGCTTGGGACTAGTGACTCTTTTCGCTTCCGATTTTGACTATCTTGAACCAGAATTTCTGTAACTTTTATCCTGTGTGCATCTCACCATAATACGTTAGGAACATATACCTTGCTCTTTAAGTTCCATGAGTCCATAGGTGGAGAGGAGGCTGCAGTATTATTACCAAGTTATCACTCATACCTAATTTAGGTTACTTAGATAATGAGATTTTAGACTTTGGGGCTAACAAGGTTTAGATGAGATTTTTGAACTTTAGTTGATACTGCAATGGGGTGAGACTTTTTATAATGCTGTGACGGGCTGAATATTTTTTGTATATGGGAAGAATGAAAACCTTTGTAGGGGAAGAAAGTGGACTAAAGGTAAGTGGAGTAATGCCTAAATATGCCCCACATCATTATCATTGGAACATGTAATCAGGATCTGACATGGAGAAATGGATTTTGAATATGTGATTAACATTAAGGATCTTGAGGTGGGAGATTATTCCGTATTATCTAGAGAGACCCAATCTAATCATATCAGTCTTTAAAAGAACTCTTCCTGTCTGAGATCAGAATCAGAGGGCAATTTGACTTCAAAAGAATGATCAGAGAGATGCAAGGCTGAGAAAGTGGGCGCAGAGCCAGGGAATGTAAGTGTTCATTGGAAGCTGGGAAATAGATGAAAATGTATTCTCTGCTAGAACCTCCAGGAAGAAACACAACCTTCCTCACACATTGATTTTAGTCCACTGATACCTGTGTAGGACTTTTCAACTACAGAACTATCAGACAGCAAATCTGCATTGTTTTAAACCATGAATTTTGTATAATTTTTCTGGCAATAATAGAAATATAATACAACATTTTAAACTGTAACACACTATAGTATTTCAGGATCCCCAGGTGGAACAGGGGTAAAAAAATCTGCCTGCCAAGGCAGGAGGTGCAAGATGCATGGGTTCAATCCCAGGGTTGGAAAGATCTCCTGGAGTAGGAAATGCCAACTTGTTCCAGTATTCTTGCCTGGAAAATTCCATGGACAGAGGAGCCTGGTGGGTTACAGTCCATGGGGTTGCAAAGACTTGGACACAACCTAGTGGGCATACGCACATGCACACATGTGCATGCGCGCGCGCGCGCACACACACACACACACACACACACGTATTTGGGACACCAGTGAGAGGGAGTATAGGCTTAAGTATGGCAACTGAAAATGTAATGATGAATAAATCTTAGGAGTCAATATGGTGCCTCCTTCAGAACATCTTCTCTAAAGAAAAAACAGAGAAGGAAAAAAAATCCAGATTTATGAAAATGTAAATTATGTTTTATGTGTCACTAATCCTAAATTCAAATCTTAGGTATATGTTGTAAATCTCCCTTCTCACTTTCGATCTAAATTATTCCCATGAAATCTGGGGTGCTTCTTTGTACAGATAAAGAATTCATATTCACTTTCAATACAGTTTTTTTTGTATATGGAGTATGAATGGGATTATCTCATCCTTATCATAATAATAGGTACTTCACCGACTGTAATGATAGATTTTCTTTTATAGAACACTTTTTATTTTCACTAAATTCAAAAGAAATTGCTTCTTTAATCTCATCTGATTTGACCAAAACTTATATTGTGAAAATGCTGACAGACTGTTCCTCAGAAAGAAAAATGCCACTTTTTGGGTTTGGAGGGTAGGTTGGGAGGAAAGCTTATAGAGAGTGGAGTTTCACTGTTGTGAAATTCATTGTTCTGAAGTAACTGAATATAAATAACAAGTAAATTTGGAGTAGTTATTAAATTTATACATAATCCATGTTGCTGGAAATGTTTCATACAAATACTCTGAGCATAAGATAGTCTTAACCTATCATGTAAACAGAAATGCAGAATGTTTTAAAAGCAGTGTGTCTATATCTGTATAAAAGTAAACATACACGTTTGAAGAAAAATTTTCCAATCTTTAAGGTAAGGTGAAATTTTCTGTAATCCATTTCATGATTTATTGATGTCTCAACTATAATTCATATTCAACTATAATTATTTTCTATGATATTTCAAGTCCTTTTCCAGTTTTTCACCATATAATCTCCGGTAATTTTTTAAAATATGAAGGATATGGGTGGATTCACTTCACTGAAAACAAACATGTGCACATGCTTAAGTGCTAAGTCACTTTAATTCTGTCCTACTGTGTGACCCTGTGGGGAAGGCAATGGCACCCCACTCCAGTACTCTTGCCTGGAAAATTCCATGGACGGAGGAGCCTGGTACGCTGCAGCCCGTGGGGTTGCGAAGAGTCAGACATGACTGAGCTACTTCACTTTTCACTTTCATGCATTGGAGAAGGAAATGGGCAACCCACTCCAATGTTCCTGCCTGGAGAATCCCAGGGACGGGGGAGCCTGGGGTTGCACAGAGTCGGACACAACTGTAGTGACTTCGCAGCTTAGCAGTGTGACCCTATGGGTTGCAGTCTGCCAGGCTCCTCTGTCCATGGGATTCTCCAGGCAAGAATACTGGAGTGAATTGCCATGCTCTTCTCCGTGGGACGGAGAAGGCAATGGCACCCTACTCCAGTACTCTTGCCTAGAAAATCCCATGGACGGAGGATCCTGGAAGGCTGCAGTCCATGGGGTCGCTGAGGGTCTGACATGACTGAGTGACTTCACTTTCACTTTTCACTTTCATGCATTGGAGAAGGAAATGGCAACCCACTCCAGTGTTCTTGCCTGGAGAATCCCAGGGACGGGGGAGCCTGGTGGGCTGCCGTCTATGGGGTCGCACAGAGTCGGACATGACTGAAGTGACTTAGCAGCAGTAGCAGTCTCCGTGGGATTTTCCTGACCTAGGGATGGAAACCACGTCTTTTACATCTAACCTGCATTGGCTGGTGGGTTCTTTATCACTAATGCAACTTGGGAAGCCCCTTATATGTGCACACACACATAAAAATACGGTTTTTGATTGTTATTTTAGCTAGAAAAATTTTAGAACAAATTAATTTTCTCAGAATCTTAAAGAAAATTTAACATTACTTTCTATCTTAATGTGTTATTGATTAGATGTTATGCCGATGACTTGCATTCACTTGTAGATAACCAATTTCATCCTCCTGAAAATAGTATCACAACTGAACTCATTTCACATGCTAGCAAAAGTAATGCTCAAAGGCTTCATTAGTATTTGAACTGAGAACTTCCAGATGCTCAAGCTGGATTTAGAAAAGGCAGATCAAATTGCCAACATCCACTGCATCAGAGAAAAAGCAAGAGAATTCCACAAAAACATCCACTTCTGCTTCATTGACTACACTAAAGCCTTTGACTGTGTGAATCCCAACAAACTGCAGAAAAGTCTTCAAGAGATGGGAATATCAGACCACCTCATCTGCCTCCTGAGAAACCTGTATTCAGGCCAAGAAGCAACAGTTAGAACTGGACATGGAACAACCGACTGGTTCCAAATTGGGAAAGGAGTATGTCAAGGCTATATATGGTCACTCGGCTTATTAAACTTATATGCAGAGTACATCATGAGAAATGCTGGGCTGGATGAAGCACAAGTTGGAATCAAGTTGCTGGGAGAATTATCAGTGACCTCAGATATGCAGATGACACCACCCTTATGGCAGAAAGTGAAGAGGAACTAAAGTAAAGTAAAAACGTAAAGAGTCTCTTGATGAAAGTGAAAGAGGAGAGGGAAAAAACCTGGCTTAAAACACGACATTTTTTTTTTTAAAGATCATGGGCAAATAAATGGGGTAACAGAGGAAACAGTGACAGACTTTATTTTCTTGGGCTCCAAAATCACTGCAGATGGTGACTGCAACCATGAAATTTAAAGATGATTGCTCCTTGGAAGAAAAGTTATGACAAACTTATCATATTAAAAAGCAGGGACATTACTTTGTCAACAAAGGTCCGTTTATTCAAAGCTATGATTTTTCCAGTAGTCATGCATGAATGTGAGTTAGACCATAAAGGAGTCTCAGTGCTGAAGAACTGATGCTTTTAAACTGTGGTATTGAAAAAGACTCTTGAGGGTCCCTTTTACTGCAAGGAGAACAAACCAGTCAATCTTAAAGGAAATCAGTCCTGAATATTGATTGGAAGGGCTGAAACTGAAGCTCTGATACTTTGGCCACCTGATGTAAAGAGCCGATTCATTAGAAAAGACCCTGGGAAAGATAAGAAAAGACTGGGAAAGATTAGAAAAGACTGGGAAAGATTGAAGGCAGGAGGAGAAGGGGACGACAGAGGATGAGATGTTTGGATGGCATCACCAATTTGATGCACATGAGTTTGAGCAAGCTCCATGAGATGGTGAAGGACAGGGAAGCCTGGCATGCTGCAGTCTATGGGATCACAAAGAGCTGGACATGACTGAGCAACTGAACAACAGGAAACAAAATTTCATCCTCCTGAAAACAGTATCGTCATAAATGGAAAAAATATATAATTGCATATTATTTATCATTCCTTCTATCTATGACAATAAGATGTTTCAGCCAATAAAAATACTTTTCTGTCACTGCTTCCAGACCCACTATAAAGTGTATTAATGCTTCATGTCTCAACGTTTTCATATTTTCCATTGTTTTCTTCTTGTCTTAGATTCTAAGATTTTTTTTCCCCCAGCAAAATGTGTGATAGCTGCATTCATTCTATTGATATCTACCCATTCTATTTGAGTATTATTTTATAGTTTTATTGAGATTTCAAGAACATTTTTTGTTGTGATTTTTCACTCCTTCTTTCATAGAGACAATGATTATTCACATCTTTCTGAGTATATTCTTGCCTGGAAAATCCCATGGACCGCGGAGCCTGGTAGGTCCATGGGGTCACAAAGAGTCAGACACGACTGAGCGACTTCACTTTCACTTTTCTGAGTATACAGACTAGAGTTTTTAAATTTTTTTTTTTTTCCCCCAAATTGCCAGGTAATCAGGACTGTTTGTCCTGTATTTGAGTGGAAAATCAGGCTGATCATTAGACACCTGCTATGTGTTTTCCCAGCAGGTATGCAGGTCTCTTTTCCTAATAGTTCTCTCCCCTGGATAAGCATAAATAGCAGATTCTATTAAAGTGTGTGTTAAGTTTATAAAGTGTAAATGTTAAAGTCTTAGTTGCTCAGTCATGTCTGATTCTTTGCCCATCAGGCTCCTCTGTTCATGGAATTTCCCAGGCTAGAATACTGCAGTGGGTTGCCATTCCCTTCTCCAGGGGATCTTTCTGACCCAGGGATCGAACCTGTGTCTCCTATATTACAGGCAGATTCTTTACCGTCAGAGCCACCAGGGAATAATAAATGCCAAAAAATGGATTTTGCTCTAGTATGTTATGTATCAGACAAACTAGAAGACCATTAGGTTCCAAAACAAGAAGGTAAATTTCTTTTATGTAAAGACCTCTTTTTTTCTTTTTTTGACATTTAGAAAGTCCAGCTCTGCCCGCTTTTTCTTCAGATCTTAATACCTGCATATGGGCCCATCCTTTGGATAGAACTTAGACTTGCTTTAGAAAGAAAATGTTCATGGGACAGTAAGGTAGATACAGCTTTTAAGAGTAGAATATATTTTATCTAGAACTGAGTATATCCAAAAATGTCTTTTCGTTTTGCTGACATTTGCTCCAGCTTCTGTTGTGGTATTGGAGCTATGAGGCTTTTGCTTTGCTTTTCATCTAATCTCATTTGCCTGCTATATTTCAGAAATTCTTTAATTTTCTGGCTCACTAGTGGCATCTCTTTTTATTATGGAGACATATTCTGTCACAATAGTGGAAGTTCGGGATGTCATAATTTAATTCCCACAAAACTCTGGGAAAATTAAAACAATAACTTTTAGTCAAGAGACTGACGGTCAGATAAACGTCTATGTGTCAGTTTTTGAGTGATTAAGCTATGTTTTGACCTCAGATTCTGTCTCCATATCCTGATCTCTCATCCCTAACCAGAGAAAATTTTTGAATTCCATTTCATTTTAATCAATTCCACTGATTTCACCAAAACATATTCTGAATATCTGCAATGTGACAATTCTATACAAGTAGGGAAAACACAGATTTGGCCAAGACAAACAGCATGTCTTCAACTGATTCACAATTTTGTATGTGGAATTTATTGAAGAAGGAAAATAAGGGAAAATAAAGACTAAATTTACTTACTATGCCATTTTACCTGAGATTGTCCTGGTATGGATAAATTAAAAAGCAAATATAAATTGAAAAAGCATTCACTATGAATACTCTATATATGTTGGTGAAAATAATGATCATGTTTTTTTTTTATGTCTTGATATAATTTATAAAATAGTGCCTATTTGAAGTAATATGCAAATGATAGAAATAAACCTACTCATATACACATTATAAGGATTAATTTCTTTAACTTACTTCCTACTAGTCAGAGTTAATTTGCAGCAAGGAGGCAACTGGAATAACAAGTAGTGTTATTCATAAATAAAATGCATAAAAATATATCCTGGAAAGCCAATGCTGTTTGCTTAACTATCTCATTTATACCTTACCTGTATCTGTTTGAGGTTGTTTTCAAAGTTCCATAAAATGTGAGGTTTTAGAGAATACTTAGTTGCCTGTCTTTATTTACAGGAAACTAAAATGAAAGAAAGACTTGTTCTGAAATATACACAGATGTAGAGGCATCTCCATGCCTACCCCACAAGGCACTTCTCCTAATCCCTTGTCTTAATGGAGTGGGAGAATGGGAGATCTTGAGTCACTTAACTTTCCACATTTTTTCCTTGAGGGAAATTTTTCTTCACTGTTATGGGAATATGATATCCCAGTCTATTATTCTGATTCCCTCACAAAACAACGTGGGATAAGAAAGGCTACATAATAATAAAACAAGGAGAACCTGAAGAGATTTTTTTTACTTATACATAATCAAATTAGTGTCATTAAAGGCACAGACTGGAGGGTATCTAATAAAATCACTGAGGCTTTTTTGGTTGCTGATATCTATCATATTGAAAGGAATACTGCCAATGTTTCCCCATCAGGATTTGTGCAGGAAACAGACTCATATCCTCTTATTGTACAGTACAGTCTTATTTTTCACTCATTCTTCTCTAGTTGCAACACAAATTAGGTGGCTGAGAAAAGTAAGACACTATTATTGACTGAAGGTAAGTAGTATTTTTCAAGGAATTCAATGCTGATTAAAGGAGAGAACAATATTACATTTCCTATAAGTACTGAGAATCTGAGGAAGTTAAAAAAAAAAACCAAACACTTGCGTCTTGTGAAATGTATGTGCCCTATTTACAAAAGATTCAAATTACATTTCAGTACAATATCAGCACTCAGCAAACACCCCAGACATAATAGCTGTAGACCGGACCCACCAAAGGTAGTAGGTGAATATTTGAGAAGAAACAAGATATTATCATAATTTCAAAGCATCTATTCCAAGACAGTTATTAACTACAAATGGAAAGATGGTAACCCACAAACACTATTTAACCAAGGGATAAAGTTAACATCACCAGTAAAAGGGCATATCAATATTATTTTCGATATCCTGTGCCTGGAGAATTCCATGCACAGAGGAGCCTGGTGGGCTATAGTCCATGGGGTTGCAAAGGATCAGACATGACTAGCAAATAACACTTTCACTTTTCATTGAGAACTGAGGGCACATTGTCATTTCTGTGGTTGTTATGCCCGTCATACTAGTCTAGTCATGAAGAAACATCAGACAAATGCAAATTGAAGGACATTCTACAAAATAATTAAACAGTAATACTATTCAGAAGTGTCAAGACCATAAAACAACAAGGAAAGAGTAAGGAACTGCTGCATATAGAGACTAATGGGAAAAAAATGCAATGCAGGATCCTATGTTGGATCCTGAAACAGAAAGAGGACATTAGTAGGAAAACTGGTGAAATTTGTATGCAATCTATAGTTAATTAATAGTATTGTAACAATGCTTATTTCTTGGTATTGATCATTTTACTATGATATGTCAAATGTTAACTTTAGCAGAAGCTGATGAGAGATGTACAGGAACCCGTTCATAGCTTATATAAGGCTGACATTTCAAAATCAAAAGTCAAAAGAAACTCATTTTATCATAAGTTTACAGATTTTTGAGGGAATACACTTTCTCCATCTAACTTTTAAAATTTCACAAATAGAAGAAGACTAGAGTTAGGGGGCTGCTGTTTAGTTCTATCAGGATATACAAATATTTATGTGAGGAAGGAAATTAGACCTATAGGGAGAGTGGGTGAGAGAAACCCAGAAGTTTTGAAGGCTTTTTCTTGCAAGGGTATGTCTACTTACCATTCTTCATCACAAATGGAAGGTGGTGTCCCGGAAAAATTACATGGAGCTCCAAGGGACAGAGGCAGCATGAAGTAGAGCTTCAAGGAAGCAGCATACAGAAAAAGATGGTAAGCTTCAGAAGCAGACCAATCACTTTCAAATCCTGAATCTTCTACTTGATAAGTGTCATACCAGTTTGACCATAAGTTACTACCATCACCACCACTAACACTACTACTGCTCTCCTCCATTTTTATCTTAGATAACAGTACTTTTCTTGCAGGTTTCACAGATTACTAATGTAATGTAAATACTGTATAAGAAATATTAACCCCATGTCTATTTAAAGCCATGCATTTCTTATTAAACTAATCATTACATAAAGTTTAAAAGAAGAGAAAAATCACATACGTTGTCATTTACAAAAGGTATGTGCAATCACTTTAAGTTTTATGGTTACATGTTTTAACATGATTGTGATTTTAGTGTATCATTTTTATCTTGCATTTCCCCCACATTATTTATGATTTTTTTCATGTTTGTATAATATATTTAAATATCTCCTTACAAAAGAGAAGAATTTGATTCTGATTTTTTTAAATATTGCAAACCATGCATGTTGCATTTAAAAATGTTTTTTAACTTGGATTATTCCTTTTATAAAGAAACATGCATTAATATTTGTTGTTGTTTAGTCACTAAGTCATGTCCAACTCTTTGTGACCTTGTAGACTGTAGCACATCAAACTCCTCTGTTCATGGGACAGAGGCGAGGATACTAGAGTTGGTTGCCATTTGTACCTTAGGTGATTTTCCTGGATCAGGGATCCAACCTGCCTCTCCAGCACTGGCACATAGATTCTGTACTACTGAGCCACCAGGGAAGTCCTCATTAAAATTTATAGCTTTTGTAAATTAGTTAAAATTGACCTTTTTCATAAATGCTTATTTTTTTCCTCTTACTTTATAAATATTTGAACACATGAATCTTAAATCACTGAATTTTCCTGATATTATCAGAAGTACTGATTCATCACTGGTAGACAAAACAAGGTGGATTGGCATGATCTTTCCTTCAAGAATAGAACTACAACATTGGTGGAGAAACTGTATAACTGCCACTGTTTAGATATAAGAGGCATGACGAATGCTATGCAACTTGTTAGTTCTCATTATTAATTATTCATATTGGCCTGGTGCTGAAGGGAAAGAGTAACTTTACCAGTTATTCTTACTCATGCTGTCAGCCTTCTTTAGTATAGGTTGCCACTAGTGGAGGAGCTAAGAATACCAAGTAGATGAGGTCCCTCATGTGGGAAAGTTCATCACAGCATCCCTCATTTCCCAGGGTTAGCACAGTACGAATGTCCCATTAGGTCTTTGGGTTTTGACCAGTGACTGCTTAGCTTGTCCATTTTCCTTGATCTTTCAGTTCAGTTCAGTTCAGCCACTCAGTTGTGTCCAACTCTTTGCAACTCCATGAATCACAGCATGCCAGGCCTCCCTGTCCATCACCAACTCCTGGAGTTCACTCAAACTCATGTCTGTCAAGTTGGTGATGCCATCCAGCCGTCTCATCCTGTCGTCCCCTTCTCCTCCTTCCCCCAATCCCTCCCAGCAACAGGGTCTTTCCCAATGCGTCAACTCTTTGCATGAGGTGGCCAAAGTACTGGAGTTTCAGCTTTAGCATCATTCCTTCCAAAGAACACCCAGGACTG
Organism: Bubalus kerabau; assembly: GCF_029407905.1. Classification (NCBI taxonomy): domain Eukaryota; kingdom Metazoa; phylum Chordata; class Mammalia; order Artiodactyla; family Bovidae; genus Bubalus; species Bubalus kerabau. The sequence continues at coordinate 79,654,784 of NC_073627.1, read as the reverse complement.
ATCTCCTCTAGAATGGACTGGTTGGATCTCCTTGCAGTCCACGGGACTCTCAAGAGTCTTCTCCAACACCGCAGTTCAAAGGCATCAATTCTTCAGCCCTCAGCTTTCTTCACAGTTCAACTGTCACATCCATACATGACCACTGGAAAAACCATAGCCTTGACTAGACAGACCTTTGTTGGCAAAGTAATGCCTCTGCTTTTTAATATGCTCTCTAGGTTGGTCATAAATTTCCTTCCAAGGGATGTCTTTTAATTTCATGGCTGCAGTCACCATCTGCAGTGATTTTGGAGCCCCCCAAAATAAAGTATGACACTATTTCCACTGTTTCCCCATCTATTTCCCATGAAGTGATGGGACCAGATGCCATGGTCTTAGTTTTCTGAATGTTGAGCTTTAAGCCAACCTTGTCACTCTCCTCTTTCACTTTCATCAAGAGGCTTTTTAGTTCCTCTTCACTTTCTGCCATAAAGGGGGTGTCATCTGCATATGTGAGGTTATTGGTATTTCTCCTGGCAATCTTGATTCCAGCTTGTGCTTTTTCCAGCCCAGCATTTCTCATGATGTACTCTGCATATAAGTTAAATAAGCAGGGTAACAATGTACAGCCTTGACATACTCCTTTTCCTATTTGGAACCAGTCTGTTGTTCCATGTCCAATTCTAACTGTTGCTTCCTGACCTGCATACAGGTTTCTCAAGAGGCAGGTCAGGTGGTCTGGGATTCCCATCTCTTGAAGAATTTTCAAAAGTTTGCTGTGGTCCACACAGTCAAAACCTTTGGCATAGTCAATAAAGTAGAAGTACATGTTTTTCTGGAACTCTCTTGCTTTTTTGATGATCCAGCGGATGTTGGCAATTTGATCTCGGGTTCCTCTGCCTTTTCTAAAACCAGCTTGAACATCTGGAAGTTCACAGTTTACGTATTGCTGAAGCCTGGCTTGGAGAATTTTGAGCATTACTTTAGTAGCATGTGAGATGAGTGCAATTGTGCGGTAGTTGGAGCATTCTTTGGCATTGCCTTTCTTTGGGATTGGAATGAAAACTGACCTTTTCCAGTCCTGTGGCCACTGCTGAGTTTTCCAAATTTGCTGGCATATTGAGTGCAACACTTTCGCAGCATCATCTTTCAGGATTTGAAATAGCTCAACTGGAATTCCATCACCTCCACTAGCTTTGTTTGTAGTGATGCTTTCTAAAGCCCACTTGACTTCACATTCCAGGATGTCTGGCTCTAGATCAGTGATCACACCATCGTGATTATCTGGGTCATGAAGATCTTTTTTATACAGTTTTTCTTTGTATTCTTGCCACCTCTTCTTAATATCTTCTTCTTCTGTTAGACTATACCATTTCTGTCCTTTATTGAGCCCATCTTTGCATGAAATGTTCCCTTGGTATCTCTAATTTTCTTGAAGAGATCTATAGTCTTTCCAATTCTGTTGTTTCCCTCTCTTTCTCTGCATTGATCGCTGAAGAAGTCTTTCTTATCTCTCCTTGCTATTCTTTGGAACTCTGCATTCAGATGCTTATATCTTTCCTTTTCTCCTTTGCTTTTTGCTTCTCTTCTTTTCACAGCTATTTGTAAGGCCTCCCCAGACAGCCATTTTGCTTTTTTCCATTTCTTTTCCATGGGGATGCTCTTGATCCCTGTCTCCTGTACAATGTCATGAACCTTCGTCCATAGTTCATCAGGCACACTATCTATCTGATCTAGGCCCTTAAATCTATTTCTCACTTCCACTGTATAATCATAAGGGATTTGATTTAGGTCATACCTGAATGGTCTAGTGGTTATCCCTACTTCCTTCAATTTAAGTCTGAATTTGGCAATAAGGAGTTCATGATCTAAGCCACAGTCAGCTCCTGGTCTTGTTTTTGCTGACCTTGATCTTTCAGTTCAGTTCAGTCGCTCAGTTGTGTCTGACTCTTTGTGACCCCATGAATTGCAGCACACCAGGCCTCCCTGTCCATCACCAACTCCCGGAGTTCACTCAAACTCAAGTCCATCGAGTCGGTGATGCCATCCAGCCATCTCATCCTCTGTCGTCCCCTTCTCGTCCTGCCCCCAATCCTTCCCAGCAGCAGAGTCTTTTCCAACGAGTCAAATCTTCACATGAGGTGGCCAAAGTACTGGAGTTTCAGCTTCAGCATCAGTCCTTCCAAAGAACACTCAGGACTGATCTCCTTTAGGATGGACTGGTTGCATCTCCTGGGGTCCAAGAGACTCTCAAGAATCTTCTCCAACACCACAGTTCAAAAGCATCAATTCTTCGGTGCTCAGCTTTCTTCACAGTCCAACTCTCACATCCATACATGACTACTGGAAAAACCATAGCCTTGACTAGACAGACCTTTGTTGGCAAAGTAACGGGTCTTTGTTGGCAAAGATCAAAAAATCTTGATCTTTAGGTTCTGCATATTTCTGGCTTGTGAGTGTTCACATAGACCTCCTACTATACTCTGAACTCTGGTTTTATGTTTTTTGTTGCTTACTTTTGTGATCTCAGATTCATGGTGATCCCAGTAGGGTCTTTCTTTTGTAGCTGGCTCTCGTGTCTTGTTTCCTTGTTCAGCTCTTAATAAATATGTTGCCATTCTTGATCCAGTACAGAAAATTTGGTCTACAGCGCCCCTGGTGGCTCAATGGTAAAGAATTTTCCTGCCAATGCAGGAGGCAGGGGTTCAATTCCTGAGTGGGAAAGATCCTCTGGAGAAGGAGATGGCAACCCACTCCAGTATTCTTGCCTGGGAAATCACATGGACTGAGGAGTCTCGTGGGCTATAGTCCATGGTTTCACAAGGGTCGGTCACATCCTAGTGACTAAACAACACAATGAAAATTAGATGTATTGGAGAACATTATTTGTTTATCAGTTTACTAGAGAGAGAAGAGAGAAAAGGTTAAGGAAATAAAGCAGATGCTATGGCTTTCTTATGCATTTCCTCAATCTGGGAAGGAAAAGTGAAGCACCCCTCCAAGTTAGAACACATGCTGTTAGTTTTTAAGTAGAAATAACAAAACTAATTTCGACTGTGTTGTTTTATTAGTATCCTGTTAAAATACATAAGACATTTACCATTTACAATATTGTAAGTGTACTGTTCAGTAACACTAAATACTTTCATATTGTTGTGCAAATGTCACCATTATCCACCTCCAGGACTATTCATTTTTCCAAGGTGAAACTCTAAATCCATTTATCAGTAACTCCCCATTACCTCTGTCCCAGACCTTAGCAACCACGTTGATAGCTTCCATCACTGTTACTACTCTAAGTGCCTAGACTAATGCAGCACTTTTTCTTTTGTGATTAGATTCATCACTTAGCATCACGTTTTCAAAGTTCATCCATTTTGTAGCACGTGTCATGACATCCTTTTTAAGGCTGAATAATTTTTCATTGAATGTATACCATTTTGTTTGTCCATCCATCCATATATGGACACTTGAGCTGCTTCTACCTTTTAGTTACCATGAATAATGCTGCTATGAACATGTGTGTACAAATATGAATCCCTACTTTTATTGCTTTTGGGTATATAATTTTGCCAATATGCAGCATGCTATTTTCTGTTTGTTTTAATACTAGCTAGTCTTATGGGTGAGAGGTAGTATCTCATTGTGGTTTTGGTTTGTATTTTCCTAGTTATTAGTCATGTTGAGTATCTTTTCATGTGGTTATTGACCATTTGTTGATCTTCTTTGGAGAAATGTCTGTCCTTTCAAGTTCTTTGCCTGCTTTAACTGGGCTTTTTTCTTGTCCACTCTAGTCTTCATTATAAAGGATTTAAACATTGAATCAAAATGTGAAGATGGGGAAGGAACAGGAGAGATGTGATAAAGAACTCTGGCCTCATTCCAATATATTTGGCTTTGACTCTATATATTTTTCATGTGTTAATCAAAAGGATTGTGTGAATTGCTGTTATTTCACAGGTAGTACTATATAATAGCTGAAGTAATGGGTTACAAAGACTCCACAGGTTATAGGGAAATTACAATATCTGGGTGCCTCCCACCCCCAATCAGAGCAGATGGCTGTTTCCCAAGGGTTATAAAAGTAACTACTTTCCTTAAATAAGCCATCTGTCTGAATAATCATTTTCACCAATTAATAAAGAAGGCATTTGAAGGGCTGAGAAATTTGTTAATTCTAAACACAGGAAGGAGAAAAGTACTATGTTTTATCCAGTTGTAAAATAATATCATTTCTAAGAAATAGGATCTACTTTTGTTGCCCTTTCTGAAACAGTCTGTGGAGCTAGATAAATTGGTAAAAAGCAAATCAATAGTTGAAACTAGTCTGTGATGACAAATTTGACTTGCTTGACAGCAGTGTATATTATTATTGATCACCAAGATCAATCAAATCAGGCAGACCGAGCAAGTCACATGCTCATATGGTAAAACAAAGCCCCAACTCATAGAGTTAATCTGATGGTGAATTTCAGTAAGGCAGACAATTGTATTTTATCTTTATGTTGTTTAACTGTAAAAATATTGATTAAACCTCAACCTACCACCTTGTCCTCCCTTCACTCCTTAAGCTTCAGCCATAAACATACATTTACAGTTCCCCTCCCCAATTTTTTATACTAACAAGAACATGTAGGTGTCAGCCCCCAGTGACCTCCACTTTGACAAACTGGAAAACCTTCCTCATTTCTTCAGATTCCAGCTCAAGCATCTTCTCTGTGATGAACTGTTTTATCAGCCAAGAAAGCTGATATTTCCACTTTAGCCTCCTTGGTGTTTCCAACATGCATTGACAGTACAGAAATTTTCTCACTGAACTAATTCACTGTAAAACATGGACTGTCTCATTAGAGTGTTATTACATGAGGAAAGAGACCATATCCTGCTTACCTATATAGTGCTAGTTCCTGAAAATGAAAGTTAAAGAAGAAATTGCTAATGCAAAAAATGGTTTAGAAATACTCTTGATGACAGCTTGCTTTAAAAAATCCTAATATATGATAATTTTATTAAAGCTTTAACTCCTTTTTGCTCGCAGTGAAAAACTATAGATAAAATTAGTTATTATTAATTTTGAAACACATATCAAAAATAAATTTTAATTAAAAAATAACTAGAAACAAAGATATTGAGATTACAAGTCTGATTTTGGGGATTTAGGGTTGGTGTTTATTCAACAGAGTTTGCTGGAATCAGTAATCCAACTTTGAACCTGGAATTTCATGGGCTCATAAATGTTTATTCCTTGTGAATTCCTTTAGCTTTGTGGCTTTGCTGCTGTACTGTGCTTATATACTCAGTCGTGTCTGACTCTTTGCGACCCCATGAACTGTAGCCCACCAGGCTCCTCTGTCCATGGAATTCTTCAGGCAGGAATACTGGAGTGGATTGCCATGCCCTTCTCAAGGGGATCTTCCCAACCAGGGATCGAACTAAGGTCTCCTGCATTACAGGCCAATTCTTTATTATTTGAGCCACCAGGGAAGCTAGTAGTGGGGAAAAGTTTTTTTCCTGATGATCAAAGTGGGTAATCTAGCATCACACATAGTTTCTTTAATTATTCTCAATGACACAAGATATTAAAAAATCCTTATACTTATCATTCTTGGTCGGCTTACAGTGCAGCTACAGGTTCATAATATTTCTGTCTCTGCCCCACTCAAATTTCCTAGAGCCAGACACATAGGGTGCAACGACATTTTAGAGTAAAGCTTGAACACCAATGTAAAGTAACAGTGTTATACAGCAAAATGCACACCTTAGCTTCCAAAACAAAGAAATTAGTTCTTAAATGATGAGTCAGAACTTACAAGTTTAGCTATATTTATAAAAGATGGCTCATTGCAATGTGGATTCAATTTGGTTCTCTCTCTCTCTCCCCTTAAATATAATTACAAATATACTTTGATATTTACCTTTGCCAAAACAGTACAGAGAGGTCTCTTTCTCTCTCTCTCTCTCTCTCTCTCTTTTTTTTTGTATTTTATCTCAAATGTTTACTCATCAGTCTTTTCCTATTTTCTTCCCCTACATTTTTTCCTCAGTAATTTTTTGATGAGTGAGCCTTTTGTTTATTGCACCCCTTAATGATGTCGCTTAAGGGAAGAAGTGCTGGGGATGAATTTTGTGTCTGCTTGCTTTAGCCAAGTAGAAAAGTACTTCGCATCCCTTTCTTAGACTAGTCCCCTTCATGCTGCAATCTAGCCCAGCTGACGGATTGTTTCGTGTCTGCAGTGACTAACCACAGTGTTTTTCAGTCTGGCTACTTACACATTAACTCACGCTCTCTCATTGTCCTGTCCTTTTAATTTAAATGCTTGTCTCCTTGCCTCTCAGTCTAATAGCTCATTTCTTCTCCTCCCCTATTACCCGGCATTGTTTCTCTATCATATCACTTGCAATTTCCAGGATGACGTATTTTACTTCAGATCATAGCTCATTTAGTCTTTTCTCCTGCTGGTATGCTAATAACATCTCAAGCTAATCATTAATTTCCACCCTGTGGTTTCAATAATTCCTTCCATGCTAAATCTTGCACAAGAAAATTGTTTTAGGCTTGGCACCTTAATTTAGTCTAAGGGAAAGATGAGCCAGAAGATGCCAAGTCACTGCAAGTGGTCCCCTCTGGTCAACGGGGGTTTTATTGCTCACCTAGTTCAAGGCTTGATTTTTTTAACAGGTGGAAGAATGAAAGGCACAGAAACAACTTTGCCTCTGTGACTTCATGTGTGTTTAATTAATGTCTTTTGGAAATAGAAGAATTTGGAAGTATTGTGCAAAATTATTGTTTATGTGACCCAGTAAAATATATTATTGTGTATATAAAAATATCAAAAGGAGGAAAATTTTTAAATATTAGTGCTAGAAGGATCTTCAGAGATCAAGTACAAGCTCTTCCTTTTTATAAATGAGACTAGTGAGGCCCATGAAGTTTCAAAGATTCGCCATGTCTGCCATGAACTGGGCTGACAAGATGTTTGCTCTACATCCCTCTATAGCCATGAAGCTAAGTTCTTGACTTTGAATTTCTGATGCCGCTCACACACACAAAACAAACATCATTATGGTGATGCTTCCCAGAGAAGTCATAAATCTGCTTCATATTTTCTTTGCTTTCAATATTAAATGCTAGTGCTTTGGCTTGGTTTAATGTAGATAAAGTACAGAATCTGAACTGTAACGAGACTTGGAAAAATAGCTTTTGGTGTTCCGTCCACCACTAAAGTGCAGTAAGGAACATTGCAAGGGAATCAGAATGGAGTTGAGTGAGCTTCTATAAAATATCTTTCATCTTCTGTCTGTGTGTAACTGAAATTCCATTAATACACACTTTCTATGGATTTACATGTGTATATGTCAGTTCTTCTTGATTAGGGGTGATTCTGCCCCTTTGGGGACATTTGACCACACCTTAGTTTTGACTGTCATCTGGAGTTTGGTGCTGACATCTAGGGCAAATAATTCTTCGACAGAGGCAAAGGATGCTGCTAAATATTCTACAATGCACAGTACAGTCTCCAGCAATAAATACTAACAGTGCTGGTTTAGAAACCCTAATATGTGAGAATACATGAAAAATGAGCAACTAATAACTATAATTATCTTTTGGGAAGAGAGACAAGGACTGGATTTAAGAATGATGATTAAAGGGACTTAGCCTTTATTTTATTCTTTTCTATTGTTTTATTTATTTTCATGAAGAGAATGTGTATCATAGTATAGTTAAAGATAAGTTAAAAAATAACAAAACATACTGAACAGGAACCAAAATGGGGAGCAGGAATATTCAAAACAGTACATTATTCAAAAATATTAAAAAAAAGTATAGATCTTTAAAGGTCCTTTGTTCTTATATATTTCAATTGAAATATTAATTTACATGGTCATTTTAGCAATAAATCAAAGTGTCTGCCCTAACTCCTGTTTCTCCACCATCCTCCACATTTAATCTATAATCAACCCAACCCATTCTAATGGTGAATAAGTTCTCTGAACCATCATTCCCTCTTCATCTCCACTTAAAATTTTAATATATGCTTTTTTCTCTCCAGTCTGGACTACAACAATCTCATTATTAGCTCTTTACTCCCTGCCTTTAAACTCTCTTTTTCCAAATAATTTCCTACATCATTGACAATTTCATTCATACATAATACATCATCATTCACAATGTCCCTTAACAAGGACCTCAATTTATTTCTTCTTGGATCAAGGATGATAAAGACAGCACTTAGTACCAGTCTCATTTCCTAGGTTCAAGGGAGCTATCACTCATAGCATTGATTAATCTCAGTAATCTTTCTGTCTGATATATAACAACTCTGACTTCAGACTCCCTCCTAACTGGATCCATGTGGCCATTCAAATTGCCTGGAGTCTGTGTGAAGATGAAACCTACCAAATGTTCTTCCACCAGTGAACTGCTGCATATTTAATACTTTTTTTTTTTTTCCTTTCAGTGGCTATTTCCATGCTGAAGAATATAAATAATGAGGGGTTACTAGCAACTTAAAGAATGGAATCAGAAACTCAAGAACATCAATTGAGTGTTCCTTTAAGATACTTTACTCTGATTATGAAAATTTAAAAACCTTAGTCACAATAATTGATCCGTACTTAACCCTATTTACTAATGCCTAGTTTCCAAGAATAGAGTCTGCTGGAAGCTGACATTTAACAGTACCAGATTTGAAAGTACTATTGCAATAAAACCTTAGAATGTTACCTAATTATAAATGGGTATTGTCTAAATGTAAAAGAGAAAACTAAATAAAGATACCTTCAGGATACAGCAGTTAAGAGAAAAATTAGGGAATAGTCAAAAAGGATAGAAAAGGGCAAAAAAATTATTCTGGACAAGTTTAAATATATAGTTGTCAAGACAATGTGTTGGAAATTACTTCAGAATAAGCAAAACTACCATATAAAATAGAATGTCATGGGGTAGAAAAATAGATCGAGGATTTATCATGATTATGAAAATGTCATCCTAAAAACATCAAATAAAATAAGCAGTGAGAAAGAACACAAAAATATAAAGGTAAAGAAGTATACAATTGAATCAGTTCTTAATAGGAATTTAATTTCTAAACACATGAAAAAATAGGAAAGAAACTAGTGAAAAAATGTGAAGTGTCAAGTGCGCCTAGGAGAAGAATAGTATGAAGAAAATAACATCAGAAATAATAAAAAAGAGGAGATATGACATTTTAAGGAAATTATTTCAAATCTTCCTCTGGAGAAAGACTATATTTTAAAAAGGATTTGTTTTCAACAACACATTTTAAGTTAATTTTATGTGGCTTCCCTGGTGGCTCAGATGGTAAAGAATCTGCTTGCAATATGGAAAACCCAGGTTCATTTCCTGGGTAGGGAAGATACCCTGGAAAAGGGAATGATTACCCACTCCAGTAGTCTTGCCTGGAGAATTCCATGGATGGAAGGGCCTGGTGGATTACAGTCCATTGGGTCACAAAGATTTGGACAGGACTGAGCAATAAACACTTCCACAGAGGCTGTGTAAATCATAATTTGGTTTCAATAACATTGTTTTTAGGAAAAAAATCATACTTTGATTATTTTTTATTATTTTACCTTAATATAGAACTGAAAAAGGAAAAAAATGTATATTCGACATTCAAACTTTTATAAAATGCCATTCATCAATGTCACCACCAGTTATGGAATCAGCACCCAACACAGCAATAGTATTTTCTGGATGAAGCTTCCAAGCTGAGTTTTTACAATGTTAATAAGTCCAGTCTCAAAGGTTTCTTGAGGTTCCCTAGACTTACAATTCATTTAGTTGGTACAATTTTCATTATTTCTTTTAACACCTCACTACAGAATCAGACAGAATAATAGCTGGGAAGAAAAGTTGGATGGCCTGAACTTTTCATCTTAGAAATAAAAACTAAGGTGTTAAAGTTTATAACTTTAAACTTTTAGTATTTTTCATACAATCACATAATGATGACATAGGAGGAGGAAATGAAAGTAAGCATAAAACCAATAGGGTTACAAAGGTTAGAGCCTACCAATATTGAGATTGATTTTTTATACAGACTGATTAAACTACCACTGTCCCCTTACATATGAATTCTTTGAACTCCAACTGTCCGCTTTTACTTCAAAAAATTGCTGAAAGAAATAAAAAGAAACAAGATCGTGACAAAGGAGACTCCGGAGTGCTGCTTCTCCCGGGGACATACAGAACCTACAGGTACATATGGAACAGTTCTCTCTGAAAAAAAAAAAAAAAAAAATTCAAAAAGTAGCCTAGAGATTCCTACATAGTGGGACAATGACAAAAAACCTATATGGAAAAGTGTAGTAAAGAGTGAATCGTGTCATAAACTTCATCCTCAACATGATAACACATGCCTAGGAGGGAACTCACCATTCCAGCTTCTCCCTGGAGCAGAAGGTTTGGACACCACATCTGGTGTCCTGGCTTTTATAACCTCCACCTGAGAGATGCCCGCCTCACCCCCCTGCCCCTCTCCCCCGACCCCACACACAACTAGCTCTGAAGGCTGAGACCCACAAGGATATAGCAAACTAAGTTCTTACTCGGCTTGTGAGGACTCTGTGGCTATTCCTCAAGCCTGCTTCCAACCCCTAACACCAGGGCCCAGTGCAGAGGCTACAGACATAAACTTGCCCAGAAGTTCCATGAAAGAGGCCTATTTGCTTATTTTAAAAGCAGTAGCCTGACAGTTAAGTTTCTAAATGAATACACATCTAGGATCCAACTGCATTCTCTCCACAATCCAGGCTGGCCAGTACTATCTTTGTGCTCTCCCTCTTCCCCATCTCAGGTCATTGGTATCCCCAAGAAAGGTGTCTGTACACACAGCTGGCACCAAGGATGCATCCCTTGAAAGCCTGCCTCTGTTGCCAGAAAGGCTGTATTGATGGGTTTAACAGATGGTAGTAAACAAAGAAATAGTTCTTAACTGGCAAAGTGCAGAGGAGTTTGAAACATCTATTTACCAGTCTTCCCCTGAATGAAGAGTATTTATATACTTTAAAAGCTGCTGCCTGAGAGTCTAGCTTCCAATAAGCCTCCATCTAGGTGCTAATTGAGATCCTCTTATTTATGACTTGCCTGGTCTTGGCACATACTCAACTATTGATAGCCATTAAGAACAAAGAATGTTGTTTGAACATTCACATAGGTTTGAGAGATAACCAAGAACTAAGGCAGTGTTGCATGCTAAGTTTCATCTTCTATAAAAAGCCACTCCTTCAAGACTGGGAGAAGAGGCTGTGTCATGTAATGTATAGGAAACAAATATATGTATTTTTCTTTCACAAAGAAAGTGAAGAAATAGAGGAAAATATTTCAAAACAATAAATAAAACCACAGAAAAACACCTTACTGAAAAGGGGATACATTATTTATCTGAAAAAAATGTACAAAAAAGGTCATGAGAATGCTCTCAAAGTCAGGAAAACAATGCACAAAGAGAATTTCAACAAAGAGATACTGTAAGAATGTACCAAGTGAAAATCACAGAGCTAAACAATACAATAACAAAAATTCAGTGAAAGGATTCAACAGAAGATTCGATGAAGTAAAAGACTCAGAATCTCCATGATAGGAGAGTGGAATTAATTTGATTTGGATGAACAAAAAGAGAAAAGAATAAAAGAGAGTAAGGATAGCTTTAGGGATTATGTAACATAAACACGTGGATCTTCCATTATAGCAGTCCCAGAAGGAGAAGAGAGGGAGAAAGAAGTAGAAAGTTTACTGGAAGAAATAATGTCAGAAAACTTTCTTAACTTGGAGAAAGGAACAGATTTCTGGATCTAGGAAACCCCTAGATTCCAAGGAAGATGAAACTAATGAGACCCACACCAAAAAATGCATTCTAATTAGAGTGTTGAAAGTAAAGACAAGGAGAAGGGGACTTCCCAGTGGTTAAGACTCTGTCTTTCCACTGTGGAGGGCATGGGTTCAATCCAGATCTATTGTCAGGGAACTAAGATCTTGTATACCATGTGGCACAGCCAAAAATAAAAATTAAAAAAAAATATATATATATATATATTTTTATAAAAAGACAAGGAGAGGATCTTAAAAGCAGAAAGACAAAAAACTAATTGTTACATACATGTAAACCCAAGAAGACTATCAGCAGTTTTTTCACCAGAAATATTGGAGCCCAGAAGGGAATGACACAATATATTCAAAGTTTTGAAAAAAAAAGAAACCTCCAAACCTTGCCAACTAAGAGTACTCTACCTAGCAAAGCTGTCTTTCAGGATTGAAGGAGAAATAAGACTTTTTTTTTTTTTTTTAAACTTTACATAATTGTATTAGTTTTGCCAAATATCAAAATGAATCCGCCACAGGTATACATGTGTTCCCCATCCTGAACCCTCCTCCCTCCTCCCTCCCCATTCCATCCCTCTGGGTCGTCCCAGTGCACCAGCCCCAAGCATCCAGTATCGTGCATTGAACCTGGACTGGCAACTCGTTTCATACATGATATTTTACATGTTTCAATGCCATTCTCCCAAATCTTCCCACCCTCTCCCTCTCTCACAGAGTCCATAAGACTGTTCTATACATCAGTGTCTCTTTTGCTGTCTCGTACACAGGGTTATTGTTACCATCTTTCTAAATTCCATATATAATGCGTTAGTATACTGTATTGGTGTTTTTCTTTCTGGCTTACTTCACTCTGTATAATAGGCTCCAGTTTCATCCACCTCATTAGAACTGATTCAAATGTATTCTTTTTAATGGCTGAGTAATACTCCATTGTGTATATGTACCACTGCTTTCTTATCCATTCATCTGCTGATGGACACCTGGGTTGCTTCCATGTCCTGGCTATTATAAACAGTGCTGCGATGAACATTGGGGTGCACGTGTCTCTTTCTCTTCTGGTTTCCTCAGTGTGTATGCCCAGCAGTGGGATTGCTGGATCATAAGGCAGTTCTAATTCCAGTTTTTTAAGGAATCTCCACACTGTTCTCCATAGTGGCTGTACTAGTTTGCATTCCCACCAACAGTGCAAGAGGGTTCCCTTTTCTCCACACCCTCTCCAGCATTTATTGCTTGTAGACTTTTGGATCACAGTCATTCTGACTGGTGTGAAATGGTACCTCATAGTGGTTTTGATTTTCATTTCTCTGATAATGAGTGATGTTGAGCATCCTTTCATGTGTTTGTTAGCCATCTGTATGTCTTCTTTGGAGAAATGTCTATTTAGTTCTTTGGCCCATTTTTTGATTGGGTCATTTATTTTTCTGGAGTTGAGCTGTAGGAGTTGCTTGTATATTCTCAAGATTAGTTGTTTGTCAGTTGCTTCATTTGCTATTATCTTCTCCCATTCTGAAGCCTGTCTTTTCTCCTTGCTAATAGTTTCCTTTGATGTGCAGAAGCTTTTAAGCTTATTTAGGTCCCATTTGTTTATTTTTGCTTTTATTTCCAATATTCTGGGAGGTGGGTCATAGAGGATCCTGCTGTGATGTATGTCGGAGAGTGTTTTGCCTATGTTCTCCTCTAGGAGTTTTATAGTTTCTGGTCTTACCTTTAGATCTTTAATCCATTTTGAGTTTATTTTTGTGTATGGTGTTAGAAAGTGTTCTAGTTTCATTCTTTTACAAGTGGTTGACCAGAGTTCCCAGCACCACTTGTTAAAGAGATTGTCTTTAATCCATTGTATATTCTTGCCTCCTTTGTCAAAGATAAGGTGTCCATATGTGCATGGATTTATCTGTGGGCTTTCTATTTTGTTCCATTGATCTATATTTCTGTCTTTGTGCCAGTACCATACTGTCTTGATAACTGTGGCTTTGTAGTAGAGCCTGAAGTCAGGTAGGTTGATTCCTCCAGTTCCATTCTTCTTTATCAAGATAGCTTTGGCTATTCGAGGTTTTTTGTATTTCCATACAAATTGTGAAATTATTTGTTCTAGCTCTGTGAAGAATGCTGTTGGTAGCTTGATAGGGATTGCATTGAATCTATAAATTGCTTTGGGTAGTATACTCATTTTCACTATATTGATTCTTCCAATCCATGAACATGGTATATTTCTCCATCTATTAGTGTCCTCTTTGATTTCTTTCACCAGTGTTTTATAGTTTTCTATATAAAGGTCTTTAGTTTCTTTAGGTAGATATATTCCTAAGTATTTTATTCTTTCCGTTGCAATGGTGAATGGAATTGTTTCCTTAATTTTTCTTTCTGTTTTCTCATTATTAGTGTATAGGAATGCAAGGGATTTCTGTGTGTTGATTTTATATCCTGCAACTTTACTATAGTCATTGATTAGTTCTAGTAATTTTCTGGTGGAGTCTTTAGGGTTTTCTATGTAGAGGATCATGTCATCTGCAAACAGTGAGAGCTTTACTTCTTCTTTTCCAATTTGGATTCCTTTTGTTTCTTTTTCTGCTCTGATTGCTGTGGCCAAAACTTCCAAAACTATGTTGAATAGTAATGGTGAAAGTGGGCACCCTTGTCTTGTTCCTGACTTTAGAGGAAATGCTTTCAGTTTTTCACCATTGAGGATAATGTTTGCTGTGGGTTTGTCATATATAGCTTTGATTATGTTGAGGTATGTTCCTTCTATTCCTGCTTTCTGGAGAGTTTTTATCATAAATGGATGTTGAATTTTGTCAAAGGCTTTCTCCGCATCTATTGAGATAATCATATGGTTTTTATTTTTCAATTTGTTAATGTGGTGTATTACATTGATTGATTTGCGGATATTGAAGAATCCTTGCATCCCTGGGATAAAGCCCACTTGGTCATGGTGTATGATCTTTTTAACGTGTTGTTGGATTCTGATTGCTAGAATTTTGTTAAGGATTTTTGCATCTATGTTCATCAGTGATATTGGCCTGTAGTTTTCTTTTTTTTGTGGGATCTTTGTCAGGTTTTGGTATTAGGGTGATGGTGGCCTCATAGAATGAGTTTGGAAGTTTGCCATCCTCTACAATTTTCTGAAAGAGTTTGAGCAGGATAGGTGTTAGCTCTTCTCTAAATTTTTGGTAGAATTCAGCTGTGAAACCGTCTGGACCTGGGCTTTTGTTTGCTGGAAGATTTTTGATTACAGTTTCAATTTCCGTGCTTGTGATAGGTCTGTTAAGATTTTCTATTTCGTCCTGATTGAGTTTTGGAAAGTTGTACTTTTCTAAGAATTTCTCCATTTCTTCCACGTTGTCCATTTTATTGGCATATAATTGTTGATAGTACTCTCTTATGATCCTTTGTATTTCTGTGTTGTCTGTTGTGATCTCTCCATTTTCATTTCTAATTTTATTGATTTGATTTTTCTCCCTTTGTTTCTTGATGAGTCTGGCTAATGGTTTGTCAATTTTATGTATCCTTTCAAAGAACCAGCTTTTGGTTTTGTTGATTTTTGCTATGATCTCTTTTGTTTCTTTTGCATTTATTTCTGCTCTAAGTTTTAAGATTTCTTTCCTTCTACTAACCCTGGGGTTCTTCATTTCTTCCTTTTCTAGCTGCTTTAGGTGTAGAGTTAGGTTATTTATTTGACTTTTTTCTTGTTTCTTGAGGTGTGCCTGTATTGCTATGAACTTTCCCCTTAGGACTGCTTTTACCGTGTCCCACAGGTTTTGGGTTGCTGTGTTTTCATTTTCATTCGTTTCTATGCAAATTTTGATTTCTTTTTTGATTTCTTTAGTGATTTGTTGGTTATTCAGCAGCGTGTTGTTCAGCCTCCATATGTTGGAATTTTTAATATTTTTTCTCCTGTAATTGAGATCTAATCTTACTGCATTGTGGTCAGAAAAGATGCTTGGAATGATTTCTATTTTTCTGAATTTACCAAGGCTAGATTTATGGCCCAGGATGTGATCTATCCTGGAGAAGGTTCCATGTGCACTTGAGAAATGGTGAAATTCATTTTTTGGGGATGAAATGTCCTATAGATATCAATTAGGTCTAACTGGTCTATTGTATCATTTAAAGTTTGTGTTTCCTTGTTAATTTTCTGTTTAGTTGATCTATCCATAGGTGTGAGTGGGGTATTAAAGTCTCCCACTATTATTGTGTTATTGGTAATTTCTCCTTTCATACTTGTTAGCATTTGTCTTACATACTGTGGTGCTCCCGTGTTGGGGGTATATATATTTATAATTGTTATATCTTCTTCTTGGATTGATCCTTTGATCATTATGTAGTGACCATCTTTGTCTCTTTTCACAGTCTTTGTTTTAAAGTCTATTTTATCTGATATGAGTATTGCTACTCCTGCTTTCTTTTGGTACCTATTTGCATGGAAAATCTTTTTCCAGCCCTTCACTTTCAGTCTGTATGTGTCCCCTGTTTTCAGGTGGGTCTCTTGTAGACAACCTATGTAGGGGTCTTGTTTTTGTATCTATTCAGTTAGTCTTTGTCTTTTGGTTGGGGCATTCAACCCATTTACGTTTAAGGTAATTACTGATAAGTATGATCCCGTTGCCATTTACTTTATTGTTTTGGGTTCGAATTTATACACCATTTTTGTGTTTCCTGTCTAGAGAATATCCTTTAGTATTTGTTGGAGAGCTGGTTTGGTGGTGCTGAATTCTCTCAGCTTTTGCTTGTCTGTAAAGCTTTTGATTTCTCCTTCATACTTGAATGAGATCCTTGCTGGGTACAATAATCTGGGCTGTAGGTTATTTTCTTTCATCATTTTAAGTATGTCTTGCCATTCACTCCTGGCTTGAAGAGCTTCTATTGAAAGATCAGCTGTTATCCTTATGGGTATTCCCTTGTGTGTTATTTGTTGTTTTTCCCTTGCTGCTTTTAATATTTGTTCTTTGTGTTTGATCTTTGTTAATTTGATTACTATGTGTCTTGGGGTGTTTCGCCTTGGGTTTATCCTGTTTGGGACTCTCTGGGTTTCTTGGACTTGGGTGATTATTCCCTTCCCCATTTTAAGGAAGTTTTCAACTATTATCTCCTCAAGTATTTTCTCATGGTCTTTCTTTTTGTCTTCTTCTTCTGGGACCCCTATGATTCGAATGTTGTAGCGTTTAATATTGTCCTGGAGGTCTCTGAGATTGTCCTCATTTCTTTTAATTCGTTTTTCTTTTATCCTCTCTGATTCATTTATTTCTACCATTCTATCTTCTAATTCACTAATCCTATCTTCTGCCTCTGTTCTTCTACTATTTGTTGCCTCCAGAGTGTTTTTAATTTCACTTATTGCATTATTCATTATATATTGACTCTTTTTTATTTCTTCTAAGTCCTTGTTAAACCTTTCTTGCATCTTCTCAATCCTTGCCTCCAGGCTATTTATCTGTGATTCCATTTTAATTTCAAGATTTTGGATCAATTTCACTATCATTATTTGGAATTCTTTATCAGGTAAATTCCCTATCTCTTCCTCTTTTGTTTGGTTTGGTGGACATTTATCCTGTTCCTTTATCTGCTGGCTATTCCTCGGTCTCTTCATCTTGTTTAAATTGCTGAGTTTGGGGTGTCCTTTCTGTATTCTGGCAGTTTGTGGAGTTCTCTTTATTGTGGCGTTTCCTCACTGTGTGTGGGTTTGTACAGGTGGCTTGTCACGGTTTCCTGGTTAGGGAAGCTTGTGTCGATGTTCTGGTGGATGGAGCTGCATTTCTTCTCTCTGGAGTGTACTGAAATGTCCAGTAATGTGTTATGAGATGTCTGTGGTTTTGGGGTGACTTTGGGCAGCCTGTATCTTGAAGCTCAGGGCTGTGTTCCTTTGTTGCTGGAGAATTTGCTTGGTATGTCTTGCCCTGGAACTTGTTGGCCCTTGTGTGGTGCTTGGTTTCTGTGTCGGTATGGAGGTGTTTGATGAGCTCCAGTCAATTAATGTTCCTTGGAGTCAGGAGTTCCCTGGAGTCAGGGTTTGGACTTAAGCCTCCTACTTCCAGTTATCGGTCTTATTTTTACAGTAGTTTCAAAACTTCTCCTTCTATACAGCACCATTGATAAAACATCTACGTTAAAGATGAAAAGTTTCTCTACTGTGAGGGTCACTCAGAGAGGTTCACAGCGTTACATGGAGAAGAGAAGAGGGAGGAGGGAGTTAGAGGTGACCCAAATGAGATGAGGTAGAATCAATAGTGGAGAGAGTGGGCTAGCCAGTAGTCACTTCCTTATGTGCACTCCACAACTGGACCGCTCAGAGATGTTCACGGATTTATACAGAGAAGAGAAGAAGGAGGCAGGAGATAGAGGTGGCCAGAAGGATAAAAGGGGGAAATGAAAAGGAGGGAGACAGATCCAGCCAGTAATCAGTTCCCTAAGTGTTCTCCACCGTCTGGAACACACAGAAATTCACAGAGTTGGGTAGAGAGGGGTTAGGGAGGAGATACAGGCGACCTGGTGGAGAAAACGGAGAGTCCAAAGGGAGAGAGAGCAGTCAAGCCAGTAATCTCGTTCCCTAGTGTAAAATGGGTCCTGAAGATTGGGTTCTTAAAGGTACAAAATTGGCAACAAATACATAAAAGCAAAAATTAAAAATCTAGAGTAGAGTTTGGAATTTCAAAAATGCGATTTTAATGAAAAGAAGAAGGAAAAGAAAGAGAGAAAAAACGAACAAAGAAAAACAAACAAGGTTGCGAAAATTATAAAGAAACTACAGGTACAAAATTGATAACTAATACCAAAAAGCAAAAATTAAAAATCTAGAGTAGAGTTTGGAATTTCAAAAATACAATGTTAAAAAAAAAAAAGAAGAAGAAAAATAAAGAGAGAAAACAAACAAACCAACAAAAACAATGTCACAAAAATTATAAAGAAAATACAGGTACAAAATTGATATCAAATACCAAAAAGCATAAATTAAAAATCTTGAGTAGAGTTTGGAATTGCAGATATACGATGTTATATAAAAGAAGAAGAGAAAGAAACAGAGGGGAAAAAAAAAGTCACAGAAATTATTTAAAAATCTATATGTACAAAATTGAAAACATATACCAAAAGGCTAAAATTAAAAATCTAGAGTAGAGTTTGGAATTTCAAAAATACGATGTTAAAGAAAAGAAGAAGGAAAAGAAAGAGGGAAAAAATGAACAAAGAAAAATAGACAGGTCGCGAAAATTATAAAGAAACTACAGGTACAAAATTGAAAACTAATACCAAAAAGCAAAAGTTAAAAATCTAGAGTAGAGTTTGGAATTTCAAAAATACAATGTTAAAAAAAAGAAGAAGAAAAATAAAGAGAGAAAACAAACAAACCAACAAAAACAATGTCGCAAAAATTATAAAGAAAATGCAGGTACAAAATTGATATCAAATACCAAAAAGCATAGATTAAAAATCTTGAGTAGAGTTTGGAATTGCAGATATACGATGTTATACAAAAGAAGAAGAGAAAGAAACAGAGGGAAAAAAAGTCACAGAAATTATGAAAAAAAACTATAGGTACAAAATTGATAACATATAACAAAAGGCTAAAATTAAAAATCTAGAGTAGAGTTTGGAATTTCAAAAATACAATGTTAAAGAAAAGAAGAAAAAGAAAAAAACAAAACAAAACACGGTCAAAAAATTATAAAATATATATATGAAGTTTGCTGAAGAAAAGAAAAAAAAAATAGTCTTTTTTTTTTTTTTGCAAAGTAATAGTTATAAAAGTGAAAATTAAAGGACAATAGAGGACTTAAAATTTTTTTTTAATTAAAAAAAAAGAAAGAAAGATTGATCGTAAAAATAGTAAAAATATATCTAGGTCTTTCTCTGGTTTTGTTGTGAGTATTGTGGGTTCAGTTCATTTTTGGCTAGTTCCTTGGTCCGACTTATATTTCTCAAGATCTATAGGCCCCTTCCTATGTAGTTCGTAGTAACCACAGGGTTTTAATCTATGGCCTGTATGTATCTTCCAAGGCATTTCCCTCTGTTATAGCTTCTTCTGTTTGCTGGTCTCTTCAGTGTCTGGTTCCCGCCCTGACACAAAGGGGACGGTGGAGGACACTATTTTTTTTATTTTATTTAGGCTCACTTGTTCAGCCGCGCTGTGGGGAGGGAGGGAGGGATGCTGCAAACAGATAACACTGGCGTGCGCTCGCAGTGCCTCAGCCACACTGGGTCTGCCCCCGCTCACGGCGCGTGTAGCCTCCCTGCCCACACTGCTCGGGCTCTAGGTTGTTCCGCTGGGAACAATCAGAGGCCAGCCCTGGGCTGAGCTCCCAGGTCCAAGCCGCTCAGGTTCAGGCACTCGGGTAGTCCTCAGAGGCGCAGACTCGGTTGGGCCTGCGTTTTGTGCTCTTCCCAGATCCGAGCAGCTCAGGTGATGAGGTGTTTGGCGGGCGCCAATGCTGCGACTTATCGCCTCCCCACCACTCGGTTATCTGGGTGTAAAACCGGCGCACCTTCTCAGGCAGATGTTGACCGTCCAGACCCCCAAGAAGTTTTAGTCAGCAAAGAAGCCTGCTTACAGTTTTATAGATAGTGTCTATCTTGGGCTGCGATTGCCCCCTTACGGCTCTGGCTGCCTGTCACCGGAGGGGGAAGGTCTGCAACCGGCTATCTCTGTTCAGTCCTTTGTTGTGCGGGGGCCTGGCGGTGTCTTAGGTTAGGGCTGGCTTTTCGCGTGGTAGATATCCCACAGTCTGGTTTGCTAGCCCGAATTATTTTGCTCAGATAGCGCTCAGGACATTCGGCCCGATTCTTACTCTAAGGGACACAGCCCGCGCCCCGCTTCCCTGCCCAGCCCCCGCTTGCTAATGCCGTGTGCAGGCATCTGCGCTGCTTCTCCGCTGGGGGAGTTACCATAGGGCTCACAATCTGCGATTTTTAATTGTTTATTTAATTTTTTTCTCCCTTTTTATGTTGCCCTCTGTGCTTCCAAAGCTCGGCACAGATTCAGCAGTGAGAAGGTTTCCTGGTGTTTGGAAACTTCTCTCTTTTTAAGACTCCCTTCCCGGGACAGAACTCCGTCCCTCCCTCTTTTGTCTCTTTTTTTGTCTTTTATATTTTTTCCTACCTCCTTTCGAAGAGTTGGGTTGCTTTTCTGGGTGCCTGATGTCCTCTGCCGGCATTCAGAAGATGTTTTGTGGAATTTACTCGACGTTTAAATGCTCTTTTGATGAATTTGTGGGGGAGAAAGTGTTCTCCCCATCCTACTCCTCCGCCATCTTGGCTCCTCCCCAAGAAAGAAGAGTTTTGCAGACAGTCTAAAGCTAAAGGACTTCAACATCACTGCTGCTGCTGCTGCTGCTGAGTCACTTCAGTCGTGTCTGACTCTGTGCGACCCCATAGATGGCAGCCCACCAGGCTCCCCCGTCCCTGGGACTCTCCAGGTAAGAACACTGGAGTGGGTTGCCATTTCCTTCTCCAGTGCATGAAAGTGAAAAGTGAAAGTGAAGTCGCTCAGTCTGTCTGACTCCCAGCGACCCCATGGACTGCAGCCTATAAGGCTCCTCCATCCATGGGATTTTCCAGGCAAGAGCACTAGAATAGTCACAGGAAAAAAATGCTAAATGGACTTCTTTAGCTGAAAAGAAAGGGTGCTAACAGGAAAACATAATACAAATATCACTGGAAAATATCAATATACATTGACCCTTGAGCAACATGGGTTTGATCTCCAAACTGGAGAGACAGAGGTCTGACTATAAAGTTACATACAGATTTTAAACTGCAAGGAGAGTGAGGTCCCTAACTCCCACATTATTCAAAGGTCAAGTGTACTTTAAAATGCAGAATAATCTAATGTTGTGATGATTCTTTGCTTATAAATCTAGCATGAAAATTGAAAGACAAAGGAAGCAAAATAACAATGAAAAAGTTTCTTCAGACCAGATCAGATCAGATCAGATCAGTCGCTCAGTCGTGTCCGACTCTTTGCGACCCCATGAATCGCAGCACGCCAGGCCTCCCTGTCCATCACCAACTCCCGGAGTTCACTGAGACTCACGTCCATCTATTTCTGCTTTATTGACTATGCCAAAGCCTTTGACTGTGTGGATAACAATAAACTGGGGAAAATTCTGAAAGAGATGGGAATACCAGACCACCTGATCTGCCTCTTGAGAAATTTGTATGCAGGTCAGGAAGCAACAGTTAAAACTGGACATGGAACAACAGACTGGTTCCAAATAGGAAAAGGAGTTTGTCAAGCCTATACATTGTCACCCTGTTTATTTAACTTATATGCAGAGTACATCATGAGAAACGCTGGGCTGGAAGAAACACAAACTGGAATCAAGATTGCCGGAAGAAAAAGCTTCTTAATGAATACAAAAGGTAAGAAGAAATAAATTGTGAAATAAAAAACATAAAACATGAAAGGGTTCTAAAATTGTAGAGCTTTACAATGCATACAAACTTTTTAAAAGACTAAAACAGAATGTTACAGTTATTTTCTGGAAGCCTCATGGTAATCACAAAGCAAAAATATATAGTAAACATGTTTAAGAGATAAAGAGAAAGGAATCAAAAATACCACTAAAGAAAATGATCAAATGACAATGAAAGAGAGTAAGAGAAGATGAAAATAACAAAGAAACTAGAAAAACATCCAGAAGATGATTTTTTAAAGTGGCATTAAGTCCCTACCTATAAATAAATATTTCAAATTAAATGGACTATATTCTCCATCAAAAGACGCAATGGGTGAATAGATTAAAAAAGAAAATCAAGACCCAAGTATATGCTGCCTACAAGAGACTCACTTCAGTGTTAAGGATGCTCAGAGACTGACAAAAGGGATAGAAAAAGATACTTCAATGCAAATGGAAACCAAAAGAAATCTGGGTTAGCTATTCAGAAAAAATAGGGGTAAACCCAAAACTGTAACAACAAAGTTATTATATAAAGATAAAGGGGACTATCCAACATAAGAATATAATATTTGCTTACATTTATGCACCCGAGGTAGGAGCACCTAACTGTATAAAGCAAATATTAACAGACCTAGGGGAAAAGAGACGGCAATGTGATAATGGTGGGGGAATCCAATATCTTTGTTTCATCAATAAATAGATCATACAGATAGAAATCAATAGGAAAATATTGGCCTTAAATTACATGCTAGAAAAGATGAACTTAAGAGTTATTTATAGAAGATTCCATCCCAAAGCAGCAGAATACATTTTTTCCAGCATACATGTAACATTTTCTATGAGAGATCATATATTAGGCCACAAAATTTTTTAATAAACTTAAGAAGATTGAAATCATATCAATCCTCTTTTCCAACCACAGTGGTAAGAACTAGATATTAATTACAAGAAAAAGATGGAAAATTAAAAAAGAATGTGGAGATTCTACAACATGCTACTGAACAATCAATGTGTCAAGTAAGAATGCAAAAGAGAAATTAAAAATATCGAGACAAATGAAAATGGAAACATAGAGTATCAAAACTTACAGGAGGCAGCAAAAGTAATTTTAGGAAGGAAGTTCACAGTAGTAAAAGCAAACAGTCATATAAAGAAATATCCCAAACAACCTAACTTTAACCTGCAGGGAACTAGGAAAAAAAAAAAAGAACAAACTAAGCTCAGAATCAGTAGATGGAAGCAAATAACAAAGACTGGAGCAATAAGCAAATAAATTTATTGGAGAAATAAATGAAATAGAGACTAGAAATATAGTTAAAAAATCAGTGAAACCAAGAACTGATGTTTTGGAAAGATAAATAAAGGTTTTTAGCTAGATCACCAATAAAAATGAGAGGAATCAAAAATAGAAATGAAAGAGAAAATATTACAACAGATATCATGGATATTCAAAACATGATTAAAACAACTACTATAAAAGGTTGTACACCAAATTGGACAACTAGAATAAATAGATAAACTATGAGAAAAAAAATAAGTTACCAAAACTGAATCATGAAGAAACAGAAAAGTAGCTAAACAGACCTATGACTAATAAGGAGATTAAAAGTCCAGGGAAAGATGGCTTTACTGGTGAATTCTATAAAATATTTAAAGGGAATTAGTACCAATCCTTCTCAAATTTCTCCAAAAACAGAAAGAGAGGCGATGCTTTCAAGTGCATTTTAGAAGATCAACAGTATCTGATGTCAAAACCAGACAAGCGTGCCACAGGAAAGAAAATTACAGGCTAATATCCCTGATGAACACAGACGTAAAAATCTTCAACAAAATACTAGCAAACTGAATTCAACACTATGATCACACAACACAATCATGTGATATTTATTTCAGGGATGCAAGACAGTTCAATATTCACAAATCAATCTATGAGATGTACAACATTAACCAAATAATTTTTATAACTATATGACCTTCTCAATAGATGCAAAAAAAAAAAAAAAAGAGCTTTTGACAAAATGTAACTCCATGTATGATTAAAAACACTCAACAAAGTGGGTTTAGAAGGAATGGCAATAATAAAGGCTATATTTGAAAAGCCTATAGCTAACAGCATACTCAGTTGTGCAAAACTGAAAGCTTTGCTTCTAAGATCAGGAACAAGACAAGGATGTCCACTATCACCGCTATTATTCAACACCATATGCTGGAAGTCCTTGCTGGAGCAGTTAGGTAAGTCTACAACATGCTACTGAACAATCAATGTGTCAAGTAAGAATGCAAAAGAGAAATTAAAAATATCGAGACAAATGAAAATGGAAACATAGAGTATCAAAACTTACAGGAGGCAGCAAAAGTAATTTTAGGAAGGAAGTTCACAGTAGTAAAAGCAAACAGTCATATAAAGAAATATCCCAAACAACTTAACTTTAACCTGCAGGGAACTAGGAAAAAAAAAAAAAAGAACAAACTAAGCTCAGAATCAGTAGATGGAAGCAGATGGAAGTAGATGTAGAAAAATAAATAGAGGCATCCAAAGTAGAAAGGAAGAAGTAAAACAATCTCTATTTGCAGATGACAAGATATTATGTATAGAAAACCTAAACTCTATTTTAAAAAGTTAGAACTAATAAATAAGTTCATTATAATTGCAGGATATAATCTCAATGTACGAAAATGACTTGCATTTAAATTCCAGTTGAGCTATTCCAAATCCTGAAAGATAATACTGTGAAAGTGCTGCATTCAATATGCCAGCAAATTTGAAAACTCAGCAGTGGCCACAGGACTGGAAAAGGTCATTTTTCATTCCAATCCCAAAGAAAGGCAATGCCAAAGAATGCTCAAACTACCGCACAATTGCACTCATCTCACACGCTAGTAAAGTAATGCTCAAAATTCTCCAAGCCAGGCCTCAGCAATACATGAACCGTGAACTTCCTGATGTTCAAGCTGGTTTTAGAAAAGGCAGAGGAACCAGAGACCAATTTGCCAACATCCGCTGGATCATCAAAAAAGCAAGAGAGTTCCAGAAAAGCATCTATTTCTGCTTTATTGACTATGCCAAAGCCTTTGATTTTGTGGATCACAATAAACTGTGGAAAATTCTAAAAGAGATGGGAGTGGGGAGGGAGGAGGGAGGAGGGTTCAGGATGGGGAGCACATGTATACCTGTGGCGGATTCGTTTTGATGTTTGGCAAAACTAATACAGTGTTTGAGGTTTGAAAATAAAATAAAATTTTAAAAATAAATAAATAAATAAAGACATTTTTCTGAAAATAAATAAATAAATAAATAAAAGAGATGGGAATACCAGACCACCTGACCTTCCTCTTGAGAAACCTATATGCAGGTCAGGAAGCAACAGAACTGGACATGGACCAACAGACTGGTTCCAAATAGGAAAAGGAGTACGTCACGGCTGTATATTGTCACCCTGCTTTGCCGGGGTCCAGCCCCGGCTGATCCAGGGTATTCGAAGCGGGGACGGCGTCGGCGACCTATTTAATTATTTATTCATCAAAGATATAAAGAGTAATAGAATGAGGATAGCTCAGTGAAGAAATTCAGTGGAGAAAAGCGGCTGAAATAAGGATAGCTCAGTAGGAAAATTCAGTGGAGAAAAGAAGCTGAGTGGCTTGGTTTACGCGGAAAATCAATATAACCCGTGACACCAGGTTAGCTCTGACCACGGAGGCCGCAGGCGCCCTCTCGAATAGCGGAAGGTGCCCCACCTTAGACACCTTCTCGAGTGGGTCTTAGAAGCCCAGGCAAATAAATGGTCGCAGAGGACATCCGCGCTCCAGATGGACACTCAGCTGGAATTTGGGAGAGAGAGTGACATGGGGAGACCAAGTTTCAGTGAACAAGGCCCGCACTTTATTTTCCAAAGTAGTTTTTATACCTTAAGTTATGCATAGAGGATAATGGGGGAAGGGGTAGAGTCATGCAGCAAGCCAGGCTTTTTTCCTGTAAACTTATCATATGCAAAAGTTCAGGTGATAGACATCATCTTCTGGCCAGGAGGCCTGTTAACATTTTAAGAAACTTATCTTTCTCTAAAGGTGATTATTCCAAAGTCAGGCGCCAGCCTTCCAAAAAGCATTGGACAAAGCTGCATTTTACATTTCTATACACCCATTATATCAATCAATACACTGCCAAGGACACAGTAGGTAAGGAGTATGGAGACTTAGCAGTAAACATTGGCCCAACAAGTGAAAAACCCTTCACCAATACAATTTCTAATCAATCTTTTAACTACTCAAAGGAATCTGTGTTTAGGCAGTTTAGAACATCTCCTGCCTCTCACAGTTGGGAGGCTCTGAACAATCACATGTGGCCGGAAAAACCTATTCAGGCAGGCTAGAGGATTTCCAAAGGAGTTTGTAGGTTAAACACTGTCACACCCAGGAATTATTAACTGGAGCTGTAAGCTAACTCTTTTTCCAGA
Source organism: Bubalus kerabau (assembly GCF_029407905.1). Lineage (NCBI taxonomy): Eukaryota > Metazoa > Chordata > Mammalia > Artiodactyla > Bovidae > Bubalus > Bubalus kerabau. Next base: position 79,628,121 of record NC_073627.1, on the reverse strand, counting down.
GAGAGGCAGTGGGAGACAGCCCCCCGTAAAGTCAGAGGTGTAGGTGAAAGCACAAAGCAGAAAGTAGGCAGACTCTGGTTTTGGGGGTAGATGCTCGAGAATTTCCAGGGGGACTCCTGAGGCTCGATCCCGCCTTTGCGTATGCCGAGCCTCCTTCCTCATGACCTTTGTCATGGGCGGAGTGCTCACGCTGGCTCCCGGCAGTGATAGAATTCCAGTTGAGCTATTACAGATCCTCACTCAATATGCAATATGCCGGCTCCCAGCACTGCTTATTTAACTTCTATGCAGAGTACATCATGAAAAATGCTGGGCTGGAAGAAGCACAAGCTGGAATCAAGATTGCTGGGAGAAATATCAATCACCTCAGATATGCAGATGACACCACCCTTATGGCAGACAGTGAATAGAAACTAAAAAGCCTCTTGATGAAGGTGAAAGAGGAGAGTGAAGAAGTTGGCTTAAAACTCAACATTCAGAAAATGAAGATCATGGCATCTGGTCCCATCACTTCATGGGAAATAGATGGGGAAACAGTGGAAACAGTGTCAGACTTTATTTTTTTGGGCTGCAAAATCACTGCAGATGGTGACTGCAGCCATGAAATTAAAAGACACTTACTCCTTGGAAGGAAAGTTATGACCAACATATTGAAAAGCAGAGACATTACTTTGCCAACAAAGGTCCGTCTAGTCAAGGCTATGGTTTTTCCAGTGATCATGTATGGATGTGAGAGTTGGACTGTGAAGAAAGCTGAGAGCCGAAGAATTGATGCTTTTTTTTTTAAATCTAACTACATTTAGTATTTAATTTCATTAAACATACTAATTAAAACATTAGTTACATTATATGTAAATGGACTGAATACTCCAATTAAAGGATAATATTGTTAGAGTGATTAAAAAAACCTCAACAGTATACTACTGACAAGATGTATATTATAATACAAGTACATAGACTGACTCAAATTAAAACAATGAAAAAATATATACCATTTATACAATAACTAAAAAATCCAGTGTTAAATATCAGATGAAAGTTTTATGGACAAAAGCATTGCTAGAGACAATGACAATTTACAATGTTAAAGAGATAAATTCACCAATATGTTACAATAATTCAAAATTTTAAGTATCTAATATTTGTAACTTCAAAATATGCAAAACAATAATGAACAGAATTCAAATGAGATAAATTTATAATCTCAAAGAGAATTGATGCTTTTGAACTGTGGTGTTGGAGAAGACTCTTGAGAGTCCCTTGGACTGCAAGGAGATCCAACCAGTCCATTCTGAAGGAGATCAGCCCTGGGATTTCTTTGAAGGAATGATGCTAAAGCTGAAACTCCAGTACTTTGGCCACCTCATGCGAAGTGTTGACTCATTGGAAAAGATTCTGATGCTGGGAGGGATTGGGGGCAGGAGGAGAAGGGGACGACAGAGGATGAGATGGCTGGATGGCATCACTGACTCGATGGACGTGAGTCTGAGTGAACTCCGGGAGTTGGTGATGGACAGGGAGGCCTGGGGTGCTGCGGTTCATGGCGTCACTAGGAGTTGGACACAACTGAGCGACTGAACTGAACTGAACTGAATAGTGAAATATCAGAGACAGAGAAATTTTTAAAAATTCCATTTAATTGTATTAAAAAAAATACCAGAAATACACTTAACCAAGGAGATGAAACACCTGTACTTTGAAAACTGTAAGACATTACAGAAGGAGACTGAAGATGACACAAATAAATGAAAAGAGATTTTATGTTCATGGATTCAGAGAATTAACATTATTAAAATATCCATACCAGCAAAAGCAATCTACAGATTGCCAATACAATCTCTATCAAAATTCCAAAAGAATACTTCACTAAAATAGATCAAACTAATCTAAAATTTGATTGGAGCCACAAGAGTCTCTGAATAACCAAAGAATATTGAGAAAGAGGAATGAAGATGAAGTATATCACACTCCCTGATATCTAACAGTATTTTAAACCTATATTTATAAAAAAAGTATGATATTATCATTGAAACAGAAACTTAGATCAATGGAAAATAATAGAGTGCCCTGAAATAAATGCATGCATATATGGCCAACTAATTTATGACAAAGAAGCCAGGAATACACAATGGATACAGAATTGTCTCTTCAATAAATGGTTCTGGAAAATCTGAACAGCCACATGGCAAAAGAATAAAATGGGATCAGTGTCTTATATGAGACACACCAATTAACTAAAAATTAAAAATTTGAATGTAAGACTTGCAACAGTAAAACAACTATAAGAAAATGTAGGGGTTTACTCCTTTACATCAGTAGTGGCAATAATTTTTTTTGGATTTGACCCAAATCAAAGATTTTCCCTTTTATTAAAGGAAAAATAAACAAGCAGGATTATGTCAAATAAAAAGTTTCTGTATAGCAAAGGAAGCCATCAAAAAAGTGAAAAGGAAACCTAAGTAGTGAGATAAAATATTTACAAACTGTACATCTGATTTGGGCATGAAAAGGTTTTGAATATCACAAATCATCAGGGAAATGCAAATCAAAACCACAATGGGATATCACCCTATACTAATGGCTATTATCCAAAAAGACAAGACATAACAAGTGTTGTGGAGGAGATGAAGAATTTCCATGGTGGGAATGTAAGTGGTGCACCTACTATGCAAAATAATATGAAGGTTCCTCAAAAATTCAAAAATTTACATAACTATAATATGATTAAGCAATTCCACTTCTGGGTATTTGTCTGAAGGAAACAAAAAAAGTTTTTGTTAGGAAGAGGTATTGGCACTTCTTTGTTCACTGTGGCATTATTGGAATAACCAAGACATAGAAACCTTGGGGTCCATTAATAGACAGATGAAAAAAAATATGCTATATATACATATTTTTAAATTTATTTTTAACTGGAGGATAATGGATTTACAATGTAGTATTGGTTTCCACCATATAACAACTTGAGACAGTAAGCCTCCCTATAATTCTATTTGATGTTAATAGCTAACACAGCCAAAGTAATTTACATGAGAAAATGCAAGTTATCTTTTATAGTATTTTGTATATTTCATCAAGTTGTTCATTATATGATAATAAACACACTGCTTGGATGGCCATAACTTTTTGTTTTTGTTGCAAGGTAGGATGGTGATTTTATTTTCAAATGTCAATTAGGTTACCTTTAAATCTGCATTTTTATGTAATAAAAATTCCATGTTATCAACCCCATTGAGGTAAAATGAAAAAAGAAAATTTATGCAATGAACCCACTGTAACATGAAAAAACTTAGGTATTGTTTTTCTAGATCACAAAATATTTCAGTAATATATAAAATTCATTTCCAGAATGAGTTCTAGTACTGCCTCTGTTATTATCTAGATCAAATTTAATTCTAAAATAAACATAAAATCTATCAAATTCTCTTCATGTCCATCTTACCCTCATCTAAAGTGCCATCATCTCTCTTCTGAAATAACATAACACTAAATTTGGTTGGATTGTCAGCCTATTTCTGTGCTTAACATTCTTCAGTTTATTCTTCACACTATTACTAAGGCAAAGATTTGAAAAATTATGTAAATAAAAGTGAATCACATCCCTGCTTTTGATTCTTCAGTGATTCCTTACTAAATTTGTATAAAATTCAATCTGTATAGCCCCACATGATCTAGCACTGTCCATATTGTCAAAATTATTCTAAGCCACTTCCCACATTCTTTGATCATTACAAAGTGAACTAATGTCAGTTCTTACTACCTCAAACTTAAAAAAAAAAAAAAAAATCTCTGTCATTGTATTGTTTTCTGATCCTAGATCTATCTTTTCACTGTGTATTACTATACTTTTTAAAATCATCCTTTGGATCTCCAGTTTATTATCTGACTATTTATATGAAGTTATTCTTCCCACCCTCTTTGGTATTCTTTGTCACAACAGTCTATTTAATTGCACTGACATCAATCTGTAGGCTTTATTATTGTTAAAGAATGTTTTCTCCATGAGATGTAGGTCTACCTTATTTATCTTTATAGACACCCAGATATCTGATAGTTACATTACTGAAAACAGAGTTTAAGATGAAATCTAAAAAGCAGAAAAACATATGTATAGGGAGAACATATATTTGAATTTTATGTGTTTGTCATCAGAAATAGTGGAAGACAGAAAACAACAAAAGAGTATCTTTAAAATACAGAGAGAAAAAAAAATGTAATCTAAAATTTCTATATCTAGCAAAAATTCACTTCAACAATACAGTAAAAGAGACATTTTTAGAGCAAAAGAAAACCAAGATAACTTTTCACCAACTGACTTCTACTACAGGAAACACTGAAAGAATTTCTCCAGGGTGAAGGCAATCATACCAGATAGAAATTTGTATCTTCAGGAAAAAAATGAAGAAAGGTAAAAATATTGACAGAGGAATTGTATGTTAATTGCTCAGTCATGTCAGACTCTGCAACCTCATGGTCTGCAGCCCCAGGCTCTTCTATCCATAGAATTCTCCAGACAAGAGTACTGGATTGGGTAGTCATTTCCTTCTCCAGGGGATCTTCCCAATCCAGGGACTAAAACCAGATCTCCTGCATTGCAAGCAGATTCTTTACCTTCTGAGCCACCAGGGGTATATATGATAATTTCCTTAATATCTTTCTAATAATTATGACTAACTAATGGGAAAATTATAACATTGTTTTGTGGAGTTTATAATATGTGTAGATGTAGTAGAAGAAGGAAATGGCAATCCACTCCGGTATTCCTGCTTGGAGAATCCTGTGGACAGAGGAGCGTGGTGGGCTGCTGCCTATGGGGTCGCACAGAGTCGGATAGGACTGAAGCAACTTAGCATGCATGCATGCATTGGAGAAGGAAATGACAACCCACTCCAGTATTCTTGCCTGGAGAATCCTAGGGACAGAGGAGCGTGGTGGGCTGCTGTCTAAGGGGTCGCATAGAGTCAGACATGACTAAAGCGACTTAGCAGCAGCAGCAGCAGCAGTAGATGTAGTACAGATACAACTACAGCATAAAGGAATAAGGTAAATGGACTTTTTAGAAAAATCTTTATACATTACATCAGTTCAGTTCAGTCACTCAGTCGTGTCCGACTCTTTGCGACCCCATGAATCACAGCATGCCAGGCCTCCCTGTCCATCACCAACTCCCGGAGTTCACTCAGACTCACGCCCATCGAGTCATGATGCCATCCAGCCTTCTCATCCTCTGTCGTCCCCGTCTCCTCCTGCCCCCAATCCCTCCCAGCATCAGAGTCTTTTCCAATGAGTCAACTCGTCACATGAGGTGACCAAAGTACTGGAGTTTCAGCTTTAGCATCATTCCTTCCAAAGAACACCCAGGGCTGATCTCCTTTAGAATGGACTAGTTGGATCTCCTTGCAGTCCAAGGGATTCTCAAGAGTCTTCTCCAACACCACAGTTCAAAAGCATCAATTCTTCAGCGCTCAGCTTTCTTCACAGTCCAACTCTCATATCCATACATGACCACTGGAAAAACCATAGCCTTGACTAGACAGACATTTGTTGGCAAAGTAATGTCTCTGCTTTTCAATATGCTATCTAGGTTGGTCATAACTTTTCTTCCAAGGAGTAAGCGTCGTTTAATTTCATGGCTGCAGTCACCATCTGCAGTGATTCTGGAGCCCAAAAAAATAAAGTCTGGCACTGTTTCCACTGTTTCCCTATCTATTTCCCATAAAGTGATGGGACCGGATGCCATGATCTTCGTTTTCTGAGTGTTGAACTTTAAGCCAACCTTTTCACTCTCCTCTTTCATTTTCATCAAGAGGCTCTTTAGTTCCTCTTCACTTTCTGCCATAAGGGTGGTGTCATCTGCATATCTGAGGTTATTGATATTTCTTCTGGCAATCTTGATTCCAGCTTGTGCTTCTTCCAGTCCAGCATTTCTCATGATGTACTCTGCATAATTAGTACAATAAAAATTAGACTGTGAAAGGTTAAAGATGTATATTGTAATTGCAAGTAAAGAAAAAAAGCAAGGATATATAACAAAGAAGAATAATTAAATAGAATTATAAGACATATCTAAGTAACCCAAAACAGAAAAGTTTAAAAAAAAAATCAGTGTATCAAAAAACAGATTGAGACAGAAACGTAACAATAAAAAAGTGGAGTTAAATCTAATCATATACCAATTTACATTAAAGTTTAATGGACTAAACACTTCAATTAACAGGCTGAGATTAAAAACATGAGTATTAAGAACATAACCCCCTTTTGTGCTTTCTCAGTCAGTTCAGTTCAGTTGCTCCGTTGTGTCCAACTCTTTGCCACCCTGTGGAGGGCAGCATGCCAGGCCTCCCTGTTACTCACCAACTCCCAGAGTTTACCCAAACATATGTCCATTGAGTCACTGATGCCATCCAACCTAAAATGGCGTAATTTGAATGTAAAAATACAGATGAGTTCATTTTAAATGGAAATAATTATACACATACACTTATATATAGATATAGATATACATATATAAAACATGCAAATAAGTATAAAAGATTAGTATAGAGATTTATACTAATGTAAAAATATGGAATTCAAGGCAAATAATTTAAAAAAGACAAGCCTTTAAATAATGGCAAAGGGTAAATTTATCAAGCAAAGAAAACAATCATAAGTGTATGTGGCCATAAAAGAAATGAAAAATATATAAGGAGGTTTTCAAGTCAAGGCAAGGTAGTATATTCTTGTTTTCTCCTCTTCATTGCTCAGTAGAGCAATAAAGACTAGAAAGAATTAAATAGGCAGTTAAAGTAGAACTAGCAAAGGAAGAGTGAGAAAAGCAATCTTTTTAGGAACCCAAGACTAGAGAAACGACATAGCAGCAGCAGATTTTATGAATCCTAACACAAGAGGGTGACCCAAGCCTGGCATTTCCCAATAACCAACCTGCAATAGAAGACTATTAAGGTAGGCTAGATAATCACATGGCCAGAGGAGTCTGACAGGTTACAGTCAGTGGGGTCGCAAGAGTCAGACACTACTTAGCGACTAAACCACAACCACCACTTTCTTCAACCAAATCGAACCTGAATGCTGACAGAAACTTCAGATGAATATGGCATCTCATGTCACAACTAGGATGTGACCCATGAAGTCTCTCTGTCCTTGTAGATTTGAGACTCCTTTCTCCCTGGGAAGCATTGGGATGAATGGATTATAGCAGCAAGAGATATAGTAATCCAATGCTCAGCCTACTAAGTCCCTTTGTCTCTATGACCTTGGGAATTTTAAACCACCAAGAAACAAAGGGTATTGATGCAGAACCTGAAAAATGACAATATTTGAACCCATGGCAACTGGCTTGGCCTGGGAAGCCTTTTTTATCTCTTGAGAGTCTGACACTACCTACTCCCACTGAAATAAACCAGGTGTCAATAGCAAAGATTCTACGAAAACAACTGGATTGGGAAGCTACATCATCCCCAAAGGTCTACAACCCTATCTACTCAAAAACACCAGGAAATTAGAAGGCACTCAAAAGAGAATCACAATACAAGAAATATCCCTGCAAGCACTCTCCTTCTCTAAATTACAGGACTTGTCCTACCATAAAAAGTTCAAACATTTTCCAAGAAAAAAATCTCAGAAGTGCTCACTTTTCCCATCTTGTCTGAGGTTCTACTGTTTCACAGGGATACCAATTTACCTGGGGTCAATGGCAAAGTTAAGCTGCCTCAAGAAATCCAGGCTAAGCACCCTCTTTATCACCAAAGGCCTGAGACATTCATTTCCTACCTAGAGACATAGTGCTGGGAAGTTAGCAATGGTCCCGAAATAAGATTCAAGAATGACTTAATATTAATACAATTGACAAAACCTCCAGCTACAGTAGAGAATAACCTACCAGACCACAAACCAAAAAATTCTGAACTTTAAAGATAAGAGAAAATGATGTAATGCCAACAGTGAGCTAAATCAGATGTTGGAATTATCTGACATATTTTAAATCTGACATCACAAAATGCTCAACCAAACATTAAAAATGATCTTGAAACAAATAGAAAAAAAATCTCAGGTAAAAAAAAATTATTAAAAAAAAAAAGATACAGAAGTTATAGAACCAAGAAACATAGTACCACAAACAAATAATACACTGAATAGACTCAGTAATACAGTGAAGATGACAGAGAATAGAATCATGAAATGTGGGGGTAAATCAATGTAATTCCCAGGGGAAAAAAAGTGAACTGAAAATATATGAATAGAACCTTAGAAACATATGGGACAATAAGCAAAGATCTCAAACTTGTATCATTAAAATCCCAGAGGAGAAGAAAAAGGGAGTATGGGATAAAAAACATTCAATGAAATAAAGATTGAAAACTTTTCCAAATAGGTTCAGTTCAGTCCAGTCCCTTAGTCGTGTCCGACTCTTTGTGACCCCATGAATTGCAGAAAGCCAGGCCTCCCTGTCCATCATCAAATCCCAGAGTTTTACACAAACTCATGTCCACTGAGTCGGTGACGCCATCCAGCCATCTCATCTTCTGTCATCCCCTTCTCCTCCTGCACTCAATCTTTCCCAGCATCAGGGTCTTTTCCAAGGAGTCAACTCTTCACATGAGGTGGCCAAAGTATTGGAGTTTCAGCTCTAACATCAGTCCTTCCAATGAACACCCAGGACTGATCTTTAGAATGGACTGGTTGGATCTCCTTTCAGTCCAAGGGACTCTCAAGAGTCTTCTCTAACACCACAGTTCAAAAGCATCAGTACTGGGATGACCCAGAGGGATGGAATGGGGAGGGAGGAGGGAGGAGGGTTCAGGATGGGGAACACATGTATACCTGTGGCGGATTCATTTTGATATTTGGCAAAACTAATACAGTTATGTAAAGTTTAAAAATAAAAAAAAAAAAAAAGAATCAAATTCCAACAACAACAGCAACAAAAAAAACAAAAGCATCAGTACTTCAACACTCAGCTTTCTTCAAAGTCCAACTCTCATATCCATACATGACCACAGGAAAAACCATAGCCTTGACTAGACGGACCTTTGTTGGCAAAGTAATGTCTCTGCTTTTGAATATGTTATCTAGGTTGGTCATAACTTTCCTCCAAGGACTAAGCATCTTTTAATTTTATGGCTGCAGTCACCATCTGCAGTGATTCTGTAGGCCCCCAAAAATAAAGTCTGATACTATTTCCACTGTTCCTCCATCTATTTCCCATGAAGTGATGGGACCAGATGCCATGATCTTCGTTTTCTGAATGTTGAGCTTTAAGTCAACTTTTTGATTCTCCTCTTTCACTTTCATCAAGAGGCTCTTTAGTTCCTCCTCACTTTCTGCAATAAGGGTGGTGTCCTCTGCATATGTGAGGTTATTGATATGTTTCCCAGCAATCTTGATTCCAGCTTGTGCTTCTTCCAGCCCAGCATTTCTCATGATGTACTCTGCATAGAAGTTAAACAAGCAGTGTGACATGATACAGCCTTGACATACTTCTTTTCCTATTTGGAATCAGTTTGTTGTTCCATGTCCAGTTCTAACTGTTGCTTCCTGACCTGCATACAGGTTTTTCAAGAGGCAAGTCAGGTGGTCTGGTATGCCCATCTCTTTCAGAATTTTCAAAATTTTATCGTGATCCACACAGTCAAAGGCTTTGGCATAGTCAATAAAGCAAAAATAGATGTTTTTCTGGAACTCTCTTGCTTTTTTGATGATCCAGTGGATGTTGGCAAGTTGATCTCTGGTTCCTCTGCCTTTTCTAAAACCAGCTTGAACATCTGGAATTTCATGGTTCATGTATTGCTGAAGCCTGGCTTGGAGAATTTGGGCATTACATTACTAGCATGTGAGATGAGTGCAATTTTGCAGTAGTTTGAGCATTCATGACCCAAGATGCAAGGGTCATGGTGGAGAGGTCTTACAGAATGTGGTCCACTGGAGAAGGGAATGGCAAACCACTTCAGTATTCTTGCCTTGAGAACCCCATGAACAGTATGAAAAGACAAAAAGATAGGATACTGAAAGAGGAACTCCCCAGGTCAGTAAGTGCCCAGTATGCTACTGGAGATCAGTGGAGAAATAACTTCAGAAAGAATGAAGGGATGGAACCGAAGCAAAAGCAACACCCAGTTGTGGATGGGACTAGTGATAGAAGCAAGGTCCAATGCTGTAAAGAGCAATATTGCATAGGAACCTGGAATGTTAGGTCCATGAATTAAGGCAAATTGGCAGTGGTCAAACAGGAGATGGCAAGAGTGAACGTCAATATTCAAGGAATCAGTGAACTAACATGCACTGGAATGGGTGAATTTAATTCAGATGACCATTACATCTACTACTGTGGGCAGGTATCCCTTAGAAGAAATGGAGTAGCCATCATGGTCAACAAAAGAGTCCAAAATGCAGTACTTGGATGCAATCTCAAAAACGACAGAATGAACTCTGTTCATTTCCAAGGTAAACCATTCAATATCACAGTAATCCAAGCCTATGCCCCAACCAGTAATGCTGAAGAAGCTGAAGTTGAACGGTTCTGAAAGGTTGTTTTTGAATCACGCAAAGACAGCAGGATTCTTGGCCCCCAGAGGAGAAGAATTCAATCCGAGGCTAGAGACGAGGCTTGATTGCTCAGAGCTTTTGTGTAATAAAGTTTTATTAAAGTATAAAGGAGATAGAGAAAGCTTCTGACATAGGCATCATAAGGGGGCAGAAAGAGTACCTCTCTGCTAGTCTTCAGCTGGGTGTTATATAGTCACTAGCAGTCTGTTAATGAAAGAAAGGAATGTCTTAAAACTCAGAATGGCACCAGGCCCCTCACCCATAAGATGCATTTTGGGATAATCTTGGCACCAAATGGTTTATCCTGGGCCATAAAATGATTAACTTGAATCTTGAAGAAGGGCAGACCACCATACAAATAGTTTCATTTACATAGATTAGGGGAACAATATCTGAGTATAACATACTGGTTTGTCAAGTAGGTTCTGAGCTAAGAGGCAGAACCCACTTGAAGACAGAGTTTGGGGGTAAATTCATAGTACATTAGCATAGCTTAAGACAAACATTTCCATAAGAAAAAGGCATTGGTTATCTCTAGGTTTGAGAATAGTTAACTTCAGGTGAAACCAGGTGTCATTATGGCAACACAGTATTTTAAGAAAACCTCCTTTTAAATTTGTATAGAGAAGGAAAAAATATCCCTAGTTTGTTTCCTCCTGCCGCTTAAGAGAGATAAAAATGTCTGATACTTGCAGGCTATTTCCTCCGTTTGGAGACCCCTGGCCTTCCTGCCTGTTACCCTCTCAGTTCTATGAAGACCTACAAGACCTTTTAGAACTAACACCCCCCAAAAAATGTCTTGTTCATTATAGGGGACTGGAATGCAAAAGTAGGAAGTCAAGAAACACCTGGAGTAACAGGCAAATTTGGCCTTGGAGTACAGAATGAAGCAGGGCAAAGGCTAATAGAGTTTTGCCAAGAGAAAGCACTGGTCATAGGAAACACCCTCTTCCAACAGCACAAGAGAAGACTACACATGGACATCACCAGATGGTCAACACCGAAATCAGAGTGATTATATTCTTTGCAGCCAAAGATGGAGAAGCTCTATACAGTCAGCAAAAACAAGACTGGGAACTGACTGTGGCTCAGATCATGAACTCCTTATTGCCAAATTCAGACTTAAATTGAAGAAAGTCGGGAAAACCACTAGACCATTCAGGTATAACCTAAATCAAATCCCTTATGATTATACAGTGGAAATGAGAAATAGATATAAGGGCCTAGATCTGATAGAGAGAGTGCCTGATGAACTATGGAATGAGGTTCGTGACATTGTACAGTAGACAGGGATCAAGACCATCCCCATGGAAAAGAAATGCAAAAAACCAAAATGGCTGTCTGAGGAGGCCTTACAAATAGCTGTGAAAAGAAGAGAAGCAAAAAGCAAAGGAGAAAAGGAAAGATATAAGCATCTGAATGCAGAGTTCCAAAGAATAGCAAGGAGAGATAAGAAAGCCTTCTTCAGTGATCAATGCAAAGAAATAGAGGAAAACGACAGAATGGGAAAGACTAGAGATCTCTTCAAGAAAATTAGAGATACCAAAGGAACATTTCATGCAAAGATGGGCTCAATAAAGGACAGAAATGGTATGGACCTAACAGAAGCAGAAGATATTAAGAAGAGGTGGCAAGAATACACAGATGAACTGTACAAAAAAGATCTTCATGACCAAGATAATCACAATGGTGTGATCACTAACCTAGAGTCAGACATCCTGGAATGTAAAGTCAAGTGGGCCTTAGAAAGCATCACTATGAACAAAGCTAGTGGAGGTGATGGAATTCCAGTGGAGCTATTTCAAATCCTTTAAGATGATGCTGTGAAAGTGCTGCACTCAATATGCCAGCAAATTTGGAAAACTCAGCAGTGACCACAGGACTGGAAAAGATCAGTTTTCATTCCAATCCCAAAGAAAGGCAATGCAAAGAATGCTCCAAATAGGTAAAAGATACAAAATACATATTCAAGAAACTAAATGTACTCCAAACAGGATAAACCTAAAAGAATACACATTCAGATACATCATAGTTAGATTTCTGAAAAATAAAGACAAAAATAATAGCATAAGCCATCAGGTAAAAACAGCCCACTGCCATAGGGGAACACCAATTTGAACGATGACAGGTTTCTCCTATGAAACAGTGGTTAGAAAAAAAGTGGCATATTTTTAAAGTGTTAAAATAATTATCAACTGTAAATTCTGTATCTGGGAAAATTATCCTTCAAACATGAAGGGGAAATATGTTACTACTGAAAGAAAACGTAAAAAAAAAAAAAATTCTGATGATCAAGCCTTCCCTTAAAGAATGGATAAGCAAAGTTGTTCAAACAGGAAACAATAAAAGCAGGAATACCGCAGAATCAGGAAGGAAGGCATAAGAATCAAAAGCAGAGACATTGTTATATATGCAGTGAGTATTCTTCTTTGTTAGTTTTATAAATTATATTTGATTATTGAAGTGAAGAGTTTAACACTAACTTATGTTCAAGAAAATATATCTGAAACTGTGAAAGTTAAAGAGGAATTTAAATGGAAATGAGGTTTCCATACTTGAAGTGAGTTGTTGTTAACACCAGTAGACTATGGTGAGTCACAGTAATACCTAGACTAACCACTATAAAAGGTAGATAAAGTGATATACTCACAGTACTAAAAAAAAGAAAAAAGAAGAAGAAGAAGAAGAAGGAAAGAAAAAAATCATGAAGAAATTCTAAAAGATGCTCCAGTAACCAACAGAAAAAAAAAAAGAGTCAAGAGAGAGAAAGGGAAAAGAAAACAAATAATGAAAACTTTGACATTAAAATGTGAAAACTTTAGTTTTGACAAGTCAATAATTACATATATATGGAATATGCATGAGTGCTAAGTCACTTCAGTCATGTCCGACCCTTTGTTAAAAGGCACAGATTGGCATAGTGAATAAAAAGCATGATCCACCATATTCTGTTTATATAATTCACTGCAAATTTATTAAAATATTAGATAACTGATTTTAACAACATATAGAAAGAATTACACACCACGAACAATTCGCATTTGTTTCAGGTATGCAAGGCTATTTCAGCATTTTTATATTAATCAATAGAAGTCACCCTAATGACAGCTAAAGAAGAAAAAAAATAACACTATCAATTGATGCAGAAAATATATGTGTCATTCCATATATAAGAAATGTATAAGTTATACATGATTTAAAAGCTTAGAAAATTATTAATAGGATTAGAAGGAAATTATTTCAACATAATAAAAGTATCTCTAAAAGCAGACTGCTAACATCATAATGAATGTAAAAGACTGAAACCTTTCTCTGTAAGATCAAGAACAAGTCAAAGATGTCTTATCACTTTGGTCTCTGTACTGAAAACTCTAGCCACTGCAGTAAGGAAGTATAAAGACATAAAAGGCAAAAGTTAGAAAGGATGAAATAAAACCGTCCCTATTTTCAGATGACATAACTGCATTTCTAGAAAATTTCAAGGATATACCTAAAAGTAATACACTAGTATATGTAAGTATATTTTAATAATAAAAAATAAAATCAGTCCAGCAAGTTTGAAGAATAAAGATCATCAAACAAAAATCAGTCATGTTTCCAACTACTAAAAATGAGCATATGGATACTGAATAAAAACACAGTGTTTTGTACAATGACTCTAAAGAAATACAATTAGATGTAAAATTAAAAGACCTAAATAAATGCATAGACATATCATGTTCATGGATTGAAATAATCAACATATAAAGATGTCAATCTCTCCAAACTAATTTATAAGTTTAATACAATAAAATTTCTATTCAAATACCACGAGTTACTTTGTTTATTGGTTTTGTAGTTTTGCTGGTTTTTTGGACATAGGCATTATTCAAAACCTTATATGGGACAGTAGAGTCTTAGCATAGTTGAAAAAACCTTGAAAAGGAAGAATAAACTGGGTGATATCACTCTATCGATATTACGTCTTTCAGTGTAGCTGCAGCAATCAAGACTGTAACACAGCAGATTAAACAGAGAACAGAGAAAGAGATTAAACACAAAACACGAATATGTCCAACTAATTTTTGACAAGGGTGCAAAATTATTTAAGGGAGGAAGGATAGATTTTTGTGTATCCAGGGAGCAAGTGGACATCTATAGGTAAAAATATGAAATGCAAATATAACACCTTATATGGAAATTAGTAAAAATTAAATCACAGACTTAAATGTAAAATGTGAAACAATAAAAATTTAGGAAAAGCATAGGGAACTATTTAGGTTAATGGTTGGTCAAATAGTTCTTAGACTTGACACCAAAATCATGATCTACAAAAAAATATTAATTGAACCTCATCAAACTGAAAAACTTTTGCTATGTAAAAGACACCACAGATAAGATCAAAAGCAAGATACAGACCAGGGGAAAATATTTACAAACCACCTATCCTATAGAAGACTAGTACCTGCAATATATAAAGAAAAACAAACCTCAAACTTAAAAGAAAATCTTGTTACAATGGGCAAAAGGCATGAAAAACTATTCCACATATCTATCCTTAAGAATTAACACTGAAAACTAGAAACTATATTGATTCCTGTAGACTGAAAAACAACTCTGATCAAATAAACACATAGCGACAGATGAACTTAAACTTTGTTTTGCCCTGCATTTTAAATCTCAGTGTTCTTTTATTCTTATAAGTGAAATAGAAAATTCAGAGTCTCACCTCGTTTATATTTTAAACATGGAAATATATTTTAGTTGCTGCTGTATTCAGTTCAGTTCAGTCACTCAGTCGTGTCCGACTCTTTGCGACCCCATGAATTGCAGCACACCAGGCCTCCCTGTCCATCACCAATTCCCGGAGTTCACTCAAACTCACATCCATCGAGTTGGTGATGCCATCCAGTCATCTCATTCTCTCATCCCCTTCTCCTCCTGCCCCCAATCCCTCCCAGCATCAGAGTATTCTCCAATGAGTCAACACTTCGCGTGAGGTGGCCAAAGTATTGGAGTTTAAGCTTTAGCATCAGTCCTTCCAAAGAACACCCAGGACTGATCTCCTTTAGAATGGACTGGTTGGATCTCCTTGCAGTCCAAGGGACTCTCAAGAGTCTTTTCCAACACCACAGTTCAAAACCATCAATTCTTCAGTGCTCAGCTTTCTTCACAGTCCAACTCTCATATCCATACATGACCACTGGAAAAACCATAGCCTTGACTAGATGGACCTTTGTTGGCAAAGTAATGTCTCTGCTTTTGAATATGCTATCTAGGTTGGTCATAACTTTCCTTCAAAGGAGTAAGCGTCTTCTAATTTCATGGCTGCAGTCACCATCTGCAGTGATTTTGGAGCCAAAAAAAAAAAAAAAAAAAAAGTCTGACACTGTTTCCACATCTATTTCCCATGAAATGATGGGACCAGATTCCATGGTCTTAGTTTTCTGAATGTTGAGCTTTAAGCCAACTTCTTGACTCTCTTTCACTTTCATCAAGAGGCTTTTCAGTTCATCTTCACTTTCTGCCATAAGAGTGGTGTCATCTGCATATCTGAGGTTATTGATATTTCTGCCCGCAATCTTGATTCCAGCTTGTGTTTCTTCCAGCCCAATGTTTCTCATGATGTACTATGCATAGAAGTTAAATAAGCAGGTGACAGTATACAGGCTTGACGTGCTCCTTTTCCTATTTGGAACCAGTCTGTTGTTCCATGTCCAGTTCTAACTGTTGCTTCCTGACCTGCATACAGGTTTCTCAAGAGGCAGGTCAGGTGGTCTGGTATTCCCATCTCTTTCAGAATTTTCAAGAGTTTGTTGTGGTCCACACAGTATAGATCACATTAATTAGGGAGATGGTAAATTTTATCTTTTAATAGATACAATAGCTTCTAACATCTTTCCTGACACTCTTCTATTCAAACTGGAATCTTGATTACACCCTCTTATTTGCTTTTTAAATATATAATTGTGCTGCAAAGAGTAATGTAGTAAGCAAAGATTAATTCCCTTTTTATTATTCAGAGTCGTGTGTAGTATGATTCCTGTGTTGGAAAAAGGCCCAGGAACACATATCTTTTCCATTACATTACACTTTTATTACAAGTATTTTTAGCACTCAGAACATTTTTATTTATGGCTTTAGAAATAAAATATGAAGTTTAATTTTCCTGATTACAGAGGTAACATATGAATGTTTAGAAAATGTAAAAATGAGTAAAGAATAAAATTTAAATAGCTTTCCCCCCACCTCTAAGGGGTCCTTACTATTGTTTTCATAGTGAATTAATTACTGATAAAGGCAAAAGATTAACAAGGACAAATGACTACACTGTATAGATGAGATAATAAGATGAGGGCATGGTGGGTGGTGTTTTTGCTTTACATTGCAGTTAGTATTGTCAAAATGCACTTTAAAAAACCTCTCCATTTAGAGGTGACTCAGTTATTACTTTGTATTCCCATTAATTAGCAAACTTGCTTAGAATAAAATGTTGATATGCAATTTGTCATTCGTCCTGATGCATCCAATTATCACTTTTACCATAAAGTCATTAATAATTATGTCATATTCTTATGATTATGATTGGTGATTCAATCAATTGTTTTTAAATGTTAAATTAATTTTCAAAAATATTTATTTTATGGTTGTAAATGTGTTCTATACTTCTCTATTTTTATAATGATATCAATTACCAACTGCAGCATACAACTCCTGTTTTTGAAGCTGAGAAGAGATTAGGTTCATAACAATTATTTCTTTGTTGTATTAGGTTTGTTTAGGTATTCTTTTGCTTTTTTGTATTTTTTCTGTTATTTTTTCAAATTCATCCCATTTTTCACTTTGCTTTTGATTTTAAGACCATAGCTAGGTAATTTTTATAATACCCAAGAAATGTTTCAAAATTACTTAAAACTGAGGTTATAAGCCACAGAATCCTAGAAAGTTAAGCAACTTAGAAATATCCAAGAATAGTGATTCTAAAATTTCTTAATTATGCAAAAGTTAAAAAAATATAAACAGATTAATATTTTATTGGTACACTTGATATAGCAAATATATTGCCCTAAAACAAGTGCTTAGGTTTTTTGATACTATTTATGAAGCAAAATGTGCTACGTCCAAGGGTTCACATTTTTCTAAATCTGAAGGTAATGAGATTTGATATTTGGAGGTCAACCTATTCAATTATTGTTGGTGATGAAATACTGATACTCATTATACTCTTTGGGAAAATCTTAACTAACTTTCATAGGTTTATCACTATCAATGTCAAAATTATGTTGGTAATTTTAACAAGCTTTCACTATTGATAGTCTATAAATATTGCATATTTTTACTTTGGAAACATACTTTTCTAAATTCTGATAAGATTTACATATATTTGCATTTAATTATTATTTTTATTATCTTAGTGAACATTATTTAACAATATCATACTAATATAGTAGCAATATGCTACTGCTGCTACTGCTAAGTCGCATCAGTCGTGTCTGACTCTGTGCGACCCCATAGACGACGGCCCACCAGGCTCCCCCGTCCCTGGGATTCTCCAGGCAAGAACACTGGAGTGGGTTGCCATTTCCTTCTCCAATGCATACAAGTTAACAGTGAAAGTGAAGTCGCTCAGTCATGTCCAACTCTTAGTGACCCCATGGACTACAGCCCACCAGGCTCCATCCATGGGATTTTCCAGGCAAGAGTAGTGGAGTGGGGTGCCATTGCCTTCTCCAATATGCTACTACTTGAGTTTAAAATGATCTCTTTCTGAAATGAGTCCTTCTAACATGTAGATTGGGTTAAAAAGGTAAATAGTATTTATTTGATATGTTTGGAAAAATCATATATATATGCAAACCAGTTTAATTTTATTGATGAAGTTGACTGGATCAACTTCTAAATTTTATTTACCAGTGGACCATGAAAGATAACCAAACAGCCTGGGATTTAGGGAAGTTAAGTAGATATTTGGGTAACAAATATATTAGCATGCCTGTTCCAAAATAGATAACTGAATCATTATCATCTGCAAAGTCACTGTACAATTAATTGTTTTGAATATAGTCAATTATTAAAATCTTGACATACTTTTGACTCAAAATGGACCTCGCAACATGATTAATTTGATTATGGCCTAACTTTCCACCTAGTGTACTATGGGCATAAGTTTATCTACTAACATATATTTTACTTGTTCTCTTTCTCCTTTCTATCTTAATGTAATGTGTGCATGCTCAGTTGTGTCTGACTCTTTGTTGAGACCCCGTGGACTATAACCCATCAGGTTCCTGTTTATGGAATTTTCCAGGCAAGAATACTGGAGTGGGTTGCCTTTTCATCCTCCAGGGGATCTTCTCAAATCAGGGATCAAACCTGCATTTCCTATGTCTCCTGCACTGGAAGGTGAATTCTTTACCACTGTGCCAGCTGGGAAGCCCAATGTCATGTTACCTGAACTCAATGTTTAATTCTGAGCAGATTGATTAAACTAAAAGGCACTTTAATATGACATGAATTCTATGTCCTCCTCCTCCCCAAACCCCCACCAACACAGAGGAAGGAAGGAAAGCAAGCAGACAGGCAGGAAAAAAAGAGCAGCCGGTGTGCTAAGGAAAAGTTGAGATATTTGTTTAAGAACTTTGCAATCTGTATGAATTACTTATTCCAAAGTTTTCTTTGTAGCTGATTTCATAGGATTGTTGGAGTATAATCTAGGAATACTGTTGGGGGGCGGGAAGACATCACTCTGAAATGTTTACCTTTTGTATTTCACAAAATAACATAAAACTGTTCCTTAGTACTGTTCTGATACTCTGCACATTTTCTAGTAAACATTTAGGTGCAATGTTATCTTCACAATTAAGATGCAAATATAAATATATCTTTGTAAGCTCTGAGCATAGTGAACACTCAATTCTATTTGTACCTCTTTTTAATTGCCACAAATGTTATTATTTATTAACAGTGATAAAATGAACCATCTTTTTAATCTCATTACTTTAACTATTCCAACAGATGATTTGTGACATCTAAGATAGTGACTACATAATTTTACTGACATTAACCAGAAGAATCCATGATTAAAATATAATTACATTAGCAAAATTGTAAGATTATATCAGTAAGAATATCATATTATTTAGAGTACTATCCTAGGGGGCAGGAGTCCTGTATGACTCTCTGCGACCTCTTGGACAGGAGCCCACCAGGCTCCTCTGTCCATGGGGTTTTCCAGGAAAGATTACTGGAGTTGGTTGTTATTTCCTATTCCAGGGGCTCTTCCTGGCCCAGAGATGGAACCTGCATCTTCAACATTGGCAGGCAGACAATTTACCACTGTGCCACCTGGGACGCTGGAATGACTGACATCAGTTCAGTTCAGTTCAGTTCAGTCGCTCAGTCGTGTCCGACTCTTTGCGACCCCATGAATCTTAGATTGAAGAATGAGCTGACAAATTTCAATATCTTGCTAAGTCTCCCCAACCTGTATTTTTGCCATGATCAACAAAGGCAACCACACGTTTTAAGAGCCAGAAAAATTTGCCACAGCCTCAAAAGTTTGCATGGAGAAAAAGTTTGCTTTGGGGAAACAATTTTACTTCTCAAGTTGGTAACACTGATTTATCTTATCATATTAAGGAAGAAATATTATAGGAAACACCATAAAAATCTTAATATTATCCAATATCCAAACAAAAGAGTTTTTAATGTTTAGGTAATTAGAAATCATACATTAGCCCTCTTCACTTTTCTATGAAAAAAGTCTCTGTAAATGAAACATCACTTTTTATCTGAAATAGTATGATTTTTAGAGTTAGAAAATTCTGGGCTCCCATTTTTACTATTTACTAGTTTGATGGTATTGGACATCTACTGAATCTCTTCAAGCCTCAGCTTTCTCACCTGTAACATTTAATTTTATTGGATGTTGTGAATATAAGCTAACACAATATATGTTATAGGACAAAGAAAACTTGAGAATGACTAGCTGCTAATTAATGCATTTTTTAAATTTAGGTGAGGGCCTGTAATTAGGATTTTGAAGCTATGGGACATGGGCGTAGAAAATGTACACTCTCCCACTTTCAGTTCATTACAATAAATTTTTCATGTAACTCCCTCCCTTTTTCCCCCTTTTCTTGGTACAGGAAAACTTTGTTGAAAATGGCAAATTTCTTGTCAGTTTGGGTACCTAAATGACTAACTTGTGTGCGTGTATGCCTGCTCACTCCTGTATGACTCTCTGTGACCCCTTGGACAGGATCCCACCAGGCTCCTCTGTCCATGGGGTTTTCCAGGAAAGATTACTGGAGTTGGCTGTTATTTCCTACTCCAGGGGATCTTCCTGGCCCAGAGATGGAACCTGCATTTTCAACATTGGCAGGCAGACACTTTACCACTGTGCCACCTGGGAAGCTGGAATGACTGACATCAGTTCAGTTCAGTCGCTCAGGTGTGTCCGACTCTTTGCAACCCCGTGAATCGCAGCATGCCAGGCCTCTCTGTCCATCAACAACTCCCAGAGTTCACCCAGACTCACGTCCATTGAATCAGTGATGCCATCCAGCCATCTCATCCTCTGTCGTCCCCTTCTCCTCCTGCCCCCAATCCCTCCCAGCATCAGAGTCTTCTCCAATGAGTCAAGTCTTCACATGAGGTGGCCAAAGGACTGGAGTTTCAGCTTTAGCATCATTCCTTCCAAAGAAATCCCAGGGCTGATCTCCTTCAGAATGGACTGGTTGGATCTCCTTGCAGTCCAAGGGACTCTCAAGAGTCTTCTCCAACACCACAGTTCAAAAGCATCAATTCTTTGGTGCTCAGCCTTCTTCACAGTCCAACTCTCACATCCATACATGACCACAGGAAAAACCATAGCCTTGACTAGACGGACCTTTGTTGGCAAAGTAATGTCTCTGTTTTTGAATATGCTATCTAGGTTGGTCATAACTTTCCTTCCAAGGAGTAAGCATCTTTTAATATCATGGCTGTAGTCACCATCTGTAGTGATTTTGGAGCCCCAAAATAAAGTCTGACACTGTTTCCACTGTTTCCCCATCTATTTCCCATGAAGTGATGGAACCGGATGCCATGATCTTCGTTTTCTGAAAGTTGAGCTTTAAGCCAACTCTCTCACTCTCCACTTTCACTTCCATAAAGAGGCTTTTGAGTTCCTCTTCACTTTCTGCCATAAGGGTGGTATCATCTGCATATCTGAGGTGATTGATATTTCTCCCGGCAATCTTGATTCCAGCTTGTGTTTCTTCCAGTCCAGCGTTTCTCATGATGTACTCTGCATATAACTTAAATAAGCAGGGTGACAATATACAGCCTTGACATACTCCTTTTCCTATTTGGAACCAGTCTGTTGTCTATGTCCAGTTCAAGCTGTTGCTTCCTGACCTGCATACAAATTTCTCAAGAGACAGATCAGGTGGTCTGGTATTCCCATCTCTTTCAGAATTTTCCACAGTTTATTGTGCTCCATACAGTCAAAGGCTTGGCTTTGGCATAGTCAATAAAGCAGAAATAGATGTTTTTCTGGAACTCTCTTGCTTTTTCCATGATCCAGCAGATGTTGGCAATTTGGTCTCTGGTTCCTCTGCCTTTTCTAAAACCAGCTTGAACATCAGGAAGTTCACAGTTCACATATTGCTGAAGCCTGGTTTGGAGAATTTTGAGCATTACTTTACTAGCGTGTGAGATGAGTGCTATTGTGGGGTAGTTTGAGCATTCTTTGGCACTGCCTTTCTTTGGGATGGGAATGAAAACTGACCTTTTCCAGTCCTGTGGCCACTGCTGAGTTTTCCAAATTTGCTGGCATATTGAGTGCAGCACTTTCACAGCATCATCTTTCAGGATTTGAAATAGCTCAACTGGAATTCCATCACCTCCACTAGCTTTGTTTGTATGCACAGTCAAAAACTCAGACTTTACTGGGAGAGAAATAAACTTTGATTTCTTTTTAAACTACTGTTTTCAAAATTTCCTGTTATTTTACCAGCATTAGCTTAACTTACAAGGATCTGAACATTACTGGTTGCTCTCCAGTAAGAAAGAAGAGAAAAATATATATTTTAAATATACAGAGAGTCTATACAAACGTATAAACAAGGCACTCACTATAAATACAAAGTTATTCACCATGTTGGCTCTTTTTGCACAAATATCACCAAAACATAATCCAGTAGAAAAGACTACCCGCTGGTTTATATTATACATGCCAAAGCTCAGATCCCATGGGCATTACATTTATATGACATTTTCCCCTGATTATAGGATCAAAGTCTCGCTCTAATGCTTTAACTTCAAAAGAACTTTTTGGTACCAAAGACCAAAGACTATTTGTAAAGAGCAAAGAATATTTGGCTGTTGAATAGGTATGTCAAAAAGAGAGATGTCTGAAACTTAGAATTTTCATTTACCTGATACTTTACATTTTTAAATAGCCTATAATTCCAGACATTTATTCATTTAACTGCCCAAATTAAATGCAATTATGATAAATATTGTTAGGAAATCATAGATACCAAATTGAGTATCAGATTGTAACAAGGAAATATGCATGTATACACAGGTACACACACATATAGATACATAGAACATAAAACTTACTATCTGAACCATTTTTAAATGTAGAGCTCAGTGGTGTTAAAGATATTCACATTGCTGTGTGACCATCATCACCATCCTTCTCCAGAAAGATTTTCATTTTGCAAAACAGAAACTCTGAAGGAATAAATAAATCCCCATGACTCTATCCCGTCAACCCTGGAAAACACCATTCTATTTTCTCTCTTCATTAGTATTATTTTTTAATCTCTTTCCCCCTATATCTCAGCCTCTGGTAACCACTATTCTGATTTCTGTTACTATGTTAAGTTTTATTGTATTTAATTTTTTAAAATATTCCACGTATTAGTATGATTGTACAATCTTTGTTTTTTTATGTCTTGTTTATTTCACTTAGCATAATGTGCTCCAAATTCATCCATGTTGTTGGAAATGTTAGGAATTGCTTCTTTTTAAAGCTTGAATAATAGCTTATATATATATATATATGAAGTGAAGTGAAGTCCCTCAGTCATGCCTGACTCTTTGCGACCCATGAACTGCAGCTTACTCCTCTCCTCCGCCCATGGGATTTTCCAGGCAAGAGTACTAGAGTGGGGTGCCATTTCCTTCTCATATATGTATATATATATATACCCTATATTTTCTTTATCCATTCACCAATGGACACAAGCTTGTTTTCATATTTTGGCTACTGAGAATAAGACTGTAATGAACATGGAGGTATAGTTATCTTTTCAAGTTAGTGTTTATTTCCTTTGGATAAATATCTGGAAGTGAAATTTTTGGATCAATTCTGTTTTTTATTTCTTAAGGAACTTCTATACTGTTTTCCATAGTGGTTGTACCAAGTTACATTCCTATCAACAGTATGCAAGGATCCTCTTTTCTCCATATCCTTATGAACACTTATTATCTCTTGCTTTTTGAGAACAGCTGTGTCAACAGGTATGAAGTGATAACTCATTTTGTTTCTTATTTGCATTTCCCTGATGATTAGTGATGTTGAACATGTTTTCATATACCTGTTGGCAATTTTATCTCCTCTTTAAAAAAATGACTTTATTTTTTTCTTTTTATTTTTTAACTTTACAATATTGTATTGGTTTTGCCATATATCAACATGAATCCGCCACAGGTATACACGTGTTCCCCATCCTGAACCCTCCTCCCTCCTCCCTCCTAGTACCATCCCTCTGGGTCATCCCAGTGCACCAGCCCCAAGCATCCAGTATCGTGCATCGAACCTGGACTGGCGACTCGTTTCATATATGATATTATACATGTTTCAAGGCCATTCTCCTAAATCATCCCACCCTCTCCCTCTCCCACAGAGTCCAGAAGACCGTTCTATACATCAGTGTCACCAATGCAGTATACTAACGCATAATATGGAATTTAGAAAGATGGTAACAACAACCCTGTATATGAGACAGCAAAAGAGACACTGATGTAAAAAATTACTTCAAAAACAGCCTATTTGTTTTATGTGGTCCTTGTGAGTGAAAGTGAAAGTGTTGGTTGCTCAATTGTGTTCGACTCTTTGTGACCCTATGGACTGTAGCTTGCCAGGTGTCTCTGTCCATGGGATTCTCCAGGCAAGAATACAGGAATGGGTTGCCATGTCCTTCTTCAGGGGATCTTCCCAATCCAGGGATTGAACATGGGTCTCCTGAATTGCAGGCAGACTCTTGTGGTCACTGGGGACTCAACAATGCCAGGCTCCATTGGCCTTGACGCTAGGGGATTTAGGAGCCAGTTCCTCAGGTGGCACTCATAAAAGTCAGGGGCTAATATTCCAGGGAGATGCTGCTGCTGCTGCTGCTGCTAAGTCACGTCAGTCGTGTTCAACTCTGTGCGACCACATAGATGGCAGCCCACCAGGCTCCGCCGACCCTGGGATTCTCCAGGCAAAAGTACTGGAGTGGGTTGCCATTGCCTTCTCCAATGCATGAAAGTGAAGTTGCTCAGTCGTGCCCGACTCTTGGCGACCCCATGGACTGCAGCCTACCAGGCTCCTCTGCCCATGAGATTTTCCAGGCAAGAGTACTGGAGTGGGGTGCCATTGCCTTCTCCAGGGAGATGCTGAGGGTTAGAAATTCTCTCTTGATACTCTGGCACTGTCCCAGGGGTGGGATTTATGGCCAGAGTAAGTCTCATCTTTTCTTACCTGTTTAAATATGGGTATTTTCTCAGTTGCCCAATGTATAGGAGTCACACAAGTAGTTTCTGGACTTTTTCTCAGATAGTTCTGATCTATAAATATATTTGGTGAGTCCATGGAGGAGAGAGCATCAGTAGTAGTCTCCTATTCCACCATTTTGCTGATGTTTCTATATATGGATTTTTATAAAAGTGTTTTTCTCTCAGTTTGGAAGGAAAATGATAAAATAGTACCATAGGAAGCCATCTATCAGTGACTCAGGCTAAGTGGTGATACTCTGGTAATTCAAGGTTATTGGTCTAGAATCTCATAGAAGACAGATTTAGTTAGTTGGATCCTGTCAGGATTCTTACATTCCAGCTCTACATAAGTTACTTAAAATAGTAACCCTCCACCTTTTCTTTCCACTTGATTTATAAGGAAAAGTTTTTTTTTCTTTTATTTTTTTATTGAAGGATAATTGCTTTACAGAATTAGTTGTTTTCTATCAAATCTCAACATGAATCAGCCTTAGGCATACATATATCTCCTCCCTTTTGAATCTCCCTCCCATCTCCCACCCCATCTCACCCCTCTAGATTGATACAGAGCCCCTGTTTGAGTTTCCTGAGCCAAACAGCAAATCCCCATTGGCTATCAATTTTACATATGGGAATGTAAGTTTCCATGTTACTCTTTCCATATATCTCACCCTCTCCTGCCCTCTCCCCATGTCCATAAGTCTATTCTCTATGTCTGTTTCTCCATTGCTGCCCTGTAAATAAATTCTTCAGTACCATTTTTCTAGATTCTGTATATATGCATTAGAACATGACATTTATCTTTCTCTTTCTGACTCACTTCACCCTGCATAATAGGTTCTAGGTTTATCCACCTCATCAGAACTAACTCAAATGTGTTCCTTTTTATGGCTGAGTAATATTCCATTGTGTATATGTATCCAAACTTCTTTATCGATTCATTTGGCGATGGTCATCTTACACCAGTCAGAATGGCCATCATAAATAAGTCTACAAACAATAAATTCTGGATAGGGTTGTGGAGAAAAGGGAATGCTCTTGCACTGTTGGTGGGAGTGTAAACTGATACAGCCCCTATGGAAGATGGTATGGAGATTCCTTAAAAAACTAGGAATAAAACCACCATATGACCCAGCAATCCCACTCGTAGGTATATACCCTGAGGAAACCAAAATTGAAAAAGACACATGTATCCCATTGTTCATTGCAGCACTGTTTACAATAGCTAGAACATGGAAGCAACCTAGATTTATAAGGAAAATTTTTATACATCCTAATTTCCAAAACTCAAAACTATATAACTCAATATTTAAGGAGGTTATCAAGATGTTGGTAATGTTTTATGACTTTCATATAACTCTAACTTGATCAAAGTTGATAAATGCTTCTTTAAAATGACAGGAAAATGTTTTTTGTGAGATTGTTGTACATTATACCTAGAAAGTAAAAATAAAGAGATGAAGGACATCCTATTCTAGAAAGGAGGCATAGACAATTTTTTTTCCTATCCTTCTAAGTATAGCTAAGAAACATAAACATAATACATAAAACAAATAAAAGATGTCTCTAAAATATGGAGAAAAGAAAAATTGACTAGGGTCCCCAGGTTCCCCAGGTTTAAAATTCCCCAGGAATAAAATGAGTATTTTGGGTTCTGTTTTTACTATATATAACCTAGACTTGGACCTGAGGAATCTGACAACTTGAAAATGCCAACAAATAAATGGACAAATGAGAAATAAATTAACCCACAAGTATAGCTAGAGACTTCATACTTCTCACTCAACAAAAGATACAGCAACTAGACAGAGAATTGGTAAAAATATGAAAGAACTTAACATTACCAACTTATCAACCAATGGAACTGAATTAATATTTTTATAACATCCCAGTCAGTGACAGCAAAATACACATTCTTTTCAAGTGTTTACAGAACATATACCAAGATAGACCATATCTTAGACAAGAAATCAAATCTAAACAAATTTACAATAGTGAAGTCACATGCCATGTTTTCTCCACGGTGTAATAAAACTAGAAATTAGTTACAGAAAGATAAAAGGATAAAACTTCTAACACTTGGAAACTATACATCACACTTCTAAGCAATCCATGCATCAAAAAGGAACTATCAAGAGAAAATTTTAAATATACTTAAATAAATGACAGGTAAAATGCAATACATCAAAATTTGTGTGACACAGCTAAAGCAATTTTGCAAAGGAAATTTATAGCCATAAGTGTACACCTCAGAATAGAGAAGTCTTAAATCAATAATCTAAGCTCCCACCTTAAGAACTTAAAAAATACAGAGCAAAATAGCCTCAACCCAGTAGAGGAAAGGAGGCAATAAGAGCACAAGTCAGCAACACTGAAAACAAAAAAAGCAATAGAGAAAAATCAATGAAACAACATTGAATAAACAACAAGCCCAATGCGTCTCATGAATACAGATGCAAAATTTCTTAATAAAGTATTATCAAATAGTAATCTGCATATATACATACAAAAATAAAATATAATATGACCAAGATAGAATTAATTCCAAGAATGCAAGGTTCATTCTATACACTAAATTTTAAAAATTGTAATCCACTATATTGACATGCTAAAAAATAAAACTCACACAGTTACATAAAACCATGCGGAAAAAGCATTTAATAAAATTCAACACAAATTCAAGTCATTGCTTTTGTAGGGGTGCAAAGTCTGGAGATAACCTGCTCTGCCGTCTTGCAGACCCTGCTAAGATTCTTTTAAATTCTATTTTCTAGCTATTTATTACTGATATTAAAAACAACAACTTTTTCAATATGCATTTAGTGTTTTGCTATCTTAGTAAACTATATTATCAATTATAAAATGTATTTGTTGATTCTGTTTTTCTACATATCAACAGATGAATTGTATGATTTGCAGATATTCCCACCTCTTACTTTGTTTTTGCTAATAAGTGACATGTTGTATTTATGTTTTGTTGATATTTTCCACCATACTTTTTATGTTTTTGCTTCCAAAAATTAGCTCTTTATTTTATTGAACACTTTCAGCATTTTTCCTCATCTGATTATACCTTTCATTCAATTTTTCTTTTATTTGTTGATTTTTATTTTAATGAAATGATTGCTTGTTTTGTAACTTTTAAATTTTGATTTCTAACCATCAATATTTAAATTTGTATGGACATTATGCTGCATCCAGCTGTGGCATTTCTTTTATTCCACTGTAGAGTGTATGGATTATAATATTTATTATTATATTGAAAGTATGTGAACTTCTGTATGACCACTCTTGGTGGAGTGATACTCATGGACAGCTGAAAACACTGCACTCTGTAGACTACATTATTACTTACATAAGTGTGGATGCATGTATTTATAATAAAGGATGCTGCTAAAATTAATACAATCTTATATGTATACTTATTTACAACCTATCTATAAAATTCTTAGAGAAATTAGTTATTCTTAAGTCTTGAGTAGTCTTAAGAATCAGTAAGTATAAGAGAGCCACTCTAATCCTTCTCATTGTCTCTCTGAAAGTAAGAAATAAATCTCTCCTGTGAGAGATGCACACCCATCTTCTGGAGCTGGAAGGGCACTCTTATCACCAGAGACAGGGAATCTGGTGTGGGAACCCTGTATGAACAAATCTTGTTATTCTGTAATTTACTACCCCAAGCCCAAATTCAATTTATATTCTTTGCTAATTGAGCATTCAAAATCTAAGCTTCTTCATTCTGTTAATTCCTCACAGATTTATTGTTTCTTTATCTAAAAAATATAAAACCTGCCTTCTTGGTCAACTTCCTAGGGCCTCCTTTTATGAGACCTCCTCACACACAAAATTTGTTTCTTTTTCTCCTGATAATCTGCCTTGTGTCAATTTTATTCTTAGTGGACTTCCTTGGTGGTATAATGAATAAGAATCCACCTGCCAAGAAACCCCATGCAGGGGACATGGGTTTGGTCCCTAGTCCAGGAAGATTCCACATGGCACAGAGCAACAGGGCCTATGCACCATTAACTACTGAGTCTGTGCGCCTAAAGCCTATTCTAGGCAACGAGAAGTCACTGCAACGAGAAGCCCTCGCATTGCAATGAAGAGTAGACTTCACTTGCCACAACTAGAAAAAAGCCTGCAGCAACAAAGATCCACTGCAGCCAAAAAGAAATAAATACATACATAAAATTTATTCTTAGTCCATCTACAAGAATTTAACAGAGGCAGAGAGGGAAATTTACCCTTGATAGATAATACTACAAATTTGAAAATCATAAATCATAAATCAGTAATATTACTGATAAATCAAATTCATTAATATAAAATAGCTTTATTTAAACTATATATTGCTCTGTTTAATTCTATTGTCTTGAAATAATTTTGCTTACCTCACACTTTTGTACCTGACTACTTTAACTTTGATCATTCCTGAAATTTTAACTCTTCCAATATGTAAGGTAATTATCCAATTTACTTTTATTATGATAACACTCAACTTTGTGCATGTATTTAATTTTCTGTTTTGGTTTATAATATTTTGCTTTTTTAAAAAAAATTTCCCATTGTGTTTTGTATAATTTTGTTCAAATGTCTTTTATCTCTCTTTCCTTCTCATTATTAGTGAAAACCACATCCCACATTTTGTATCAATATCAATAATAAATTAGGATAAATGGCAACATACTTCTGAAATTCAAAGTTGTGCGTTTATCATGGTTTTCCTTACATTATCTCAAAAGTTTTGTCCTTAATGTTAATTATATTGTCTCCTGCAATTTCTAAAGTGTTATTGCTTTGAATTTAAAAGGATGTGGCCATTGTACTTGCAGACTCATAAGTGAGTTTTTTTTTTTTTAAAGAGAGTACAAGCAAGACATTGACATCACAAGCAAATGAGTTGGCACCACAATGACTAATGTGAATTCTAGATGATTTAAAAATATATATAAAATTAAAAAAATTAAAATTCAAATAAAAAAATATATATAAAGCTCTACCTAAGTGGATCAGGTGTGGGCTCTGGGCTCTTGGAAGGATTAACTAATTATTGAGGCAATGCTTGCAATGGGAGTCAGAAGAAGAAGACATTCCATGTAAAGGGAGCAGGACGTTCAAAGGCCTGGAACCATTAGACTTGAAAGCACACTAAAATATAAATATTATAATTTGATGTGGTTGGATTAATGATTACACAGTGCAGAATCATAGAACATACTACTCCTACTACTACTGGCAGTTTTCCTAGTGATTTATTCATAGCATCATGCTTAATCATCACAAAAATCTTTTGAAGTAGTTACTATTATAATGATCACTTTATGACAGGAAATTGAAAAGACTTTAATAACTTATTAAAAAATTTATATTAATAAATACTTGTTCAGGGTCAATTGTTTGGCCTTAAAATCTATGTAAGATGGTAACATTTCAAAAATACCTTAACTTTAGAAAAGCTTCTCATAAAAAAATTAAATAAAATTAGTTCTTATCTTAAAATTTATAATATTCCTCAAGGATTATTCATAGTTACAAATATATGGCACTATTTCAAGGGTTAATTTTTATCTTTTTACAGATTTTTTCACTTCTCTCTTAATCTGTATTCCAAGAAAGATTTTGGGTTTTCCACAATCCAACAGAACTCTTTAGATAAAAAGCTCAGTAAGATGGCTTTGTTGTAAACTAATTCATGGCTGGGTTTCCCAGGTGGCTCATTGGTAAAGAAGCTGCCTGCTTCTGCAGGAGATGCAAGAGACGTGGGTTTGATCCCTGGGTCAGGAAGATCCCCTGGAGAATGAAATGACAATCTACTCCAGTATTCCTGCCTGGAAAATCACATGGACAGAGGAGTCTCATGGGCTATGACCCCCATCCCAGTCCATGGGGTCCCAAAGAATTGGATGCAACTAAGCACTCACACACACACAGCACACTGCTAGGGGAGATGGGTCAAGTAAAGTTAATTGGCCTTGTTTCCCAAGTAAGGCAAAAATGACAAAAGATAAATAAAGTCAAGTTATCTATTCTAGGATGGTATTCTCCTGATTCTGAGAAATATGTGCCATGTCTCCGACTTCTATTTATAGACACTCAATTTATGGGCTTTTTGGTGATATCAATACGAGTTTTTAAATGGAATAACATTTGCATTGTTCTTTAAATTTATTTTTATCTGCTCTATTGCTTCAGAGGGCAAATAATTCATAGTTCACATGTTGATAATAATCTTAACTAGAATGTTGGCCAAAGGTAGAACCTATTACTGATTTTAATAGTATATTAAATTGAGATTATCCATAGATTGAGACAACACTGGGATAATCAACATTTTTGTTTAGAATGGTTGTAAACGCTGAGAGAACTTCTGTAGTTATGCGAGTGTGTTTGTGCAAGGAAGAGTTAGAAGAAGCCTGACAAATGAGCCAGAAATTGTATTTGGACTGATGTTATAAAAATTCTGTGAAATAAATATTATCTCAGTTCACTGATGAGTACAATAAATGATTTGTCCTCAGACAAAACTAATAAGCAGTGGTTACAATACTCAAACAAAGACTAAGCTTTTTGCACTTGAACTTGATACCATTCATTCATCCTGTGTGAAGGATTTCCCCTATAAAGATGATCTCCTTCATAAGAATACTTGTTATGCAAATTTTTCCTCAAACTTAAAAGGCATGTGTACAGGTTAAGGATTTTTATTCCACTTCACCACTAAGTATTGAGCATTTACTATGAGCCAAAATTATTTCTGAGGTTAGAAGTTGAGAAAGCACTGTTCTTGTCCTTCCAACTGTTCACTTGACTCAACAACAACAACAAAAATACAATTTAAAAAAATGGGCAAAGACAGAAATTGACATTTCTCCAAATAAGGCATGTAAATGGCCAATAGGCACATGAAAAGATGCACAACATTGATAATTGTTGCTGCTGCTGCTGCTTCTGCTAAGTCGCTTCAGTCGTGTCCGACTCTGTGCAACCCCACAGACGGCAGCCCCCCAGGCTCACCCGTCCCTGGGATTCTCCAGGCAAGAACACTGGAGTGGGTGGCCATTTCCTTCTCCAAAGTATGAAAGTGAAAAGTGAAAATGAAGTCGCTCAGTTGTGTCCGACCTTCAGCGACCCCATGGACTGCAGCCTACCAGGCTCATCCATCCATGGGATTTCCCAGGCAAGAGTACTGGAGTGGGGTGCCATAGCCTACTCTGATGCTAATTGTTAGAGAGATGCAAATCAAATCTACAATGAAGCACTTCTCTGGTGGCTCAGTGATAAGGAGTCTACCTGGCAATACACAGGTTCAATCTCTGGTCCAGGAAAATCTCACATACCTCAGAGCAGCTAAACCCATAAATCAAAACTATGTAGCCTGTGCTCTAGAGTCCAGGAGCCTCAACTACTAAGTCCACATGCCTCAACCACTGAAGCCGGCATGCCCTAGAGTCCATGCTCTGCACAGGGAGTCCGTGCTCTGCACAGGAGAAGCCACCGCAATGAGAAACCTGTGCACTGCAACTAGAGTGTAGCCCCCACTCACCAGCAGCTAGAGGAAAGCCTCTGCAGAAACGAGGACCAAGAACAGCCAAAAATAAAAATAAATAAAATTCCAAAAAACTACAATGAAGTATCATCTCACACTGGTCAGAACAGCCATCCATAAAAGGTCTACAAATAATAAATGCCAGAGAGTATGGAGAAAAAGGAACCCTCCCTACACTTTTAGTGGGAATTTAGCTGTTGCAGCTACTATGGAGAATAGTATGGGATGTTCCTTTAAAAATTAAAATTAGAGTTACCGTATGATCCAGCAATCCCATTCCTGGGCATACATTCAGAGAAAACTCTAACTTGGAAAGATATACACATCCAAAGTCTCATAGCAACACTATTTACAATAGCCAGGATAGGGAAGCAATCTACTGTCCATACATAGGTGAACGGACAAAGTAGATGTCACACACACACACACACACACACAATACTACTCAGCAAAATGAAATAATGCCATTTTCAGCAACATGGATGAACCTAAAAATTATACCAAGTAAAGTAAGTCAAAGACAAATAATATGATATCGCTTATATGTAGAATCTAAAATACAATACAAATGAACTTATTTACAAAACAGAAACAGATTCATAGACAGAAAACAAATATGATTGCCAAATGGGAAAGTAGAGAAGGGATAAAATAAGAATTTGGATTAGCAGATACAAACTACTACATATGAAATAAATAATAAGTTCCTAAAAGGTATAGTATAGGGAGTTACATTCAATATCTTGTAAAATACTATAGTAAAAAAGAATGTGGAAAAATATATCAAATATATCTGAACCTATTTGCTGTACACCAAAAACTAACACTTTAAATCAACTATACTTCAATTAAAAAAAAAGAAATTGAGTAAGCCAAACACATAACTGCTATTAATGAAATGTGTTACTTATTGGGAAAAACCGGAGAGATTAATGCATATTACCAAAGACAATATTATGGTGGTGTATAGCTATATCTATATTGCCTTCTTCTCACATAAACGAAAAATAGTTCTAAAGTTTTGATGTATCCATATATTAAATGAGCTAAAATATCTTTTAAGACTTAGTGAGAAATTAGGGCTGTTTTATAGTTAAAAATGCATCATAGCATGAGACACAAACGTCTGGCTGACTGTTCATTAGTGATGCATAAAGAGGTTATTTTATTATAATTATCAGATCAGATCAGATCAGTCGCTCAGTCGTGTCCGACTCTCTGTGACCCCATGAATCACAGCACGCCAGGCCTCCCTGTCCATCACCAACTCCCAGAGTTCACTCAGACTCACGTCCATCGAGTCATGATGCCATCCAGCCATCTCATCCTCTTTCGTCCCCTTCTCCTCCTGCCCCCAATCCCTCCCAGCATCAGAATCTTTTCCAATGAGTCAACTCTTCGCACGAGGTGGCCAAAGTACTGGAGTTTCAGCTCTAGCATCATTCCTTCCAAAGAAATCCCAGGGCTGATCTCCTTCAGAATGGACTGGTTGAATCTCCTTGCAGTCCAAGGGACTCTCAAGAGTCTTCTCCAACACCACAGTTCAAAAGCATCAATTCTTCGGTGCTCAGCCTTCTTCACAGTCCAACTCTCATATCCATACATGATCACAGGAAAAACCATAGCCTTGACTAGATGAACCTTTGTTGGCAAAATAATGTCTCTGATTTTGAACATGCTATCTAGGTTGGTCATAACTTTCCTTCCAAGGAGCAAGCGTCTTTTAATTTCATGGCTGCAATCACCATCTACAGTGATTTTGGAGCCCAGAAAAATAAAGTCTGACACTGTTTCCACTGTTTCCCCATCTATTTCCCATGAAGTGGTGGGACCAGATGCCATGATCTTCATTTTCTGAATAACCTCAGATATGCAGATGACACCACCCTTATGGCAGAAAGTGAAGAGAAACTAACAAGTCTCTTGATGAAAGTGAAAGAGGAGAGTGAAAAGGTTGGCTTAAAGCTCAACATTCAGAAAACGAAGATCAGTGGAAACAGTGTCAGACTTTATTTTGGGGGGCTCCAAAATCACTGCAGATGGTGATTGCAGCCGTGAAATTAAAAGACGCTTACTCCTTGGAAGGAAAGTTATGACCAACCTAGATAGCATATTCAAAAGCAGAGACATTACTTTGCTAGCAAAGGTCCATCTAGTCAAGGCTATGGTTTTTCCAGTGGTCATGTATGGATGTGAGAGTTGGACTGTGAAGAAAGCTGAGCGCCAAAGAATTGATGCTTTTGAAGTGTAGTGCTGGAGAAGACTCTTGAGAGTCCCTTGGACTGCAAGGAGATCCAAGCAGTCCATCCTAAAGGAGATCAGTTCTGGGTGTTCATTGGAAAGACTGATGCTGAAGCTGAAACTCTAATACTTTGGCCACGTCATGTGAAGAGTTGACTCATGGGAAAAGACCCTGATGCTGGGAGGGATTGGGGGCAGGAGGAGACAGGGACGACAGAGGATGAGATGGCTGGATGGCATCACAGACTCAATGAACATGAGTTTAGGTGAACTCTGGGAGTTGTTGATGGACAGGGAGGCCTGGTGTGCTGTGATTCATGGGATCACAAACAGTTGGACATGACTGAGGGACTGAACTTAACTGAACACCTTTATTATGTAACTTGTAACTAAAAATCATTTCTACAACTTGTATAATATTTTGGTATCATATGAATGTGTCTATTTTGCTTTTAAACATGTAACTAAGGCTCTTAACACCACTTGGCAACTTTTGTCTAAGTAAATATATTCAATTGGTGGTATATAAAGATAATATTCTACTGTAAGCAAGAATTTAATTACCTCAAATCTTTTCTTTGTCTAATTTCCAAAACAGTTACCCTACCCTATAATTTCTTGTAAGACTATATATTTTGAGTACACAGATATCAGTATTTCATAATATTTTAGTTTAATTTTAACTATGGTATTTTCACTTAATCTACTTGATTTTATAATTGCATTTCATTTATACTGAACATATTTATTCATAACATAATTAATGTAATTACTTTATTCTCCATTGTAAGGGAATTTTAAAATTAAAATATTGAGATTACTACAAACAACCAAAGTACTGAGTGAAGTACAAAACTTCCTTGTGTTCTTTTAATTCCTAGAATTTTCCACTCATTCAAATCCCGAGGGTAGTATGATAGGAGTGATCAAATCTGACTGTAGGTAACAAAGGTATGCTTTTTAGAGAATTTTAGATTAATAATTACATTTACTAACACCTAATCTACTTTTTATTATCATTAGGTGTCAGCAGTTTCAATACTGTAAGCAAGAATTTAATTACCTCAAATCTTTTCTTTGTCTAATTTTCTAAAGAGTTACCCTACCATTGAGATTTAATTGCATACACATAAATATGCTTCCCAATAACACATATATTACTTATCTTTAATAAATATTTTATCCTTGGAAATTACTTTAGAGAACTCTGTTGTATAACTGGCCTGGAAATGTGCAGACTCAGCCACATGTAATCCTTTCAAGAGTAAACTTGTAATGTTTCAAAATCATTCTAGGTATCATCTGACTTCCCTGGTGGCTCAGTTGGTAAAGAATCTTCCTGCAATGTAGGAGACCTGGGTTTGATCCCTGGTTGGAAAGATCCCCTGAAGAAGGGAATGGCAACCCACTCCAGTATTCTTGCCTAAAGAATTCCATGAACAGAGGAGCCTGGCAGGCTACAGTTCAGGGGTCGCAAAGAGTTGGATACAACTGAGCAACTAACACTATCTATCATCTGATTCAGTTTGTATCTCTAATCTTGGTGGTATCACATGGCCTTTTCTGTAAACAACAAATTTAAATGAACAATGAGTGCAGCAATTGTAAAGCCAAAGATGCAGATCTTGAAATACTCTAACGCAGTTCTGCAGTGTGACCATGTTGCAGATTACTGATGTAAAAGTAAAGGACCTTCCCACAAAAGCTGCAGCGCTGCGAACACCAGAGAGAAAAATTTGGCAGAGTTCATCTCAACCTTTGAAGCCCTGTTATCCAAAATAAAATTTGCATGCAAAAGAACTGGGTCAGTTTTTTCTGCTCTCTATACGTGATTTTGTCTTTCTGAGTTATTATGTTTTCCCCTGGGATACAGTTTTATAATACTTGTAAGGGGCCAAATGAGTCTTTTTAAAGTGAACTATCAAGATTTAAAACTGCTCCTTGAAGAATGAAAAGCAGAAATTAAATAGAAGACCATTCATTTTGTAATGACAACAACATCACAGAAGAAAGAGAGAGTTATAGGTACACAATAAGAATCAAATTTCCAAAGATACCAGAAAAACAATGAAAGAAGTTTGTCTTAAATTTCCAGTCCTAGATACTCATTGTAAAGCAACAAATCATCTCCATGTTTACTGTCATTTAGCTGCTTCCTCTTGCTTTTTTTCTCCCCGCTCAGAGAAAGAACAGTTTCGAAAGTTTTTTTTAAATCTCCAAGATATGATAGAATATGTTGGACTATGGAGATATAGAAAAGCCAAGGGAAACAATCCAGAAGAAGCAAAGACATCAGAGACCAAGACAGTGCTGCATTACCAATTTCTAGAATTTATTATGAAATGGGAATTTAAGCAATTTCTGCCAAGCTTATTTATATATGATTTTGCTATTCATTTGTATATCCGTTTCTTTCTGCTAAAAAAAATCCAACAAATTTTTTCAAACTGTTCTTTGATCAACTATTAGTGAAGATGGAAAAACATGCAAACTATATTTTCTAAGAAACATGAATATTTGAAGATCATTGGACAATTTACAGAAGTTTTGAAAACAGGAATTATATTATTATATTACTGTTAATGACAGATTATCATACCTCTGTTTCCTTTTTACTTTCTATCAACATATCTTCATCAATGTGTTTTAGAACTAGTTCATTATTTTTAGTATTTTATATTAGTTTTTATTTTACCTACATGATTATAAAAACTTCAAAAAATTGTCTGAATCTCTTTTCTGATCATTATATTCTTCATTTTATTTCATTATTATTGACATAAAAGATATTTGTCACATAAACAAAGGGATATTAAAAATGAGTATTCTAGATGTTTGAATTCTTCTCCAAACTCCTTTAGTTTTTTGTTATTCTTTCATAGTTCCAATGCATGTATATTTAAATTGAAGCTATGGCCTGTTAGTTTTTCCTTTATTTCATTTCAGCTTTTCTTTGGTGATTTATTTTTTTCTTCATGGTGAAAATCTCCAAATTTATTTATCTATTTTCTTCTGCTTTTATTTATTATTTTATTTTTGCATCAGTTTCTGCTGTACAACTAAGTATCAATTATACATATATCCACTCTTTTTTTAGAGTGTTTTCCCAGATAAATCATTACAGAATATTGAGAAGAATTCCTTATGCTATATAGTAGGTCCTTATTAGTTATTTTATATATATTACTGTGTATGTCAATTCCAACCTCCCAATTTGTCTCTCCCTTCTTCCTCAATAAGTTTTCTACATATGTGATTCTACTTCTCTTTTGTTAATAAATTTGTACCATTTCCCATTTTTTTCAGATTGCACATATCAGTGATATCATAAATTTGTCTTTCTCTGACTTCACTCAGTAGGACAATCTCTAGGTCCATCCGTGTTGCTGCAAATGGCATTATTTACTTTTAATCTTTAAAAATATCTTTGTATGGTCATGAATGTTTTTAAAACATGTATCCATATTTAAATAATTCATATTTACATGCTTAGGACTTTCTGGATCTCTTGGAGGAGGAGGGGAGAGATTTAAAGATCTCGAGAACTTTTTCTGTTGCTCACATGATGGGCAGTCTTTAATATCAGGTCCTCTTTTGCCATTTTTTTTTTTTTTTCTGTACGTTATCATACCTCTTCCCCTTAAGCCATTTTCAAGAACTCCTTTGCTGTCCTATTCTCAGAATTAAGTCACTTTCTCCTGGGGGTGTGAGTTCAACTTGTGGCGTTCCCTGGCAACTACTTTCACTAGGTCTGCTTGAGACCTGCATTTTCCCCATGAGATCTGCTACACCATCATAGATACTGGCCGTAGTTCTGTGAGGTTTGGATATCTCTGTCTTTTGGATCACTTACATCTTAACTGGGGATTTTCTGGAATCCCTGCCTCCATCTTACTCATGGTATATATTGCGGGACTTGTTTTCATTCCCATGGTTGGTATCTATTGCCATTAGGTGAGGAAGTAGAGAATCGCCTCAAAGCTGCTTCCTTGCTCTTGAGAAATATGGAAACTCTAAGAATATTGTTCAAAATAAAAATTATAGTCAAGAGAGTGACTCAAAAAATAAGTATTAGAATCATGAAGGAAGAGAAGTGGCTGAGGAACAAGAAGATGAAAGTTAATTTTTATTAGGGAGAAAATAGTTTATTATTGAAAGTTTAAAATATTTAGCAACATGGAATTAGGTATCAGGGAAGCAGAAAATCCAAATTAATAAAAGTTAGTTAGCTGCCAGTGGGAAGAAGAAAAGTGGTAAAGGAATGTAGCAGAGGGGCTTTTAAGTTTTCTTCAGAAACTATTCTTCACTACATATTTCAGATAATGTGCTTGTGTTGCTATATTCTCTCTCTTTCTTTCTTTTTGCCTCTGTCTGTGTTCCTCTCTGTATTTCAGGTCATCTGTCTTTGAAATGGTTTGGGGCATTCTGATCCTGAAATAAGGAAATAGAGAGACTGATTTCATATGTAACTAGGAGATTTTATGGCTGTCATGACGCTTTGCCAGACACCATACAAGCCAAGGTCATGGACAATTACTCATCTGAATTTCAATGACAGACTTTTATTTCAAAGACATTATGAATTATTTAAAAGACCTAAATGCCTTTTCCTGTGATATCTAATAATTCAGGTATCATTGAATATTTTCAATTCAGATAATCCTGTGATCAGTTTTGAGACATTTCTCTAAACACATTTAATTATCACTGTGTATTCTCAAATCCACATATATTATATTTGTGGGTATATGTTAAACATTTAGTTGTTGAAAACTCATTGATCTCCTGAGTGGTCTATTACTCTTAAGGCAGATTCATATAGTTTGATGTAGCTGTGTCATTACCATGCCAGTCAGATTTAATTTTTCTTAAATGATGTTTAGACTTTGGCCATTTAGGGTTTGTGTGTGTGAGTGAACCTGACCAGTCATTTTTAGACAGTTATTCTGGACCTGTTTTCTCCCTCACAGTAAAACAATATATCTTAAAATCAAGAGAGATGATAAATTCTATAAAATGTCATCTATCAAATTTGGAAACATTTAAAATCTGTGATATTCTGTTTGGTAGGTCTAAGTCCCGTTCAAGACATATGTTGGCATTTATAAGACATATAATCAAGTCACTTATATTGAATGTTAAAATACTGGATAATCGAAGAGACTTTTGTCTTTATTACAATAGGAAAACTTAATTTTGTTGACTACCAGAATAAAGTTCTGCTTTAGTCAGAGGCTCATTGTGAAGGTCATACTGGAATTTCTCTATTTGCAAGAATATAGGGACAATGTGGTTCATTATATTTCCCATCATATTTAAAAAAACAAATATAGATTTTTCAGCAAATCTTTTTTTTTTAATTTTATTTTATTTTTAAACTTTACATAATTGTATTAGTTTTGCCAAATCTTTTCGTAACTGAGGCATATTTCCAATTCAGTTTTTGGCACTGTCAATTCTCATTTTTATTCTTCCCAGTTGTCAACTTTAAGCTGGGGGGGGGGGTGGGGGAGGCATGCAACTGATATGTCTTCATCCTCCCTCCAGTTTTTCTCATGACTGTCCTTAGAATGATCCCTAGCCTGTTAATATAGATCCATTGTCTTCTTTAATTTTACTAATGATGCTAAATTGTTCTCTGTCTCTTCCCGTGGTTCATGCAGTGGATGATTTTTGGAGTTATAATCTTTTTTTACATTTTCAAGATTCTCTTTTCCTTTCTTATTTTGTAGTTCAACTCAATCCTGTGCTCCAAAGATTTGGTGTTTTCCGAGAGACCAATAAATTAATGCCTTTTTTATTTACAATTTCAGTGAGTGATAGTTGGCTTTAATATCTAGTCTGTAAGTTAGAAGCATAAATAAACATAGTTCCCAACTAAAAATATTTTACTATTCAAATTTTCCCCCTTTCTATATTCTCTGATTCATTCATATAAGGCCATCAACACACTGAATCAGGCCATCATCATAAGCTCACCTAAACCAGACCGTGACCTTGTCTTCTTGCAGCAAATCTTGTATCACTGAGTCTATATACATTATGATCTGGCCCTGCCTATCCCCCCAGATTCATTTTACCTACTTTTATTAATACTTTGTATCCAGTATATCTTTCAGTTTTTCAAATATGCCATGCATCTTCTGGGCTAAGTTTTAACCTTGCATAGAGTCTTATTTTCTCCTCTTTTTCTCACTTCTTGTCACTACATACATACGGCCTGGGCCAACTCATATCCACCTCTGGTACAATTTTAGCAAAGCTGAATGATTTCCTCAGATCACTACAATAAGTTAGAATGTAAGTAATAAATACATAAATAGTACCCTTGGAACTAAATCTCTGTTTGTTTAGTCTGTTTTTCCCATTTAATTTTATACAATTATGTATAACTTATCCATAGAAATTCAAGGAAATAACCAAAGTTACAGATAAAATGAAATTCAATGCAACCTCCTTAAGACTATATACTTTTTCTCACATTCATCCCTGAATCCAAAGATTCTAGACATTATTTAGTATCTAACAACACTGTGCTTATGCTCAGTTGCTAAGTTGTGTGCCACTCTTTGAGACCCCATGGACTGTAGCCCACCAGGCTCCTCTGTCCATGGGATTTCCCAGACAAGAATACTAGAGTGGGTTGCCATTTCCTCCTCCAGGGGATCTTCCTGACCCAGGGGTTGAACCCATGTTTCTTGCATTGTCAGGTGTATTCTTTACCACTGAGTTACCTGGGAAGCTCCAATAACAACACATTCATTCTATAAGAAAATGTCTTCTTACAAATCTCCTTGTAAAATCTAACTCTTTGCAATTAAAATAGCTCAGATATGTCTGCCATAGTTTTAAGAAATTCTCCTGACTCAGATCTTAAAAATACATTTACACTGAAATATTTTTAATGTATGTAGTTAATTTTGAGTATCTGTCCATTATCTGGTGATTAAAAATACATTACTAACAAGTATTATTTCAGACAAAGTTGTATAAAAGCATGTAAATCTAATAAAAAGCTGCTGTATCTAGCATTTATTAACTGTAGATCTCCATGCAGTTGTTCATCTACACATCTGTAGTCAAATAATGATTAATATTCACAAGGCTAATTAAAGACACAACAGGATTCTGGGGTAGCTTCTAGTGATCAAAGATAGGTTTAAATAGTGTTTATCAGAGTTCTAATGGCCATCATCATAATAATAGCTGCTGTAAGTGTTCCACGAGCCAGACTCACAAAATTTTATCTCATCTTTACGAACACATTGATATATACGCAACAGCATGCCCATTTTCTACAGGAAGACAGCCCCAACACCGCACAGCTGGGAAGTGGCAAGATCGAAAGTCAAACCCAGGCTTGTCTGATTACAAAGTTCTGGCTCTTAAGAACTAGTGCACTGGGACAACCCAGAGGGATGGCATGGGGAGGGAGGAGGGAGGAGGGTTCAGGATGGGGAACACATGTATACCTGTGGCGGATTCATTTTGATATTTGGCAAAACTAATACAATTATGTAAAGTTTAATAAAAAAAAATGAAAAAAAAAAAAGAACTAAAAAGCCAGAGGCATTAGAATCAGGTGAACCAAAGTTGTTAGATAGAGTCTCCCTGGGAATCCATTTCATACTGGGTCCAGGATCTGTCTTTCAGCATTTTAGGATTAGGAAAAATGTTGATCAAG
Source organism: Bubalus kerabau (assembly GCF_029407905.1). Taxonomy (NCBI): domain Eukaryota; kingdom Metazoa; phylum Chordata; class Mammalia; order Artiodactyla; family Bovidae; genus Bubalus; species Bubalus kerabau. The sequence goes on along the minus strand of NC_073627.1, from coordinate 79,585,372 downwards.
TCAGCTCCCTTAGGGATGATTTCATAAAATAAAACTCATGAGAGACTTGTTTATAGAACAGAATGACAATTTATTATTTTACCCTGAGAAATATTACCGTCAAGCTGGCTTCAATACTCATGTCTGGTTGTTTGTGTATGTTTTTATGACAAATTCTATGCTAGGCTATAAAGCCTAATCCTTTGAGAACTGTCTGTTAACTTGAATGACTAGAAGAAACTGGCATACTTAAGTGCTTTTTTTTTGGATGATGCTGATAACTGATATCTCCTTAGAAATAATTCTCTTCACTAGCATTTTTACATAATTCTCAGATAATTGTAGGAAACATTGCCTTTATATTACTCCTTTCTTTCCAATATTCAAATTGAAAAAAAAAAAGATTTGAATTCTATAATGAAGTGAATGTCATTCTGTCTTACAGGCTTAAAAATATAATTGCCTCAGATCTTAAAAGCGGTTCTACCCTAAAGGGCCAGATAACCATTCACCAGCTTATAGGACTGATTTATCATTCAGAATATCTTCTGTCCTGTATTTTAAAATGCAAACACACATACAGGTACAGCATACCATTTCTCTGCATAAACTAGTGCATTCTTCCCTACAGGCAGAATAACAAACACAAATCAAAGTTGTAAAGTTGCTGGATGAGCATCTAATGTGAATAAAAGGTCTTAGTGAGATGTATTAAATGTTTAGCAGCACCAGAATAAGGTAGCCTCTTTTGTCCTACACATTTGGAATGATGTTAATAATGCGCCTAAATTTTAAAATAGTCTGAACACCCAGGGTTGGACACTGCTCGTCATCATTTCCTTTATTGAACTCCTTTTTCTTTTTGCCTAGGCAGATTCCACACACTCTCTCTCTTTTTTGTTCCATTTTTAAAGATTGCCTACATTATCTTCCATTTAAAATTGGAACACTGTATCTGGTCACTGAAAATGTTCCAAACTCTCTTCTGGCTCACATTGTGATGATTTACAGTTTAACTCTCAGAATGTCACATATGCATTTTCAAGGTTTTTCTGACCAATTCTATGCAGTCTCCATGCATAGATATATGTAGGCACCATTACCTACATTCACTACACAGATACCACATGAGACTGTCCTGATTCAAATCCTTAATATATCACTTTTTAAATTAAACTTGGGGTGTTGATCTTTCTGTACTTGTGTTTTCCTACCTGTAAAATGGGGGAATATATTATAGAAGCAAGAAACAAAACAGTTAAAGAGACATTAACAGAGAAACAACTTATGGAGGTATATTTAGAGTTAAAAATAAACAAGGGGTGATGAGGCAGAAAAATCTAACCAAGGACGAAAGCTGTTATCATCATTGTGATTGATGGAACAAGCAGACAAAGTAGTTGGAGACCAGTGGAAGCACATCTATAAATCTGAGCCACATCGCAGAAGATTATTTCAAGGAAGGATGCATCCAAGTAAGTGACACCATGGCTAAGCAGGAACAGAGTTGGAAATGAAAACCCTGACTGCTCTGTCTTTTCTCCCTAAACCAAGTTCTTACCATTGCCTCATTCTGCCTTAGAGGGCACAAAGGGAGGCAAACAACAGGTTAGGCAAAGAGGAGAATAGAGAATAATCAACATACCCTATATTCACAGCAATTTAAGAGATTAGAATGAGAAACAAATGGGCTAATGTATGTGAATTGGTTTATAAACTGTTCCGCTAAGGACAGAAGGCAATCACAATGTTTATGTGGGTGAGGCTGATATAACAGAACTTTGCAACATAGGAGGGAAATTGAATAAGGGGAAACACTGACTCTTAGCAGCCCCTCAATGATTGGGCCTCTTTTCAATCATGGTTCATGTCTCCAATATCAACCCCTCTATAATTCTCATTTTGTTTCCCAGTGTACTAGACTTTTTTGAGGAATGCTGTGAATTCATGAAAATGATAAAATTTCCATGATAAAAAATGTCATGATTTCTGTATTAGTAGAGGACAATTAAGTTGCTTGTGAATGAGACAGCCAAGATCTAAAGGATTACACAGATATAGATATATATCTCACATACATACTAAAAATGATCCAAGTGAGTATCCCAAGTCTAGATGTCTCTGCTCCCTCAGATCATTTATGCCCTCAAGTTCTTTCTGTCCTATTTCTCTGTCATCCCCTGAGGAACCATATCTGGTGGTATGACTAGAGTTACATCCTGCTGCTGCTGCTGCTGCTGCTAAGTCGCTTCAGTTGTGTCCAACTCTGTGCAACCCCATAGATGGCAGCCCTGTCCTTGGCATTCTCCAGGCAAGAACACTGGAATGGGGTGCCATTTCCTAGGCCTCCACATATTAGCTTCAGAGGAAGGCGCATGGTGGAAGGAGTGTTTTGTTTGAAAGTGCTGGCATAGAAATGACACTCATTGTTTCTGTTCATATTCCACCACCAAAAACTGTATCATTTAATCTCATTGCCACACCAAATGATAGGGAGGCTAGGAAATATGTAGCTTATTAGGCATGTACCTATTTTTTTCAAAATAGTATTTAAGTAAGGAGTGTGAACGAATGATGATGTCTGACAGCCATCTCTCTGATATTACTTGTCTTTTTTGATCCTCTTTGAAGGAATAATTAATACTGTCTGAGACATGAGTATACATACTTCAGCTTACTCAAAGAATGCATTTCAGAAATTTCTGAGATACAGATTATTTGGTTCAAGGTAATTAAACTAGATGGTCTATAAAGGAGGGGTATGTTGAAAGCATATAGCATATATACTGAATGTATATATAAGGATTTTAAAGAACACCTCCCCCAAGCAAAAGCCCTTCCTGCCTTCCCTCCCTTCTTCCTGATGACAGTCTGCAGTTTTTCCTTTGTTTTTTTGTAGTCATATTCATTCTTTTCTCATTGAAAGTTACTCTATGTGTTCCACTTGAACGTATAGATTCCTGATTGACTCACTTGAGTCAATTTTATATCCCAGTCCTTATCACTTGTGAGACTAGTGCCATATGCAGTCTACAACCTATTAATTAATGATCATGGGGGAGAATCACATATGATTATATGTGAGAGGTGGCCCACTGCCATGTTTCAATAAACTACTTTATTACTTTATACTTAATTGGAGTGACATCTCTAAATGTTAGCAATTTATTGAGAGGAAAAAAGCATGACTATACCTTTTGAGAGTTAAATGAAGGAATTTAAATCAGTGCTATTAATTTGGAGAACAGAGATACCACTGTGGGTTTCCATGGACTTTGATGGCTTCGTGAAGCAGTATATACCATGATGCATTTTTGTGAACAGATTGAGATTTGAACAGGTAGAAAAAGGAGGAGAAGATACTCAATGGTTAGTGAATAGAACATGTATAGACAGAACATAGATGAAAGAAGTTGTATGCATAGAAAAGTCAGATCCTACTATAGCAAAACAGCTCATGTAGGTAAATAATATATGAATGATAGAAATATTGAATGTTTAATTCAATTGACATAAATATATTTTGCCTTGTAATATTCTAGTGCTTTCACAGATATTTTAAAATATCATTTTATTTAATTTTTTAAACAGCCCTTTTAGTCTGTTTCATATTACTCTTTCTCTTCAAATGATGAAAGAACTGTTCAAAGTGGTAAAAATAACTAGCCCAAGTAAAACAGCTAGTGAGTGACAAAATCAGAATTTGAATTCCATTATTTTGACTCATTCAGTGGACAATGGCATTTGCCTAACATCAAAAATACTGCTTTTCTTCTCTGGCTTAGATTTATTCATCAAATATGCCTAAATGTCCTACAAAATCTAATGAATTTAGAACATATTACATTTCAAAAGACTTCCCCATAGTACATCTTGGTTATGTGGGCTGTGACAAGATATTTCATGACAATATTTGACAAAATATTCAAAGAAGAGATCATCATTATGTTCACTACTATATGCATATTTATGGAAATCACTGGCTTTCAAATGAAGCAGTTTTCTATTTTTAATTGTTTATTGTTTTCAATTTTATATAATATTATTCAGCTTTTTTTGGTAAGAAATTATTTAGATAAGGATATATCTCACCATTTTAAGACTCCACACACTCCAATATAGAAATATTAATAATAATAACAAAAATAATACTTTAAAAGCCTATAAAATTTAATGTTCACCAAAGTTTAGAAAGAAAAGAAGGCATTATGTAAACAGACTTTAGCATTTTTAAAACAGTATACTTATTTAATATGTCTACTCATCTGTTTGGTTTATTTTTCATATTGGAAAGATAGTAGTATCTGAAAGTTAAAATGTTCTTAAAAATTAAAGGGACAATCCATATTTATAAGAGCATTAAATGAAATGCTCCTTGTACTTTGCTTTTAATGGTTTATTAATAAATACTTCAGAGAGAAGATACAACAAAGCATGAATTACTCTTATTCAGTGCTTACTGTTTTCATTCTTTAACATATATTAGGCATGCCCAAGTGCGCAGAGTGCTATATAGAATGAATAAAAATAGAGTGATTATTAGGCTATATTCTGCGGAGGAATTTACAATAGGTGGTTGATAAATGTGATTTGGCCTCCAATTTTTATGCTAATGTTAAAGGGAGGTCAATAATATCTGAACAGGAATGTGGAAGAAAACTCCAGGTTCATTGTGGAAAAAGGAATTCTATATTTTGATTCACAGATAACATGACATAAGCCTCTTAATTTTCAAAGCAGTAAAAAAAGTTTAACAGACTGTAAGTCCACATCCCAAATTCCTTCATAAAACTTTTGATTCTGGTTCCTTTCCTCATATAAGCAAGACCCAGCTAGTTCATATGAAAGATATAGAGCTCCTTCAACAGCTCACAATGGAAGACCTCATTTTCTTGCAACATCAGCTTAAACAAGGGGTAGGAGGTGGTAGAATCATCTCTGTAGTTAACCACCTCCCAACTTTGGACTTGGAGAAGGCAATGGCACCCTACTCCAGTACTTTTGCTTGGAAAATCTCAAGGATGGAGGAGCCTGGTAGGCTGTGGTCCACAGGGTCGCTAAGAGTCAGACATGACTGAGGGACTTCACTTTCACTTTTCACTTTCATGCACTGGAGAAGGAAATGGCAACCCACTCCAGTGTTCTTGCCTGGAGAATCCCAGGGATGGGGGAGCCTGGTGGGCTGCCGTCTATGGGGTCGCAGAGAGTCGGACACAACTGCAGCGACTTAGCAGCAGCAGCAGCAACTTTGAACTATGTATCTTTGGGCCTCTTATTTAAACCCTGAAGTCAGTGTTTTCACTTGCATTAAAAAGTGATAATAATCAATTCTGAGAAAGACTGAAAGAATTAAATGAGAGAACGTATGGGGTAGTATCTCCTAGAATGGTCATTTAGTAAGTGCTTGCTCAGTATTGAAAATAAAATGAAGAATTTAGTCTTCAGAGACAGAAAGTTCTTGAATGACTGACTTTATGTGATCTCCCTCACTCCTGATGTATAAAACCCATTCTTCTTTACTCTCATTCAATTTCTCTCCACGTGTTTTTATTCAAGGTGTTATATTACTGAACAATATATTCATCTGTTTTTCAGTGTACAATGTAATGACTTTTGATGGAGTTTAAACCCATAAAACCATACTAAGAACTTCACTCATATGCATTGCATTACCCCATACCATAACTAATATTTCATGTAAGATTTGACTTCTGCCACTATACTTGGTAATTTTTGTTTGTACAGTTTTATATTAATGAAATCATATACTTGGCTTATTTCTCTTATTTAGACTTCTTTGGCCTAATATAATTTTGAAACTTCATCAATTTTGCATGCACCAAAAGTTTCTTCCTTTAACTTGCTAAATACTTTTCATTTTAAGAATAGTCATAATTTATCATTTTACCTGGAGATGAATATCTGAATCATTTTCAGAGTTTAATTTTTATGAATAAAGCTGTTCTGAATATTTATGTAAGTCTTTGAAGGGGTATATGTTTTCCTTTCTTCTGAGTAAATACCTAAGAATGAAGTTTCTGGATCCTATAGTATATATTTAAATTTTAAGAAACTGCCAAATGCTTTTCTTAAGTAGTATTAATATTACACAATGGTAATGGTAGCAATTTACTAGAGTTCCAGTTGCTATACATTATTATGCTTGATATTATTTAATATTTTAAATGTATGTGAAGTGATAGCTTTAGCTGAGCTTTGCCCATTCATAATGATTAATGATGTTATGCATCTTTTCATACACTTCTTGTGCATTTGAACATCTTAATTAGTGAAAGCTTTTGTTTAAATTATGTATCTTATTTTAATGGATTATCTGTTGTTTCATTATTTAGTTAGAAGAGTTAATATTCACCAAACAAGTCCCTTGTGGATTGCATTACCAACATGAAAAGTTACCATTACTAATTATCAGGAAAATGCAAATCAAAATCACAATGGGCTATCACCTCACATCTGTTAGAATGACTATTATTAAAAATATAAGAAACAGCAATTGTTGGTAAGGATGTGGAGCAAAGGGAATCCCCATGGGATGTCAATGGGAATGTAAATTGGTGTAGACACCAAGGAAAACATACAGAGTTCCTAAAAATTAGATCAAAAATAAAACTGCCATATGATGCAACAGTTCCACTTCTGAGATTTTATTCAAAGGAAAAAAAAAAAAACTCTAACTGAAAGAGATAATCTGTATCCCCATTTTCATTGCAGTATTATTCATATTAGCCGAGAGATGAAAACAACCGGTGGCCATGTATGAATGGATTAAAAATGTTGTATATATACACAATAGAATAATATTCATCTTATCTCATTTTCTATTCATTTAATTTCATTCAAAGAAACAAAATCCTTGCATTTGCAACAACATGAATGGGTATGGAGTGCATTCTCTTGAGATAAGTCAAAGAAACACACACACTGTATGATCTCACTTATAAGTAGAATCTAAAACATATACACACACACAAAATTCATAGATACAGGAACAGATTGAAGTGTGTGTGTGGGGGAAATGGGTAAAGGTCAAAAGGTCCAAATTTCCAGATATAAGTAAACCCTGTAGATGTAAGGAACAGCATAGAAAGTCTGAAAAATGAATACATAAGCTATCAAAACTGACAGGATTCAACAAAAGTAGTTTAAAATATAGCAATACATGTCTACAGGGAGAAAAAAAGAAAGATCTCAAAGAACAATCTAATTTTACACTTTAAAGAACTAGAAAAAGAACAACAAATTAAGCCCAAATTAGTAGAAGAAATAAAGAGAGCAGAAATAAAAACTAAAAAGACAACAGAGGGAGTGGGAGGGAAGCTTAAGAGAGAGGGTAAATACGTGTATATATTTCTAACGGATTCATTTTGTCGTACAGAAGAAACTAGCAACATTGTAAAGCAATTATATACTCTAATATAAAAAGACAATAGAAAAAAAAAAGAGCTGACTTTTCAAAAAAATTAAAAAAAAATACCTTTACCTAAACTAAGTAAAAAGTATTTAAAATTATAATTGAAAACTAAGTAAAAAGTATTCAAAATTATAATTGAAAGTGAAGACATTATAATTGCTATTACATAAATAAAAAAGGATCATAAGATTCTTCTATGAACAATTATACATGAATACATTGTACGACCTGCAAGAGTTGAATGAATTCCTAGAAACTTTCAACCTACTAAGAATAAATCATGAGAAGTACAAAATCTGAACATACATATTAATAATAGGGAAACTGAATCAGTAATCAATAAATTCCCAAAGAAAAGTCCACTCTCAGAAGGCTTCATTGATGAACTCTACTGAATATTTAAATAATTTATACCAATACTTTGCAAGCTCTTCAAAAAACTAGTGAAGGAAAGAACAGTCCCAAGCTAATTTTAGAAGGCCAACTCCACCCTGATACCAAAACCAGGCAATGTCAGTTACAGTACAATTACAGTACAGTATCTTTAATGAAATGTAGATGCAAAAATTCTCAAACTATTAGAATAACAATTTCAACTATATGTTGAAAGGACTGCATGTCATAATTAAGTGGGACTTACATCAGTGATGAAAGGATGAATCAACACTCTGTGAATCAATCAATATGATACACCACATTAACAAAATGGAGGTAAAAGTAATATGATCATCTCAAATGATACAAAAAAGCACCTAACAAAATTCAACATCTGTTAATAATAAAACTGCCAATAATGAGGTATGGAAGGGACATTAATGTTTTTGTTTATTCGTTGTCTTGTCAGACTCTTTGCTACCCCAGGACTTGACAGGACCCCAGACTCTTTGGACACCAGGCTCCTCTGTCCATAGGAGTTCCCAGGAAAGAATACTATGGTGGGTTGCCATTTCCTTCTCCAGGGGATTTTCCCGATCTAGGGGCTGAATCCATATCTCCTGTGTTGGCAAGTGGATTCTTTACCATTGGGCTACCAGGGAAGCCCCCTAGAAGGGACATACCTATAATAATAAACAACTTTTATAAGAAGCCCACAACTAACATTATACTCAGTAGTTAAATGTTGAAAAGTTTTCCTCTATGATCAGGTACAGGGCAAGGATGTGTACTCTGACCAATTTTATTCAAAGTGGTACTGGAATTGATGACAATTAGGCAAGGCAAAGAAATGGCAAGTATATCATAAAGGAAGAAGCAAAGCTCTATTTGCGGATGACGTGATATTAAATATAGAAAACCCTAAAGACTCCACCAAAAAGCTGTTGGAATAAATAAAATCAATAAAGTTGCAAGATACAAAATCAACTATAAAAATCTGATGCATCTTTATGCACTAGCAAGAACTTTTCAGAAAGAAAAACTTAGGTAATAATCCCCTATACAATTGCACCAAAAATTGTAAAATATTAGTAATGAATTTAATAAATGAGATGAAAGATCTATACATAAAATCTCTAAGACAGTTGATGAAAGAAACTGTAGAAAATACAAATAAGTAGAAATATATTCCATGTTCTTAGAGTGGAGGAATTAATACTGTTACCTGTCCATATTGCCCAAAGCTATCTACAGATTCAATGCCATGCCTAATCCAATTCTAGTGGCATTTTTCACAAAATTAGGAGAGAAATTCTAAGATTTGTATGACACCAAATATTGACAAATAATTCTTAGGAAGATACTTGGAGTCATCACAGTTCCTGACTTTAACCAAATAGCAAAACTATAGTAATCAAAACAGGATAGTAGAAACCTAAAACAAATACAATGATCAAAAGAACAGAACAGAGAGCCCAGAAATAAACTCATGCATATCTGAACAATTAATTTTAATGAAGAAGTCAAGAAAATAAGGCAGAGAAAGCACAAATGGTGATGAGAAAGCTGGACAGCCAGTTGCAAGAGAATGAAATAGGTACCCTATTTTAAATCACTCACAAAAATTAACTTGGAAAGAATTAAAAACTCAATCATAAGACATAAAAGATTAAAACTTTTAGAAGAAAATATTAGGGAAAAAAGTCCTTGATTTTGGTCTTAGAAATGAGTTTTGGGAAAACACACCAAAACCACAAGCAGAAAGGCAAAAATCTCCAAGTGACCCAATGTCAAGCTAAGAAGCTCCCATTCAGAAGTAACAAACAAAAAAGCAGCCTACAGAATGGGAGAAAAAAAAAAAAAACTGCAAATCTTTTATTGAGTTAAAGGTTAATATCTTAACTATATAAAAACTCATATGAATAAAAAAAATCTGATTTGAAAGTGGCAGAGAAGAACAAGATGGCAGAGGAATAGGTGGACATGGAGTACATCTCTCTACATGGATACATCAGGAATACACCTTCAGACACAGAAGTTCATACAGAACACCAGCTGAGAATGGACAGGAGTACCTGACCTGTGGAAAAGAATATATAAACCACACAAAACTCGGTAGGACAAAGGAACTAGGGGGAAAAACCCAGGAGTGTTAGTAGGATTGGACCTGCTCTCAGTGGGTAGGGGAACTGAAGCTGGGGTCTGATCCCCACATCCAGGGCAACTCTCTGAGTGAAGGAGAAACATTTAAGGCTGAGAGTGAAACAGCTGATCTGTGGCAGCCTAAATGAATGAGAATCAGACAGTCATTGCTGCAGCCATACATACCCCTGGACAGGGATGCAGGTCCTCTGGAAGGCACAGTGGCCAGGAGCTGGAATTTAGGGATTGTGGAGCAATCCCAGGGTGAGGGCTGCTGTTGACTGCGGAGAGATGGGTCGAAGGGATGTGGGGAGGAGACTGTGGTGTGAAATGCCTGTGGAGGAAAGCCGGGCAGCCATGGAAGCAAGGCGATACTGCTGAGTCACACTGCTGTATCATACTGCTGAGTAGGGGATGGAGCTATCACCATAGCCTCTCCCTCTCCACACACCAGCCAGCATCGCAGATGAACAATAGAGAGGCAGGCCCATCAAACACCTGACACACTGAACTAAAGAGTAGGAGCCTACCCAGGGTGCTCCCTTAAGTGACTGAAGTGTCGATCTACAGAGTAGGACCCCAGCCGGAGGGGGGGCCCTCTATGTGCCTGATGTGCTTAACAACAGAGAAGCACCCCAGGCAAGGGAGTCCTCTAAGTGCCTGAATGGGCAGAGCTACGGAGAAAGACTGGCCAAAGAGGCCTTCTGATTGCCAGCTACAAGAGGCTCAAAAAAAGACTCAAGATAAAGCCATAACTCCAAGGGAGGAGGCAGACCATGTCCCTCCACACTTTGAGCCACCAGGATCCCTGCAAGACAAGCAGCTGCACCACCTTCACACTTAAATCTCACTGGGACAGAGCTGCCACAGGCAAAAAATAAATTCTTGAGTCTATACATGCAGGGTCAATTTGTTCTTATCTAACTCTTTGTGACCCTGTAGACTGTGGCTTGCCAGGCTTCTCAGCCAGGGGGCTTCTCAAGGCAAGAATACTGGAGCATATTGTCCAATACTGGTTGTCATTCCCTTCTAGAGCACTGCATTTCCTGCTGCCCTAGCTGCCAACTCCCCTGAGTACCTGGTGCTGCCAGAACCCCTGCAATCCAAGCAGCTGCACCACGTCCACACCTGGCTCTCATGGGGGCAAACCTAAGTCCACCAGGGCAGCCTCAGTAGCAAACCCCAGTGGACAACCCACATGCAGAGGTAGAAATAAAACCACAATTGAAACCCAGGAGCAGTGTGGCTAGGGAAGAAGATCCAAAACCTTCCCACCAGCTGTACAAGCTGCAGATTAAATGCACACAATCAACGAGGCAGACTGTGTCTATGGAATATATAAAAGGACATGGAGAGCTCCCACAAAAGAAAACACACTAGTTCTGGTAGCTGTGGACATTGGAGGCAAGAAAACACAGGAGCAGGACCAAGTTAGAACCTGAGCTGCCGCCATAACAGGTCCAGAGATCAGCACAGTGTTGGAGGGTATCCTAGGGAGGTAAGGTGGGCTGTGACGCCCAGCTAGGGAAAGGACTCTGGCAGCAGTGACTGAAAAAAAAAAAAAAAAACCAACAACAACAATTTATTATTCTCATATTTTCATTTGTCCTGTAGATTCTTTTGAATTTTTTCCCCTTCCCCCCCTCTTTTTCCCCCTCTGTTTAGTTGTCAATTTTATTGGCACTATGAAATCTAATTCAACTTTTGAGCTTTTTTTTTTCCCCTCAGTCACATTTCTTATTGTTGTCATAAACCTCTGCCTCTATGTTGGACTTCTGCATTTCAGTGGCGTCTTTATTTTTTTCTTTCTTATTTTCTTCTCTTTTTTTATAATTTTAATTTTTTAAACCTATTATATTTTTTCTACACTTATTCATTTGTTTACCTATCCTACTGTCTGTTTCCCCTTGCAGTTAGTTATATTTAATGTATATAAACCTTCTTCATCTACCTCTATTTAACTTTGCATATCTATCTTGATTTCTTTTCTTTCTTTCCTTTCCTCTCAACATATTTGTTAGTTTTGTTTTCATTGCTTTACTCCTCACTTGGCACCATGTTTTATTTTTGTTTTCTGGTTCACGCTTTAGTTAGTTTTCTTCTTAACTGGTAAATATAATTTTTGATATCCTTTGTTCACTGGATCAATCTACTGTACTTTATTTTTGTTGAACTGTTTTCACTTTGCTCATGGGTGTATATGTATATATGTATATTCCATTATTTTAATTATTATTTGCCTGATTTTGTAACTGCCATTTGTCTGGGGTTCACCTTTGGGTTTTTGTTTTTGGGTATTTGTTTTAATCTCACTTAATGCTATAACAAATAATTTGTGCAATCTTCATTCCAGACCAGAGATCAAGCCCTGAATCTTTGGAGTGGGAGCACTGACTCCAAGACCCTAGACTACCAGAGAACTAACCTTCAGTTCAGTTCAGTCGCTCAGTCATGTCTGACTCTGCAACCCCATGAATCGCAGCACACCAGGCCTCCCTGTCCATCACCAACTCCCGGAGTTCACTCAGACTCACGTCCATTGAGTTAGTGATGCCATCCAGCCATCTCATCCTCTGTCATCCCCTTCTCCTCCTGCCCCCAATCCCTTCCAGGATCAGAGTCTTTTCCAATGAATCAACTCTTCGCATGAGGTGGCCAAAGTACTGGAGTTTCACCTTCAGCATCATTCCCTCCAAAGAAATCCCAGGGCTGATCTCCTTCAGAATGGACTGGTTGGATCTCCTTGCAGTCCAAGGGACTCTCAAGACTGAGAACTCACACGAAGGAAACCATTTGAACACAAGACCCAGCATCACCCAACCACCAATAGCACACTCTGCAGGACACCTCATCTAAATAACAAACAAAACAAAAATACAAACCCAATTATCAGCAGACAGGATTACTACATCACACAGCCCTGACCATCAGAGGGAAAACAAACAAACAAACAAAAAAACTCAGCACAAATCTTACCATATACAAGCTTACACAAACCACTGGACCAACCTTAGGAGGAAGAAAGAATTCAACCCTGAAGCCTGGGAAAAGGAGACCTCAAACACTGTAAGTTAAAAAAAAAAAAAAAAGAAAAGGCAGAGAAATACTACACAAATGAAGGAACAAATTAGAAACACAGAAGTCCAAATAAATGAAGAGGAAATAGGCAAACTACCTGAAAAAAGAATTCAGAATAATGATAGTAAAGATGATCAAAAGCCTTAAAAACAAAACCGAGAAAATGAAAGAATCAATTAACAAAGGCCTAGAAGAATTAAAGAATAAACATACAGAGACAAACACAGTTTGTCTGTGTTTGTCACATACAGAGACAGACACAGTTACTGAAATTAAAAATACTCTAGAAGGAATCAATAACTCAATATTGAAGCAGAAGAACAAATTGGTGAGCTGGAAGATAAAATGGTGGAAATAACTTCTGAAGAGTAGAATAAAGTAAAAAGAATTAAAAGAACTGAGATAGTCTCATAGACTTCTGGGACAATATCAAATGCAACAACATTGGAATTATAGGAATCCTAGAAGAAGAAGAGGAAAAGAAAGTGTATGAGAAAATTTCTGAAGAGATTATAGTTGAAAATTTCCCTAATACAGAAAAGGAAATAGCCAATCAAGTCCAAGAGGCACAAATAGTCCCATACAGGAAAAACCCAAGGAGAAGCATGCCAAGACACATACTAATCAATCTAACAAAGACTAAACACAAAGAAAGAATATTAAAAGCAGCAAGGGAAAAGCAACAAGTAAAATACAAGGAAAACCTGATATGTTTCACAGCTGATCTTTCAGCAGAAACTTGCAGGCCAGAAGGGAATGGCAGGATATATTTAAAGTACTGAAAGGGAAAAATCTACAACCAAGAGTACTGTACCCAGCAAGAATCTCACTCAAAATTGATGGAGAAATAAAAAGCTTTTCAGACAAGTAAAAGTTAAGAGAATTCAGTACCACCAAACCAGCTTTACAAAAAACGTTAAAGGGACCTATATAGTCAAGAAATACAAAAGGAGAAAAAAACTCTACAAAATCAACCCCAAACAATTAGAAAATTGCAATAGGAACATAAATATTAATAATTACTTTAAATGTAAATGGATCAAATGCTCCAACAAAAAGAAACAGACTGGCTGAATGGATATGAAAACAAGACCCCTATATATGCTGTCTACAAGAAACCCACTTCAGACATCAAGACACATATAGACTGAAAGTGAGAGGATGGAAAAATATATTCCATGTAAATGGGAAGCAAAAGAAAGCTGGAGTAGCAATCCTCATCAGACAAAACAGACCTTAAAATGAAGATTATAAGACAGAAGGAAGGACACTACATAATGATCAAGGAATCAATCAAAGAGAAAGATATAACAATTGTAAATATCTATACACCCAACATAGGAGCATCTCAATTCATAAGACAAACACTAACAGACATAAAAAGAGAAATTGACAGTAACACAATAATAGTAGGAGATTTTAACACCCCACCCACACCAATGGACAGATCAAACAGAAAATTAATAAAGAAATACAAGTCTTAAATGATATATTAGATGAGATGGATCTCACTGATGTCATCAGGACATTCCATCCAAATGCAGAATACACCTTCTTCTCAAGTGCACACGAAACATTCTCCAGGATACATCACATCTTGTGTCACAAATCAAATCTCAGTAAATTTAAGAAAACTGAAATAGTATCAAGCATTTTCTCCAACCTCAATGCTATGAGACTAGATATCAATTACATGAAAAAAAATGTAAAAAAAAAAAACACATGGAGATTAAACATTCCTATGTAACCAACAGGTTACTGAAGAAATCAAAAGGGAAATTAAAAAAAAAATCTAGAAACAAATGACAATAAAAACACGACAACTCAAAACCTGTGGGATGCAGCAAGAGCAGTTCTAGGAGTGGAGTTTATAGCAATACAATCCCAGTTCAAGAAAAAAGAAAAACATCAAATAGACAACCTAACTTTACACCTAAAACAACTGGAAAAAGAAGAAGAACAACAACAACAAAACCCCCACAAAATTAGTAGAAGGAAAAAAATCATGAAGATTCAAGCAGAAATACATGAAAAAGAAATGAAAGAAACAATAGTAAAGATAATAAAACTAAAAGCTGGTTCTTTGAGAAGATAAACAAAATTGACAAACCTTTAGCCAGACTCATCAAGAAAAAAAGAGAGAAGAATCAAGTCAACAAAATTAAAAATGAAAAAGGAGAGGTTACAACAGATGATGCAGAAATGCAAAGGATTATAAGAGACTATTATGAACAACTATATGGCAATAAAATGGATAAACTGGAAGAAATGGACAGATTCTTAGAAAAGTTTAATCTTCCAAGACTGAATCAGGAAGAAATAGAAATTATGAACAACCCAAATACAAGCACTGAAATTAAAGCTGTGATCACAAATCTCCCCAAAAGCAAAAGCCCAGGACCAGATTGCTTCACAGGAGAATTCTATCAAACATTAGAGAAGACCTAATGCCTATCCTTCTAAAACCTCTTTCAAAAAATTGCAGAGGAAGGAGCACTTCCAAACTCATTCTATGAGGCCACCATCACCCTGATACCAATACCAGACAAAGATAACACACAAAGAAGAAAACTGCAGGCCAATGTCACTGATGAACATAGATGTAAAAATCCTTGACAAAATTTTAGCGAACAGAATTCGCCAACATATCAAAAAGCTCATACACCATGATCAAGTTGGGTTTATTCCAGGGATGCAAGGATTGTTCAATATACACAAATCAATCAATGTGATACACCATATTAACAAATTGAAAGGTTAAAACCGTATAATTTCAATAGATGCAGAAAAAGCCTTTGACAAAATTCAGCATGCATTTATGATTAAAACTCTTTAAAAAATGGCCATAGAGGAAATCTACCTCAACATAGTAAAGGCCCTATAAAATAAGCCTACAGCAAACATTTTTCTCAATGGTGAAAAAGTGAAAGCATTCCCCCTAAGTTCGTGAACAAGACAAGAGTGTCCACTTTCACCAATATTATTCAACATAGTTCTGGAAGTCCTAGCTATAGCAATCAGAGAAGAAAAAGAAATAAAAGGAATCCAGATTGGAAAAGAAGAAGTAAAGCTCTTACTGTCTGCAGATGACATGATTCTGTACATAAAAAACCCTAAAGATAGTATTGGAAAATTGCTAGAGTTAATCAGTGAATTTAGCAAGTTTCAGGATACAAAATCAATACACAGAAATCACTTGCATTTCTATATACTAACAATGAAAAATCAGAAAGAGAAATTAAGGAATCAATCCCATTCAGCATTGCAACAAAAATAATTAACTATCTAGGAATAAGCTTACCTAAGGAAACAAAAGAAGTGTACACAGAGAATTATAAGATACTAATGAAAGAAATCAAAGATGACATAAACAGATGGAGAGATATTCCATGTTCCTGGGTAGGAAGAATCAATATTGTGAAAATGACTATATTACTCAATGCAATCTACAGATACAATGCGATCCCTATCAAATTACCAAAGACATTTTTCATATAACCAGAACAAAAAATTTCAAAACTCATATGGAAACACAAAAGACCCTGAATAGCCAAAGCAGTCTTGAGAAAGAAGAACAGAGCTGGAAGAATCAACCTTCCTGACTTCAGATTATACTACAATGCTAGAGTCATCAAGACAGTATGGTACTGGCACAAAAACAGAAATATAGACCAATGGAACAAGATAAAAATCCCAGAAATAAACCCATGCACCTATAGGTACCTTACTTTTGACAAAGGAGCCAAGAATATACAAAGGAGTAAAGAGAGCCTCTTCCATAAATGGTGCTAGGAAAGCTGGACAGCTACATGAAAAAGAACGAAATTAGAATACTTCTGGATTCATTTCAATATTTGGCAAAACCAATACAATATTGTAAAATTAAAAAAAAAAAAAAGAATACTTCCTAACACCATACACAAAGATAAACTCAAAATGGATTAAAGATCTAAATGTAAGACCAGAAACTATAAAACTCTTAGAGGAAAACACTGGCTGAACACTTGATGACATAAACCAAATCAAGATCCTCCATGACTCACCTCCTAGAGTAATGAAAATAAAAACAAAAGTAAACAAGTGGGACCTGATTAAACATAAAAGCTTTTGTGCAGCAGAGAAAACATTAATCAAGGTGAAAAGACAACCCTCATAATGCGAGAAAATAAAAGCAAATGAAACAACTGACAAAGGTTTAACTTCCAAAATATACAAGCAGCTCATACTACTCAATACCAGAAAAACAAACAACCCAATCAAAAAGTGGGAAAAAGACCTAAACAGGCATTTCTCCAAAGAAGACATACAGATGTATAATAAAAACATGAAAAGATGCTCAACATCATTCATTATTAGAGAAATGCAAATCAAAACTGCAATGAGATATCACCTCAAAGCAGTCAGAAAGACCATCATTAAAAAGTTTACAAACAATAAATGCTGGAGAGGGTATGGAGAAAAGGGAATGCTCTTGCACTGTTGGTAGGAATGTAAATTGATACAGCCACTGTAGAAGACAGTATGGGGATTCCTTGAAAAACTAGGAATAAAACCACCATATGACCCAGCAATCCCACTCCTAGGTATATACCCTGAACAAAGCAAAATTGTATCCCATTATACAAACCATGTATCCCATTATTCATTGCAGCACTATTTAAATAGCTAGAACATGGAAGCAACTTAGATGTCCATCAACAGATGAATGGATAAAGAACTTGTGGTATATACACACAATGGAATATTACTCAGCGATAAAAAGGAACACCTCTGAGTCAGTTCTAATGAGGTGGATGAACCTAGAACCTATTATATAGAGTGAAGGAAGTCAGAAAGAGAAAGATAAATATTGTATTCTAACGCATATGTGCTTCCCTTGTGGCTCAGCTGGGAAAGAATTTGCCTGCAATGCGAGAGACCTGGGTTCAATCCCTGGGTTGGGAAGATCCCCTGGAGGAGGGAAAGGCTACCACTTCAAGAGAGCTTCCCTGGTGGCTCAGACGGTAAAAGTGTCTGTTTGCAATGTGGGAGACCTGGGTTCGATCTCTGGGTGGGGAAGACCCACTGGGGAAGGAAATGGCAACCCATTTCAGTATTCTTGCCTGGAAAATCTCATGGACTGAGGAGACTGGTGGGCTGCAGTCCATAGGGTCACAAAGAGTTGGACACAACTGAGCTACTTCACTTTCATTTTTTCAATGCATATGTACAGAATCTAATAAAATGGTACTGAAGAATTTACTTACAGGGCAGCAGAGGAGAAACAGACATAGAGAATAGACGTATGGACATGGGAAGTGGGGAGGAGAGGGTGAGATGTATGGAAAGAATAACATGGAAACTCACATTACCATATGTAAAATATATAGCCAATGGGAATTTGCTGTATGGCTAAGGAAACTCAAACAGGGTCTCTGTATCAACCTAGAGGGGTGGGATTGGGGAAGAGATTGGAGGAAAGTTCAAAAGGGAGAGGATATATGTATATCTATGGCTGATTCATGTTGAGGTTTGAGAGAAAACAATAAAATTCTGTAAAGCAATTATACTTCAATAAAAAAGTAATTAAAAAATAAAAATAAAAGAAATAAAGTGGCAGAGAACCTAAATATTTGTCCAAAGAAGACATACAAATGGTCAAGATGTATATGAAAAAATGCCCAACATCACTAATCATTAGAAAAATGCAAATTAAAAGTTACAGTGAGATATCACTGCATACCTGTTGTTATTGTTGTTCAGTCACCAAGTTGTGTCTGACTCTGTGAAACCTCATGGACCACACTCAGCATGCCAGGCCTCCCTGTCCCTCACCATCTCCTGGAGGTTGCTCTAGTTCATGTCCATTGAATCACTGATGCCATCTGACCATCCTGTTCTCTGTCACCCTCTTCTCCATTAGAATACCTAATTATCAAGACAAGAGATAACAAGTGTTAGCAAAGATGTATAGAAAAGGAAAGATTGTGCACTACTGGTAGGAATGTAAATTGGTTCAGCCACTATGTAAAACAGTACAGAGGTTCCCCCAAAAATTAAAAATAAAAATACTATATGATCCAACCATCCCATATTTGGATATATATTCAATGAAATAAAAACAAGATATCAAAAAGATAATTGAACTCCCATGTTTATTGTGGCATTATTCACAACAGCCAATCTGTGTCTGAGAATGGATTAATAAAGAAGGTATGGTATATATTTTACACACACACACACACACAAAGAGGAATTTTATTCAGGCATCATAAAAGGAAAATCCTACCATTTGCAACAACATGGATGGAACTTGAGTGTATTATGTTAAGGAAAATAAGTCAGTGAACAATATGATGTGTACATGAAATCTAAAAAATAAGAGTATAACTTATATAAACAGATAGTAGAAAAATGGCTATAAGGGACTGGACACAGGGAAAATATGGATGTTCTAAACAGTGCAAACTCCCCCCAGCTTAGTTGATATCATTATTACTGCAATATTATACTATTTTTGATATTGATATTACCATTGTGATATTATCTCCCCATCTCTGATTCTAGCAATAGAGGAATACATAAATGAACTGTTTGCAAACTCAAAATCACAGGATAAAAGTTACATAAGAGAAATAACCATCTTCAAAGGGGATTTTAGTCACTTTAAGAATGAATATGGAATCTAGCATCATAGGTAATCTCAATGGGAATGCATCCTCATCATTATGTTCTTCCTGTGACAGATTTAAAGAGGGCTTCTCATTGGCCATTGGTATAGAGAAAAATTTAACTCCAGCTGTAGGCTCTCCATAATAAGTAAATAATTCACTCTCTTAATTTCTTCAGCCTTGAGACAAGTATCTAACTTCCAAGTTTATTTGTGTTTAGAAAGTTAAAATGCTGGGAAACAAACCACTTGAGAAACCAGAAATGGCACTGAGAGATACAACATTGGTGTTGATCTTGTTTGTTTTACTGATTTGATTCCAACATATTCATTTTACTTTAAATACTTAAAAAAAAATAAGTAAATGAAGCAACTGCTTATAGAAATCATCTAGGTTTGAGTACTTAAAGCAGAAGTATTATTTCCAAGTGGTCTTTTCATTGCTATTGATTTATCTTCAGCAATTGTGACTGTAGCAAGGATATGACAGAATGCCCTGTGATAGAAGGAATACATACATATCTTAAAAATGTCAAAGTACTTCAAGCACTTCCTAAGTGTTTGATACTATGCTAAGTGTAGGAAACACAGTAATGAAAGAGTGAAGAAGACTGATAAATATTTGCAGTGCAGTGTGACACAGTTAGGTGCTGTAGGTTGAACAACGGCCCCCAAAGATACCCATTTCCTAATCATCAGAACCTGTGAATGCTACATTAAATGGGAAAAGATTTTGCAGATGTGACTAAGGATCTTGAAAGGGGAGATTTCCTGTATTGTCCATCTGGGTCTGATATAATCACAAGGTTTCTGTTGGTAAGAAGAGAATTTTTCCTCTACCCTTCTAAGTTCCTCTGGACAGTCTAAATTAAATTGACCTGAATTAAACTGATGTAAGGGCTTCCCTGGTGGCTCAGTGGTAAAGAATCTACCTGCAACGCAAGAGACACAGGTTCAATCTCTGGGTCAGTAAGATCCCCTGGAGGAGGAAATGGCTATCCACTCCAGTATTCTCCCTGGGAAAATCCCATGGACAGAGGAGCCTGACGGACGACAACCCATGGGTTACAAAAGAGCAGGACAAGACTTAGTGACTAAATAACAACAACAAACACACGAGAGAGACTCAGGAAAAGTAACCTGTCAAAACGGCCAAAACCTTCATCTTAAATATCATCTTGAATGAAACACAAAATAGAATGTTGAAGGTAGTGGTTTGGGACTTCAAATGGGAGGAAGTCAATTCATCAGAAGATGGAAAAGCAAAAGTTGAGCGAACAAGTGTTTGCTGGACCCTACAGAGATAATGGGACACAGAATGGACCCCAAGCTCTAGGTTCTGTTTCCCCCACCACACGTAGCTTATATTCTTTACATGTATCTCAGGTGACAGCTTTATTCCAGGAACAGGCCCTCTAAGATCTTTTAGGCAGTGAGGGGAAGGAATGAATGTTCTCCCTGAGTCTTTTGGGCTTCGATTCTTTTCTGTGCACAATTATCTACATGCCAAAGAGACATTCTGAAGCCGCAAATTTTTCTCTCCTACAGTGCTAAAAAGAGGCAGACACTGGGAGTTTGGGCACTGAAGACCATGTGACTACAGAAGCAAGATGTTATTTCTCTTGGCCTTCAGTACAGGAGAAAGGCAGCATGAACCAAGGACCATGGGGAATACAGCTCTAAAAGCTATACAAGGGCAAGGAAGTTGCCTTTCTCTTAGAGCCCCCAGTAGGAATCAGACTCTGCAGACACCTTGACTTCAACCCAGCAGAACTTGTTTTAAACATGTGCCCTCCAAAATTTTATAAACACATGTTGTTTTCAGTCAATTCTGTATTAAATTGTTAGGACAGTCATAGGAAAGTAATGCATAAGACTATAGCATATTTTAAAATCTCTACTCCAAAGCTCTTTCACTATATTTTAATGGCTATTTTTATTCTCTTAAAATAGCTCAGCTGGAATTCCATCACCTCTGCCAGCTTCGTTTGTAGTACTGTTTCCTAAGGCCTATTTGACTTCACAACCAGGACATCTGGTTCTAGTTGAGTGCCTTTCAGAAAAGTGCAGAAGAAGGAAAGGTGTTGGTCATTTGGCTCACCAAGAATTTTGCTTTACAAAGTGCTAACTATATTACCGGCTCAATGGACCCTCATAATCATAGGAAAGTGGCATAACCCTGTGGGAAGGGAATTTGGAAACAGAAAGATCTACAAATTCTGACTGTTCTATGATATAACCAACTTTGGTTGGCCTCTGATGCATTTGTAAAATGGAGGCAATACCTATAATATATCAGTACATGTTAGACTTCCAATATCTATAGCTATATATAAGGTGGAAGGGAAATCTGTTACTGATGCACTCATTTAATGATTGGGGAATGTGGAAGCAGAGAGAAATTGTTACATGAATAGTTGAGAGCAGAGCTGGGGCTGGATCTGAGGTCTTCTGATGAGAATTACAGAAAGTTACCTGCCAATAATTATGGGCCAAATTTTTAACTAAATTTAAGTTCAAGAAAAAGAGTCCTCTTCAAGGTGAAACTTCCAAACACAAAGAAACATAAATTATATATTTTATTTTTCAAATGAACTCTGAAACCATTAACAATCAGAGTCCATACTTTAAAAAGGCTCTTGTTTTCAAGGAAAAAGTTCAGATGAAGGAACTTCATGCCAGATCTTTGTTGAAGATGGAATCCATAGAAAGAGTAGCAAAAAAAGGGCAGTGTTTTTTCTGATATAATATTTGTAGATATTTATTTAGAGTAAGGCACCTAAACTGCTTTACTGAGTGACATATTCATATTAGTAAAGGTAAATCTAACTGTTTAAAGTTATTTCAATTACTTCTTACTGAAGAAAATGCCAAAGAATGCTCAAACTACCACACAATTGCACTCATCTCACATGCTAGCAAAATAACACTGAAAATTCTGTAAGCCAGGCTTCAACAGTACGTGAACTGTGAATTTCCAGATGTTCAAGCTGGATTTATAAAAGGCAGAGGAACCAGAGATAAAATTGCCAACATTCATTGGCTCTGTTGGATCGTTGAAAAAGCTAGAGACTTCCAGAAAAACATCTACTTCTGCTTTATTGACTATGCCAAAGCCTTTGACTGTGGATCACAACAAACTGTGGAAAATTCTGAAAGAGATGGGAATACCAGACCACCTGACCTGCCTCTTGAGAAATGTGTATGCTGGTCAAGAAGCAACAGTTAGAACTGGACATGGAACAACAGACTG
The DNA here is from genome assembly GCF_029407905.1 of Bubalus kerabau. Taxonomy (NCBI): domain Eukaryota; kingdom Metazoa; phylum Chordata; class Mammalia; order Artiodactyla; family Bovidae; genus Bubalus; species Bubalus kerabau. Next base: position 79,562,464 of record NC_073627.1, on the reverse strand, counting down.
GTTCCAAATCGGGAAAGGAGTACATCAAGGCTGTATATTGTCACCCTGCTTCTTTAACTTATGTGCAGAGTACATCATGAGAAACACTGGGCTGGATGAAGCACAAGCTGGAATCAAGATGCTGCAAGAAATATCAATAACCTCAGATATGCAGAGGACACCAGACTTTTGGCAGAAAGCGAAGACAGACCAAAAAGGCTCTTGATGAAAGTGAAAGAGGAGAGTAAAAAAGTTGGCTTAAAACTCAAGATTCAAAAAACTAAGATCATGGCATCCAGTCCCATCACTTCATGTCAAATAGATGGGGAAGCAATGGAAACAGTGACAGACTTTATTTTGGGGGGCTCCAAAATCACTTCAGATGGTGACTGCAGCCATGAAATTAAAAGATGCTTGCTCTTTGGAAGAAAAGTTATGACAAAATTAGACAGCATATTAAAAAGCAGGGACATTACTTTATCACCAAAGGTCCGTCTAGTCAAAGTTATGGTTTTTCCAGTGATCATGTATGGATGAGAGTTCAACTATAAAGAAAGCTGAGTGTCAAAGAATTGATGCTTTTGAACTGTGGTGTTGGAGAAGACTTTTGAGAGTCTCTTCGACAGCAAGGAGATCCAACCAGTCCATCCTAAAGGAAATCAGTCCTGAATATTTATTGGAAGGACTGATGCTAAAACTGAAACTCCAATACTTTGGCCACCTGATGCAAAGAACTGGCTCACTGGAAAGACTGAAGGCGGGAGGAGGAGGGGTTGACAGAGGATGAGACGGTTGGATGGCATCACCGACTCAATTGGCATGAGTTTGAGTAAACTCTGGGAGTTGATGATGGACTGGGAAGCCTGGCGTGCTGCAGTCCATGAGGTCTCAAATAGTTGGACACAACTGAGCAACTTAACTTAACTGATGAAAATGTTTTATTAGCAAAAGGTGAAAAGTGTAAAAGTGTTAGTCCATCAGTTCTATTTGCGAACCTACGGACTGTAGCCTGCCAGGCTCCTCTGTCCGTGGAATTCTCCAAGCAAGAATACTGGAGTGGGTAGGATCAAGCCCAGGTCTCCTACATTGCAAATGAATTGTTTACTGTTGGAGACAGCACAGAAGCAGAAAAAGTTGAGGGGTTATTTTAAGGGAACATCTTTTGGTGTGTGTGATTTCGCTTTGTGTAAGTAGTTTAGATGAACTATGTGCATTTCTATTCTACAGGGTTAGTGTGAAGTCATTGATGCTGTGAGCTGTATTGATAAAATTCTGTGCAATGACAGCCTAATATCTTCATGTGTACTATATGTCTCCAATATAGGAATAAGAATAGGCATTCTGAAAAACCTTTCAAGCATGTTTTTCAACCTTTTACCTCTTAACATGTAAAATATATATCTATGTTCTTTTCATAAGTTACAAGTAAAATACAAATATCTAAGTGTGATACATTAAGCTTGGGCATATTTTATTTAGGGCACTTTTCAGGGTGAACTGATTTAGAATTACCTATTTTCACTTTTATTTCCTTAAAAATTTATTTTAATATCAAATGTATGCACACTGGAAATTTAAAAAAATGTTCACTGTGCTAATGTTACTACCTCTGATAATACTGAGTGTTTAGTAGATACAAAATGTTTTAAAATGTCAAATTAAAACAAAAAATTCTAATGCATGCTTTTATAGTAAGAAATAGAGGAGGGGTTCATAACTAGTTATTGCAAACCATATATTTATTATGCTTATTTGCTACTATATCTGAATGATGAGTTGGGGAATTTATTTCAAAGAGAAATTAAACACAGAGTTGCAGCTCTAAGGCATGAACCAGCTTCAGATCCTCTCATACATTAGTATATTTTGGGTCTCTGGCATTGCAGGAGGATTCTTTACCATCTGAGTCACCAGGGGAGCCCTATGAAGATCCACAGTACTTGTCAAAGCATTGGAACTGTTTTCTTATTTTACTAGAGTTGTATACATATTTGAATTAAACAGTTCTGCTTTAACATTTGCTGTAAATACAAATTCAAGAATCTAGCTGCATCTTCATACAAAATTTTTTAAATATTAGGTTTTGCAGGTAATAGAGTCAATATTTTTTTCAATGCTGAATACAGATAGGATTGCAGTGGGTACAGTGGTTAAGAAAACCAATTTTAGAATCAGACTGTTTGGGATCAAATCCAGGCTCAAATACTTCTTCCCAAATCTGAATGAGCTTCCAACTTGGCGAAGGAGGGTGAAATCCTTTATATGGTTTTAGCAGGAGGGAATAAGCAGTATTCACCTTATTTCAGGATTAGTTGGTCAAGGTCAATTCTCAGGAAATGGACAAATGTTTCTTGTCGATTTATCAGCCATTGCTTGGACACTTAAATTTTACCAACAGGCAAGAGAAGATTTAGTGACTAAGTCATGCATGAGTGAATTCAGAGACACAGGCCACAAAAGAAAAACAGACACAATGGATTGCATCAAGATAAAAACTCCAGTGCATCAAAAAACGTAGCCAACAGAGTGAAAAGGCAAACTATGGAATGACAGAAAACATTTGAAAATCCTATGTTTGATAAGGGATTGGTGTTCAGAAAATAAAAAGAACTCCTACAACTCAATAATAACAAACAAGCTGAGTAAAAACTAGGCAAAGGACTTGACTAGACATTTCTTCAAAAATGTATACAAGTGAATAACTGGCACAGAAAAACATGCTCAACATCGCTTGTCAGGAAAATGCAAACCATAAATACAATAAGACACTACCTATATCTTTAAAAGATGGCTACTTGAAATAAAAAGCACAAAATAGGAAGTATTGGTAAGGATATGGAGAAACTGGAACTCTTGTGCCTTGTTCAGTTCAGTTCAGTCGCTCAGTCGTGTCCAACTCTTTGCGACCCCATGAATTGCAGCACACCAGGCCTCCCTGTCCATCACCAACTCCCGGAGTTCACTCAAACTCATGTCCAGCGAGTCAGTGATGCCATCCAGCCATCTCATCCTCTGTCATCCCCTTTTCCTCTTGCCCCCAATCCCTCCCATCATCAGAGTCTTTTCCAATGAGTCAACTCTTCGCATGAGGTGGCCAAAGTATTGGAGTTTCAGCTTTAGCATCATTCCTTCCAAAGAACACCCAGGACTGATCTCCTTTAGAATGGACTGGTTGGATCTCCTTGCAGTTCAAGGGACTCTCAAGAGTCTTCCCCAACACCACAGTTCAAAAGCAGCATTTCTTCGGCACTCAGCTTTCTTCACAGTCCAACTTTCACATCCATACATGACCACTGGAAAAACCATAACCTTGACTAGATGGACCTTTGTTGGCAAAGTGATGTCTCTGCTATTGAATATGCTATCTAGATTGGTCATAACTTTCCTTCCAATCAGTAAGCATGTTTTAATTTCATGGCTGCAATCACCATCTGCAGTGATTTTGGAGCCCACAAAAATTAAGTCTGACACTGTTTCCGCTGTTTCCCCATATATTTCCCATGAAGTGATGGGACCAGATGCCATGATCTTCGTTTTCTGAATGTTGAGCTTTAAGCCAACTTTTTCACTCTCCTCTTTCACTTTCATCAAGAGGCTTTTTAGTTCCTCTTCACTTTCTGCCATAAGGGTGGTGTCATCTGCATATCTGAGGTTATTGATATTTCTCCTGGCAATCTTGATTCTAGCTTGTGCTTCTTCCAGCCCACCATTTCTCATGATGTACTCTGCATAGAAGTTAAATAATCAGGGTGACAGTATACAGCCTTGATGTAATCCTTTTCCTATTTGTTACCAGTCTGTTGTTCTATGTCCAGTTCTAATGGTTGCTTCCTGATGTGCATATAGGTTTCTCAAGAGGCAGGTCAGGTGGTCTGGTATTCCCATATCTTTCAGAATTTTCCACAGTTTATTGTGATCCATGCAGTCAAAAGCTTGGTGGGGGTATAAAATCCTACAGCTGCTATGTAAAACAATATGGTGGTTATTCAAAAAATAAGCAGTAGAATTCCCATCAGTTCCGTTCAGTTACTCAGTCATGTCTGAATCTTTGCGACCCCCTGCAATTCCACTTTTGGGGACATTTATTGCTAAAAGAATTGAAAGCTGAGTCTCAGAGAATTGAACAGCCATGTTCACAGCAACATTCATGATGAGGTAGAGGCAAACCATTACTTTGCTAACAATGGTCCATATAGTCAATGCTATGGTTTACCAGTAGACAGGTATGGACGTGAGAGTTGGACCATAAAGAAAGCTGAGGGCTGAAAAATTGATGCTTTTGAACTGTGGTGTTGGAGAAGACTCTTGAGAGTCCCTTGGACTGCAAGGAGCTTCAACAAGTCCATCCTAAAGGAAATCAGTCCTGAATATTCATTGGAAGGACTGATGCTGAAGCTAAAATTCAAATGCTTTGGCCACATGATGCAAAGAACTGACTCACTGGAAAAGACTCTGATGCTGGGAAAGATGAAGGCAGAAGGAGAAGGGGATGGCAGAGGATGAAATGGTTGGATGGCATCACTGACTCAATGGACATGAGTTTGAGTAAGCTCTGGGAGTTGGGGATGGACAGAGAGGCCTGGTGTGCTGCAGTTCATGGGATCACAAACAGTTGGACACGACTGAGTGACTGAACTGACTGAGAGGCAGACCAAGTATTAATTTATGGATGAGTGAAGTGAAGTGAAGTGAAACTCACTCAGCCTTGTCTGACTTTTTTTGATGCCGTGGACTAGTCCATGGATTTCTCTAGGCCAGAATACTGGAGTGGGTAGCCTTTCCCTTCTCCAATAGATATTCCCAACCCAGGGATTGAACACAGTTCTCCCACATTGCAGGTGGATTCTTTACCAGCTGAGCCACAAGGGAAGCCACCTGACAGCTCAGTTGGTAAAAAACCCACCTGCAATTCAGGAGACCCTGGTTCAATTCCTGGGTTGGGATGATCCACTGGAGAAGTGATAGGCTACCCACTCCAGTATTCTTGGGCTTCCCTTGTGGCTCAACTGGTAAAGAATCTGCCTGCAATGTGGGAGACCTGGGTTTGGTCTCTCAGATGGAAAGATACCCTGGAGAAGGGAAAGGCTACTCACTCCAGTATTCTGGCTTGGAGAATTCCATGGACTGTATAGTCCATGGGGTTGCAAAGAGTCGGACACGACTGAGCAACTTTCATTATGCATGAGAGGATAAATTAAAAGTGGTATATTTATGCATTGATTATCATTTAGCATTAAAAGGGAAAGACATTCTGACACATACTATGATACGTGTGAAACTTGAGGATATTATGCTAATTAGCCAGTCACAAAAAGACAAACACATTTCCACCCGTATTCTGTATCTAGAGCAATCAAATTCATGACAGAAAATGGAGTGAATATTACAAGGACTGGGGAGAAAGGAAAGAAGAGTTGTTTAAAGGGTATAGAGTTGGTTTTTTAAGATAAAAAGACTTCTGAAGATTGGCTTCACAACAATGTAAAGGTACCTAATATTACTGAACTGTACACTTGAAAATGATTGAGACGGTAAAGTTTTTGTTATGTGTATTTCACTACAATTAAAGAAAAAAAATGGGTGAAAGAAAAATGAAGTGTAGGTGGGGACCTTCTGTTATCTCTCAAGGCACTATTAGGCAAGCTATTCAGCTCTCTGCCTTAGTTTTCTCATATTTAAAAGAATAGCATCTTCCTTGTTGAGAAGATTAATGAGTTTATACAGGTAACATTCAAACAATTTCTGAACACAATAGCACTACAAAACTGTTCACAGTTACCACTACTATTCAAACAAAATTACTTTCAGCAGTAGAGGACAGCTGTAGGGAAAATTGCCTATGGATGCAAGAGGAGTGAAAACCATTAAAAGTTGGATCATCATCTCAGTAGTATCAAAAAAGTTATCTCCTCAAGTATCTTTTATCAATTTATGATGAACTTTTTATTTGTTAAAAGTAATCTGCTTAGCTTCTAAGATACTTATCAAAATATGTTGGGCAATACTTCATTCCAAACTTCAAATTTCTCTTAAAGCTTACTTAGTATGTCAAAAGAACTTTACACCCGAATTTGATTTCTATTTAATTCACTGTGGATAGAAGTTTCCATGAGTCTGTTTTGGAGGTCAATTTTCCATTGTGAGGGAAAAAAAAAATAGTGCCAATAGTATTTTCAGAGAAGCAAAGTTTGGGAATGTAACTGTTTGCTATCACAGAAATTCAGTACATGGCAACTGGTCACAGAACCACACAATTCTCCAAGGAAACATCCTTGCAGAACATTATGGCAGGAGTAACTATGACTCTTTTAAGGTACCCAAATTCCTGGTCATCCAATTAGTGTGCACATGAATGGACGAAGAGCTTCCCAGGTGGTGCTATTAGAAAAGAAACCTCCTGCCAGTGCAGCACATAAGAGACATGGGTTCAGTCCCTGGGTCAGGAAGATCTCTTGGAGAAGGAAATGGCAACCCACTCCAGTATTCTTGCCTGGAGAATCCCATGGACAGAGAAGCGTGGCAGGCTACAGTCCATAGGGTCACAAAGAGTCAGACACAACTGAAGCAACTTAGCACACAACATAATGCAGAGGGGGACATAATTTATAGGGGGATATTTCTGTGAGTTTTAACATGGCCAAATTTTCCTAAAATTTGAAAATAGTGTAAGTGAACTAAAGATGTAACAGGTAAGATGTAAACATGTAAATAGCTTTATAGTATTTGTATCACTTTAGGAAAAGGTCGCATTAATCTGTTTGTAAATGCTATCTCATTTTCTAAGTGCTGTGCTTAGTCGCTCAGCAGTAATCTCAATAATAATGAATGACTTCATATACCTTCAGAAGCTGTAATTAGTACTATTGCTTTGGGGATGAAAATAGTGGGCTTTAGCATGCTTTTTTCCTCATAATTTTTTCTTGCAATATAAAAAAAATTAGCTGTTCATTACAATTTTAAAAGAAGTAATTTTTGAAAACCACCATTTACTTTTATCCATCCTATAAAATTCAGCATTGCCTTTCATTAAATGTTTTCATAAGTCCATAAAAAGAACTGAATTGATTGTTTCATCTTATTTCCTGTATTTACCCTTTGACAGAGGTGCTAATGAGCAACAAATTGGTGCTAAAAACAATCCTTAGGAGGAAGGAAGCTGGAGTCTGAAGACTGGTTTGAAAAAGTTATCAACAGAGTAATCAGTCCCTAAATAAAATATGCAGTTTATTCCAAATTAAAGTCAAGAATTTCTGTGCTTCATTTGTTTTTTTTTTTTTTTTTTTTTTTTTTTTAAATTCATAAAGTATTTTATATTTTTTGTGGCAAAGATTCAGACATGACTTAAGAGACTGAACAACAACAAATGGCATAAGGATTATATCTCAGTGAAGCTGTTACCAAACCCCCCCACAAAAACCAAAAAACCAAACATGTTTTTCCCTCTAAAGCATTATGGTAAAACAAGTTTCATAGGGAGAATTTTATTTAAGCTTTTCATATCCATATTTACCTGTGATGTGTGATTGTGTGCTCAGTTTAACTCTGCAATCCCATGGACTGTAGCCCTGCTAGGCTCCTTTGTCCATAGGATTTCCCAGGCAAGAATACTGGAGTGGGTTGCCATTTGCTTCTCCAGGGGATCTTCTCTAACCAGGGATTGAACCTGTGTCTCTTGCATTGGCAGACAGATTCTTTACCACTGAGCCACCAGGGAAGCCCCTCATTTGTGATATGTGCTTATAATTTTCTTTTTGTGTGTTTTATTATTATCAGACTTTAGGAAGAAGATCATGCTTGCTTAATGGACCTTAACGTAGTCTTACCTCTTTTTGCATTCTGGATGTTTTATACAATATCGAAACCATCTGTTTCTTAAAAGGATGAAAATTGTTCTGGTGGAAACATTGGGACAAGCTGCATTTTTTTATTGTTATCAAATAATTTCTTCATTTTCTTCCTTGCTTATTATTCTTTTCTGATGTATATTTCTTGAGTTATTTTTAGTAATCTGTATCTTTCTAGAAATTATTCATTTTATGGAGCATTTCAGCTTGTTTGCCTACAAGTGTGCATAACATTCTCTTTGGGTTTAGAGAAAAAAATCTATTTTCTGTATTTTGTCCTATCTCCTTTCTCATTTCTAATTAAAAATGTTCCCCTTAATTATATTTGTCAGAGGTTTGTTTATTTTAGTAGACTTATCAAAAAACCAACATTTGAACTAATTTATCATTCTACAGCTTTATGTTTTACAATGTATTTATTTCAGCTTTTATCTTCATCTATTGCCTCTTTTGAAATTACTTTGCTTCATTTGGAATTACATAAACAGAGAATTAAATGGCCTGAGTGACATTTTACTTTTTTTGGAATTTTTCTGACTTGACCATCATTGACATCATCCCTCAAGAGAAAACAGGTTCTATTATGTAAAAAAACAGGGCTATTGTTTCACTCAGGGAGTTCTCAAGGAGGGAGACCAAGATATCTGCTATTAACATATCCAAAAATGTCTCACAGTTTGGGCTATCCTATTTTTGCAATATTACAACCAGAATATCTAATGAACATGGAATTAACAGTCGAGCCTGGTTCATCTCTAGGTAAATTCCACCATTAAGTTGTATCTAGTGATCACATCCCTCATTTTTATGTTCTGTGCCATTTTACACATTATACGGAACACTCTTCTCTTCTTCCAGAGATTTAGAATCTTTGTGTTTTTGTTTGTTTGTTGCTGTACTGCACAGCTTGTGGGATCTTAGTTCCCTGACCAGGGATCGAACTCAGGCCCTTGGCAGTGAGACCACTGGACCACAGGGAATTCCCAATCTCTGTGCTTTTTAAAATTGTGACACTTTTCTCTTTGCCTTGTATATATTTTCAAACCCTGTTGTCCCCAGTAGCATCTTTTACTAGCCACATATTTATGAGTATATATTCAGATTACCAGTAGTTTTCACCAATGTCTAACTGTAACATAAAACATTCTTTTTTTTTTAATTTTATTTTATTTTTAAACTTTACAATACTGTATTAGTTTTGCCAAACATCGAAATGAATCCGCCACAGGTATACCCATACTCCCCATCCTGAACCCTCCTCCCTCCCCATACCCTCCCTCTGGGTCGTCCCAGTGCACCAGCCCCAAGCATCCAGTATCGTGCATCGAACCTGGACTGGCGACTCGTTTCATACATGATATTATACATGTTTCAATGTCATTCTCCCAAGTCTCCCTACCCTCTCCCTCTCCCACAGAGTCCATAAGACTGATCTATACATCAGTGTCTCTTCTGCTGTCTCGTACACAGGGTTATTGTTACCATCTTTCTAAATTCCATATATATGTGTTAGTATACTGTATTGGTGTTTTTCTTTCTGGCTTACTTCACTCTGTATAATAGATTCCAGTTTCATCCACCTCATTAGAACTGATTCAAATGTATTCTTTTTAATGGCTGAGTAATACTCCATTGTGTATATGTACCACTGCTTTCTTATCCATTCATCTGCTGGTGGACATCTAGGTTGCTTCCATGTCCTGGCTATTATAAACAGTGCTGCGATGAACATTGGGGTGCACGTGTCCCTTTCCCTTCTGGTTTCCTCAGTGTGTATGCCCAGCAGTGGGATTGCTGGATCATAAGGCAGTTCTATTTCCAGTTTTTTAAGGAATCTCCACACTGTTCTCCATAGTGGCTGTACTAGTTTGCATTTCCACCAAGAGTGTAAGAGGGTTCCCTTTTCTCCACACCCTCTCCAGCATTTATTGCTTGTAGACTTTCGGATTGCAGCCATTCTGACTGGCGTGAAATGGTGCCTCATAGTGGTTTTGATTTGCATTTCTCTGATAATGAGTGATGTTGAGCATCTTTTCATGTGTTTGTTAGCCATCTGTATGTCTTCTTTGGAGAAATGTCTATTTAATTCTTTGGCCCATTTTTTGATTGGGTCATTTATTTTTCTGGAGTTGAGCTGTAGGAGTTGCTTGTATATTCTCGAGATTGGTTGTTTGTCAGTTGCTTCATTTGCTATTATTTTCTCCCATTCTTAAGGCTGTCTTTTCACCTTGCTAATCGTTTCCTTTGTTGTGCGGAAGCTTTTAAGTTTAAGTAGGTCCCATTTGTTTATTTTTGCTTGTATTTCCAATATTCTGGGAGGTGGGTCATAGAGGATCCTGCTGTGATGTATGTCAGAGAGTGTTTTGCCTATGTTCTCCTCTAGGGGTTTTATAGTTTCTGGTCTTACATTGAGATCTTTAATCCATTTTGAGTTTATTTTTGTGTATGGTGTTAGAAAGTGGTCTAGTTTCATTCTTTTACAAGTGGTTGACCAGTTTTCCCAGCACCACTTGTTAAAGAGATTGTCTTTAATCCATTGTATATTCTTGACTCCTTTGTCAAAGATAAGGTATCCATATGTGCATGGATTTATCTCTGGGCTTTCTATTTTGTTCCATTGATCAATATTTCTGTCTTTGTGCCAGTACCATACTGTCTTGATAACTGTGGCTTTGTAATAGAGCCTGAAGTCAGGTAGGTTGATTCCTCCAGTTCCCTTCTTCTTTCTCAAGATAGCTTTGGCTATTCGAGGTTTTTTTGTATTTCCATACAAATTGTGAAATTATTTGTTCTAGCTCTGTGAAGAATACCGTTGGTAGCTTGATGGGGATTGCATTGAATCTATAAATTGCTTTAGGTAGTATACTCATTTTCACTATATTGATTCTTCCAATCCATGAACATGGTATATTTCTCCATCTATTAGTGTCCTCTTTGATTTCTTTCACCAGTGTTTTATATTTTTCTATATATAGGTCTTTAGTTTCTTTAGGTAGATATATTCCTAAGTATTTTATTCTTTCCATTGCAATAGTGAATGGAATTGTTTCCTTAATTTCTCTTTCTGTTTTCTGATTATTAGTGTATAGGAATGCAAGGGATTTCTGTAAAACATTCATCTTTATAAAAATATTTACAGTCATAAAAATGCAACAGAATTTTTGTACAGATGCTACTGTGGAATACATTGTTTCCTTCTACCCCTTAAAGGTGTAGGTTTAAGTCACAATACCCCAGTACCTCAGAATATAATTGTATTTGGACACAGAAGCTCTAAATGAAGTGATTGCATGCATGTGTGGTCAGTCACACAGTCATGTCCTACTGTTTACAACCCCATGGACTGTAGTCCACCAGGCTCCTCTGTCCATGGGATTCTCCAGACAAGAATATGAAGTGCATTGTCATTTCCTTCTCCAAGGGATCTTCCTGACTCAGGGATTGAACCTATGTCTCTTGCATTTTATGCATTGGCAGATGGATTCTTTACCACTGCACCACCTGGTAAGCCTCACATGATGTGATTAGGGTGGGACCAAATCTAATATAATTGGTGTCCTGTAAAATGATGACAATGTGAAGACAGGGAGAAGACAACCATCTATAAACTATGGACAAAAGCCTAGCAGAGATCCTTCCCTCGGGGCTATAAGAAAAAACCAAAACTGCTGACAGCTTGATCTTGGACTTTAAGCTTCCAGTCTGAGACAATAAATTTGTTGTTTAAGCTACCTAGTCAGTGGTGCTTTGTTAATGGTAGACCCAGCAAAGAAGCAAAATCACCCATTTCAATATTCCTGAAAACACATCACAAAGGTCACAGCCTGGTATGTCTATAAGTGCAGACAAAACTCTTCAGGGAGGCAGGCATTGCAGTCTCCTATTCTTGTGTATATACAACTCCGTGGGATAAAATTAAATAAATATATATTTATTTAGTGTATATTGTGTTTAAAACAGAACAACACCATAGAGGATAAAAATTTCCTCCTCTCAAGAAACACAAGCCCAAATGAGAATGAAAAACATGCAAATCATTCATTTATTCTTAAATATGTACAATTTTAGAACAATGTTGATGGCAATAAACTTACTACAAGGCAGATCAAAGCTACCTGAGAAGAGTAGTTATTGTAAAAGGATTGGGGGAAAGATTATTTCCAAATGGATATATCTAGCTATGCTTTCTAGAAAGGGTATCTAAACTGAAACTTATGAACAATTTTCCACTTCTTAAGAATTATGGAATAGACAAAAAGAATGGCCTGTGATAAACTATAGGTATTAAATTAAGGAGGGCATGTTTAAGAAAACAAAGTAAGGATAGTCATTTGGAGAAATAATGAAAAAAAAAAGAATGAAAATATCAATACTTCAGAATACTTAAATTTACTAGGAATAAGGCAAAGAATAAGGGAGTGAGTAAGATACTAGAGAGATGAAATACTATTCAGTATTAAGTATTAAACAATATTTTTATCAACAGTGTTTTTTAAATCTTATAGAAGTTGTTTACAAAAGCAGCTGTCTGCCTTTCACATACAAAATAAAATTCAGGTAAACGTATGTATTTGTGGAGCTTCCCTAGTGGTCCAGTGGTTAAAAATCTGCCTTGCAATGCAGGCAACATGGGTTCAGTCCCTAGCTGGGGAACTAAGATCCCTCATTCCCCAGAGCATCTAAGCCCAGGTGCTAGAGAGAAGCCTGATCAACTCAACGAAAGATCCTGCATGATGCAACTAAGACCCAACGAGTCAAATAAACAGACTACCTAGGCTACTTACAAAGAATCTATTTGCCTTGCAACGCTGTATTGAAACCATGCCCCATTTCTGTGACTGAGAGAAATCCTTGAGCTTGTTTTATAGGACAGCAGAAAAGGAAGGAGCTTTTGAAACTCCCTCCTCTTGCAATATGACAAATCTGGCTGAAACTGGTAGGAACCAGTATAGCTGATTGGAGTCTGCACAGAACAAATGTGCTTATCCAATGGGTGACGTTTTGACATCTCAGCCTGAATTGCCTCATGTTACATATGAACCCTCACTTCCGACGTGCACACGTGATTCCTGAAGAGGCATAAAAAGCAATGGTGCCTGTGCAGGAAACACTTGAAACTCACAAATTCCTTTCTACCAATCATTTCTGAGCCACCTTCTGCCCACTTACTCCTTGCTTCCAAGATAAATATCGCACTCAATGGAGGATCTTAGCTTCGCCCCTGTCCCCTGGCTTGTCTGCCCTTTAATAAATCCTCTTCTCTCGGCAAAAGACTAGTATCTCAGTGTCTGGTCTTGTGCAGCACGCAGTGAGCCCCTGCTCTGTAACAATAACAAGGCAAGCTTTCTGTACCAAGATTGGAAGCTTCCTATAGAGACATTAATCTTGATTTTGTTATTTAAAAGAGCGTTTGGGAGTAAAATCAGCGTATCTAAGTAATGATAATAATGTTTGTAGGAAAGTTGTGTCTTTACTGTCTTTATGCATATTTTCTCATTGTGGATTTAATAAGTTTAACAGAGACTTTGAATTATATTCATACTAAAATTCACATAATAGGGATATACATAATTTTGGTACAAGCTTTTGTTTCTGTTGTCTAGGTTTCCTTAGTATATCTTAGGTACTTGATATAAAAGAAATACATTCACATAAGGCAAGGTAATACCCAAGGCTGGTTTGGTAACCATATATTTGGCTAAGTGATACTAATAAGAAACTATTTATTCAGCCTTGGTAACTACTAACCTGACAAATATTTAAATCGGCCTTCTTGTAACTAAACCTTTAAAAAAAATTATGTGGCAAGATTTCAATGTCATGAGAGAAGAAGGCTAAGTAATCCTTCATTGGAAGAAGAGTAAAAGTCATCATTGGGACAATTAACCAAATGGATTATGAAGGATAGTTGAAAGAATGTTCTCGGTTTAACTTGTTGAATTTGGTAATTGTAGAGAGGTTGTATATGGAAATATCCTTACTCTTGGAATTGCCATTCTCATGCAGTCTGTGTAAAAATAAGTGATATGAGCAATGTACACTCAAACACAAGGGGGGTGGGTTGCTTACATGTCTCGGCTATTGTAAACAGTACCGCAAAGAACAACCAACAAAAACGTCCATCAGCAAATGACTGGTAAAGAAGATGCAGTGCATATCTATACAAGTAAAGATATGTGTGTACACACACACACACACACACACACACAATGGAATATTACTCAGCCATTGAAAAGAATGAATCAATGTCATTTGTAGTGACATGGATCAATCTGGAGATTATCAAACTAAGAGAAGCAAATCAGACAGAGGAACAAATATATGATCTCACTTATGTGGGATCTAAAAAAATGGTAAAAATGAACTTACTTTACAAAACAGAATTAGACTCCCAGACTTAGAAAACAAGCTTATAGTTACCAAAGTAGAAAGGTTGGGGGAGGGATAATTTAGAAGCTTGGCATTGACATGTACACACTATTATATCTTAAATAAATAACCAACAAGGACTTAGTCGATAGCCCTGGGGAATTCTCAATATTCTGTAACAACCAGAATGGGAAAAGAATGAACAAGAATAGATACATGTGTATGTATAAGTGAGTCACTTTGCTGTACACCCGAAACTAATACAACATTTTAAATCAACTATACTCCATTATAAAACATTATAAAAAAAGATAAGAAAATATATAAGGATGGAGGAGAAGTAGAGAGAAGGGAAGGGACAAAGAATGTGGCAAAACAGTAAAAGTTGATAAGTCTGGTTAAAGGGTACCTAGGAGCTCTTTATTATTCTGTCAAAATTTCTCTAAGTATAGAATTACTTCAAAAATCAAAGCATAATCATGGTATGGCAATATCTACCATCAGACAAAGTGAGAAATGCTTCTCACAACTTCCTCTTTTGTGACTCTGCTCCTTGTCATCCAACCTTGCATGATGTTTTTGACCACTTAAACTTATTGACGGACAGTTTTAAGAACAAAAGCTAATAAAAGAAATGAAAGCTCCAAAGGCTTCTGAGTTATTGTTATGAAAAGGCAAAGCTTTTGCAATTTCTCTATCTTGGTGGATAACTCCTATTGCTTTTCTCAGACCATCTAAACTTGTCAATTAAAAGCTCAGATTAAAGTTTCAAGAAGGTACAAATGTTTGCTGTTTTGGAAAAATCTATTTGGAATTGCATACCTCATTATTTTTTTTAAAGCAGTAAAATAACAACAATACAATTATCCTGGACTCTTATGGTGCTTACTTTATGTTTGGTATTTTAAAACATTTGGCATTTGAAGTCATTGTAAATGAGACACTTTTTGACTTGTCTTGCATTTAGTATTCTAACTGAAAACTTGCTGTCATCATAAAACATTTTTATCCTGAAGATTATTTCATGAGTGGGTGCACTGGAGCTGGAGCTCTGAGGGGGGGGGGGGGGAATAAAAAAGAGAGAGAGAGAAAGAGAGAGATTATGTGAATTCTGACATTTTTAGCCTATCTGTAACACAGACCTCTTTCACCTCTGTTTAAAAAATAGACTTGACCCATTACTAACTTAATGAGTCTGATACATTTAGTTTCTTTCTCATGATGGAATTATTTCTTGAAAAATAACAGAAGGCAAATTGAATGACTTATCTCCCACTTCATTCAAAAAAGAAAAAAAAAAAAAGATACAAAGCTCAAGTGGTTTATACGATTGGAAAAACTTTACTAAATTTGATTACAGTCACTCCCATATTTTCTCATAATACAAATATTTGTCTTACTAAAGTGTTTAATAGAACTTTAAATAAGGAAATTAAGCCATAGTCAAAAAGATAATGGAAAAAATGTCTCTCCAGACTGGAAAATGAGCCTGGCATCAGAAAAAAATGCAATACTTTTTCCAATAAGAATATGTAGTTTCAAGTCTTTCCATCAGCAGATGACTCAGATTCTCATATAAGCATACTTCGCCTGTGTTTTTAGAATGCTATGACTGCAGAAATAAGGTTCAAAAATTTATAGCTAGAGCAGTTTATAACAGGACAGCATGAGGAGCTCTATAGATCAACTCCACATTGAATTGGTGAAAATTTTTAACAAAAGAAAAAATAACTCAAGTTCTCTATAAATGGTTTTAAGTGATACAGAAAATGAAGAGACACCTATTCAAGAAAGTTTGATTAAATTCATTAAAAAAAAGAGAGAGAGAGAGTCTGTAGTATTTAACCCAAGACTGCTCCTTCGGGCCACCTGTCAGCAAGATGAAAACCCCAGACTAGTGTATCCAAGAACAGAGGGCTCCCTCTCCTGCTAGCTCCCAACTAGAGGCTTTATTCCTGGCAAGATTGAGACATCAATATGTCTCAGCCTCTCCTATTACCTACTGGTGAGGCCTAGTTCAGGGTTTGTACGGTTGAAAGAATGGCACTCTTTCCTTCTGTCCAGACTCCACTTATAGAAGAGAACGTCAACCTACCCTTAGCACCATGAGAACACTGGGCCCTTAAACAGCCACTCCCTGGCTTCTAAGACTGGTTCCATGGCAAATAAAACAAGCCAAGAAGACCTCAGGCTATTGTCCACATCCCTTCCCCCACTGAAGGATTAAAAATTAAAGACAGAGTTTCACTCGAAGAAAAGTATGATGTTCCCATTTCCAGAGTCTTTGACTTGTCTCTGCAATTTCATCTAGGGTGAGAAACAGGACATACAACCAAGAGAGCCTACTGTATGGCACAGGGAACTCTACTCAATCAATGTTCTGTGGGACCTAAACAGGAAAGAAATCTAAAAAACAGTAGATATACGTGTGTGAATGTGCACAGTTGTGTCCAACTCTTTGCGACCCTATGGATTATAGCCTTCCAGGCCCTCAGTACATGGAATTTTCCAGGCACAAATACTATAGTGGGTTGTCATTTCCTACTCTAGGGGATCTTCCCCACCCAGGGGTTGAAACACAGTCTCTTGTGTCTCCTGCATTGGCAGGCAGATTCTTTCCAACTGAGCCACCTGGGAAGCCCACGGATATATGTGTAGGTATAGCTGATTTCCTGGTGGTTTAGCGAGCAGTAAAGAATCTGCCTGCCAATGCAGTAGACACTGGTTTGAATCCCTGGAGAAGGAAATGGCAATCCACACCAGTATTCTTGCTTGGGAAATCCCATGGACAGAGGAGCCTGGTGGGCTACAGCCCATGGGGTCACAAAAGAGTAAGATGTGACTTAGCGACTAAATAAGCAATGACAAAATACAAACAAAAAAATCAGCTGATTCACTTTGCTGTGCAGCAGAGACTAACACAACATTGTAAAGCAACTTTCTGCATGCTCAGTTGCTCGGTCTTGTCTGACTCTTTGCAAATATACAACAACAACAAAAAATTAAAAATAAACAACAACAAAAACAGCTCCTAATCTCTTTCCAAAGGATCCAATTTAATTTACAATAGGACCTAAAGAATTTCAAGATTAAGGATACTCCATATTAACTGAAGGTTGAGGTGAAAAGCAATTGGGAGGAAATTCCCAGATTACTAAAGATTCAGGATAAATTGGAGGCTGGCTAATTTGCAAGAGAGAACCACTGAAGGCATCTGGGAGGAGCCTTCATGGGATCTGAATAAATATCAAACATCTTGTGGAAGAATAATTTAATGAACTTAAATATTATGTTATACAATCTGAAGATTGTATAAGTACAAGATTGTATAGTATAAGATATTATGCAATCTGAAGAACAGAGAGAAACAAGAATGCAGAGAGATAAATGGAGATTCAGAGAAATATGGGACACTGCTGCTGATGGACAGGAGTTTTTGCAAACTCTGGGAGGTAGTGAAGGACAGGGAGGCCTGGCATCCTGCAGTCCATGGGGTTGCAAAGAGTGGTGCATGACTTAAAGATTGAACAACAATAACCGAATGCACCACATATACACAATAAGAGTAGCAGAGGCCAGGAGACAAATAAAGCAGAAAAAAAATATTGAAGGAATAAGGCTGAAAACTTTTCAAAACATACTGAGCAAAAAATCTGCATATATGAAAAGCTTAATGAACTCAAAGAAGGATAAATACAGAGATCCACAACACTTCATCATAAACATACTGACAGTAAAAGACAAGGAGAAACTCTGGAAACTAGCTGGAGATGAAGGGCCCATCACTTACAAGGGAATATGCTAATAAGGATAACAGCTCTCTTCTTAGAAACAATGTAGATCAGAGGATGTATCATAACCTATTCAGAGAGATTAAAGAAACAAACTGACAGCCGGCAAAGCTATCTTTCAAAAACGAAAGCAAAATGAACACATTTGCAGGCAAAAACTGGGAGCATTTGTTGCTAGTTTATCTCTAACTTACAAGCAATATTTAAAGAAGTTCTGTGGGCTAAAAGCAACTGACTCAGATATTAATTTAGATCCACACAAAAAAATGAAGAGCATCAGTGAAATAAATCATATATTATAAAATACAGCATAAATGCAAACTCTCTCTACCTAATGTAAAAATCAATTATATAAAATAATATGTATATAATGTCATTGGATCCATGATATGCAGAACAGTAATTTATGTATAAAATACTTGCCAGTAAAAACATGAAAGACATAGGTAGGAGCAAAGCTAAAGAAATGACTACAAATGGTATGGTAATAATTATAAGAATATATTGTTGCATTTGCAATGCTAACAGATATAACATAAATATAACAAAATATCACAGAAGGATGATAAAGTAATAGTGATATATTGGAGTTACATTTCTTCATCACACTGATATTAAGCTAATATAAAGCTGTTGCCAAAGATATAGATATGAAATGAGATACATATGGTAAGCTCTATGTTAGCCACTACAAAATGACTAAAAAATAATTAAGGTAAAATGCTTCCTGGGAAAATACTCAGAATGTAAGCAAAGTAGTAAAGGAGAGATAGAGGAACCCAACAAAATCCTGGAAAAACAGAACAGATATAAAATATTTTTATATTTCCAAATAAAATATAAAAAATAATTAGACCATTTTCTCACACCATAATTAAAAATAAACTCAAATGGATAAAAGATATAAATATAAAACCGGAAATCTTAAAGCTTCTAGAAGAAAACTTAGAACATACTTTAAAATAAATTGTACCAATAATTTTTGAAACCTGTCTTCTAAGCCAAAAGAAACAAACAGATGGGACCTAGTTAAACTAAAATCTTCTGCACAGCAAATAAAATCGTCAACAAAATGAAAAAACAACCTAACGAATGGGAGGGGATATTTCCAAATGATATGACCTATAAGGTGTCAATATCCAAATTATATAAATGACTCATAAAACTCACCATCAAAAAATCAAACAAAATGGGCAGAGGTCCTAAATAGACATTTTCCCAAAGAAGACCATTAGGTACATGAAATGATGCTCAACATGGCTAACCAGAGAAATACAAATTAAAACTACAATGAAGTATCACCCTACACTTGTCAGAATAGTAGTGTTAGTGTTAGTCACTCAGTTGTGTCTGACTCTTTGCAACTCCACAGACTATAGCCCACCAGGGTCCTCTGTCTGTTGGATTCTCCAGACAAGAATATTGAAGTGGGTTGCCACTCCCTTCTCCAGAGGGTCTTCCCAACCCAGGGTCTCCTGCATTACAGGAAGATTACATTACATTACATTATCATATGAGCTACAGAGAAGTCCCACTTGTCATGATGGTTCCCATCAAAAAGCCACATATAACAAATATTGGTGAGGATGTGGAGAAAGGCAACCTTCGTACTCTGTTGGTAGAAATGTCAATTGGTACAGCCACTATGGAAAAAGAGAACAGTTTTCTCAAAAAAGAAAAAAAAAAAGAAATAAAACTACGATATGATCTAGCAGTTTCACTTTTGGATATATATTTGAAGAAAACAAAACACTATTGAAATATTATATTCACCACAATGTTCATAGCAACATTATTTATAATAGCAACCTAACTATCCATCAATAGATGAATGAATACAAAAGATGTTGTGTGTATGTCTATGTATACATATAGACACAGAGTGGAATACTACTCAGCCATAAGAATGAAATTCTGACATTAGCAAACATGGACGGACCTCAAAGATATTATGCTTTGTGAAATAAGTGAGACAGAGAAGACAAATTGTGTATATTGTCACTTACAAATGGAAAACAAAAAATAAAATGAGTGAATATAACACAACAGAAATAGCATAACAGATACAGAATACAGCCTAGTGTTTGCCAGTGGGGAGAGGAACACAGGAAAGGGCAGTATAGGGTTAGTGGCTTAAGAGGTACAAACTATCATGGATAAAATCAATAAGCTGTAATAAGATTACATTGTAAGCACAAGGAAATTGAGCCACTACTTTATTATGGAGTATAATCCATAAAAATATTGAATTATTATATTATACACTAGAAGCTATAATATTGTAAATTGACTATAATTACAAAAAAAAAGAGAAATCAGCAAGAAAGATAAAAAGATTTTGGAAACTCACCGATATCTGAAATTAAAACAATCTTAGGAATGTTATTAAATTATTAATGAGTCAAATATGATATCAAAAAAGTAAATCAGAAAATATCTTGAAATGGATGGAAATGAAGGCAAAGCATACTAAAATTTAGTCAAATATAATTCAAGAGGTTTTCACCCAAAAATTCATAGCTACAAATAGATATATTAAGACAAACATATTTTTAATCTAGCGTAATTCCCTCAAGGTCCATCCAGGTTGTTGCAAATGGTGGGATTTCCTTTTCTCCTTTCTATTTACTGCAGAATAATATTTCATTATATCTCTCTCACATTTTCTTCATCCATTTATCCACCAATAAGCACTTATGTTGTTTCCGTGTCTCGGGCAGTGAACATGTCCATACAGATATCTTTGAGTTAGTGTTGATTTTCCTTCCTCTGATGTTTACTGGTTTGAGCATTATTTCAGATACCTGTTAGCCATTTTTATATCTTCTTTAGGTAAAATGGAGATTTAGATCCTGTGCTCATTTTTTAAAATCGCATTCTATTTTTGCCATTGAGTTGAAAAAAAATTTAATCGATAATTAACCTTCTACACAGAGACACTGGGAGAATGAGAAACCTAAAACTAAAACAAACATAAGCAAGGAAATAATAAAGACAGGCAAAATGATTAAAGAGAGAATACAAAAGTAGAGGGAAATCAGAGACCAAAAGTTTATTTTTTTAAAGAGAACAAAATTAACAAAATGTTAGCTACATTAACAAGGAAAAAGGGAAAGCCTAAAATGACTGTTATCAACTATGAAAAAGACAATACTACTGACAATAAAGAAAACATTGAGAAGAAATAGTATAAACAATTATGTACCAATAAATGAGATAATTTAAATTGAATGGATGTTTTTAATAAAGACACAACTACCAGAACTGGCTCTAAAAGTCATAGACTTGTAACAAGTGAAGAGACTGAATTATTACTATTGCTACTACTACTATTATTACTACTACTATTATTACTTATACTACTAATAAAACTACCCACAAAGAAAATTCAAATGCATAGACTTCACTGCTATAATCTAGCAAACATTTAAGGAACAATTTATACCAATTATTGAAAAATTCTTTCAGAAACCAGAGAAGACAATTCCAACTCTATCTCTAGGTGTTACCTTGATACCAGAGCCAGAAAAAGGCATCACAAGAAAGAAAAATTACAAACCATTATCTCTTATGAATAAGGCAAAATCTTTAACAAAATACTAGCAAACTGAATCCAGTAACCTATAAAAATAATTTTACTAGTAGAATTTATTTTATCAATGCAAGGTTGGTTTAACATCTGAAAATTAATGCAATACATCATATCAGTAGAATAAAACAAATTGTGTGATCCTCTCAATAGATACAGAGGGACAAACCTAAAGTGACTAATGAAAAGACTCTTGATATGTTATTATCCTATTGTTGCTATAATAAACTACAACAACATATTTATTATCTTAGAGTTCTGGAGGACATGAGCCCCAAATGACTAAAAGTCTAAAATCAAGGTGTCCATTGGATCCTTCAGGAAGCTCTAGAGGATAACTTGTCTTCCTTGCTTTTTTCAGATTCTGGAGACTGCCCACATTCTTTGTCTTGCAATCCCACAGAACTTTGACCTCTGTTTCTACCATCACATCATGTTCTTTCTCTCTGTTTCTATTACCACACTGCCATCTCTCTACCTCCCTCAGTTCAACATTACTGTTTCTTCTGGTACTGCATTCTCAAGAATATTGTCTGTGTAAGTCACAGGACACAGTTCATTTGCTAAGAGGCTTCTCCACAGACCTCTTGTGGATAATCCTATCCTTATTCCCGGGTTCTGCTTAAGTGACTGAGGGGAGCCAAGAATGACACTCAGAATCTCTATAAAAAGCTCCCTGTGTGGATACTCTATTTGATTCTACCAAAGCACCAAGAAAATGTTGTTCAGCTACACCTTCAACTTTCTCTTAAGAGCACACTCACTTTTATGCCATTCCTCATTATATTTCTTTTTGTAAGCTTAATAGGCTTGAAGTGAAGTAAAGTCGCTCAGTCGTGTCTAACTGTTTGCAACCCCATGTACTGTAGCCTACTGGGATCCTCCATCCATGGGATTCTGCATGCAAGAATACTGGAGTGGGTTGCCATTTCCTTCTCCAGGAGATCTTCCCGACCCAGGGATTGAACGCAGGTCTCCCGCATTGTAGGCAGACGCTTTACCGTCTAAATTTCCCCGTTTCTCTAATTATCAAGTTCTAGTTTCTTTTTGCTTAACATTTCTTCTCTCTCTCTCTCTCTCTTTTTTTAATCTTTCCTGTTGTATTTTACTCTAAGCAGTAAGACCACCACAGGTCACAGTTTCAATAATTTATTTGGAAATTTCCTTAGCTGAATAACTACTTTCACTGCTTGCTGCTAAGTCGCTTCAGTCGTGTCCAAGTCTGTGTGACTCCAGAGACGGCAGCCTACCAGGCTCCCCCGTCCCCGGGATTCTCCAGGCAAGAACACTGGAGTGGGTTGCCATTTCCTTCTCCAATGCATGAAAGTGAAAAGTGAAAGTGAAGTCGCTCAATCTCTCCGACTCTTAGCGACCCCATGGACTACAGCCTACCAGGTTCCTCCGTCCATGGGATTTTCCAGGCAAGAACACTGGAGTGAGGTGCCATAAGTTCACTGCTTACAAGTCTTTATTTCTACTTTAACTAGGTGGTGCAGTGGTAAAGAATCTACCTGCCACTGTAGAAGAGGCAGGAGACAGATGTGGGTTTGATCCCTGGGTTGGAAAGATCCCCTAGAGTAGGAAATGGCAACCTACTGCAGAATTCTTGCCTGGAAAATTCCGTAGACAGAGGAGCCTGGTGGGCTACAGGCCATGGGGTTGCAAAGAGTTGGACACGACTGAGCACGCACGCATACTAGGGCACACAACGCAATTCAACCAAGGCTTCTATCACTATATAACAAGGATACCCTTTCCTCCAGTTCCAATAGCATGTTAACTCTTTTCCTTCTGAGCTCCTACCAGCAGTGTCTTTATCATCGTGTTTAGCAGTTTGTTCAAGGAAATCTGACTTTTTCTATTATGCCCCTCAAAAATCCTTCTGCCTTTGCCAACTGATCAATTTCAAAATCACTTGAACATATTCAGATTTCTGTTGTAGCAGCACTCATTTCCAGGTACTAAAAATCTGATTAGACTTCAACTAGAGAAACAGAACAAATTTTGATATATGGTAAAAAAAATTTATTGTACATAACTGGCATACACAATTGTGGGGCTGCCAAGGCAAGTCTGAAATTCACAGAGCAGGCTGTCATAAAGGGCAGGATGGAACTCTCAGGCATAATCTGGCCTACTGTCTTAGTCTGTTTGAGCTGCTATAACAAAACACCACAGGATGGATAGTTTATAAATGACAGGAATTTATTTCTCACAGGTCTGAGGGCTGAGATCAGGTATCAGGGTGGTCAGGAAGGATCCTCTTCTGGGATGTAACTTCTTTTATGTTCACATGGTGAAAGTGGGTGAGGATGCTTTCTCAGGCTTTTTTTTTTTTTTTTTTTTTTTTTACTACGTGCATGTTCAGTCATGTCTGACTCTTTATGAGCCCCTGGATAGTAACCCACCAGGCACCTCTATTCTTTTATAGGGGCACTAATCCCATTCGTGAGGGTCCTGCCTTCATAACATAATCATCTCCTAAAGGTGCCCACATCCTTGGGGTATTAGCATTCCTTGAGCATGTTAATTTTAGGGGAAAATTCAGAGCATAGTGTACATCTACAGTTATTCAAACATTTTTTCTAGCTATTGCTGTCAAGTTATTTTATAAATGAAACTAAAGTCCATAATCAGCTGATTTCAATAAGGAAGATTATTCAAGATAATCTTGGGGATCATTCAATCAACTGAAAGGCCTTACAAAGCAGAGCAGAAGTTTCCAGAAAAATTGTCTGTAAAATGAAGGTGTAGTCCCCAACTGAAAAATCTAACCTGTCCTTCCTGGCAGTCTGCCCATATGGATCTCAGGGTTATGGAGCTAGCACCTACAATTTCATAAGTCAATTCCTTATAGTAACTTTTATTTATTTTTTTTTAAATTTTATTTTTAGACTTTACATAACTGTATTAGTTTATAGTAACTTTTAAAACACATATCCGCTACTGGCTATTTCTCTGATTGAACCCTGACAGATGGACCTGAATTTAGATCAAAAATTTGTTTTCATAAACTAAACTAAAATCAGTTTGAATAGATGACAAATGCTTCCAATAATCAGCATCTTACTTGAATTTGACTTAGAATACTTGAGTTTTGAAGACATAAAATACCTACATGTAAAGGCCAATTCAGAGTTAGTATTATTCTTCAGATTTAATGTTAATAAAGTGATATAACCAGCTTCTGAATGGTCCTGTTTTATCATGAAAAGTAATCATTGAAACCCCTATAAATGTCTTTGAATGTTAGCAGAGAGTCTATATTTGTGTCTTACATAGACTTATTTTATTCAAAATGGTATAATGAGTCACAAAAACTCAATGCCATTTTTCAAAATAAGTGATCTAGAGGCCTTTAAAATGATCCTATAAAGATCATCTTGGATTGAGTATTTTCAAGTGAAGAACCATTTAGATCCAATGTTATTTCATGATTTTAATGAGGAAAACCAAACAACCTTTTCTAACTATTAACGTTTTTCACTGCCTGAGGCAGCATAGGCTTCTTGATGGACTGTGACTAAAACAAAGCAGCAGCAAAGTTTCTTATTTTTCCTAGAGAAACAATTTAATTTTTTGTAATGAGCCAAATTTAGAGAACATTAAAACTCCAAATATAAGCATGTAAACTATGATTATTTAAGCTCTATTTTTTTATAAGCAGTTAAATAACAAATTTCAAAATTTCAGATAAAATTTGAAAAACATTAGTAATAGTGTTTAGCCATTTTAGACCAAAAAAATAAGCTATTATAGATGGAGGTTATTTGTTGGGGGATTCTGATGATGTCAAGATAGTTTTATGGAACAGGAAACAAAATGTTATTCTATACAACCAATATATATTGAACATTTTAGATAGAAAAATATGCATAAGTCTGCTTTCAGATAAGACACTGATATTATATTTTTTTTTAGGAAACAAACAACTCTAATGCAAGGCAACATATCTGAGGCACTTGCTTGCAGGTCATGAACAGCAGGCAACACAGGACTACGATTCTTACAAAACGAAAAACACAAGAGATAAGCTTCATGTAAATCATATTAACCTCCTGCATGGGATGCTTTTCTGAGATGAGTAAAGGAGAACCTTGACTGAACTAAGCAGGGAGATGTTAGAGTTCCAATTAAAATGATAGGATTCCCAGGAAAGATAAAGCCATGCATGATGCTGCATAGGACTTGAAGGCTGTTTCTCAAGTGCTGGCACAGACTCCAGGTACCTTTTATTTCTGGGCAGAGAACTTACTGATGATATCAGAAGTTATGCATCCCTGAGGAATGGATATTGGAGTTCTGAGATAGTGTAAGCAGAGTCTTTGCTCAGTGCCATATATTCAGATTAAACCCCAAATAAAGGCACGCCTAATACTCTAGTATTAGGCCTTACTACTCCAATAGTAAAGGCCATTCCCTAGGAGTCAACCTCAAATTATTGTACATTTTCTCTAACAAAGAATATAAATCTATCAGAGAGGAGCCAAAATATCTTCTAGTAATTTCATGACCAGTGAAAACACGTCTCCTCACTCCTCACAATAAGAAGACTTAATCCAGATGCCTTATGGGAGGTATATCACTGTATCAAAGCAGTTCATAGAAAGGACCAAAAGTTTCCCCAGATATTCAAATTAGGAGGCACTGAATTTGAGACACATACTATAATATCCCCAAGAATATTACAGAAAACTTGATCATAACAAGTGAACAATAAGGAATTCAAATAGAGAAACATAAATTAAAACAAAACAAAACCAAAATCTAGACCTGAGTTGAACATGTCATTTACTGGGCTTAACAGCAATGAAGAGAGTAAAATACATTTTTAGTGAAATTGAAGCCATACCAATATAAAGCCTTCAGTCTAAAGATACTTATACCTCAGTGATCATTGTAGCACTATTTACAATAGGTAGAACATGGAAGCAACCTAAATGTCCAACAACATGAGGATAAAGAAGATGTGATCCATATATACAATGAAACATAACTCAGCAATAAAAAAGACATAATGCCATTTGTAGCAGCATGGAAGAACATAGAGATTGTCATAGTGAATAAAGTCTTACAGAGAAAGCCATATATATATCATTTATATGTGGAATCTAAAAAAAAAAAATGGTACCAATGAGCTTATCTACAAAACAGAAATAGATTCACAGCTGTAAAGGGTGTGGTATAAATTGGGAGATTGGGGTTGACATATACATACTACTATATTCATAAAATAGATATCAAATATGGATCTACTGTATAGCACAGAAGGCTTCCCTGGTGGCTCAGATGGCAAAAAATCTGCCTGCAGTGCAGGAGACCCAGGTTCTGTACCTGGGTTAGGAAGACCCCCCTGAAGAAGGGAATACAGCACAGGGAACTCTACTCAGTACTCTGTAACCTATATGAGAAAAGAATCTAAAAAAAGAGTGGATATATGTGTAACTGATTCATTTTGCTGTAAATCTGAAACTAACATGACATTGTAAATCAACTAAAGAGTATATAGTCAACTATAAGGAGGATATAAATCAATTAAGGAGGATAGAGTGTAAGGAGATTGAAAAATATGAAGAGTCTCAGTGACTCCTGGTATCGTATCAAGTCAAATATATGGGTAATTTAATTTCAAGGTGGAAATGATACAGAATAGGGAAAAGTGACTGAGAATATATTTATGCAATGCATTTGAAAGTTTATTTTAATTTATCTAACATCTAGGTATTTTGCACTAGAAAGACTATTTTTAGTCTTTCTAGTTTTTTGTCTAGTCTTTCCATTTTTGTCTAGTCTTCCATACTGTTACAAGTAGAAGTTCAATATGTTAACTTCTGAATTGATGTTAGTTTGTTGCAATATTTTTATACCTGCCCATTTCTACCCTTCAGAATATTATAGATGGTAGACAGATAAAAAATAATTGGTGCATTTTCATAACATGCCAATAAGGGATAAAGTGGGTGCTTGATGAACCAAATCTCTTTGGGCAGCAAGTGACGGATATTCTAATCTCAGTATTTTTTGCCAATGGAAAATTAGGCTATCAATTGTCATGTTCCAAACTGTGCATGTCTTATGTACAATAATGATACTTATGACTCATGGTTAGGGGAAATCTATGTGAATTGCTTTTCTAGTAAGAAGCAAAAGACATTTGGTGATAAGCCAAAGATATTGCTATAAATTTGCAAATACTGTTTCAGATCACCTTCCTGTCTTCATCCTTGACATGGAGGTAAGAAGACAGTGTGACTCCAGATGTGCCCCCATTTTTGACACTAGAGTATTATTAAAAATATACTATATAAGACTCAATTCATTTCTATAAAAGTACCACTTGTAAATAGTTAACAAAATCATTAGGCATTAATTATATTTTGGCTCTAGAAATTTTCAAAATAGGTATTTTTTTCTTTCTGTTCATATTACTGAGTGCCTAAGACAGTGGGTCTCAGACTGTGATCCTACCAAGGTTTCTTGGTGACATCCTAGGATGCAAAGTATGACTATGCATACTATCCTATTCTCCTTGAGAAGAAAAACACAACTGAGATACTAATCTAAACAATATATACTATGGCATGGAATAAAATGCAAAATTAATCTTCATATTCTGAAATAAAATACAGTGTTCAAAGGCATTCTTGCAACAGAAGCTTAGACTATACCATTGTTTTTCTTTTTTTTTAAGATTTTTTTGATGTGGACCATTTTTAAAGTCTTTATTGAATTCATTACATTGCTTCTGTCTTATGTTTGGGATTTTGGTCTCAAAGCACATGGAATCTTAGCCGACCCGACCAAGGATTGAACCCACACCCAATGCACTGCAAGTTTTAACCACTGGACCACCAGGTAAGTCCCATAGACTATACCTTTAAATGGTCAGAGAAGGCATTTACTTTGCTTATAGAGATACTTTAAAAGCAACATTTAAAAAGTCCTTGGTTAAGAGACTATATTCCATTTTGTTATTAAATTTTTATTTAAAAAATATTGAAGTGTTTTTAATAAATATACTGTATAGTATAGTATGACTATGAAATGCAGAATTAGTAATTTTTAAAAGATGATTTCATTAAAACCAATAAAAATATCAGGGTAAGAACAATATCTTTCCCTCTGACTTGGACCTGATCATCTCAAACAGAGAATTTTTTTTTTTTTTAAGATTATGTCATAGTCTGGGTCTTTAAGGGTATGTATACAGAAAGAGTGAAAAGGTTGGCTTAAAGCTCAACATTCAGAAAACGAAGATCATGGCACCCAGTCCCATCACTTCATGGGAAATAGATGGGGAAACAGTGTCAGACTTTATTTTTCTGGGCTCCAAAATCACTACAGATGGTGACTGCAGCCATGAAATTAAAAGACGCTTACTCCTTGGAAGGAAAGTTATGACCAACCTAGATAGCATATTCAAAAGCAGAGACATTACTTTGCCAACAAAGGTTCGTCTAGTCAAGGCTATGCTTTTTCTTGTGGTCATGTTGGATGTGAGAGTTGGACTGTGAAGAAGGCTGAGCACCGAAGAAATGATGCTTTTGAGCTGTGGTGTTGGAGAAGACTCTTGAGAGTCCCTTGGACTGCAAGGAGATCCAACGAGTCCATTCTGAAGGAGATCAGCCCTGGGACTTCTTTGGAAGGACTGATGCTAAAGCTGAAACTCCAGTACTTTGGCCACCTCATGTGAAGAGTTGACTCACTGGAAAAGACTCTGATGCTGGGAGGGATTGGGGGCAGGAGGAGAAGGGGACGACAGAGGATGAGATGGCTGGATGGCATCAGTGACTCAATGGACGTGAGTCTCGGTGAACTCCAGGAGTTGGTGATGGATAGGGAGGCCTGGCGTGCTGCAATTCATGGGGTCACAAAGAGTCGGACACGACTGAGCGACTGACCTGATCTGATCTGATCTGATACAGAAGATCATGTCATCTGGTCCCATCACTTCATGGGAAATAGATAGGGAAACAGTGGAAACAGTGTCAGACTTTATTTTTCTGGGCTCCAAAACCACTGCAGATGGTGACTGCAGCCATGAAATTAAAAGACACTTACTCCTTGGAAGGAAAGTTATGACCAACCTAGACAGCATATTCAAAAGCAGAGACATTACTTTGCAACAAAGATCTGTCTAGTCAAGGCTATGGTTTTTCCTGTGGTCATGTATGGATGTGAGAGTTGGACTGTGAAGAAGGCTGAGTGCCGAAGAATTGATGCTTTTGAACTGTGGTGTTGGAGAAGACTCTTGAGAGTCCTTTGGACTGCAAGGAGATTCAACCAGTCCATTCTGAAGGAGATCAGCCCTGGGACTTCTTTGGAATGAATGATGCTAAAGCTGAAACTCCAGTACTTTGGCCACCCCATGTGAAGAGTTGACTCATTGGAAGAGACTCTGATGCTGGGAGAGATTGGGGGCAGGAGGAGAAGGGGAGGACAGAGGATGAGATGGCTGGATGGCATCACCGAGTTGATGGACATGAGTTTGGGCAAACTCCGGGAGTTGGTGATGGACAGGGAGGCCTGGCTTGCTGCAATTCATGGGGTTGACAAAGAGTCGGACAGGACTGAGCGACTGAACTGAACTGAACTGATACAGTATGTAGGCAGAAATGCTCTTCAAAATCCTCACCCAGAAGCAAGTTGAGTAGATTTTTTGCAAAACATATTAATAATTTTTCTGTTTATGCATCTCCTTTTAGGAAGCTTGAAGGTGATTAATCTCACATAAAAGTGAAAACATTTACACTAAGTGAAAATAAGAGCCTTTAAGTTAGTTATATATACTTGTTATCCCCTTACAAGAAATCTCAGCTGAGTGATAAAATAAAGAAGAGCTCATAAACCACATTTCCTTAAGGATTGTTGGTTGATGCTATTTAATTTAGCCCTGAGAATAGAATTTTAGCTGATAGCCAATTATGTTTATTTTCTCTGACTTAATGCAGACTCAGGAAGAGACTCATAGATACTGACCTACACTTACTGGTAGCAAGAAAAATAAAATCAATAAACAGAATTTACCATAAGAGGTCAAGAAACAACATCCATTATTTTGCCTATTGCCAAAAAGTTAAAATAGATGTTTAAGAATAATATTATATAAAGCCATTCCATATTTTAAAAGCTAAGTCAAAGTAAATGCAGCACTCTGTGCTGGAAAAAAAAAAAAAAAAGTCCACATGCATTTTAAAAGGACCTTCAGTTCTCCAAGTCATAACTTGGTAAGTTTTGCAGGGTTCTTAAAGTTCATTAGTAAGCAGTCTTAAGGTTAATTAATAATAGCAGTAATTTTTGATAGACATTAACTTTTGCTAACAGCTGATGAGTTACTATCAATGGGGTTAAAACTGAACCTTATTCAACTATATACTTATAGATAAATACAGAAAAATATCCCTTTTGAATATACTTATCTATCACAGGTACCAGTGAGAAATATACATATATTTTGAAGAGTAGGTATACAAGAAATGTGACCTTTAGTTTGAAATACTCTATATTCAAATTTAAATATTAAATTGATTCATACTCTTCTTAGTTATGATTTGCTCAAATGTAACAAACCCCCATAGTGTTTGGGTTATTCCTGTTGCGTAGTAATTTCTTGCTGTAAACCAGTTTCAAGACTCTTCTTACTTTCACTTTGGGCTCAAGAGCATAAAATATGTCAACCACTGCTAATCTTCTCTTTTGATTTCATGACTTTACACATGGGTATCCATTATGCACTTCTCAGTAAATTTTCTACTTTGGCCTAAGATTGTCACAAATAGCAGTAATCAAAAAGGATTCATGTACTTATCAGTATCAGAAAAAGGATTAATATAAACATAACCAGTCTGTGACCAATTCAATTTCAACTGAATTGAACAACATAAAGACATAGGTTATTTTTTGTGCATATGTTCATGATGGAGGAGAGAAAGGTAGGAGTAGGAGCTTCTAATTCTTTTTTTACTCATGAATTGAAGTGAGATTAACTATTGTGTCTATATCAACATTGTCTCCTCAACTGAAGCTATAATCAGTGTCAGTATAGGGCACAATGTATGCTGATGATTCCTTCCAGCACAAGGAATAAATTCCATCTTTTCCAGACCAAAATCTAAGTGGCCAGCTGCAGAGACACAAAACTTATAATCAGTCAACTCCGACACGTATTTGTCCTTCTGTTATCCTTGAGAAATAAAAATGAATCAAAGTCCTGACTGATATTTCTGCATGAAACTGAAATACATTTAAAAATTTGTGAGGCACACTTAGTTTTTTAGTTATTGAATATTTTTTGTGAAGTGAATATCACAACATGCTTACCTATAAAATCAGATCACTCTTTCTGAAGAGAACATTGCTGTACAAATGTGGCTTATGATTATCATAAATAACGAACACAGATAAAATTGTTATGAATACTTTAGAGCAACTGATCAAAAACTACTTGATAAAATAAATACATTGCAAAAACAAACAGAAATTAACTGCCTTTGTACAAGAAAATACCACTTCTCAATTTTCAACATTTTCTTCATTTGGTGAACAAGCGCTTAGCGCAAGCACATTTTTTTTTTTACTTTTTAGTGGAACATACGTATTGGTGTCCTTACAAAAAATGATGCTTTTAATTCAATTGAACTTATGGTATTCTATACTAACTAAAAGATTTTTGAACTTGAAAAGCAACATATATAGTGGAGAAATTAAGATGTTCTAGGATCAGGCCGGTTATATCTTGCAATGTATTGATTGTTGCAGTGGAGTTGGTAGGAGGCTAGACAACGCCAATAGTGTGATTTTAACAAATGACATAAACTTCTAGAAAGTGATACTAGTATAGTCAAGGACAAAATAAAAATTTGCCTTTGGATAAAAGGAGGGATGTACTTTCTCTCCATATGGAATGGAAGTTGGAGAAGTGAAGAAAAATGGTGAAGCAGGGATAATTAGGAAATATAAATCATAACTACTGGTTATTTTATGAGAAACAAGGTCATAATCTGAGGACCAGGGCAGCTCTAGGCATAAAGCTGGGAAAATGTGGTTCATAATTGGATTCTCCTGTTAGACCAAGAATCTTAAAACAATGTTTTGTGAGGCCCTGGTCAGCATTACTTAAAGGACAGCCACAGTCCTTTTGGGGAAAGTGCTGAGAAGGAGGCCTCCAGGGGCTCTCCATTCATGGCCTGTATAATTCTCTCTGATGCAACCTGTCATATTCCAGTCAATAAAACAGAAGCCCTAAGGCTATTATTGAAAAAGAACAAAAATCGGTTATGGTACTTTTTAGACGAATGGTTGTGTATAAATTCAATCTAATTAAAGTATTTGTTCTTTTTTGCTGTTTATTTGCTAAGTCATGTCCAACTCATGGACATGACTGTAGCCCTCCAGGCTTTTCTGTCCACGGGATTTTCCAGTCAAGAACACTGGAGAATGTTCTATTGCCTCCTTCAGGGTATCTTCCCAACCTAGGGATCGGTTGATTCTTTACCACTGAGCCAACAAGGAGGCCCAGTTAAAGTATGTCTCTACCCAACACAAACCTTAATACCAGCAGTCACTGCCTGCTGTTTTTAATCACTTTCTCCCCTTTGCCATAGCCCAGGAGGACTGGGCCTGCTTACAGTGGGGAGAACTGGAAAGTAACTTCCTACATTAAGCAACTCAACTGCTCATGGAAAGAGTTCTGTTTATATTATGGGGTCTTGGGCCCATAATAATGAGATAATGAGAGAGTGCCATCCAAATATATATATATATATATATATATATGACTTTCTTTGAGACTTACAATGATTCTTCCATTTTTTTTTTAATCTAAAAACGCTTTAGGATTCTATGAAGGGTCAAGTGATGCTTTTGCATGCCTTGCCCACTGGTACCTTTGGGAACTGCAAATTTTGTGTGTTGCCTGCTTTAGCAGAAGTGGAGCAGAAAAGATGTTTGACCCATGGTTGGCAATTGGAAAGGCAGTGGCTAGAATGAGTGAGGCCATCCTGCGAACTAACGAATGTACCAGTGATGCAACTTATTACGTGGTTTAGGCTGTGTGGATTGAAAAGTAAAATCGGAACATGCTTGGATTTGTAGGAGAAAATGAAGTAATCAAGTGGATAAAATTCTTGGAGTAGGTATAGTAAGACAAAGTAATGAGTGAAAAGCCTGAGCAGTAATTTGTGCCCCTTAATTTGAACTTGTAAGAAATTAAGCAAGAAGCATAATGACCTCCTTTAGAGAACTTAGAACAGATAGGAAGAGAAAACTGGCTGGGATTTGGCAGTTGTATACCCATCAAGTTGGTTATATACAGGCTGAATCATAGTCCACTATCAGTAAGTTGCGTCAGAGAAAAAAAACATGTAAGAAAAAAGAATTTCAGCAGAGTGATCTAAAGAGTCACTGGATTTCATGCTCATTAAGCAAAGTTGAAAAACCAGCTTTTTCCTCTTCAGTGAAGTCACTCAGTCATGTCCGACTCTCTGCGACTTCATGGACTGTAGCCTAGCAGGCTCCTCCATCCACGGGAGGAGGATGGAGTACTATTTTCCAGGCAATAGTACTGGAGTGAGTTGCCATTTCCTTCTCCAGGAGATCTTCCCAACCCAGGGATCGAACTCGGGTCTCCCGCATTGTAGACAGATGCTTTACCATCTGAGCCACCAGGGAAGTCCTAGCTTTTTCCTCTAGCACAGCTTAAAGAGTAGCATTGTGTATGATATCCACCTATTCTCCTGTATGGTCCAGATGGAATTTCTATAGGAATCATAGGAATTCTATTTAAATCCTGATCCCCAGAAGTCACTGATTTTCTGAAAATGGCCATAATAATTTCCAACTTCACAGTAACCCATTCATATAATATAAACCCTATTAACAATTTTAGCTGTCCATTTAAGACAAACTGAAGCAGTTTTTTTCCCCACTGTGTTGGATATTTTTTAAATGAATACTTTGCTTGTTTGTTTGCACTAATTCACTGATGAATTTACTTGAAATGGTCAATCCAGCTGTATAATTATGCAAAGCTAATGGATTTCTTGGACTAGGTCATTAGATAATTATATTAGTTAATGTTCTTTGGGTTGTAAACAATGAAAGCTGACTCTCTTAGCTCAGATGAAAGAGGAACCTCAATGGCAAGACATTGAAATAGTTTATGTCATCAAAGGAACAGTTGTGCAAATAAGACTTAAAAAGGGATTGAACCAGGACAGCTCTTTTTTTAGTGTTTTCTACTTAACATTTTTTTCTTAATTAAAAATACCCATGGTTCTCTCCTCTAGACTATAGTAAGCAATTTATTTCTTCCTCCACAAAGAGACAAATAGAAAACATTATGCTTTGTGGACGATGCAGACTTTGTTATATTAATCATTGCTACCAATGCAGTGAAAGCAGCCAATCACAATGCACAAATAAATGAGTATCTGTGTGCCAATAAAACTATTTATATACACTGAAATATAAATGCTACAGAATTTTCATGTACCATGAAACACCATTCTATTTAAAATTTTTTTTTCCATTAAAAAATCCAAAAACCATCCTTGCCTGCTGATCAGACAAAAACAAGCAGCAGGCTGGACTGGCCTGTGTATCTTACTCTGTCCACTTTTTCTCTAGAAGGCTGCATGAATGCTCAACAACTTTCAACCTCTCTCTGTTCAAAGTTTAAAATTCTGGGACAGATAATCCTATTAACATTTTTTGAGTCAGTTTCTACTCCTTGCTCAAATGTTCTCTGCCAGATGGGAAGGGCTACACAAGGCAGACATGGTCTCTAAAAGTCTATCAGGGAGTACTAGGTACAGTTTTTTTAAAAGATTGGGCAGGGATTATTTGTAGCTAAGAAGCCCCTCAACAAAAAACCTACTGCAATAATACTATTTCTTTTTATTTGTCTTCATGTGCTGTGCTGTGCTTAGTCACCCAGTCGTGTCTTGGATTGTAGCCCACCAGGCTCCTCTGTCCATGGGGATTCTCCAGGCAAGGATACTGGAGTGGGTTGCCATATCCTCCTCCAGGGGATCTTCCCAACCCAGGGATTGAATCCCAAGTCTCTCGCATTGCAGGCAGATTCTTTAACATCTGAGCCACCAAGGAAGCCCAAGAAAAACTGGAGTGGGTAGCCTGTACCTTCTCCAGGGGATCTTCCAGACCCAGGAATTGAACGGAGAAGGCGATGGCACCCCACTCCAGTACTCTTGCCTGGAAAATCCCATGGACGGAGGAGCCTGGTGGGCTGCAGTCCATGGGGTCGCTGAGGGTCTGACACGACTGAGCGACTTCACTTTCACTTTTCACTTTCATGCATTGGAGAAGGAAATGGCAACCCACTCCAGCGTTCTTGCCTGGAGAATCCCAGGGACGGGGGAGCCTGGTGGGCTGCCATCTGTGAGGTTGCACAGAGTCGGACATGACTGAAGCGACTTAGCAGCAGCAGTAGCAGCTCCTGCCTTGCAGGCAGATTCTTTTCCAGTTGAACTGCCAGGGAAGCCTATTTGTCTTCATACTACTAAGTAAATGTACATATTTAGTAGGTAGGGACTTGGTTAATCAGTGCGTCCACACTTAGACTTTGTTTGGCTCTTTATGTTTGCTTTACTTTGAGGTAATAAAGAAGTTTCACAGATGGGATGATAAGAGGTCCAAACAATACATAAAGACAGCCTTTCTTTGAGATACTCCAAGCTCCATGAGATCTTAATTTAAAAATTTCAAAAGTTAAAAAAAAATTCAACTGCTTAAAGATATTTAAAGCTTCTTCTTACATGAAAACACTGAACTTGTGGAGAATGACATAGAGAGCCTTTATCAGTTTAGTTCAGTCACTCAGTCATGTCCGACTCTTTGCCACCCCATGGACTGCAGCACGCCAGGCTTCCCTGTCCATCATCAACTCCTGGAACTTGTTCAGACTCATGGCCATCAAGTTGATGTTGCCATCTTTCATAATCTGACCTCAACATAGAGTAGTATTCTGTCAACACGCAGTAGTATTCCGTCACCCAAGATATGTTCCACGTATCTGCCCACGTATCTGTTTGTGCTTAGTTGCTCAGTCATGTCTGACTTTTTGCAACCCTATGGATTGTAGTCCACCAGGCTCCTCTGTCTGTGAGAGTTTCCAGGCAAGAATACTGGAAACTATTCTTGCCAACCCTTCTCCAGGGCATCTTCCTGACCCTGGGATCAAATCCATGTCACCTGTGTCTCCTCCATTGCAGGCAGATTCTTTAACAATGAGACATCTGTGAAGCCCCCACATTCCTGCCCTACTGTTCTCTAAACAGACTGTACACAGCTTTGTATCTTGCAGCAAAATCTATCCAAAACACATTTTCTCCTTTTTACCTGAGAACTCCTGCTTGGAATTCCTTAACCCACACAGTTGTTTCCCATCCTCTGTGCTTTTAAAGCAGTTAGCTCTTATTATAGATTTATCACACCTGCCCAAATTTCTTTGAAATATTGAAGTATTACTATTGGTTTAAACTTTTATTATTTGCTTCCCCTTTGGTCTTTCCCACCCACATGCATTTTGATTAAGTACAAGATGCTCTTACTTCTACATTGTGCCATTAACACCCTCCCGTCTTAATCTGAGTTGAGATCAGTTCAGTCGCTCAGTCGTGTCCAACTTTTTGTGACCCCATGGACTGCAGCACACCAGGCCTCCCTGTCCATCATCAACTCCCGGGCTTGCTCAAACTCATGTCCATTGAGTTGGTGATGCCATCCAACCATCTCATCCTCTGTCATCTCCTTCTCCTCCCACCTTCAATCTTTCCCAGCATCAGGGTCTTTTCCAATGAGTCAGTCCTTCATATCGGGAGGCCAAAGTTTTGGAGTTTCAGCTTTAGCATCAGTCCTTCCAATGAATATTCAGGACTGATTTCCCTTAGGATGAACTGGTTGGATCTCCTTGCAGTCCAAGGGACTCTCAAGAGTCTTCTCCAACACCACAGTTCAAAAGCATCAATTCTTTGGTGATCTGAGTTCCATAATAACAAAAATAATTATTGATAATATTTGGAATTATATTTGAACTACCTAAAAAATAAGAAATAGGTCATTTTTTCCCTGCCTATAGGCTTCAAGTTTAAAATGAATGTGGGTTAATAACCTTATTTTTGTATAACCTATTGCAGTAGGCATAATTCTAAAATGGCCTCTAAGATTTCAATCTCCTCCTATACACATTACATGCATTACTGCTGGGTTGGCCAAAAAATTTGCTAGGGATTTTTGGTACCATATTAGGGAAAATCCCAAACCCACTTCTTGGCCAAACTAATACATCCATTTAAGTGTGAGCTCTACCTGTGTATATCATGTATTATCATTGTTATGATATGTTACCTGAATAAAGAAATTCTGCAGATATACTTAAGATCCTTATTTAGGTGACTCTGATCTAGTAAAAGAGTGATGTTATCCTGGGCAGGCTTGCCTTAATTGAGTGTGTCCTTTAAAAGAGAGAGATCTCAGAGAAATGCACTTATGCTGGCCTTGAAACAATGAATGGATAAATTACAAGTATACTGAATAACTAACTGTATTCTTTTGGCAGGAAAATGATCCAGAAACAGCCAATTCTAATTTTATTATACAATTCTCCTCTATTGTTTTTCCCCCCCCCAGTATCTTGACATCACCACACACACACACACACACACACACACACACACACACACAGTAAATGGGATATCGTCTAGCCATAAAGAAGAGGTAAAGCCTGTCATTTATGACAACATGGACGAAATGGAAGCACATTATGCTAAATGAAATAAACCAAGCACAGAAAGACAAATACTGTATATGTGGAGACTGATGGGGGAAAAGGCCAAGTTGATAGAAATAAAGAGTAGAATGGTGGTTACCAGATGCTGGGGGGTGAGCAGAGGAAATGGGAAGATGTGGTCAAGGATACAACCTATCAATTACAAAATAAAGAAGTTCAGGGGATCTAATGTATAGTATGGAAATCACAATAATACTGTATTATAGACTTGAAACTTACTAAGAGAATAGATCTTAAGTGTTTGAGACATACACACACACACACAAATTACTATGTGAGGTGATACATGTGTTAACTTGATTATACTAATCATTTCACAACATGCATGCATATCAAATCTACATAGTGTACACTTTAAATATCTACAATTTTATTTACCAATATCACTTTAGTAAAGTTGGGGGGGGGGGAGAGTGGAAAATGAAGCCATTTTCCATTTTCAATAGGCTCTGTGAATGGGACCAGGTAGACAAAACCAACGGACAGAAACTGTCTCAGGGAGCTGTATATTAAAGGACTACATCTAGGAGCTACAACTGCATCTGATTTATTATAATAAATAATTAATCACTATGTAGATGGTTATGAGATTTGGGTCACTGAATTAGTGATATTTAACTTTGATTTTAGACTTTGAGTTGGAAATAATGGGATTTAGACTTAGATGACAAGATATGGGATTTTGAGCCAAAAATGTGATAGAATGAGAGTCAGGAATTTTGATAGATGGTGGAAATATTTTGCATTTGTGAAGTATGTGCATCTTTGGGGGGAATGGAGGGAGATTGTAGTAACCAGGATTCTGTAGAGCTCCCAAGATTCCCACCACCTGATGTGTATGTTTTGTATTATCATCTTCCCTTTAGTGTAGACAAAATGTGTGGATCTGATGAAATATTGCTCTAATGATAAGGTGACATGGAAAAGGTAAATGAATTTTCACATGCGATTAGGTATTTAATTAGTTGACTTTGACCTTGAAGGAGATTATCCCAGGTGGTGCTAGTGGTAAAGAATCCTCCTGCCAATGCAAGAGACATAAGAGACGAGGGTTTGATCCCTGGGTCGGGAAGATTCCCTGGAGGAGGCCAGGGCAACCCACTCCAGTATTCTTGCCTGGAGAATCCCATGGACAGAGGAGCTTGGTGGCCTACAATCCATAGGGTCACAAAGAGTTGGACGTGACTAAAGTGATTAGGCACAGCACAGCACGTCCATAGTGGGGCTGACCTAATTAGGTAAGTTGTTTTAAAAGAATAACATCCTTACTGATGTAAAAGAAAAGAAATAACCATGTCATGAACTGCCTATGGAGGGGCCACGTGGATAGCTTCTGAGGGACGAATGGAGCTGAGAGTGGTACCTGCTAAGTCACTTCAGTCGTGTCCGACTCTGTGCGACCCCACAGATGGCAGCCCACCAGACTCCCCCATCCCTGGGATTCTCCAGGCAAGAACACTGGAGTGGATTGCCATTCCCTTCTCCAATGTATGAAAGTGAAAAGTGAAAGTTAAGTCGCTCAGTCATGTCCGACTCTTCGCGACCCCAAGGACTGCAGCCTACCAGGCTCCCCCGTCCATGGGATTCTCCAGGCAAGAGTACTGGAGTGGTACCTAGCTGACAGGAAAAAAAGGAAATATCAGATGTCTAGCTACAAGAAATTGAATTTTGCCAATAACCACAAGAGCTTAGAAGAGAACCCTAAACACCAAAAAGGAATGGAACCCCAGCTACCATTTTGATTTAAGCCTAGTGGGAGCTCTGCAGAGGATTCAGGTAAGCAGTATTCAAACTTCTGACCTGCAGAAACTGAGATAGTGTATGACATGTGTGTTCAATCATGTCCGACTGTTTGTGACTCCATAGACTAGAACCCACCAGGCTCTTCTGTCCATGGAATTTTCCAGGCAAGAATACCAGAGTTGGTTTCCATGTCCTTCTCCAGGGGATCTTCCTGACTCAGGGATCAAACTCACATCTCTTGCCTCTCCTGCACTGGCAGGCAGATTCTTTACCACTGAGCCACCTAGAAAGCCTGAGATAATAAACAGATGTTGTTTGTGGTATCACTTAAGTTTGTGATAATTCGTTGCATAGCAATAGAAAGCTAATACAACTGTGTTGCAATTACTAGTCTCAGTTCCCAGATGCCAGCCTGATGTGCTTGTTGACAGTATTTTATAATCTATATCTAATTGTAAGTTTTACCAAGAAAATTTAGTACACATTTGCATAATTCCCTCACTAGTAAATTGAATACATTGTTCCTCTCACTCATTCCTTTATAGGAAAGCTCAGGTCTTTCTATATTCATTGTCTATTCATTGTTTCTATCTTTGCACTGAAATTAGTATTATTTTTCATTGTTGTCTTTTTTCTTCACAATCTGATAAATGTTTATGTTTGTTTAACTGCTAATCCAAAAAAAAAAAAAACATATTAGAACTTTCATTTGTATATGAGACTATTTTATGTCCCTGTTGCATAGAACAACTAACTATATTCCCTTAGCAGGAAAAAGATCCAGAAAGAGAGTCAATTCTGATTTCATTATACACTTGTCCTCTATTAGTTTTCTTCAGTATCTTGAAACCACTAACTGTGCCTGAGTTCATTTCACCAATTATTGCTTCAGCCAAAAAGCAGGAGCTAATATCCTCAAGCACCAAAACATTTCAAAATTCAAATATATAAAAGAAAGCCTATTACAAAATGATTCACAAAAATAAACTCACAAAGTAGAATAAATTATATTACAGTTATAAACCATCTTTTCTGAGCTTTTAAATAAAGCTATTCTTGAAATATCCATAGAATAAGTATATCTGAAGGATTTTTTTTAAAAAATAATTACACGTGATTTTCACTAGAATATGTACTTTGCATTTCCTTAAGCATTAATAATGGATATTAATAGTTATTATAAAAATGAATGACATTTTAAGATTGAAAATATTTCTGTAAAAGAAGGTACAGAGTCTGGAATGGTAATTATCATTGTTAGTAAAATCTGGAGTTTTCTGTTTGTTTTCTTAAGGTGGCATGGATTGGATCATGAGGAGAACGCACAGTTCCAAACATTTTCTGACATATACATGTGTGAGATTGTTAGGGTGAAGCCAGAAGAAGATTTATTAAGGCCCATAATTCTTCCCATGTCAAGGGGAAGGATACTGGTGAACCCCATCAGTAATGGCAGCCTTGCTATCCCTAAGCCAGTCCCATGACAGCTGTCTTATCCTTTTATTGAGGTACTAGGATTTTGTGTCCAATTACACTAGGTTTTACTTTGATCTTGGGTTCTAAGTCCCATTTTCACTCACAGCATCTTAGATCTAATTGCCTCCTACTCCTATCCTAAGGAGCATGGTGAAGTGCGGGTCTGACCACATGTTGCTTCTAGTCTCACTCCTTGAATACTGATGATGGCCTGACTGGGTCTCATGTCTGAGTCTGAGCTGATTCTGCAGCTACCTGCTTTGTTGCCCAGATCTTAGTCCTGGGTCTCCGCTTCCATGTGGCTGACTTCTCTCTGTAACACTCACCTCACATACATTTTCATCCATTGTCTCCATGTACCACTAACACAAGCGAAAAATTCTGATGAAATATATGGGGGCTTAGGAGGAATTTTAAATAGTGAAAAAATATTAGAATCAAATTCCAAGCTTCCTAACCTTGCCTTAGGTCAATTTTCCTTGCAAGGTTTCTCCCATATTATTTTCCTTTTCTAGGTAAGACTTCATATCCCTGATATTTTAAAATACTGAATAGTTACAGTTTTCATTCTCTGTCTTCTGCATCCTGATCTCAATCCACTTAATTGATTTCACAATGCACTGAGTTTGGCTTGCAGTCTGTAGAAAAATTTTCAGATCAAGCCACAAATTCCTCACCTATCATGACAAAAAATATTTTTTCCCCAAAATATCCAAGTCATCTGCCTCTGAAATGAATCCAGCTGCTGTATCTAGAATATAGAATTAGTAGATTTATTATTAGAATATTAAAAATATTTTTCTTTCTTTTAGATTACTTTTATTGTTGGACTTGTTATTGTCATTGCTGCTGCTGCTACTATTATCATGGTTACTACCACAGGGCTTCTTTGGTGGCTCAGATGGTGAAGAATCTGCTTGCAATGTGGGAGACTTGAGTTCAGTCCCTGGGTTGGGAAGATCCTCTGGAATAAGGCATGGCAACACACTCTAGCATTATTTCCTGGAGAATCCCATGGACAGAGGAGCCTGGTGGGCTGTAGTCCATAGGGTTGCAATGAGTCAGACATGACTGAGCAACTAAGCACAGCACAGCACCACAGCTCGTATCTTTACTATATTTACCATTCATTATTACACCTGATTCCACAGTAAAACTTAGGTCTCTGATTGCTCCACTGTTTTAAGAAATCTGTAATTAGCAACTATACTAGGCAGCCTCTAAAATGGCTCTTAATGTTTCCTGATTCCTGGTACTTATGACCTTGTATAATCTGCACGCTCCCCTCCGCCCACACCTGTGCATTTAAAAGAGAGTGTATGGCCCACTTCTAAACACTAGAATACAGCGATAGAAAACAAATGTCACATCCAAAGTCAAGTTACAAAAGACTGGTTTATGTTTTGCTGGCCTTCTCTTGCTCTCTTATTTCTGACTTTGATGGAATCCAGCTGACATTTTGTGAGCTGAGCTACAGAGAGACCCAATGGAAATGACTGAGACTGGCTTCCAGCTACCAACCACAGGCCTGAAGTTCTCAGATCAATGGCCTACAAGAAACCAATTCCTGCTAACAACTCTGTGATTGAGTTTGGATATGAATTCTCCCTCAGCTGAACTCCAAGATGATTATCAGTTCAGTTCAGTCACTCAGTCGTGTCTGACTCTTTAAGACCCCATGAATTGCAGCACGCCAGACCTCCCTATCCATCACCAACTCCCTGAGTTCACCCAGACTCACGTCCATCGAGTCAGTGATGACATCCAGCCATCTCATCCTCTGTCGTCCCCTTCTCCTCCTGCCCCCAATCCCTCCCAGCATCAGAGTCTTTTCCAATGAGTCTACTTTTCACATGAGGTGGCCAAAATACTGGAGTTTCAGCTTTAGCATCATTCCTTCCAAAGAAATCCCAGGGCTGATCTCCTTCAGAATGGACTG
The DNA here is from genome assembly GCF_029407905.1 of Bubalus kerabau. Taxonomy (NCBI): domain Eukaryota; kingdom Metazoa; phylum Chordata; class Mammalia; order Artiodactyla; family Bovidae; genus Bubalus; species Bubalus kerabau. Next base: position 79,518,927 of record NC_073627.1, on the reverse strand, counting down.
GTTGGATCTCCTTGCAGTCTAAGGGACTCTCAAGAGTCTTCTCTAACACCACAGTTCAAAAGCATCAATTCTTTGGTGCTAGCCTTTTTCACAGTCCAACTCTCACATCCATACATGACCACAGGAAAAACCATAGCCTTGACTAGACAGACCTTTGTTGGCAAAGTAAAGTCTCTGCTTTTGAATATGCTGTCTAGGTTGGTCATAACTTTCCTTCCAAGGAGTAAGCATCTTTTAATTTCATGGCTGCAGTCACCATCTGCAGTGATTTTGGAGCCCAGAAAAATAAAGTCTGACACTGTTTCCACTGTTTCCCCATCTATTTCCCATGAAGTGATGGGACCAGATGCCATGATCTTCGTTTTCTGAATGTTGAGCTTTAAGCCAACTTTTTCACTCTCCACTTTCACTTTCATCAAGAGGCTTTTTAGTTCCTCTTCACTTTCTGCCATAAGGGTGGTGTCATCTGCATATCTGAGGGTATTGATATTTCTCCCGGCAATCTTGATTCCAGCTTGTATTTCTTCCAGTCCAGAGTTTCTCATGATGTACTCTGCATAGAAGTTAAATAAACAGGGTGACAATATACAGCCTTGACGTACTCCTTTTCCTATTTGGAACCAGTCTGTTGTTCCATGTCCACTTCTAACTGTTGCTTCCTGATCTGCATACAGATTTCTCAAGAGGCAGGTCAGGTGGTCTGGTATTCCCATCTCTTTCAGAATTTCCCACAGTTTATTGTGATCCACACAAAGGCTTTGGCATAGTCAATAAAGCAGAAATGGATGTTTTTCTGGAACTCTCTTGCTTTTTCCATGATCCAGTGGATGTTGGCAATTTGATCTCTGGTTCTTCTGCCTTTTCTAAAACCAGCTTGAACATCAGGAAGTTCATGGTTCACGAGATGATTATAACCCTAGCTTATAACTTATGTGCAGCCATGGGAGAAATTCTGAGTAAGGGATTCAGCTACATGGTGTGTAGACTTCTGACCAACAGAAGCTCTGTTGTTTCAATCTACTATGGTTTGAGGTATTTAATTATGCAGCAGTAGATAACCAATAAAACATTGCACCTAACTGATTTTTTTTGTCTCTTTCATGGCTCTGTAACTCCATATATTATCCCATCAATAGTAGTTATCAGTTACAATAGTAATTGATATTTATTTCTCCAACTAACCTATACGACATTAAGCAGAATAGGAACTGCCCTGATTACTTCTGCGATCAGCTCTGTATTCTGTCACTATCCCCTCAGAACTCTACCAAGTATGACTTAGTCAGTTAACAGGAATCCAGTAAATATTACAAAAAAGATGAAGTTGTCTAATATGTATCAGCTATAATAACAGTACTTTCTTCTCAGATACCTGATACGAGGAACTGACTCACTGGAAAAGACCCTGATGCTGGGAAAGATTGAAGGCAGGAGGAGAAGGGGATAACAAAGGAAGAGAAGGTTGGATGGCATCACCGACTCGATGAACATGAATTTGAGCAAGCTCCAGGAGTTGGTGATGGGCAGGGAAGCCTGGTGTGCTGCAGTCCATGGAGTCGCAAAGAGTTGGACATGACTGAGCAACTGGATTGAACTGAATGACTCAGAAATTGGATAATGTGAAAAGAGAAAGAAAGACTATCTTGCTACCTATTTTAGATTCATAGGATAAAGAAATAAAGAGAATGTTTTCTCATGTGAGAGACAGAGAAATGTCATCAGATAAAAGTGGCAGTGTAGAGTTTAATCTCGAAGTGAAGAAATCTGAATCAGATGGTGCAATTCAACTACTGGTAGTTCTCTAATGTTTTTTAAGACCACCACTTTTGTCAGCATTCTGAGATTGAGTTATGTACTTGCTAAGCATCTGGTTTCTTATGTTCCAGGTGTCCTGCTAAGGTTATAATTATTCTCTTCTCAGTTCTGTCCTTTTAGTCACTCCCATATTAGATTTTAAGAATGATTCACAATGATACAGAAAGGAAAATGGATATTCAAACGATATGGTTTTCTCAGACTGACACTGCATCTGCTTCTACTGGAACCCTGTTTAGCAAAGTAGTTTAAGGTCTGTCAGCTTCTCTTTCTAATGAAAACTCCCAGGAATATAATCCCTGATGCTACTAAAAGCAGCAGCTCCCTGTTGCTTCTTGTGATGAGTTTCATTTCCTCCTCAATTCCTGATCAGTTTCATCTTTCACCACACATTTCAGTATTGCTCTTTAAGCACTATTCAACAATTGTCCCAATAGCTGAAATCTATTATCAGACTTCTCTCTTACATATTCTGATTCTGTAGGATATGTATGTTTGACAAATATCAAGGTGAGTCTTACTTGGCAGGGAAGTTTCAAAATCACAAGACGACAGCTTAAAACTAAGACCATGCTGAAACTATCTAGAAATAACAAGGGTGCTATGTAGTTTTATCAAATAATCTATTTCAAGCAATTTAAACTTTGAATCTCTTTTAACTCTACACAATTGAAACAATCCTAAAAGGTTACATTTTAATAGTCACAAAACTAAAATTCAATGCATTTATTCTACAGGCACTAGAGCACTTTGGGATACAGAAGAGTCAGACATATTCCCTCTCCTTGAGGAGCTCAACCAAGACAGTTGAAATCAATGTGGAAATGGAGATAAAATCCTTCAGATAAAGGAAAATCAGAAGTATTAAAAATTTCATGCCAGGGTATGTGATCCAAACCATGTGTAAACATGGTAATTACATCTAGATTTCCTAAAATCTAATGCAAAAATAAATAGATAAAACCATATAATTTTCATGGAAGGAGGGGGAAACTAAAGTCCTGTGGAACTTATCTTTATTTCACCCTAGACACTGCAAGGAGTTAAATTCTTGGCTTTTTTTTTAAATACAAAGAATATTAAATGACATACGTTGTACTTATAATGAAAGACAGGGTTATTCCTGATGGTTTCGACTCTTATCTAGGAAAAAAATGTCAGCCAGGAGGAAGAACAGTGGTAAAGAGACAGTTAAATACTGAAGAGTAGGATCTGTTTTAAAAGGTGCTTGCAAGTCATGTGTCTGTAATTCAGCCAAGCAAACATACTTATTACATGCTAATAAGCTTGTCAATAACAGAAGTTGATATGAGCAGAAGATCAGAGGCTTTACTTTGTAAGTGTCTAACCCTGAATTCTAAAAAGCGACTCTGACATTAGCTTTAACTGTACATTTTGCCAAGTGACACATAATTATGATCATTATAACATTAGGCTGTGTCATTGTCTCTATTTAAAATTTACAGGATATGGATGGCTTTTTGAGTAAAATTCTCTGAGCATATCAGTAAAATGCCCACTGACTTTTGGGATGTAGCTGTGTCCTTCACATAGTGTCATTTCAGAGAGACCTTATTTCACAACCAAATGAAGATTCATTGGTGAGTCTCTACCAATGGTTTATTAAATCTAAATCCTGGATTTGCAGAGGTACAGCATTCCCATACAGTACTTTGTGCAAAATGGATTGGAAATCTGCTATGGTCTTACATCTCTTTGACAGTCAATTTTGTGCCTTATTCGCAAATGTAGCACTTGGTGTGAAGTCGTTCACCATCAATGTTACAAATCCTAATGAAGTGTTTTACCTCCTACCAGATTTCAGTGGGGAAGGCTTTCAAATGCATTTCCATTTATATATGCCTGCTTTTTACTCTCAGTGCACAGTGAAATCCTTCTGAATAATGTGCTTTATTTTCTATTTCCTTTCTTTGGGAATGTGTGTTGAAAGACAGAAAGTAGATTGGTGTTATAAACGCAAAGAGAGAAGCAATTAAGTCATAAACAATTGGGTAGGCTCTGCCTAATATAGATGTATTGTTATAAATCAGCGAGTCAACTTTGGGATTTTGTTCTCCATGCCACTGGTTTCAGTTTTCTATCAATGTTGAGGAGGCAAGGACTCTGTTTTCTTTTTTTTTTTTGCTAGACCTCAAAAACGATATATACAAGCTTGTGTGCTAAGTCATTGCGATCCCATGGACTGTAGCCCGCCAGGCTCCTCTGTACATAGGATCCTCCAGGCAAGAATACTAGAGAGGGTTGCCATGCCCTCCTCCAGGGGATCTTCCCAACCCGCATCTCCTGCATTGGCAGGCTGGTTATTTGCCATTAGCACTACCTGGGAAGCCCTATACAAGCCTGTAGTTTCAGTGTTTTAGAGCGCTCATTCTGTATTTTTCATCTTTCAAGCTGAATGCCATTAAGAGGCATAAAGTTTAGGTACTAAAGGGAGAGTGTTAACCAAAAAAAAAAGATAAATTGTGTCAAAAAATAGTAACAAATATAACAGAAAAAATTAAATAAAGCTACTTGTTTTGCTTTCAGACTAGTCAGCACAATTTGATATAATGATAATAAGTTAACATTTATTTACATTAGTTTGGTAAACAACAAAGGCTTGACAATTATATATGTGACTTGTATCTTTCAATATTTTCAAAATAAGTTACAAGGTATCTTAATTGATTGTGAACATGATTTTGATTTAAACTACCATATTTAGTCACTGATAAAATGGCACCCCACTCCAGTACTCTTGCCTGGAAAATCCCATGGACAGAGGAGCCTGGTAGGCTGCAGCCCATGGGGTCGCTGAGAGTTGGGCATGACTGAGCGACTTTACTTTGCTTTTTGCTTTTATGCATTGGAGAAAGAAATGGCAACCCACTCCAGTGTTCTTGCCTGGAGAATCCCAGGGACGGAGGAGCCTGGTGGGCTGCCATCTGTGGGGTCGCACAGAGTCAGACACGACGGAAGCGACTTAGCAGCAGTAGCAAAATGATTTTATCACCCAGCACTAGTAACATTTAAAACCATGCTAATAAACCACGAGTTTTAGCATTTATTCATTTCTATAATTATTGCTATCATTTGAAAACTTACTAAGGAAGGCATGTATCTTTTGCCTCTGTTGCTACAAGTATGATCAAGATGTAATAAAAATGCTGACTGCAGATTTCAAAGCAATTGGTACAATATTATACCCTTGGGTTTCAAAGATAATAATAGCCCTAAACTCTATGCCAGGAGCTGTCCTAATTGCTTCTTTGTCGTTTTATTGCACATTCTCAAGGTATCATTATACAGATGAAGAAAGTAAGCCCTAGAGAGTGACTCAAGGTCTCCAACACATCCAGTAAAAAGACAAAACAAAACAAAACAACCTGGGATTTAAATCCAGACAGCTTGTCCCCAACATCAAGTCTGTATAAGTGCTATCATCTGCCACCTCTCCCGTTCCCTCAAACCCTTACCTAATATCCATTACTACAGCTTCAGCAGTCAAGGCAAGAAGGAATGAAAAAACTTACAAGCTGGGATCTACTCAAGCACTGATAGTTAGGCTTATTGGACTGCCTTGTAGCAATGATGAATGAGCTTAAAAAAAAAGGAATTATTTTTTAATAAAGCACTGGGACAGCAACTCATAATAAGCCCCTACTATCTTCCCCTTGGAGAAGGCAATGGCAACCCACTCCAGTACTCTTGCCTGGAAAATCCCATGGACAGAGGAGCCTGGTAGGCTGCTGTCTATGGGGTCGCATAGAGTCAGACACGACTGAACGACTTCACTTTCACTTTTCATTTTTTCATGCATTGGAGAAGGAAATGGCAGCTCACTCCAGTGTTCTTGCCTGGAGAATCCCAGGGAGGGCGGAGCCTGGTGGGCTGCTGTCTCTGGGGTCGCACAGAGTTGGACACGACTGAAGCGACTTAGCAGCAGCATCTTCCCCTTAACGTATTTGTGCAGACACAGAAAAGAGTGAAAACACACAGCATTTTTAATAGATCAGATATATAGGCCATTTATTGCCGTGATCTCTGAGAAATTTTATCAGCCATTGAAAATAGCTGAATACACATGACCTTCACATCACAGGACTGGTGTAGAAAAAGGAGGAAGGGGAATATAATATTCCCATGGACAATGTGCTATGGATTCTTATTTAGTCTCAGCTCTTCTGGTCATTAGATATTGTCAGTAGTTTATAGGGTCTATAAAATAACTGAAAACAAAAAGAGTATCATCCATAAAATACAAAATAAAGAAAATAAAGTGCAAAGTTCGAAAATATACAACTAACATATTTGTATATTACATATGAATGGGTTAGAATTTAACTGCATTTTTAACGCACAAGTACATAAGCTATATTTATGCGGGTAGGAAGACTAATAGAGTGGCCATGGATTCCTGGAGACATCCTTGGATTGAATAAAACTTTGCCAGATTCTCAGCTCCTGATTCTGCCACCCTTAGTTCCTCACACTCAGTCCTAATGACCTCCTGTCCTACAGGTTCAGTATCACTGTTTCCAAGGTCAAATGGAACTCACAAAACCAGAAAGAAAGGCACTCTCATCTTCTCTGAAATTTTGCAGTAATTTTAAATTATTCTGGGGCATGGGGTAGAAGTGGTTTACTGTATGTAAAAGAGAGAGCCAGTGGGAGTTTGCAGAATGACTAAGGGAACTGAAAGCTAGGCTCTGTGATAACCTAGAGGGGTGGGAGGGGTATTCAAGATGGGAGGGAGGTAGGAGGGGGTTCAAGAGGAGGGGACATTTGTATCCCTATGGCCATTTCATATTGATGCATGGAAAAAAAAAATCACAATATTGTGAAGTATTTACCCTCTAATTAAAAATAAAATAATAAAAAAAGAAGATAAGACAAAACTAGGCCCAAGTTGGTAGAATATTTGGCTCCCACACTTAGCAGCAGCAGCAGCAGACCTTGAGCCTTAGTATAAGTACATTGTAATATATTAGCATGTGCTCAATAACCCATAGGTGCCATGAGAGTTTGGAGAAGGCAATGGCACCCCACTCCAGTACTCTTGCCTGGAAAATCCATGGACAGAGGGGCCTGGTAGGCTGCAGTCCATGGGGTCACTAAGAGTCGGGAATGACTGAGCGACTTCACTTTCACTTTTCACTTTCATGCATTGGAGAAGGAAATGGCAACCCACTCCAGTGTTCTTGCCTGGAGAATCCCAGGGACGGGGAAGCCTGGTGGGCTGCCGTCTCTGGGGTCACACAGAGTCAGGCATGACTGAAGCGACTTAGCAGCAGCAGCAGCCATGAGAGTTCAGAGGTCTACCAGGAAAGACCAAAAAGTGGGTGTTGCCTCAATTCCTGGAAATCCCAGCCCTCTATTCAGAATAGTTAGCCTTTGAAATTACTCAACTCATAAAAACGAATACCCCCACACCTCAGGCTCCCTCTCACTTTCTGAGATGGATCCCATTCTGTCTATTGAATGTGTTTCTCAATAATTATTGAATTATTTCCTGTGCAAAGCCAAGGGCCCTCAGTTGGCAGCCCATTCTAGGGACACACTTGAGACTTGATACATGACCATCCTCTGGTGACCCATTTTTCCTACAAAAATCCTTGGCCACATCTCTGTACCACATCAGAACTAAGCATTAGATTTCAGCTATAGCTGACAATTTAATTTTTTTCTTTTTCTTTTTTTTTTTTTTTTTTTTTTACTGACAGGTCCACAGTAACACAGCTTCTCTGAAAAGATTGGTGCTAATATACTGTTAACTCTTGTGCTCCAAGTCCCTCACTGTGTCCCAATCTGGACAAAGCTTCTCTGGTGATCTCTAAGTGTTGTTTGGATGGCCCATCCACCACCAGAATATCGTTCCTCTTACTTGACCTTTTACCTCCTATAGATTCAGAACATGACCCCTAGAGTTCTGTTATACCTGGGCTAGAGCGATTCACAAATCACTTTAAGGTTCAGCTGCTGCATTTTGGATCTCTGGAGATCTCCATTCATCTAACTTATTATGATGGGAGAGGATGGTCATCCTTGTCCAGATGAATCTCTGGTCAGCCAGGCTCAAAGGCATTTGTAGCAGAAGAGCAGATTCCAAGCTTTATCTATTCCTGGATATAACTTTCCATAAACAAAAAGCATGATTTCCTGACACTTCCCAAGATTATACTTGGGAACTCTCTTCTGTAGATGAATATATAACTGAACTCTCTTCTGTAGATGAAGGTGAAGATACATGTCTTCGTTCTCCTTTACCTCATTTTTGGGAGCACATCAGTCATTCTGCTCTATTTAGTGAGAGGCATACTCTCAAGGTTTTTACTAATTTCTTGAGAACAAATTTAAAACAGTGATAGCTAAGGCTTCTTCTTTTCTTTTTTAATGGGTAACATGGTATTGTATAAAGTAATTTTTAAAAATGTTTCTTAAAGTTTATTAGGCTTGGGATTTAGAATGACTTCCTAGGTCAATGAATCATGATTTTTTTTAAAAAAGAGGAGAGGAAAAAGAACATTTAAAAACCTTTGAAGCTTTGAGTTACCACAGTTGTGGAGGGTATAAGGGTATACCAATATATACTTCCAATGAATATTCAGGACTGATTTGCTCTAGGATGGACAGGTTGGATATCTCTGCAGTCCAAGGGACTCTCAAGAGTCTTCTCCAACACCACAGTTCAAAAGTTACCACAGTTGTAGAGGGTAAAGAGACTTCAAGAGAAAAAACAAGTCATTATCTCATAGCAGGGGTGAAATATGGGCCTCGAATAGGGAAGATATTTCTTATATACTTTCTTAACTGAATTTCTTGCCCTTTTCCATGTCTTATGTGTGGCCATCAGTTCAGTTCTGTTCACTCAGTTGTGTCCAACTCTTTGCCACCCCATGGACTGCAGCATGCCAGGCCTCCATGTCCATCACCAACTCCAGGAGCTTACTCAAACTCATGTCCATTGAGTTGGTGATGCCTTGCAACCATCTCACCCTCTATTGTCCCCTTCTCCTCCTGTCTTCAATCTTTCCAGCATCAGGGTCTTTTCCAATGAGTCAGTTCTTTGCATCAGGTGGCCAAAGTATTGGAGTTTCAGCTTCAGCATCAGTCCTTCCAATGAATATTCAGGACTGATTTCCTTTAGGATTGACTGGTTTGATCTCCTTGCAGTCTAAGGGACTCTCAATAGTCTTATCCAATACCACAGTTCAAAAGCATCAATTCTTCAGCATTCAGCTTTCTTTATAGTCCAAATCTCATATCCACACATGACTACTGGAAAAATCACATGTGGTCATTATATATCCTTTTTATCATAGTGATTAATTGGTAATTTAGAGGGTTATAGTTAAGGTAGCAAAGGGTTATAGTGAAGGGTTAAGGTAGCTTAGAGGATTATAGTTTATGGTAGGAAAGATTCAAATGGCCTAAACACAGAGAAAAGCTGTATCTTTATTATTCAGTTCTCCATTTTGGCTTAAGTCTAAATAAACAAGCAATAAAATTGGATAGACTGTCTATGTACTGCAGACTGTGGTTAGTTTAGGGTGTAAGTGAAAGTATAGTTATAAGAACGTTGACTCGAGGCCCTATTTTCTACCCACTTGTTTTCTTTTCTAGTTTCTTTAAAGTACAAAATATTATCAGTAGACATTGATACGAGGTATGCTGGCCTCTGGTTATTTTATACCTCAGCAAAGAGGATACTGCTGAGATGTGCACTGTTGTAACAATTCTGTCCTACATAAATGCATCTAGACTTTCTTACACATTTTTTTTATGTTCCCAGAGAACTGGGCTGACCTTATGAGCTTTTTAATCTTGTGTGTGTGTGTGTGTTATATAAACTCCAAGGCCACTGTAAAAACCTGTAACTATACTTATAATTTTTTCAAGGCAGTATTACTTTCAAAAATCAAAAAAAGCCTTCTTATAAATAAATTAACAGCAGAAATATTTCCCTTGCACAGTTCTGAGAAAAGATTTCAGATGAATTCAGAAGAAGCTGATCAGAAGAGACGTAAAACAATCAAATAAACAATCATAATAGAATTTTCTCTATTCATTAACATGATGTGGCAATTTAAACATTTCACACAAGAAAAGCTTATATGTTTATCAGCTGTTTGTGATAAATACTTTGAGTTTCTTTCTTTGGGGGGCAAATGCCTTTTTGCAAATGATTTCTTTATTTCTAATTTTATTTTATTTTTAAACTTTACAATATTGTATTAGTTTTGCCAAATATCAAAATGAATCCGCCACAGGTATACCTGTGTTCCCCATCCTGAACCCTCCTCCCTCCTCCCTCCCCATACCCTCCCTCTGGGTCGTCCCAGTGCACCAGCCCCAAGCATCCAGTATCGTGCATCGAACCTGGACTGGCGACTCGTTTCATACATGATATTATACATGTTTCAATGCCATTCTCCCAAATCTCCCCACCCTCTCCCTCTCCCACAGAGTCCATAAGACTGATCTATACATCAGTGTCTCTTTTGCTGTCTCGTATACATGGTTATTGTTACCATCTTTCTAAATTCCATATATATGCATTAGTAACTGTATTGGTGTTTTTCTTTCTGGCTTACTTCACTCTGTATAATAGGCTCCACTTTATTCCACCTCATTAGAACTGAATGTATTCTTTTTAATGGCTGAGTAATACTCCACTGTGTATATGTACCAAAGCTTTCTTATCCATTCATCTGCTGATGGACATCTAGGTTGCTTCCATGTCCTGGCTATTATAAACAGTGCTGCGATGAACATTGGGGTACACGTGTCTCTTTCTCTTCTGGTTTCCTCAGTGTGTATGCCCAGCAGTGGGATTGCTGGATCATAAGGCAGTTCTATTTCCAGTTTTTTAAGGAATCTCCACACTGTTCTCCATAGTGGCTGTACTAGTTTGCATTCCCATCAACAGTGTAAGAGGGTTCCCTTTTCTCCACACCCTCTCCAGCATTTATTGCTTGTAGACTTTTGGATTGCAGCCATTCTGACTGGCGTGAAATGGTACCTCATAGTGGTTTTGATTTGCATTTCTCTGATAATGAGTGATGTTGAGCATCTTTTCATGTGTTTGTTAGCCATCTGTTTGTCTTCTTTGGAGAAATGTCTATTTAGTTCTTTGGCCCATTTTTTGATTGGGTCATTTATTTTTCTGGAGTTGAGCTGTAGGAGTTGCTTGTATATTTTTGAGATTAGTTGTTTGTCAGTTGCTTCATTTGCTATTATTTTCTCCCATTCTGAAGGCTGCCTTTTCACCTTCCTAATCGTTTCCTTTGTTGTGCGGAAGCTTTTAAGTTTAAGTAGGTCCCATTTGTTTATTTTTGCTTTTATTTCCAATATTCTGGGAGGTGGGTCATAGAGGATCCTGCTGTGATGTATGTCGGAGAGTGTTTTGCCTATGTTCTCCTCTAGGAGTTTTATAGTTTCTGGTCTTACGTTTAGATCTTTAATCCATTTTGAGTTTATTTTTGTGTATGGTGTTAGAAAGTGGTCTAGTTTCATTCTTTTACAAGTGGTTGACCAGTTTTCCCAGCACCACTTGTTAAAGAGATTGTCTTTAATCCATTGTATATTCTTGCCTCCTTTGTCAAAGATAAGGTATCCATATGTGTATGGATTTATCTCTGGGCTTTCTATTTTGTTCCACTGATCTATATTTCTGTCTTTGTGCCAGTACCATACTCTCTTGATGACTGTGGCTTTGTAGTAGAGCCCGAAGTCAGGTAGGTTGATTCCTCCAGTTCCCTTCTTCTTTCTCAAGATAGCTTTGGCTATTTGAGGTTTTTTGTATTTCCATACAAATTGTGAGATTATTTGTTCTAGCTCTGTGAAGAATACCATTGGTAGCTTGATGGGGATTGCATTGAATCTATAAATTGCTTTGGGTAGTATACTCATTTTCACTATATTGATTCTTCTGATCCATGAACATGGTATATTTCTCCATCTATTAGTGTCCTCTTTGATTTCTTTCACCAGTGTTTTATAGTTTTCTATATATAGGTCTTTAGTTTCTTTAGGTAGATATATTCCTAAGTATTTTATTCTTTCCGGTGCAATGGTGAATGGAATTATTTCCTTAATTTCTCTTTCTGTTTTCTGATTATTAGTGTATAGGAATGCAAGGGATTTCTGTGTGTTGATTTTATATCCTGCAACTTTACTATAGTCATTGATTAGTTCTAGTAAATTTCTGGTGGAGTCTTTAGGGTTTTCTATGTAGAGGATCATGTCATCTGCACACAGTGAGAGTTTTACTTCTTCTTTTCCAATTTGGATTCCTTTTATTTCTTTTTCTGCTCTGATTGCTGTGGTCAAAACTTCCAAAACTATGTTGAATAGTAATGGTGAAAGTGGGCACCCTTGTCTTGTTCCTGACTTTAGGGGAAATGGTTTCAATTTTTCACCATTGAGGATAATGTTTGCTGTGGGTTTGTCATATATAGCTTTTATTATGTTGAGGTATGTTCCTTCTATTCCTGCTTTCTGGAGAGTTTTTATCATAAATGGATGTTGAATTTTGTCAAAGGCTTTCTCTGCATCTATTGAGATAATCATATGGTTTTTATTTTTCAATTTGTTAATGTGGTTATTACATTGATTGATTTGTGGATATTGAAGAATCCTTGCATCCCTGGGATAAAGCCCACTTGGTCATGGTGTATGATCTTTTTAATGTGTTGTTGGATTCTGATTGCTAGAATTTTGTTAAGGATTTTTGCATCTGTGTTCATCAGCGATATTGGCCTGTAGTTTTCTTTTTTTGTGGGATCTTTGTCAGGTCTTGGTATTAGGATGATGGTGGCCTCATAGAATGAGTTTGGAAGTTTACCTTCCTCTGCAATTTTCTGGAAGAGTTTGAGCAGGATAGGTGTTAGCTCTTCTCTAAATTTTTGGTAGCATTCAGTGTGAAGCCATCTGGACCTGGGCTTTTGTTTGCGGGAAGATTTTTGATTACAGTTTCAATTTCCGTGCTTAACAGATGGGTCTGTTAAGATTTCTATTTCTTCCTGGTCGAGTTTTGGAAAGTTGTACTTTTCTCTAAGAATTTGTCCATTTCTTCCTCGTTGTCCATTTTATTGGCATATAATTGTTGATAGTAGTGTCTTATGATCCTTTGTATTTCTGTGTTGTCTGTTGTGATCTCTCCATTTTCATTTCTAATTTTATTGATTTGATTTTTCTCCCTTTATTTCTTGATGAGTCTGGCTAATGGTTTGTCAATTTTATTTATCCTTTCAAAGAACCAGCTTTTGGCTTTGTTGATTTTTGCTATGGTCTCTTTTGTTTCTTTTGCATTTATTTCTGCCCTAATTTTTAAGATTTCTTTCCTTCTACTAACCCTGGGGTTCTTCATTTCTTCCTTTTCTAGTTGCTTTAGGTCTAGGGTTAGGTTATTTATTTGACTTTTTTCTTGTTTCTTGAGGTATGCCTGTATTGCTATGAACTTTCCCCTTAGGACTGCTTTTAAAATGTCCCATAGGTTTGGGTTGTTGTGTTTTCATTTTCATTAGTTTCTATGCAAATTTTGATTTCTTTTTTGATTTCTTCTGTGATTTGTTGATTATTCAGCAGCGTGTTGGGCAGCCTCCATATGTTGGAATTTTTAATAGTTTTTATCCTGTAATTGAGATCTAATCTTACTGCATTGTGGTCAGAAAAGATGCTTGGAATGATCTCTATTTTTTTGAATTTACCAAGGCTAGATTTATGGCCCAGGATGTGATCTATCCTGGAGAAGGTTCCTGTGTGCTTGAGAAAAAGGTGAAATTCATTTTTTGGGGATGAAATGTCCTATAGATATCAATTAGGCCTAACTGGTCTATTGTATCATTTAAAGTTTGTGTTTCCTTGTTAATTTTCTGTTTAGTTGATCTAGCCTTAGGTGTGAGTGGGGTATTAAAGTCTCCCACTATTATTGTGTTATTGTTAATTTCTCCTTTCATACTTGTTAGCATTTGTCTTACATATTGCGGCGCTCCCGTGTTGGCTGCACATATATTTATAATTGTTATATCTTCTTCTTGGATTGATCCTTTGATCATTATGTAGTGACCGTCTTTGTCTCTTTTCAGAGCCTTTGTTTTAAAGTCTATTTTATCTGATATGAGTATTGCTACTCCTGCTTACTTTTGGTCCCTATTTGCATGGAAAATCCTTTTCCAGCCCTTCACTTTCAGTCTGTATGTGTCCCCTGTTTTGAGGTGTGTCTCTTGTAGACAACATATGTAGGGGTCTTGTTTTTGTATCCATTCAGCCAGTCTTTGTCTTTTGGTTGGGGCATTCAACCCATTTACGTTTAAGGTAATTACTGATAAGTATGATCCCATTGCCATTTACTTTATTGTTTTGGGTTCGATTTTATACACCGTTTTGTGTTTCCTGTCTAGAGAATATCCTTTAGTATTTGTTGGAGAGCTGGTTTAGTGGTGCTGAATTCTCTCACTTTTGCTTGTCTGAAAAGCTTTTGATTTCTCCTTCATATTTGAATGAGATCCTTGCTGGGTACAATAATCTGGGCTGTAGGTTATTTTCTTTAATCACTTTAAGTATGTCTTGCCATTCCCTCCAGGCTTGAAGAGTTTCTATTGAAAGATCAGCTGTTATCCTTATGGGAATTCCCATGTGTGTTATTTGTTGTTTTTCCCTTGCTGCTTTTAATATTTATTATTTGTGTTTGATCTTTGTTAATTTGATTAATATGTGTCTTGGGGTGTTTTGCCTTGGGTTTATCCTGTTTGGGACTCTCTGGGTTTCTTGGACTTGGGTGATTATTTCCTTCCCCATTTTAGGGAAGTTTTCAACTATTATCTCCTCAAGTATTTTCTCATGGTCTTTCTTTTTGTCTTCTTCTTCTGGGACCCCTATGATTCGAATGTTGTAGCATTTAATATTGTCCTGGAGGTCTCTGAGATTGTCCTCATTTCTTTTAATTCGTTTTTCTTTTATCCTCTCTGATTCATTTATTTCTACCATTCTGTCTTCTAATTCACTAATCCTATCTTCTGCCTCTGTTATTCTACTATTTGTTGCCTCCTGAGTGTTTTTGATCTTATTTATTACATTATTCATTATATATTGACTCTCTTTTATTTCTTCTAGGTCCTTGTTAAACCTTTCTTGCATCTTCTCAATCCTTGTCTGCAGGCTATTTATCTGTGATTCCATTTTGATTTCAAGATTTTGGATCAATTTCACTATCATTTTTCAGAATTCTTTATCAGGTAGATTCCCTATCTCTTCCTCTTTTGTTTGGTTTGGCGGACATTTATCCTGTTCCTTTATCTGCTGGGTATTCCTCTGTCTTGTCATCTTGTTTAAATTGCTGAGTTTGGGGTGTCCTTTCTGTATTCTGGCAGTTTGTGGAGTTCTCTTTATTGTGGCGTTTCCTCGCTCTGTGTGGGTTTGTACAGGTGGCTTGTCAAGGTTTCTTGGTTAGGGAAGCTTGTGTCAGTGTTCTGGTGGGTGGAGCTGTATTTCTTCTCTCTGGAGTGCAACGAAATGTCCAGCAATGAGTTATGGGATGTCTATGGTTTTGGGGTGACTTTGGGCTGCCTGTATCTTGGAGCTCAGGGCTGTGTTCCTTGCTGCTGGAGACTTTGCTTGGTATGTCTTGCCCTGAAACTTGTTGGCCCTTGTGTGGTGCTTGGTTTCAGTGCAGGTATGGAGGCATTTGATGAGCTCCTGTCAATTAATGTTCATTGGAGTCAGGAGTTCCCTGGAATCAGGGTTTGGACTTAAGTCTCCTGCTTCCAGTTATCGGTCTTATTTTTACAGTGGTTTCAAAGATTCTCCTTCTATACAGCACCATTGATAAAACATCTACATTAAAGATGAAAAGTTTCTCTACCGTGAGGGTCACCCAGAGAGGTTCACAGCGTTATATGGAGAAGGGAAGAAGGAGGAGGGAGTTAGAGGTGCCCCAATTGAGATGAGGTGGAATCAATAGAGGAGAGAGTGGGCTATCCAGTAATCTCTTCCTTATGTGCACTCCACAACTGGACTGCTCAGAGATGTTCACGGAGTTATACAGAGAAGAGAAAAAGGAGGAAGGTGACAGAGGTGGCCAGGAGGATAAAAGGGGGGGATGAAAAGGAGGGAGACAGATCCAGCCAGTAACCAGTTCCCTAAGTGTTCTCCACCGTCTGCAACACACAGATATTCACAGAGTTGGGTAGAGTAGAGAGGGGTTAGGGAGGCGACACAGGCTACCTGGTGGAGAAAAAGGAGAGTCCAAAGGGAGAGAGAGCAGTTAAGCCAGTAATCTCGCTCCCTAGTGAAAAATGGGTACTGAAGATTGGGTTGTTAAAGGTACAAAATTGGTAACAAATACATAAAGGTAAAAATTAAAAATCTAGAGTAGAGTTTGGAATTTCAAAAATACGATGTTAAAGAAAAGAAGAAGGAAAAGAAAGAGAAAAAACGAACAAACAAAAACAAACAAGGTCACGAAAATTATAAAGAAAATATAGGTACAAAATTGATAACTAATACCAAAAGGCAAAAGTTAAAAATCTAGAGTAGAGTTTGGAATTTCAAAAATACAATGTTAAAAAAAGAAGAAGAAAAAGAAAGAGAGAGAGAAAAAAAAACAAACAAGAACAAACAAAGTCACATAAATTATAAAGAAAATACAGGTACAAAATTGATAACAACTACCAAAAAGCATAAATTAAAAATCTAGAGTAGAGTTTGGAATTTCAGATATACAATGTTATTTAAAAGAAGAAGAGAAAGAAACAGAGAAAAAGAAAAAGAAAAAAGAAAAAAGGGTCACAGAAATTATTAAAAAAAAAAAAAAAACACTATAGGTACAAAATTGATAACAAATACCAAAAAGCTCAAATTAAAAATCTAGAGTAGAGTTTGGAATTTCAAAAATACAATGTTAAAGAAAAGAAGGGGAAAAAAAAAGTTCAAAAAAATTATAAAAAATATATATATGAAGTTTGCTTTAAAAAAAAATTAGGGTCTTTTTTTTTTTTTTTTTTTGCAAAGTAATTGGTTATAAAAGTGAAAATTAAAGGAATAATAGAGGACTTAATTTTTTTAATTAAAAAAACATAATAAAAAAAAGAAAGAATGATCGTAAAAATAGTAAAAATATATCTAGGACTTTCTCCAGTTTTGTTGTGAGTATTGTGGGTTCAGTTCATTTTTGACTAGTTCCTTGGTCTGACTTATATTTCTCAAGATCTATAGGCCCCTTCCTATGTAGTTGGTACTAACCACAGGGTTTTAATCTATTGTCTGTAGCTTCCAAGGTGGTTCCCTCTGTTATAGCTTCTTCTGTTTGCTGGTCTCTACAGTGCCTGGTTTCCACCCTGACACAAAGGGGATGGTGGAGGACACTTTTTTTTTTTTTTAGGCTCACTTGTTCAGCTGTGCTGAGGGGAGGTAGGGAGGGATGCTGCAAACAAATAACACTGGCGTGTGCTCGCAGTGCCTCAGCCACACTGGATCTGCCCCCGTTCACGGGGCGTGTAGCCTCCCTGCCCACGCTGCTCAGGCTCTAGGTTGCTCCGCCAGGAACCATCCGAGGCCTGCCCTGGGCTGCCTGCACTTCCCAGGTCCAAGCCGCTCAGGTCCAGGCACTCAGGTAGTCCTCAGAGGTGCAGACTCTTGGTTGGGCCTGCGTTTTGTGCCCTTCCCAGATCCGAGCAGCTCAGGTGATGAGGTGTTTGGCGCGCGCGATTGCTGTGACTTATCGCCTCCCCGCCGCTCGGTTATCTAGGTGTGCAACCAGCGCACCTTCTCAGGCAGATGTTGACCGTCCAGACCCCCAAGAAGTTTTAGTCAGCAAAGAAGCCTGCTTACAGTTTTATAGATAATGTCTCTCTGGGGCTGCGATTGTCCCCTTCCGGGTCTGGCTGCCTGTCACCGGAGGGGGATGGTCTGCCACCGGCTCTCTCTGTTCAGTCCTTTGTTCCGTGCTCAGGCCTGGCGGTGTCTTAGGTTAGGGCTGGCTTTTCGCGTGGTAGATATCCCACAGTCTGGTTTGCTAGCCCAAATTATTTCGCTCAGATAGCGCTTGGGGTATTCAGGCCAGATCCTTGCGATGCAGCCCGTGCCGCGCCTCCGTGCCCAGACCCCACTTGCTAATGGCGGATGCAGGCATCTGTGCTGCTTCTCCACTGGGGGAGTTACCGTAGGGCTCACAATGTGCGGGTTTTAATTGTTTATTTATTTTTCCTCCCTGTTATGTTGCCCTCTGTGCTTCCAAGGCTCGGCATAGATTCGGCAGTGAGAAGGTTTCCTGGTGTTTGGAAACTTCTCTCTTTTTAAGACTCCCTTCCCGGGACGGAACTCTGTCCCTCCCTCTTTTGTCTCTTTTTTTGTCTTTTATATTTTTCCTACCTCCTTTCAAAGACTTGGGTTGCTTTTCTGGGTGCCTGATGTCCTCTGCCGGCATTCAGAAGTTATTTTGTGGAATTTACTTGGCGTTTAAATGTTCTTTTGATGAATTTGTGGGGGAGAAAGTGTTCTCCCCATGCTACTCCTCCGCCATCTTAGCTCCTCCTCCAAATGATTTCTTTTTAATATCATAAAAAATAAAGACTGCAGAAACCAAAAAGATGAAAAAAAGGGAACCATTTCATGTGTATTATAAATTTAGGAGATGCCATATATATATATATTTTAGACAATTTTTGTAAAGTAACTTTTGAAACACGTTTTAAATATGCCTTTTGAGTAATTGTATATCACTTTAAATTTTAATTGTCATACTTCTAAAAGCCTTTAAATATTTCCAAGTCTTAAGACAATGTATAGAGTGTTTATTATTTGCTATATTTTGGAAACAAAGAATTCAATTAAATTTTTATACTGAGGACTAAAATTGTGAATGAAATATATTATTCTAACTTTTCTTCATTTAAAAAAATAATCAAATGTCACTCTGCATTTCTTTCTAGTTTGCATTTTTCTCTTTTGGCAACTTTTCCATTTTTTTTTTTTTTTCTTCTGTAAGATTTGCAGAAAATGTCATGAAGAAAGAGAAGAGATCTTGAGACCCTTTAGAAACAATTCAGCAATAATTAATAAAACATACACACTTTTTATAACTGGCTAAAGTTGATAATTAAGCAAAAACTCTCAAAAATTCAAATGGAGTTTTGAAGTCATATACATTGTGAGAGGAGAATGAATTCAGTATTTTGGATTTGAAATTCTGAAATATAAAACATTTTCTTTTCATTCTATTTTGAAGTTTCTACATAAGTCCTACTGCTAATATTCAGAATACATTCTCAATTATTTATTTCTGGCCTAATGTGGGACTCATTTCTTAACCATAGTATGTACTAACTGACAGAACCAGAGCTATGTCTGCTAGTGGATGAATAAATAAATGATATTTTAAATACCTGGTCTGCTAAATTGGAGAGAGATGGAAGAAAAGGTGAATTGCACTGCAAAGAGAGAAGAGTAATTCACTTAACAATGAATATAAGAAAAGTAAAAACCACTGCAGATGGTGACTTCAGCCATGAAACTAAAAGACACTTGCTCCTTGGAAGAAAAGCTATGACAAACCTAGACAGCATATTAAAAAGCAGAGACATTACTTTGCCAACAAAGATCTGTCTAGTCAAGGCTACGGTATTTCCAGTAGTCATGAATGGATGTGATAATTGGACCATAAAGAAGGCTGAGTGCTGAAGAATTGATGCTTTTGAACTTTGGTGTTGGAGAAGACTCTTGAGAGTCCCTTGGACTACAAGGAGATCCAACCAGTCAATCCTAAAGGAAATCAGTCCTGATCATTGATTGGAAGGACTGAAGATGAAGCTCCTATACTTTGGCCACGTGATGCAAAGAACTGACTCATTGGAAAAGACCTGATGCTGGGAAAGATTGAAGGCAGGAGGAGAAGGGGGTGACAGAGGACGAGATGGTTGGAATGCTTCCCTGACTCAATGGGCATGTTTTGAGCATACTCTCGGAGATGGTAGAAGGACAGGGAAACCTGGTGTTTTGCAGTCCATGGAGTCGCAGAGAGTCAGATATGACTGAACATGTTCAGCAACTGAACAACAGATAGAGAAAGAGGTTAGAGGAAGTGATGATAAAAAAGAGCAAAAATATGATAAGATACAGGACAAAAAATATTAAGGAAGTGCCATTGTCAGTAAAGATGGCAGAGATCCTGTTTAGTTCAAAAGTCTATGGAAATTTGGTGGTGTTCTCATCACCCAGTCTTCTGTAAGATAGTGCAGTTGGCCTCTGAACAACAGGAAGGGTAGGGGCACCTATCCACCACACATTTATCCTTGCTTTCTTTGTAATTTGCTTTCATATCCTTAGAGTCAACTAATTATAGATTCAGGAAACCTCAAATCCTGTAATGCCATAGAATTTACTGAAAAAAAAAAAAAAGTGTGTAAGTAAGGTAAGTGGTGCTTCATAGTTCAGACTCATATTGTTCAAAGGTCAACTGTAACTCTTATTTTGAGAGACACTATACTATAATATGGGCTTCCCAGGTGGCACGGTTGGTAAAGAATCTGCCTGCCATTGCAGGAGATTCAAGAGATGTGGGCTCAATCCCTGGGTCAGAAAGATCCCCTGGAAAAGGAAATGGCAACCCACTCCAATATTCTTGCCTGGAAAATACAATGGACAGAGGAGTCTTGTGAGCTAGCAGATTGCAAAGAATTGGACACGACTGAGTACATACATGCACGCATGTAATAATAAGTATTAGTTTGTGGAAATTCAAAAAAATGTGTGTGTTTGTGTATATATGTATGTACTTACATATGTGTATGAACATAAAATTTAATTTTGCTTATCTAAGTATAAAAACATCATTATATAGTGACTGTACCAAAACTTTTGCTAATTTTATTTGTATTACTAAAAAAAAAAAAAAGAAAAGAAATAAAGATAACTTTAAGGGAGTAAGTTTCAATTTAAAGCAAATACATTGTCTATGGCCATAGCACCCTGAATGTGCCCGATCATGTCTAAAAAAAAGTACGTTGAAAACCCAGTTTTTTTTTTTTTTTTTTGATAACCTAGCTAATTTTATTTACAAATACATGTCAAATATTTAGAAAGGAATATGGAAGATAGCAATAACAACAACAACAAATACTTAAGAAAATGCAGTACTGTGCAACAATTAAAAGAAGGCAAAGAACTATGCATATTTCTATAAAACATGTAAACGTATCATTACTTTAAAATAACAATTTAAATAAAAAAAAATAACAAAAAACAGATAACAATTTAAAACAGAGGAAATCAGTGTAGATCTACCTTTTTAATGCACAGCTGGGCTTGAAGGTAGGCGAATTCACCAACAATGTATGCCAAGTTCAGAGTGCTTAAGATAGATGTTTACACAAGAAGAGTTTAAGGCACAACATCAGCCATGTAGAGAAGAAGGCTTCAACTGTCACAGATAAATTACTGGAAAGCTAGTGAGAAGAAATTCTGTTCATTTGAAAAGGAATGCAATTCAATGAGGATTGCTATGTCTATGAGTATTTCTGTTAAGTTTTGGAAAACTCATTAAGGCTGTGATCAAACTTAGGATGTGAAAACACTAGGAAATTCTCCTTTCAGATGACTAAATAATCATAATTCAAATTAAAATTTTCAAATAAATTGTCATGCTATAAAGTAAAACATCACAGCCTCAAAAAAAGTTAAGTTTTCCATGGTCTATAAATGCACAGAAGTAAACTAAAGATGGAGTAGCAGGGCACTTGGGTAGCAGAAATTGAAAAACTTATATGAGCAGCAGAGGTGTGAAATAAGACTGACTACTTGAACCACGGAGGCTGAAAATAAGTGGAAAACGTTGCCCATGGCTACAGCTGACATCAATCTGTGTACTTGTGGTTGTAGGAGAAATCATCGCAGAGCTTGAGTCAAGTTACTCTCTGGTTGGATAAATAGAGCTGGAATATCAACAATATTACTGTGAGACAAATTTTAGTCACTGATAGAACACCTGAGTCTGGGTTCGGAGTTACAAGAATGTCCACAAAATCTATGAAGAGATAACTGTTAAATGCAAAGGAGGGAAATAGTGCACAAAAACATCTTCCCACAGAATTAGACCCAAATTCTCAAACTTCCTGAGAAAAACAATGGAAGGCACTAACAATATAGAGCAATCGTGTTTTAATAGACTCACAGAACAATCTCTAAACGTCTTTAAAACCAATTAGCTCTATAAACTATAAAATGAGAGCATAATAGTCCTAAGAACAAAATAAGATATTAACAGCAGTTATTTATAGATTAGAATTATATAGACACGGATTTACAACACTTAGACAAACAGAGACCATATGTTGTTTAATGCTATTATCAGGCTTTTACATTTGTAAATAACCATATAGGTGCTTATATACTTGATTTTGCCTCTCGGCCTGCTTAGAGAAAAAATTTGCCTACTTTTGGTATACAAAATAGTAAAGCATATGCAACTTTGACCAATTTAGAGGAGGAAATCATCAAATCTCTTGTTAAATTTCCAACATTTCCAACAGAACAACTAATTCAAGAGTTCTAAGTAAGTAGAACCTGTAATCCATCCCCTAGTATCTGTACATTTTTGTTACATAAATTAATAAAAAAAAAAAGTGGATCAGCTCCAAATCTGGATGGTATCAGTAATTTTATTTTAGGCAAGGACTATACAAATGCCTTCAGAAGCAAGGTAAATACCTCTTCTTTCACTTGATACAAAGTTTATATACTTGGCAGGTTCAGGTGATCAGCTGCTAACAGAGATGTCATTGATCTTGACTTCAGAGAGCCTACTGATTCTGTTTTAACTTGGCATACTTCAACAGGTCAGGATAATCTAGACATACCACACTTAGGTGACCACATAACTGGTTAATGCCCAAAGTATTTTCAGTGTAAGATGCTGGCTAGAAGAATTTAATATGCATTTATTTCTAAAGGAAAAGCCTCAAGCTTATTTTAAACATTTCTATCAGTAGAATCTGGATAAAAATACAATTTGCTACATCTGCAAATTAAACCAAAGATGAGGAATATAATATAGAACCACACTGTGGCTAATTAAACTTCAATTTAAAGTTAACATAATTTAACACAATTAAAAATTCAGTCCCTCATTTCTATTAGCCATATTTCAAATGCTCAATAGCTGCATGTGTTAGTGGTTAGCATTTCGTATAGCACAGACTTAGATTTCCAGCACTGCAAAAATGTGTACTAGACAGGGGAGTTGTAGAAGATAAACTAGGATTCAGACTGAACTTCATCCTATCTAGAAGCAGTATGAAGAATCAACTAACTACAAACTTGTTGCCTTAGCTGATAAAATACATCTGATTTTGCCTATGAGGTAGTGAGTACAGTTTTGAATACATTTGGAGAGGGAAATGGCAACCCACTCCAGTGTTCTTGCCTGGAGAATCCCAGGGATGGCAGAGCCTGGTGGGCTGCCATCTATGTGGTTGCACAGAGTCGGACACGACTAAAGCGACTTAGCAGCAGCAGCAGAATACTTTCGGTAAATACCTATGTGGAGATGACAAATAAGTGGAGATATAGCATAATGCTCAAATGTCTGATGTCAAAGACAAAAATAAATATTAACTTCTAGGTTTTTTGCTGAAATTGTGAAATGGTTTTACTGATGACTAGAATAGAGACCTTTAGTTACTAAATCATGTCCAACTCTTTGCTATCCTCCACTATCCATAGTTTGTGGCTAGACCTTTGAGGGACACTGTGTCAGTCACTTACTAATCTCCGTTACTAACAATATAATAGAAAGCACTGTAGCTAGTTAGAGGAGAAAAATATTAAGAAATTAAACTAAAAAAATTATAGGTGACTTCTAGAGATTCAGGCTTAGAGATGATGCAGTCAAACATTTCCTGACTATATCATGGGAATGAACCACCAAAAACTCTGACACTGTAATTGGCATCACTGGCACCAGCCAAGGAGGTGGACTCTTTGTCTTGTGCTTGTAGGGTGGGTGCTTGTAGGGTGGATGCTTCCAGCTCCATTCTCAGCCAGCCTTGTTCCTCATTTCCCAATTAAAGTCCTATGGATGTACTTGACCTGGCAGAGCCTAATTTCCATGTCTGCTTTGGCCCCTGGAGGCAAACAGCTGATTCATTGGAAAATACCCTGATGCTGGGAAAGACTGAAGGCAAAAGAAAAAGGGGGCAGCAAGAAGGTAAGATCCTTTAACAGCATCACTGACTCAATAGACATGAATTTGAGCAAGCTCCTGGCGATAGTTGAAGATAGAGGGACCTGGCATGCCACCCATGCCACCCCAGCTCATGGGGGCGCAAATAGTCAGACATGACTTAGTGAATGAACAACAACAACAATGCCTTCTTAGCTTAAAAACCAAAACAGGGTTTTCCTAAATTCTACCTTAAGGATGCACAACTCATACTGTATGAAGTGTACCAAAACATGGGATGCATTTTTTAAAACAGCCAGAAATCTTGACTGAAGTTCATGATAATATGGATATCCTCAGCAAAGGAAGAGTACACAGCTAAACTACCTAAAAATTGTCAGAATCAAGAAAGTCATGGGACAAAGGATTTTTAGAAATGAAGGGTGACCACCCATGTCAAATGCAATAGGGAGACAATTGAAGAAACAACTATTTTAAATTTAATTTTGTAAAAGATGAACCAGTTGATGTTAACTCATGAGCTTTGTGTGAGAAAATGAAAATGTTAAGTAAAAATTAACTCTGGAAAAACACTCATTTCACTTGTTTGTCCAGTTACTGGGTTAACAAGCCATCTACTTTGTGCTGGTGGTACATTACATGAATGATCTAATTGTGTCTCTGCTTCAAACCATATTTATTTCCTTTGTATAGATAAAGCAAACTGAACTTCAGAGACATTAAATATTTTGCCCAAGGGAACAAAACTGGTAGGTACTAGAGCTGGGCATCAAAAGAGAATACAGCAGCTCCATTGTTCATTATCTTTCCATTGTGTTTTGCTCCCTAATATTATTAGGCTTTGGCCTCAGCAGGCTGTAGGACAAGTATAAAAGCATCTGAAAGAACAAAAAAGAAAAAAAACAATGTGCTGGATGTTAAAATAAGTTAACTGACAGATAAATGAACAACCAATTCCCAGAGAGTACTTATCAAGTTAGATCAATTAATAAGATAATATTAATTAATAAGATAAACTATTTGGTTCTCTGCATATGTTGCTATGTTTTTACAATAACAAAGTTGAAAATTTGGGAGATAGCATGTTTAATCCTGTTACTGTTGTTTTTATTTTTATTTTCACATATACTTCTAATTTTGCTATTCTCCTTCATTTTACTTCCTGTTTCTGTTGTGTTGACTTAAATCATAGCTTTGGTTTAATTCCTAGTTTCAGCATTCAGTACAAATTAGTTGACAGTCTATTGATCCAATCAATGAATGATTATTTACTGCTCACCATGTATCAGGTCTTTTTCTAGGTTCTGGGAATATAACTAATGAGCAAGGTAGTTGCAGACTCCGGCTTCATGAAGTCTGGGTTTCTAAGCTAATGTTTCTTCATCTATAAGGTGGAAATTGTACTCCGCACTTAAAATTTACTGTAAATGAATAAGCAGATGCATCTAAAAATATTAGCACAGTGGTGACTAGTTTATTTATTTATTAACTACTAATTTACCCATTACAACCACTGTTTCTGTATGCTTATGTTTTATCTTGGTAATTTCTCCTCACTGTTATGATTAAATATTCCTGACAACCTATTGGTCTAGTACTCTGATTATGGTATTCCTGGGTTGCCCTATAAACTAGATTTACTCATGTCTGTTGCATATTCTTTTTACCCCTTGATGAACTTCTTTGAAGGATTGGTATGTCTTCCTTTGACCTAATAGTAAATTCTAATGCCTTTCATCATCTGCCTCCATAAATGCCCCATTATTTTTTCTGCTGGATCTACTCCATAGGTTCACAAAGTTTTGAGTACACAGGATTCACCTAGGGAACTAGTTCAAATACATTTCTCCACCACCACCTTCAATTGCTGGATACCGACTATTGGAATACATTCTTACTAAAGAACAAGCCTTGAGAGATCCAAGACTTAGATAATTATAGGTTATTATAGGCTGAAATGTATCCCTCTAAAATTCTTATGTGGAATCCCTAGCCCACGATACTTCTGAATGTAAGTGTATTTGGAGGCAGAGCCTTAAAAGAAGTGATCAACTTAAAACAAGGCCATTAGGATGATCCCTAATCCAATCTGACTATGCTGCTGCTAAGTCACTTCAGTCGTGTCTGATGCTGTGTGACCCCATAGATGGAAGCCCAGCAGGCTCCCCCATCCCTGGGATTCTCCAGGCAAGAGTACTGGAGTGGATTGCCATTTCCTTCTCCAATGCCTGAAAGTGAAAAGTGAAAGGGAAGTTGCTCAGTCATGCCCAACTCTTAGCGACCCCATGGACTGCAGCCTACCAGGCTCTGCTGTCCACGGGATTTTCCAGGCAAGAGTACTGGAGTGGGGTGCCATTGCCTTCTCCGATCTGACTATGGTGCTTATTAAAAGAGGGAATTTGGACATCAGCATGCACACACAGATACAAGAGGACATAACAAGAAGGTGGCCATACACAAGCCAATGGAAAGAACCTCAGGAGAAACCAAACCTACTGACACCTGCATCTTGGACTACTAGCCTCAACATAAAAAAAAAACAAAAACAAACAAACAAAAAAAAAAACAAACTGTTGTTTAAGCCAGACTGTTTCTGGAAATCTAAGCAAACTAATACATATGATAAAATTTATATATAGTAAATAAAGAGTGCATGTACTTTCCCAAGTTCAATGAACTCAAAAAGAAGTAGAAATATGATTCAAACATAGATCGTTTAATCTAAGTAAACTTTTTTTTTACATTATGCTACATTGGCTCACATAAACAGCAGTACAATTGTCAGGTTATTAAACATAAGTCTTGGCTAACAGTGAGACTTCTAAGATATTCTCAAGGGAGATCATGGCATTTTCCCATATAGAGTTGCACATGTGGTAGTTGAGTAAGGATGAAAGGACTGACAAAACGATCCATCATTCAGAGTTCATCCCTATAATCCTAGTCTACGGTTCAATGTTCCCCTCTAATATCTGCTAGTCATACAGACTTTCTCTTTAAATTTTCCAACTGATGCGGTTACTTGTCAGTGAAAAAAGAGCTGCACTGATTTTCAACTGTTTTATTTCTTGTCTTGAAATCATCAGAATGAAGAGGGTAAGACCAAAATCTTTTCTGTAATCTGTGATGTAAATTTCACCTGCCTGTTTTCAGTCATCACAGTCAGTCAGTCCACAGTCTAAGTTGAAAACTGATTTCCAACAGACAATTTTTTATTATAACTCATCTAACCTTTACTGTATAAGAAAAACTTATCTCTGATCTCACTTTTTGTGTGTGTGATGTGTTTTGGGATTGTAAAAAAGTCCTTGAGATTTTCCTATTTTTGTGGGTGTCAGTATTTTCAGAGACATGATTCACAGAGGAAAGAATCATTTTCAAGGAGTATGAAATTCTGAGTCTGCAGCCTCAATAAGACAAAGGTGAAGAAAAGGAATAAATGAAAATCTCTTGTATCTATAATGAACTTCAAAAGGCAAATTATAAATAACTCAGAATTTTTACCCAGTTATTACATAAGCTTACATTATGCTATTCAAGTTCATAATCAAAATAATGAAGGTGAAACCTTCTATTAGAAAATAATACATCCTTCAGATTAAGACACTGCACTGCACCCAGTTGCAAAAATAAAATGTCCTAATGAAGCTAAAGTTGTGAGATTAATTGCTGTCATATAGTCATTTTTAATGAAGAGTAACAATTGACTTGACAGGCTAATTATTATAACATCCTGGGTCCACAGTATGCAATAAGAGTGTAATGTACCAGTCAATCAAACTCTTTCATTTCTGTTACTGTGCTTGAAATCCTCAACTTTCTTTGTTTGTCATATTAACTAGATGACATATGGAAATTACTAAAGGTGTTACCCTCAAGAGAGAACAGAAACATGAAATATTCTGCTCATATTTCTACTGCAATTGATGCTGTGAGATGGCTTTGGCTACACTGAGGAAAAACTCTTCCCAATTTTATAATAATTATTATATTACCATGGGGCATACTGACATGGAAATTTTGATAAGAATCACTAAAGCTTAGAGCATTCCATTGTTAGTATAGGTTCTTGTAGAATAGAAAAAGATTAGAAAAGCTTTAAAATAAACTCCCTAATGAAAGGAATGTTAGAAGATACTATAATATGTAGAAGTTATTGCTGGTGTTGCTAGATTGTTTTAACAAAATTTTTCAGTCACTCTATTCTTTCTGTATATAAAGTGTTAGCTGCAAAGTCATGTCCAACTCTTTGCAACCCCATGGGCTCTAGCTCTCCAGGATCCTCTGTCCATGGAATTCTCCAGGCAAGAATACTGGAGTGGGTAGCCATTTCTCCAGAAGATCTTCTGGACCCAGGAAACAGGGTCTCCTGCATTGCAGACCAAAGAAAGTATATCTTCTGGGGAGTTTTATTTTTTAAGAGCTTATGTTTAAAATTTATTACCTGAATGTGTGCAATTCTTCCTTTTAATGCAATTCAACATTTCTAATGTACCTACCCAATCATGTTTGCATATTATCCTCACATTTATACTGAGAGATCCTGCCATCAAAATATACAAAGAAATCTACAGTGAAAGGAGGAATGTGAAGCAACTGGTCCAGAAGTCAAGCATGTGAAAGGACAGAAATGGAAAATACTGTTTAGCAATGCAGCGTGGGTGAGAATTCAAAAATGATTTTCAAGATGTCATTGAGATACTACTATGATAAAACAGTGCCGAAGTACTTATACGAGGTGTCTGTGCATCATATCTGATGAGAAGAAATTGAATTTTGTGCATCTAATCTAAGATGGTGTCAGTTGTAAGAGTACCACTACCAACGTTACTGACTCAACACTTTATCATTTAGAAATTTTATAATCATTGGAAGAGCTTTCTACACATATTCTAATAAAGATATTTATCACATACCTCTTGGTTAGATATCTATAAGAATAAAAGAAAAAATAACTGATCAAATGATTCCTAAAATTTATATCCAACTCAAGATTTCTGAAATATTCTTTGACTTGATGTAAAAAGTGTCTCTATGGTCTTCACAGTATTGTTCCCTGGAACACCAAGAGAGTTGGTAATGCAGCATTTTTAAGAGTGCTAACTATTGTCTTGGTTTTTAATGTATGTACTCAGTCACATTTGACTTATTTGTCATCCCATGGACTGTAGCCCACCAGGCTCCTCTGTCGATGGAATTTTCCAGGCAAGAATACTGGACTGGGTTGCCATTTTTTTACTCCAGAGGATCAGGAATCGAACCCTCATCTCTTTTGTCTCCTGTACTGGCAGGCAGATTATTTACCACTGTGTCACTTGGGAAGTCCCACTGTCCTTGTTATTTCCTCCTAAGTTTCTGGCGATTCTTTATCTGTTGACACTACTCTTTGTTCCTTTCACTAAGAGATATCAACAGGTTCAGTTAGTTCAGTTGCTCAGTCATGTTCGACTCTTTGCGACCCCATGGACTGCAGCACGCCAGGCCTCCCTGTCCATCACCAACTCCTGGAGCTTACTCAAACTCATGTCCACTGAGTTGGTGACGCCATCCAACCATCTAATCCTCTGTCATCCCCTTCTCCTCCTGACCTCAATCTTTCCCAGCATCAGGGTCTTTTCCAAGGAGTCAGTGCTTTGCATCAGGTGGCCAAAGTATTGGAGTTTCAGCTTCAGCATCAGTCCTTCCAATGAACACCCAGGACTGATCTCCTTTAGGATGGACTGGTTGGATCTCCTTGCAGTCCAAGGGACTCTCAAGAGTTTTCTGCCATACCACAGTTCAAAAGCATCAATTCTTTGGCTCTCAACTTTCTTTATAGTTCAACTCTCACATCCATACATGACCACTGGAAAAACCATAGTTTTGACTAGATGGAACTTTGTTGGCAAAGTAATGTCTCTGCTTTTTAATATGCTGTCTAGGTTGGTCATAGCTTTTCTTGCAAGGGGCAAGCAGTCAACAGGTTATCAAATAGCAATCAAAACTCCTATATCTTTCACATTTGTATCCGGACTGGAACATGGTGGGGTTGTCTTTGTCTACTCAGATAATAGGAATAGTAGCCAAGTTTCTGCATGAACAGAGCATAACTACATCCCAATGTCACTAGACCAACAGAGACCATATTACACCACTGAAGGATAAGATGCAGCTCAACTTCAGATATTAAAATGTGAAAAACAATGTCACAAAGTTGAAGAACATGATAGGCTTCACCAGGGTTATTCCATTCCTGTAAACAATTCTAAAACATATCCTTTTTCTAGAAACAACTAAGAAATAGAGTTTCTGTAGCTATTCCATTTTTCTTGCTTAAAATAATGAAATGAAGAAAGATGGGCTCTATCATGGGGTAGAACATAAGATACCATTTACTGTAGCTCACAGAGTTCTAGTCATTCTCCCACATGCAAAGGGTATGATTAGTCTTCATCAAAATAGGGCTCCTTTAATTGGAAATTCAGATCCAAGACAGTACTTGAAAATGATCAAATCATGTTATTGGATGGTGGTACATGCATATCTGGAACTTCCCAGGTGGCACAGTGATAAAGAATCTGTCTGCAATGCAGGAGACATGGGTTCGATCCCTGGGTCAGAAAGATACCCAGGAGAAGGAAATGGCAACCCACTCCAGTATTCTTGCCTGGGAAATCCCAAGGATGGAGGAGCCTGGTGGGCTATAGTCCATGGGGTCGTAGTCAGACACTAATGAGCAACCGAGCACACACACGTGCATTATCTAGCATAATTGAAGCATATACTTCAAATAAGAATGAGGGTAATGGATTGGTTTGATTCTGATTATCTAATCTCTTCTCTTTAGGCTGCTGTTAAAAATACACTAGCTATGAATAAATAAATAAATATCTCAGGCCCGATCTTGGACCTCAGTGTTTTAAAATTTTGCCTATCTTTGGTTCTCTTGTATACCTTTCAGGGAATAACAAATGCACTCCGCACTATAACGTCTTATTGCAAGGTCTTTGCTACATTAAATATAAAAGCACTGCTTTGCTTCTGCCCTTTAGTCAGTTGTTTCTTCTGATCTCAGGACTACCTTAACTCCATTTTCCATGTTTCTCTTATAATGTCGCATCCCTTCTCAGCCTTTTTTTTTCTTCTAAACTGTACATCTGTGTTCACTATGTATTTCACCTTTGGATACTTTTTCCTGGAGAACTGGTTCAGTCTACCTAGTTCTCCAAGCCTATGATTTCCAGGCAATTCCTAGACTCTGTCAGTAAAATAATTGTATGTGGAGGTATAATCTTTCATGTGTATATCTGTTTAATACTTTACTAATTTTTAATAATGGGTTTTTTAGCCCAACTTCTAATAAATGATTAAGTCATTGGTGAACTGTCTCCTGCATTACAGGCAGATTCTTTACCATTTGAACTACCAGAGAAGCCCCTTCTTAATTAATATTACTGATAGAATAGTTGGGAAGAGGAGGGAAACTGTCAATCCTGCTCTTGTATTATTATTTACTTATACTTATATTAGTTTAGTTTTTAATCTATAGGTCTTTAAATGGATATTTTCAAACCATTTTTTTTGTGATGGTAAATGTAGTTAAAATTAAATAACATAGACTTTAAGTCCTCTTAACTTAGGCAACTATAAATTGCAATGTCCTAATAAACTAAAAGAACCACACAGTAAGTAAAAGCCTCTAAAGCCCCAAATTGTAGATTTCGCTTCCTTTACTTAGATTGCCTCCCATGTGTTGATATATTCGACCAAGGGCCACTTGACAAGTTAAATGATTCCAATCTTCCATTAATTATAAATGAAACTTAATTTCTTTATTTTCCATAGATATATAGAAGTTATTACTGTGCTTTCTTTCCTAATTTTAATGGGTCATCTCACATAGTTCCTAGCATGCACTGATTCCTCTTGGAGGTCACTGCTCTGAAATAAACCCTTTGACCTCTTTGTCACAAGGTCATGACCCCACTGCTTGCATCTTTCTTCCATTCCTCATTCTGATGATCTCTGTCTACACAAGCTTTACTGGCTGGGAAGAAAATCTAGCTTCCTGAAAAGAGCAGACCAAAGAGAAATAAAATAATTCTGTCTCCATATAGCTTTCTTGTTTCTGAAAGAAAACACACCCCCTCAGGTACAGAGCAAGGAAAAAAATGAACATATACCAAAATATGCCAACTTGCTTTGAATTCTTACAGTTGCTGATGAAAAGTAATTCACCTTTAGCTCTTCCTTATCTACTCTAAATCGTATAGGCAAATTTCTCTTTTTTTCCTAGTTTTCTTTCTTACTGGGAGATGAATAATATCAATGAACAGAGATAAAATCACTCCTTTTTCTCCTTTACTACTTTCTTTTATTGCTTTGCAATTTTTTTGAACCTAAGTACCATTACATATTTCCAAAATAAACCTGGCTTTCTTATTTTGATGAGAAGTGCGTCAGTTCTCAATATTTAGTTAACATTGACCACCTACTCTCCGTGACACATATGTTAAGAACTGGAAATTAAAAATATGCTCATAAAGTCTTCAAGGACTCAGGGTCTAGTGAACAAGACATGCACACTATGCAATTCTAATAAAATCTTCTATGCATATCCTGCAAGTAAGTATACAAGTAAGTGAAGTTACTCAGTTGTGTCCGAATCTTTGTGACCCCATAGACTGTAGCCCACCAGGTTCCTCCATCCATGGGATTTTCCAGGAAAGAATACTGGAGTGGTTACAAACAAAAGAATAATTAATTTTGCTTAAAAAGAAGAGATTTTGGTCTTAAATGA
The DNA here is from genome assembly GCF_029407905.1 of Bubalus kerabau. NCBI lineage: Eukaryota > Metazoa > Chordata > Mammalia > Artiodactyla > Bovidae > Bubalus > Bubalus kerabau. The sequence continues at coordinate 79,486,156 of NC_073627.1, read as the reverse complement.
TGAATGATTGTTTGGAACTTTATAGGGAGCATGAAAGCTAAAAAAAAAAAAAAAAAATGCCTGGAGCATAAAAACAAACAAACAAACAAATCCTTGGCTCCAGGTCATGTATAATGAGTAAGAAAGAAAGAGAGAATGACTACACACAAAACTCAGCTTAGTTAAAAATGTTTTGTCCAAAAGATAAAAATCTCAAATTCATCCAAACTGAGATGTTTTATTAACAATATTTCATGAGTCAGCTGTTTATCTTTATAATTTGGCCGGGGGTATAATCCATATATAAGTTAGAGCTGTTTTTGTTTTAAACAGCAGAATAAATATTTTTTGCTAATTCCATCATACATTTAACGATGGAATTACTATTTGCCTTCAAACTTAATTTGAAGGCAAATTAAGTAGCTGAGAAATTATAATAAAATCTAAGAAAAGGAATAAAACAGAGTAGGCTAATGATTTGTATCAAATAACTCACACATACTTTATTCTGTTTCCATAGAATAGCTCAGTTTCAAATATTTTATATCACATCTTTCTCATAAAGATTAACTTTTGCAAGAGTAAGAGTCTAATTCATTTAACATGAGTCTTGGTACCTGGGAGACAAAGGAGCAACCCACTTAGAATTGGGCAGGGTAGTTTTCTAATAAGAGGCATTGTGACCAAAGGAGCATGGAACAAAAGGTGTCTGCAAAAATAACACTAGTCAATTTCACTACTTGGTATCTCGGCATAAACACATTTTATTTCATACTGCCAATTCAACACACACATAACATCCTTTACTATGGCTTAGATGGTAAAGAATCTGTCTGCAATGCAGGACACCTGGGTTCGATCCCTGGGTTGGGAAGATCCCCTGAGAAGGAAATGGCAACCCAGTATCCTGGCAACTTCAGTATTTTAGCCTGGGAAATTCCATGGACAGAGGAGCCTGGAGGGCTACAGTCCATGGAGTCGCAAAGAGTCAAACACAACTGAGCAACTGACACTTTCACTTTCATATCATACAAACATATACATTATAAATGCATATGCATTAAATCTGTAATATATCTAAATATATAACATATGAAAAAATCTCTTCCTTGTGTCCCCCAAAGAGGGGCAACTCTAACCAAGTTAACCATGGCAATTTCATGATCTCTGAATGACTCACATTCTTTTTTCTCTTGCCCTGACTTTTTCTTTCCAGATATCTTCTAATCTATGCCATGTATGACTATAATCACTATGCCTCTTATTAATAGTATGAGTAAAGAAGAGGAAAACTATGATTTTTGTTTTTCAGTGTAACCTAATAAGAAAACATTATCATTTTGCTTCTACTGCTGCTGCTAAGTCACTTCAGTCTTTGTCCGACTCTGTGTGACCCCATAGACGGCAGCCCACCAGGCTCCCCCGTCCCTGGGATTCTCCAGGCAAGAATACTGGAGTGGGTTGCCATATCCTTCTCCAATGCATGAAAGTGAAAAGTGAAAGTAAAGTCACTCAGTCGTGCCCGACTCTTAGCGACCCCATGGACTGCAGCCCACCAGGCTCCTCTGTCCATGGGATTTTCCAGGCAAGAGTACTGGAGTGGGTTGCCATTGCCTTCTCCGATTTTGCTTCTAGAATTGTCCATATCTATAACTTTACATTTATGGTGCTCCTCCTTCTATTTCATCTATATTTTGCTTAACAACCCAGCTAATTGGAGTATGTGACCAAAATCTTATTTTAAGAAGATCTGATAAGATACTCTGGAGTAGGAAATAGCAACCCACTCCAGCGTTCATGCCTGGAATATTCCACAACAGAAGAGCCTGGCAGAATAAAATCCATGGGTTACAAAGAGTCAGGAACAACTGAGCAACTGAGCACGCACACACACACAATGCCTAGATTACACTTCAGTGGTCTTCTTTTAAAAATTACAGTTGTTTAAATAATGCCCCCCTCTCCCCGACACACACACATAGAGATCTTGAAGAAGGCAATGGCAACCCACTCCAGTGTTCTTGCCTGGAGAATCCCAGGGACGGGGGAGCCTGGTGGGCTGCCATCTATGGGGTCGCACAGAGTCAGACAAGACTGAAGCGACTTAGCAGCATCAGCAGCACACAGAGATCTTACATTCTTCTCATAGACCTTTTTCTAAGAGAAAAATCTATTTCTCAATGATTTAAGTTATCTTGTCGCTATAGAGCTAACTGAAGCAGAAGATATTAAGAAGAGGTGGCAAGAATACATAGAAGAATTATACAAAAAAGATCTTAATGACCTGGATAACCATGATTGAATTCAGCTGAGCTATTTCAAATCCTAAAAGATGATGTTAATGTAAAGAGCTGCACTCAATATGCCAGCAAATTTGGAAAACTCAGCAGGGGCACAGGACTGGAGAAAGGTTAGTTTCATTCCAATCCCAAAGAAGGGCAATGCTAAAGAATGTTCAAATTTCTCCACAATTATACTCATTTCACATGCTAGCAAGGTAATGTTCAAAATCTTAAAAGCTAGGCTTCAACAGTAAGTCAACTGAGAACTTCCAGATGTTCAAGCTGGATTTGGAAAAGGCAGAGGAGCCAGAGGTCAAATTGTCAACATCTGCTGGATCATAGAGAAAGCAAGACAATTCCAGAAAAACATCTACTTATGCTTCATTGACTACACTAAAGCTTTTGTGCGGATCACAACAGACTGTGGAAAATTCTTACAGAGATGGGAATACCAGGCCACCTTACCTGCTTCCTGAGAAACCTGTAAGCAGGTCAAGAAACAAGAGTTAGAACCAAACATGGAACAGACTGATTCATATTGGAAAAGGAGTACATTAAGGCTGTATGTTGTCACTCTGCTTATTTAATTATATGCAGAGTATATCATGCAAAATGCCGGGCTGGATGAAGGACAAGCTGGAATCAAGATTGCCAGGAGAAATATCAATAACCTCAAATACGCAGATGACACCACCCTTTTGGCAGAAAGTGAAGAAGAAATAAAGAGCCTGTTGATGAAGTTGAAAGAGGAGAGTGAAAAAACTGGCTTAAAAGTCAACATTCAAAAAACTAAGATCACGGCATCCAGTCTGATTACTTCATGGCAAATAGATGGGAAACAATGGAAACAGTGACAAATTTTCTTTTCTTGGGCTCCAAAATCACTGAGAATTGTGACTTTAGCCATGAAATTAAAAGATGCTTGCTCCCTGGAAGGAAAGCTATGACAAACCTAGACAGCATATTAAAAAGCAGAGACATTAGTTTTTCAATATAAGTCCATATAGTCAAAGCTATGGTTTTTCCAGTAGTCATGTACAGATGTGAGCTTTGGACCACAAAGAAGGCTGAGTGCCAAAGAGTTGATGCTTTTGAACTGTGGTATTGTAGAAGACTCTTGAGAGTCTGGTGGACTGCAAGGAGATCAAATCTGTCAACCTAAAGGAAATCAACCCTAAATACACATTGCAAGGACTGATGCTGATGCTGAAGCTCTGATACTTTGGCCATCTGTTCTGAATAGCCAACTCACTGGAAATGACCCTGTTGCTGGGATAGATTGAGGACAGGAGGAAAAGAGGGTGACAGAAGGTCAGATGGTTTGATGGCGTCATTGACTCAATGGACATGAGTTTGAGCAAACTCTGGGAGATGGTGAAGGACAGAGAAGCTTTGTGTGATGCAGTCCATGGGGTCACAAGGCAGCCAGGACTGGGGAGGTGATTAAGACACATGGCCCACCTGGGACAGTGCACTCACCAAGCACCTGGTCACCTGAGCTGCTCAGACCTGGGGAGGGTACAAAATGCATGCCCAATCCAGAGTATTCAATTCAGTTCAGTCTCTCAGTCGTATCCAACTCTTTGGGACCCCACGAACTGCAGCACGCCAGGCTTCCCTGTCTATCATCAACTCCCATAGCCTACTCAAACTCTGGGAGCCTACTCAAACTGGTGTTGGTGATGCCATCCAACCATCTCATCCTCTGTCGTCCCCTTCTCTCCCAAAGGCAGAGAGGCAGGCTTGTGACAGCCAGAGCTGGAAGGCAAGGGGATGCTACAATCTCGGCCCCAGAGAGGGCATCTTCCACCAAACTGTGAGCAGGCTCCCAGCTGCTAACCACGTCTTCCTGAGATCCTGGATGGTTGACATCTGCCAGGAGGGTTGCAGCCTGAGATCAGCTCTGTGAAGGAGACACATGGCACACCTGAGACAGTGGTCTTGCAGCACACCCAGGAAACTGAACAGCCAGGACTGGGGAGGTGATTAAGACAAATGGCCCACCTGGGACAGTGCACTCACCAAGCACCTGGCCACCTGAACTTCTCAGACCTGGGAAGGGCACAAAACGCATGCCCAATCCAGAAAGATTGAATCAGAACTGTGTTTGGGTGTCTCCTGTGGAGGTATGGGTTACCAGTGGCCTGCCACAGGGGCTCTGGGTGCTGCAGACCTGGGTATGGCATAAGCCCTCTTGGAGGAGGTCGCCATTAACCTCACCATAGAACCACCAGAACTTACATAGGACTGGGGAAACAGACTCTTGGAGGGCACAAACAAAACCTGTGCGCACCAGGACCCAGGAGAAAGGAGTAGTGACCCCACAAGAAACTGACCCAGACATGCTGATGAGTGTCCAGGAGTCTCTGGTGGAGGCATGGATTGGTGGTGGCCTGCTTGAGGGTCAGAGGCACTGAGTGCAGCAGTGCCTGCATGGGACCTTTTGAAGGAGGTCACCATTATCTTCATTACCTCCACTATAGTTTGGCCTCAGGTCAAGCAACAGGGAGGGAATACAGCCCTGCCCATCAACAGAAAATTGGATTAAAGATTTACTGAGCATGGCCCAACCATAAGAACAAGACCCAGTTTCTGCCTCAGTTAGTCTCTCCCATCAGGAAGCTTCCATAAGCCTCTTATCCTTCTTCATCAGAGGGCAGACAGAACGCAAACCACAATCACAGAAAACTAACCAAACTGATCACGTGGACCATAGCCTTGTCTAGCTCAATAAAACTATGAGCCATGCCCTGTAGGGCCACCCAAGATGGACAGGTCATGGTGGAGAGTTATGACAAAATGTGGTCCACTGAAGAAGGGAATGGCAAACCACTTCAGTATTCTTGAACAGCATGAAAAGGCAAAAAAAAACCCAACAACAACAACAAAAAAAAAAAAAACATAAGATCTATTTTGCTGTACTCTCTTACTTTGTGATACTCTTAAACACCTTCACATAGCACAAACTCTTATTTTCTGGACATTAACATCACAATACTTTCATTGTCACACAATAATGACTGTGACATTAAGTTAGCCAACAGAATGAATTAAATTGAGACAAAAACAAGAATACAAGAGAGTGGCAGATTGAATGCTGCTGCTGCTACTGCTGCTAAGTCACTCAGTCATGTCCGACTCTGTGCGAACCCACAGACCACAGCCCACCAGGCTCCACCATCCCTGGGATTCTCCAGGCAAGAACACTGGAGTGGGTTGCCATTTCCTTCTCTAGTGCATGAAAGTGAAAAGTGAAAGTGAAGTCTGAAGTCGCTCAGTTGTGTCTGACTCTTTGTGACCCCATGGACTGCAGCCTACCAGGCTCCTCCGTCCATGGGGTTTTCCAGTCAAGAGTACTGGAGTGGGTTGCCATTGCCTTCTCTGGCAGATTGAATAAAGGTCCCCAAATATGTTCTCATTCTAATCCCTAAAACCCATCAGTATATTTCTTTACATGGCAAAAAATCTTTGCATGGGGTGATTAAGAAATTTTCAATGGTAGATTATCCAGGTGGGTCCAATGTAATCATAAGAATTCTTACAAAAAGTATACCAGGAAGGTCAAAATCAGACAAAGAGTTGTGATGAGAGATACAGGGGTTGGAGCAATTTGTGGCCACTAACTAAGGCATTCAGGCCATCTCTGGAAGGTAGAAAAGGCATGGAAACAGAGTCTCATTGTAGAGTTAAACATTGTAGTCTAATTGTACAAGTTACACGTTGTAGACTTCTGATTACATATTTTTTTGTTGTTTTAGTCCACTAAAGGACTAGAAGTTAGCCTGTCTTTTGTTTTTCGCTACCAAATTTGCAGCAATCTCCCATAGCAGGAGTAGAAAACTAATACAAACAGTATAAGGATATTATTGATTTTGCTGGGAAAAAAACAAACTACTTTGTAGTTGATACCAACAGCAAGGAGCAGCATTACTTTATCCAATAAGGCTACAACATTAAGGAGAGTGTACAGGGACTGAATCAATTTTTTAAAAACTAAGCTTCCATAGTCCTATTATTTTCTAAGTCTCATCAGGAAATTTCACAGATCAAATTAAAGATTTGAACAGGGATAGTATGGAGGTTTCCACCTTGATTTTTTTTTTATTTTTTTTATTTTTAGGTCTTTGATGGTGAATAATATCTTGAATTTCCCAAGAATGTTATTACTTTTGTAGGGAGAACAGTCTCCAATAGTTTCTTCATCATTTCTTCAACAATAATTCTTACAGTAGAGCCTGTGGATAATTTCCCATTTTCTGAGAATATCTATTCAGGTTATTATTCTCAGTGTATGTGAAGAAAAAAAAAAATCAAATGGCTGAGTTTGAGATCAGAATTGGGCCTCTTCTATTTCCTGAACCCTCATAAAACCCTGTTCTTTTCAGCAGGTCATAGTAGTACATTTTATACCCAATTCTTTCCAAAATTTTCAGCTAGTTCTCATTACACAGTATTGTTTTGGATATTAATCCAGGTCTCTCTGTGTGGCTTCCCTGTTGGTCCAATGGCAAAGAATCTGCCTGCAATGTAGGAGACCTGGGTTCAATCCCTGGGTCAGGAAGATCCTTGGAGGAGGGCATGGCAACCCACTCCAGTATTCTTGGCTAGAGAATTCTATGGACAGAGGAGACTGGTGGGCTACAGTCCATGGGGTTACAAAAAGTTGAACATGAGTGAGCAACTAACACACAATGAAGGATTTATAGTACATATGATTGTGATACACATTTACAGTTTCCTCTATCATTAAGACACCACAGCAATTGTATTTCATTTCTAGTAGCCTCCTGGCTGTTTGTGGTATATATATGCAGACCATACACCATATGATCTGGTTACCTTTCAATCCATTATGCTCAATATGATAATCACGATCAGTGAACAGACGCACATGAAAGATACAATCCAGCTTTCCAACAATCAAAGTCTGTGACAGTACTTCTAGAAAGATATGGACAGGGAGTTTAGGTCTTTCAATGTCAGTTAGCAAATTGCATTCAGGTTTGCTCTTCCTAAAACAGAGGCAGCAGCTGTCTACTTAAGCTGGCTCAATAAATGTAAAAACTTTATTGAGAATAACAAGTTTGATAAGTTCAGCCTGATCCAAAACTATGTCCCCCTCCTCCATCCTTGGATAAGCATTCTCAAAATCCAGTCTTACAAATAATTTCCAGGTTTTGACTAGACAAATTAGCAAATTCCTGTAAATCCTCTGGGACTAACTCTTAGCTTAACTATTCTAATTCTGCATTTCAATCTCTGTACATATTCACAATTATGGCCAGTAGGCTCTCAACAATGCAGATTTCTCTTGCATGAGAAACATAGATTCTTTCCAGAAAAGGATGTTTCACAAGGATTTGAGAGAACTGGGTTCTCCAGCTGGTCTTATTCCCCATAATCTGGGCCCTACTTGTCCCAGCTATTGGGGATTTATTAGTTCTAGAGTTGTGCTCGATCTTCACAAAGGAAAACTGAAGAGGTTGTAAATACAACTAATTTATAATTCAGTAATCTACAGAACCAATCTATAAAGATTATTCTGATGATTTCAGCTTTATGGCTATACAAGGGAAGAGATTTTTTTTTTTTTTTTTTTTTTACAGAAAGGCCCTGAGTTTCAGTCCAAGCCTCAGGGTAAGAATTTAAAGATTTGAACTTGTCATTTTTTTTGTTTTAAAAATATTGAATATTGTCAGAAACGACTATTGTTCCCCTTGCTTTCAGGATTATTTGACCTTTCTGTGCCATTCTGTGACAGAAGTTAGTCACCCAAAGCCTTGCTCTTGTTGAGCACATGGTACTAGGTGACCACAGGGAAATATTTAATTAGCTGTTAGACCACAGATTACCCTGAGGCAGTTATTTTCCAGTTCTGGAATGTTATGGGACTCTCAATGTCATTTCCTGCATTTCAATGTCATAATCCATTATAAATACCCCATATTTCACTGAGAGTCTATTGTGTGAAATGCATTCTAAATCTTTATTTCAGTTTCCTTGTATATGTGTTCTGGACAAATTTATCCTGTAAAACCTAACTTCATAATCAAATATAAAACTACACAAATAAGCTTTGTGTAGTTTATTTGAAAGGAGAAATATCAGGAGAGTTTCTGGGATTGGGTAGAGAAGGCAATGGCATCCCACTCCAGTACTCTTGCCTGGCAAATCCCATGGACGGAGGAACCTGGTAGGCTTCAGTCCACCGGGTCCTAGGAGTTTGACACGACTGAGTGACTTCACTTTCACTTCACTTGCATGCATTGGAGAAGGAAACGGCAACCCACTCCAGTGTTCTTGCCTGGAGAATCCCAGGGATGGGGAACCTTGGTGGGCTGCCGTCTATGGGGTTGCACAGAGTCGGACACAACTGAGGCAACTAATCAGTAGTCCATTATAGTTCTAGTAGTTTTCCACCTTTGGGGAATGCTCCTTAAAATTCAAATATCTAGATGTGATTTGCCTAATTTTGGTCACTGTTTGCTAGTGACCACTGTTTGCTAGTTCACTCCACCTTTGCTAGTGTTGGTGGTGGAGGATATCATCTGGATTTGTAATTCCATCAAGAACACACTGACCGGAAAAAGTAGTGTGCTAAGGGAAGAAACAAAGCGAAGAGAGAAAGGAGTGAGAGAAACAAAGCAAAGAGAGAAAAGAGTGATCTCAGGCAAAAACAACAAATGACCAATAAAGCTTTGAAACATTATTGCACTCAGCTCTCAGATTCAACAGACTTGTATACATCTGTCTCTCTCATTTTATATACAATTTGTATACATAAATGAGAAAATCATTATTTCTTTCAGGGTGTTTGGCTTATATATAACAATCATATAAAAGCTAATTGAGAAGGCCATCCAATAACTAGCCTATAATCTATAAACATCCTAATTATTTAAATTATATCTTACCACATAAGTATCACATTTACTTTTATATCATTTGCAAGACTGCGTTCATAATATAATTATAGCATATGCATAATAAGTGATGTAATTTACATGCTCTAATTTAAAATGAACAAAACCTCAATTCTAGGTGGTTATAAAAATGCAGAAAGTATAGAAATTCTAGAAAGTAATATAAATGCAGCAAAGTATAAGGAAAGGAGGAAAGAATCTAGAAACTGCAGAGCTGGAATCAGTATCTGGCTGCTTCACTTTCACAGACTTTATAAATCTTTAAGATATATTTTTATGCCTAATTTAAAAAATCTTTCAAAAAATGGGAAAATGAAGACCAGCCTCCTACTTACTGGTTAAAGGTTGATGTCAGTGACTTAGTGAGCATGGACTGGACAGTGGTATCAGATACTGTCCTGTCAGAAAACAATTACATACACATGCTGGTGTGTAAAATGCAGGGGAGTAAAATGGGCCACCTCCAAATATGCCATTTTTGCATGTGGATTCTTACAAGCGGAAGACAACCAAGGTCGCATAACCCAGGAAGACTGCTTATATTCCCCTTAACTGTCTAAAAGAATTTAGATAGAGGGCTTGTACCAGGAAGAGACCTAATATCAAAGATGATTTTTATCTGCCAGAAAGACTTGTCTGTTTGGCATGACAAACATTTGTTTACCACACACCTTCTCTTCTCGTTTTCCTGTAATTTATCTCTCTTCCTTTTAAAGCCCCAAACCCCTACCCACTTCTGCTTAGCTCAGGAAGGCATATCAGCCCCAATCACCTGATTTTCCTTGGGTCTCATGACTTTGGTACTCTTATATATAGGAAATTTGTTTTTCTTCTTTGAATCTGTCTTATGTCAGTTTAATTATTAGAATGTTCAAAGAACCTAGAAAAGAAGGGGAAAGTTTTCCACCTCTACAAATACAGTGGTTAAGATGATGGGTGTTTAAGAAAGGCTGAATGGGATCAAAACGTGATCCCACTATTTGTTGGCTCTATGATGTTGGGAGACCTCTGGTCCTGTATGACTTCTGTCAATTTCAGTTTCTTCCTCAGTAAAATGACAATTATGATACTGAACATGGTAGTTACCAGGGTCAAATAAATTAATGCAGTTAGCACAAAGGGGCTACTCCAAATTAAGTAGGTTCAAAATGTATGAAGATTTTTCTATCCATTGATTTATATTTGTAGTTATACACACACACACACACACACACACACACACACACACACACACACACACACACACACACATGTAAATAGAATAGGAAATGGCAACCCACTCCAGTATTCTGGCCTGGAAAATTTCATGGACAGAGGAGCCTGGCAGTCTACAGTTCATGGGGTCACAGAGAGTCGGACATGAATGAGTAGGCATAAAACATACATATATATAAAATGATATGTGTTTTATAGCATTGTTCTAACACATATTACCCCATAGTCTAGATATGTTTAATCCATAAAGTAGCATGACAGGACTGGATAATATGAGAAAAATCAAAATCTTTTTTCAACTTTCTTACAACTTCACAAGTAACTAGAGGTAAAAAGGAGCAGCTATTAAGCTCAGCAATTCTCAGTGGTGTAGGGGATTTTTGAGTAATTTTTTTCCCTTTCTTCTTAAGTAGTTTCTCTCTTATTAAACTGTCGAACAGAAGGATACATGGGTATCAAGTCTGATCTCTAAAGCAAAAGCAGAATTTACCATCTACCCTCCAGCATGTTTTTTTGTAATGCAGATTAACTGTGTTCTCTTGTCTTTTTTTCCCAAGGTAAAGAATCAGAGGACCAATAGGAGTTGAGGAAATACACTTTGTTCTTTAAAAATCAGCACAATAGAGACAGAGCACATAGAGACAAGGTATTCAGATTACCTTTATTTATCTTTCACTGTACCTAGTGACAAGGTGATTAGTTTCCACTTCCATCCTGAATTTTCTGGCAAAATAATTTTTAAAAGGCCATCCTTCGAAAAAAGGATGAAATGATAAAAATCTCAGAATTTGAAAAGAGATGAGGTCCGATTCACTCAGAAGACTAAAATGATAAAATTTAGATTCCAACCTGTTTCTAAACTACCAAATACATGATTAGATACAACCAGATAATGCATGATAGGTTCCTTTAGTAATTCATTTACCACTTGTGTTACACTGGATGCTTTTAAGTAGTTAGTAATAGAAAACCCAACTAAAATTGAATCAAATAATAAGGGCTTTTATGACTCAGGACATTAGAAGGCAGGCAGTCCAAAGTTTTGTCTGATGACTGGGAAGGTCAGCAGCCAACCCAAGATTTTCTGATCCTTTTGCTAAATCCCATTCAGTTTGATAGTGATGTCTTTTTAAATGTACTGTATCAACAGGGCAGTATGACAAAGTAGGAAGAAGGATGAGGTTGGAGATAGCAGATGAAGATCTTTCTTCCATCCCTAGGTGATTTCTCTTTGAATATCATTGATCATAACTAGGTCATGTATCTGCCCTTAGTTGAGAAAAGAGTGAAAAAGCTAGTGTTTACCTTTTGAATGTCTTAGGAGGCATCACTTAGATTGCACAAAATAACTGGAGTAAGAACAATTAGTTGAATAAGAAATACATTGACATATCACATGCTTCCTTGACAAGAAAAATAGAATCTTAAATTATTTCTAGTTTGCTACATCATTTACTGGTTTGCTCCTCAGCACATTATGACCCTGTCAACCTATGGTATATTTAAATCTCAAAATGCATTTGGATACAGCCAGAAAGATTTAAACAGAGAAGGCAATGGCACCCCACTCCAGTACTCTTGCCTGGAAAATCCCATGGACAGAGGAGCCTGGTGGGCTGCAGTCCATGGGGTCGCTAAGAGTCGGACACGACTGAGTGACTTCACTTTCACTTTTCACTTTCATGCATTGGAGAAGGAAATGGCAACCCACTCCAGTGTTCTTGCCTGGAGAATCCCAGGGATGGGAGAGCCTGGTGGGCTGCCATCTATGGGGTCGCACAGAGTCGGACACGACTGAAGTGACTTAGCAGTAGCAGCAGAGAGATTTAAAATCATTTAAATGGGAGCCCACATGTTCTCTCATTCACTAACATTGTGTGTATTAAGTCGCTTCAGTCATGTTTGACTCTTTGTGACCCCATGGACTGTAGCACTACATAATCCTCTGTCCATATGATTCTCCAAGCAAGATTACTGGAGTGGTTTGCCATTTCCTTCTCCAGGGGATCTTCCTGACCCAGAGATTGAAACTGCCCCTCTTGCATCTCCTGCAAGATGCATTGGCAGGAAGACTCTGTACCACTAGCACCACCTGGGAGGCCAACATTACATGACTACACAGCCCATTCATCTCCTCTGTTATCCCAAGTTTTCATTTCAGCATATTTCATCCTACAATAGTAATATTCCAATCAATCAGTCTCTTCACGAGAAAGCAATGGGAAAACAACAAATTCTGCTTGTGTTCCTGATTGTAAAACTAAAGTCTGATTAAAAGAAAACACTTTTTCCCTTCTAGTTCCACATCTCATTTTTCTAATTCTTTACCAGGTAACATAAGACATGTAACTGGTACAAATGCAGATACAGTGAACCATGGTGCAGATAGTCTCTATTCCATTGTCCCGTGATCTCAAAGCTCTGGAGCAGAAAAAACACCAGAGAATTGGATTCTTTGTGATATGCCTCCCACCTTCCTGCTCTTATCTTCCTTCCCTTTTCTAATTTTCCCAAAAATCAAGAAGGTAGATGTTACAAACAACTGGTCAAGTTTAAAGAGATATTGCTATGGCATTATGGAGGGAAATGTTCTTTTATTTTTCTACTAGAAACCTCTGTAGTATAATTTTTGAATTAAAGCCTAGATTCCTGCCATTTGAATTTTAACATGTATTTTTAAGACTAGAAAGCACAGTAATATGATATAGAGATTCTTTCAGTTACACTATTAAAAGCTTATTTTCTCAATCTATCATCTATTACATATGTTGCTACTTGACAGATACTTGAAGTTTATAACTAGAATACATGAAATTCTTAATAGAATTTTGAGTATCTCAGATATCATTTAACTGCATAGCTGAATTTAAGAGGAAATAAATATTTCATATTTGAGCAAAAGTTTTGTTGCTTAGGATGGTTTCCTGAATTATGTAGGCACTTGCCTTCTGATCCATCTTTCTTTTAATAAAGATTGAGGCCACTGGGTGGCCCACTGAAGGCTATCTTTTGCAGCCTTGCTTTTGGATTTTGGGTGTGTGATTCTCTCCATCTTGTTAAATCTTCCCCTGAGGGGAAAACATTTGAAGTGCCCCCAAATGTATTATTAAATTCTCTTTCAAAGGGATAGTTGAGGAAAATATAAAGTATTTTATATTTTCTTTTAGCACCTAGGGCTAATGCAATATTTTCTCTTCTTCTCCCATAAGATCTCTAGGTTTGTAACTGCTGAGGTGGGTGTGACAAAAAAAAGCCATCAGCATCAAGATTTGCAGTGGTCTGAGTGGGCGAGTGCCTCATTTACTCTGAACTCTGCCCCTAGCTTCAGGGCCTTTCTTCATGGCTCTGATCCACGGGCAAACACAGCATTGACAGGGTTCAGCCCAGACAGCTCAGATGCAGATTTCAATGGGATGTAACCATTTTCTTCAAGTTAAGAAAACATTACAGTAAGTTCCCTACATATAAACTAGTGCTGTACCATGAGCAAGTCTGTAAGTCCAATTTGTTCATATAAGTCCAACAATGTTAGCCTAGGTACCCAACTAAGACAACTGTCTGTTCTATAGTTCTGTATGGGCTTCCCTGGTAGCTCAGACTGTAAAGAATCCATCTTTAATGCAGGAAACCTGGGTTTGATCTCTGGGTGGGGAAGATTCCCCTGGAGAAGGGGATGGGTACCCACTCTAGTATTCTTGCCTGGTGAATTCCATGGGCAGAGGAGCCTGGCCAGGGCTACAGTTGATGGGGTCACAGAGTTGGACATGACTGACTTACACACACACACATAGTTCTGTACTGAAATAAATTTATAATAATTTTCACACAAATAAATGGACCTAATAAGCAAAAATATGAAAAAAAAATTTTAATCTCACAACGCAGTACCTTGAAAAGTACAGTGGTACAGTACAATAACTGGCATACAGGGGTTGGCATGTACGTTCACATATTTGAAACTTCACAACCTAAAGGTTTGTATGTAAGAGCCTTACTGTAAAGACTCCAATCTTGCTAGGGTTTTTAAAACCTCACAGAATGGCATACAAGAGGTCATAGAAATCCCCCTTGTGACTGTCCTTGCTAAACTTCTACACTAGAAGCAAATCCTAGATGGGGCAAATCACAGCCTCAAACCAGGCTGTATTTTGTGAAGTTCTCTCCTAATAGGGATCAGCAGTGTGCTTCCTTGGCTTAACTAATGTTGCCTGTGTATCTATGCATCTCTCTGCACACGTGGTCCCTCGTGGGTACTCAAACATGGAATCATGCTTCATGAATGGAAAGATGAAAGAATGAAGACTGAAAGCTGCTTTACCCTTCCTATCCTAAGTTCTATACCGTGCTTCTAGGGAATTTTCCTCAGAGGTTTATGTTCTCATTTGTTTGTTTTGTCCCAGTAGTCACAAAGTTGTCTCAAAATGAGTATATATCCCCAAGTAACCTGTGTTCTTTTTCCATTTTTAAAAACCTGTCTCTCACCCTCTGGTTCCTGTCCTGATAAATCTATGCAATCATTAAAAAAAGTTTGAATTGCTTTACTTTTTTGGTTTATTTAGTGTCTAAGTACCTTGATTCTTGCTTTTCATGTTTTCATATATTCACACGCTTCACCCACCCTATCTGTCAGTGCTCTAGTTTAGGGACATGCTGCATTTTACTTGGGCAAGTGACACAGTATCCTAAAAATCTGGTGCTCTGCAGCCTCAGAGCTCTCCCGCACTTTCCCTGCAATGTTTAAAGAAAATGAAATAAAATGGGAATAAGACCCCATCTCTCTCTAGTTAAAATCTTAGTTTATCCTCATTACAAAGGAGATAAAATCAAACTTGCTGCTGTCATAAAGATTTACCTATTTTCCAAAAATGTTGTCAAGTTCTATCTTTATTATGAACATATTATTGATATCTATATGTTTGATTCACAAATAAATACAACACTGTTCCGAGAGTTAAATTATTCCAGAAAATAAGAGGTACTCAATAAATGGGAAATAGATGGGGAAACAGTGGAAACAGTGTCAGACTTTATTTTGGGGGGCTCCAAAATCACTGCAGATGGTGACTGCAGCCATGAAATTAAAAGATGCTTACTCCTTGGAAGTAAAGTTATGACCAACCTAGATAGCATATTCAAAAGCAGAGACATTACTTTGCCAACAAAGGTTCATCTAGTCAAGGCTATGGTTTTTCCAGTGGTCATGTATGGATGTGAGAGTTGGGCTGTGAAGAAAGCTGAGCACTGAAGAATTGATGCTTTTAAACTGTGGTGTTGGAGAAGACTCTTGAGAGTCCCTTGGATTGCAAGGAGATCCAACCAGTCCATTCTAAAGATCAGTCCTGGGTGTTCATTGGAAGGACTGATGCTGAAGCTGAAACTCCAATACTTTGGCCACCCTATGTGAAGAGTTGACTTTTGGAAAAGATCCTGATGCTGGGAGGGATTGGGGGCAGGAGGAGAAGGGGACTACAGAGGATGAGATGGCTGGATGGCATCACTGACTCGATGGACATGAGTCTCAGTGAACGCCGGGAGTTGGTGATGGACAGGGAGGCCTGGTGTGCTGCGATTCATGGGGTCACAAAGAGTCAGACATGACTGAGTGACTGAACTGAACTCAATAAATGACTGACAACTAAATCAGTGAAAAAATATAGATGATATTGTACTGAAATCTATTTCCTGACAACTTATTTTCATTTATCATAGATATTACCCTTGGATTTAAGACTCTAATATATTCCTTTTGCTTTTTTTAATTTTTGGTCCATGACAATTTTCTAATAATTTAAAAGTACTCCTTCATAAATTTGTCAACACTAGCTAAGAATCACCTCTTTGCTATGCTGATTTTCCTAACTTTTAATTCTTTTCTTGAATTATAATATGTATTTTTTGAATACTTCTATAATTAATAAAATTAAAATACATGCAAAAGAAAAGGAAACAAATTGAGTCCCAAAGAGCTGGCTTTAAGAATGATCAAAGTCAGTAATCAAGACACTATTGTACCAGCCCAAAAACAGGAATACAGATCAATGAAACAGAAGAGAAAGCCCAGAGATAAACCCATGCACCAATGGACTCCTAATCTATGACAAAGGAGTCAAGAACATACAATGGATAAAAGACAGTCTTTTCAATAAGTGTTTCTGAGAAAACTGGACAGCTATATGTAAAAGAATGAAATTAGACCACCCCCTAACACCATACACAAAAATAAATTCAAAATGGATTAAAGACCTATATGTAAGTCCGGACTATAAAACTCTTAGAGGAAAACATAGGCTGAGCACTTTTTGACATAAGTCATGGCAAGATCTTTTTTGACCCACATCCTAGGTTAATGAAAATAAAAACAAAAATAAACAAAGGGTGACTAATTAAACTTAAAAACTTTTGCACAGCAGAGTAAAAGTGAAGGCATAGTCACTCAGTTGTGTCCAACTCCTGGCAACTCCTTGGCCATGGTATTCTCTAGGCAAGAACATTGGAGTGGATTGCCATTCTATTCTCCAGGGGATATTTCTAACCCAAGGATTGAACCTGGGTCTCCTGCATTGCAGACAGATTCTTTACTATTTGAGCCACAAGAGAAGCCACAGCAAAGGAAACCATAAACAAGACAAAAATACAACTCTTGGAATAGGATAAAATATTTGCAAATGAAGTACCTGGCAGGGGATTAATCTCAAAAATATACAAACATCTCATGCAGTTCAATATGAAGAAAACAAATAACCCAATCTAAAAATAGGCGTACAACCTAAATAGACATTTCTTCGATTTAAGACATGCAGATGGCCAAGAGACATACGAAAAGATGCTCAACATTACTAATTATTAGAGACATGCAAGTTAAAACTACAATGAAGTATCAGCTCACATCTGTCAGAATGGCCATCATCAAAAAATCTACAGACAATAAATTCTGGAGAGGGTGTGGAGAAAAGGGAACACTCTTACACTGTCGGTAGGAATGTAAATTGATACAACCACTAAGAAGAATTATGGGGGTTCCTTAAAAAACTAAAAACAGAAGTACCACGTGACCCAGAAATCTCTCTTCTGGGTATATACCCAGAGAAAACCATAATTCAAAAAGATAGCCATTCTTCAGTGTTCACTGAAGCACTGTTTAGAACATCCAGAACATGAAAATATGTCCATCACTAGAGTAATAGATAAAGAAGACGTGACACTTATACACAATGGAATGTTACTCAGCCATGAAAAGGAATAACATTGTTCCATGTGCAGAGACGTGGGTGGACTTAGAGACTGTCATACAGAGTAAAGTAAATCAGAAAGAGAGAAAAAAATACCATTTATTAATACATAAAGAAAAATGGTACAGATGAAGCTATTTGCAAAGTAGAACATAGATGTACATAACAAATTTTTGGACACCAAAGGGGGAAAGGGGGAGTGGGATGAATTGGGAGATTGGGACTGATGTATATTCACTACTATATATAACACGGATAACTAATAAGAACCTACTGTATAGTACAGGAAACTCTACTCAATGTTCTGTGGAGATGTAAAAGGGAAGGAAATCCAGAAAAGAGGGGGTATATGTTTACATATGGCTGATTCACGTTGCTGTACAGCAGAAACTAACACAACATTTTAAAGCTCCAAAATACTCCAATGAAAATTATTTCAAAAACAGAAGCAACAAAGCATGGGTCAAGTTGTTTCATCAATATCATCACCTTTCCAAACAACTTTAACTTTCACGAAGTAAATTCCAGACACAATATAATTTTTATCAGTAATGATGGGGAAAAAGTGGAAACAGTGTCAGACTTTATTTTTTGGGCTCCAAAATCACTGCAGATGGTGACTGCAGCCATGAAATTAAAAGACGCTTGCTCCTTGGAAGGAAAGTTATGACCAACCTAGATAGCATATTGAAAAGCAGAGACATTACTTTGCCAACAAAGGTCTGTCTAGTCAAGGCTGTGGTTTTCCAGTGGTCATGTATGGATGTGAGAGTTGGACTGTGAAGAAGGCTGAGCGCCAAAGAATTGATGCTTTTGAACTGTGGTGTTGGAGAAGACTCTTGAGAGTCCCTTGGACTGCAAGGAGATCCAACCAGTCTGTTCTGAAGGAGATCAGCCCTGGGATTTCTTTGGAAGGAATGATGCTAAAGCTGAAACTCCAGTACTTTGGCCACCTCATGCGAAGAGCTGACTCATTGTAAAGGAGTCTGATGCTGAGAGGGATTGGGGGCAGGAGGAAAAGGGGATGACAGAGGATGAGATGGCTGGATGGCATCACTGACTCGATGGACGTGGGTCTGAGTGAACTCCGGGAGTTGGTGATGGACAGGGAGGCCTGGCGTGCTGCGATTCATGGGGTCGCAAAGAGTCGGACACTGGACTGAACTGAACTGAACTGAAAAGTTTTGGCATATATTTTCAAAGTGTAAATTTTTTACATTAACACGGTTTCATGGCCCACTCATTATTCTGGTCAATATCCTCTGAGTATGTTTGATTCTCCTTGTATCCCAGCATGACATACGCATAACTAGAATGAGACAATGAGCAGAGCAAGAGTATTAGTACTACCCTAACTCCACACACCCATTTCTAAATAATTATATTCTTATTTACCAAAAAAAAAAACCACACACACACACACACACTATTTTCTCCTTTAAAAGCTATTTTTCAACATTTATTCATATTAATTTAAGGGAATGGCAACACACTCCAGTATTTTTGCCTGAAGATTTCCATGGATGAGAAGGGTCTGGTGGGCTACCATCCATGGCGTCACAAAGAGTTGGACATGACTGAGTGATTTTAACTTTCTTTTTTACTTTTCACCAGATAGGATACCTCTGACATTTTGTCATGTTCTAGAATAATCTCTGAGCCCGTGCATGTTAGAAACTCCAAGGGGCAAAGTTCATCTTTTATTATTCAGAGAGAATTTTTGAGAAAATCAGATAAGAGTGTAAATGGTTTTGGCTTCTTAAACAGTTTAAAAATTGCTGTAACTAGATGGTAAAACAGCCAACTCATTGGAAAATACCCTGATTCTGGGAAAGACTTAAGGCAAAAGGAGCAGAGAGGGGCAGATGGTGAGTTGGTTGGATAGCATCACTGATTGAATGGACATGAACTTGGGTGAACTCCCGGAGATAGTGAGGAATATGGAGGCCTAGTGTGCTACAGTCCAAGGGATCACAAAGAATTGGACACAACTGAACAACTACAAAAGATAATAAAATAGGATTACTCTGAAGAAGGAGGATAAACTAAGTGGGGAAAGTTAGTGGAAAGGGAAGAATTAGGACTTTCAAAATTCCTTGAATTTAAACCATTCGTTACATATTATTATTTAACTTTAAATACAATTTCAGTCTTTCTAGAGTAGAATAGAGCCATTCTAAAGGCACTTCTTTGTACAAAAGGACCGTACAAGTATTAACCTCGTAGAGTTCCAGTTATCAGTACCTAGCCTCTTAGCTGAAGGCTCTCCTTCCCCAAAGGACAGCATCCCTTTAAACAGCTTTTTCACAGGGATCACAATGCTCGGCATTCTTAGGATGGCAAAATACAAGGACGTGGCAGAAGGAAGGATTCCTCTTGTGCAGTGGGTCCGTGTTGTTGTGTGAGAAATATTGGGAATACTGATTTGTTCACCTAGAACTCTGCCTGGCCTGATGATCACCTTTCCACCACTTTCTAGACATGGACACCAGCATTGTAAATTCCCTCCTGCCTACTCTGGCACCTTTTCTTTCTCTGGAGGCCTGTGTGGATGGTTCCTCCTGAGCATTTACTCTCTGCACACCTAAGCTACAAGTTCCTGATTGCCTACACCCCACATGACTTTCCAAGAGCTGCTTTCTGCTTGCCCAGCAACAGCAAGCTAGCTCTAACTGGGGCACACCAGCAAATGTCCCTGGTATTCAAGGGGTTGAGCTACACCTCTGCAGGGAGGTCTGAACTCCAGCCTTGGGAGGGGACCCTTTCAAGTCTGCCTGGCTTTGGTGCCCTCCCCAAGTCCTAGGGTACAATACATAGTGTCTTTGTATGTTATGGCCATGCCCTTATCAGAGCTTAATTGCTCTTTATCAGAGCTTAATTGCTCTTTATCAGAGCTTAATTGCTCTTTATGTTAAACTTCTCTGGCTTAAAAACAATTAAAGGTGCTCATCAAACATTAAATCCTTTATAGATGAGATATAACAATATCGGCAACAATTCCGTAAGCTGGAAAATTTATCCCAATCTAACATACAATAAAACTGGGTCTTAGGTTTCTCTGATGGTTCAGTGGTAAAGAATCTGCCTGCCAATGCAGGAGACACAGGTTCTATCTCTGGTCCAGGAAGATTCCACATGCCACAGAGCAACTAGGCCTGTGCACCACAGCTAGTGAACATGTGCTCTAGAGCTCAGCAACTACAACTATTGAGCCCATGCACTGCAACTAGATTAGCCCCTGCTCGCTGCAACTAGAGAAAAGCCTGCACAGTGAGGAAGACCCAGCAGAGCCAAAAAAATAAAAAGGCAAAATAGTCTCATGGAATTAAACGTGTCCACAGCCATTCACTCAATTACCTGATGAACCTGGTTTTCAATCCAGGTCATCTTTACTCTAAAGTCATGCTTTGTCTGTCTGTCTGAGCTATGGATAATTCCTCTGGTCAAAGCAGACATTTATGATGAAAATACATGTGATATATAATATGCTCTCTCTAAACTCTCTCCTCTTCACACTAGCTCTAGAGAAGTTAGGGCTTCCCACGTGATGCAGTGGTAAAAAAAAAAATCCACCTGCCAATGCAGGAGACTCAAGAGACTCAGGCTTGATCCTGGGGTCAGGAAAATCCCCTGGAATAGTAAATGGCACCCTACTCCAATATTTCTGCCTGGAAAATTCCATGGACAGAGCAGCCTGGTGAGCTTGCATCCATGGGATCGCAAAGAGTCAAATATGACTGAGAAAACATACCCTAGAAAAGCCATATATCCACATTCCCTCCCAAGCAGTGGATCAAACTCTCTCAGTGTTGCGGTGTCACAGTATCAAATCTATAATAATAATATTTTGACTATTCTCTGATTACATGTTATGTTTTAATGCCATTAAAATGAATGATCTGCCATATAACACATTTTTGGTATGTGAATTTTCAGTCAGTACAACCAAATATTCATACCGGCCACAGTTTTATTTTTAGTCTTGCTCTTGCAAAATGAAAAAAGTCTTTTAATGTTTTTAAATATGAGTGCTATTCAATATACAGAAAGCAATGTTTTAAAAATCACAGAAATTCTTAAACCATTATCAGTTAATAGGACCACTGGTGCATCAAGGTTTCTAATACAATTATAGACCAGTACCTACACTGTGTAGGAAAGGAAAATAAAAGCTGCAGAGGCCAAGGAATAAATTCAAAAAGCTATGAATAATAATCTGAATGGGATATGTGCAATCTATTGAGTGGGTTAATTTAGCAGCAAAACCAGCAATAAGAAAGAAAAATGACTGAACATATCTAATAGATTTGCTCCAGATTAGTTCACTTAAGAGGAAAATAGGTGTTTTTACAAAAGGGCATCTCAGGCAGTATCATTAATGGTAAGATAAGAGATAGAAATCCAAAGGATATGTATAACTTGTCATATACTAAATTATATAATTAAACTCCTTGGAAAATTGCATTTTCATTTTCTTTAGACTCTGGTTGTGTTATGTGTGTGTATGTGTGTGTGTGTGTGTGTGTGTATGTATGTATATATCAACAGAATAGCTCAAAGATCTTTATTCATGTCAGGTCTACAGAGTTGATCAGTTTTCCAGTCACAGTTTGATTATTGAAAAATGGATTACCGTACTTAGAAAACAACATTATCTCATGATAGCAGCCATAAAATCCACTATACAACTGGGACTATTAAAAAGAAGAAAGCTAAAATGTCCTGTAAAGATATCATATAGTAGGTGTGTGTGTGTGTGTGTGTGTGTGCTCAGTCATGTCTGACTCTTTGCGACTCCATGGACTGTACCCTGACAGGCTCTTCTGTTCGTGGAATTTCCCAGGTAAGAATACTGGAGTGGGTTGCTATTTCCTACTCCAGGGGATATTCCTGACCCAGGGACCAAACCTGTGTCCCTTGTGTCTCCTGTATTGGCAGGAGGATTTGTTACCACTGTGACAGCTTGGAAGCCACACATCAGATCAGATCAGATCAGATCAGTTGCTCAGTCGTGTCCGACTCTTTGCGACCCCATGAATCGCAGCACGCCAGGCCTCCCTGTCCATCACCAACTCCCGGAGTTCACTCAGACTCACGTCCATCGAGTCAGTGATGCCATCCAGCCATCTCATCCTCTGTCGTCCCCTTCTCCTCCTGCCCCCAATCCCTCCCAGCATCAGTCTTTTCTAATGAGTCAACTCTTCGCATGAGGTGGCCAAAGTACTGGAGTTTCAGCTTTAGCATCTTTCCTTCCAAAGAAATCCCAGGGCTGATCTCCTTCAGAATGGACTGGTTGGATCTCCTTGCAATCCAAGGGACTCTCAAGAGTCTTCTCCAGCACCACAGTTCAAAAGCATCAATTCTTCGGCGCTCAGCCTTCTTCACAGTCCAATTCTCACATCCATACATGACCACAGGAAAAACCATAGCCTTGACTAGACGAACCTTCGTTGGCAAAGTAATGTCTCTGCTTTTGAATATGCTATCTAGGTTGGTCATAACTTTCCTTCCAAGGAGTAAGCGTCTTTTAATTTCATGGCTGCAGTCACCATCTGCAGTGATTTTGGAGCCCAGAAAAATAGTCTGACACTGTTTCCACTGTTTCCCCATCTATTTCCCATGAAGTGATGGGACTGGATGCCATGATCTTCGTTTTCTGAAAGTTGAGCTTTAAGCCAACTCTCTCACTCTCCACTTTCACTTTCATCAAGAGGCTTTTGAGTTCCTCTTCACTTTCTGCCATAAGGGTGGTATCATCTGCATATCTGAGGTTATTGATATTTCTCCCGGCAATCTTGATTCCAGCTTGTGTTTCTTCCAGTCCAGCGTTTTTCATGATGTACTCTGCATATAAGTTAAATAAACAGGGTGACAATATACAGCCTTGATGACCTCCTTTTCCTATTTGGAACCAGTTTGTTGTTCCATGTCCAGTTCTAAATGTTGCTTCCTGACCTGCATACAAAGTAGTTAGAAATACTTAATTCATTCTTTTACAAGTGGTTGACCAGATATCATGTATGAAATGAGTTGCCAGTCCAGGTTCGATGCATGATACTGGATGCTTGGGGCTGGTGCACTGGGACGACCCAGAGGGATGGAATGGGGAGGGAGGAGGGAGGAGGGTTCAGGATGGGGAACACATGTATACCTGTGGTGGATTAATTTTGATATTTGGCAAATCTAATACAGTTATGTAAAGTTTAAAAATAAAATAAAATTTAAAAAAAAAAAAGAACTAACACCCAAAAAAAAAAATAAATAAAATAAAAATAAAATAAAATTTAAAAAAAAAAAAAAAGAAATACTTAATTCAAATAATTTATTTTTCTAAGTCAAATATACTCTAGAGGAAAGCTTTGGTCAAATAATCTTTATTTTTTCTCCAATCAACTTAGAATCTTCATGTAGTGTCACTTAGGGTAACTTTCTTAATTTTTTCTGGGCCTGAAACCTTTATCTCTATAATAAGTGTTTATTCTGGACTTTTCAAAAATCTTCATTGGTATATATTTTCTGCCAGGCAACCACATAGTGTGTTATGTGCTTGGAAAAACAACAACAACAAAAAGAAATTAAAAGATATTGTAGTTTCTCCTATAAGTTTCTGCCGTAAATGGATTTTTTGGTTAAGTTACATGACAGATCAATAAGAGAATTTTATACCAACACTGTTCATATCAAAACCAAAATGTCTCATTCCTAGATATGTTCCTCATAAATTATTACCCAATAACAGAAAATGATGTCGTCCTATGGCAGTTTTAAGGACATACAACTACACCTGCCCAAATAGGTTCAAATTATATTCATGATGATAATGAAAATATATGGCCATTTTGAGGCAAAGAGCTGACTCATTGGAAAAGACCCTGATGCTGGGAAAGATTGAAAGCAGGGGGAGAAGGGGATGACAGAGGATGAGATGGTTGAATGGTATCACGGACTCAATAGACATGAGTTTGAGCAAGCTCTGGGAGATGGTGAAGGACAGGGAAGCCTGGCGTCCTGGAGTCCATGGTGTTGCAGAGTTAGACATGGCTGGGCGACTGAATAAACAAATTTAAGCTTGTGTACGTATTTTGTGAGCCTATGTAATATCTAAAATTCTTTCCCTAAGGTTCTAAAATTTTATAATAATGCCTTGAAAAGAAAAACATCATCTGGTATAATCAGCCTGGCTTAAAATTGATAGAGCTATGTGACGCACTACCTTGAGAAGTTAAGATGATAAACTTATAAACATCACAGGGTTTAATTTATTTGTTAGTATAATGAAGACTGATGACAACTCATTCTTACGTTTCTTGAAACACTTTAGCACTGTAGTAAAACCTGAAACATTTTCCAATTGGGTTCTTATATTTTCTTGCTCTATGCATTTTTCATCTGTAAGATAGTCTGTCTTGAATCCTCATACTTAAAATGAGCTCTTTATTGAAAGCTACAATCTTCTTCATTGAATGGTCTAAGACTATGAGATAAGTTCTTATTGATCCTCATTTTTTCTCTTTTATCAGCTGAAATATGATTGAACATGATTTACTTAGATGAATTCACTGATTTTGATTCATTCTGTACTGAAATTCTTGAGGCAGTCAGATAAATTCAAGATGAACTACTGGGGACATTCAAAGTTCCAATAAAACAGACAGAAAGTAAAGATGTAATCTAAGACAGAATTCCTACCTAAAGAAGATGGGCCACCAATGCTTCCATTCAATCTTCCTTTGGGGACACTCTAGATGGTACAGCTTATCTTCATTTACTACCTGTGAGAGATTGGCTGCCTACCTGAGTTCCTATGTCAGGTGTTGGCACGTTGACTACAAATATCAGGGTATTTTCTTCCTTCTTGATTTGGAACTTTCTTTTTAAACAATATTCAAGAAGAAATCTGCTAGTGGTTTTATGAAGAATATCAAACATAAAACTATTCATTATTTAGTATTCACTTAATATGACTTAAAAATTCACTTAGAATATAAGTCAATGTATAACTAACATAAACACAAATATGCTAGAAGTCGATGTTTAAATTTGTTAAGCTACGTGGTGGTATCATGAAATGCATGCATGTGTCCTCAGCTGCTGAGTCATATCTGACTCCTTGTGACTTCATAGACTGTAGCCCACCAGGCTCCTCTGTTCATGGGATTTCCCAGGCAAGAATACTACCGTGGGTTGCATTTCCTTCTCCAGGGGATCTTTCCAACCCAGGGATTGAACCTGTGTCTCCTGCATTGGAAGACAGATTCTTTACCACTGAACCACTTGGGAAACCCAGTATTACCAATTACCAAGTATCTTCTTGTCATTAGCACCCAGAGTATACAACCATGTGAAAACATAGAAACTCTAAGCCACACACAGTTCCTTGTGTGAGATCAAAGACAGAGTAAAAATAGAAAATAGAGAACGTGCATGCAGAATAAGGATGCATGTGAACCAAAACTTGCAAGTATGTGACAGCTTTGCTACCACTTTTCCTTCCTGCATTTGTTGTGAAATTGTTCTTAAATCATTCTTCATCACTGAGCTTTGAGAAAGTTTAGAAGACTTTTAAGACAATAAACCCCATAGCTGCTAACAATCAGTAATAACATCTGCTATGAAACCTATCTTCCCTCCCCTATCAAAAGAAATCACTGATGCTAAAACATCACACAAGTACACTACCATGAAGATTGCTTGAATAAAGTGGGAAGAGCCGGTTCAGCTACCCAGTGTATACTGATGTTTATGTACATTAATAGCAAGTAAGGTAGATGCAGAAAAGTATTTCATGATGCTAATGACAATATCAATGATTCTTATCTCATTCAAAGGCTTTTGTCAAGAGTATTTTCAGACTGAAGTGTTAGTCACTCAGTTGTGCCCAACTCTTTGAGATCCCATGGACTACAGTTCACCAGGCTCCTCTGTCCATGGGACTCTCCAGGCAAGGATACTGGAGTGGTTTGCATTACCTTCTCCAGGTTCCAAACTTAAATTGCTATTAAAAAAAGAATGTCTTACCACACTAGAATCTAATTAATTTTGAAATTATGAATAAATGAGTTTCATGAGGAACCAAGATGAGACTAAATTTTGGCAAAAACTGACAAAGAAGATGATTTTAAAGCAATAGAGCCAAGGAAAATATCACAACTCAGTTCAACAAATCAGCCTTGAGATTTAGAGGATTTATAATAACAAAAGTTCTTTCATTTATAAATGGTGATATCTATTCCTGAAAAATACCATTATTCTTAGTTATTAAGAGAAGTTCCTATCTAAACATCAAACTCTAGCTCAAGTATCATCTCTCCAATTAAACCTTATCCAGTCTTTCACTTGATGTCAGGTAGGCATCTCTCTCATCAGGACACAGTGCATTGCATTCTTTCCCTGTTTGTTTATCTGCATACAAAGAGACAATAGATTTTAAAATTTTTCTTTACATTTTCCAAGCATGAGACCTGTTAAATAAAATGTATGTGTGGATGTGTTTGTGTATAAATGAATGCACCTTAAAATATTCAAAGTAGATGACAATTATACAAGATTACAGGCATATCTCAGGTAAGGTGGTCTGGTCTTCCCATCTCTTGAAGCATTTTCCACAGTTTGTTGTGATCAACACAGTCAATGCCTTTGGCATAATCAATAAAGCAGATGTTTTTCTAGAACTCTCTTGCTTTTTCTTTTTCCAAACCATCTTAACTGCCACCTTAACTGCCTTAAAATCTGCATGCAGGTCAAGAAGCAATGGTTAGAACTGGACATGGAACAACAGACTAGTTCCAAATTGGGAAAGAAGTACGCCAAGGCTGTATATTGTCACCCTGCTTATTTAACGTATATGCAGAGTACATCATATGAAATGCCAGGCTGGATGAAGCACAAGCTGGAATCAAGATTGCCAGGAAAAATATCAATAATCTCGGATATGTAGATGATACCACCCTTATGTCAGAAAGTGAAGAGAAACTAAAGAGCCTCTTGATAAAAGGGCAAGAAGTGACTGACAAACCTGGCTTAAAACTCAACATTCAAAAACTAAGATCATGGCATCAACTCCCATCATTCCATGGCAAACAGATGGGTAAACAATGGAAACAGTGAAAGACTTTATTTTGAGGAGCTCCAAAATCACTGCAGAGGGTGACTGTACCCATTAAATTAAAAGATGCTTGCTCCTTAGGAGAAAAGCTATGGCCAACCTAGACAGCATATTAAAAAGCAGAGACATTACTTTGCTGACAAAGGTCCATCTAGTCAAAGCTATGGTTTTTCCAGTAGTCAGGTATGAATGTGAGTGCTGGACTATAAAGAAAGCTAAGCACTGAAAAATTCATGTTTTTGAACTGTGGTGTTGGAGAAGACTCCTGAGAGTCCCTTGGACTTCAAGGAGATCCAACCAGTCTATCCAAAATGAAATCAGTCCTGAATATTCATTGGAAGGACTGATGCTGAAGCTGAAACTCCAGTACTTTGGCTACCTGATACAAAGAACTGACTCATTGGAAATGACCCTCATGCTGGGAAAGATTGATGGTAGGATGAGAAGGGGTGAGATGGTTGGATGGCATCACCAACTCAAGGGACATGAGTTTGAGAAAGCTCTGGGAGTTGGTAATGGACAGGGAGGCCTGGCATGCTGTAGTCCATGGGGTCGCAAAGAGTCAGACATGACTGAGTGACTGAACTGAAAAGGTGTACCTCAGAGATATGGTGGATCTAGTTTTAGACCACAATAAGAAAGTGAATACCTCAATAAAGTAACACAAATGTTTTCATTTCCCAGTGTATATATAAGGTATATTTATACTATTCTGTAGTGTATTAAGGGTACCATAGTATTTTGTTTAAAGAAACAGTGTACATACCTTGTACTTTCTTGACTTAAAGAGGGTCGGGATAGTTGGTGATGGACAGGGAGGCTTGGCGTGCTGCAATTCATGGGGTCGCAAAGAGTCGGATGCGACTGAGCGACTGAACTGAACTGATAGCTGATTCATGATACAGTAGAAACCAATACAACTTTGTAAGGCAATTATCCTCCAATTAGAAATTTAAAAATACTTTGTTGCTAACCAATACTTAGTGTCAGCTAAGACTTAAGCAAGTCAATATTTTTGCTGGTAGAGGGAACTGCCTCAATGTTGATGGCTGCTGACTGACCATGGTGCTGGTTGCTGAAGGTTGGGATGGCTGCAATAATATCTTAAAATAGACCACAATGAAGTGTTCTGCAATGATTTGACTATTGCTTTCATGAATAATTTGTCTCTAGCATTCAATGATGTCTGATAGCCTTTACTCACAGTAGAACATTGAACAAACTCCTGGAGATAGCAGAGGACAGAGGAGCCTGGCATGCTACCCCTGATGGGTCTTAGAGAGTCGGACACAACTTAGTGACTGAGCAACAACAGCAACAACAATATAATTTAAAATTCAAGTCAATCTTTTCAAACTTTGCTACAGCTTTACCAACCAAATTTTTATAATATTCTAAATCCTTTCTTGCAGTTTCATCATTTTCACAGCATCTTCATCAGTAGTAGTTTTCATCTCAAGGAACCACTTTCTTTGCTCATCCTAACTCAGAGCAAGTTTTGTGAATTGAAATATAGATCTCAAATCACACTCTGCTTTAAAAGTTGTAACAAATACAGGTGAAGTAAACAGGAAAAGATGCAACTTTAACAATTTGTTAAAGTTTTATCATGAGATTGGAGCAATTCAGTCACATTATCAGACTCCCCTTCTATTTCTAGTTCTCTTGCTATTTGTACCACATCTGCAGTTACTTCCTCCAGTGAAGTCTTGGACCCTACAAATACATCCGGGGTGGGGGGGTTGAAACCAATGTCTCCTAAACTACAGTTAATATTGATATTTTGACCCATTCTCATGAATTTGAACAAATGTTCTTAATGACATCTTGCAATGGTGAATCCTTTTCAGAAGTGCTTCAACTGACTGTTCAGATCCATCAGAGGACTCACTATCTATGGCACCTACAGCATTATAAAATGTGTTTCTTAAATAATAACACTTGAAAGCCTAAATTACTCCTTAATCCATGGGCTGCAAAATGGATATTTTGTTAAGACATGAATATACTAATCTTCTTATATGTATCCATCAGAACCCTTGGGTGACCAAGTGCATTGTCAATGAACAGTAATACTGTAAAATGAATATTTTTTTCTGAGCATCAGGTCTCAAAAATGTGCTTAAAACTATTCAGTAAACTGTGGTGCAAAAGGAAAAAAAAAAAAGAAGTGCTGTCATGTAGGCTTTGTTGTTCCATTTAAAGAGCACAGAGTAGATTTAGCATAATTCTTGAGGGATATAAAATTTGGGGCATAGTAAGTGAGCCCTGACTTCAACTTAAAGACACTGGCTTCATTAGCCTCTAACAAAAGAGTCAGCCTGCTCTTTGAAGTTAAGTATTGACTGCTCCTCTCTAGCTATGAAAGTCCTAGATGACATCTTCTTCCAATATATGGCTGATCCACTACAGTGAAAATCTGTTGTTTAGTGTGGCCATCTTTATTAATGATCTTAGCAAGATCTTCTTGAAACATGCTGCAGTTCCTACATCAGCACTTGTTGCTTCAACTTGCAACTTTAAGTTATGGAGACATTTTCTTTCCTTAAACCTCATGAACATTTTTTGATTTTTTTCATCTTTTATGGGTGCAGTTTGCCCCCCCCAAAAAAAAGCTACAATAGTAACATCAAAAGTCAGTGAGCACCATAAAATTATAATAAAATGAAATGGTTTGAAATATTGTGAGGATTACCAAAATGTGATAAAGCAAGCACATACAGTGGGGAAAAATGGCTCTGACAGAGCAGTTCAATGCAGGATAGCCACAAGCCTTCAATTTGTTTAAAAAAAAAAAGAAAAAAGTAAGATCTGCTAAGTGCTGCAATAAAATGCGAATTATACCTGTATTTCTACAACATGATAATAAGATGAGAATGAGCTATTGAGTTATATCAGGTGTTCACCGTATGTAACTCTTAGGAAAGCTATCTATATTGGCAAACTATTCCCTGTGGGCCAAATCTGTCCTGCTGCCTATTTTGGTCAATAAAGCTTTATTGGAACAAGGCCATGCTCATTCACTTATGAATTGTTATTGCAGCTTTCAGGCTACACAGGCAGAGTTGAGTATTTGCAAGAGAGACCACATAACCCACAAAGCTGAAAATATTTACTATCTGGCCCCTAAGGGGGAAAAAATTACTGACTCCTGTATTCTATAAAAACATGTCATAGAGGCATAAATACATTTGGATATTCATGGAACAGGTCATTTGGCAAGAAGATTTGTTTGTAGAGCAAGCTCACTCCTTTTTCCCACCTGATTTTCTATTTTCATTTGGGATGTCTGGTAGAATATTTTAGTTTTCTTGGCCTTTCTCCCAAGCCAGCTCTTTATGATTCACTGCTTCAGAATTATATAACTTCAAGTTATAAAGATCCCTCTATTTCTAGGTTCTAGATCTTTCTGTGAGCCTTACTATTGGAGTCACTGGTAGTAAACCAGTTATCTTTGGATCTCACTTCCTACCTCAGTCAAGTAAGAGGGTTAAATGGCATATTCTTGTGCTTTCTTCTAGCAAGGCCGACTGTGGGTTTTTGACCTGTGTAGTCACATAGTTTTATTAAAACTTTCATCTGTAGAATTCACTGACAAGGTCTCCCAGGCTCGAGCAACTTTGATTTATACTCAGAGGGCTCCAAGAAGTATCAGAACACTGGAAAGCAGTAAGCTAAAGTGTTTCTTACGGATTGTCTTTGCATCACTTTGCTTCTTTCCCATTGTCAATGGCAGACCAACACTTCCTAGGTTCTCAAAGCTCCTATAATTTCCTGAAGATTCACCAGCCATGAGCAAGAAGTGCCTTAATGTTCTTTATATTCCAGGAATATTTCCACTCAAAACAATTTTGGAAATTAAAAACAAAGCTAAAGAGATATGAGAGTTGGACTGTGAAGAAAGCTGAGTGCCGAAGAATTGATGCTTTTGAACTGTGGTGTTGGAGAAGACTCTTGCAAGTCCCTTGGACTGCAAGGAGATCCAACCAGTCCATTCTAAAGGAGATCAGTCCTCGATGTTCATTGGAAGGACTGATGCTGAAGCTGAAACTCCAATACTTCGGCCACCTCATGTGAAGAGTTGACTTACTGGAAAAGACCCTGATGCTGGGAGGGATTAAAGGCAGGAGGAGAAGGGGATGACAGAGGATGAGATGGCTGGATGGCATCACCAACTCAATGGACATGAGTTTGGGTGAACTCCGGGAGTTGGGGATGGACAGGGAGGCCTCGCGTGCTGCGATTCATGGGGTCACAATGAGTTGGACATGACTGAGCGACTGAACTGAACTGAAAGAGATATGCCAAACAGAGCTCTATTTTTCAAAGCAGTCCCAAGCCCAATCAGTGTCAAGGAGAGGGGTATAGAGCAAAGCTAACTCATGGGAGAAACATCAAAGAATTTGGGGGTTATAAATTAAGATTCTTGATAAAACAAAACATACTGATAAAACAGGGACAAAAGTTGATGACATTTAAGTAGCAGATTAAAGCATCCTCTATAAAGCCAGCCTATCTCCTTTTCTGCATCTTTCAATCTTTAACTTGTTATAAAAACTCCTAACTGTATATCATCCAATTTTCATCTTTCTAAGAAGTGATATCTATTTTGAGCTCTTCATTGTTTACTAATATCTAATCCAGTTTATGACCTTCATTTGTACTTTTTGATCTCTTTCCCAGTTTCATCTGTCAGTTCAATCCCCTTCCCTCTGGTGACCACCAGATTGTTTTCTGTAAATATTAGTTTGTTTCTGTGTTTATATTTGTTCAGTTTGTTTTTTAGAATCCATGTAGAAGTGAAACCAAAAGTTTTTTTCTTTTCTCTGACTTATTTCACTTAATACCTTCTGGTCCATCCATGTTGCTGCAAATGGTAAAATGCTATTCTTTTTTGGCCAATATTTAATTTTATGTATACATATAAATACATAAACATTACATACATATATATATATATGTATATATAAAAATATATATAAAACATCTTACAGAAAGACTCAAATGACCTTTTTGGCCAACCCAATGCATCAAAGTATTATCCTGTTTTGAATAGCATATGATTGTTTAGAGCTAAGAGGGTATAGAAATCATGAAGGAATATATTCCCTTGAGTAGCTTCTATACTAGTTTTATAGAAAGAATTGTAAAAATAATTAAAGAAATATACAGGATATATAAATCAAGTGATGTAAGCAATATTTTTTCAAGTTGATCAGTGTAGAGAAAAGCTTTTTTGGTCAAATATGTGAGAAGGGCTTATTTAAATCCCTAGGATAACATGCATTAAGTGTGAAGAAAAAATTTCCTAGAACTACACTGACTGATTCTCTGCTTTCATGGAGAGAAACCCTTCATTTGCTTGTGATCCAGGGCAAGTTTTAAAATAGGGACCCTGCTCCTATAACAAAGCCCAGACTTATGAACTTCTGATCTGAGAGGTTTATGTGACCCTTGCAAGTAGCATATTATTCATCACAGCTCTAGCTTTTGTTTGGTGGTTGTTGGAGATATTTGGAAGACAGGGCCAGTTTGCCTAGCTGAATTTTAGAATGTCTGTCTTGTGACACATGCTATCATTTAGTCTAGCACAAAAAATAACAATACAACACACCCTTCAGTTTCACAACATCTCAATCTCATTACCATAATAAACGGGAAGCTTGTATCTAGCTGTTTTGAAAATCAGCAACCTATTTCAATTCACCATCAATTACATAGGACATTCTGACCTAGAAGGAAAAAAAAAAAAAAAACTATACATTTCCTATTTACCTGAGTGCATGGATATTCATGTTGGCACTGATACTATGATCTTTGGATACATATATTTGGTGGCATGGTTTTTACTCCAAATCCTGGGATTTCTCTGATACATTTTGCTGTTGTCACTAGTTTTTGCTTGCTTTTCTCTATCAGTTCAAAAACCATCTGCTATATCCTCCCTCGATCATGCAGTCTCATGTTTTATTTTACTTTAAATTTTTAATTTTTCTAAAAAAAAATTTATTTAGGCTAAGTCCTAAAATGAAACAACACGAGGAGCAGAGCCATGGCCTGGAGCAGAAGCACAGCTAATTGGTTGCCTACATATGCCAAAAGAGATAAATATTTGGCAAGGAAATCTACTCAGATTTCTCTTCGTACTGGAACAAAAATGACTTAATAGACTTCCCGAGCTATTTGCCAGATAAACTTAACTTAAACAGAGAACTGCTCAATTTGCCTTTCTTCATTGTCCTAAATGGTGCAGGAGACATGAGTACATATTTATTTTCCTTTTTTGTGCAATTTTTTCCATAGAGCAACTTTAGAATAAGTTCATCACATTACTCCCCTGGAGAAGGGAATGACAACCCACTCAGTACTCTTGCCCGGGGAATTCCACGGACAGATAAGCCTGGCTATAATCCGTGGGGTCACAAAGAGTCGGACACGACTGAGCGACTAACAATGTCACTGTTATCACATTAATAAACTTCAGGTGGGACCATATGAAGTGCGTTTACAGTTATCAGAGGAAACAATAAGCTTTGGGTGCTGTAATAGATCTGGGATTCATACGTTTTCTGACTTAGCTGATATTTCAGATATGGTATTTCTCAGTTCTACAATTTCTGCTTTCCATCTTTTCTTCTTGCTCTGTTGAGATGTCCTCTATTTTCACTTGTTAAAAGCATATTTTCATTTTGATGTTGAGCACAGTTATAGTAGCTGCATGAAAATCCTTGTCAGCTTATTCTAACATCTTGGTTATCGAAGGGTTGGTCTTTACTGATTGTTCTTTTCTCTTGAGAATTGGCCATGTTTTGCCTTTTTTTTTTTTTTTAATTCCCCTGTATGTTGAGGAGCTCTGTATGGTACCTTGGGCACTGTGAATATTATTGTAGAAAATCTAGATTCTAGTATGGTCTTCCCAATAATATTCACTTTTTAAGCAGGCTGAATTCAGACTACAAAACACATCTCTTTTTTTGATAGGTGGCAGCTCCAACTGCAATTGAGTTCTTTTTGCTGGGCTGTTTGACATTAGTCTCACTTATGCGTGGTTCAAGGTGAAATTAGACATTTGAGTAGTGATTGTGCACAGGACTTGTTACTCTCATCCTCTGGCTTTTACACTTTTCTGGAAACTCCCCTAGCTGAGATTTCACTGAGTTTTATTTTTCCCTATAGTTGTAGTTGCTCCAAACTGTCTCCTCTGGTTCTTCAAGCCAGCAAGACTGTGGGCTGCCCATTAGAGTGCCTTGAATGATGCAGACTTGTGCCTGTTCTCAGAATAACAGCCATAGAAAAGAGAAACTCAGCGCTATTTTCTTCATTCAAAAGTTAACTCTCTTTGGTGTGTGTATATGTGTGTGTGTGTGTGTGGTCACTTCATGTCCAATTCTTTGTGACTTAATGGACCTTAGCCCACCCATAGGGCTTCTCTGTTGATGAAGGTCTCCAGGCAAGAATACTGGAATGGGTTGCCAGGCCTTTTTCCAGGGGATCTCCCTGACCCAAGGACTGAACCTGAATCTCTTGTCTCCTGCATTGGCAGTCTGGTTCTTTACCACTAGGGCCACCTGGGGGTGGAAACCTAACTCTCTTCTACTTTCTGTTTATTTTATTACTCTCTGGTGCCTTCATTGAGGTCCCCTAGCCCCAGGTTTTCGGTTGCTATATTCAGAAAGGTTGTTTTGATAGGAGCTACTCAGCCAAACCAGAAGCAAAATTTTCAGGTAATATTTGAAATGCAGATGGAGGTTTGTTATCTACAATTAATATCCATAATTGAACTAAAAGCTTATTTTTAATTATATTGAATATATTGTTCCTCATATTCCAATCCTCTCACACTTTATTGATAGAATTTTGGAGATTATTTTTAAACAAAATATTCTTTATAAACTAATTTCTAGAATATTAATTAAAAGATAAAATTCGCAGTTGTAATTTAAATGACTTATGATCTGCTTCTTGTGTGATCTCAGTATAAAAGATTTAAAACTCTTCAGAGTATTCATTTAATTGAGTAAGGATGGGATTTGAATTCTTTTGAGGTACCTCTTGATATGGCTAATTCTTATAAGGAATTACATTTTCAAGTGACTTAAAAGTATTAGTGAATAAAGCTACATATACTAGAAGAAAGTAAAGAGAAAAAAAAGCACAGCATTTTAAAAGTGAGTTTTATTAATTAGTACCAATTAGTATTTAGTTACATATATGAGCCTAATATATATAGGCTCACAAAATACATTTTGATTATTTTACATTAGGTTTTCCGATTTTTCATGGTGAGGGCAACTTTCTATAAGAATAGAAGTTTATATTTCATTGTTGGTAACAAAAGATCAGAAGAGAAGGTTTTAACTCTAAACTTAAATTCAAAAGAACATGTATACCCTGCTTCTCTTCCAGACTAATAGTCTTTGCATAAACCAAGCATACTCTGTTGAGTCAATATGACAAACAAATTGAATTCATGACCAAACTAATAAATTGTACACATTTACCGACACTGCATGTACTGTTTCATTTCTCTTGATACATAATCACTATAAATACCAGCTATTTTCAGTACAAAGCATAAGTTATCTAGAAAACCATTACTTATTCACACTGCTATCATTTATATGAAAAACATTCTGTACAGTTGGAACAGACCAATTTATTCTTATATACAGAAGAGCTCATCATAAATTCTGTTTTTGCTTTCATGTTGAATCTTGTATTTCTTGTATTCTCCAATTTAAATCAAGTTTCATTGGCAAAAAATCATTTTGTGGCATATATCATTATCTTATTTACTATTCTTAGGATGTGAAACAAAACATCATCTTGAGTAAAACCAATGCAAAAATAGTCACGAACAATTCTTTCTCTATTTTGTAATTTCTGTAATCTTATTAAAGTATATGTATATCATATGCTAAATTTACAAGAAATATGTTTTACATACTTATATGTGTATATGTTTTTTGATATGTCTAAGTTTGAAGTCAAATAGGAAAGAGCCATGGTTATTCTGCTTGAAGCAAGCACATTTTATTCCTATTATTATTACTAGGTTTTTAAAAGAATTTGTATTTACCTTAAGGCACACAGTTGTAGACACATGTGAACTACTTCAGTAACACACATTTTTAATTTGTGTTAGCAAATCAAAGCGATGTTCAAAACCAGATGCCCATAGTTAGCCAATCATTTTTTACTGTATCTAAAATAATTAGATAGAAGATGCAAAAATTTACATAAGGACTTGAGAATTTTGTAATAGTTATCAACAAGCTGCTGCTGCTGCTGCTGCTAAGTCGCTTCAGTCGTGTCCGACTCTGTGTGACCCCATAGACGGCAGCCCACCAGGCTCTCCCATCCCTGGGATTCTCCAGGCAAGAACACTGGAGTGGGTTGCCATTTCCTTCTCCAATGCGTGAAAGTGAAAAGTGAAAGTGAAGCTGCTCAGTCGTGTCTGACTCCTAGTGACCCCATGGACTGCAGCCCACCAGGCTTCTCTGTCCATGGGATTTTCCAGGCCAGAGTACTGGAGTGGGTTGCCATTGCCTTCTCCAATCAACAAGCTAGATATACTATAATAGCTCAGAAATCAAAGAAAACTCCTTTTACATTTTTCGTAAGGTGTGTTGTTGTTAAGTCACAAAGTTGTATCCAACACTTTGGATAAAGACTGCAGCAGGTCAGGCTCCTCTTGCCTGTACTATCTCTCAGAGTTTTCTCAAATTCATGTCCACTGAGTTGGTGATGCTATCTAACCATCTCATCCTCTGCCACCCCCTTCTTTTGCCTTCAATCTTTCCCAGCATCAGGGTCTTTTCCAATGAGTTGGCTGTTCGCATCAGGTGGCCAAAGTATTGGAGCTTCAGCTTCAGTCCTTTCAATGAATATTTGGGGTTGATCTCCTTTAGGATTGACTGGTTTGATCCTTGCAGTCCAAGGGACTCTCAAGAGTCTTCTCCAACACCACAGTTCAAAAGCTTCAATTCTTCAGTGCTCAGTCTTCTTTATAGTCCAACTCTCACAACCATACATGACTATTGGAAAATTTGGCTATATGGACCTTTGTTGGCAAAGTGATATCTCTGCTTTTTAATACTTTGTGTAGGTATGTCATAGCTTTTCTAGGTTTATCATAGATTTTCTTCTAAGCAGCAAGCATCTTTTAATTTGGGGGCTGGAATCACCATCTGCAGTAATCTTGGAGCCCAACAATATAAAATCTTTCACTGCTTCCTATTTTTTCCCTTCTATTTGCTATGAAGTGATGGGACCAAATGCTATGATCTTAGTTATTTGAATGTTGAGTTTTAAGCCAGTTTTTTCACTCTCCTCTTTCAACTTCATCAAAGGGCTCTTTAGTTCCTGTTCACTTTCTGCCATTAGAGTACTATCATCTACATATGTGAGGGCTTTGAAATTTCTCCTGGCAATCTTGAATCCAGCTTGTGCTTCATCCAGCCCAGCACTTCAGATGATGTACTCGTATATAAGTTAAATAAGCATAGTGACAGTATACAGCCTTGACATACTCCTTTCCCAATTCCGAATCAGTCCTTTTTTACATGTCTAGTTCTTGACCTGCATACAGGTTTCTCGAGACAAGTAAAGTGGTCTGGTATCCGTATCTCTTTTAGGAATTTTCAGTTTGTTTTGAGCCACACAGGCAAAGACTTTAGCATAGTCAAGGAAGCAGAAGTAGATATTTTCGGGAATTCCCTTACTTTCTGCATGATCCAACGAATGTTGGCAATTTCATCACTGGTTCCTCTGCCTTTTTAAAATCCAGCTTGTATATCTGGAAGTTCTTGGTTCACATACTGCTGAAGTCTAGCTTGAAGGATTTTGAGCATTACTTTGTTAGTATGTGAAATGAGTGCAGTTGTACAGTAGTTGGAACATTCTTTGGCATTGCCTTTTTTGGGATTGGAATGAGAACTGTCCTTTTCCAGTCTTGTAGTCACTGCTTTTTTTTTCCCCCCAAATTTGCTGACATATTGAGTGCAGCTCTTTAACAGCATAATCTTTTAGGATTTTAAAGATCTCAGCTGGAATGCCATCACCTCCAGTAACTCTGTTGTGATTCTTGCTAAGGCCTACTTAACTTCACACTGCAGAATGTATGACTCAAGGCATGAGACCACCCCATCAGTTATCCGGGTCATTAAAATCATTTTGCAGTTTAGCAGTACATTTGTTAAGTATATATAGTATGTGGTTTATACATTTCCACGCTCTCTAATCAGC
This sequence comes from Bubalus kerabau, assembly GCF_029407905.1. Classification (NCBI taxonomy): domain Eukaryota; kingdom Metazoa; phylum Chordata; class Mammalia; order Artiodactyla; family Bovidae; genus Bubalus; species Bubalus kerabau. The sequence continues at coordinate 79,447,176 of NC_073627.1, read as the reverse complement.
TTTATCCCCCTGGGATTAATGAGATTTTTTTTTTTTCAGAACTGCATTTTTATATGACTGTGATTGCGGACTTTTAATAATAACTGCAATGAAACAAAAATATATTTATGGTGGGTTGAATCTTATAATTACAAGAGCTTATTGGTTGAAGGCAGCTTTCAGATTACAGCAGAAGAAGGGGATACCCAACAATAAGCCAAAGAGTTGAACACCAAAAATCAGAATTTGTGGAGGTGAAGATGGGTAGAAATTGGGGTGTAAAATATTGGAGTGTGTGGGGTCCTTAGCCTAGTAAGTTGCATCCAGCCTGCCTATAATTTTCATTCCCTATGAATGACACTAAACAGCAGCATTGTTTTAAGAGTCGTGTGCATTCAGTAATGACTACAGAATGGCTCCTGCCCTCCTTTTTTTTTTTTTTTTTTTTTTTGGTTTGTTTGTTTGAACACAAGACAGACTCAGCATTTTGTGAGATACTATGGAGAATGAACCTTAGAGCACCCTCTCAACCACCTTTATAAGACTTGATATTAAACTTCCATCTAGCTTGTTTTGAAGGAAGATAAGAGCTTTACTTAATTAAGAACAATAAAGTAAAGAAATGTAAATTCTTCACAAATGATTGAAGACAGATATCACAGCTTTTAATTTGGGCAGTTATGAATCCCACACAATAACTGTTAATTGTGAAAACAGTGGATAGGAAATTTAGGAAATTTGGGAGTATGAAAGAAAAAAAATAAACAGAGATGTGGAAGAAATACCTGACACAGAAAATTAGGAAGTAGTAAGTAGATAGATTAAAATAGCTGGACTAGGAGGTTAAGACTACAAAAAAATCAGCAAGTCACTTCAAAAATTAAGTCAAGCCTAGGTTATAAAGATTAAGGAATATGCTCTATCATGAGTAGATAGCTTGGGACCACTGAAGCCTTTAAATCTAAATATTGAATAACATCATGAATATAAAATGTTAGAAAGATTTGCCACTGTGGGAATACAGTGAAAATTATCATGTGGAGAAATTAGAGATGAGGAGTTCAGAGATACTGTCTGCAATTATCAGAGCCCAAGTCAGCATGAATACATGAAAGATGGAACTGGGAAATAATATTTAGCAAATATGTTGAAAAAACAATGGACAGAAATCAGTGAATTAATTGACTTAAGAGATGAGAAGGGTAGACGATAACATAGTTAGGTGTTCTCAGCCCAGAATATTAAGAAACTGTTAAGGGTCACTAACAAAAGTAAATTAATTACTAGAATTTAACATGGAAGCTATGACTATAAGCTAGGCTTTAATCACATCAATATTTCTTAATCACATCATTATTTCTTAATAAAAAATAAACAGATAAATAATACTTCAAAAAATGTGCTACTGAATCTATTATTTTATTTTTATTATCTTAACATTTTACTATATTAAGAGCAGAAATATTTGAAATATATATATATGTATGTATGTGTGTGTGTATATATATATATACACACACACACACATATTGTTATTCAGTTGCTAAGTCCTGTCCAACTCTTTGCCCCATGGACTGCAGCATGCCAGGCTTCCCTGTCCTTCACTATTTCCCAGAGTTTGATCAAACTCAAGTCCATTGAGTTGGTGATGTCATCGAACCATCTCATCCTCTATCACCCCCTTCTCCTGCTGACCTCAATCTTTCCCAGCATCAGGGTCTTTTCCAGTGGGTTGGCTTTTCACATGAATATATAAAATATTATACACACACACACACACACACACACACACATATGTGTATATGTGCACATATACATATATATATGAAACTAAGGAAAAGAACAAAAGTTTTTTGTTGTTAATGTTATTATATTAAGGCAAGAAAGGGCCTGGAAATGTATATTTTGATGAAAGAAAAAAAACTAGATGAATCTAATAAACAGCAATGGTTCAAGAAATATTTCCTAAATTATCTTGCTGTCCTAAAAAGATAAACTAGAAAAAAAGTATAAATAATAATATTGCCACCTGCCTAGAATTTTCTTAAATATACATATATATTTGATAATAAAGATGAATATCAACTTCTATGTAGAATCATTAACAGATCACTTATAAATTATCAAATTGATCCTGACACAGAGTCAAAGTAAAACAGTCTATTTGTTGCTTTACAAGACAAGCCAACTCCAGACTAAATTGGGTTGTCATTTCCTTCTCTAATTCAGGAAAGTGAAAAGTGAAACTGAAGTCGCTTAGTCATGTCCGACTCTTAGCGACCCCATGGACTGCAGCCTACCAGGCTCCTCCATCCATGGGATTTTCCAGGCAAGAGTACTGGAGTGGGGTGCCATTGCCTTCTCCGAGACTAAAGGTAACACATCTTATTGTGACTCTACCTATTGACTTCATTTTGTAAATAGTGACCTCTTGCAGGGAGATTCATTTGAGACTAGAGAACAGATTATGTGAGGCAGTTAACTATAATAATTAATAACAGACTAATATTCTAATAATTGAGTATTCCAGTTTCATATTATATAATATATATGATTCAATTGGATCTTGAGAATTACTGAGATACAATTAACCATGAAAAATAACATTGAACACTGGCATACGTGAATTATAAGAGGAAAACAAAGGATCTGTGACATTAACAAATTACTGGTGAGAATTTTAATTTTCTCAGATCAAATAAACTGTTTTTAAATTAACAATGACAGAAGGTGAGACAAATGGCAGGAAATAAACATGATCACTTCCAAGTACCAAAGAGTAACAGGAACTAAAGAAAAACAAGGAAAGAGAAAGGACACAATTCAGTGTTTTCAAGAAAAACGAAAAGCAAAGAAATTTGACTTTACCAAAATTAAATTAAATAATGAGAAGAAAAGCAAGAGTTTCTAATGTTTTCATTGAAATATTAATTGCATATCCTTATAGTATCTTTAAAATGGATAAACAATAGCTCTCGGTTATAAAAGTATTTCCAAAGAGATAAATTAATATTCCTTTATATCATTACTTGGAAGCTGGACTTATTTACAATTTTTGTGATTTGTTTATTTTTAATAAATTCATCTTTATTAAATATTTTACAAAATTTCCTATGTGAAAGCATGGATGATGCTTACAGAAATGTAAAATACCTGTTAAGAATTCACACTCGAGATAAATCATACAAGCAAACTAGAATAAAGTGAGTGCATCATGATAAATCCTGGGCCTATGCATATATAATAAATAAATCTACAGTGAGCAATATAGATGATTTAAAAGAATCTTAGAAAAAGTATTGTTATGGCTACATTTTATACCATTCAGTGCATAAACAGATATATACAATCCAGGGTGATCACTGAATATATGTAATCTCATGAAAGACAGATGAAATATTTCTAAATATCCTACTCAATATTAAAGTACTTTTATATATATTCTAGATTGGCTTGGATGTTTATTATAGGGATATTGTTAAATATCTGAATTGAGAGATTCAGTATTTATAAACAATTATAATAATTAGACAGTTATAGAGTAGTTATGGGTATAACTGATACCTTCTTTATAAACAGTTTGGGGCTTTGGGATGCTTCTGGTGTATTCTTAGGGCAAGTGAGTTGCTTCTAATATCATGAAGGTCTAATGTCTTACAAGAAGTAAGTAGGAACACTGGAGAACCATGAGGTCAAATGAAAGTACCAATGGCAGAGGTTCTCTCTCTCATAATAACCACACAATCTATAAAGGTTTTGAAATGCTGTACTGATGGAAAAGATGAAAAATCAGCTAGTCTTATTTTCACTATTTATTAAGTCATTTCATTTTCTTTCAAATCACAAGATGGAAGTGAAAATATGCAGCAATGTAACTATGATAACATGATCAAGAGAGGAAGAACATTCTGTAGGAAACCAATCCTTCATCTTATTGGCAGAGGCACAGCACATAATTTTACAAAATTATTAAGGAGCGATTCTGTATATAAATAAGCAGTTCATCCAAATCATTTAGATTCTAGGAATAGCAAAACAAGTTTGAAATTTTAAAATAATATATTGTAAGAGAGATGAAGGGGCTTCAAACATGCCCCTACTGTGTGGCACAGTTTCCTGCCAGATAATGAATCTAAAGAAATCTTAAAAATGAATCAATATGTGTGCTCTGTATTTGGTTAGAAATGTCATTCAAAATCGATGATGAGATTTATGACCAAGATATATTTGGGGCTGTTTTATCACAATATTCTCTGACCTCACACATGATGGTTCCTTGACCTATATTACAAACATGGGGAATTAGAGATGAAAATTTAATGACTGTGCTACACATATAGGGTGCCTTTCCAACACTGTGGCAGTGAACCTAGAGGTAACTCCAGGAAAAGAACGGGTTTCTCTTAAAAACAGCCCTGAAAATATATAACCTCAGTGGGCATAATTCCTTATTAAACTACGCATTATTTTGTCTAGTCCTCTGCTTCCTACATTCCTGATGCTAATCAGAAACATATAAATTCTAGTCAAAAGAACACAGATTGAGATCAGTCCACCATGCTTGAAAAAGAGAAGACCTAGAATAAAAATTTTTCTCCAACTTATGACTTAATACAAGTGTGAATATTATTATCTTGTTTTAAATGGAGAAACAATTTTATTTGAAAGCTTTGGTCTTTTATTATTTCAGTAAGGAAAATATAAGCGATTTAGAAAAATCTTGGAAAAATTATTATCATTGCTACATTTTATAAAATTTGGTGCACAGATATATGCAATCCAGGGAAATCTTTTAATATATACGACCTCAGAGAGAGAGAGACAAAACATTACTAAATGACCTATTCAACTATCAAAGTACTTTTATATTTTAGAATGATTCAGATACTCAAACACATCAGAAATAAGTCAATATGCACTCACTCAATAAAAATTAACTTGTCTGTTTTCAGATTTATTTTCTTTAAGCACTTCTATATTAATCTCTTCATGTATGCTCAAGTTTCTAACAAGTGTGGATAAAATATTTTAAAATTTCAGAACACTTTTATAACAGTTTGGCCACAATTGGCTGACAGAATCCTTATTTTTAGAGTCTTGATGTTATGAAACTTTATGATGATGTTGTTGTTCAGTTTTTAAGTCGTGTCCAACTCTTGTAACCCCATGAACTGCAGCAAGCCATGCTTTCCTGTCCTTTACTGTCTGCTGGAGTTTGCTCAAACTCACGTTCATTGGGTTGGTGATGCCATCCAACCATCTTATCCTCTGTCACCTGCTTCTCTTTCTGTCCTTAATCTTTCCCAGCATCAGGGTTTCTTTTCCAAAAAGTCGGCTCTATACATCAGCTGGCCAAACTATTGGGGCTTCAGCATCAGTTCTTCCAATGACTATTTAGGGTTGATTTCCTTTAGGATTGCCTTATTTTGTCTTTGATCCTTTTAAAAATTTTATCAGTGATACTCTGAACTTCTTTGGGTCTGTTATAAATTTTATTTTATTTTTAAACTTTACATAACTGTATTAGATTTGCCAAATATCAAAATGAATCCGCCACAGGTATACATGTGTTCCCCATCCTGAACCCTCCTCCCTCCTCCCTCAAAAGAGCATTCCTGGGTTTCTCCTGATTAGACTTTGGCTCAGTTTCTTTCAAGATCCTCAGTTTTCTAACATTTGAGTGTTTCCTAAAACTACAATCTCTTTTTCTTCTTATATTCTTATTCATTTCACGACTTATGCTCCATGGCTAATTTCATCTTTTCCGTTATTTAACTTCCTTTATATTCTTTTGGGGCTTCCCTGGTGGCTCAGAGGTTAAAGCATCTGCCTGGAATGCAGGAGACCTACGTTCGATCCCTGCGTTGGGAAGATCCCCTGGAGAAAGAAATGGCACCCCACTCTAGTACTCTTGCCCGGAGAATCCCATGGAGGGAGGAGCCTGGTAGGCTACAGTCCATGGGGTCGCAAAGAGTCGGACACAACTGAGCAATTTCACTTTCATATTCTTTTGAGTTCTAAGTCCATTATTGCAACAATCTATTAGTCTTTCAAAACAATGTTTTTCCAATGTTCTCTCCTGATTGGTAAAACCACCAACGATATAGTTTCTCAATCCATAAATATGTACCTACTTGTTATTTTCTTTCACTGAATTTCTACACCTAGTAGGTCTGTAATCAGTTGGGAAAAAACATTCATTTACTACTGCTACAGAATTATTTTCTAACATCATAAATCATTAGAATCCCAATTCATTAAAAAATGCTAAATCCTATGCCACTGTAGCTATTTAAATGATATTTGTTTGAAGATAACCTATTATTTTATCATAGAAATATAACTGAAGATGAGACAGCATATATATATATATATATAGTAATTTATAACTCATGAAGTGAATTAAATTTAAGAGAGCACTTATGAATACCAAAGGGAAGAAATCTTCTTTAAATTACTTCATCACACATGTAAAGCCTATTGACTGTTGATACTCCACTTACTGGGAATTCTGTATTACTAAACAGCATTGGACTCAATTGTTTTTACTCACTTTGTGATTTACATGTACATGTACATTTACACGTACATTAACTTACATGTCTACTGATAGAATGGTGATTTCAAAAATGTGAAGCAGTTTAGATATAATTATATCTAAATGGTAAGTAATACACCTTGTTCAGTCCTTTTGTTCTCAGGCTGATCTCTGGGGTCATTTATACACTTCTTGTTCTGCCTCCCCACCCCATTTTCCATTCTGGATAAAGTCAGATGGATTTTCTCCATGGAATACAAAAGCCCTTTGCAATAGAGAAGATTTTGCTTGGCTCTGCATTCCACAGCACACAGGATATTTCCTTAACTTCCTTGGTGAGAACACTCTTGTGAATGAATAATAGTAAGTCAGTATGCTATAAGAGAAGATGGTTATGAATAATTATTAAGAAGGATTGGAAAGACAAACACAACCAGGTGTTCACAAAGGTCTATTTTTTTTAACTTCTGTTTGGTCTTCACTAAACCTTAGTCTCTGATAGCTCAGTTGGTAAAGAATCTGCCTGCGATGCTTGAGACCCCGGTTTGATTCCTGGGTTGGGAAGATCCCCTGGAGAAGGGATAGGCTAACCACTTCAGCATTCTTGGGCTTCCCCTGTGGCTCAGCTGGTAAAGAATCCACCTGAAATCCAGGAGACCTGGGTTCGATCCCTGGGTTGACAGGATCCCCAGATCCCCTGAGGAAGGGAAAGGCTACCCACTTGAGTATTCTGGCCTGGAGAATTCCATGGACTGTATACTCCATGGGATCTCAAAGAGTCGGACACAACTGAATGACTTTCACTTTAAACCTTAGTAAGGCTTTTCAGTACAACTACAATTTTCTGGACTCTGCTTCCCTCAAAGTCTGGGTAAGCACTAAAAAAAGCAAAATGTGTACACTTATCAGCTTATTCTAAGTAATTAACCACAGTAAGACACTTTTTCTCTCAGGCCCCACTGGTCATTTTCTTTTGCTTACCCAATTTTGCTTTAAATGTTTCTGCTGAAGCATTGCCCACCCCTCTCTCTAAATAAAAAACAAACAAACAAAGCCTTTCCTGTTTGTTTCTGAGACACTTGCCAATTTCTGATTGCAAAAGTCTCATTTTAAATGAAGTCTCTCCTTATCTAGGACTTCTTGGTGTCTTAGACAGTAAGGAATCCACCTGCAATGCAGAAAACTTGGGTTTGATTCCTGGAATGGGAAGATCACCTGAAGAAGGGAATGACAACCCACTCCTGTCTTCCTGCCTGGAGAATTCCAGGGACATAGGAGAAGGCAATGGCACCCCACTCCAGTACTCTTCCCTGGAAAATCCCATGGACGGAGGAGCCTGGTGGGCTGCAGTCCATGGGGTCACTAAGAGTCGGACACGACTGAGCAACTTCACTTTCACTTTTCACTTTCATGCTTTGGAGAAGGAAATGGCAACCCACTGCAGTGTTCTTGCCTGGAGAATCCCAGGGACGGGAGAGCCTGGTGGGCTGCCGTCTATGGGGTCACACAGAGTCGGACACGACTGAAGCGACTTAGCAGCAGCAGCAGCAGCAGGAGCCTGGTGGGCTACTGTCCGTGGCGTCACAGAGTTGGACACAACTGAAAGACTAACTAACACTTTTACTTTCAACCCTTCTCTAAGTCCAGATTTGCTTTTATTCAACAACATGAAGCCTTAAAAATAGAGTAGAAAGAATAGTATAAAATACATTTAAAATCCAAACCATTTTATAGAACTAGATTGGAACTTTTGCTACAAATAATGGAAACCTAGATAATCAAGGATAATTCTGAAAAAAAAAAAAATCCTCATAATTACCTCAAATTTTAAATGGGATAGTAAAGATTATTTCAAGTTAAGAACAGAGAGATATTCCATTTTCATATTCAGCAGACTTAATAATATAAAGCTGTCATTTTTTCTGCAAAACTCCCAAAGATCTCAAAATTCTCTGTGCATATATTCATATGCAAATTCTAAAATTTATATTGAAATATAGGAGGTCAAAAATGCCCAAGACAATCTTCAAATTGTAAAAAAATAAAAGAAAAAAAATTGCATTGGTCAAAGTGTTGAAAAAATAACCAATGGAATAGAAAATAGTGACCAGAAGCAAAGCAATCCATGTACGACACTTGATCTATCACAGAAGTTGATACAGCATGGATATGAGGAGCAGGGTCTTTTCAATGAATGATTGAACTTGTAATTTTTTTGCATATTAAAAATATCATGACCATGTATCTAACATATATATTTACTTCCATTACTATGCTAACGTAAAAGTAAAACAAAAAACAATTTTTATGTAAAAATATACAGGATTATATTCATGCATGAAGACTAGGAACATATATCTTTTGACAAATCACAAAATGCACAAAAGGAAAAATTAACAAATTTAACTAAACTGAAATTAGAACTTCTGTTCAACTAAAGACAATGTTAAATTTAACCTTTAGTATTGACAAATATGTTTGGAGCACACAAAACTTACAAATAATTTACAACCAGAGTATTTGTCATATAAAAATAATCAATATATAAAGCCTACAAATCAATTCTTAAAAGATAGAAATCCTAGAAGAAATACATGAGAAGAAAAAAAAATTGACCAGTGTTCTACACAAATGAAAGAAGATACCCAAAGAGACATTAAATCTATGTAAAGGGGTAGAATTTCATTAATAAACAGAAAAATATGAGGGGGATCAAGATGGCAGAATAAGAGAATATGGAGCTCACCTCCCTCGACAAACATATCAAAGATACATCTACATGTGGAATGATTCTCCTGGAAAACTAACTGGAAACTGGCAGAATTTCCATACAACCAAGGTTGCAAGAAAGACTGCCATGTATCTGGGTAGGATAGGGAAAAAAAGCAAAAGTTTAGAATCTGTGATTTTGGGAGGGAATCTGAAGCAAAAAGAAGAGTGCACGGGATGGACACTTACCCTACAGAGTAAGCGGATCAAGCCATAGCTTGGATGTCCCTGTTCTGGGGTCCTACACAGAGGAGACAAGCCTTCCAGCCTACTGGGAGAACTCCTGGAACAAACAGGAGGGCTGGTGCTGGAAAAGCCGAGGCTCCACTCAGGAAGTGCATAGGTGCTGGCTTGCCAACAGACAGGACAGACAGCTTTGCATTAGATGCCGTACTTCAATTTCATTCCCCAACCCAAGCCGGGCAAACACCCCAGCCTCACTCATTTCACGAACAGCACGGTGTGGGATCTAGGACAGTCACATCCCGGAAAAGACTAAATCTGGCAAAGCTGAGATGGTCAAGGTGTGTGGGGTGTGGTCTTGGTGGGGCAGGGGTGGCCACTACTGGTGATAACACAAATAGCACCACAGAGGCAGCCCAGACCTCTGCTGTCGGCAGAACAGTCCTCCAGCTCCAGCAGCCACACTCCCACTTGAGCAAACACTTCGACTCTGCCACTCTGTGCCACAACCCTGCACTGCATCTGGGATGATCATAACAGGGAAAAGGAAAACTCATGCTATTTGGGGCTATGTCTGAGCGGAGCCACAGACACGTTCACAGGCAGCCCATCAGACCTCAGTGAGCACACAATCCTCACTTACTTCAGCACTCCCCTCATATGGGACAAAGTGTGGAAGGAATTTTCCACACTGAAAGGTAACAGAATCTGCTCAAGCCCAACACACAAGGATTACTCTCTAATAACTGGTAAAGAGACCCTGCCCCCCAAAAGGGCAGGAATAGTCATGGAAAAGATGGGAAGTTGAGTCTCACACTTTGTTCAGGCTTTAGCAGCTCCAGCACCAACCACATTTCCTGTCAAGGTGTTAGTGGCCAACACACCTTGAGAAAAGATGTGGCTGGCATCTACACCAAAGACGTTGGGCACACACTGTCCACGTAGGGATGTTCCCACATACAAATGCCCTTCAAGATCAGAAGACATAACTGTTTCCCCTAAATTCATAGAGATGGAAAGTAAAATGAAAAGGTAGAGAAAATACTTGCAAAACACCAAGAGAAAACCTGTGAAAAAAATTATTTAATGACACAGAGATAGTCTACCAGACTCTAAATTTTAAGAGTAGGTAATAAAAATGCTAAATGAAAAGAAAGATTAGCAATATAAACAGAGATCATTAAACAAGGAACTAGAAACCATAAAGATGACGGAATCAAAAATTGATAATTCCATTTCTGAGACAAGCAACAATCTAAATGCAATGAATAGTTGATAAAATGACACACCCTTCTGTGTGCATAAGTGATCCAGAAGAGAGATCTAGAAGAGAGAATAATGAAAATCATCCAAATAGAACCATAGACAGAAAAAAACTTTAAAAAAAAAAAAAAAAGGAAAGAAAGCAGAAAATGATATGTATAGGCTGCTATAAAACATGTCAATAAACATAATAGGAGGTTTCAGAACGGGAAGAGAGAGAAGAGGATAGAAAACATATTTGAAGACATCATGGCTGAACATTTCCCAAATGGAAAGAAGGAAATAGATATCCACATACAGGAAACACAGATGGTCCCAAACAAGAAGAACACAAAATAACACACACCAAGATATATCATAATTAAAATGGCAAAAGTTAAAGAGATTTATAAAGCCTGCAAGAGAAAAACAGAGTCATATACAAGGAAACCCCCATTAAGACTATCAGCTGATTTCTCTGCAGAAACTTTGAAGGCCAGAAGAGTGTTACAATATATTTGAAGTCCTGAAAGTGAAAAAGCTGCAACCCAGAATACTCTACACAGCAAGACTATCATTTAGAATAGATGGAGAAAGATTCTTTCAACAATAAAAAAATAAAAGAAATTATAAATATTAAACTTATCATTAAATAAATGATGAAGGGTTGTTGCTAAACAGAAAATAAGCAAGAATCTATAGGACAGGGAAAAATATCAATAGCAAATGCAAATATATAGTAAGAATCAAAGATTACTTAAATAAGCCAGTACATAAATTAAACAACAACAAAAAGTTGTAAAAGCGAATATAACTGCAATAAACAGTAAGAGATAAGCATGAAGATGTAAAATATGACTTCAAAAACACAAAATGTGGAGGGGAAGAGTAAAAAATTATTTTTAGAATGCATTTGAAGTAAAATATTTATCTAAATTGATATATATATATATAATTATGATTATACATATAATTATGGGTCAGTTCACTTCAGCCACTCAGTCGTGTCCAACTCTTTGCAACCCCATGGATGGCAATATGCCAGGCCTCCCTGTCTATCACCAACTTCTGGAGCTGACTCAAACTCATGTCTATTGAGTCCGTGATGCCATCCAACCATCTCATCTGTAGTCGCATTCTCCTCCTGCCTTCAATCCTTCCCAGCATCAGGGTTTTTTCAAATGAGTCAGCTCTTCACATCAGGTAGCAGAGTTTCAACTTCAATATCAGTCTTTCCAATGAACAATCAGGAATGAACTGATTTCCTTTAGGATGGACTGGTTGGATCTCCTTGCAGTCCAAGGGACTTTAAAGAATTTTCTTGAACACCACAGTTCAAAAGCATCAGTTCTTTGGTGCTCAGCTTTCTTCATAGTCCAATTCTCACATCCATACATGACTGCTGGAAAAACCATAGCCTTGGCTAGATGGACCTTTGTTGCAAAGTAATGTCTCTGCTTTTGAATATTCTGTCTAGGTTGGTCATAAGTTTCCTTACAAGGAGTAAGCGTCTTTTAATTTCATGGCTGCAGCCACCATCTGCAGTGATTTTGGAGCCCCCAGAAAATAAAGCTGGTCACTGTTTGCCATGTTGGTCATCCATTTGCCATGAAGTGATGGGACCGGATGCCATGATCTTCATTTTCTGAATGTTGAACTTTAAGCCAACTTTTTCGCTCTCCTCTTTCACTTTCATTGAGAGGCCCTTTAGTTCTTCCTCACTTTCTGCCATAAGGGTGGTGTCATCTACATATCTGAGGTTATTAATATTTCTCCCAACAATCTTGATCCTAGCTTGTGCTTCATCCAGTCCAGTGTTTCTCATTATGTACTCTGTATATAAGTTAAATAAGCAGGGTGACAATATACAGCCTTGACATATTCCTTTTCCTATTTGGAACCAGTCTATTGTTCCATGTCCAGTTCTAACTGTTACTTCCTGACCTGCATACAGGTTTCTCGAGAGGCAGGTCAGGTGGTCTTCCATTCCCATCTCTTTCAAAATTTTCCACAGTTTGTTGTGATCCACATAGCCAAAGGCTTTGGCACAGTCAATAAAGCAGAAATAGATGTTTTTCTGGAACTCTCTTGCTTTTTCTGTGATCCAGCGGATGTTGGCAATTTGATCTCTGGTTGACAAACATTAATTCCAATGGAGGCACAAATCAAAAACCTGCGATATATACAAAAATAAAGGAACTACAAAAGAAAATCACCAAATCACAACAGGGACAGGTAAAAAAGATGAAATTTAGAAAGAATAACTTTGTACAAAACAACCTGAGAACAGGAAATAAGAAGGTAATAAGTACATACCAATAAATAATAACTTTAAATATCAATGAAATTAATTCTCTATCAAAAGACATACATGGCTGATTAGATTAAAACCCAAGAACCTTCAATATGATGCCTAGAAGAGGCAAAAAACATAACAAAACTAAAAGTGGAGGAATAAAAAATATTTCATGCAAAAGGAAAGGACAAAAAAGAGGGTAGCAATGCTCAACAGTTAGAACTGAACATGGAACAACAGACTGGTTCCAAATAGGAAAAGGAGTACGTCAAGGCTGTATACTGTCACCCTGCTTATTTAACTTCTATACAGAGTACATCATGAGAAACACTGGGCTGGATGCAGCACAAGCTGGGATCAAGATTGCTGGGAGAAATATCAATAACCTCAGATATGCAGATGACACCACCCTTATGGCAGAAAGTGAAGAGGAACTAAAGAACCTCTTGATGAAAGAGGAGAGTGAAAAAGTTGGCTTAAAGCTCAACATTCAGAATACTAAGATCATGGCATCTGGTCCCATCACTTCATGACAAATAGATGGGGAAACAGTGGAAACAGTGTCAGACTTTATATTTCTGGGCTCCAAAATCACTGCAGATGTTGATTTCAGCCATGAAATTAAAAGACACTTACTCCTTGGAAGGAAAGTTATGACTAACCTAGACAGCATATTAAAAAGCAAAGACATTACTTTGCCAACAAAGGTCCGTCTAGTCAAGGCTATGGTTTTTCCAGTGGTCATGTATGGATGTGAGAGTTGGACTATAAAGAAAGCTAAGTGCTGAAGAATTGATGCTCTTGAACTGTGGTGTTGGAGAAGACTCTTGAGAGTCCCTTGGACTGCAAGGAGATCCAACCAGTCCATTCTGAAGGAGATCAGTCCTGAGTGTTCAGGGAAGGACTCATGTTGAAGCTGAAACTCCAATACTTTGGCCACCTGATGTTAAGAGCTGACTCATTTGAAAAGACCCTAATGTTGGGAAAGATTGAGGGCAGGAAGAGAAGGGCAAGACAGAGGATGAGATGGCTGGATGGCATCACTGACTTAATGGACATGGGTTTGGGTGGACTCTGGGAGTTGGTGCTGGACAGGGAGGCCTGGCATGCTGTGGTTCATGGGGTTGCAAACAGTCAGACATGACTGAGCGACTTAACTGATCTGAATTGAATACTCATATCAAATAGATTGTTAAACAAGTCAATAACAAAAGATAGAGATGAGCATTATGATGATGATAAATGGGTTAATACAAGAAGATATTGTATTTATTGACATATCATCGATTGGAGACATATCAATACACTTTTAGAGAGTGATACAATTAACATCACAGTGTGAAGTTGTTAGAGCTCTAAATTGATCACAGGTTCATAATACAACTTATGACTGTTGCTATCATTCACATTTTGCTCCATTAAATTTCTGTTCCAATTTTTTGCATATTATAAACACAAGTTTATTACGTAAATTTTTTAAAAATGATGCATTGTGAAATGTCTTGTTTGTAAAGGAACCCCCTCCAAAGATCCACTTTGTCAACTATCAGATAAAATAAAAGAACATATTCTAGAGGAAATAATACCCACTGGATTAAAAAAAAAATTCCACCACACTTGGAAATATAGAGTCTGCTCTATCAGAGGAAAGCACAGTGAAACAGTATATTTATAATAGATGTTGTTTCCTTTTCCATAGAGGTGCCTGCCATACTGCCTATCACACTCTAACGAAATATTAGGATGCTTTAGTAAGACATGTACAAAATTTCAAATAAATACATTTAGTTAACAATAATTTTAGAATATTTCCTCAGCTATAAACAGATATAGGCAAACCCTTTTTCACAACAATAACAGCAATATTTTATTGGATCAGTCTCCCAAGGCCAAAAATATAAAGCAAAAATAAACAAGTGGACCTAACTAAACTTAAAAGCTTTGGCACAGAAAAGGAAACCATTTACAAAATGAAAAGACTACCTACAGGATAGAAGAAAATATTTGCAAATAATGCAACAGCTGAGATTAATATTCAAAACAGATAAACAGTTCACACAACTCAATACCATAAAAACTAGAATACAAGAGAATAGGGCAAGAGATTTGAACAGACAGTTTTCCAAAAAAGACATACAGATGGCTAAAAGGCAAATGAAAGGATGTTCACTGTTGTTAAAGTGAAGTCACTCAGTCGTGTCCAACTCTTTGCGACCCCGTGGACTGTAGCCCACCAGGCTCCTCCGTCCATGGGATTCTCCAGGCAAGAATACTGGAGTGGGGTGCCATTTCCTTTTCCAGGGGATCTTCCCAACCGAGGGATCAAACCCAGGTCTCCTGCATTGCAAGCAGATGCTTTAACCTCTGAGCCACTAGGGAAGCCCAAATGTTTTGTTTGTTTGTTTGTTTTTAATTTTATTTTTAAATTTTACAATATTGTATTAGTTTTGCCAAATATCGAAATGGATCCACCACAGGTATACATGTGTTCCCCATCCTGAACCCTCCTCCCTCCTCCCTCCCCATACCACCCTTTGGGTCATCCCAGTGCACCAGTCCCAAGCATCCAGTACCGTGCATCGAACCTGGACTGGCGACTCGTTTCATACATGATATTACACATGTTTCAATGTCATTCTCCCAAATCTCCCCACCCTCTCCCTCTACCACAGAGTCCATAAGACTGATCTATACATCAGTGTCTCTTCTGCTGTCTCGTACACAGGGTTATTGTTACCATCTTTCTAAATTCCATATATATGCGTTAGTATACTGTATTGGTGTTTTTCTTTCTGGCTTACTTCACTCTGTATAATAGGTTCCAGTTTCATCCACCTCATTAGAACTGATTCAAATGTATTCTTTTTAATGGCTGAGTAATACTCCATTGTGTATATGTACCACTGCTTTCTTATCCATTCATCTGCTGATGGGCATCTAGGTTGCTTCCATGTCCTGGCTATTATAAACAGTGATGCGATGAACATTGGGGTACACGTGTCTCTTTCCCTTCTGGTTTCCTCAGTGTTTGTGCCCAGCAGTGGGATTGCTGGATCATAAGGCAGTTCTATTTCCAGTTTTTTAAGGACTCTCCACACTGTTCTCCATAGTGGCTGTACTAGTTTGTATTCCCACCAACAGTGTAAGAGGGTTCCCTTTTCTCCACACCCTCTCCAGCATTTATTGCTTGAAGACTTTTGGATCGCAGCCATTCTGACTGGTGTGAAATGATACCTCATAGTGGTTTTCTTTTGCATTTCTCTGATCATGAGTGATGTTGAGCATCTTTTCATGTGTTTATTAGCCATCTGTATGTCTTCTTTGGAGAAATGTCTGTTTAGTTCTTTGGCCCATTTTTTGATTGGGTCATTTATTTTTCTGGAGTTGAGCTGTAGAAGTTGCTTGTATATTTTTGAGATTAGTTGTCAGCTGCTTCATTTGCTATTATTTTCTCCCATTCTGAAGGCTGCCTTTTCACCTTGCTAATAGTTTCCTTTGATGTGCAGAAGCTTTTAAGTGTAATTAGGTCCCATTTGTTTATTTTTGCTTTTATTTCCAATATTCTGGGAGGTGGGTCATAGAGGATCCTGCTGTGATGTATGTCGGAGAGTGTTTTGCCTATGTTCTCCTCTAGGAGTTTTATAGTTTCTGGTCTTACGTTGAGATCTTTAATCCATTTTGAGTTTATTTTTGTGTATGGTGTTAGAAAGTGTTCTAGTTTCATTCTTTTACAAGTGGTTGACCAGATTTCCCAACACCACTTGTTAAAGAGATTGTCTTTAATCCATTGTATATTCTTGCCTCCTTTGTCAAAGATAAGGTGTCCATATGTGCGTGGATTTACCTCTGGGCTTTCTATTTTGTTCCATTGATCTATATTTCTGTCTTTGTGCCAGTACCGTACTGTCTTGATAACTGTGGCTTTGTAGTAGAGCCTGAAGTCAGGTAGGTTGATTCCTCCAGTTCCATTCTTCTTTCTCAAGATAGCTTTGGCTGTTTGAGGTTTTTTTGTATTTCCATACCAATTGTGAAACTATTTGTTCTAGCTCTGTGAAGAATACTGTTGGTAGCTTGATAGGGATTGTATTGAATCTATAAATTGCTTTGGGTAGTATACTCATTTTCACTATATTGATTCTTCCAATCCATGAACATGGTATATTTCTCCATCTGTTAATTTCCTCTTTGATTTTTTTCACCAGTTTTTTATAGTTTTATATATATAGGTCTTTGGTTTCTTTAGGTAGATATATTCCTAAGTATTTTATTCTTTCCATTGCAATGGTGAATGGAATTGTTTCCTTAATTTCTCTTTCTGTTTCTCATTATTAGTGTATAGGAATGCAAGGGATTTTAATTATTAGTGAAAAAGAAATCAGTACCACAATGAAATGTCACCGCACACTTGTCTGTATGGCTATCATTAAAAGGCCTACAAATAAAAAAAATATTGAGAAGATGTGGAGAATAGGTAACCATTTGTAAACTGTTAGTGGAATATAAATTGGTTCAAACACTATACAAAACATTATTGAGGTTCCTTAAAAACTAAAAATAGAGCAAACATATGATGTAGCAATCACACTCCTTAGTGTGTGATATATCTGGAAAAATGAAAATGGTAATTTTAAAAGATACTTGTACCCCTAACATGCACCCCAATGTAGATAGCAGCACTACTTACAATAGCTAAGACACAGAAAAAACCCAAGTGACCATCAATTAGCTTAAGAATATATGTACGTACACACACACACACACACACACATACATACATACAATGAAATGTTACTCAGGCATAAAAAAGAATGAAATATTGCTGTTTGGAGCAACATAAATGGACCTAGAGAATATTATGCTTTTTGGAGTAAATCAGAAACTAGAGAAAGACACTATATGATATCATTAATAGAATCTCAATAATAATAGAAATGAATTTAATCAAAACAGAAACAGACTCTCAAACATAGAAAACAAACTTGTGG
Source organism: Bubalus kerabau (assembly GCF_029407905.1). Taxonomy (NCBI): domain Eukaryota; kingdom Metazoa; phylum Chordata; class Mammalia; order Artiodactyla; family Bovidae; genus Bubalus; species Bubalus kerabau. The sequence continues at coordinate 79,429,184 of NC_073627.1, read as the reverse complement.
TTACCAATGACAAGAGGGGAGGGGAAGGGGCAAATTAGATATATGGGATTAACAGATATAAACTGCTACATATAAAACAGATAAGCAACAGGGATTTACTGTAAAGCACAGGGAACTATACACGCTAGCTTGAGTTAACCTGTAATGGAATAAAATCTGCAAAAACACTGATCTACTCTGCTGTACATCTAAAATAAACTATCCTTCAATAAAATCAACTATCCTTCAATAAAAAAAAAAAAAAAGAAAAGAAAAAAAGAACACAATGGAATCAGCCAGCATAGAAATGTAAAACTCTGAGTAAGGAGAACAAGTGAACAGAAAACTGAGGAGCACATAAAGGAGGCAGAGAAAAGACTGGAGATGAAGACAGAGAAGACAGGGAAGACTCCACTTCCCCGAGTCTGCATCTCCATCCACAAAATGGGAGTGATTATTGTAAAGTCCTGAATTTAGGTGTAAAAATGTCACCTGCACAAATATATAGAAGGGAATTTCTGATGAGAAACAGGGGTTTTAGCTGACTGTGTGTATGGGTACTGAGTTGCATCAACCATATTTGACTTTTTGCAACCCTATGGAGATCCAACCAGTCCATCCTAAAAGAGTTCAGTCCTGGGTGTTCACTGGAAAGACTGATGTTGAAGCTGAAACTCCAATACTTTGGGCACCTGATGCGAAGAGCGAGCTGACTCAATCGAAAAGACCCTGATGCTGGGAAAGACTGAGGGCAGGAGAAGGGGATGACAGAGGATGAAATGGTTGGATGGCATCACCCACTCAATGGACATGAGTTTGAGTAAGCTCTGGGAGTTGGTGATGGACAGAGAAGCCTGGTGTGCTGCAGCCCATGGGATCACAAACAGTTGGACACGACTGAGTGTCTGAACTGATTGAGAGGCAGACCAAGTATTCATTTATGGATGAGTGAAGTGAAGTGAAGTGAAAGTCACTCAGTCTTGTCTGACTCTTTGTGATGCCGTGGACTAGTCCATGGATTTCTCTAGGCCAGAATACTGGAGTTCATAGCCTTTCCCTTCTCCAGCGGATCTTCCCAACCCAGGGATTGAACCCAGTTCTCCCACATTGCAGGTGGATTCTTTACCAGCTGAGCCACAAGGGAAGCCACCCAATAGCTCAGTTAGTAAAATGCCATCTGCAATGCAGGAGACCCTGGTTCAATTCCTGGTTTGGGAAGATCAACTGGAAAAGGGATAGATTTCCAGGCTCCTCTGTCAGTGGGATTTTCCAGGCAAGAATAGGAGAGTGGGTTATCATGCCCTCCTCCAGGGAATCTTCCCAACCCAGGAATCAAACCCATGTCTCCCACATCTTCTGCATTGGAGGCAGATTCTTTACCCACTGAGCCACCTGAGAAACCCTTTAGCTCACTACAAGATCAATATGACCCATAGTGTGGTATATGCAATTGTTAAAAAAAAAAAAAAATAGATTCCAGCTGTGTGAATAGAAGTAAAACTATTTGCAATAAGACAAGAACAAAAATAAATACATAAATAAATTAAAACCACAACTGATACCATTGGACCTTTGATGGGAATGTTTTTATTATTCATGAACCCCTTGGATCATATTTAAGTTTATAATAAATCACTGGAATTTTAAGAAAATAAAAATAAGAAGCAATTAAAAAAAACAACAAGTTTTGTTTATGAAGGGATAAGGACTCATAAAAAGCTTGTGAGAGAGTGGCTTGGCAATTACTTTCAATAATAATTTGAATCTATGTACAAAATAAATGTTAAATAATGGGAAAAAAAATCCTTTGGTGTTTGTTCTGAGTTCTTGGTGTAGCTTCTAAAATCCTGGACCTTTCCCAGTTGATGGGAATGTCTTTATTATTCATGAGCCCCTTTAACCAGATCTGAGTTTATGATAACCAGCCAATTTAAGATGGGGCTTGTGACCAGAAAGACTAACCATATGGCTAGAGGGGGCTTTGAGCCAGCTCAACTTTCAGGAAGGGGAGGAGAGGAGGGGGGCTCAGTTTCAGTCATGTGGCCAATGATTTAATCAATGATGCCTATATAATAAAGCTGACAAAATAAAAACTCTGAACACTGAGGTTTAGTGGAATTTCCTGCCCGGTAACCACATCAGTGTGCTGAGAGGGTGAGGCAATCTGATTCTATGGTGAGAAGGCACAGGAGCTCTACCTTTGGGAAACTCCTATTCCTTGTCCTGCATATCCCTTCATTTGATCCCGATTTGTATCCATTACTATAAAACTGCAACTGTAATATAGAACTTTCCTGAGTTCTTTGAGCTGTATCAGTGTATTTTCAAACTTGATTGAGATTGTGCAAACATTTCTGGACTTCTAGCCAGTTGGTCAGAAATATGGGAGGCTTTGGAAACTCACCCTTATTGAGCTCCATGCCATTAACAAACAGGGTATACAATAACTTGCAGATTGTTAGAATCAAAACTTCATTCCCATGCAGTAGGCATATACCATGATCTTGCAATTATACTCCTAAGTGTATTCCCTAGAGAAATTAATCCATGCATGCACTACAAGACATGTATTGTTAGCAGCATTATTCATAAAGTAAAAATCTGCATAAGCCATAAACCCAACTGCCTATTGGCAGTACAAACTATAAGATGCTTTATATTCATAAATAAATACAGGCAATGAAAATTAATGAACTACAACTACATATGAAAACATGGTTGAGTCTTAAAAGCACAACTTTTGAGTGATAGAAGCTTATCACAAAAGAATACATGTCATATTGTAATTCATTTTATGTGCAATACACACACAGTCTGTAGAAAAGAGAAACCTTAATTAAAGCTGGGAGACCAGAAAGGGGAGTTCTCACACTCTATGGCCACAGCAGAGCACGATAACAGGAAGAAAGACTCTTCTTTTCAGGCAAAGACTCAGTCACTGAAAATCCATGGACTCTTTCTTTACCATAGCCCTTCCAATTCCTTTTCCCCTCTGTATAAGAGTTCTCCCTTCCTTTCCACGTGGGACTTGAACATGGCTCATCATGGTTGCAGAACCCAAATTGCAATTCTCTGCCGATTCCAAAGAAATCCATCTTTGCTGGAAACATATCTGACAGTCTGTTTTAGGACATTTTGGTGGCCCACATGGGGACCAGAGAAGACTCCGGTGTGGTGAACAAACAGGTAGAATATCTATTGAGCTCACTGATTTTTCTTGCTAACTCTGAAGTTTGAAGGCATGTCTCTTTCTTGGATCTGAGTGGGTGTCCTTTTAGCATTTGAATCTCCCTAGGTTTTATTCAGGGACTATTTTAAGGTTTTGTTCTTTCCGTATGTGAGTACTTGTTAGGGGCTTAGATCTGATTTCAAGATTATACTATTTCAACTGAAACAGGCTGAGAAGTTGCTGGCTGATTCCTTTAGGGACAGGGGCTGATTCATGGAACCTATACCAGGTTTTCAGTCACTGGCCCATTCCTTTGGAGTAGGGGCTATTCTACAGAAAATGGCTGAAAAGCCTTTGACTTGGCTCCCCTGAGACCAAACTGCATCCTTAGAACTGGGTGGTATTAGCTTGCAAGCAGTTTAAACTGAGCTGTTTGAGTTGTAAGCTGTTTAAGCTGTTCTTTTACTCTATAGTAATAAACCTCTAAGAAATGGGATCCCAGTTATTTAAATACTTTTAGGGCACCCTACCTTCAGGGACTTTAGTCTACAATAATTCTTCCTCATATGCATTTCTAACTTAAATGAAATGACCTGACCAAAGGCAATTTTGAATATCAGTGACTATTATGGGGGGCTTTTAAAATCCCCAAACTTAATTTCCTGGAAATTGAACTGGACTAAAATAGCTCAAAAATTTCCAGTAATGAGTGGAATGCTTATTTTTATTGGTATTTTGAGGTTTCCCAATATTATGAGAAGTCTAAAATTGCCTCTACCCAAAATAATATTTTAAGATTAACTGAGGCAAACAAATGATTAAAGAAAGATAAAATGTCTCCGAAGCCTCAGCTTCCTTTGATTTGTTCTGTCTTGGGCTCTGCCTCTGTTGCCATCTGTCTCTCTTCTTCAGATCCTCATGACCAGACTCCTCCAACACCATTTTCCTCCTCCCCTTCTACACTGCCTATGCCTCCTCTATGCCCTCAATTACCTCATACTAATTCTACAGCCAAATTTTCCCTGTTCTCTGAAACTGTCCCCACTACCTTTTCATTTGAACTTAACAGAGCCTGTCTCCTTAAAATTAAGTCTTCTGAGGATCCAGAGGTTAAACTCTTAATTTCTTATATTGTCTGGACTGTGAACCACAGTCAAAGATTTTCCAAAAGTAGTTGAAGATCCTCAAAGACTTGAAGAGGAATTTAATAAAGTCATTCAAACTTATCAACCTGGTTTCTCTTGACTTATATCAGCTATTTCATATGCTGGTTGGTGAAGTTCAGGCTTAGCGTTGGATGAAAATCACAAATTGGGAAAATCCCAAAAGGTCTCTAGTATTACACCAGGAGACCAACCTGCTATCTTAACTACATGATGAAGCTTGGACAATCAGTAGGTAATTCACTGAGTAATTTCCAGGACTTTTCCAAAGCCTGTTGGTTGGAACAAAGTTTAGGTTTAGGTTTGCACGCAGAAATCTGATGAACCTATACATAATTACTACAATTGATTTCAGATCAGTTTTCAAGAAAATTCTGGAAATTTATCTCCAGATAAAAATTCTGGAAGTTTATCTCCAGAGGTTGATTCCACCAAGGTAGCTCTTACCTCTATGTTTATTAATGGGCTGAACTGGGACTTTTCCTTTCTAGTAAAAAGGAGCAGGGTGGAATGGGACATTATGTTCATTCCAGATTTAGTTAATCTGGCAAATCAGCTCTCTCACAGTTTAGATGAGTGACCTCAAAGGAAGACTAACATAACTCCAGCAACTGAAGCCTCCTAAACAAAATCAAAACCCTCTGAGTTTCTGCTTTTAGTGCAAAGATTCAGGACACAGTAAAATAATTTACCCAGAGGAGTTTCTCTTACCCATGAGAGTATATATTTGCTGGAGAAATATCTAGCAGCCTGTTTATTCTTATGTCAACGAGTCAAAAGTAATCCATATTGTTTCATAAAACATCTGTAGATTGTTAAAATATATATTAAAGGTAGTGGTTACCATAGATTTGAGAATACTGATTACCTTTAGAGAGAAATGCTGTTACCAGGTTGGGGCAATTGTAGAAATAAAGTTGCCTACAAATTTTCCTTTTATTGTCTGAAGTGGTGATTGCATGCATGTGTGCATGCTAAGTCACTTCAATCATGTCCAACTTTTTTTGACCCCATGGACTGTAGCCCACTAGCTCCTCTGTCCATGGGATTCTCTAGACAAGAGTACTAGAGTGTGTTGTCATTCTCTCTCCAGGGGATCTTCCCAACCAAGGGATGGAACCCACATCTCTTATGTCTCCTGCATTGGCAGGTGGGTTCTTTACCACCAGCATCACTTACATGAGTGTTTTGTGAAACAATTCTGCTGTTTGTTTTATGAACATTTCTATATGTAGGCTACACTTTGCTAAACAAAAAACAGAAGGATTTCATAGAAACAAAAACTTGTGTCAAAGTTTTATCAACTTCCTTTGATTTGCTTTGGTCAATATTGACAATGAATCCATTGTGTTTATTACATAAATGTTTGCTTCTAAATCCACTGAAGCCAGTTATTATGTAAGGGACATTTTGTTTCATGATGTTATTTTCATGATATACTTGAAAGGACATTAGTTATTCATTAGCAAAGCTGAATGGAGCTCTGGCCAAGCCCCAGACAAAAGGTAAATAAAACAATAGAATCAAGGGAATCCAAATAACTAAGATTTTAGAAATGTGTTTTTTTTTTTTTTTTCTATTTTCAGAAGGTTGTGTGATCTTGTCACTTAAGCCAGGGTCCAGTAAGTTAATTAATTTCATAGAAATCAAACTTGAAACTTCCCAGTTAATGCACAGTGTTGTAAACGTCTATGACATTTGAAATCAGAGCAAATCAATGTTTTGCCAAACACAATCAAATAATATAATAAAGAAAAAACCTAAGCATTATTTTGAGTCAGAAATATATGAGTGCTCATTCACTTTCACTTTTCACTTTCACGCATTGGAGAAGGACATGGCAACCCACTCCAGTGTTCTTGCCTGGAGAATCCCAGGGATGGGGGAGCCTGGTGGGCTGCCGTCTATGGGGTCGCACGGAGTCGGACACGACTGAAGCGACTTAGCAGTAGCAGCATTCTTTAATACTTATTAAAATGTTTGAATGAACTCTCTGAAACATTCTAGTCAGTAAGTTTTGAGGTTCACTTGTTTTCATTCATCCCAACCTCTCCGAGACTTACTTTAAAAATGCACTATATTTTTCATAATATGACAATATATCATGACAGAAATGTTTATTGTTTTCATCTATTTTATAATCCTGTTCTTCAAATTGTTGTGAAATAAATGCATCAAAATATTTTTGTGTGTTTTTGAAAATGTTAGTGAGTCATAATCTAGAACCGTTTTTCAAAAGTCTGCTTGTTACCGAGCCCCTGTTTGAGTTCCCTGAGTCATGTAACAACCTAGAGGGGAGGGAGATGGGAAGAAGGATTAAGAGGGAGGGGACATTTGTATACCTGTGGTTGATTTCTGTTGATATTTGGCAGAAAGCAACAACATTCTGTAAAGCAATTGTCCTTCAATTAAAAAAATATTTTTTAAAGTGTGCTTGTACACAAATTTTATTTCTAAATAAGATTTCTAATTCAGTAGATTTGTGGAGTGGTCCAAGAAGAACTAAAAAGCCTCTTGATGAAAGTGAAAGAGCAGAGTGAAAAAGTTGGCTTAAAACTCAACATTCACAAAACTAAGATCATGGCTTCTGGTCCCATCACTTCATGGCACATAGATGGGGAAACAATGGAAACAGTGACTGACTTTATTTTGGGGAGCTCCAAAATCACTGCATATGGTGACTGCAGCCATGGAATTATGATGCTTGCTCCCTGGAAGAAAAGCTATGACCAACCTAGACAGCATATTAAAAAGCAGAGACATTACTTTGCCAGCAAGGGTCCATCTAGTCAGAGCTGTGGTTTTTCCAGTAGTCATGTACAGATGTGAGAGTTGGACTATAAAGAAAGTTGAGCGCCAAAGAATTGATGCTTTTGAACTGTGGTGTTGGAGAAGACTCTTGAGAGTCCCTTGGACTGCAAGGAGATCCAACCACTCAATCCTCAAGGAAATCATTCCTGAATAATCACTAGAAGGACTGATGCTGAAGCTGAAACTCCAATACTTTGGTCACCTGATGCAAAGAACTGACTCCCATTCCAAAGTCGCTCATTGGAAAAGACCCTGATGCTGGGAAAGATTGAAGGCAGGAGGAGAAGGGGATGACAGAGGATGAGATGGTTGGATGGGATCACTGACTTGGTGGACATGAGTTTGAGTCAGCTCTGGGAGTTGGTGATGGACAAGGAAGCCTGGCATGGTGCAGTCCATGGAGTCGCAAAAATTTGGACATGACTGAGCGACTGAAGTGAACTGAACCAAGTACCTCTGTTTTTGGAAAGCTCTATGAAAAAATTTCATATTCAGTGCAGTTTGGGAATAAATAAACTTCACAGAAATTCCTATTATCATAGTTCCTTCCATCCATAGGTGTTTGAGACTATGTCCTGGATGAAATAGTTCAATTTGTATTATATGTAATTTCCTCTTGTTTCCTAATTTTTAGGATCATTGTAACTTTTATGGAATACCAAAGTTAGGATATGCAGCTTTCTTTTTTATTCAAGGGTAATGATTAATACAAATTATATCTCTCCTTTTCCATACTCTACTTCTTTGGAACCAATTGAAAATTATGGCTTGGCTTCCTAAGAGATTTCTACATTTTTATTAAAACATTAACTACCATTTGAATGTAAGCATTCCCAGTGGATTTTCAAGTCAACCTTCTGAACAATTTAAATCAGTTACCCCACACATTATACACAGCAATGAAGATAAATTTTTACATTCATGAGCCTCAGTTTCAATACCACTGTCTAAGAAAGGGTGCTGTGTGCTGTGCTTAGTCACTCAGTTGTGTTCGACTTTTTGCAAACCCATGGACTGTAGCCTACAGGCTCCTCTGTCCATGGGCTTCTCCAGGCAAGAATACTGGAGTGGGTTGCCATGCCCTCCTCCAAGAGATCTTTCCCACCCAGGGACTGAATCCAGGTCTCCCACATTGACAGTGGATTCTTTACCATCTGAGCCATCAAGGAAGCCCAAGGCTTTAAGAAGTAAGATATTTGGGACATAACATGCCTATCCCAGTACATTGGTTTGCCTGACAATAAAGTTAACCCCATTCCTCAACCTTTCTGTTTTCAATAGAGTTAGAATAATAGAGTCCTTTGTAGTCATGTATTGACAGAGTTGGCAAAGCACAAATTTCAAGTCAAATAGGCCCACATTCAAATTTACAAGTACGCTTGCACTCTCTGAGCCTCATTTTTCTCATCCTTAAATAGGAATAATTGTGCCTTTTGTGTGGAAAGTATTGACCACAGGAAGAATCTATTATAAAAGAGCAAGGGAAATGGCATCAGGAGTAGACATAAGAAAAAGAGAAGGTTAACTTAATAAATTTAGGAGAAACTGGAGGACATTAAGGGAAGAGAAGAAAGACTGATTTTTTGAAAAGACAATATTTTTTAAAAAGTCCAAAAACCCAGGAAAAACCATGTAATGGTTCTTATTGCCTTAACCAAAGTAATAAGGAAAGCCAAGAACATAGTAGGGATCTAACAAGTAGACGCTAAAACTACTGTCAAAACAGCCCTGTAAATTCTTAATTTCAGGTGCCCACAGTATATCTGTCTTATAATAAGAACTTATATTTACACAAAAATATTTAAATACAGTAAACAGTTTTTAGATTGGAGGAGTAACAAATGTCTATCTAGTGCCATCCTGGGAGCAGGGAGGTTAATGTCTGGTCTACAATGAGAACTGTTTATCTTGTAATACCTAATATTCATTGAACACTTATTCTATGGAAGTTGCAGTTCTAAGTAATTTACACATGTGGACTTATTTAAATTTCTTTTTGCATTTGAGGAGTCTGAGACAAAGAGCTTAAGTAAATTATTCAAGGTCATGGAGCCTGCATGCAGATACACATAAGTAATATTAGCAATTACAGGATATGAAAGAAATCTTTTTGCACTCTAAGTTTTCCTATAATGTCTTAGTCATTTTTTGTTTGATTCCCTAGAAAAAAATAAAATTGCCAAAGATTACCTCTGTATGAAACTGGAGCTATCTTTTACAAAAAATATTACCTTTGAATATACTTAATTTTAAGATTTACATGCAAAGATAAATTCCTCATGCATTGACAGAAAATAGGTTTTCCAATCCACTTAATAAAAATAACATAAATTGGCAGAAAAAAATTAAAACAAACAGTATCATTTTACCGTAAAAATAAACTAGAGTTTTGCAATTGATATTTTTCTCCAGGTAGAAGACACTTTGAGTTTTTTGACCCTAACTATTTTGAAGTATCTGACTTTTTCTCTCCCCTTTCCCTTCCTTCTTTTATCATCTTAATTTCACAGACAAAGCTACGATAGGGATCATGGTAAACATTTTGATACTACTCTCAGAGAAGACCCCAGAACTTAAGGTATTGAATAGACACCCTTTTCCTTTTCCCATTTAGCTGAGATTTTTAAGATTTTAAACTTGCTAAAAATGGGTAAAAGGGGAACTAATTTGCAGAACTTTCTATTTATAATTTTGATGCATCAGCACATTACAGAACATCCCTCCACAGATATATAGACACCCTGCAGATGGAGTTCCATCTGTTCAGCCTGATTTTGCTACACGCTTAAGAACAAAGCCCAATCTTCGACCTTTTAAATTGCTGCTGCCTTAAACACTCACTACATTTCTATACAATACAGTTTGAATGCTTTCCTGCCTTGACTATTGTTTTATTTCTCCTGCAAAATAGTTGTTTTGCTGGAAGCTTTACCTCCATAGACAGTGTTACTTTAGGCAGGTATTGCCAGTTACATGTTTTATATGAATTTTAAATGTAAATTTATTCATTAAAATGCCTTTTGTTTGCACTAAAATTTAAAAAATAGTATACTTTGAATCAACACAATGAATGCATAAATGCTGTCTTAATAATTCTTTTGTTATTTTAATTAAAACTGTTTTTTTTCTACTGGTGTCTTTCAGTACTGAGTAAATGGACAAGGCATTGCATTAAAACTGCAAAGGCAAAAGAGTAGATTAAATCTCCAGGACACCTCAGCGTAAACATATGTCAGGCACACCGCATTGCCCTCTACTGTCCTGAGATACAGAAGCTAGGGTCAGGATGAACGATTTCTTGCCTCCCTCTGCAATCTCTTCCATCTTCTTTTCTAAGTGACTTAAAATGACAAATATAAAACAAAACAAAAATGACAGATGAAAATACGAAGTCTCTGCTAGCTGTTCCTCTACTTGAAGACCTAGAATTTGGGCAGTAGGTGGGGAATTTCTATCTTCAGGAATGAAGGCATCTAATTGCCTACATCCCTCATCAGTAGTAAATTTATGGCAGTACAGAACTTTTTTGTGCAATAAAATGTGATATACTGGAGACAAGTTTTAGAACATATATGAATAGGCAACAGTTTTATATAGAATAAATAGTGTTAAGTGTTTCTAGATCAATGGTTTCTTACTTTATAATTAATAATGCTACAGATCCACTTCTTCCCATCTGAGAATAGTCTGCTCATTGTATTCTTTACCTGAACAGAGGAGACTTGTAATTTCATTCAAACCTTCACTCCCTCTTTCTGCCTCCTTCTCTTTTAAACTAGACTGCTTCTCCTGAGAGTTCATAAAGAGATTCCTGTGCGTCTCCTTACTCTACCCATGAATAAACAAAAACAGCTTTTCTGATAATCCTCACTGTGCAAAGAATACCACTTTCCAAATCACACACACACACACACACACATAATCTCTTTGAACTTTTTGAGCTACCTCCTGGCAGCAATTTCAGTGTGATTAAATTCCCTACTTTTTTCTCCTGCCAAGTGTACTTAGCAATGCAGTAGGAGCTTAAGGAGTTTTGGCTTAAAACTCAACATTCAGAAAACAAAGATCATGGCATCCAGTCTCATCACTTCATGACAAATAGATGGGGAAAAAATGGAAACAGTGAGAGACTTTATTTTGGGGGGCTCCAAAATCATTGCAGTTGGTGATTGCAGCCATGAAATTAAAAGACGCTTACTCCTTGGAAGAAAAGTTATGACCAACCTAGGCAGCGTATTAAAAAGCAGAGACATTACTTTGCTGACAAAGATCCGCTTAGTCAAAGCTATGCTTTTTCCAGTAGTCACATATGGGTGTGAGAGTTGGACCATAAAGAAAGCTGAACGGCAAAGAAATGATGTTTTTGAACTGTGATGTTGGAGAAGACTCTTGAAAGTCCCTTGGACTGCAAGGAGATCCAACCAGTCTATCCTAAAGGAAATCAGTCCTGAATATTCACTAGAAGGACTGATGCTGAAGCTGAAACTCCAATACTTTGGCCACCTGATGTGAAGTACTGACTCATTAGAAAAGACCCTGATAATAGGAAAAATTGAAGGCAGGAGGAGAAGAGGGCAACAGAGGATGAGATGTTTGGATGGCATCACTGACTCGGTGGACATGAGTTTGAGTCAGCTCTGGGATTTGGTTTGGACAGGGGAGCCTGGAGTGCTGCAGTCCCTGGTATTACAAAGATTCGGACATGACTGAGCAACTGAACTGAACTGAGGAACTTAAGGGCTGCCGTCAGACCGATGTGATTCTGAGTGAGATATCTGAAATTCTGTGAGAGGCGGAACCACCTGCCAAGAAGCTGTTAAGAACCAGTGATCTTCTAGTGGTGGACTTCAGTTCTCAGACCTTCTGAGTGGATCTGGTCACTGTGCTAGGCAGGTACAATAGAAGAACAGGCCGCTTCACAATTTGTACCAAACAGTACAGGGCAATGGAAACAATCACGTTTGAAACCACAGAATCCTGGTTTGAATACTGGTTTGCCAAGTATTTGTTCTGTGTTCATAGCTTTCTTCTTATACATGTAAATCCCATTTTTGCTCACATGAAACTGGCTTTCCCTAACACCTGCTACACACTTCCTATTGAACTGGCACCTTTATTTTCAGTTCTAGAACTCTTATTCTCAATGGGTTTAGCATACTTTTAGTATATGCACAAACACATGAGATTTTAAACAAATACAAAATTATGATCTTGCCACATGTAGTGAATGTTTACAGTATTTTCTCTCCCTTATTTTTTTTCCTTTTCTTTCTAGGCTTGGCTCTCACATTCAGGGTTCCAATTTTGGAGGTTTTTTTGAAACAGCCTATAAGTTAAACACTTTACATTTTCCAAAAAAAATTCCATGAACAAGTTTGTGATATCTTAATTTCTGATATGTATTGATACTATTTCTAAAGTCTCTATGTTTTTCTGATATACGCTATTTTTGTATCAAATATGATCCATTTTGAAACACCTCACAGTTTAATGAGGGATAATAAATACCATTTAATAGCAAACATTTTATCTCATTTAACATTGAAATGTTTATTTTATTGTTTTATAGTAATAGAGGTCACAAAGAGTCAGACACAACTAAAGTGACTTAGCACAAACACACGCAAGTATATTTTTATCATTATATATAATTGCATCAAAAAAAGAAAATCACTGGTAAAATTAAGAGACTGAAAGGAATTATTGTGCAAAGCTAACGGGCCTACAAAGTGAAAATGAATGTCGCTCAGTTGTGTATGACTCTTTGCAACCCCATGGACTATATATTCTCCAGGCCAGACTGCTGGAATGGATAGCCGTTGCCTTCTCCAGGAGATCTTTCCAACTCCAGGATCGAACCCAGGTCTCCCACATTGCAGGCAGATTCTTTACCAGCTGAACCACCAGGGAAGCCCAAGAATACTGGAGTGGGTAGCCTATCCCTTCTCCAGGGGATCTTCTGGACTCAGGAATTGAACCAAGGTCTCCTGAATTGCAGGCGGATTCTTTACCAGCTGAGGGCCTACAAAGGTCTTTGACAGACCAAATAGACACTGACATATAAGGATGCTTCTGCTTCTGCTTTCAAAAGTAGTAAGTTGAAATGAAATTTCTCTTATACTGTAGGAAGAACAAAGCAGATAACATCTAAAATTACAGACTTTTTTAAATCTATAAAAGCTCCAAGAATCTAAGCAAACTGTAACTAATTAAAAATCCAAAAATGATCATCTTTCAGGAGAAAAGAGACACACTGCTGCTTTGTTCTCTGCAAAACAGTGGGGAAAAAGGAAGCTGCCATCTTTAGGAATTAGGAGAAACTAGCTGAATGTTTTACAATTGTTTAAAGTTGAGAGTAGACTGGTCTGAGTGTTTAGATTCTAGAAGAGTCTGAAGCTCAGAAGAATTTGTACTGACCCATCATCAGTTTCCCACAGGCCTTCATCAAGGGCTCACTCTGAAAACAGGGGTTCAGCAAGGTGAACAGCAAAGACGCATCTGAGCATTCCAAGTCCTGAAATAGTAGGGAGAGCTCACCTATGCCCAGGAGAGAAACCTATCATGTACATAATTTATATGAATCAATCTACCTACCTACCTACCTGTGTGTGTGTGTGCGCGCGTGTGTATATGTGTAGAAAATGAGAAAGTAAAATTGATTCTAATCACAGGGAATCTAATCATCTACCACAAAGTCCTAAGATCATATCAGTCTCTCAGTCATGTCCGACTCTTTGCAACCCCATGAATTGCAGCACACCAGGCCTCTCTGTCCATCACCAACTCCCGGAGTTCACTCAGACTCACGTCCATCGAGTCAGTGATGCCATCCAGCCATCTCATCCTCTGTCGTCCCCTTCTCCTCTTGCCCCTAATCCCTCCCAGCATCAGAGTCTTTTCCAATGAGTCAACTCTTCGCATGAGGTGGCCAAAGTACTGGAGTTTCAGCTTTAGCATCATTCCTTCCAAAGAAATCCCAGGGCTGATCTCCTTCAGAATGGACTGGTTGGATCTCCTTGCAGTCCAAGGGACTCTCAAGAGTCTTCTCCAACACCACAGTTCAAAAGCATCAAGGGAGTTAACAAAAAGTGTTTTAATTTTAGTAGTATTTGTTAGTAGCAGTAGTGCTCTAGTAATAGAATTAGCAAGAAATTAAGCAGCAAGTTTTAAAGTCAATACCTAAAGTCAAGAGCATTTCTATATATCGGTAAAAAAACAAATTGAGAATGGAATTTGTAAAATACCAGTAATGTATGTTATATCACATATTCATTAGCTTCAAGGCCTTTAGACAAGGACTGACCTCCTGGAGGGAGGGATTTCAGCCATCAGATGGCCTCTGAATTCCAGCTGCAATAGCAAATCTTTCCTGAGTCTCCAGCCTGCCAGCCTTTGTGGATTTTGGACTTTCCAGCCTTCAAAATCACATGAGCAAATTCCTTAATATTTATTTTTAGATTTATCTCACAACTTCCTGTTTCTCTAGAGAATAGTGACTACTAGAGCCACACATGCCTATTTTCATTTAGCAATGAAAATTCCTTTCAATGTATTTCATAAAGAAATGCTATTCATCCTTCCACTGAAGTCCATTTATGCATAGGTCCAAAACCCAGGATGATATGCTTCTTAGGAAACAATGTAGAAGTTGGATTGAATAATTATGTATTAACTTTATAACATCATCACTCATAAAAGTGTATCATTCTGATACTAAATGAGGGGTATTGTGTTTAGAAATTCATATGATGTGGGCAACAATGTGTCTCACACCATGAGAGAGAAAGCAGCAGCACATTTTAAGGAGGCTTTTTTTTTTTAAAGATAAAGTGACTCTGAAGCCTTTGAATACATGTCTTAGATGAATGAGCTCAAACTATTGGACACTGTATTGTGCTCTCTAAGCATCTGGTCAATATTTCTATGATATCATTTGACTCATCACAGTTGGTCAGGAATCCAAACCTGGGTAACCATTCACTTGGCTAATTGTTCTAACTCATGAGATAAGGTTTTGAAGAAGAAAGAATAACCATAGTCAGTCGAGATTCTCTATGTCCCAAACTATTTGAATTTTGAATCCAACATTTTCTCCCCACTCCCATCACCTGCCTAAGGAAAGGATGAGTTCTTTTTTAGCAAAGTTTAAAAATCTGGTGACTTAATTTTGTGACCAAAATAGTCATTCTTGATTTAATCCACTCATAAGAGGGAAACTTCTCAATTTTTCCATCCCCAAATATTGTTTCATTTTAAAGTTTAATAATTCAGAAAGAATACTACTTTACTATTTAAAAATAAAGGTAGAAAGGTAAAATGCTGAAGATGAGAAAATCTGTAATTTTTTAAAAGTGATTCACACTTAGGACACTTCAAAATTAGTTTTCAGTAGAGACATAGTGAGTCTGAGTGAACTCCGGGAGTTGGTGATGGACAGGGAGGCCTGGTGTGCTGCGATTCATGGGGTCACAAAGAGTCAGGCATGACTGAGTGACTGATCTGATCTGATCTGAAAGACATAGTAACAAT
This sequence comes from Bubalus kerabau, assembly GCF_029407905.1. Classification (NCBI taxonomy): domain Eukaryota; kingdom Metazoa; phylum Chordata; class Mammalia; order Artiodactyla; family Bovidae; genus Bubalus; species Bubalus kerabau. The sequence goes on along the minus strand of NC_073627.1, from coordinate 79,413,533 downwards.
AAAATTTTTCCTTTACTCATGAAGTTATGAGAACATCATCTTCTCTGAAATCCTTCCTAACTTGGTTCAGAAAGTCATGGAATGTAGATCTCTAGTGTACTACGAAGTGGGGAATCCTCTCATCTCACTCTCTCTTCTAGATTTGTATATATTAATCCTTACAATTCCCTCAAAGCATGCTGTTCTGTGGTATTTTTTTTATATTCCCAACAATGGCTGACACTTCCATGTTGGTACTTTGATATTTCTCATTAATCCAAAGTAGGCTGCATTGTTCAAGACCGCAAATAATCTTCGTGCCTTATATTGACCATTTATTAATACACTTGTTTATTACTGCATATATAAACCAAACATATTCTTATATCCTCATTTAATACTCAGTTTCCATGTTCTCAAACTGGCATTTCAGTATACAAGAAGAATACTCTCCTTTCATTCTCTAAATGATTGTTATTTCTATTTAATTGGACTCTACAAATTAGGAAAAAAGTAAAAATATTTGAATTATATACCATGATGCACTCAAAATAATCTTTTCATATTTTTGACACTTTGTCTCTGAGTCAAGGAAGATTTCCTTCTCCTGAAGACATTCAAAGCAGTAAAACAAATAAAAATGAACAAATATGAATCACCCCATACAGTGAATTTGTCCTGACAGGACAATGTAGGCTAAGTTTCTATTTATAATGAGTGCACAGCCTTACAGATTCAATGTCTCAATTATTTTCCAGTTTCCCCACTATACAAATAAGATGAGTGGGTAAGGATTGGTTTCCTTAAAGCCAGTAGCCAAATTTTAGAAAACGGAAGTGGCATTCGTATTCTTTTGAATAAAGAAAGGATACATCTCAAGGGGAGAAGGAAAGGAGGTAGTTTACCTCACTATAAACACCTATTCAGTATTAGAGTATTCTTTAACTTAGATACTGCATGACATCACTCTTACCAATCTAACATTTGGATGGAGATACAGTTTTATAAATCTGAGTTTTTAAAACTCCTCCAAGGAAAGAAACTCTAGGTAGCCCTATTCTGTGTTCCAACAAAATAGCTGTAATTCAGGTGGTATAGGGTCCATCCCCAAGTCAGAAAACTATAGTAAGTTATTATTCTATGAGCATCTTCTAGTGCTAGGCTTAAAGTATACATATTATCATTAAATATTCAAGATCTATAAGATTTCATATCATTTACTTTGTGCCAGGTATTAGCATAGGTAGTATTATTATTTTGAGTTTAAAGATGAAGAAACTGAAGTATAGAAAGTGAGGTAATTTATTAGCTAATGTCCTGGCTAGTATAGCAAAAGCCAAAGTTAAAAGAGAATTTTTGGCAGTGATGCTAACATATTTTAAACCGAAAACATCATATGCTTAATAAATATTGAACTAAACTGAGCTGAATTTCACTATGTTCACAATTTTAAAATGTGGTTTTGACCAAGTTACATATATTTTAGTTTGAAACAAAGAGAAAAATGAATTGGCAATAAAAATGCCATTATCTAGCTGTCTTTCAAGCTCAAATCTCTGAGGATCAAAATTAAAAGCCTTTCTGAGAATACAGGAATCAAAAATAAAACACACACACACATACATACACACAACTCTTAAGGCTACTTAAGACATATTCAATTACTTTAAAATATATTACAGCATGAGCTATGAATCTGTTTTTTTAAGAAAATAACTTTCCATATGCCTAGTAATTTATCATAATTCATTGCTTTTTTCATGCAATATTTTATTCACTACTTAAAGTACAAAAGCACATAGTTCCCTTCATCTAAAATCTAACATTTAAGTAACTCATGATGTCGGGTTCAAATACTCAGAGTGGTGACATCACACATTCTCAGGAGGGTATGAAATGAATCTTTTTCATGTGTTTATTTTCAAATTGTATTTATTTTTTATTTTCTCCAGTTTTTTTTTTCTACTGGGGGCATTTTCAATTAATTCATATGGTCTTTTTATATATGAAAACTTTGCCTTTTCTGTTGCAAATATTTTTCTCATTCTCATTTCTTTGTTTTCTGACTTCACATTAACCACAGAGAAATGACTAGTGTTTATGTAGTCAATTCTGTCTTTAACTCATATACATAGCCGTATCTCACCATGCTTATATTTCTAATTGCCTAATATCCACAACTGAATATTACATAAATACTTCTAGTGTCATTTCATATCATGTCATCCTTTTACCTGTATACAGTGCATGCTTAGTCGCTTCAGTCATGTCTGACTCTCTGCTACCCCATGGACCATGGCCTGCCAGGCTCCACTGTCTATGGGATTACCAGGCAAGAATACTGAAGAGCCTCGGCCAACTGCCTTGCCTTGGTTATGGAATAAATTTAATCTTAATTCAGCCACTGGCTGAGGCAACAGACTGCACCTAGAAAAACTAGATAGCACTTTTGCATTTGCCTTTTGTGATAGGCTTTGTTTTCTGCTCTTGAGTTCCCTACTGACACTGAAGTAGAAACCAATGTGGTTTTAGTGCCTGTAAACACGAGCTATGAACATGTAGAACAGTTACTGTCCTCTGTGTGAATCTGTGATGGGAGTCAGTCTTTTGGTGGATAAATTCCTTTCCTTTCCTCCTCCTCCTGGACTTCCTGTTTCTAGTGTTCTATTATATCTGACCTGTTGGAAATTCTGTACAATTGAGCTATTGCTTATGCTTGATCCAGTAGGTGACCAACTCAGTCATGCACCAGATACATGTTGCTCCTTCCTATCTCTCTCTCCCTCATATTTGCTTCTCAATCACTGTATTCCCTAACAACGTATTAACATGCAAATACCAGCTTCAGGCTCTGATCTCTGGGCATCCCATACTAAGGCAGATGTGTAAGAGAACTAGTTAATATGGCAAAAGCGGGCTTCCCAAATGGCACAGTGGTAAAGAATCCACCTGCCAATGCAGAAAACGTGGGTTCAATCCCTAGGTTGGGAATATGCCCTGGAGGAGGAAATGACAACCCAATCCAGTATCCTTGCCTGAAAAATCCCATGGATAGAGGAGCCTGGCAGGCTACAGTTCATGGGGTCACAAAGAGTCAGACATGACTGAGCAATTGAGCACTACAGGGATTACAGAAAGACTAATATGTCCAAAAAGTGAACAACTGTTTCCTTAAACCTATTATTCACATTGTTTTCTGCATCTTAGTAAATGAAAACTCCATTTTTAAAGGCCTCCAGCCCACAGTTTTGAAGCAATTCCTTTCTTCTCTCTTTTTCTCATACTTCACATCTAATCCATTAACATGCATTGGTGTATATACCTTGAAAATACATCTAGAAATTATCCTTTCTCTCCACTTACACCAACCAAAATTATTCACGTCCAAGGTACCAACAAGATTCCTTAAGATTTTTTCAGCATTCTTCCAAGTGGTACCCAGGTTTCTGCATTTGACCCCTGCAATCTATTCTTCACATATTAGAGGATAAATTATTTTATAAATGTATATCATATCATGTCCCTACTCTTCATACAACCTTTCACAGATTTTACATTTACTCAGATTGAAGTAAACACCTTACAATGGTCTATAAACCCTACTTGTTTTAAATACTTGGTTTTTCTGTAACTTTATTTCCCTGGTATACATCCGTTTTTTCTCCTAATCACAGATCTTCTTACTAGATATCAAACATACCAAACATGCTCCATTGTTATGACTCTTTCTACTTGCTACATACTATTAGCTTGTCAAAAGCATTTAAATAGATATCAAGCCACTTTTGAGCCCAGCCCCTGATACATAGTAGGATCATAATAATTGTCAGTTGTTATGACATTTTCAAGTAGAAACTGCTATTATTCTTAGTGCCTCAGTCTTATTAGTAAAATGAGTACAATGATTATATCACCAGTGATAAAAATGAGACTATTTCCTTCTGAGTTCATGTGAGGAAATATGATGGGGTAGCATGAGACAGTGGTCCATAGCCTGGAAAGCATTACACAAATGCTGGTAATTATTTAATATTTAATGTATTCATTGCATTATTTTTTCACATCTCTAAATACTTGTCATGTCTTTGGATGACTGTGTCATGGTTACAGATTTTTTAACAGATTATGTTAATATGTCACCAATATGTCGCCACATTCTTGCCTTCTCCTCTCCTTCCATTCCCTTCCTATTATCTAACTGACATACATATTTCTGGTCCTGTTTCATCCTTCCTTCTAGCAATTATTCTACTGATTTGTTTCAAGTCCCTCTCACCATTCTTTTCCAGTCTCATTTTTCTCTCTCCTAGATTCTCTTCCATTTTCTCTTTTCATTTTCTAATATAACTTTGGGATTTCTAAGCCAATGTTTGATGTCAGGGTTTGGAGTTGTTTGTTGCCATGGATACCGTTTTAGCTACTTGCCCACAGGAGGGAGCCCTCTACCTGTTAAAAGGTAGGTTAGCAGCAGCATTTTGTTTTGTTATGGAAGAGGACAGTGGCAAAGGAATCAATTAACAACAGAGGCATAAAATGATTTATTTTCTCATAGTGTATGACTCTTACTGGGTACAAGTACGGCATTTGACTTACTCTCTAGACATAAATTAGAGGCACCGTAGACAGTTACTCATAAAACACAATAAGAAAGACATCTAACCTCTCACTGAAAAAATATTTCTTCTCATTTTTTTTTTTTTTTTACTATCCCTATCTCTTTGCATTGAAACTCAACATGAAATACCTATCAAGAATCTCATGCAACTAGATCTCAGTTCTTATAGGAGAAAGAAAAGTCAAAACCCCTGGTTCTGAAAGAACACAAGGTCTAAATGGTCAAAGCAATGGAGTTCCCAGATAACTGCAGTGTTTTGTAAGATTTGCTTAGAAGTGTAGCGTCCTTGAAACCAAGGGGATTTCAAAAAATCTCTTCACTTTCCCAATGCTCTTTTGGGACAACTATGTCAAGGCAAAAATAATTTCATTCGGGGCTAAAGAGTCTTTTCTAACCCAGGAACCTTGAAAATATCTCTTCATAGTTCCAGCACTAACAGCCCCACAAAACACACCACGCCTAAGACCTTGAGATTCCTTAAGATAGACGAGATCCTATGGCCTTCTGAGGCAGTAATCTCTGTTCATTCATCCAACCTTGATTAGTATGACCAGACTTATTGTCAGCTTCTTGCTTGAATCTTTTTCCTTGGCTATCCACTTTTAAGTCCCAGCTATTTAGAATTTACATTGGTAGAAAACACCAAGTTATAGTTATACCTAAAATAGCCACCAAGCAAATGTTACTTCCTATAGACAAAAATAAAAGAAACAAGCTAACACTCTTAAAGATGATGTTTTAGGTCAAATATGAAGAAGAGAGCTTTGAGTAGTCAAAGCTGGTGGACCAAGGTCACGGTACTTTCAAAAATATCAATTCTAACATTCTATATTTCTTAAGGAAAAGAAATCTATATGTCCAAATTAATGTGGAATAAAGTTGACATGAAAAGAGAGCAGCAGTTTAAATTACTTGTGTGAAGTTTTCAGCTAATTTATCATATATCAAATGCTCATTTATTATAAATAATATTAATTAAAATTCAAAGATTAGACTACACTCACATAAATAAAATCTAAGCTTCATTAATGAAAAAGATACTATAGCTTTTTAGGAGGATAAAGATCCAGCTTCAAAATGCTTCATTTTTGTCAACGTTTATGATGGAAATCTTTTATATGAGGGTCTAAAAGTAATTTAAGAGCAGAAAGGTGATCAGTTGTGTCTAACTCTTTGTGAGCCCATGGACAACCCATGGGATTCTCCATGCCAGAATACTGGAGTGGGTAGCTGTTCCCTTCTCCAGGGGATCTTCCCAACCCAGGGATCAAACCCAGGTCTTCCACATTGTAGGTGGATTATTTACCAGCTGAGCCACAAGGGAAGCCAGGGAATACTGGAACAGGTAGCCTATCCCTTCTCCAGAAGATCTTCCCGACCCAGGAATTGAACCCACATCTTCTGCATTGCAGGTATATTCTTTACCAACTGAGCCACAAGGGAACCCCATCTGTTAGACAAGCAGGGACTAAAGGAAGAATTTCTTCATAAAATCAGAATCACTGTGGCTTTTGCCACTGTTTCCCACATTTAAAGTCCTTATCTGTTCTATAACTCAATGAAGAAGTCAAAGACTGATTCTTTTTAGGTCTCATTTAACACTGCAAGTCAGAGCAAAGCTGAGAACTTAAAAATAATGATAAATAGAGCATAAATTTATATAACAAAACTATTTTTGTTTTGTACTAAAGCAATATAACAAAAGAATTAAGTTCTAAGATCTGCAAAGAGCTATCAAAAGATGATACTATTTATAGCTAAATATGGAAAATATAGCTAAATTTGGAAGAGGGTCAAGGCCTGAGGGGTTAATTAAAATCTCCTAATATTTAAAAACAAACAAACAAACAAACATGCTAGCCATAGACAGTGCGTTGATCCTAAAATGCTTCATTCCAAATGCTGTGAAAAGTGAAAGTGAAAGTTGTTCTGTCCTGTCTGACTCTTGGCGACTCCGTGGACTGTAGCCTGCCATACTCCTCTGTCCATGGAATTCTCCAGGGCAGAATACTGGAGTGGATAGCTGTTCCCTCTCCAGGGGATCTTCCCAACCCAGGGATCAAACCCAGGTCTCCCGCATTGTGGGCAGATTCTTTACCGTCTGAGCCACCAGGGGAAGCAAAATGCTACATGTAAGCCAAAGAAGGAAAACAAAAATAAACTCAAAAAAGCAAATTATCTAAAGGACATTAGCTACTAAATAACTCACCAATATGGAGAAGGAAATGGTAAACTACTCCAGTATTCTTGCCTGGAGAATCCCATGGACAGAGGAGCCTGGCAGGCTACAAACCATGGGGTCACAAAGAGTCAGAGTGACTTAGCGCCTAAACAATAACTCACCTGTATCTCTGTGGAAAAGAAAAAATGTGCCACCAGCACCAAAACAACAAAAACTAGTAACATTTGGAGCTTTAATGATGAAAGCTGTTTCAAAATTTTCACTGAAATGTTGCAGTTTTACCTGAGCAAACCATTAAACCACTACTAAGAGAACTGAGCTGACTGCATCTCTACACATAACACCTGTGAACCTAGTCTTGTTTTGAAAACATATATTTACATACATGTATGGATGCATGCATACATTATATTATCTATCCTTTATTTAGTCTGTAGCTATTTAATCTTACTTTTATTCGAACCTACTTGTTTAGACTTGCTCTGTGACTTTAAATTACTTTTTTTAAAAAATTTTATTTTATTTTTAAATTTTACATAACTTGGATCTACTTGTTTAACATTAGAGTAAAAGACAATTCTAATACAAATTTATGTGTGATTGTTGATCCAAACTGTCAAGAATATTTTTAAGCATGCCAAAAAAAAAAAAAAGACAGTCATTTACAAAGTCTTGGCTTCGGGCAGTGAGTTATTGACTCAATCTTTTGTCCTTTCCTACATGAATCATCAATTACACATATGGCTTTTGAAAACTAAGGTGGAGATATAAATTACCACAGGTTTTCTCACTGACCTCTCTTACTTTGCTCTCAGGCTTTGCAAATATAATTATCATTTACATCAAAATCCTTTTGCTAGGTTATTTGAGAAACAAGATGTTTACCTCTCTTTACAAGGGGAAATGATCCAGATTTGTTGGCCTAATACATAAAAATACTAAATGAAAGAAGTCTTTGCAATCTCTCTGTATTCTTCCCAACATATCTGTGATGATGCAAAAAGCTGGCCTAAATAAAGGAGCACAGCATAAAGATTAATTTCCCTGTTAAGGCAGCCAAAAGTTAACATTTAGCTAAAAGCAGTATCTTGGATTTTTCTTCCTCAGAGGCATGACTGTTGCACATTTATTCATAGGAGATTTATGGTGGCAATACTTTTCTGTACCTACATGTTTGTTGCCCATCCACATTTGCACTTTTTTTCTACTTTAATAATATTTCAAGGGGTATGTGTGTGTGGGACATGCGGAGATGTCCATGCTCTGAACCTTGTTACTTGTCCTTAGTTTTTGAACCTTCCCTTTGATGTTCCTTCTTTCTTACTCCCTTTGCTTTGTGATAAGGTATACGTTTCTGCATCCCTCTTTCTTCTTGACAGTCCTTATGTGAATCTTGGCATGAAGTCCTCTTTCTGCATGCTCCACCTAGTCCCATGCTCCGGCCTGAATTTAAGGTTACAATCTTGGCATGATCCCAGCTCCATTCCCCTTGTAAAACCTTGAAGTTGTACAGTAAGAACACTGTCATTTACAAGCACAACTATGATTCAGCAGGTTTCTATTTGTAGCCCATTTAATTTCTTGTGGAGGATATGTCATTTATTCTGAAAAGCTATTTTAGAAGGAAAGAACCCGCCTTGGTGGATCTACTGAGCCTATGTGTATATCAATCATAGTTGCTATTTCATAGATGTGTTTACATTTTATTTCTTGCTGCTCGAATCTATAAGCTCTTTGAGATCTACATTAACTTGTTTTTATATGCCCCTTAGCCAGAACTATACTAGGCATATAACAGAATCTTAATAAATATTTACAGAATGAATAAATCCTCACAACAAGCCAGTAATGTAGGTATCATTAGCACATTTTAAATTAAGAAACTCATGAATGGGAGATGTTAAATAACTTGTCCCAGTTCTCACTGTAGATAAATAGTAAAACAGAGACTTAAACTTCAGGTAAGTCTGACCCTGTGGCTTACTCTTTATAGCATCTTGTTATACCCTGTATGAACTCAGATACTTTTTTCATTATTCACAGAATTACATTTATATTGACACTGTTTTCACTGTTGCTGTTATTTTTATTTTTATCCCATGTGAAAATTCAAGACCGAAAATAATGATCTGTAAATACAACTGTATCTAAATGAAAGTTAGTTTGCTTTGGGTTTTCTGAATAAGGAGAATTTTTATTTGGATGACATCAAATTAAGACTAGTGATAGTAAATACTAAGAATAATAAATTAGAAATGAAAGTGCAATGTTGTATTTAAAATCAGAGTTCATGATCATAATCACACTAGAAGAGATGTTGAAATTAGCCTAGTAGCCAGCATAATTTTACCTAGGAGCAATATTCCTAAGGCATTTACTATGACTCTGAATCTGTTGTTTTGCTTTGCTATAATTGTAGTTCTTTTCCCCAACCTTTCAAAATGTGGCTATAGGGAAATGTTATTACAACTTATTTAGTTTAGCTGGGCTTCATTAAAGGCTAATCGGCTCTTGTAATCTATTTTACATGTTTCTGTACCACTTGCTGAATTGTATCTTCTCAAAATAACATTTTAATATCTTTATCAATAAGAACCACAAGTAAACTTGGGAACTTTATAAAAACATTCAATGTTCATGTCCCCAGGCATTCATGAAAATAAAAGAAAATAACTTCCCAGGGAATACCATATAGAGAGGGATTCTGCCTGTATTTTGTGGGTAGCAAAATTCTGTACAAAATTCTGTTTGTATTTTGTCTGTATTCTGTCTTATTTTGTAGTAAGAGGTGGCAAGCCATTCTGAAAGGAAATGAATAGGATGTTGACACATGACATGTATTTTTGAAAATGTTTTTCACTTTAAGTCTTCTTTTAATAAGTACATACAGTTTCCTTCTCAGGATATTTATTTCTGTAATTTTGCCTTACATGGACCCAGTATCATAGAGAATATTGTTATACTAAAAACAATACTCCAAAAGGCTTAGTGGTAAAGACAGTAAGAGAAAAATGAACTTTTGACCCTAATCACAGAAAAGCCTGTAGAAATATACTCATAGCTTCCTTGAACGTGAAAATGAAGTCGCTCAGTCCTGTCCAACTCTTTGTGACCCCATGGACTGTAGTCTACCAGGCTCTTCCATCCATGGGATTTTCCAGGCAAGGGTACAGAGTGGGTTGCCATTTGCTTCTCCAGGAGATCTTCCCAACCACAGGGATTGAACCCCGGTCTCCCTCATTGTAGGCAGACGCTTTACCATCTGAGCCACTGGGGAAGTCCCTCATAGCTTCCTTAGATATTGGTTATACTGGAGGTCTATTTAGCACTAAACGTTGCTTTCCTAATATTTGGCAAAATTTTGATGCTACACAATTTTCACATTGAAAGTGTTTCTTTCCCAGATATAGTAAAAACATTTACTTCTATTTTCTAATATTTTAATAGACTTTCACCTTATAATAAATATGTAACTGTTCAGCTGCATTATCATAATTTTTAATTGTTGAGGGACAGTCTCACTTTTATAATGTAAAAAACAAGACCTATATACTCAAATAAAAGAGAATATTGAGGTTCTTTTCACTTAGCTGTAGGGTGATATTTCCTCCCATGGAAAGTTTAGAGTATGCCAATAGACACTTTGTTATTTTCCCTGCATCCACCATTATTGACTAACTATGTAGCTATGTTGGTGTACTCAGATTCTGATCATTTTCATCATTCTTTTTTTCCCCTCTGTTCTTTAGGCTGCAGAGCTTATATCCATCAGTTTTCATACAGTTATAGCTTTCGTCTGTCAGGTCAAAAACTATTACTGAGATCCTCTAATGAGTTTTCCATTTCAGTTACTGTACTTTTCAACTCCATAGTTTCCATTTGGCTCTGTTTTGTCATGCCTATCTTTTTCTGGATAGCCTTAGAGATGAGACATTATCATCGCACCTTCCTTACTTCCTTGAGTTTGGTTCCATTTAGTACTTTGAAATGTATTTGTAGTAGCTCCTTTGGAGTCTTCGCCTGTTAAATCTGACATCAGCACCCTCTTACTGGCAGTTCCTGCTGCCTGCTACTTTTCCTGGGTATGTATCACCCTTCCCTTTCTTATAGCGTGTTTCATAATTTTAATCCATTTGGATAGAGCTTACTCTCGTTCTTTATTTATGACAGGCTGGGCTATCTTTACTAAAAATATCTACCACCATCCTGGGCACAACAGCCTTTGCCATGCTCACTGTCGCCTGGGACTTGGACGACAGTGGTCTTAGCAAAATTCTCGTTGACCATCTCACTTCCTGATCACAATCAGTGTTAGGGTCCACCACCCACCAGCTGATTGCTCCAATGTTTTTGATATTACCTGACATAAATTGCTCCACAGTCTGATTCACTTAAATTTGGTCTCCTTTGCATGGGAAGTTTTTGAGCACAATGTTGTAGGATTCTCTGAAACCAGGATGGTTCTTCTTAGCTATTTATATCCCTGGTTCTCTCTTTTAAACTAACGGGCTGATAGTTTACTTTCTGCACTCTCATGAACCTCCCCTTAATTCTTTCCCAATAAGCCCTCTTCCCATCTTTGTGTTTTGTTTTTTGAGAGTAGCTATAGGTTTGAACTTCCCTAAGACTTTGCTTCAAATACTACCAGTTCCTTTAAAGTAAACCCAAGAGCTTAAGGCTTATATTCTACTCTGAAGGAAAAAAGTCTTTGAGACATGGCTCTGGAGCTAGAGGTAATAAAAGTGGTTTATTTCCCTAAATGTCACCCACACTTTAGACAGAGAGAGACAGTTCCAATGGTACTGTCTCTTACAATTTTTATTAAGTTGAAGTAGATTTCCTTGAGTAAATGCTTCTTTATTTGTTATAAACTCATAAGAAAATTTTCAGAGAAATTATATTTTTTTTCAATACTTTCACCAGCTATACTTGTTTTGCTTAAGGGTAATCTACAGAGACCCTCATACTGATTTTCAGAAGTAGAACTTTAGAGGTCATATAATTTAACCTCAAAAGAAAAAAGTATCCTCTAAAGCAAAGGTCTCCAACCTCCAGGATCTAATACCTGATGATCAGAGGTGGAGCCAATGTAATAATGACAGAAATAAAGTGCACAATAAATGGAATGCACTTGAATCACCCTGAAACCTTCACCCACCCCTGAGCTGTGGGGGGGCGGGGGGGGACTGTCTTCCATGCAAAACTGGTCCTTGATGTCAAAAAGGTTGGGGATTGCTCCTCTAAATTATTTAATCATTGTAACATTTAAAATAGAATAGATAACCAAGGAAGATTAATAATTTTCTAAACTAAAAACTAGTGAAAGAACAAGAAATTAATTCAAGTTTTCAATCCTCTAGTGTTTTCATTTCACTATATGCTGTTTTAAACTTGAAAATGTACAAAACAGAAAATCATTCCATTTAAAAACTATACTTTTCAAAGAAGATTTTACAATTATTAACTACAATAAAGAGTATTCATTTAGAGATTGACAGATATAACAGTTATAACCAATGTAACTAAATATTCTAAAGATTTACAGACATATAATTTGATTACTGAGTACAGTAATCCTCTATGTAATATTCTCTCTTGTTCACATTACTATTTTATAATTGCTTATATTGGTTTTTCAGTATTGTTTTTAATAAGAGAATGATTCTAAGCTTGTAACTCCAAACAGAAGTCAAATGAGTTCTTTCTGAAAATACAGTGATTTATGAAGTGGATTATCACACAGGATTGCTATCCTATTTGTTTTCTTCAAAATCTCCAAGGATGTCTCCAAACAGAATGAACAAAAATTACTGAAAGGTGATAAATTTATTATGAAGACTGAAAGATAATACCAGCAATAGCAAAAATCATAACACTTGTGAACTTTGGCTGTAGAAATGGACTATACACATGGTAGATAAATAGATATATTGATGCAAATATATCTATGGATCAGTGCTTCTCGATTAAGGATGATTTTGTCTCCTAGGAGACAAAATTTATTAATTAGGTAGACATCAGAAGTGCTACCATATACCCTGCAATGCACAGAACATCCCCTCACAATGAAATATCTGTAGCCCCAATGTCAATTGTGACATGGTTGACAAATCTTGTTACAGATAATTTTAATTCAAACAAAGGCTCCATTCCAATACTTCATAAATGTATTCAACTCATATTTCTTGTGTATATCATGGATCAAGCACTGTCCAAGGCTTTTGGGAATTCAGTGATAAATAAGATATTGTTAGTTTCATCATGAAATTCACAATTTCATAAAGAAAACTTTGCAGGAAAACACCTGTAGGGAATCTAAGAAGCTGAGAGAGCAGAATAAGGATTGTAAAGATCTAAAATGACTTCTTTTTTTTTTTTTTTTTACTGGAACTTCTATTCCATTTTATGATCACTTAAGTTAAGAACTGTGAGCTTAAATTTCAGTCTTTCATGACACAAGATATTAAAAAAGAAAAAGAGGTCTCATTTAGAGACTAAGGTTTTTCACCTTGAGTAATCCAAAATTTTGGATCTATCTAGATGATTAGAGGATCAAGTACAATGGATTTAATTTTTCATTTAATAAGTAATTTTACTTTCACAATTAACAAATAAGCATACTAAAGTGATTTAAGTGGGGAGAGGTAACAGTGAACAGATTTTGGTTCAGCAACAATGTGCCAGAAGAAAAGCGTAATTCTAATATAGCATTTGGTTATCAATTTCCCTTAGACCTCTCATGTCATCCTTATGGACTTATTTAGGAACACCGCGAGGGGAATGAAAGCAGAGTCAGCAAGAACAATACTAACTCTCTCTCTCTGGAAAACTTGAGGACACCTTGGTGGCAGTGTTAGAAGTCTTAGAAATTGCTCTAAGTACATTCCATCATGGTATGGGTAACAGCGGCAATATCACTCAGGTCTAAATTGTGACAATAGTTAGCACAGTTCTACATTTTTACTCCTCTAGCTGATAGGAATCTACATCCAGCAGGTTAGAGAAGGGGATGAGAAAGCCACCAGGCCATCTGCAGTATACAAGGACTTATGTAATGACTTCAAGATTCTGAGGAGAAATGTAATTTCTAAGAAAAAACTGGAGTAAACAACTGAGCCAGTCTTTTTAAACTATTACTGTAGCCTTGTTTTACTTTCTGATTCATGCAGCATAAGAAACATTTGTTTAAAATACCTTTTATCTTTCCTCCAGTATGTCTTTCAATTTACCAAACTCACAACTAAAAAAAAAAAAAAAAAAGAAAATTGAACTAATATTTGTTGTATGATTAAATCAGCAATAAAATTTTTCTCATGTGTAGAAACCTAAAGTCCATTGGCCCATATATTAAGCCTGTCATAACAACAAAGAATAATGCAGATTAAATGTAAAAATATGCCATTTGATTGCCTGGAAATCATAATCTGAAGACTCACAAAGATACTGCACTTTATTGGAGTTTTTTGTTCTTCAATCTTGCTAACATAGGATTGATGTTTTCATTTAAATTTACAAAGCTTCCTCCCACATGCACATCAAAAGCAATATTCAATATTGTTATCATGGATTCTATAAATGTGGGCTGTCATTTTGTATTCTCCAGCATGAGAGCAACCTAAACACAGGACCAGTCGATAAAAAACAGTCTGACAGATCACGTTGCTTTAGATTTTATATTTTCCCTAAGAATTTAATAAAGCAGAAGATGAATAAGAGAAATTACTAAATTGTTAGCAGAAAAAAATTGTACTACTTTATCCCTATCATTTTATCCATTGATTTCAGTAAAGGACTTGTAAGAGACCATCTAAAAATCTAGATTTGAAATTATTCCCAGTACCCCATTTTATTGCAATAATGTACAAATTAGGATGAAAGTAGGGAACATGCTTATTGATTACTTTTAAAAAAAATAGAAATTCAATGAAGGAGGTCTAAATTTATTATATCGTTAGATAAATCATGTTTTCTAAACATAAATGTGAGAGAAACAAAGACTGAGTCACCCTTTGAATCTTAAGGAGTATGTCAAGGCTGTATATTGTCACCCTGCTTATTTAACTTATATACAGAGTACATCATGAGAAACGCTGGGCTGGAAGAAGCACAAGCTGGAATCAAGATTGCTGGGAGAAATATCAATAACCTCAGATATGCAGATGACACCACCCTTATGGCAGAAAGTGAAGAGGAACTAAAAAGCCTCTTGATGAAAGTGAAAGTGGAGAGTGAAAAAGTTGGCTTAAAGCTCAACATTCAGAAAACAAAGATCATGGCATCCAGTCCCATCACTTTATGGGAAATAGATAGGGAAACAGCGGAAACAGTGTCAGACTTTATTTTGGGGGGCTCCAAAATCACTGCAGATGGTGACTGCAGCCATGAAATTAAAAGACACTTACTCCTTGGAAGGAAAGTTATGACCAACCTAGATAGCATATTGAAAAGCAGAGACATTACTTTGCCAACAAAGGTCCGTCTAGTCAAGGCTATGGTTTTTCCTGTGGTCATGTATGGGTGTGAGAGTTGGACTGTGAAGAAGGCTGAGCGCTGAAGAATTGATGATTTTGAACTGTGGTGTTGGAGAAGACTCTTGAGAGTCCCTTGGACTGCAAGGAGATCCAACTAGTCCATTCTAAAGGAGATCAGTCCTGGGTGTTCTTTGGAAGGAATGATGCTAAAGCTGAAACTCCCGTACTTTGGCCACCTCATGCGAAAAGTTGACTCATTGGAAAAGACCCTGATACTGGGAGGGATTGGGGGCAGGAGGATAAGGGGACGACAGAGGATGAGATGGCTGGATGGCATCACTGACTCGATGGACGTGAGTCTGAGTGAACTCCGGGAGTTGGTGATGGACAGGGAGGCCTGGTGTGCTGCAATTCATGGGGTCACAAAGAGTCGGACACGACTGAGTGACTGAACTGAACTGAATGCAATGGAGGCATAAATTTGAGCACATTTTTGTTCTTATCCTGTTTTCTGATAATTGTTCAATGTTATATTTTAAAAAATCATTAAAAGAAACAGTTCTGCATTATGAGTATAATACATTTAAATTGAACATTTAATCTAAATAAATTTACCACTAAGAACATTTACTCCTTGGTTATCTGGTAGAAAATAGAAAAAGAAAAAAATCTATTCATTCATGAATCAGTCAGTTCAGTTCAGTGGTTCAATTATGCCCAACTCTTTGTAGCCCTGTGGACTGCAGCACGCCAGGCCTCCCTGTCCATCACCCACTCCCGGAGTTTAGTCAAACTCATATTCACTGGGTTGGTGATGCCATCCAACCATCTCATCCTCTGCAATCCCTTTCTCCTTCCACCTTCAATCTTTCCCAGGATCAGTCTTTTCAAATGAGTCAGTTCTTCACATCAGGTGGCCAAAGTATTGCGGTTTCAGCTTCAGCATCAGTCCTTCTGAATATTCAGGACTGAGTTCCTTTAGGATGGACTGGTTGGATATCCTTGCAACCCAAGGGACTCTCAAGAGGCTTCTCCAATGCTGCAGTTCAAAAGCATCAATTCTTTGGTGCTCAGCTTTCTTCACAGCCCAACTCTCACGTCCATACATGACCACTAGAAAAACCATAGCCTTGACTAGACGGACCTTTGTTGGCAAAGTAATGTCTCTGCTTTTTAGTATGCTGTCTAAATTGGTCATAACTTTTCTTCCAAGGAGTGTCTTTTAATTTCATGGTTGCAGTCACCATCTGCAGTGATTTTGGAGCTCCCCAAAATAAAGTCTGCCACTGTTTCTACTGTTTCCCCATCTACTTGCCATGAAGTGATGGGACTGGATGCCATGATCTTTGTTTTCTGAATGTTGAGCTTTAAGCCAACTTTTTCACTCTCCACTTTCACTTTCATCAAGAGGCTCTTTAGTTCTTCTTTGCTTTCTGCCATAAGGGTGGTGTCATCTGCATATCTGGTTATTGATATTTCTCCCAGCAATCTTGATTCCAGCTAGTTCTTCATAGCCCAGTGTTTCTAATGATGTACTCTGCATATAAGTTAAATAAGCAGGGTGACAATATGCAGCCTTGACATACTCCTTTTGCTATGTGGAACCAGTCTGTTGTTCCATGTCCAGTTCTAACTGTTGCTTCCTGACCTGCATACAGATTTCTCAAGAGGCAGGTCAGGTGGTCTGGTATTCCCATCTCTTTCAGAATTTTCCAGAGTTTGTGGTTGTCCACACAGTCAAAGGCTTTGACATAGTGAAGAAAGCAGAAGTAGATGTTTTTCTGGAACTCTCTTGCTTTTTCAAATATCCAGTGGATGCTGGCCATTTGATCTCTGGTTCCTCTGCCTTTTCTAAATCTTATGCAAAGCTGCTTATCGGTTTATAAATATTGTTTGTCAAATTTTTATTCACACTAAATTCTTTGCTAATTTATTTTGTAGAAATTCATGTGAGGATTAAGGTATGATATGGAGGATAATATCTTTTAAAGCAGTCTTGTAGAAGATGAAGACTGGGTCATTTTCTAATTTTTTGATGAATCTCAAAGATAAAGCCAGTCATGTTAATTCATGATTTATGGAAGCTATTTCTTAGACATACAAAAATATATTTGAGGCATGTACTTTCTGGTTCTCCATTTCCAGGGTAAATGGAGAATGAATTCATGGTAATTAATGAATTGGACAGTATAAAATTTAAGATATTTAGGACTGTAAAACATTAGTATGCTTTTTCAGGACCAAATACTCTTTATATTAACTGACAATATTTTGAAATTGACACATTTGCTAATGGCCTGAAATAGAGATTCCTTATTAATTGATTGAAAACAGATTCACATGTTTTAGGTGTAGGGGTTATCATTGATATTTTGTTTGAAGAATTTAAATGTTTTGCTCATAATTTTGCAGGGTGTGCCAAGACTTTTCTAAATGAACAATTTTAGTTCTATTCCAAATGTACACATGCTGAGTTAACCAAATTGTGAATTACATGGCAGTGCTGAGATCAATTTGTTTGCAAAGATATTAAGAGATACAGCCTCTGAATAATCCTTAGCATTGCCCCCTAAATGATTGGTTTTTATTGTATTGCATGACTAGAGTGATTATCTTTGTTTGGATTCCCTTTTAATGGACCCTGAAGCAAGGACTCAGGTGTAGTTGTAAGAAAACAGGACATGTGAAAGTAGGAAGAAAAAAAAAAAAAAACCAACCCTGAGGATGGTGTAGTAACATGGTCACAGCTGTAGGCTTTGATTCTAAGTTTCCTCCGAGCAAGTGAAAAGTCACACCACCTCTCAGAACGGTCCATTCAACCAAAGAGAAGTTGGAGCTCTTAAGCAAAAGCTTCAGTTACCCATGGTTTGAGAATGGCCTCACAGGGCACATCATCCTTGTATTTCTGGGCTGCTCCTATGACCAAATCAAGCCATTTTTTGCTAGGATAGGTTGTTGGAAGAGGCAATTTGCTTAAAATGGACAACAGCAACCAAAGGTGAATCTGAATTACAAGAAATTTTCCACCACAACTGAGGCTGAATTAAAAGATGGGCAGAGACAATGTGATATAGAAAACAGAGGTATGTTTCACAATGAGTTTTGAGGGGAAGAAATATGCAAACTGATATTTTTTATCATCCCAACTGAATGTCAGTTAGTGCCTGCTAAAAAGTAAGTACTGAAGCTTCTAAAATCTGCAGTTGTTTTTGAAACTAATCCAAGCAATATGACACTAAGATGACATCACCAGGCATATTATCATATTATTGGATATTATATCTGTTATTCCTGAACGATTTGCCCTTGGAGTACAAAATGAACCAGGGCAAAGGCTAACGGATTTTTGCTAAGAGAAAACACTGGATATATCAAACACCCTCGTCCAACAATACAACTCTAAATATAGACATCACCAGATGGTCAATATCAAAGTAAGACTGATTATATTCTTTGCAGCCCACGATGGAGAAGTTCTATACAATCAGCAAAAACAAGAGCAGGAGCTGACTATGACTCAGATTGTGAAATTCTTGTTGAAAAATTCAGACTTAAAAAAAAAAAAGGAAAAATTCAGACTTAAATTAAAGGAAGTAGGGAAAACCACTAGGCCATTCAGGTAAGACCTACATCAAATCCCTTATAATTATACAGTGAAAGTGACAAATAGATAGAAAGGATTAGATCTGATAGAGTGCCTGAAGAACTATGGATGGAGGTTCCTAACATTGTACTGGAGGCTGTGATCAAAATATCCCCAAGAAAAAGAAATGCAAAAAGGCAAAATGGTTGTCTGAGAAGAACTTACAAATGGCTGAAAATAGAGGAGAAGTGAAAGGCAAGGGACAAAAGAAAAGATACACCCATCTGAATGCAGAGTTCCAAAAATAGCAAGGAGAGATAAGAAAGCCTTTTTAAGTGAACAATGAAAATAAATAGAGGAAAACAACAGAATGAGAAAGACTAGAGATCTCTTCAATAAAGTTAGAGATACCAAGAAAACATTTCATGCAAAGATGGACACAATAAAGGACGCAAATGGTATGGACCTAACAGAAGCAGAAGATATTAACAAGAGGTGACAAGAATACAGAGAAGAGCTATACAAAAAAGATCTTCATGACCCAGATAATCACAAAGGTGTGATCACTCACCTAGAGCCAGACATCTTGGAGCATAAAGTCAAGTGGGCCTTAGGAAGCATCACTACAAACAAAGTTAGTGGAGGTGATGGATTCCAGCTGAGATATTTAAAATCCTAAAAGATGATGCTGTGAAACTGCTACACTCAATATGTCAGCAAATATGAAAAACTAAGCAGTGGCCACAGGACTGGAAAAAGTCAGTTTTCATTCCAATCCCAAAGAAAGGCTATGCCAAAGAATGTTCAAACTATCACACAATTGCACTCATTTCTCATACTAACAAGGTGATGTTCAAAATCTTACAAGCTAGGCTTCAACAATAAGTGAATTGAGAACTTCCAGATGTTCAAGTTGGATTTAGAAAAGGTAGAGGAACCAGACATCAAATTGCTAACATCTCAATGATCATAGAACATCCTCAATGATAGAAAAAGCAAGAGAGTTCCATAAAAACATCTACTTCTGCTTCATTAACTATGCTAAAGTCTCTGACTGTGTGGATCAAAACAAACTGTGTATTCTTAGAGATGGGAATACCAGACTACCTTACCTTCCCACTGAGAAATCTGAATGCAGGTCAAGAAGCAACAGTTGAACAGGACATGGAACAAAGGACTGCTTCCAAATTGGAAAAGGAGTATATCAAGGCTATGTATTTTCACCCTGCTTATTTAACTTCTCTGCACAGTACGTCATGGGAAATGCCAGGTTGGATGAATCTGGAATAAAGATTGCCAGGAGAAATATCAATAACCTCAGATATGCAGATGACACCACTTTTGTGGCAGAAAGCAAAGAGGAACTAAAGATCTTGATGAAGGGGATAGAAGAGAGTGAAAACCTGGCTTAAAACTCAACATTATAAAAACTAAGATCATGGCATCTGGTCCCATCACTTCATGGCAAATAGATGGGGGAATGATGGAAACAGTGAGATACTTTATTTTCTTGGGCTCTAAAATCACTGTGGATGGTGACTGCAGCCATGAAATTAAAGACGCTTGCTCTTTGGAAGAAAAGCTATGATAAACCTAGACAGCATATTAAAAAGAAAGACATCCCTTTGTGGGCAAAAGTCCATCTAGTCAAAGCTATGAGTTTTCCAGTAGTCATGTACAAATGTGAAGTTGGACCATAAAGAAGGCTGAGCACCGACAAACTGATGCTTTCAAACCGTGGTGCTGGAGAAGACTCTTGAGAGTCCCTTGGACTGCAAGAAGATCAGACTAGTCAGTCTTAAAGGAAAGTAACCCTGAGTATTCATTGGAAGGACTGATGCTAAAACTGAAGCTCCAATACTTTGGCCATGTGATGCAAACAGCTGACTCATTGGAAAAGACCCCAATGCTGGGAAAGATTGAGGGCAGGAGGAAAGGGGGGCAACAGAGAATAAGTTGGCTTGATAGCATCATCAACTCAATGGACACAAGTTTTAGCAAACTCCAGGAGAGAGTGAAGAGCAGGGATGCCTGGAGTGCTGCAGTCCATATGGTCACAAACAGTTGGACACAACTGAGTGACTGAACAACAACAAATTCCTGAAAGATTGGTCAGATATTGATTTATAAATAAAAAGGAATTTACTGAGTCATGGACCAGTTTCACATCATTAAGGATGACAACCTGCTTTAAGAGCAAAGACTTTCCTATGCTGAATTCTGGAGTACATAGTCATAGGAAGCTATTTCTACATTAGGTACAACAGTAGAGAAAACTTAGCTGAAATGTACCAACTAGTTGTTCAAGATATTCAGTTGAGATACCAAAATCTGGAGTTTTGAAATCAAAACACAACAACAAAGTATGGAGTTTTAATGGGGTAGCTAAGTTGATTTTAAATTAAAAATCAACTAAAGAGGATTTCAGAAGGTGAATAATAAAACTTAAAACTAAGCATCTAAGTCTGAGGTTATTGCTGAAAGCATTTTTGATAACAAAGGGGACATTCTTTTATTCATATTTTAACAAATATATATTTACTATCCATATTACTCTTATCACCTTTTTTAAAAATAAAATTAGCACCCACATATTTTGCATCAGAGAAGGCTTATCTTGAGCCAAAATATAAAGACCAGAATATCTATATCCACATTTTTCAGATACTTATATAAACATACACACACACACAAACAAACAAAAAACTATTCTCACAGTAATATTTATATATGGCATCCCAGTATCTACATACAGGTTTCTGGTATGCATTTATAAAATTAATCTAAGTCTCCTAGATTTAGCCATGGGTCACAATATCACACAAATAGTTCCTGTGGCATAAGCAGCTCCTGCTATAAATTCAAAGCTTAAAAATGTCAATAATTTTGCCTCCTAGTTTAACAGATATTAAATTAGCTGAAAAGAAGAGAAAGTCGCCATGGTCACTCACTAGGGCAGTAGGCCAGAAAAATAATTCAGAGAGCAGAGATGGAGCAGAAGAAGAGCACTGTTTTGTTCTCTGGGTTCCACTGACAGCTAAGTGAATTGTCAGGGCAGTTCTCAGCCCTTGGAGTTTTCTGCTGGAAACGGACCCTCAAACATATTCTGTTCTCTATAAAGCAGGCACTTACTGGTCTCTTTCCACAATGCAACTTTTCAATGTATCTTGGCTCTAGGCCAAGCAGTCAACGAAAATTCATTAACTTTCAGAGAATCATCTAATGCTGAAATTGGAAGGAACTTTAGAGGTCAGCTAATCTAATCTTTTTATGATGCACGATTCACCATCTATTGACTATTTGCCTGCAAGGCGATATATTGGGAACATTTTATCTGGCCTTCCTTCTGGAATCTGAGAAGCAGATTCCACTCTGAGTGTCACTGTAAGACTGTGTGAAAAGAAAAATGTGATAGTCAGACTGCTGATGTTTAAATCCTGTCTCTGGCTGGTCTTCTGTGTCACTTTGGGTAAGTTCATTGCTCTGTGCTTCAGTGTTTATATCTGTAAAATGAGATGCTAATAATTCTCAACTCATAGGGAGGTAAAGTTTTTAAGGCTATTTCTTGGCACTCAGTAATGCATAGTGAGTTTTAATTATCATTTGCACTGAACTCTGCTGACTTAATATGTCCTCTTTCTCACAGCTATCTCTTCTAACAAAACTTTAGTACTGATTTACACCATTTCTCCATGAAAAAGAGGTTAATAAACCCTTGCTCTCTTTTGCCTACTGTTTAGGAAGAACACAAAGGATATCTTATCAGTTAAGTTGAGCTTGCTGGAAGTTGTATTCAATGATGGAGCAATAATATCTATGAATCCCAGATATCAATATCTTTTTTAGCACAGAATATCTCAAAGGCATTTTAGTTATGTTATCACTAATATGTTCAAACATTTTATAATCACTTCCAATTTTTATATGTTCTGCAATGTCAAAAATTTGTGAAATGGTGAAATTATAACTTAAAAATAATAAACCTGGCATTATAAAATTGCATGTTACTTTAATGCAACTGGAGGCTATTGAGTTTTGTTTTAGTTGAAATAGGAAGACAGTGGTAACAGAGACCACCTATATTTCATTTATTGCTATATTTATAGTTGATATCTGCATATAGTAAGTTCTGAATAATGCTGTTGAATGAGTGACCTAATTAATGATTAAGCTATAACTTTTGTAGTAATTAAACATTAAAAGAATCAGTAAACATGTATTTTACTAAAGCAAGAGAACTGGCACTAGGACAATTAATTGCTATTGTCATCAGAGTGTAGATATTAAAAAGTTAATGCATTAAAAAACTATTAAAGTTTTAACAGGAAAATCATACTTAGTATTCATACTTAAACGTACATATCTGCTTGCTAAATAATGTGCATATTTTAATTTGCAACTAGTTTATTTTTGCTCACTGAGCATCTGCATGGTTTATGTACTCTAAAAACTATACATTTTTAACAATTGATATATGAATGTAAACTATATCTTCAGTTAACAGCAAATGGAATATTATTTCAATATTCTCATCTTGATAATTTCTAGTATAAATACTTGAGGCTTAACCAGTGACAGATTCCATTTGTCTGTCCCACAAACTGAGTAAATTCTTTCAACTTTCTCAAACTTCACAGTTTTCTCCACAATGTCTCAAACTCAAAAATGTCTGGACTAGAAATTTTTACTGTGAGTTCCTTATAGAGACACATGCTATTTTTATTTTCTATAAATGATTACCTGATAGAGTAATTTTATTATCCATGCTTCTTTTAACACTTGGCTTTTTATCCTTCATGTTTTTATACTGTAGTATACTTTTATACTTCAGAATCTCACCGTATTAGAGAGTATAAATCAGGATTAGACATCTTTATGCTGTGTTCATAAATAAATAATTTGTAGTTGTTTTCACATTAATATATTTATACATTTACTATCCTATTTGATTAAAATAAACATTTTACTGTGAAAGTTGTTGTTTAGTTGCTAAGTTTTGTCCAACTCCTTTGAAATCCAATGGATTGTAGCCCCCCAGGCTTCTCTGTCCATAGGATTCCCTAGGCAAGAATACTGGAGTGGGTTGCCATTTCCTTCTCCAGGAGAATCTTCCTGACCCAGGGATTGAACCCACGTCTCCTGCACTGCAGACAAATTCTTTACCACTGAGCCAGTGAAAGATACATAGATATATATTTAGCATGTAGAAATATATACATACAAAGCCATAGATGTAATTTCTTTCATATGACCAAAGAAGACAACAGTGTTTACAAAAACTTTCAATTCTATTTGTTTTACAATAAACTTGAGTTGTTATTGCTTTCTCTTATTCTACTATTTCCAAGGTGCTTTTTACTCCTCTGGTTAATTTTGACTTAATAACTACTCTATGAGTTCAAATCATTCTGCCATCTCATGTGATCTATATCCACAAGGACATAATTATCATATTCTTACTCTGTTCTTTTATATCTTAATTACACTTCATATTTCTTTGAGCTCTAATTTGAATATTCAAACTTTCATTACTTGGAGGCATAAAATACGTTATACTTGCATATTCTATAATTTATACTGTTTTTTAAGAACAGGGTTTTTCACCGACTTTGTACTTAACCCTGTCATCATATCAGATAAACCCATAACTTCAATGTACATGGTACACAAATTCTATTTGAGACACTATTGGCATTCCATATAAAATTCCATTGGAATTATTCCTACCTTTTAAAAATATATTTCCATTTTTGTTTTTGAATAATGGAAATGATACATACCATTTTTATAATATCTATTGCATTTTTAACATAAAACATATATATATATAGTATATATCCAAATATATATATATATATATATATATAGGTATATACTGTATATATATGCATATATATAGTAGAAAGTAAAAGTCATCTATGGTCCCTTCAAGCTTCCTACTTCTACACAATTAAGTTTAAAATTCCTCCATTTTTCCCCACCTAAAATAATGTTAAAAAGAAATTTACCTTATAGAGTGTGTGAGCATCTATAAGGGTTGGGGTGAAGGATTCTTGGGAGATTTGTTTAGCTATCTTCTCCTTCATGCATTAAGAACTGTATTTTGGCTACTAGGCCCTCACTACCTCCCAGATCCTGAACCTGGCTGACATTTAGGTACAAAAGACTGGTGGGAAGAGGCTTAGTTGCTGGCATATGTTGAGCACATATGAGGAGTGTTAGATTATCAAAGTCTCAATAAATATAGGTAATAGGACACTGGCATGTTCTAAATCATGCAAAAAAAAGTATTCATATTTCTCTTTGGTATTTTAGTTTCTTAAAAAGTAAATGTACAATTATCAGTTAAAAATAATAGTTTCCCATCCTGAAACAAAATCTAATTGTC
Organism: Bubalus kerabau; assembly: GCF_029407905.1. NCBI lineage: Eukaryota > Metazoa > Chordata > Mammalia > Artiodactyla > Bovidae > Bubalus > Bubalus kerabau. The sequence continues at coordinate 79,388,315 of NC_073627.1, read as the reverse complement.
CTCATATGTAGACTATTACTGGTATTTTATTTGTCACATATATATATTTTTTTCATTTTCTTTCCCTATCTAGACCTTTTCAGGAAGGTCTTGATTTTAACATAATAATAGTATATACATTGAATACCATGTATATTTTTAATTATACTGCTCTTGTTTCAAAACTAATTACTGATTTTATTAATTACAGTAAATTAGACTGCAACTATGTTAATCATTTAAAAAGTCTATATAGCTTAAACACTAGCAATGATTAATTACTTCATACACACTGTCCAATTTATGTCATTTACATGCATATTTGACTAGCATGATTGACATACTGAAGTTTATTTTTGAACATATTAATAAAATTGAAAAAAGACATTAAAATTTTTTTTAGGTTTTTAACATTTTCAAGAAATTCTTATATAACATTCTGGTTGTAAATAATTAAAAGGAAGAAAGCTGTTTATACTAATTTTCCATGGTAAATAATTTAGAATGTGAAATTGACTGTCTGTATACAAGATGTGCCCTGAATAGGTGCTGAAATATATATTTTGTATTTCAGTCTCCCTGATATTATTTGTGCTTTTACTTGGGCTATTTTGTTACATACTATTTGTATCCTAATATGTGACAGATATTACAAAGAAGTCTTTGAAATAACAAATCATAATTTTTCCAGTATCATTTTGTGTCTGCTATATACTATTTTTTAAATTAGGAGTTAAAATTTAAAAGTTTTTAAGTCTATATAATGACAAAGTAATATACATCTTTAAATTTCATTAAGAAATCATATATTTAAACTCTTTACTTCAGATACATTCCTAAACCAGTAACTAAAAAGAGTTGATCTGGCAGCATCTAAGATCTAGTATTTCTTGGTTATTCTCAAAACCTATTCATGGAGATTCTAGCATCTAAGGATTGAGTATCAACACTTTCTCCTGCAATGTTTGCATTTCCCAGTTTTTCTAAGTATCCCTACCTAGCCATTTCTAGTAAGACAGTGATGAGATTCTGCACCATCTACCCAGATTGAGATCTACTTCATTCAGGAAGTTCCACTGACATAGAGTTGGAAGCCCACATAGTAAAAGTCATGGGATACTCAGCTTCAAAGTGTTCCTACAAAGGGTCTTTGGAAATAAATATCGAGTCATACTTACTAGTATTATTTCAGAAGAATAAAATACAAAGGGAAACATCTGTCAAACACTTGATCTCTCTGTCTTAGTATGGATGTGAGAATTGGACAGTGAATAAAGCTGAGCACTGAAGAACTGATGCTTTTGAACTGTGGTGTTGGAGAAGACTCTTGAGAGTCCCTTGGACTGCAAGGAGACCCAACCAGTCCATTCTGAAGGAGATCAGCCCTGGGATTTCTTTGGGAGGAATGATGCTAAAGCTGAAACTCAGTATTTTGGCCACCTCATGCGAAGAGTTGACTCATTGGAAAAGACTCTGATGCTGGGAGGGATTGGGGGCAGGAGGAGAAGGGGACGACAGAGGATGAGATGGCTGGATGGCATCACTGACTTGACGGATGTGAGTCTGAGTGAACTCCGGGAGTTGGTGATGGACAGGGAGGCCTGGAGTGCTGCGATTCATGGGGTCACAAAGAGTCGGACATGACTGAGCGACTGAACTGACTAACTGATCTCTCTGTCTTATCCTTACTATGAGGATTAAGATTATGAAGTAGATTAAGTATTAGCTCCATTTTATAGAAGAGAAAACAAAATACTCCTGAATCTAACAGATATAAAATGACTTATTCAAAATCACATGATTCCTTAAAGCAGACAATAGTTTAAATCCTAGTTCTATCTTATTATATAGATTGTTTTTTTTTTTAAAGAAAAATATATATATATATTTTTTCAAAAATAGTCTAATGCATGTTTTACAGATGACCACATTTTTGATGTTTGTTGACTTATTTTTAACTCTCAAAATTTCCCCCCTTCGGCCCCATTCTGGACCAGCTTATAAGAGAGTCTGTGCATACTTTCTTCTTTGAAGCAAATGAGAATTTAAATTTCACAAGTCTCTTGCCAAGGTATGAGAACTTTCCCTTAGTTATACCCCTTAACAACTATAAACCCACTCCCTTTGCTTTGCCCAAGCCACTTCCTACCTGTTTCCACAAACTGATTTCCTCAAGAGTCCTTTGTGTGAAGATTTTCTGTCAACTCTCTTGGTGTGTGAATTGTCTTCAGTATCAACATATTAAGTTTGGGGTGAGTGTCCATCCTGCAAAAGAACGAAATATTTATAATTGTACAAAGGAGTTTCCAGGTCAGATTTGAACCAAGTTAATGATATTACCAAGAGATTCCAAGGAAAATACCCAAAACATAACTTGCTTGTTACAAGTAGTTGAGATATATCAATATTCTCCATAGGTACAAGTTTGTAAACTAAAAATTTGATCCTCAACTCATTTTCCTATTTCATATTTTCATTGGACATTTCTGTGAACATGATAACATGCAGGATGTAAATGCTGTTCATTTTTAAATATCCTTGTGTCTAATATACAACCAAGTGTTATTAACTCAGATGTGTCTGACTCTCTGCAATCCCACGGACTATAGCCCAGCAGGCTTCTCTGTCCATAGAATTCTCCAGGCAAGTATACTGGAGTAGGTTGCCATTTCCTCCCCCAGGGAATCTTTCTGACCCAGATGGCTCAAATGGTAAAGAATCTGCCTGCAACTTTGGTCTCCTGCACTGCAGGCAGATTCTTTATCATCTGAGCCATTAGGGAAGCTCAACATACAGCAAGCACCCAATAAAAACTGTTTGAATAATAAATTAACAAAAAACATTACTGATTTATTCTACTTACATTCATTCTTAATAAAAGTGATACATCATAGAGGTCTACTCAAGAATCAAAAATCAGATTGACCATGTTCATACTATTTTAGATTTTTGACAGAACTAAAAAGTAACATTTTCTGAAGATAGTAAAAGAAATGGTATATATATTCACAAGCCCAAAATACACATCCATGTGGAATTATCATCTAAAATGAGGGCAAGATTCAACAAAGATTGTCAGAGCTTGGACCAAGAGAAGCTTGATAGTGATTTTAATACTCCAAAATCAACACGGAAATATAATTGTGCTATTAATAGGCTAAATCAGGCTATGGTCCAACTGATTAAAGTAATTAGATGCCTTAATTCAGTTATGCTATTAATGAACTCTGATCCTTTTCTAAGAAATTAATTGAAAATAACAGCATTACACGTATATTCTAACTCTAAAACAAACACATAAAGAATTGATCATCTGTTAATTTTTCCTGCTTTTCCAAATAATGAAAGTGAAAAAAAAAAAGTTACAAGGAAGCTTGTACATGGATATTTGGAGTTTCATGCATTTGCACAGAATTCTTTGCCTCAGGGAATATTGCTTTTTAAAAACTCACTCTGCTCTAAATGGTGCAGATATTAATCGGTATAATGCCCCGTTAAATCACTCTGCAATAATGATTTGTACAACTTGTTTCAAATTAATACATTAACATTTAATGAGATAATTAAAATTCTTTAAAATCATAACTTTTCTGGTTATTTTCTTAGCTCTTGTTGAAGATGCATATAATCTGTATGAAGAAATGGAGAGGATCTCCCTTGTAATATATCTAGTATAATTCTTAGAGTGTTAATATAAAAAGTGGCATTCTCATGCAATAAATATATTAGAAACAGATGGAGTCCAAAAATTAAGTATTACTTCCTGATATACTTGTTTAATTCCAAAACAGCATGGAAGAGACTTTCTACTTTGAAAATGAATTTGCAAAAGCTGAAGAAGTGAAACTAGTAAAAGGCCATTAACTCAAACCTATTTGAATGTTGCAACATGAAAACAACTCACAATAAGTGGAATTGCAAATTAATAGAAATGGGGAAAGGAATTAGGCGGGAAAGGGAAATGAGGATTTTTTTAAGGTATAGCAATCATTGGCCCCTGACATGTGGAAGGTGCTGGTCTTAGAATTATGCTGCTGCTAAGTCGCTTCAGTCATGTCCAACTCTGTGTGACCCCATAGATGGCATCCCACCAGGCTCCGCCGTCCCTGGGATTCTCCAGGCAAGAACACTGGAGTGGGTTGCCATTTCCTTCTCCAATGCATGGAAGTGAAAAGTGAAAGTGAAGTCGTTCAGTCGTGTCCGACTCTTAGCAACCCCATGGACTGCAGCCCACAAGGCTCCTCCATACATGGGATTTTCCAGGCAAGAGTACTGGAGTTGGGTGCCATTGCCTTCTCTGAGAATCATGCTACTTGAGTCAATATTCTTGAGAATCTTTATTACTGGGATGCCTTGTCAGCACTGAACTCTTGGAAATGCAAAACACAACTTTTTTTTTTTTTTTTTATCATTTGATTTATTTTTTTTTAAATTTTATTTTTATTTTTATTTTTTTTTTTTTTTTTTGCTGCTTGTAAATTCTTTTTTTTTTTTTTAAATTTTATTTTTAAACTTAACATAACTGTATTAGATTTGCCAAATATCAAAATGAATCCGCCACAGGTACACATGTGTTCCCCATCCTGAACCCTCCTCCCTCCTCCCTCCCCATTCCATCCCTCTGGGTCGTCCCAGTGCTCCAGCCCCAGGCATCCAGTATCGTGCATTGAACCTGGACTGGCAACTCATTTCATACATGATATTTTACATGTTTCAATGCCATTCTCCCAAATCTTCCCACCCTCTCCCTCTCCCACAGAGTCCATAAGACTGTTCTATACATCAGTGTCTCTTTTGCTGTCTCGTACACAGGGTTATTGTTACCATCTTTCTAAATTCCATATATATGCGTTAGTATACTGTATTGGTGTTTTTCTTTCTGGCTTACTTCACTCTGTATAATAGGCTCCAGTTTCATCCACCTCATTAGAACTGATTCAAATGTATTCTTTTTAATGGCTGAATAATACTCCATTGTGTATATGTACCACTGCTTTCTTATCCATTCATCTGCTGATGGACATCTAGGTTGCTTCCATGTCCTGGCTATTATAAACAGTGCTGCGATGAACATTGGGGTACTCGTGTCTCTTTCCCTTCTGGTTTCCTCAGTGTGTATGCCCAGCAGTGGGATTGCTGGATCATAAGGCAGTTCTATTTCAAGTTTTTTGAGGAATCTCCACACTGTTCTCCATAGTGGCTGTACTAGTTTGCATTCCCACCAACAGTGTAAGAGGGTTCCCTTTTCTCCACACCCTCTCCAGCATTTATTACTTGTAGACTTTTGGATCGCAGCCATTCTGACTGGTGTGAAATGGTACCTCATAGTGGTTTTGATTTGCATTTCTCTGATAATGAGTGATGTTGAGCATCTTTTCATGTGTTTCTTAGCCATCTGGATGTCTTCTTTGGAGAAATGTCTATTTAGTTCTTTGGCCCATTTTTTGATTGGGTCATTTATTTTTCTGGAGTTGAGCTGTAGGAGTTGCTTGTATATCCTCGAGATTAGTTGTTTGTCAGTTGCTTCATTTGCTATTATCTTCTCCCATTCTGAAGGCTGTCTTTTCACCTTGCTAATAGTTTCCTTTGATGTGCAGAAGCTTTTAAAGTTAATTAGATCCCATTTGTTTATTTTTGCTTTTATTTCCAATATTCTGGGAGGTGGGTCATAGAGGATCCTTCTGTGATGTATGTCAGAGAGTGTTTTGCCTATGTTCTCCTCTAGGAGTTTTATAGTTTCTGGTCTTACGTTGAGATCTTTAATCCATTTTGAGTTTATTTTTGTGTATGGTGTTAGAAAGTGTTCTAGTTTCATTCTTTTACAAGTGGTTGACCAGAGTTCCCAGCACCACTTGTTAAAGAGATTGTCTTTAATCCATTGTATATTCTTGCCTCCTTTGTCGAAGATAAGGTGTCCATATGTGCGTGGATTTATCTCTGGGCTTTCTATTTTGTTCCATTGATCTATATTTCTGTCTTTGTGCCAGTACCTTTTAAACTTTACATAACTGTATTAGTTTTGCCAAATATCAACTAAGAGATATGAACTCAAGGGTCAATTCTTTTTAACTAGAATCATGAATCTAAGTGTTAATTCCATAGATTTTCAGTGCAACTGTTAGTATTAACAGAATCTATGAGGATTCTTCTAGTAAGATTAAAAAGGAGCCTTAAATAATAGATATTTCTAGTTCTTGGCTAAAGGTCACACAAGGAGTCCATATTTATCCTTTTGAACTTTATTAGTAATAAATTTGGTTGTATGGGTGTGTGGATGCTCAGTCGTTAAGTTGTGTCCAACTCTTTTGTGACACTATGGACTGTAGCCTGCAAGGCTCTTCTATCCATGGGATTTTCCATGTAAGTACTGGAGTGGGTTGCCGTTTCCTTCTCCAGGGGATCTTCCTGACCCAGGGATGTAGTCTTTTCTCCTGTGTTTCCTGCATTCACAAGCAGATTTTTTACCATACAGAGCTTTAAAACTTTATAATAATACATTAGATAATTGTGAAAGCTTTTAAGTATCTTTTATTCTCCCAATTTTTATTGTCGATTATAGATGATAAAAACAAAGGTGTTTGTAGATGATGAGTAGCATTGGATAAAATGCTAATATTTAGTCTATTTATATTATTCTGAAAGCAAACATGAAAGTTCCAGAGTAAAATCAGACTATTATTAATGACAGCAAATAACCACATCAGTTTCCTGTACCTGACTCTCAGAAGTATGTGATGAGAGGCAAATGGTTATCCACACATATACAGAAAGTGATTTTCTTTAATACATGAGAGAAAACTGAAATTATGAGTTTTTATGAGGACTGGTATATAGTTATACTCCTTTCCACTTGAGAAAGAGAGAAATCTTGCCTCCCTAATGAAAGCAAATCTCAGAGGCAAGAAGAGGAAGGGCCCTCATTTAGAACCATTTCTATTGTGAACATTAAAAAAAAAAAAAAATGGCTCAGGGATTCATCTCGCTATGAAATCTGAAGCATACCTCTGTTTATAATACACTTAAAATGTGAAAGAACAAATGCTTCCAGAGAACAAAAGGAGACAGTCTCTATATTTAGTCTGCTAATTTTCATTGCTCAGGCCAGAACCCTGAAGGATCTCTGAGAAATTTAGGAAGAACGACATTCCTGGTGCCTTGCAAAGCTGTTTTTAAATATAAAAATATAACATGAGTGTCTTCAGTATTGAATATTTAAGTTAGATAAGCCAAGGTGTAAACAGTCTTAATGTTTTGAGGTTTTCAGGTTACACTGAGATAGCTGTCTTTTGATTGAGCAAACTTTCTAGCCATCCAGATAAACAATTATGATGCATTCATGTTCGGGTGAATGATACAACTGTATAAAATCCCCATTTGCTATCTTTTCCAAAATTCTGAGGTTGGCAGATGGAACACGTACCAGAGAGAAAGTCTTAAGAATTCTGAGTGAAAATGCCTAACAGGTAAGTTGCTCACTGCAACCTTATCCCCAAGCCAACCCTCTGTGTGGCCCTTGGTGACAGCCTTTACTTACTCAAGTCTTTCACCTATCTTGTATTCATCATCAAAAGAATCTTTAAATTTTATAAAACAGATGGTAGAATCCTTATTTTAGGAATGACATTCAACTAATTTCTAAGAATATAGTCATTAATTATTCTTGAATAAAAACCTAAATAAAGAACACTGAAAAGGCTTTTGAATCAAATTAAAATCAATCAAATCATATAGCATATATCATAAGCTGATCTATACCAAATGTCACTTTTTATACCTGAGTAACACGTATAATAAATCTGAAAACAAGAATTAATAGGTAAATAGTATCTAGTCTTTGGGTTTCAGTATGAACACTTTTCTTTTCACATGAGAAGGCTACTTATGCATATAAATTATGATAATGGAACTATGTTTTGGGAAACAAATAATTCTGAAAATAGCTTTGTGTTTATTAAAATTTGGAGAATATCAAAGCTTACTTTCTTTTATTAATCATTTTAATCTCTTTATAAAAACACAGAAAAAATCTGTTTACTGAGCCATTTCAAGAAAGTCCATATTAATATCATTCTTGTTTCATACTTGATATAATCTCAATTATTTATATTAATTATCATCTGAACCAAAGTAACCAATTTTTGTTCCCTACAGACACAAACATAGTGACAACTAAATTACAAATCCATAAACTCTTCATCTTTATGAGCAGATATTTCTTATAACCTTTCTAACCAACAATTCTATTGTAGCAAAAAAAAAGATAAATAAAGGTGATAACATTTTGCAAGGCATTTTCACATTCTATATGGTAAAAGTAAACAAGGTGAATTATGCTTAATGACCAAAACTTCTATTTTTCCTTGCCCTCAAATTATCCAAGAAACCAAAGATTATTTATTAAAAAACCTTAATGTTAGTCTAAGGTTTTAAATTTAATTAAGAATTTTGAAATTGTAATTAAAGTCAATACATTATTCTCTTGTTATTCCCAGTATTACTAAAATTTATGGGATTTAACACTTTAAGAGATATCCAATTATTACAAACTAATTTCTTTCTACACCATTTAATAATTTGAAAGCTTAAACTACTATGAGAACAATGATAGCTTCTTTAACTCAAAAACAAATGTTGGAACTTTCCAAAAATTTATATGAGAAGTTTAGACATACTTTTGTATAAACTGGAAATTCTGTTGCTATTAATTTATGTACTAAAACATGGAAAAAGACATGCCCATTACTCGACTTCTGTTATTCATTAAACAGTAATATTACATGTACTTATTTGTAAGACAATTTACAAGCTTATGTGTTTAGAAAACTGAATTTTAAAGAGTTTTAAATCACACTTAAGCTTTCTTCTTCATTTGTGGAACTAGAGACCATATTTTCCCTAAGATTTTGAGCAAGGTCACTATTCTACATTTCCACGTTATAGGGCTTTAAAAAAAAAAAAACTCACATATTTTAAGCAAAATAATTTCAGTTTAGTAATTTTTCTTTACCTTTTTTTTTTTCTTTTTGAAGACAATATATATCTAGACTGGATATTTTTGGAGTGAACATGTAACAGTTTTTGATTAACTGATATCCAAAAATCCCCAAGGCAAAGGATAGGAAAAGGAACAAAATAAAAAGAATAAAAAGAGAAAGTTTTGAAGAAGCCAGTTTCAGACAAATGTGAAATTACTATTCTCAAGGGAAAGATTAGATGCACGAATCCTCTTTTGAGTACACATACACATGTATGCGCACACACACACACACACACGCATGCACACACACACACACGAGTCATTATAGCTCATTTAAGTAAGTGAACGCTCATATAAATTCTCTTTAGACAAACAAATATACAATCTGTCTTCTCCTTTTTGAGCTAAGTTGTCTAAAATGAAGCATCTTGTTTGTCAAAAATGTCTCCAAGTGTCCATTGTAATTTTAGATTTTTCTTTATGAAATCCTTTCAAAAATTAAAATTTGTGTGCTATTGGCATCCATACAAATAGGCAGATGGGAATTGGCTTAGTGGCAAGCTTATTAAATGATGGCTGTCCTTTTATCCTTTTTTATTTATGAAAAACAAATATTATTACTGAGTCCTCTGAAAATCAAAACCAACACTGCTCTCTTATCTATTGCATAAAAGCTCTTAAAAGTGATAAAACAACAACAACAAAAATAGACATTGTAGTTAATTACTGTCTGCTAATGCTGCATTTACAACTATAAAGAAATTGTAAATATAGCAATTAAAAAATACCTGGAGAAATGGAAATTATTCAATTATTTCCTAAAAAATTCTTGGATAAAAGATGTAATCAAAATTTACTTTTCAAATAGTGAGTACTATATTTAAAACTATGAAATTGATGACAATTTTACTGAGGGGAATTAACCATCATAAAAACCCATCATTACTCACAAAAGGAAAAATGAAAACAATAAAGGACATATTCGATAACATAAGAAAAATACTAAAAAAATATAAGGATTATACTTCATGAAAGAAAGCAGAGGGACTTCCGTGCTCAGTGGTTGAGAAACTGCCTGCCAGTACAGGGGACACAGGTTTAATCCCTGGTCAGGAACTAAGAACTCTCAAGCTGGAGGGCAACTAAGCCTCTGTGATACAAAGGCTACAGGAGCACCTAGAGATCAGGCTCCACAACAAGAGAAGCCACTGCAATGAGAAGCCTGAGCACAGCAACTGAAGAGTAGCCCCTTCTCGCTGCAATTACAGAAAGCCAGTGCATAAATGAAGACTCTGCAGTCAAAAAATGAATGAATTAAAAAAAAAAAAAAAACTCCCCGGGTGATTCTGATAAAATAAAGATAGCAGACATTTTGAAATGGAAAGAAAAGTGCAACAGAACTAAGAAGTGATTCTTGAAAAAATATAAATTAATATTGTTCTTGTTTAGTTGCTCGGTCATGTCTGACTCTTTGCAAGCCCAGGGGCTGCAGGATGCCAGGCTTCCCTATCCTTCACTATCTCCTAGAGATTTCTCCAATTTGTGTCCACTAAGTCCGTGATGCCATTCATTTCATCCTCAAACTAATAGTGGTATATAAAAATGAGAAATATGAAAAAGATACTGTCTAAAGTGACAATTGTACCGGCCATACATGAAAAGCCTAGGGTGAGTTCAAGAGCCTGTTAAAACAAGGGAGAGAACTGGATTCTCAACTCAATTCTGCTGTAACAAGGGGTTTATGAGATGAAGTGAGGGAGATTTTATGCCACCTTTATTTGCTAACTGGTCTTACTATAAAAACTAAATTTTCTCCTGTCTTCATGGCTGGAGGAAGTTTTACAACTTGGAGGTAGGCTCTTACTCTTCCATTGGGACTGGGAGATTAGGGTGCTCTTAAGCCTGTTGATTATGTTTCACTGGGATAGCTCTAGGTCCTTGAGAAAGACATTCCTGGGTTGTAAAACTGCCAAGAGACTTTTAAATGATTTATAGCTCACAGAGCAGAGTCAGAATTTGCAATTATAAATTTTCTAAAATAAATGTTCCAAGAAAAGAGAGGCAGATAGCTTGAGTCAGAATCCTATCTCAAGGGTAGGTGAGCTAAAGGGAATATTAAGGCCCTGTTGGTCGATACTCCAAGATGACATGGTCCCACAAGTCATTACATCCAAATTTTAATATAACATAACATATACTACCCCTGGAGAAGGCATAGGTTATCCACTCCAGTATTCTAGGTGGCTCAGACAGTAAAGAATCTGTCTGCAATGCAGGAGACCTGGGTTTGACCCCTGGGGTTGGGAAGATCCCCTGGAGGAATGCGTACACCTCACTCCAGTATTCTTGCCTGAAGAATTTCCATGGACAGAGGAGCCTGGGAGGCTATACAGTCCATGAGGTTGTAGAATCAGACACTGCTGAGCGACTAAACACAGCAAAGCGTATATTAAACAACGTATACTAAAAATGTTATCCCATGATAACTAAATTGTTTTATAGCACAAAAAAAGGAAAAACACATCCAACTTTGTAACCACAGCATAACCCTTATGCCTAAGCATTACAAAGTACCAAATGTAAACTACCAGTCAACTTAATTTCTGAGTATTTACTGACACAAAGCATACACCAAAACTAAATTTAACATTAACAGGCTAATTTCAGCTGATATTAAAAAAAAAAAAAAACGCACAGAAAAAACTGGGTTGTGTGTCCGTTGGGGTTCTACCACGAGAGAGATGATATACTTAAGACAGGTTAATTGAAAAGAGATCAATGAAGGGTCTATTTGCAAAGGTTTGAGCAGATTTAAGAGATCAACATGGATTCTGAAACTGCAAGGCATGAATTCTGAAATGGTGGGCAAAGGCATAGGTGATATCACTTAGACAGAAGGAAATACATTACATCTAATTCTGAAGGGAAAAAAGAGGTAAACCGAATTCCCGGAGTCCAGTGAAAACTTGACCCATGGACCACTACACAAACCTTCTGTTGTTGCTGTTCCACGCTACATCCTTTCTGATGCTTTGTGACCCTGTGGACTGTAGCACTCCAGGCTGCCCTATTTCCTGGACTCATGTCCACTGAGACAAACCTTAGGGCCATAGAGAGATAAAGCCTTTGCCAGATCTGTAGCAAAGTAAAAGATAGGAGGTGCGGGAATAACCATCTCCCCTCCTCTTCTCCTCCCACTCTAAGACCTTCTGAATATTGCTCCTACTGGTCAAACACAACATGAAGGCAGAGGGCAAAGAAGCCTTCCAGGCAGGGCAAGCGGTGTTGGGACACAGACGTGGGGGTGGGGAGGACTGCGAGGATTGTATGTTAATTGCCAATGAGCAGCAAGATCAGAAGTGCTACATTTTTCTGAACTGAAGCCTAAGTTGGTTGGAAGATGTCATTTTAAGTGTTAATAAGAAATAAAAAATGCTGGCAATTAAGTTATAACACAATATTTATTATCTGATATGTAAAAATATTTCTACTAACTTAAAATTATTTTACATTTAGACAAAAAATGTTAGTATTTATCACTGTATGCCTACATAAAGACAAAAATATGTGCAAAAGCCAGCTGAGAAATTCTTTAAGTGTCACTATTTACTCTGATTATTCAAAATTACTTTAACTCAGCTTTCCTATACTCTACCACCTGTACCATTAAGAACATTAATGAGGTGACTTTTTTTAAGAATGCCTTAACATCATTTTAAGGAGTTTCTTCCAAGACACAGACACTTGTTTTTAAGTTTTGATGCTGGTATTGGCTCTACTGTATCAAAATTATCAATTGGAAAGTTTCTAGACAGCTCTCCAAATTAATGTTCCTTCCTTAAATGATCCACGAATGGATTATGAGAGAAAAGAAATAAAAATCGCTCTTTGTGAAATCAATAATATTTTGAGTCACTGTTATGCATAGATGAACCTTTATTACACTACACTAAGATACCATGTTAAGATGGATCGCAATTTAAAGGATTATACAAGAATCCTAGGAAGAAATTATGTTTTTAAATGTACCAAGGAATATATGAAAGTGAAAACTGTCAGTCGGTTGTGTCTGACTCTTTGTGACCCCATGGACTGTAGCCTACCAGGCTCCTCTGTCCATGGAATTCTCCAGGCAAGAATACTGGAGTGGGTTGCCATTCCCTTCTCCAGGGCATCTTCCTGACCCAGGGATCAAATCTGGATATCTGGCATTATGGGCAGATTCTTTACTGTCTGAGCTGCCAGGGAAGCTAAAGAAATATATCAGATCAGATCAGATCAGATCAGTCGCTTAGTCGTGTCCGACTCTTTACGACCCCATGAATTGCAGCAGGCCAGGCCTCCCTGTCCATCACCAACTCCCGGAGTTCACTCAGACCCATGTCCATCGAGTCAGTGATGCCATCCAGCCATCTCATCCTCTGTCGTCCCCTTCTTCTCCTGCCCCTAATCCCTCCCAGCATCAGAGTCTTTTCCAGTGAGTCAACTCTTCACATGAGGTGGCCAAAGTACTGGAGTTTCAGCTTTAGCATCATTCCTTCCAAAGAAATCCCAGGGCTGATCTCCTTTAGAATGGACTGGTTGGATCTCCTTGCAGTCCAAGGGACTCTCAAGAGTCTTCTCCAACACCACAGTTCAAAAGCATCAATTTTTTGGCGCTCAGCCTTCTTCACAGTCCAACTCTTACATCCATACATGACCACAGGAAAAACCATGGCCTTGACTAGACAAACTTCTGTTGGCAAAGTAATGTCTCTGCTTTTGAATATGCTATGGAAACTAGGAAAAAATTAAGAGAGATAACTTGTATTCCTTCAACAAGTAAACATTAAGAAAAGCACTGTGTATATTTTTAATCCATATTTCTTTCTGTTTCCAGGGAGTTGTATCGTCTATGTTTTATGGGGAAGAATTATGATCCTTGACTATTACATCCAAGAAATCTTCAGAGGTTACCAAAAAGACAATTATTCTGAGAATTTCTACAGATCTGAGAGTGAAGAAAGTGAAGGTAGTAGGCAGAGGAGCTGTGCAATCTCCTGCCAAGTGGGAAAAATAAGGCAGAACTGCAACATGTCACTGGGATACAATTTTTCTATTTTTCCTTTTTTTTTCTCCCCCAGAGGGAATGCTGAGAGTTAACTACCATTAAAATACTCTTCAATAGCTTCTCCTTAGTAGGTTCTAAATATGAAATTAAAGGTCTGTTTTCTAGAAGAAGGAGATACTGAACAAAAGCAACTTGCCAGGGTACTGGACACAATAGGGCTCTTGATATCAGGAGGAGTATTTGAATATAGGATTAAAGACTCCTTTTGAGGGACTTTGCTTCTAGCAGAGTGTGCTGGCCAAATTAAATGCCTGTTTCCTACTTAAGTACAGGGCAGATGACAACATATGTTTGCCTACCTAAATGACCCATGTAGAAGACCTCCCCCCACCCCATCCCGATTGATATCAGTTAACGTTAAAAAAGAAATACTAAAGCAAAACTGGGGATATTTACTTCCATTTCTTGTTCTGCACTATAGTGTCTTTTAAAATATGGCAAATTAATGTTAGCAATGCTTCAAGACTGAACTTTTATCAAAGACTGCTGTTTCTATGGGAGTGAAAGAAAAACATAAATCCATGGGTTTTTGAAAAATGTATAGCTATGAGAGTTGGACCATAAAGAAGGTTGAGTGCAGAAGAATTGATCCTTTTGAATTGTGCTGGAGAAGATTCTTGAGAGTCCATTGGACTGCAAGGAGATAAAACTAGTCCATTCTAAAGGAAATCAGTCCTGAATATGCATTGAAAGGACTGATGCTGAAGCTGAAGCTCCAATATTTTGGCCACCTGATGTGAAGAGCTGACTCACTGGAAAAGACTCTGATGCGGGGAAAAATTGAGGGCAGGAGGAGAAGCAGGCAGCAGAGGATGACATGGTAAGATAACATCACTGACTAAATGGACATGAAATTGAGCAAACTCTGGCAGATAGTGAAAGACAGGGAAGCCTGGAGTGCTGCAGTCCATGGAGTCACATAGAATTGAACATGACTGAGTGACTGAACAACAACAACAAAATTAACTCATCCTTTGAGTTCCTAGCTGCTTTAGTTTAAAACACACACACACACACACACACACACATAATGCATGTGTATAAACAAAGAGATACAGATAGTTGGCTTTGTATTTAATTTATCCCATGCAAGATCCTATTTGATAAGGGTATAAAAGCCATAAAATGCAATCTTCACCCTCATACCATCATACCACAGTGGCATCCATTAAAACAAATAGTAGACATAATGAAAATGAGCAGGACCCTATGGGGACCTTTCAAGTACAAAAGTCCCTCAGTGTCCTCAATTTCCTATATGTAAAATAATGCTTTAGTCTCCTAGCCCTTCTTTGAGTTTCAAATAACAGATCAATGCAGTTACTAATTAGGGAAGTGAGGAAACATAGAAACAAAGGAAAAGCAATCAAATACATGCTGACTTAAAGAAATGCACAGTGTAAGAGTTGCAAGCTACGTTTTATCTGGGGCAAAATGAGGACTGCAGCCTGGGAGATAGCCCTCAGATAGCTCTGATAAACAGCTCCAAAGAGGCAGGCAGAGAAAGGTCAGTACATAAGTGATTTCAGTGAAGAAGTTCATGCAATCAAGCACACATTTTGCAGTTTTTGCTAGTCACTAGAAGCAAATGTCACCATGAAGGAACTTAGTGCTCTTCTAGATATGAGAAGATGAAAGAACTGGGCTCATAAAATCAGTTCCTGAAAATATCTGTCTGAAAACACATTCTGCCCCTTTTTGAGAGCACAGAGAGCCTCATATCTGATCTCCACCTTGAACTCACTTTAGGACATGTCGAAGGTCAGCAGTTTCAGCAGCCTATGATTTAATCCTTACAGAGGTGAACGGCAAGTGCCAATTTGTAACTGACACAAATAAAGTAATGACAATAGTTCATTAATAAAACAGAATCCTAGTTCCTCTTCACTGGTATATACATAACCATCTGACAGATATTGAGTTGTTCTTCAGGATCTAAGACCCTCCCACCCTCTAAGAGGATGGTTACTACATGCTGACCATGGCACTGGACCTGATTGGAACCCGAACGCCAGTAATTGACATTAGTGAAACACCACCCTGTTACCTCACCACCAACCAATCAGAAGAAAGTTATGTACCCCCTGAAGCCCCATCTCCAAGTGCTGTCTTTAAAAATTCTTCCCTGAAAGCCATCAGGGAGTTGGGGCTTTTGACCATGTGCTACCCATACTCCTTGCTTGGTGTCTTGCAAATACAAGCTGTACTTTCCTTCATCACAACCTGGTGTCAGTAAATTGGCTTTGCTGTGAGTTAGTGAGTAGATCCAAGTTCCTTCAGGTGACAAAGTGACTAAGAAAGCAACATCTCCCTGCATGGCTAGATTTTTGCAGTAGTGAGCAAAGTGAAACACAAAGAATGGGAAATATGAACCTAAATGATAATCTCCCTTATCTCTCCCTTCTACTTTTGGCTTGCTTCTGATATAGGATAAAAGGGGCCAGGGTGCCACTTTTAACCGAACGACATAACCATTGAGGGCACAACATAAACCGGTTAGAGACAACTAGGCCCGAGATGGCAGAAAGTGCGACTTCTGGTAGACCTTGAGCCTCATGATATGCTCATTGTAATACATTAGCACACGCTAAACAACACACCTACATGCACCATGTCAATTCTAAGTCAATGGATAAAAGGCCAAAATGGGCAGTAACCCAATTCCTGGAAATCCTCACCTGCTCTGCCAAACAGTGATCCTCTTACTCAGTTTATGAAATTACACAATCCATAAAAACTGACCAGCCCCACACTCAGGCCCCTTGCCTTTTGAGACAGCCTATTCTTTATCTGTGGAGCGTGTATCTCCCAGATTAAATCAGCTTTCCCTTCATGTGGGCTCCCTCTTGAATTCTTTTCTGCATCAAGCCAAGTAACATCACTTGGTGGCCTGTCCCAGGGGCTCTCCGAAGACCTAGGACAAGACCATCCTCTTGCATCCCATTTTCCAGCAACAGTTGTGCTCACACTAATATATTTCCAAATGATCATTTTCTATTTAGACTTTCTAATTGTTTTTGCTAGGAGGATTAGTTCAAAACGAGTTAACTCTAAATTATCAGAAATGGAAACTTCATATTTTTGATCTCTTCAGGGGATTTTAATGTGTTCTGAGAATTTTGATTTAGCCAAATGCTGACCTATTAGCTTAAAATTGTAAAGATTTTGTTAACTGGATTATGAATTGAGTTTTCATATTTACCATTAGTATAATAGATTACCTCTTTAACATTTGTTCAAAATTTCTACCAACTGGTAAGTTCTGAGAAACAAGATAAACTTCTTAGTGTGTTATTTTTGTCCTGTAAACAACTACAGTTCTCATAATTTGAAGCAGCTTGTGAACTTTAGACAAGTTTCATTGCTGGGGACTCATTCATCTTTGTGTCTTTTGTAAAGAATTTAGTATATTGTGGTGTGTCAGCATATCATCTTCAACAGGCTGAAATCACTTCTGAGATTTTAACCTGTAATCTTTGTTCAAAAAGGCAGGTGTGAATTCCCAATTTAATATACATCTGAAGAACTAGCAGTAGGCATTATGCATCCCTAAACATTTTAAATAAAATGATATACATCTCTAACTTGATTAAACATATTATTCTCCTAACAACCCTCTTACTTCAAGATTGATTTCTATAGAACTACAAAACTTACAGATTATGTAACCTGACTTTTCTCATATAATTCATCACTGATATTCCTATACAACAGGCCAAGTGTTTAAGAAGAAGGGCTTCAGAATATCCTTTTATTTTTTCTTTTCTTTAAACTTGGACTTGATCTCTGTTTGGGGCTGTATTTGTTACTTTAAATGTAATCATCTGAAATCTTTCTTTACTAATTGAAAGGACATCAGTACTGTTGCTTAATTGGTACTTTGCTGATGAAACTAGAATAGTTGAAGGGCAGCAATTCATATGCAAACAACATACATCCCCATTCCTAGGCAATTACTTTTAAAATTCAAAACCGTGTATCAAAGACTATACTGCAAAGAGCAGAGTTCTCCATCCTTGTTGTTCCATCCCTAAGTCATGTCCCACCCTTTGTGACCCCATGGACTGCAGCATGCCAGGCTTCCCTGCCCTTCACTATCTCTTGCCGTTTGTTCAAATTCAAGTCCATCCTTAGCAAAAAAGAAACTTCACACAAACCCTCTTTAAAGCATATCAAAGAGCCTTTAATGAGAAAAATTATATTGTAATCTTCTAAAAGGACCAGTTTAGTAGCGAAATGAATTTCTAATGTGTGGGTCCTATCATTTTTCTATTTGATAATAATTCAGCTTCTTTGCAGAGCACATTAACTCTTTCAGTCTTTGAGGAAAATTTATAAAACTTACTCCCAACAGCACTACAGTTGATGGGCACTAAGTATTTAGAGTCTAACACACTAACCATGTTCCAAAATGTCTTATGTGGGAATGATGAACTACTCCCTGCAGGGCAAAGTGATGCACTGTCCCCTACTTCTGAAAGCTCAAGCAATTTGGTTCAGAAAGGGTGATGTGTTTGTGTTTCTAAGGTAGCAAAATTTTGAGTTAAACTTCTACATTTCTATATATGTCTTCAACCGTCTGCCTGCAATGCGGGAGACCTGGGTTCAATCCCTGTGTTGGGAAGATCCCCTGGAGAAGGAAATGGTAACCCACTCTGGTATTCCTGCCTGGGGAACCCCACAGACGGAGGAGCCTGGTGGGCTAGAGTCCACGGGGTCGCAAAGAGTTGGACATGACTGAGCGACTTCACTTTCCTTTCCTTTCCTTTCTACATATTCAATCCTCAAAAGAACATGAACAGAAATAAAGCTGTGATGAACTATATCAGGTTGTGCTGAGTATTTGGCCCTAAAGAGCTTATCTTAGACAATTTAGTAGCATTTAAATATAATTTTTTAGATGAAGTAAGAAGTCCAAGGTCAAATTCATGCCTTTAATCAAAATACAGTTTGGTCATTCATTATATAGAAACACAGTAATGTTTCCAAACATTCTATTTGTGAAAGAATAAAACTGGATGTGTCTCTTTTTTATTATATCTAAGGTTCACAAGGTCAACTTTTTGAGAATGTACTTTCTTCTGTGTTTATTTTGCTCAGCCTCTACTTTACACATGTAACAAAATTCTAGCAGTACATTATAATTGTATCTTGTCAAGCAGCTATTTGAAAAGCACAACAGCAAAATATTTGCTGTTTGGAGCAAATATGACATGATGGTGATTAAATAACTGGGAATTGAACTTTACTAATAACCACAGATGAGGCTGAGAAGAGGTAATGGGTGGACTGCAATGTGTATCTGATGACATGAATTAGCTTGTATTTATCTTGTTGAAGAAAAAAAAAGAACAGAATGTTTTCCAAGATACTAAGACAAAACAAATCCTAAATATGCTTTATTTCTACAGAAAAAAAAAAAATGTTGCTTTTCCTTTCAGTAAAGGAAAAATGTTGCCCCCATCAAGCCATCAACCAATGCAGCCATCACCAACGATGTGCTGTGATGGGAATCGAGGATAGTGAAAAAGTATGAGGATAGAGACAGTTAAAATGCATATTTAAGGAATAGTTTCAATGATTTCAGACTCTTAGATCTTCCCACATGTGGAAAAGCACTAGAATTTAATTGAGATGTCTTTTGCTGTGGTTGGGCTTCCCTAGTGGCTCATCTGCCTCCAATGTGGGAGGCCCGGGTTCGGTCCCTGGGTTAGGAAGATCCCCTGGAGAAGGAAATGGTAACCGACTCCAGTATTCTTGCCTGGAGAATCCCATGGACGGAGAAGCCTGGTAGGCTACAGTCCATGAGGTCGAAAAGAATCGGACACGACTGAGCAACTTCACTTCACTTCACTTTGCTGTGGTTAGCAGTAATTTTTTGATGTTCAACTACATTTTTTTTTTCTTTTTTGGTATTTTAGCAAAAACTCAGGTATATCCCAGGCTATAGTTCTCAGTAAGGCCTCAAATGAAACATAGCTTGCAACTTTTAGGCTGTACATTTTTCTTCAGTCAACACTTTCCTCATTTCTCATGCTAATTCTGGGCATTATGCTGTATACAAGTTTGGAGCTATTTTTCTATTCCCCATACCTCTTTTAAAGTGTCATTTACTTATTACCAACTACTTTGATGACTGAAAATAATTTTTATCAACATGTCTGGTAGATTAATCTACATTCAATCAATTAGAGACCTATTATATACCCAAGATTATTAGATGCCACATGAAATGAAGCAGCATAGGAAAATCCTGTTGCCTTTATAAAATTTACAATTTAGTTAACAAACACAATGACAACATTAAAATAAATAACATGCCATTTTTCTATCCATTTGACTGTCATCAATTAAAATACTAACAGTTGGAGATGATGCAGATCAGTAAAATATTTTTATATTTTTATAGATTTTTGAAGGTGGGAAATCGCCCTGGAAAAGTGGTACTATTTTACAAATTAAAATTGTATTAAATGGAGAAACACTATCCTCTCCAAAGGAATTTCTTATGATGTACATTGGAAAACAAGATAATAGCAGTCCAGTCTACAAAATAAGGCTTCCCAGGTGACTCAGCAGTAAAGAATCTGCCTCCCAATGAAGGAGACACAGGAGACATGGATTAGAACTCTGGATCAGGAAGATACCCTGGAGGAGGAAATGGCAACCCACTCCAGTATTCCTGCCTGGACAACTCCATGGACATAGGGGCCTGGTGGGCTACAGACCATGGGGTAGGAAAAAGTCAGACACAACTGAGCCAACTGAGCATGCACACATACAAAGACAAAACTCAGAAAAAACTGAATGCCCTTCCACAATAGATCATATACTCTAAAATAATTTTAAAAAATGGAAGTATTTTTTAAAATAAAAATACATAAGCTAAAACCATATTCAACAAAAATGGATGAATATTAACAATGTGATTGAAAGTTTAACAAGTTATAGGAGATTATATTTCATGATACCATTTTTTAATTAAGCACAATTAAAAAAATTATTTTCAAGAATTTTTAGGAATGAACACATACAAAAATATCTGCAATAACAAACAGAACCATAGGTGGCTTTTTGTTTGGTTCGTTTGGTTTTTCAGTTTGAAGGTGGCAGGTATCTGGATGGGACAGGACCCAACTGGATGATGGAAGTCTTTGTTAGTATCCTAGATTTTGTATTGGTTAGTGGGTTTATAGATGCTTATTTAATTACTTAAAACAAATAGATAATAGACATATAGATCAAGGAATAGACTGATCAGCAGAGGGATGACAGACTATCAGAGTCTGTCATAATAATCAAAGTGAAATAGGCTGGGATCTGGGATCCTTTATTGCAATGTGTGCATCTAGACAAATGTCTCCTTGAGCAACAGGATACAAAAGATGATAAGGGACTCAAGATAACTGGGTGCATGCCTATGTACACATGCTCAGTCACTAAGTGTCTGCCTCCTTGCTACCCTATGGACTGTAGCCCGCCAGGCTACTCTGTCCATGAGATTTGCCAGGCAAGAATACTGGAGTGGGTTGCCATTTCCTTCTCTAGGCAATCTTTCTGACCCAGGGATAGAACCCCCATTTTTTGCTTAGCAGGAAGATTCTTTGCCATTGAGCCATCAGGGAAGCTCTGTGTACATGCCCAGTTGGTGCAAATTGTGAACAATAAGACACAAAAGGCAAAAACCCCAAATGCCACTTCTAAGATATTAGGAGCAAGAGCAGGTGTTGCACATGATTCCTGCACACAGCACCACCAAGGAGGAAGGCAGATCACCTAAGCCACCGCTCTGGTGGTCCACCCATGGCTCTATCTCCACCCTCATCCCATTTGAGGGACCAGATTAACCACCCTAACCCTACTCCACCTACTGAGTGAGCAAGACAACCTGTTGCTTCTCACCCCTTAATGCTATATGAGGAGTCCCAAGGAAGCCTGGTCTGAATTTCTCATCTGTCCTCATCAATTTCTATTGATTAATGAGTTCAAGAACCCACATTGGTAACAAGCAAACAAAAAAAGCATGGCTCTAAGTTTGTGTTCCTTTGTCCATAAAAATAAATTAAGAAATAAAGAAATCAAAGATAGTCCTCAAATAAGTAAAAAAAAAAAAAAAAAAAAAAAAATCCTACTTCTAATTAGCACTTGTAATTTGGAATACCAATCAGAAAATTTTATTGAAGGGAAAATGTGTTTCTTGAGTTGACCCTTCTTTATTGCCTTTACTAAAAGAAATAGGGGAAAACAATAGAATGGGGAAAGACTAAAAATCTGTTGAAGATAATTGGAGATATCAAGAGAATATGTCTTGCAAAATGGGCATGATAAAGGACAGAAATAGTAAGGACCTAACAGAAGCAGATGAGATTAAGAGGTGGCAAGAATTCACAGAAGAACTATATAAGAAAGATCTTAATCACCTAGATAACCACAATGGTATAGTCACTCACCTACAGCCAGGCATCTTGGAGTGTGAAGTCAAATGGGCCTTGATGGAATTCTAGCTGATCTATTTAAAATCCTAAAAGATGCTGCTGCTAATGTGCTGCACTCAATTATATAAGTAAATTTGGAAAACTCGGCAGTGGCCATGGGGCTACAAAAAATCAGGCTTCATTCCAATTCCAAAGAAATGCAATGCCAAAGAATGTTCAAACTACTGTACAATTTTATTTGTTTCACATGCTGGCAAGGTGATGCTCAAAACCCTTTAAACTAGGCTTCAACAGTACATGAACCAAGAACTTCCAGATGTACAAGTTGGATTTATAAAAGACAGAGGAACCAGAGATCAAACCACCAACATCCACTGGATCATAGAAAAAGCAAGGGAATTCCAGAAAAAAAGAAAAACATTTGCTTCATTGACTATGCTAAAGCCTTTGACTGTGTGGATCACAACAAACTGTGGGACATTCTTAAAGAGACAGGAGTACCAGACCACCTTATCTATCTCCTGAGAATCCTATATGCAGGTCAAGAAGAAAGAGATAGAACTGGACATGGAACAATAGATTGGTTCAAAATTGGGAAAGGAAGAAATCAAGGCTTTATTTTGTCACCTTGCTCATTATCTTATATGCAGAGTACATCATGCGAAATGCCAGGCTGGATGAAGCACAAGCAAGAATCAAGATTGCCAGGATACATATCAATAACCTCAGATATGCAGATGATACCACCATTATGGCACAAAGCAACGGAGAACTAAGAGTCTCTTGATGAGGTTAAAGAGGAGAATGAAAAAGGTGGCTTAAAATTCAAGATTCAAAAAACTAATATCATGGAATCCAATCCCATCACTTCATAGCAAATAGAACCATCACTTCATAGCAAATAGAAGGGGGGAAGTAGAAAGAGTGACAGATTTTATTTTCTTGGGCTTTAAAATCACTGCAGATGGTGACTGCAGCCAGGAAATTAAGAGAGGCTTGCTCCTCAGAAGGAAAGCTACGATAAACCTAAAAAGGGTATTAAAAAGCAGACTAAACAACAACATCAAGACTGAGTTCCTCAAATAGCAATGCACTTGATCTTTATGCTGCTATAAAAGTATAATTTTTGAATGTCAATCTCATTTGTTTCTTCACAAACCCAAAATATAATAGTAGCATTAGCGTTCTATGCAGACATTAACCTATCATCTAACAGAACAGTTTAGTCTTTCCTCTTTTAACTTAATTATTTGGCTTTCATTCTGATAATATACTTGGTGTTCAATTATCCTTCCCCAGCCGCTCATAGAGGTTAACTCCATGAGTGACAGATTGTAAAAAAGCTCCAATTTAGAGTAGGGACAACTCGTATATAGAGGTTAATAAAGGAAAATTAGAAGGTGTTATAGAATAGCTCCATGAGCTTAGTTAGATTTTAGTTTTCTGACATATTAAAAATATTTTTTAAAAAGTTGCATAGCTTATAGTATATCTCTATGAAAAATCCTATTTATAAGACTCATCAATTTAAGAATTTTCAAGTAGAAATTTAAGAAAAATTGTAGAATGTTATTTTTGGCACTACATTTTTTAAATTGTTAATTATGTTATATTCTTTCATAATCCAAATGGTAGTGTGTGTGAGTTTCACACTACTATTTCCAAACTGTAAAAATTTCAAATTTATTGCTGATAAAAATATTATTTTTCTAAGAATTTTATATAACAATATATTCAAAAAGTAACTTTTTTTTAGTATTGTTAAACTGAAATAAAATACATTGGTTAATATAGTTTTTCTGTATTTTATGCTTTCCTACTTTACTTCTCTTTCATATATTCAGTTCAGTTCAGTTGCTCAGTCGTGTCCAACTCTTTGCGACGCCATGAATCGCAGCACACCAGGCCTCCCTGTCCATCATCAACTCCCGGAGTCAGTCAAACTCATGTCCATCGAGTCGGTGATGCCATCTGGACATCTCATCCTCTGTCGTCCCCTTCTCTTCCTGCCCCAATCCCTGCCAGCATCAGGGTCTTTTCCAATGAATTGGCCAAAATTTGTTAAGATTCCATAACATCTTACAAACATAAATGAACTTTTGGTCAATCCAATATTCACTAGTGAATTTAATTGTCTAAGAATACATTTATTAATGTATATTAATATTATAAACCAACTACATTTTCAAGGTTCCAATCATGAAAATTAAGAATTTTTGCCTTTTTCTTTGGTGAAATATAGCCTAAGAATTTTGAACGTAATGTCGTGTTCAATACAAATTCTGCTCTAGAAAGGCTTTTATAATAAGAACATCCACTTAAAATATATGTTTACAATATTTGCCAAGGTCTATCAGTGCTTTCCTGTGTCTTAGTTGTGTCTCACAACACACCTGTGAATCCTAGCTTCGTCCTCTGTAAGTTGAGGATTAAATATCCCTCGTCTGTTATCATTAAATTATATTTATATTGTAACTTATTGGCAAGAAATTACTGCTACCTACTTTTCTCTGTTTAAAGATGCATTATTCATGTTCTAATAAATTCACATATTATAAGCAATTAAGCAAAAATTATGTAGTTGAATTCTAACTTTTAATTGGTTATTCAGTATTGTTGATGGTAAAGTCAGACTTAGGTCTAATGTTAAAGTGACAAGATTATACCAAAAATATTCAAGAGAAGCCTCACTATTGTCATAAATGTTCACACCAAATAATCTGACAGCATAAGTACTGGACAAAAATATACCCAACTGTGTCAGTGGCTGCCGGGAGCGAGCTTCGCCTGTGGCAAAGGTCATGAGGAAGGAGGCTCAGCATACGCAAAGACGGGATCGAGCCTCAGGAGTCCCCCTGGAAATTCTCGAGCATCTACCCCCAAAACCAGAGTCTGCCTACTTTCTGCTTTGTGCTCTCACCTACACCTCTGACTTTACAGGGGGCTGTCCCCCACTACCTCTCTCTGAAAAAAAGAGTTAGCTTACAGCTCCAGTTAACAATTCCTGGGTGTGACAGTGTTTCAACCTACAAACTACTTTGGAAGTCCTCTAGCCTGCCTGAATAGGTTTTTCTGGCCACATGCGATTGTTCAGAGCCTCCCAACTGTGAGAGGCAGGAGATGTTCTAAAACTGTCTAAACACAGATTCCTTTGAGTAGTTAAAAGATTGATTAGAAATTGTATTGGTGAAGGGTTTTTCACTTATTGGGCCAATGTTTGCTGCTAAGTCTCCATACCCCTTACCTACTGTATCCTTGGCAGTGTATTGATTGATATAATGGGTGTATAGAAATGTAAGTAGTAGCCTCAATGTTTGTAACCTTGGACCCTTGAGTTAATTATTTTCTTGATTGAGCCCACCTCACCTTTGCCCTATAGGAATGCAACTCTATCCAGTGCTTTTTGGAGGCTGGCACCTGACTTTAGAATAATCACCTTTACAGAAAAATAAGTTTCTTAAAATGTTAACAGGCCTCCAGGCCAGAAGATGATGTAAATCACCTAAACTTTTGCATATGATAAGTTTGCAGGAAGAAAGCCTGGCTTACTGCATGACTCTACCCCTTCCCCCATTATCCTCTATGCATAACTTAAGGTATAAAAACTACTTTGGAAAATAAAGTGCGGGCCTTGTTCAACGAAACTTGGTCTCCCCATGTCATTCTTTCTCTTACCTTCTGGCTGAATTATTCAGCCTCTTTTCTTCACTGAATTTTCCTACTGAGCTATCCTTATTTCAGCCTCTTTCCTCCACTGAATTTCCTCACTGAGCTATCCTCATTCTATTACTTTTTATATCCTTAATTAACGTTTAATTAAGCAGTTGTTTCCTGATCCTCGCTGATGCCGTCTCTCCTTCGAATACCCTGGATCAGCTGGGGCTGGACCCCGGCAAGTGGCATTGTGAAAGTAATACAAGCTGAAGGCAGGAAACTTGAATTCAGATTTATAAAGTTTACTAGTTATATACTGTCAGGCTTCCTTTATGGTTCAGATGGTAAAGAATCCACCTGCACTGTGGGAGACCTGGATTCAATCGCTGTGTGGGGAAGACCCCTGGAAGAGGCCATGGCAACTCACTCCAGTATTCTTGCCTGTAGAATTCCCATGGACAAAGGAGCCTAGCAGGCTACAGACCATGGGGTCACAAAGAGTCGGACATGAATGAGCAACTGGACAACAACTATAACAATGACTAAGTCAAAGTCGGAAGCAGTAGTATATTTTAAAGGTGTATGGGTTAATGTGTTTTATAATTCATCAGATCAGATCAGTTGCTCAGTTGTGTCCAACTCTTTGTGACCCCATGAATCGCAGCACACCAGGCGTCCCTGTCCATCACCAATTCCCAGAGTTCACTCAGATTCATGTCCATCGAGTCAGTGATGCCATCCAGCCATCTCATCCTCTGTCGTCCCCTTTTCCTCTGGCCCTCAATCCCTCCCAGCATCAGAGTCTTTTCCAATGAGTCAACTCTTCACATCAGGTGGCCAAAGTACTGGAGTTTCAGCTTTAGCATCATTCCTTCCAAAGAAATCCCAGGGCTGATCTCCTTCAGAATGGACTGGTCGGATCTCCTTGCCATCCAAGGGACTCTCAAGAGTCTTCTCCAACACCACAGTTCAAAAGCATCAATTCTTCGGCGCTCAGCCTTCTTCACAGTCCAACTCTCACATCCATACATGACCACTGGAAAAACCATAGCCTTAACTAGACGAACCTTTGTTGGCAAAGGAATGTTTCTGCTTTTGAATATGCTATCTAGGTTGGTCATAACTTTCCTTCCAAGGAGTAAGCGTCTTTTAATTTCATGGCTGCAGTCACCTTCTGCAGTGATTTTGGAGCCCAGAAAAATAAAGTCTGACACTGTTTCCACTGTTTCCCCATCTATTTCCTATGAAGTGATGGGACCAGATACCATGATCTTTGTTTTCTGAATGTTGAGCTTTAAGCCAACTTTTTCACTCTCCACTTTCACCTTCATCAAGGGGCTTTTTAGTTCTTCTTCACTTTCTGCCATAAGGGTGGTGTCATCTGCATATCTGAAGTTATTGATATTTCCCCCAGCAATCTTGATTCCAGCTTGTGCTTCTTCCAGTCCAGCGTTTCTCATGATGTATTCTGCATATAAGTTAAATAAATATACAATATACAGCCTTGATGAACTCCTTTTCCTATTTGGAACCAGTCTGTTGTTCCATGTCCAGTTCTAACTGTTGCTTCCTGACCTGCATACAAATTTCTCAAGGGGCAGATCAGGTGGTCTGGTATTTCCATTTCTTTCAGAATTTTCCACAATTTTCCACACTATGAATTTTATAGTTCATAAAGTCCTACAAAGCTGTAACAAATTATAAAGTGATCAATTCAACCAAGTTGTTTTTTCTATTTTGTCTATTTTACCACCAGAGAGCTCTAGGCCTTCAATGATTTCTTTTAAAAGGATTTTTTGATTATAATAGTTTCTCAGGTCCCATTGGCTCTTTCATTCTATAAAATTACATTACTGCATTGATTCATTCACTCATTTAATTTCTACCTTTATCTATTTGTATATTTTTATTATAGTACAGACATTAGTCAAATGCTTTTACTGCATCTATCGAGATGTTCATATTTTTATTTTTCCTTTTGTTAAGGTGCAATAACTCACTGATAGATTTGCATATGTTGAACCTTTCTTGTGCCTCTGCAATAAATCCAATTTGATCATGGTGAATGATCCTTTTTCTATATTGTTAGGGTTTGGCTTGCTAATATTAGATGAGTTATATCTGCACCTAGTCGCTCAGTTATGTCTGACTCTTTGCGACCCCATGGACTGTGGCCTACCAGGCTTCTATGTCCATGGGATTTTCCAGGCTAGAATACTGGAGTGGGTTGCCATTTCCTTCTCCAGGGGATCTTCCTGACCCAGGGATCAAATTCAGGTCTCCTGCATTTCAGACAGATGCTTTACCATCTGAGCCACCAGGGAAACCTTCATCATCAAAGTTAGGTACTGGCCTATAAATTTTTTTGTAGTGGCACTGTCTAACTTGATATCAGGTTGATGATGGCCTCATAGAATTAACTTGAGAGTATTCTGTCTTTACTTTTTTTGAAATAGTTTGAGAAGGATAACTGTTAGTTCATATTATGTTTGGCAGAATTCCCCTGTGAAGTCATGTGGCCCAGAACTTTTGAATGTTGGGAGATTTTTTAGATTACAAATCTAACTTCACTATTAATGATTGGTCTGTTCAGTTTGTATATTTCTTCTTGATTCAATCTCAGCAGGTCATATATTTCTATAAATTTGTCCATTTCTTCTATGTTGTCCAATTTGTTGGCATGCAACTGTTTGTAGTACTGTTAGGATTTTTAGTATCATTAGAATTTTTTGTGTCTCTGTAATATCAACTTTTATTTTTCTTCTTTCATTTCTTACTTTGTTTATTTGAGTTTTTGATCTTCTTGGTGAATCTGGCTGAAAGCATATCTATTTCACTTATTTTTTTGAAACAGCAGGTCTTGGTTTCATAGATCTTTTCTATTGCTTTTTTAAAATTTCTATTTCATTTATTTCCTCTCTGCTCTTTATTATTTCTTTCTTTCTACTGACTTTAGACTTTGCTCTCTAATTCTTTCCGTTGGTAGATTAGGTTATTTGAGATTTTTCTTGTTTCTTGAGGAAGGCCTATATAACAAAAACTTCCCCATTAGAACTGCTTATCCTTTGCTCCACAAATTGTGGTGCTGTGTTTTCATTTTCATTTATCTAGAGATATTTTCTGGTTTCATGTGAAATGCTGGGCTGGATGAATCATAAGCTAAAATCAAGACTGCCTGGACAAATAACAATCTCATATATGCAGATGATACCACTCTAATGGCTGGTTTCCCAGCCTTTTTATCTGTCCCAACTGTCCATCAGCCACCCAATAGGTAGGATCCCACACTTGTGATTCTTAGTCTATGGCTCAAATGACTCACTCCCCAGAGCAAGTGTCTGCCCGTGTTGTCTCTCTTACCCTGAGTTCTTTCCCAATGCTACAGGTCCTGACCTGATTGCTTTTTCACTCTTCCTACCTGATTACATGTATGCATTTCATATAGCCTTGGTTATACAGGAGTTCTGTCAGCTTTCGGTTAGTTTCAGATAGAGGTGTTCCATACATACATGTATTTTTGATGTATCCTTGGAAGAATCGAGCTCCACATTCCTGCACACCATCTTTATCTCCGCTTCCATCTGTGTATTGTTAAGAGGGAAAAAAAAAGTTTTGTGGCTTTTTTCAGGTAATAAATGTTCAGTACATTCTGAAGATGCCACTATATGCATTTTACACAGTTGAGGTCAAAAACTGTTTCTAGAGGACATTAAATGTTATCCTTTTCCTCTCAATTGCTGTGTCTTTCTTTATAAAGTTTTTCTTTCTTTCATTGTTCAATTATGAGAAAAAGATAATTTGAGAATAGTATCTT
Source organism: Bubalus kerabau (assembly GCF_029407905.1). Taxonomy (NCBI): domain Eukaryota; kingdom Metazoa; phylum Chordata; class Mammalia; order Artiodactyla; family Bovidae; genus Bubalus; species Bubalus kerabau. The sequence continues at coordinate 79,358,346 of NC_073627.1, read as the reverse complement.
CTTTGTTTGAACCCTTTTTACATCAGATAATACAGCTTCACATTGTCATTATAGGGTTTCCAAATAGGTGTGGAGTAGGTGTAGGCAAAGATAAAGATGATGGATTCTTGAGGACAGTACGGCCATGTATGATGGTTCTAAAGGTCACTTAGAACTCTTTAATGGAACAAATTATCCTATAGTGGGGTAAATGAATTCAGACCCGGTGGATATTAAATTTAAGAACAAACATCCTATCATCACTATTTCATTAGACTCAAGAAGGCTGGAAACTTACTAGTTGAATACAATTAATATGGATAAAGTATGGCAATCACAAAATAAATAGACTGCCTACAAGGTTTTAGAGACATACATATATGTGACTGTGATTTAAGAGGACACCAAAAGTAGTATTTTTATAAACTAAAAGCAGCTTCTGCTACAATCAAGATTTTTTTTTGTTTTACTTTTTAATTATTTCATCAGTGCAAAATTTACATAATATAAAATTTAGCAGTTTAAGTTGTAACAATTCAATGGCATGGAGTAAATTCATAATATCCTGGAACTCTCCCATCTAATTCTGAACATTTTCATCACCCCTGAAGAAATTCCTGTACCAGTCAGAGAGTTGCCTTCCATCTACATCTTCTACCAGTCCCTGGCAATGATCAATCTACTTCATGTCTTAACATGCTTACTTTTTCTGGATGTGCAGTATAAATGGATTCAATTTTTAACTATAGCACTTCATGCTTTTTGTGCTTTATATACTTTTTGACACTTGTACATCTTCAGTTCAGTTCAGTCGCTCAGTCGTGTCCGACTCTTTGTGACCCTATGAATCGCAGCACACCAGGCCTCCCTGTCCATCACCAACTCCTGGAGTTCACTCAGACTCATATCCATTGAGTCAGTGATGCCATCCAGCCATCTCATCCTCTGTCTTCCCTTTCTCTTCCTGCCCCCCAATCCCTCCCAGCATCAGAGTCTTTTCCAATGAGTCAACTCTTCGCATGAGCTGGCCCAAGTACTGGAGTTTCAGCTTTAGCATCATTCCTCCCAAAGAAATCCCAGGGCTGATCTCCTTCAGAATGGACTAGTTGGATCTCCTTGCAGTCCAAGGGACTCTCAAGAGTCTTCTCCAACACCACAGTTCAAAAGCATCAATTCTTCAGTGCTCAGCCTTCTTCACAGTCCAACTCTCACATCCATACATGACCACTGGAAAAACCATAGCCTTGGCTAGATGGACCTTTGTTGACAAAGTAATGTCTCTGCTTTTCAATATGCTGTCTAGGTTGGTCATAACTTTCCTTCCAAGGAGTAAGCATCTTTTAATTTCATGGCTGCAGTCACCATCTGCAGTGATTTTTGAGCCACCAAAAATAAAGTCTGACACTGTTTCCACTGTTTCCCCATCTATTTCCCATGAAGTGATGGGACCAGATGTCATGATCTTCGTTTTCTGAATGTTGAGCTTTATGCCAACTTTTTCACTCTCCACTTTCATCTTAGAGGACAGCAATACTATTTCTGTGCATCATAGTATGCTATTACTAACATCACTGCAGCAGATGTAGTGAGAACTTGTCTCACATTTACACAGTTACTTTAGTTTTAATTGCCCTCATGTTGTAGTTAATAATCCTTAATGATTCTAGTCATAGTAAAATTCAACTTCATTTGTGATGGATCTAGGTGACTGCCAAGTAAACGATTCTTTTAAAAACACAGGGCTGATGTCTTGAGCTTCAACAAAACTCTTTTGAAATAATATTTCTCTTAATATTTCATTCAGTCAGTTCAGTTGAGTCGCTCAGTTGTGTCTGACTCTTTGCGACCCCATGAATCGCAGCACGCCAGGCCTCCCTGTCCATCACCAACTCCCAGAGTTCACCCAAACTCATGTGCATCGAGTTGGTGATGCCATCCAGCCATCTCATCCTCTGTCTTCCCCTTCTCTTCCTACCCTCAAACCCTCCCAGCATCAGGGTCTTTTCCGATGTCAGTTCTTTGCATCAGGTGCCTTGGGTATTAGCGTTTCAGCCTCAGCATCAGTCCTTCCAATGAATATTCAGGACTGATTTCCTTTAGGATGGACTGGTTGGATTTCCTTTCAGTCCAAGGGACTCACAAGAGTCTTCTCCAACACCACAGTGCAAAAGCAACAATTCTTCAGCGTTCAACTTTCTTTATGGTCCAACTCTCACATCCATACATGGATACTGGAAAAACCATAGCCTTGACTAGACAGACCTCTGTTGGCAAAGTAATATCTCTGCTTTTTAATATGCTGTCTAGGTTGTTCATAACTTTTCTTCCAAGGAGCAAGCGTCTTTTAATTTCATGGCTGCAGTCACCGTCTACAGTGATTTTGGAGCCCCCAAAGATAAAGTCTGTCACTGTTTCCACTGTTTCTCCATCTATTTGCCATGAAGTGATGCGACCAGATGCCATTATCTTAGTTTTCTGAATGTTGTGTTTTAAGCCAACTTTTTCACTCTCCCCCTCCACTTTCATCAAGAGGCTCTTTAGTTCTTCTTCACTTTCTGCCATAAGTGCGGTGCCATCTGGATATCTGAGGTTATTGATATTTTTCCTGGCAATCTTGATTCCAGCTTGTGCTTCATCTAGTCCAGCATTTCACATGATATACTCTGCATATAAGTTAAATGAGCAGGGTGGCAATATATAGCCTTGACATACTCCCCAAAAATGTGCAGTAAGATAGTTACTTATTCTCCAATTCAGTGGACTTCAAAGGTGTACTCTTATGGCTCTAAGGACTCCTAGAAATAGTGTAATATTTCCTTGAATTATGCTATATTTCCAAGTTTCCTACATGCTTCTGTAACCGTCTGTGCTTTTATCCCTACATTCTAAGTGTCTGGCTCAATAACTTGACCCAGGTTGTGCTAATAATATGTGGAAATAAATAAAGAAATAAAACACATTTTATTTTAATGTGCTCACCTGAACATAAAGATGAGTTGTAAATTTTCTTTTCGATGGATCAACAAAAGGGTTAAGATATTATGTTTTTTATTTTGAGTTGTAGATAAATAGAAGAGTGGAATGTGGCTTCTAGATTTAGCTCCAAGTTATTGATCTCTGCCTTTGAGGTATGAAATACTTGCATGGTTGTTCATCTTAGTCTTTTTAATCCAAATTTGTTGCTTGTTTTGTGTAATATTCTTCAGAGAAAATTAGTGCTGTCTAATAATTACTATTAAACAAATGGCATTTGTTTTTACTGAATAAAATGAGTGAATATATAAGCACCAATTCCTAGCTTATATCATCTAAGCAGCTATCTGTTTACTGGTCTACCTCTCCTGACTGCACTGAGGATACTAAGGACAGGTAAACTGCCTTTAATATATTCAACTCCATTGCTGAGTACAGCACCTACAAAGTACAGACATAATCACCTGATAACTAAAAAATGTAAAGATATTATTTTAAAACATGTATTTGCTGTACAACTTAATTTGCAACACTTTTGTTCTGGATAACAAAATACAAACATTCTAGGAAAGTGTATGTGTATGTGTGTGTGTGTGTGTATATATATATATCATACAAAATGTATAATTTCAACTAGCTTTACATTCCAGCTCAAGAAGCAGTGATAGCAGTGATATTGGCAAAAATGATAACGAGGAGGCCTTAATGGCTTATCTCACCCCGGAAACATCAAAAGCCTGACATCGATCAGAACCTATGTTATAGTAACTATAGAAAATAGTTAAAAGTTTACAGCACGTGAGCAAATGCTTAAACAGGAATAAAAAAATAAAAGATGACACAACAGAAATGATTTGCAGCATTTTAACTTAGCTCCATGTACCTTCCCTCTTCCAGACCTGAGATGGCTATAAAGATGGCAGCATTCCCATTGTGGGTCCCTGGCTCCTTAGAGACCACAGCAGACCTTGTTTCCAAAGAATTGGGTTTGTCTGTTTTGATCTGTGTGCAAGTTCCCTGAAGAACTGACACAAGGGACCTGCCTTTGCATTGCCTAACTCAGAAGTCTCTCAGGGAGGAAAAGCCACAACATGGATGATGTCTCTTGAAACCATTAAAAAAAAATCGAGGCCACTATCCCAAGGCAAAATGTTAACAGGGCAAACAGCAGATACAACTAAAGCCAGGGAGGAACTGGAAGTGAGCAAGTTTGGGGAATAAGGCTTTGAAAAGATCCTGCATATATAGAGAAATCTACAAAGTCATGGACATGCCCTCGACAGAATGCATCCTCACTCTGCCTGATTTTTATGCTCAGCATGATCAGAAAGTGAAAGCTAAGGTAAAGCTTGGGGAAAAAACCAGCATGGCTAGGCAGCGAAGGAATTTCCCAAAATACACTCAACGTGCAAAGACCTGGAAAGTACTTGTAATAACTTTAAACAAAACAGTGCAAGGCTTGTACACTTAAAACTATGAAAAATTGCCAAGAGAAATTAAAGAAGACCAAAATAAATGTAAAGACATTTTGTGTTTATGAATTGGAAGAATTAATATTGTTAAGACAGCAATACTACTGAAATTGATCTACAAATTTGAAGCAATTCCTATTAAATCCCAGTGGTCTTTTCTTTCCAGAAATAGAAAAGCCAATTCAGAAATCCATAGTGAATTTAAAGGACTCTAAATAGACAAACAGTCCTGAAAATGAAGCACAAATTAGGAGGATGGGCATTTCTCAAATGTGATCTCAGAACATACTACTATAAGAATACAAACTGCAATATTAAAATCAAAATCACAATGAGGTACCATTTCATGCCAGTCAGAATGGCTGCGATCCAAAATCTACAAGCAATAAATGCTGGAGAGGGTGTGGAGAAAAGGGAACCCTCTTACACTGTTGGTGGGAATGCAAACTAGTACAGCCACTATGGAGAACAGTGTGGAGATGCCTTAAAAAACTGGAAATAGAACTGCCTTATGACCCAGCAATCCCACTGCTGGGCATACACACTGAGGAAAACAGAATTGGGGTACACATGTACCCCAATGTTTATCGCAGCACTGTTTATAATAGCCAGGACATGGAAGCAACCTAGATGTCCATCAGCAGATGAATGGATAAGAAAGCTGTGGTACATATACACATTGGAGTACTACTCAGCCATTAAAAAGAATACATTTGAATCAGTTCTAATGAGGAGGATGAAAGTGGAGCCTATTATACAGAGTGAAGTAAGCCAGAAAGAAAAACACCAATACAGTATACTAATGCATATATATGGAATTTAGAAAGATGGTAACGGTGACCCTGTATGCAAGACAGCAAAAGAGACACAGATGTATAGATCAGTCTTTTGGACTGGGGGTGGGGGGGTATGATTTGGGAGAAAGGCATTAAAACATGTATAATATCATATAAGAAACGAATCGCCAGTCCAGGTTCAATGCAGGATGCAGGAAGCTTGGGGCTGGTGCACTGAGATGACCCAGAGGGATGGTATGGGGAGGGAAGTGGGAGGGGGGTTCAGGATGGGGAACACGTGTACACCTGTGATGGATGCATGTTGATGTATGGCAAAACCAATACAATATTGTAAAGTAAAAAATATTAATAATAATAAAAAAAATTTTTTTAAATAAAAAATAAATAAATAAATAAAATAAAATCAGAGAGACATACAGACCAATCGAGGAGAACTGACTTTCCAGAAACACTCACATTTAAGGACAATTTATTTTTGACAAAGGAGGAAAGAAAATTCAACGGGAAAGAAAAGTGTTTTCAACAAAAATTGCTGAGTCAACTTGTCAACACCTGCATTCATGTGTGCATTCATACATCTTGCATACAATTTGACTCTTAACACATAAAAATGAACCCAAAATATATCAAATACATAAAATCAAGAGCAAAAACTATAAACTATTAAAATAAAACATGGTAAAAGCTAACGATCCTGAACCCAATAATGGTTTCTTAAATATGATATGAGAAACAATGCCCAGAGGCACCGAAGAAAACTACTAATGACAGACTTGATTCAACTTAAAAACTTTTGTTCCTTAAAGGACACTGTCAGTAGAATGAAAGAACAACTCATGGAAAAGAAGACTTTTTTTTTTTTTCAAACCACGTTTATCGTAAGTTATCTAATATCCATCCACATAATATAAAGAGTACTAACAACCCCACAAAATAAAAACAAGCGAATCCACTTGAGGCAAAAGATCTGAATAAACATATCACAGAGTAGATATACTAGTGTCTGATAGGCATGTGAACAGATGATCAGTCATTAGAGAAATGCAAGTGAAAACCGCAATGAGATACTATTTCACAATCAGTAGGATGGCATAATAAAAACCAGACAAAAACAAGTGTTTATGAGAATGTGGAAAAATAGAAACCCTCATAATATTAAAATGGTCACCCTGCTTATATACCTTATATGCAGAGGACATCATGAGAAACGCTGGGCTGGAAGAAAGACAAGCTGGAATCAAGATTGCCTGGAGAAATATCAATAATCTCAGATATGCAGATGACACCACCCTTATGGCAGAAAGTGAAGAGGTACTAATAAGTCTCTTGATGAAAGTGAATTTGGAAAAAGAAAAAGTTGGCTTAAAGCTCAACATTCAGAAAACGAAGATCATGTCATCTGGTCCCATCACTTCATGGCAAATAGATAGGGAAACAATGGAAACAGTGACTGACTTTGTTTGACCTTCAAAATCACTGCAGATGGTGACTGCAGCCATGATATTAAAAGACGCTTGCTCCTTGGAAGGAAAGTTATGACCAACCTAGACAGCATATTCAAAAGCAGAGACATTACTTTGCCAACAAAGGTCCATCTAGTCAAGGCTATGGTTTTTCCAATAGTCATGTATAGATGTAAGAGTTGAACTGTGAAGAAAGCTGAGTGCTGAAGAATTGATGCTTTTGAACTGTAATGCTGAAGAAGACTCTTGCGAGTCCCTTGGACTGCAAGGAGATCCAACCAGTCCATCCTAAAGGAGACCAGTCCTGGGTGTTCATTGGATGGACTGATGCTGAGGCTGAAATTCCAATAATTTGGCCACCTCATGCAAAGAGCTGACTCATTGGAAAAGACCCTGATGCTGGGAGGGATTGGGGGCAGGAGGAGAAGGGAACGACAGAGGATGAGATGGCTGGATGGTATCACCAACTTGATGCACATGAGTTTGGGTGAACTCTGGGAGTTGGTGATGGACAGGGAGGCCTGGCGTGCTGTGATTCATGGGGTTTCAAAGAGTCGGACATGGCTGGGCAACTCAACTGAACAGTAACTTTGAAAAACTATTTGGAAGTTCATCAGTAAGTCAAATACTGAATTACCATTTGACCCAGTAGTACCATTTCTATGTAAATATACCAAAGGATTCAAAACAGACATCCATCCGAATATTTATATCTGAATATTTACAGTAGCACACTTTACAATAACCAAAAGGTGAAAAGAATGTATAAATTAAATGTTATAGCTGTATAATAGAAGATTACACAGTCATTAAGAGAAATGAAGAACTATGATATATATGAACTTTGAAAATATTATGCTAAGTTAAAGAGACCAGGCACAAAAGGGCATATATAATTTCATTTGTATTAACTATCTAGAACAGACAAATTAAGAGAAACAGAAAAGAGATTTGTGTTTGCTAGGGATTAGGGGGAGAGTAACTGATTACTGGGCACTGGATTACATTTTGAGTGGAAGAAAAAGTTCTGGAACTATGCAGTGATGATGGTTGCTCAATCTTATGAATATACTTAATGCTACTGAACTGTACACTTAAGACACACAAATAGTAAATTTCATCTCACATATTTTACCACAATTAAAACAATATAAAAAGAAAATAACCTATTTTCTCATTTCTATCTAAAAAACTAATTATATTAGAAAGCCTAGTATAATTAATCTCTGCCATTAACTTAAAAGATGATCTCTATCTCAGTGAACTCCGGGAGTTGGTGATGGACAGGGAGGCCTGGCGTGCTGTGATTCATGGGGTCGCAAAGAGTCGGGCGCGACTGAGTGACTGATCTGATCTGATCTGATCTAAAAGTAAAATAGGTAATTCCTAAGACTCAAATGGTGATGTATTTTGAGAGCTAATGGAGAATAGGACAAATCTGAATAGCTACTCAGAATTTTTAAAAATGATTCCAATGTAACCACATAGCACTCTTAAGAGAAAGTTAGTGATGTCTTATTTAAAATTTTTTCCAAGTCATTTGTACAAAAAGAACATTTTTTTTAGTAAATAAAATAACATCTGTGATTTATGAAATAAAGAGAGGGATAACTATATTGTTAGGATTCAGTTCAGTTCAGTTGCTCAGTCCTGTCTGACTCTTTGTGATCCCATGAACTGCAGCACGTCAGGCCTCCCTGTCCATCACCAACTCCTGGAGTCCACCCAAACCCATGTCCATCAAGTCGGTGATGCCATCCTATTAATGGCCCTATAATCTCAGTTCCGTAACTTAAACGTTATTTATGTCTTGTAAAATAATGAGAACATCCCTAGTTGCTACACCTGGGAAAAAATCTGAAATTATCACAACAAAAATGTTTGATTCACAGTAGCTTCTAGCACTTATACTTGGTGTGGTGCCTCGCAACTCATGCTACCTCATGATAAACTGCCCCTGCGATAAATAATGTGCTTACCTTCAACATGGTATTTCAAGGGCTAAACACTTTATAAATTCCAGAATTCCAATAAAAGTGAAATGGAATACATGATAGAATATCTGAATTAGAAGAACCCTTAGTGATTTATAGAGTTCACTAATCATTTTGCAAAACTGATTCCTAGAGATTTTAAGTGTATTATTTTTAAAGTCACACAGCTGATTAGTAGTCAAGGGGCACTATGCATCCAATTCAGTGTGGGATTTTTTCCCCTCTGTATTTCTCTCCTTATTTCTACTGCTGCTCACTAATAATCCTTCCCTTTTAGCATTGAAAAAATCTCTTTAATAAAATGTATTAGGTACTTTTTATGAACGGTTTTACCTAGGGTCATCAAAAAAGGCCTCTCTGAAGAGATGATATTTGAGTTTGGCTCTGAATTATGAGAAAGAAATAGCTATGCAAATACTTGAGAGATGGTCCAAATGAGGAAGAAGAATAAGTAACCTTGGAGGGAGTGACTTTTAAATATCTCTGATTGAAAGTCACTGCACCTAGAGCCCGGTGAAAGTGGGAGAAACATGACATAGATGAGTTGGGAAAGGTAGGTGGTAGCCATGGCAAAGATTTTACTTTTATTTTCTAAAATAAAACATGATGGATTTTAATAAAGGATATCACATCTCTGCTTAAAATTAAAGAAATGAATACACAGATGTCTGTTCTATGGCTTTCAGAACAGGGTTATAATCCTTTTTGAACAGGATATTAGCATGGAGATACATGGGGATAAAATGCTGCAGGGTACAGTCTGCAGCTAATACCAAAGACCAAAATCCTAGATGCAGATTTTAAAAGAGAGAAGTAAATTACAACTCCTTTATTTATAAACAACAAAAAAAAATAAAACCCAGGTAAACGTTGTTGACATTAACAGATTTCAAGAAGGAATGTATAATTGATAGCTTCAATTTCATGTGGCCAAAATATAACAAGTGATTCCATTTTTCAAATCATTGAGAACTGTGAGAAGATATAAATACAGAAGCCAGAAAAGGAAAAGTAATAGAATTCCCATTAGGAAGATGGAAAACCCCTTCTATTTCAAAGAAGGAAGCAGGGAGCTGTGTCAAAGGTGCTCAGAAGTCATGGAAGATGAAGATGGAGAAGGAACCATTGTGTTTGCCACAAAAGTAGATTATAAAGGCTTTTAAAGTGGAGTGGTAGGATTAAAAGCCCAAAAGTAGATAAATTAAGTATGTATATCAGATGAGAAGGAAGAGATATTAAAAAAAAAAATGTTTAGTTATGTGTGACCCAGGGAAATGGAGCAAATGCTAGAGTCAGAAGTACGTGAATAAAGGCATATGAAGGCATGCAATTTATTGGCAAGGATGATTCCTCAAAAAATTCTTCAGAGTATAGATATTTTTTTCGTAAAGTTTGCAAATGAAGAATCTGTGACCCAGGGACTTTGCTGAAGCCCTACTGACTATTAGAGGGGCTTTATTTCTGAAACTTGAATTCTAAGCATCATTTCTCCACAGATCACTTGGTCTATGATCTAAGGTAATCAAGCTGGTAAAGGGTGCTTTTTCCAACATGAATATCCATCAACAGATGAATGGATAAAGAAGATGTGGTATGTATATGGCATCATAAATATATATATAATGAAATATTATTCAACTATGAAAAAGAATGGAGTATTACCATTTGCAGCAAAAATCACAGACCTAGAGATTATAAGACTAAGTGAAATAGGTCAAAGACAAATATTATGTGTTACCACTTTTATGTGGAATCTAAAAAAGTAATATAGATGAATTTATGTATACAAGAGAAACAGACTCACAGACTTTGAAAACAAATTTATAGTTACCAAAGGGGAAAGGGGGGGATAAATTTTAAGTATAGGATAAACAGATATACCTATTATGTGTGAAACAGATAAACAATAGGGATTTCCTGTATACACAGAGAACTATATTCAATATCTTGTAATAACCTATAATGAAAGGAATCTGAAAAAAGTCTGAACCACTTCACTGTACATCTGAAACTAATACAATATTGTAATCAACTATACTTAAATAAAAAAGGTGCTTGTTACTTGATTTTTGAGAGTTCCAAATTCTATATCTGTGAGTGTGTGTTCCTCATAAGATGAAAAAACTGGACACAGGTTTTTGCTTAACCTGCCAGTGAAGGACTAGAGATAAGTGTACGTAAGTTTGTGCTGATTGGTTGAAATGACTGATTGCTTGTATACAGCTATTTATATGAAAGAGATGACCAGATGCCTATCAGAATTTTGTAAATTCCTACCAGAGTATAGGCATGCTTAGTAGTAACATTCTGGTCTCAATTCCACCTTCTCTTGCATCTAAGTAATATCATGTAAATAATCCTTACTACTGCATTTTGGGGCTTCCCCAGTAGCTCAGCTGGTAAAGAATTCACCTGCAATGTGGGCGACCTGGGTTCGATCCCTGAGTTGAGAAGATCCCCTGGAGGAGAGCATGACAACCACTCCAGTGTTCTTGCCTGGAGAATCCCCATGGACAGAAGAGCCTGGCTGGCTGCAGTCCGTGGGATCGCAAAGAGTCAGACACGATTGAGTAAATAAGCACACAGCACAGTGCATTTTGAACAGAGATGTTCATCAGTTTCCACTCCAAAGTGATTAAGGAACAGATACACATAGACTCATCATGGTTTTCCATTTCCCATATACCTGATACACATGGAGAAATCTGACACCCTAGAAATTGACGTTCCTTTCTCAGAGTAAACGTCTGGATCCCTGAAATGTCCCTGTAGAAAGCCACTTACACATAAGGATCACTAGTATTCAACTTTATATGAATAGGAAACAAACATCTTCTCTAATAAATCAGAGACATTTAGAGATTTAGGCATTATAGCACTTACAGTTACCTTAACTAATACACTCAGCTTATGCTGAATCACTGTAACAAATTCTTTACAATTCAAGAATAATAAATACTTTAAGGATATTTGGACATGCTAGTAATGGTGTTATGTTCAATAACAACAACAACAACAGCAAAAAACCCTGTTGCTGAGAGAATGGAAGCTTTTATACATTCTTTATATGCTGTTGCCAATTTCTGAGTATCACAGAGCAGAACTATCAGAGTACTGATAAGAAACTGAAAAATACAACTACTCTATGTAGCAACCACACTGTTTCCAGTAGATGTCAGGCAATTTTTCTTAGCGACTTTGAAAGAACAAGTTAAATGAAGAAAATGTTCCTCTAAAACTAGAAATTTATAAAATTAATTTGCTTTCTGAATCTCTCTTTACCCTGTGACTAACACCATTTTTGCATATTTATCTTGACCAACTGGAAATAAGCAGAGTATATACTATCCTTTTTTCTCCCTGGGAATAAACACATGTATTTTACAACCATAGCACTGTTATCAAAACCAGGACATATAAATTAGACACAAATAATAATCCATAGTCCATTTTCTGATGTTATCATTTGTCCTAATAGTCTTCCTTATAGGTTTCCTTACATTTTCACTTTCTTCCTTTTATTTATTTATTTTCAATGAAGAATGATTGCTTTACAGTATTGTGTTTGTTTCTGCCAAACGCCAATATGATCAGCCATACAGTATATATATATGTCCCCTCCCTCTTAAACCTCCCATGTTACTTAGGTTGGTGCAAAAGTAATTGCAGTTTTGGACCATGAATTTTAAATTATTATAACTATGCTCAAACACATCTTTATTAATCAAAACAGGAAACATTACAATCAACACATTTTTGCCAATGAGAAATAAATGTTCTTATTCCTGTAGCATAAAAATCCATGTTTAAGTATTCAAGGAACTCTTGAAATGCATTTTCTGTTTTCTGCCTCCTGCCGGCTGCAGAAGCATTTTCCCTGCAAAAAGTTGTCCAGATACTTGAAGAAGTGGTAGTTGGTTGGCAAAAGAGCAAGTGAATATAGCAGATGAGGCAAAACTTTGTAGCCCAATTCATTCAACTTTTGAAGCATTTGTGCGACATGCATTCAGGCATGCATTGTCGTGGATAAGAACTGGGCCCTTTAATGTTGACCAGTGCTGGCTGTAGGTGTTGCGATTTTCAGTGTATCAGTTTGCTGAGCTTACTTCCCAGATATAATGGTTTTGCTAGGATTTAGAAAGCTGTAGTGGATCAGATGGGCAGGAGACCACCAAACACTGCCCATGACCTTTCTTTGGTTCATGTTTGGCTTTGGGAAGTGCTTTGGAGCTTCTTTTCAGTCCAGCCACTGAGCTGGTCATTGCCAGTTATTGTATGCAATCTACTTTTCATCACACATAACAATCTGATTGAAAAATGGTACATTGTTGTTGTATAGAATAAGACGACACTTCAAAATGATGTTTTTATGATTTTCAGTCAGTTCAGTTCATGAGGAACCCACTTATCTAGCTTTTCCACCTTTCCAATTTGCTTCACGTGCCAAAAGACCATAGAGTGATTGACACTGAGTTCTTTGGCGACTTCTCATGTAGTTATAAGAGAATCAGCTTTCATGACGGCTCTCAGTTGGTCACTGTCACCTTCTGATGGCTGTTCATTACGTTCCTCATCTTCAAGGTTCTCGTCTCCTTTGCAAAACTTCTTGAACCACCACTGCGCTATACATTCGTTAGTAGTTCCTGGTCAAATTCTTTATTGATGTTGCAAATTCTCTCTTTCTGACAATTTGTGATTCATTTTTAACTCGAATTAGAAAATGCTTGAATTTGCTTTTTGCCTAACATCATTACCATTGTCTAAATACGTATGAAATAACTTGCAAGTAATAAGTCATTAGCAAAAAATAAAGTGAGAAATGCACATTAAAAAGATGGATAACATAACCACATTTATTTATGAATGCGTTCCAATATCAAATGGCAAAGTTCAACAGTGCAAAACTGCCATTATTTTTACACCAACCTAAAAAGAAAAATACAGAAATGGTAGAGTTTTTCAATAATTAAGAGAGATAGCAACATTATATATGTGTGTGTATATGTGTGTACAAAGATAGCTATGCATATATGTGTGTATGTAACTGTTGTAGATTGTGTGCTCAGGAAGATAATTCTTTGATATCAGGGATATCCCCTTGTTTCAGATACATAAGTTCCTTTGTAAAAGAAAAGGAAAGGAGGAGACAGATGTATCCCTTTCCTCTACTGTGTGTTCTGTATTTTCATATTAAAGCCATACTTTAAGTCCTAGATTTTAACTGTCTGTTATAAGTAAGGGGATTTCTATGAAGTGATATCATATTGTGCAGATAAATTTTTCTAATTTTGCTATACAATTTAGGGAGTCAATTATTTGAAAGTCCCAATTCAAGTATCATGCACTTTATTAATTTGACTTAGGGAGTCCTAAACAGAGAAACATTTAGTAAATCTACAGTTAATTACAAAGTAAAAGCACTATTTTCCTTCACTTTTTAGATAAAATCATTGAGTATAGATGTAGCCATGAAATGGTCAGGATAGTATTTCTCCAAATATTGTGACTTAAAACATGAAAAAATAATTCCATTAGCAGTCAAATTGCAATAAAAGCTTCTGTTCCCAGTGCCCTGGAATAGAGTTATCCTTTGGTACTAGAGGGAGATTGATTCTAGGATTTCTTGTAGACACCAAATTCTAAGGATGCTCAAGTCCCTTATATAAAATAATGCAGTATCTGCATACAACCTAGATATTCTCACATATATTTTAAATCATCTCTGTAGTACTACTACTAACAGCTACAGTGAGCCTTGAACAAAACAGATTTGAATTGTGTGGGTGCACTTACAGGAGCATTTGTTTTCAATAAATACATACATAGTACTGCACAATCTGCAGTTCGCTGAATTCTTGGACATGGAAATAAAGACATGGAGGGTTGACTACAAAGTTTTAGTCGGATTTTTGATTCCATAGGAGTTGGTGCCCCTAATTCCTTTGTTGTTCAAGAGTTGAAATGTACCATATAAATGAAATGTAAATACCAGCACATGGCAAATGCAGGTTGTATTTTTGGAACTTTCTGAAACTTTCTTGGAATATTTTAAATTAGTGGTTGGTTGAATCTGGAGATTAAGAACCGTGGATAAAGAGGACCAACAGAATCACCATATTTCTCTCAAATAAAGCAAGTATATTCTTTCTTCTTCGGTGTGTGTGTGTGTTAATTGCTCACACACTAATATAGCATGTTAGTTGCTCAGCTGTATCCGATTCTTTGTGATTCCATGGACTGTAGCCTGCCAGGCTTCCCTGTCCATGGCATTCTCCAGGCAAGAATATGGGAGTGGGTTGCCATGCCCTTCTTATATGTATATGTGTGTGTGTGTGTGTATACACACATAATAACATAAAATGTCCATGAAGAGAACCACAAATTAATCTTATATTTAAGTGTGTGCTAAATTGCTTCATTTGTGTCAAACTCTGTGTGACCCTATGGACTGCAACCTGCCAGGCTCCTCTGTGCATGGGATTCTCTAGGCAAGAATAATGGAGTGGGTTGCCATGCCTTCCTCCAGAATCTTATATGTACTATCAATTAATTGTAAATATTTAGCAAATTATTTACACTAAACCTCATGTACTTTATCTCATAGGTAAATTGAAGGATTTTGCTAAAGTGATTCTGGAATCCATCAGCCACAATGTTTAGTAATTCTATAGGAAATTTAATTTCATCTTTTACAGTTTATAAGCCATTTTATCATCGGTTCCTTCTTACTCTTATGAAAGTTTTAACTAGATAAATTAAAACATTCATTTTACTAGTAAAAATAAACCAAATCTGGGAAACTATAATTGCTTAAGATGAATAACCTCCTAGTTATTTGGGAAGAGTTCTAACCGAAAAGTTTTAAGTTCAGAATTCTTTTTGTTACATGATACCATATTTCTGAACACATAAGGTTCCTACAGCAAAAGGAATGTATCGTTTTCAGAGCCAACTAGATTCCTGAATGTTATCAAAAAAGTATCATTGCGGTAGTGAGAGTTCAATGTTGGAATGCTTGCAATGATAATTCCTTTGTATTTCATTCCATTCAAAACTTTGCAAGCTTCAAGTTAGTATTCACTAAATGAGTACAGGTCATGTGAAGAAAAAAAAAAAGAAAAGGAAATCTGATTTATTAATCTGAAAATTTTTTTCTTTTGCCTAGCAATCTCAATAACAAATTTTACTGAATCACTAATTGAATAGAGCAAATAACTTATACATTTAAAGCCAGAAGAGCATGTACCTGAAGGCATTACTTGTATAATTAGCTTCTCTAGGCCTACCTTGCTTCAATTGCCAAATGAGGCCAATATTAAGAACTAATTATACAACTTTTACTATGTATGTGCTTTGTATTATCTTCAGCTCAAAAAGACTGATTCAATTTAAGGCAACAATTCTAAAAATTCTGATTTTACAAATGAAGGAATGAAGATAAGAGTGCATTAAGTAATTTGGTCAGGGTCCTATAGTTGGGACATGTCAGAACCAGTATTCAAATTCAGATAGTCTAACTATAAATCCCATGTCTTAACAACTACTCTGTAAGTATTTCACAAAGTATGAAGATTTGATGAAAAAAGATAATGAAAACAATTTACAGTGTCAATCAAAGAATCAGAGATCAGATCAGATCAGATCAGTCGCTCACTCATGTCCGACTCTTTGCGACCCCATGAATTGCAGCACGCCAGGCCTGCCTGTCCATCACCAACTCCCAGAGTTCACTGAGACTCACGTTGGTCGAGTCAGTGATGCCATTCAGCCATCTCATCCTCTGTCGTCCCCCTCTCCTCCTGCCCCCAATCCCTCCCAGCATCAGAGTCTTTTCCAATGAGTCAACTCTTTGCATGAGGTGGCCAAAGTACTGGAGTTTCAGCTTCAGCATCATTCCTTCCAAAGAAATCCCAGGGCCGATCTCCTTCAGAATGGACTGGTTGGATCTCCTTGCAGTCCACGGGATCTCCTTCAGAATGGACTGGTTGGATCTCCTTGCAGTCCAAGGGACTCTCAAGAGTCTTCTCTAACACCACAGTTCAAAAGCATCAATTCTTCGGCGCTCAGCCTTCTTCACAGTCCAACTCTCACATCCATACATGACCACAGGAAAAACCATAGCCTTGACTAGACAAACCTTTGTTGGCAAAGTAATGTCTCTGCATTTGAATATACTATCTAGGTTGGTCATAACTTTCCTTCCAAGGAGTAAGCATCTTTTAATTTCATGGCTGCAGTCACCATCTGCAGTGATTTTGGAGCCCAGAAAAATAAAGTCTGACACTGTTTCCCCATCTATTTCCCATGAAGTGGTGGGACTGGATGCCATGATCTTCGTTTTCTGAATGTTGAGCTTTAAGCCAACTTTTTCACTCTCCACTTTCACTTTCATCAAGAGGCTTTTGAGTTCCTCTTCACTTTCTGCCATAAGGATGGTGTCATCTGCATATCTGAGGTGATTGATATTTCTCCTGGCAATCTTGATTCCAGCTTGTGTTTCTTCCAGTCCAGCATTTCTCATGATGTACTCTGCATATTAGTTAAATAAACAGGGTGACAATATACAGCCTTGACGAACTCCTTTTCCTATTTGGAACCAGTCTGTTGTTCCATGTCCAGTTCTAACTGTTGCTTCCTGACCTGCATACAAATTTCTGCATACAAATCAGGTGATCTGGGATTCCCATCTCTTTCAGAATTTTCCACAGTTTATTGTGATCCACACAGTCAAAGGATTTGGCATAGTCAATAAAACAGAAATAGATGTTTTTCTGGAACTCTCTTGCTTTTCCCATGATCCAGAGGATGTTGGCAATTTGATCTCTGGTTCCTCTGCCTTTTCTAAAACCAGCTTGAACATCAGGAAGTTCACGGTTCACATATTGCTGAAGCCTGGCTTGGAGAATTTTGAGCATTACTTTACTAACGTGTGAGATGAGTGCAATTGTGCGGTAGTTGGAGCATTCTTTGGCATTGCCTTTCTTTGGGATTGGAATGAAAACTGACCTTTTCCAGTCCTGTGGCCACTGCTGAGTTTTCCAAATTTGCTGGCATATTGAGTTCAGCACTTTCACAGCATCATCTTTCAGGATTTGGAATAGCTCAACTGGAATTCCATTACCTCCACTAGTTTTGTTCGTAGTGATGCTTTCTAAGGCCCACTTGTCTTCACATTCCAGGATGCATAGGAACCTGGAATGTCAGGTCCATGAATTAAGGCAAATTGTAAGTGGTCAAACAAGAGATGGCAAGAGTGAATGTTGACATTCTAGGAATCAGCGAACTGAAATGGACTGGAAGGGGTGAATTTAACTCAGATGACCACTATATCTACTACTGTGGGCAGGAATCCCTCAGAAGAAATGGAGTGGCCATCATGGTCAACAAAAGAGTCTGAAATGCAGTACTTGGATGCAATCTCAAAAATGACAGAATGATCTCTGTTCGTTTCCAAGGCAAACCATTCAATATCACAGTAATCCAAGTCTATGCCCCAACCAGTAACGCTGAAGAAGCTGAAGTTGAATGGTTCTATGAAGACCTACAAGACCTTTTAGAACTAACACTCAAAGAATAACCCCCAGTTAATATTAACTTTCATTAATATTATCAATTTGTAATGCTTATGCCTACTATTATAATGAAATGCAACAGTATGCAAATAATAAATAGTTAATATGATAACTAATATCCTAAAGGGAAAGCACATAAATTAAGGTATATTGTATACAACTCTGGTTTAAATTTAACTAAGCATAAAAACTGATGGGGTTCAATTTGCCCCATAATGTATCGCAAGGTCCAACAGACAAGAATAGTTTTTAACCTCCACCTTAATTGTCTAAAATATTTTAGATAGGAAGCCAAAAGCAGGAAGAGAGCTATTATCAAAGATAATTTAACATAAGAAAGGCTTATCCATGTGGTATTACAAAGATTTGTCTACCAAGTATTTGCTCTTGGCTCTATCTTTCTGTGAACTGTCTTTCCACCTTTTGAAGTTCCAGCTGTTTACCCCAGACTCCTTAGCTCAGAATGGCATATAAACTCTAGTTGCTGATCACTGAGCTTCTCAAGTCTTTTGGGATTCCATCTTTACATAATTAACTTTGCTCTTTTCTTGTTAATTTGTCTCCCATTAATTTAATTATTAGGTCAGCCAAAAAATCTAGAAGGAAAATGGTGAAAATTTTTCCCCTCTGCAGAAAAGACAAGCAAATATTTATCAGCATCACAAAAATCATTGATGTGAAAATAAAAATTAAGTAGAATAAAACATAAAGAGACACTGAATAAAAAAGGCTATATAAACCTATATTGTCCCTAGATATTTAAAATATTAATACTTTCTATTTAAAGTAAGTGTTTTAGTCAAGATTTAAATTGTTGATAGGTTATTTGTTTTTTCCTTGTAACTCACTGCTTTCCCTGAAAACTTCCTTCTACTCTCATCTCTACTTCTATGTGGTAAGCAGATGATTTATTTTCTCCAAATATCAAAATATTGATTATATATATATCAAGGTGAATAAATATTTTAAATAATGGATTGTTGTTATTGTTTAGTCGATATGTCATATCCAACTCTTTTGCAACCTCATGGGCTATGGCAAAATGGTTGTCTGAAGAGGCCTTACAAATAGTGAGAAAATAAAAGAAGCTAAAGGCAAAGGAGAAAAGGAAATATATACCTATCTGAATGCAGGTTCCAAAGAATAGCAAGAGGTAAGAAAGCCTTCCTAAGTGAGTGAAGTGAAGTGAAGTTGCTCAGTCATGTATGACTCTTTGCGACCCCATGGACTGTAGCCTACCAGGCTCCTCCATCCATGTGATCCTCCAGGAAAGAGTACTGGAGTGGGTTGCCATTTCCTTCTCCAGGGGAATCTTCCCGACCCAAGGATCGAACCCGGGTCTCCCACATTCCAGGCAGACGCTTTAACCTCTGAGCCACCAGGATTTATGCAAAGAAATACAGGAAAACAATAGAATGGGAAAGATTATTCAAGAAGATCAGAGATACCAAGGGAACATTTCATGCAAAGATGGGCTCAATAAAGGACAGAAATGGTATGGAGCTAACAGAAGCAGAAGATATTAACAAGAGGTGGCAAGAATCTACAGAAGAACTACACAAAAAATCTTAATGATCCACATAACCACGATGGTGTGGTCACTCTTCTAGAGCCAGACATCCTGGAGTGCAAAGTCAAGTAGGCCTTAGGAAGCATCACAATGAACAAAGCTAGTGGAGGTGAAGGAATTCCAGCTGAGCTATTTCAAATCCTAAAAGATGACACTCTTAAAGTGCTGTACTCAATATGCCAGCAAATTTGGAAAACTCAGCAGTGACCACTGCTGGAAGAGGTCAGTTTTCATTCCAATCCCAAAGAAAAGCAATGCCAAAGAATGTTCAAACTACTGCACAATTGCACTCATTTCCCATGCTAGCAAAGTAATGCTCAAAATCCTCCAAGCCAGGCTTCAATAGTACATGAACCATGAACTTCCAGATGTTCAAGCTGGATTTAGAAAAGGCAGAGGAAGCAGAGATTAACTTTCCAGCATCAGTTGGATCATAGAAAAGGCAAGAGAATTCCATAAAAATCATCCACTTCTGCTTTATTGACTACATCAAAGCCTTTGTGTGGATCACAACAAAATGTGCAAAATTATTAAAGAGATAGAAATACCAGAACACCTTGCCTGCCTCCTGAGAAATCTGTGTTCAGGTCAAGAAGCCACTGGTCAAGTTAGAACTGGACATGGAACAATGGACTGTTTCCAAACTGGGAAAGGAGTAAGTCAAGGTTGTATATGGTCACTTTGCTTATTTAATTTATGTGCAGAGTACATCATGTGAAATGTCGGGCTAGATGAAGCACAAGCTGGAATCAAGATTACTGGGAGAAACACCAATAACCTCAGATATGCAAATGACACCACCCTCATGGCAGAAAGCGAAGAAGAACTAAAGGGACTCAATGAAAGTGAAAGAGGAGAGTGAAAAAGTTGGCTTAAAACACAACTTTCAAAAAACTAAGATCATAGCATCCAGTCCCATCACTTCATGGCAAATAGATGGGGAAAATAGGAACAGTGAGAGACTTTATTTTCTTGGGCTCCCATATCACTGCAGATGGTGACTGCAGCCATGAAATTAAAAGACACTTATTCTTGGAAGAAAAGCTATGACAAACCTAGACAGCATATTAAAAGGCAGAGACATTACCGACAAAGTCCGTATAGTCAAAGCTCTGATTTCTCCAGTAGTCATGTATGGATGTGAGACTTGGATCATAAAGAAAGCTGAATGCTGAAGAATCTATGCTTTTGAACTGTGGTGTTGGAGAAGACCCTTGAGAGTCCCTTGGACAGCAAGGAGATCAAACTAGTCAATCCTAAAGGAAATCAGTCCTGAATATTCATTGGTAGAACTGAAGATCAAGCTCCAATAATTTGGCCACCAAATGTAAAGAACAGATTCACTGGAAAAGACCTTGATGCTGGGAAAGATTGAAGGCAGGAGGAGAAGGTGATGACAGAGGATGAGATGATCGGATGGAATCACTGACTCAATGGACATGAAGTTTGAGCAAGCTCCAGGAGTTGGTAATGGACAGGGAAGCCTGGCATGCTGCAGTCCATGTGGTCATAAAGAGTCAGATACAATGGAGTGACTGAACTGAACTGGGATATAGCTCGCCAGGTTCCTCTGTCCATAGTATTTCCCAGGCAAGAATACTGGAGTGGGCGGCCGTTTCCTCCTCCAGGGGATCTTCCTGACCCAGGGATCAAACTTGCATCTCCTGCATTGTCAGGCATATTCTTTACCACTGAGCCACAGGGAAGCCCAAATAATGTATTACATCAACAAAAAACTGTGTATTATACATTCTTGTCTTCAGAAGCCCTTTACTCAAATCAACAAGCACTTTCCAAATTTTGGAATAACTGGCAAGCACTTGCCCAGTTATTGTTTAACACACTGAACCATCCAAACTCAGCTCATCTTACCTTACATTCTTTCCCCATCTTTATTCACATAAATTTGCATGCTTAATTCTCTCCAACTGAAAGTTTACGAATTTTAGATTTACTTTGGTGTAAAATCTTAGGAGGTGCTAATGGTGAAGAATCTGCCTGCCAATCTGGGAGACATAAGAGACACAGGTTCAATCCTTAGGTCAAGAAGATCCCCTGGAGAAGGGCATGATAACCCATTCCAATATTGTTGCCTGGAGAATCCCATGGATGGAGCAATCTAGTGGGTTACAGTCCATAGGGTCACAAAGATTTGGACAGGACTGAAGCGACTGAGTATACACACACTGGCTTAAAAAGGCCATCTTCTGTGAATTTCCCTTTAGTGAGCCATACCACTTCCAAATCTTAGTAATTTCAGGGAATATTTTTCTTCCTCTTCCATTAATTGAAAGTCTACAATCCAGAGATTTATTCTCTCCCTGATGTAAATAATGATAACCCTTTTAAAAAGCAGGTACATTTTTGGTCAGTTTTGATCTTTCTTGTGTCTCTAAGGCAAAGCTTGCTATATAACATGTGGGGCTACTGCAAGATAAAATGTGAGCTTTCTTGTTCAAGAAGCAGAGAAAAAAACAGACACAAAAGGCCACGTGCTATATGATTCCATTTATATGAAATAAACAGAATAGGCAAAACATAAGGAGGGAGAAGGCAATGGCAACCCATTCCAGTACTCTTGCCTGGAAAATCCCATGGACGGAGGAGCCTGGTGGGCTGCAGTCCATGGGGTCGCTAAGAGTTGGACACAACTGAGCGACTTCACTTTCACTTTTCACTTTCACACATTAGAGAAGGAAATGGCAACCCACTCCAGTATTTTTGCCTGGAGAATCCCAGGGACGGAGGAGCCTGGTGGGCTGCCGTCTATGGGGTCGCACAGAGTTGGACACGACTGAAGCAACTTAGCAGCAGTAGCAGCAGCAGACGTAAGGAAGATTAGTGGCTGCTAGGGGTAAGTGGGCGAAGATGATGGAGCATAAATGTTTGAGTCAGGAGATGATGAGTATAAATGTTTGAATCAATTTCTGATCCCCAGGTATCCTCTACAGACATTTAACGAAGTTCCTGGTCATTTAAAGTTAAATTTCAAGGAACAAATGCTTGTGGTTAAAAGAAGCTATTTAATTAATAAATTAATATACTTTTCTGAAGTTACACTTATTTTTTCTTTTCTCCTTATGGTCTAATCTAAAATTTTCCACATTCCATGTGTATTTATTTTTAGGCTTTATCTCCCTTAATCCTCAATTGTACTTATTGTTCTATGATGAGATTGTTTGAATACCCTCCTAATTTTTCTCTCTGCTTCTATTAATTTCAACACACAATCCACATTGTTTCAAGTGGGATTATGTTCCAAATATGTGTGTGTATACACACACACACACACACACACACACACACACATATATATATATATATAATTTGGCAAAACTAATACAATTATGTAAAGTCTAAAAATAAAATAAAATTAAAAAAAAATTTCTGACACTTTCCTACTTCAAAATTTGATACAGACTCATTGCCTGGTGCATAAATTCAGATTCAACTAGCATAATTTACCTAGTGTATTAAACACTAGTGGAAAGTCAGGATTGGTCAAAGGGAGATTCAATGTGATTCAGTCTCTAGAGCATCTCCTCTGACTCTAACTCCATAGGAAGATGAGTTAACTGGTAGTTACTTGATCGATTTCAATTAGAAAGCAAGGAGAAATAGCTATAACTGAAAAGAAATTGTGGAAAAAGATAGGACAGAAAACAAAACAAAAGGGTAGACTATAAAATATACTCTTGCCACCATAAATGTCAGGGTCACCAAAGATGACAATTTTAACTAAGAAGGTAAAAGGAGTCAATAAAAACTGCAAGCATGTATTTCTCTTTCAGTTGTGCTAGCTATAGAAATTCTTTTCTAACTATCCCCTGCTTAGGATGAGTGAGAAAAATCACAAAGGAATTAGGCAAATCACAATAATAATCAAAGCTAAATATGATCCACTTAGCATTGCTTGGGGTAAGATCTATGCAGAATTTTGAAAGAGAACTATGCCTCAAGTAAGTGATATAAAAATTAAATATTCAATTTTCTATGAAAAGCTTAATTTGAATTTTACACCTCACAATATTTGCAGACTTCCAAGACCCATATTTCTCCCACTGAATTGCAGATGCAAACTCATGTTAAACCACCTGTTCCAATTATAAGCACTGTTGCCTCGAGGGACACTCAGGAAATCCAAGGACTGATACTAAGCAGAAGTTTATTCCCCAAGACGTATTTGTCATTTGGGATGAGACTGGACTAGCTACACCTACCAACTGCATACCTTAAACTCCTTGCTCTACCTTCCAAAAATGTTGAACCTCCTCAGGGCATGACAAGGAGAAAATAGGAAGCCAAAACAAACCTGAATTCTAACAATTTTAGGAAACTTTCCTCACATATGAAACATTCTATCACTTCTCTCCTATTTTTCATTTTCTGGATAGTTCCATTTCATCCTTTAAGATCAATACGAGATCATTTGCACTGTTAATTCTTATCATTAGAAGTAACCATTTTCTTTACTGCTCCATAATATTCTATATGCATCGATGAAACAAAATTATTCTTAAGGCAATATGAGAAAATTTGCGATTTGACTGGCTGCCCCCTCCCCTCTAGTGTGCACTGTGCATCTGAGTTACACATTAAATACCTTCCCTTAGACAGGAATTCTTCAGTTCAGTTCAGTCGCTCAGTCATGTCCGACTCTTTGCGACCCCATGAATCGCAGCACTCCAGCCCTCCTTGTCCATCACCAACTCCCGGAGTTCACTCAGACTCACATCCATCGAGTCAGTGATGCCATCCAGCCATCTCATCCTCTGTCGTCCCCTTCTCCTCCTGCCCCCAATCCCTCCCAGCATCAGAGTCTTAATTCACCAAAAACAGAGAATTTCCACTGGCTTTAGGAAGATAACTTCTTAGGATGTAATAGTCCTTTGTCAATCCTGTAAAGGGTTACAATGACCCACTACTCATCTGCTGGATTATGTAAACTGTCAATATATTACTCTGATGTGTAACAATTTGTCTCAAAAACTTAGATGACTGTGGTTTGGTCTCCAGTGGGTGGGATGGCCCTCAAAACTTTCTGAAAGACTATCTCCCAGGTTATAATCCTCAGGTGGGCTGCAGTAAAATTTTCCATGTCGTTCTTAAACTATTATTTTTTTGGTTAACAGCAACATATTTATATTATCACAATGAAGCTATTTTTTTTTTTAATATCTCTTTGTGTGTTAAGTCACTTCAGTCAGGCCCAACTCTTTGCGACCCTATGGACTATAGCCCACCAGGCTGCTCTGTCCATGGGATTCTCCAGGCAAGAATACTGGAGTGTTGCCATTTCCTCTCCAGGCGACCTTCCCGACCCAGGGATTGAACCCGCGTCTCTTATGTCTCCTGCATTGGCAGGCAGGTTCTTTACCACTAGCGCCACCATTTATTCGTTTGTAACAGCTTTACTCTGGATAAAATTCAAAGTCCTTACCACAGATGTAAAGGTTCTGCCTGACCTGGCTCCATGCTATCCTCCTGATCTAATTTCTTTCCATTTTCCTCATGTGGGCTTTTGCAGGCAAACTGGCCTTTTTCTGCTACTCCAGGATATTTCAGTTACTTACCATTTTATCGAACTACTTTTTTTAACCTTTAGATATATGATGGGAGAAGGAAATGGCAACCCTCTCCAGTATTCTTGCCTGGAGAATCCCATGGACAGAGAAGCCTGGGAACTCTCCATGGGGAACTATCCATGGGGTCACAAGAGTCAGACACAACTTAGCGACTAAACCACCAGATATATAATTGATTCTTTCTTTTTCTCCTTAAATTGTCTTATCAGAGAGGCCTTGAATGATGATTTCACCTAAAACAGATCTATTCCTAACTGCATCAATAAAGTTCTTTTTGTTTACCATCTTCTGTTTTCTTCCTAGCACTTCTCTTTCGATTTTTGAAACATACTGATTTTTTTGATGCTGTTGTCTACCCACCAACCAATACAACATATACTTTATGAGAGAAGGGAATTGTTTTGTTTACTGAAAGCTCTCACTATCTGGAACACTTTCTGGAGCACAATAAATACTTGATAAATAGTTGCTGAGCATATAAATAAGGCTCAGTCTTGTCTTATGAACTATAGATTCTGTAAAGGCAAGGACCGCATCACATTTCCCCAGTGTTTGGGCCCCTGTCATCCATAGTCATGAAAATATAATGAGTTCTTTCTAAGAAGAATTTTTCACACAATTTTAAAGGTCATTTTCCATTTACAGTTATTACAAAGTGTCGGGTGTATTCTGTATCTTGTACAGTACATCCTTGAGCCTATCTTACACCTGATAGTTCATATCTCCCATTTCCCCTCCCCATATTGCCTCCATGAGTTTACTGAAAATCTAAGATACTTTTTCTTAGACTATGAAAAAATTACTCCTGTGTACTATTATGAATTTAAAAGACTCAAACTAATGAAAATAAAGAATGAACTGGTTCTGTTTTCAGTTTTTGATGCTTCTCTTTCCTTCTGGATCTCGGTTTCTTAAGCCTCTAAGAGCACAGTAGGTGAAATTTCAATTTTTTTCTTTCCAATTCACATGAAATTATACAACAAAACTAAACTAAACTATAAGTGTCTCTATCTCTTCATAGCTATCCTCTGTAGCTTTTATGTATCTTATCCTGCAACATTTAAGAAAGCAGCAAATTCACTGACAGGAAATGGAACAGATGGAATGTTGACCATACCTCAACGAATACATTTTTTTTGATGTTGTGACTCAGAAGATTCCTGCTACCCACATTCAGATTTGTTTTTGTGTATATACACATTTCACCTATGTTTTCCAGTTATCTTCAGTAAGATCAAGCTATTTCTTCATAACAAGAAATAAACACACATATTATTTTAATACTTCAATCAAGCAAACTAAATTATAGGCATGAGATTCTTTTATGGCTTCTTTCAGGATGGGAATTTTTCCATATTGTCACAAATAAAATATTAAAAGAACAACATGGTCGATGACACTACAAGATTATGCAGTTAAAAAAAATGAAGATAAAGAATTCGATGCATTTGTAACATAATCACCTTTCTGTCTTATAAGTTTTCAGGTCATAAATAAGGACCAGTGCATGCATTAGTAGAGAATTAGAAATCTTGATGCAAACAATTTAAAAATAGTAAGTACTAAATGTACTGGAATGTGTGAAAACAAGCACCTAACTTGTTCTGCTCCAGATCAGGGTCATTACACTACTCAAAAAATAATCATAATGTAATGGAAATGGTTGATACAGTTGTTCCCAGTAGACATTGTAAAACATTTAGTATGACATTAGACTAGAAATGAGTAAGAAACACAGTCAAGGAAGTAAACTAAAAAAAGGAAGATAAATCTTACATTCACACACACACAAAGTGTTAATGATATGAATTGGCATCACTTAAGTTGTGAGAAGTCAATAAAGTTTAAGCTTCAGCATTTTTACAGAAGTTTCACTCATGCATGCATTCATTCAGTCAATATTTGTTGAACAATGGCAGTCATTCAGGCAATGGGGATTCAAAAGAAAACAATTGCTTCTGTAAAAGCTAAATGTCTACCAGAGAAAACTCAAATTGATTGGACAGTCACACAAATGCATTTATAACTCTAAATTCTGAGACCTAGTGGAAGGAGAGAAATATGGCATAACAGGAAAAAAGAAAACACTATTGTTGCCTATCCAAGAGCCACTATCCCTTCCTCCTGTTTAACAGAACCACATGTTCAACATGCTTAAATTTTTTTTTTGCCACAGACCACTTCCTTCCTGCTGGGATGTTCTTGACAAGGAGTGTGAAGCTTGGCACTTCAACGTGTACCTTACCAAGGTGACCAAGCTGAGGTACTGAGGATGGCAAGTAAGATTTCTATTTCTATAAAAATTTTTTTTTTCTTGGCTGCACTGTACTGCATGATATATCTTAGTTCCCAACCAGGGATCAAACCCATGTCTGCTGCAGTGGAAGCACAGTCTTAACCACCGGACTGCCAGGGAAGTTCTAAGAGGCTTTATTTCTTAACACTGCTTAGCCACTAGATTTACCTTTGTGTAAAACTGATAATATTAATACAACTATTTGGGTCACCATTATTTAAAGCTAAATACATTCCATTTAGAGTAAAAACAAAACAAAACTCCAACTGATGTTTCAAGACAGATTTGATTCTCAGTGCTTCAGGACATGTATCACAAAGTTAGATTTTATTTCCCCAAAGCATCATTCCACTTTGCATTGTCTACTTGTGTTGTGCTTAGTTGCTTCAGTCGTGTCCGACTCTTTGTGACCCCATGAACTCCTCTGTCCATGGAATTCTCCAGGCAAGAATATTGGAATGGGTTGCCACGCCCTCCACCAGGGGATATTCCCAACACAGGGATCAAATTCATGTCTCCTGTGGTTCCTGCATTCAGGCAGATTCTTTACCATTGAGCCATTGACTACTTATATTTTATCAGAATCCCATATATTATTTATAATCTTTATAAAATTTGAAGAGATAGATACTATCCATTTTTTCCAGATAAGAAAACTGATATATAGTCAAATTAAGATTTATACAGTTTATAAAGTTACTGATAGAGCCAGAATTCTAACCCTTGTCTCAATGAATTTAAAGCCCAAGAGTTTCACAATAAATAATGGTAAATATCTCATCATTCTGATATTTAACTGATTCAAATATTAAATTATTATTAGGAAAAGAGAAAACTGTACAATTCAATTAATTAATTTTAGCCATAGAGTTAATTAGCAGAAAATCACAGATTGAATATTCACAGAGATACTTATAATTGTCATGTTGATTTAAAATTAATACATTATTCAAATAAGGGATAAATCCAGAGGTTAAATCTAGATATAATTGATAAGCAAATCTTATTAAATCAGAAATAGTATAATAGTAATTTCAAATATACAATGCAACTTAGGTTGCTTTTCTGTTCCTGAGTAGACTAGAATTCACTATAAATTCATATCTTTTCTAAGAAGCTAAGAAAGTATGAGACAATAAAATACACACATTTAGATCCTAAAAGTTCTAATCACAAGAAAAAATATTTTTAAAACTGCCATCACTTATGAATATATGTATTCCTATAAACCCAAACACAGTCATTATGGCTATTAATTGCCTCCATATGATTGTTCCCATTTAATAATATCACATTATCTAATTATTTGAAGTGGATATTTCACTCAAAGAGTTAGATGTTTATTAGAAAGAAGAATTTAAGATTTAAGGTTCCCTTGTAGCTCAGCTAGTAAAGAATCTGCCAGCAATGCTGGAGACCTGGGTTCGATCCCTGAGTTGGGAAGATCCCCTGGAAAAGGGAAAGGCTACCCACTCCAGTATTATGGCCTGGAGAATTCATGGACTGTATAGTCCATGGGGTCACAGAGTTGGACACGACTGAGTGAATTTTACTTCACTTCACTTGTACAACAAAGGAAATTTTACTTTTTAGTCATTTCTATTATCATCCATAGAAATTTAGGCTATTACATTTTGAAGGTTTTAAAAACAATTTCAAATGGAATTCTGATCTCTCTCCCTCACTAATCCACCTGTTAAAGCTAATACAGCTTTCTAGAACTGTTTAGGAGTAAGTGACCTCAAGGGAACGCTATTTTCCAAAGAAATGATAATGGGATACAAAGCCTTTCATTTCTGGGTCACTAGTTAGAAAGTAGTTCCGGTTGTAATTGTTGGAAAGTCATTACCGTTCAACAGTCTATGTGAAATTAGTTGGTTTCAGGCCAGTTCCTAGTGAATAGGTGTTCACATCCCGATTGCCATTAATTGAAATGCATGTTGATGGCTTTATTATGAAGACCGGGTGATATAAGCATTGAAAATCTGATCTTGGAGCACAGGACAAATAACAGCATGGCTGGGGAAAAGCATGTTTCTGAAAATATAACCATGGAAAGAGTTTGAAATTTGTTTCTCTTTAAGAGCCCCTTTGGATAGTTTCTTTGGTACTCAGAATCCTTAAACGAGAGTGCATGTGTGCTAAGTTGCTTCAGTCCTGTTCGACTCTTTGCGACCCTATGGACTCTAGCCCACCAGGCTGCTCGGTCCATGGGATTCTCCAGGCAAGAATACTGGAGTGGGTTGCCATGTCCTTCTCCAGGGGATCTTCCCAATCCAGGAATTGAACTTGAGTCTCTTGCGGCTCCTGCATTGCAGGAAGATTTTTTTTTTTTACCACCGAGTCACTTGGAAAGCCTTTAAATGACAGAGATGTATCTATTATATGGCACAGTGTATCTCTAACACTGTTCAACATTCTCAGAATTATTTTTTTTACTCTTTAATTATTACAAACATCTATCAGCAAAACCAATAATTATTACTTAGACTATTAAAATTAGTTCTTAATTTTCTAGGACCAATGAAGTAATAATCTGGCTAGATCCAATAATCAATATTATTTGCTTTTTTAGATGATGCCAAAGAGAGACAAACAACTTTCCAAATGGAATGTACCTTATAAAGGATCAGCAAAATTATTTGACTCAAACAGTACTAAAAAAGATTTTTTTAATACAGAAAAGTTTACAGTTATCTGTATCTGATATTTCCTAACTACTTGACAGGTATATCACTAGAGCTGAAAAACCAATTATATCAGAATCTGATAGTCCATCAAACAAATACGTAATGAAAAGAAGAACATGCTTACTAAATGTTATATATGGTAAAAGTTGAATAGTAATATCTATAAGACACAATTCTGTAAATGGGTATATCTATCTATGTCTCTCTTTCTCTCACACACACAGATACATGTGCACATGTGTGCATCCACGCACACCAATTTAAAAACAAGTCATGTGGCATTTATTGAGTACCTATTACTCCATTGTTTTCTAGGAACTTTAGGATTCTTCAAAGTAATAGCTCATTTAATACTGAGACAGTATGTGAAGGTTGTCATTATTATTTCAACTTCATTACTGAGGAAAGAGTCTTACAGAAATAAGTCAATTTCCACTTGACTTCAAAATCCATGTGTATGCCACTACATTAACATAGGAACCTATATCAAGTTACACTTGAGTCTATAAGCCAGTCATTTCTCCTCTTTCAAATATATTATATATGGGAGTGGGCCTGATTAAAGTGAAAGTAAAGTCGCTCAGTCGTGTCCGACTCTTTGTGACCCTATGGACTGTAGCCTCCCAGGCTCCTCCGTCCATGCAATTTTCCAGGCAAGAGTACTAGAGCAGGTTGCCATTTCCTTCTCCAGGGGATCTTCCTGACCCAGGGATCAAACTCAGGTCTCCCGCATTGTAGGCAGACACTATACCATCTGAGCCACCTGGGAAACCCATTCAGATATATTTCTCATATGCAACTAAGAGAGTTGAACTAGATGCATTTCCCAAATTTCTGTTAACTCAACTATCATAAGTTTCTGAATGTGTTTTAGGTGGATGATGCAGACAATGATTGGAATCATGATTGGAATGATTGAAGAAATTGTTCTAAGGCACATCTTAACAGTAGGTCCTACACAGATTGCAAAGGGAAAATAGAAATACTTATTTAAATAGTAAGAAGCTTAGATTAGTGACTACTGAAAAAAAAACACACAAATTTTATGTGAGGAACTTTCTTTCATTAAGAATGAAAATGGACAGATATTCACTGCTAGGAGAAGAAACTAGTTAGCAAAACTTAGGCAAATGAAAAAAAATTTTAAATCAATAATATAAAGAAGGAAGACACATATAAGTGAGAATACAAGTTTCACCATATATGAAGTTCAGAATCATTCCTGGTTGGAATCTGCTGCTACTACTTCCCATTTAAAGGCTCTGGGCTAGAAATCTCAAGATTTCATGTACTTTTTTCTTCTCTTGTCTCAGTAAGAAAGACTACACTGTCAAATTTCCATTTAAGACAGTATCATGATACTGGCAGAAACTGAGTTGGGTCTCAAATCATAACAGGAGCCACCAAAGAAATATGAAATAGTTTCTTAGAGTATTTCTAGACTTGTTGTCACTTTGGCCTCAGAATTACTGATTCCTGGTGAAAAATGTCTTTGATTTCTTTGTTTATTAAATTGGACAGTATATAAACCATTGCTAGGAAATAGAAGAAATAAACTGTTAAAATCAGCCACACAGAATACATACAAATTTTTCACATGACTAATATGAGTATCTGAATAAAAGCTGTTTACAACATAAGACATATGATGCAAATTTTTCTTAAGCATGTGAAAAATTAAGACACTTCATTCTGTCCAGTTCATTCACTTGTAAGTAAATATCAAAACAATATTGAATTTGACCCAAAACTTTTAAACTCCTTTGTGAAAATTTCCTATAGAGTCCATTGAACATTTCTTTAAAAATAATATAACTGAGAGAAAAAATTTCTCATTTGAGGATAGGTTTCATTTGGGGAAACAGTAAGACACAGTTTAACACCAAGCATGATAAATTAAGTAAAAAGATTCCAGGAGGAAAATACTATTTTGATCAAATTGAAGTGTGCCTAAAAGATAATACAAGTGATTTGTGTGTCTGTGACTTATAAACTATCACTGATGGCACTTCTAAAGGAATAAGACCTAAAAAACTTAAGCACTGTTAGAATACTGAACAGTGTCTAAAATCCTCTTGAAATAGATATTTTCCAAGAAAAGAATTTCTCTTTCAGTTTTTGTATGTTTATATTTTCATATGTTTTAAAGGTTTCTTTTATACAAGTCATTATGTACTACAGAAAGCAAAGATAACAAATGCAAATTAGACATAATAAAATCCACGTAGTCATCTGCAACAAATCAGAAGGATTATCTATAAAAAAAAATTCATGATTGAGAAACCAAAATTAGGAACAGGGAAAATAAATCCACTAGACTAGGTAATCAAACCCTGATTCTTTTTCTTGCTCAGAACTTTCAGCAAGATGATATCATTTTTAATACTTCTAACTAATATCTTTAATTTTTATAACAGTGATACATATTTGAGGTTAAATTTGAGGCTTATTTTGAGGTTAAATACTATATGGGAAACTTTTTTCAAATGAAAAATGCTACACAAAAATTAGTATGTAGTTTTCCTCTCATTTTTATTTTTGGTTCTATATTAGGTAGCATTGGTTTATTCAACCAATTATAGTAATCCATTTCAAAGAAGCTTAAACTGTAAATAAATGTTCATGTCATATAACATCAAATCCAATTATTCAACTCTAAAAATGACAACATTAGCGACTCAATGAGGTCACCATAAATCCATCATCCTTTCATTTTTATCACCTTGCCATTTTTTGGAGGGCCCAACTATGCTTTGCAGATGGCTATAATATTCCCGAGCATGACATCCAAACATAGCAATGGTCAGAGAGATAAAAAATACTCTTCTCCTATCAAAGTATAAAGCTCTGTGTTTTTATTTACCTTAGAGCACAAGTTACTAGACATACCCTGGCTTACATGGCAAGACCAAAATAGAAACTGATGAAAGAAATAGGTTCATCATGCGACCTTAGACTAAGGATTTTCTCAAAACTGGGAGAAGCTCAAATTTCTCTGAGAGAGGATTATCTAAACAAAATTATGGCATTTTCATAAAGGTTATCAATAATACCTGTTGGTAAACAATAATGTTCAGGGCTTTGGTAGTTATTACTGGAAGGCATTAATTTATCTTTAGTATCCTGAGCATTGCTAAGTCGCGTCAGTCATGTCCGACTCTGTGCGACCCCATAGATGGCAGCCCACCAGGCTCCACCGTCCCTGGGATTCTCCAGGCAAGAACACTGGAGTGGGTTGCCATTTCCTTCTGCAATGCATGAAAGTGAAAAGTGCAAGTGAGGTTGCTCAGTCGTGTCCAACTCTTCGTGATCCCATGGACTGCAGCCTACCAGGCTCCTCCATCCATGGGATTTTCCAGGCAAGAGTACTGGAGTGGGGTGCCATTGCCTTCTCCAACCCTGAGCATTAGTGACCCAATAATTGTGTAATAGTATAAAGTTCATGTCTGTTACTTGTAAAAATATTCCTACATCTTTGCAGACACAAGGGTCCCTTTTTTTCCTACCCCAATAACAACCAAAGAGCTGCCGTTAGACTTGCATATTTTTTATATAGGCCCAGTCTACTATCAGTATCTGGTTGACCAAGCCAATCTGAACTCTTTCTCATAAATTCTTAGAATAACTGTTAAGTGCAAAATATGTTACATTTTAACAAATATAAATTCAGTAGCTGCCAAACAATCACTATCATGTAATCATGATATGAAACATTTTCATTTCTCTAAAATGTTCCTTCATGTTCCCTTTTATTCAGTCCCCTCTCCCACTTCAAATCTTTGACAACCACTGGTGAACTCTGCCATTTTAGTGATATCTTCTTTAGAATTACACAGATCTCTTTTATATCCGGCTTCTTTCATTTTCCACAATATTTATGTGGTTCAATCATAAAACATCTGTCCATTTTATAAGGCTGTTTTCTCATTATTGAGTTGTAACTGTTTTTTAAATTTAAAGGAAACAAGTCTTTCATTAGATGAATGTATTTTGAACATTTTCTCATAGACTGCGTGTGCCTTTGTATTTTTTAAATTAATGGTCTACAGGGTATAAAAGTTGTCTTTTTTTTTTTCTTTTATGATTCATGGTTTTCACCATCTGAAAAAAAAAATAACTACCTATCAACTGTCAAGAAATATTTTCTCTTATGATATATACTAGGAGTTGCACAGTTTCAGCTCATACTTAGGACTATGATAGATTTCAAATTAACACTGGTTGTAAGAGTAAAAATGTAATTTCTAGGTATGGATGTCCAATTTTTTCAGGTCTTCCCAGGTGGTGCTAGTGATAAAGAACCCACCTGCCAATGCAGGAGATGTAAGAGATGTGGGTTCAATCTCTGGGTTGGGAAGATCCCCTGGAGGAGGAAATGGCAAGCCACTCCAGTATCCTTGCCTGGAGAATCCCACGGACAGAGGAGCCTGGAGGGCTATAGTCCATAGGGTTGCAAAGAGCTGGACACGACTGAAGCAAGTTAGCACATACACATATGTCCAATTTTTTCAGCATCACATATTAAAAATAGTATCCTTTTTTCTATTGAAATCTCTTCATATTTTTGCTCAAAATCAACTGTCTATATATGTGGGGGGCTATTTCTGGATCCTGTTCTTTCCTATCCTTTTCTATCCTTTTACACATAGCACAGTCTTTACGAAAATAGATCTATTGTAAATTTTGGTGTTGAAGAGCATATCTTCCAGTTTGTCTTTTTTTTTTTTTTTTTATCTGTCTAGGCCTTTTGCATTTCTATAAAAATTTTAGAATTATCTTGTCAATTTTAACAAAGATGCCAGCTAAGACTTGGTGAGGATAAAAACTGAGTCAACAGATTAACTTATGGAACTGACATCTGAACAACGTTAAATCTTCTGATTCATGAACATGTCCTTATTTAAGTCTTTCTAAATGTCTCTCAGCATTGTATAATTTTCAGTGTACAAATCTTGCACATATGCTGTTAAATATTTTCCTAAATATTTCATGTATTTGATGCTATTATAAATTCCCACTTTTTCATCATTACTTAAAACAAAAGGACTTTTTTTTTTCAATTTGTCTATGTGCTGAAACCTTATTACTTTGAGTAGCTTTTTCAAAGTCCTCAGGGTTGTCTTTATAGACAAAAACACCATCTACCAAAAACGACTTCCTTATTTCCAATCTCTAGGCCTTTCAAATTATTTCCCTGCCTCACTGAAGCATAGAACATCTGGTACAATGTTGAATAAAATAGTGAAAGTGGAAATCTTGGCTTTTATAAGACTATATTAATATTTTCAGTATCCCACCATTAAGTATAATATTCGTGGTAGGTACTTTGTAACTATCTCTTATCTGCTTACACCATCCTTCTTATTCCCAGTGTGCTGAAAGTGTTCAGTGATGTAACCAAAACCACCTGTATGCTCAGTCATGTCTGACTCTTTTGTGGCCTTATGGACTCTAGCCACCAGGCTCTTCTGTCCATGGGATTTTTCAGGCAAGAGTACTGGATTGGGTTGCCATTTCCTTCTCCAGAGGATCTTCATGACCCAGGGATCAAATCTGTGTCTCCGGCATCTTCTGTATGGGCAGATGGATTCTTCATCACTGAGCCACATGGGAATCTTCTCAATGATGTAAGGAGACTGAATTTTGTCAATAATCTTTTTCTTTGTGTGTTGAGATAATATTATAGCTATTTTATTTTTGTAGAATGAAGACTATAGTTAACAAAATTAATTTTTATAGGTTAACCTTGTATCCTTGGGATGAATTCAACTTGGTCACAAAGTTTTTGGCTTTTTATATATTGCTAGATTTAATTTGCTAAAATTTTATTAGGGGTATTTTGCCTGAGTACATATGGGATATTGACCTGAATGATTTCTCAAGTTTTCCCCAATATTTTTGTTAAAAATTCCATGTGAGTGTGAAGCTAACAAGTGAGCTTCAAAAGAAATGATGCAAAAACTGAAAATCTAAGGAAGAAATGGGAAATCAGTAATTATAGAGTTATATTTTAATAAGACTCTGCCAGTAAAAGAGAGAACAAGTAGAAATAAATAGTACAGGAGACTTGAACTACCTTATTAACAATCTTGGTCTGATATTTTAAAACACTCTACCAAGAAATAACAGAATATACATTACTTTCAAATGCTCATGGAACTCTAGAAAGATCAATTTCAATACACTTAAAAGATTGAAACTATACATGTCATTTGACTATGTGAAATTAAATTGGCACTATTAATAACAAAGATATCTGAAAATTCCTGAATATTTGGCAATTGAACAACAAAATTTTTATTAAATAATGATCAAAGAAAAAAATCATTCAAAGAATTCCAAGTTAAATATATGAGAAATTATATTTAACTTAATAGAATGAAAATACAACATATCCATATTTATGGAATGGGGCTTTAACAGTGATCCAAAGGAAATTTATCTTGTTAAATACTTCTATTAGGCAGTAAGTCTCAAATCAATAATATAGGCTTCTGCTTGAGGAAACTAAAATGATCAAAAACAAACAAAAATTAAATTAAACTCACCACTGGTAGAAAGAGAAGAAATAAAGGCAAGATAAGAAATAAATTGAAAACAGAATCACAGTAAGGAAAATAAAGGAAATCAACAAGTAGTATTTTGAAAAAGATCAAGAAAATAGTATTTAAAAATGTAGATAGAGAAGACACAAATTACTAGCATCCAGAATAAATGAAGGGAGATTGCAACAGTTTTCATAAATATTAAAAGCATACTAAGGTATTATTAGGATGTATTCTGCCTGTATGTTCTAAAACTTAGATGAAATGGACAGCTTCTTTGAAAGATAGCAATTGCAAAACTCATTCAAGGAGAAATACTTAGCCTGAATAACCCCACATCCAAGAAACTCAGTTAAAATTTTCCTACAAAGCTCCCAATTGCACATATTTCAAAATAAATGTTCATCGCCATCACTATTATTACTAACTTTCCACTGAATTATTCTATAAATATTTACATAGCATACTTTAATTCAGGGACAGCTTGACTCTAGCTAACTAGTCAATATCTTTTTAAGGCCATCATGACTTGATCGAATATCTTCTCTAATTTTGTTGGCTCAGGGGTAATCTTTATATTCTTATTCATTTAATATACTTTTGATACTCTTTATTTCAATAACTGGTGATATTAGAAATCTTTTTTTACATATTTTTATCACCTCATAATTCTAAATACTGATCTTACTTTTATTATTTTTTCACTGACATGATTTTTGTCTCATTTAACATACTATACCATTGGGCAAAACAATGCACCTTCTACATAAATTGATATATCTACACATGCCAATTGGTATATCTTTTAGTTCCCAGAATTATTTCCATTTCACTATTTAGCATCGTTTAAAATTATGTGAATAAATTCTTTCAACTACTAGGGAATGAATCTGGAATACAAACTTGACAAATGCATGGGGATTTCTTCAAAATATGGCTATAATGTTATAGGCATATTAGATGGTGTAAGGCAATAACAAATCTGGAAAAGGCATGTTTAAACGTTGCTAAGTAGTGTTTTTGAAAGGAAACAAATCTGCCTTTAAATTTGATTGAAAATGCTTAACTACTCAATTTCTTCAAGTAGCTTTGTTTGCATATAATTTGGTTTCACTGCTTTGTGATTGTACATTTGCATTTAAATAGATTCATCTTCAAATACTATGCAACATACAATACAAATGTGGGAGTGTGAGGCCACTTTGTAGAAGACATTTTTACTGACCCTATAGTCCAAAATACTTTAAAGCTCTCTTTGACATATTAAAAATTGCACAATGAATTTTGTCACATCTATAACTCATGATGAAATTACAATTTGGAATGATTTCTCACTGTGTGAATCTGACTTTTTCCTCCATTCTTCACCTCATTCTAAAGCAGATTTATGAAACTGAGTGTCTCAGCCATTTCTCTAACCTCAAATCCAGGTAGCTGCTGCTGCTAAGTCGCTTCAGTCATGTCCGACTCTGTGCGACCCTAAAGACGGCAGCCCAACAGGCTCCACCATCCTTGGGATTCTCCAGGCAAGAACATTGGAGTGGGCTGCCATTTCCTTCTCCAATGCATGAAAGTGAAAAGTGAAAGTGAAGTCGCTCAGTCATGTCTGACTCTTAGCGACCCCATGGACTGCAGCCTACCAGGCTCTCCTGTCCATGAGATTCTACAGGCAAAAGTATTGGAGTGGGGTGCCATTGCCTTCTCCAAATCCAGGTAGAGGACTATGCTATTTGAGATAAGGGAAATGACATTATGTTCTTTTATTGATTTTTCCTTTTGAGTAACAGTGTCTACATGACTTCTAATATTGGTAAGTAAAATTCTTCCACACTATATATGAGGAAGATGTTTAAGCTACACCCAATAAAGTCTTAATAATATTTCAGAATTGAAACACAGATAACAATACAATCATTGAATATATCTAAACTCTCACTACATTTTTATATGTATGTGTCATAAAGTAGTAGCCACATGAATGTAATTATAATTGATATAGACGAATTTATTCATTTGAAAACCACCTCTTTCTAAAAGGTCTTTTTAAAAAAACTATTTTAAATTGTAGTATAGATGATTAATAATGTCATGATAGTTTCAGGTGTACAGTAGAGCAACTCAGCCATGTATATATATATATATCTACTCTCCCCCCAACTCCCCTCCTATTAGAAAGTCTACCTTTTGTTGGAAGCTCATCTCAGGGATTGGGGGAGCCTGGTGGGCTGCCATCTATGGGGTCTCACAGAGTCGGACACAACTGAAGCTACTTAGCAGCAGCAGCATCTCTACTATACCAGGAGGTAGGTGAGAGGACTCAGCCATAAGCTAATCAGTGAAATCTTAACCTCCTGGCCAGAGCAATTAATTCAATAATACATACTTGAATTAAATATATTCAAATTTGAGTGAAGCTCAAGAAATAATTCCCATAGACATTCTCCCTTTCCTCTTGAAATAAATTAACATAAACTGTTGATAATCACCTTCAGATGAAAAGGAGGCAGCCTACTGATAAAAGAGCCAATATCTAAAAAACCAAAAAAGGAAATGAACACCCTGGTCATATAAAATGAATGTTTCATTAAGCTGTATCTGACAATGGGCTCTAAAAATGAATTTTAACATGCTGCAAGAAAACTGCATTTTGCTTAAGCAATATGTGGCTTGAATTGCCCTTCACACACTAGTAACTTAATATGAATTTTCCCAAATGAGAGTATATATGGTATGCTGATATATATGTAATAGTCAGATATACAAAATAATGTTTTGATTTATATTCCTGACTATATACAAATAGTATAAAGTGCAGCATCATTGAACATGGCATTAGAAAGACTTCCACTTTTTTATTTACCTGTAAATAAAAAAGCAGTGTGAATCACTCTAGTCCAACAATGAGGCTAAGTTGTAGCTGTGTCATGGATAATCTCCTTAATTTTAAAAAGTGAGTAGGGAATTTTTGTCTGGATTATGAGAAAATTTGAGAAAGTAATTAAAATATAATTTTAAGGGCCTTGCTTCCTGCGCTTCATTGTTTGCATGTTATTATTTGAATTGTGGGAGTAAAGAGCAAATTATTATTAATAATATATGTGCAGTATAATATGGATGAAATGTAGAACATGGATTAGAAAAGGAGAGGTAAATTTCCAAAATATACAAATATACAGTTTAATAACAAACAAAATAAAAACCCCTAAATTACCCAATCAAAATACGAATAGAAGACCTATATAAATATTTCTGTAAAGAAGACATACAGATGGCCAACAGGCACATGAAAAGGGCATAATTGCTAATTATTGAGAAATGAACATCAAAACTATGGTGAGATACCCCTTACGCCAGTCAGAATGGCCATCATTAAAAAGTCTGCAAATAAATGCTGGAGAGGGTATGGAGAAAAAAGAACTCTCCTACACTACTGGTGGAATGTAAATCAGTTACAGCCACTGTGGAAAACAATATGGAGGTTCCTTTAAAATCTAAAAATAGAGCTACAATATGATCCTTCAATCCGCTCCTGGGCATGTAACTGGAGAAAATCATAATTCAAAAAGATATATGCTCTCCAACAATCATAGCAGCACTATTTTAAACAGTCAGCACATGGAAATAACTTAAATATGCATTGACAGATGAATGGATAAAGAAGATATAGTATGAATTTATAATATATTGAAAATTACTAATAACACAATGGAATATTACTCAGCCATAAAAAAATGAAATAATGCCATTTGCAGTGTTTTGGGTGAATACAGATATTATATCGTGCTATGTGAAGTACAAAAGAAACAAATATTGTATGATGTCGCTGAAATGTGAAATCTATTATATGATACAAATGAACTTATTAACAAAACAGAAACAGACTCAAAGATACAGAGGACTTGTGTTTGCTAAGGGGAAAGGGCATGGGGGAGGGATGAATTGGGAAATTGGGATTGGCAGATATAAAATATTATATATAGAATGGACAAACAATAAGGTCCTATTGTATAGAACAGGGAACTATATTCAACATCCTATAGTATAAAGTGGAAAAGAATATAAAGAAAGTACACATATTAAAAAATATATATATATATATGTAACTGAATCACTTTGCTATACAACATAAATTAATACAATTTAGTAAATCAACTATACTGGAATAAAATAAACTTTAAAAAAAGAAAAGGAGAGGCAGAGGCATATGATGAAGCAAATTAAGTTTCCGGATTTTTATTTCCACAGGTCTTTTCCTATACCAGGTGTATCGTACATGTATGTAGAGGATCATATGCTTCTATAAAATTAACAATGCTAAAATATTTAGTCAGGGTCATTTAAGAACACCATCTTGTGCAACCTCAATTTTCTTATACTTTCTATAATGGAGGATGCATGGAAAGGCCACAACTGTTTTGCGGTACAGCTAATTTCCAGGTAGACTGAGGCTGAGAGACATTATGTAAGGATTTAGGAGGGTGGTTGGTGTGGCTATGTAAGAATCAGTAGCACATAAAGGTTTCTTGAATTCATGAAAGAGCCTGACAACTCCCCAAATATTTGCAAATTAAAAGAAAGTGGCTAAAATTAAAATTGGAAATAGCATCATTGAAGAAATATGGAGCAGGTACTCAGGGGAAATAAAATAGAAACTGGCAGTGGTGTGGAGGTTACTGGAGGTCAGTTTCAAGTGGAGACTTGATAGAACGATCTCAAAATAAAAAACAAAAAATGAGAGGCAATTAGATATGACCAACAAGAAATTAATTTAAAATAATTATTTCAACAGAGTTCAAGAAAAAAATCAAGTGACAATAAGACAAGGAAGTTACAGTAAGAGCTGTAACAAGAAAAGTGGGCAACTTTATAAATACTTTATTGAAATGCAGGTATATGGAAATGCAGCACATGGAAAAGAAATGCAAAAAAATAAAATGGCTGTCTGGGGAGGCCTGAAAAATAGCTGTGAAAAGAAGAGAAGCTAAAAGCAAAGGAGAAAAGGAAAGATATAAGCATCTGAATGCAGAGTTCCAAAGAATAGCAAGAAAAGATAAGAAAGCCTTCTTCAGCAATCAATGCAAGAAATAGAGGAAAACAACAGAATGGAAAAGACTAGAGATCTCTTCAAGAAAATTAGAGATACCAAAGGAATATTTCATGCAAAGATGGGCTCGATAAAGGACAGAAATGGTATGGACCTAACAGAAGCAGAAGATATTAACAAGAGGTGGCAAGAATGCACAGAAGAACTGTACAAAAATGATCTTCACGACCCAGATAATCACAATGGTGTGATCACTGACCTAGAGCCAGACATCCTGGAATGTGAAGTCAAGTGGGCCTTAGAAAGCATCACTAGAACTAAGCTAGTGGAGGTGATGGAATTCCAGTTGAGCTATTCCAAATCCTGAAAGATGATGCTGTGAAAGTGCTGCACTCAATATGCCAGCAAATTTGGAAAACTCAGCAGTGGCCACAGGACTGGAAAAGGTCTGTTTTCATTCCAATCCCAAAGAAATGCAATGCCAAAGAATGCTCAAACTACCACACAATTGCACTCATCTCACACACTAGTAAAGTAATGCTCAAAACTCTTCAAGCCGGGGCTCAGCAATATGTGAACCGTGAACTTTCTGGTGTTCAAGCTGGTTTTAGAAAAGGCAGAGGAACTAGAGATCAAATTGCCAACATTCGCTGGATCATAGAAAAAGCAAGAGAGTTCCAGAAAAACATCTATTTCTGCTTTATTGACTATGCCAAAGCCTTTGATTGTGTGGATCACAATAAACTAGAAAATTCTTCAGGAGATGGGAATACCAGACCACCTGACCGGCCTCTTGAGAAACCTATATGCAGGTCAGGAAACAACAGTTAGAATGGGACATGGAACAACAGACTGGTTCCAAAGAGGAAAAGGAGTACGTCAAGGCTGTATATTGTCACTCTGCTTATTTAACTTACATGCAGAGCACATCATGAGAAACGCTAGGCTGGAAGAAGCACAAGCTGGAATCAAGATTGCCGGGAGAAATATCAATAACCTCAGATATGCAGATGACACCACCCTTATGGCAGAAAGTGAAGAGGAACCAAACAGCCTCTTGATGAAAGTCAAAGGGGAGAGCGAAAAAGTTGGCTTAAAGCTCAACATTCAGAAAACTAAGACCATGGCATCCGGTCCCATCACTTCATGGGAAATAGATGGGGAAACAGTGGAAACAGTGTCAGACTTTATTTT
This sequence comes from Bubalus kerabau, assembly GCF_029407905.1. NCBI lineage: Eukaryota > Metazoa > Chordata > Mammalia > Artiodactyla > Bovidae > Bubalus > Bubalus kerabau. Next base: position 79,315,172 of record NC_073627.1, on the reverse strand, counting down.
TTTGGGCTCCAAAATCACTGCAGATGGTGATTGCAGCCATGAAATTAAAAGATGCTTACTCCTTGGAAGGAAAGTTATAACCAATGTAGATAGCATATTCAAAAGCAGAGACATTACTTTTCCAACAAAGGTCCGTCTATTCAAGTCTATGTTTTTTCCAGTGGTCATGTATGGATGTGAGAGTTGGACTGTCGAATAAAGCTGAGCGCCGAAGAATTGATGCTTTTGAAAGGTGGTGTTGGAGAAGACTTGAGAGTCCCTTGGACTGCAAGGAGATTGAACCAGTCCATCCTAAAGGAGATCAGTCCTGAATGTTCAGTGGAAAGACTGATGCTGAGGCTGAAACTCCAGTACTTTGACCACCTCATGTGAAGAACTGACACATTGGAAAAGACTCTGATGCTGGGAGGGATTGGGAGCGGGAGGAGAAGGTGATGACAGAGGAAGAGATGGCTGGATGGCATCACCGACTTGATGGACGTGAGTTTGAGTGAACTCCAGGAGTTGGTGATGGACAGGGAGGCCTGGTGTGCTGCAATTCTTTGGGTCTCAAAGAGTTGGACACGACTGAGCGACTGAACTGAATAGCACTAGGATGACTTCCAAAATGTAATCCTAGATTTAAATATCCTACACACACACATTCTCTCTCAAGTAATATAGACCATTACCTTGTATAACATATGTATACAAAATTAATATAAGGTAAATGTAATTACTTTATATTCAGGTAAAAACCAAAGCAATACTAATCAGAATATGTTTAAAAAACACACAAAAAAAGCTTAAGGGAATAAACATTTACAGGTAGATTGTACATGCACTAGTGTAATGTTAGGGTTTTGTATACTGTAGCTTTTTATAAAATTGTTTTTATATATTACATTTATTTGCTTGAAGGAGGTGAAAAATGAAAATATAGAAGGTAAATTGCAATAGTCAATTTTTCAAGCCTATTGAAAGCTAGATAAGGTATGTAGATTTTCTGTGGTTTGTTTTTTTTAAACTTCTTGATGTGGACCATTTATTAAAATTTTATTGAATTGGTTACAATTCTGCTTCTGTTTCACGTTTTGGTTTTTTGGCCATGAGGCATGTGAGATCTTAGCTCCCCAAACAGAGATCGAACCTGAACTCTGCATTGAAGAGCAAGCCACTAGACCCAGGAAAGTCCTAGCAAAGACAATCAACCTAAATGCCCACGGTCTACTTGCTCTACAAACAATTTTTATTTCAAAACTGCATTTAACATATGAAAAATAATTACTAGGTGTATATTTACCAGTATCTATTTCTCCATCACAATCTAAACAAGAAATATAATCCCTTTTCAAAAAGGTTTTCCTTTCAAATTTCTCTACTTCTGAAAAAAAGATACATTTTTGCCACATTTACAAAATACAGAAAAAGAAGACTGTTTGAAGTTGTGACATTTTATTCATAGAAGATGTGACAAGAAACAGTTTTATTCCACCCTATCTTCCCCTGGTACAGTGCAAGCACATTCGGAAATGGTGCATTTATTATTATTTCCATTACAGCTGCTGTCAGTTTGGAAAACATTACTTTTGTCTAAATACACAGCTTGCAGATTTTGAATCATAATTTATGGAAATAAAACACATGGTCCCAGGCTTAATGCTATGTTGCATATTATCTGAGCACTCTGCTGCTGCTAAGTCACTTCAGTCGTGTCCGACTCTGTGCAACCCCATAGACGGCAGCCCTTCAGGCTCCCCCATCCCTGGGATTCTCCAGGCAAGAACACTGGAGTGGGTTGCCATTTCCTTCTCCAATGCATGAAAGTGAAAAGTGAAAGTGAAGTGCTCGGTCGTGTCCGACTCTTAGCGACACCATGGACTGCAGCCTACCAGGCTCCTCCGTCCATGGGATGTGCCAGGCAAGAGTACTGGAGTGGGGTGCCATTGCCCTTGGTTCTAAGATTTTTGGAGTGTGGTTAATTCGTTTTTTGCTTAGTAAGCTAAATGCTTCAGGACTTTCACAGGCAGGGATACACTAGACAGTGCTATTGCAAAACTGAGGCAAGGAGAGGCCACAGGAATCATTACTAACATGGGAGAAATTTATTCTTAAGGGGACTAAATGGAAATAAAAAAGCTAAACAATTGTGATAACACCACGACCTTGAAGCTGTGTGGGCCATAGAATCAAGGAAAGCACTGTCTCCTTTCACTGGCTACTGGCAAATTATATAACTTCTATAAAGCAAAGATGGCATTATAATGCTGCTTTTGTAGCATTTTCTGACTTCTGTTAAGATTAAATAGTAATTACAAATAAAATATTTTGTATTTTACCAGATCCATTATTAACAATAAATATCAACTATTTCTATCATCTACAGTAAACCTTCAATGAAGATAAATAGATTCTGAGACCAGGGCAAGAAGGGAAAATGGTCTATCAAGTACTTAAAATATTCTACACTCAACTGTGAGATCTCTAGAAATTTGGGAAGACCTAATAGGGAGTACACTTAACACCCATTGATAAACTTGGATAAAGTCTTAGTAGTTACTGTTGCGGTAAATGAATGTGTACACTAAATTATACCTAGGATTCCCAAGGATTATTTTTAGCTTATCCACTGAATGATGGATATACTAATGGTATATTTTTCCTTTTCATTTACTTACATGTTCTTTAGTCAAAAGTTTTTGTGAAGATTTAAGGTTGCCAATGCACTCATTTTACATGCTAGCAAGGTTATTCTCAACCAGTTGTACAAGCTAGATTTAGGAAAGACTGAGGAACTAGAGGTCAAGTTGCCAGCATCCACTGGATCATAGAAAAAGCAAGATAATTGAAAAAAAAAATCTACTTCTGCTTTACTGACTACGCTAAAGCCATTGGCTATGTGGATCACAACAAGCTTGGAAATTTGACTGTGTGGATCACAAACACTTGTGGAAAATTCTTAAATAGATGGGAACACCAGACCATCTCACTTGCCTCCTGAAAAACCTTTATTCAGGTCAAGAAGAAACAGAACTGGGGGTAGAACAATGGACTGGTTCAAAATTGGGAAAAGAGTATGTCAAGGCTGTATATTGTCACCCTGCTTATTTGCAGAGTACATCAGGTAAAATGCTGGGCTGAATGAAATACAAGTTGGAATCAAGATTGCCAGGAGAAGTATCATTAACCTCAGATATGACATGATACCACCATATGATACCATTGTAATAGCATAAAGTGAAGAGGAACTCAACAGCATCATGATAAGGGTGAAAGAGGAGAGTGAAAATGCTGGCTTGAAAATCAGCATTAAAAAAACTAAGATCATGGCATCCAGTTCCATCACTTCATGGTAAACAGATGAATAAAAAGTGGAAATAGTGACAGATTTTATTTTCTTGGGCTCCAAAATCACAGTAGATGGTGACTGCAGCCATGAAATTAAAAGACACTTGTTCCTTGGAAAAAGAGCTATGAAAAACTTAGACAGCATATTAAAAAGCAGAGACATCACTTTGCTGACAAAGGTCCACCTAGTCAAAGCTATTGTTTTTCCAGTAGTCGTATACAGATGTTAGAGTTGGACCATAAAGAAGGCTGAGTGCCGAAAATTAATGCTTTCAAATTGTGGTGCTGAAGAAGATTCTTAAGAGTTCCTTGGACTTCAAGGAGATCAAACCAGTTAATCCATGAGATGGTTGGATGGCATCGCCAACTTAATGGACATGAGTCTGAATAAACTCCAGCAGATAGTGAAGAACAGGGGAGCCAGACGTGCTGCAGTCCATGGGGTTGCAAAGAGTCAGATATGACTTAGCGACCAAACAATAAAGGATGGCAATAATTGAGTGAAATATATGTGATATGTTCTAAATACTAATGATAACATTTATAATCATCTGCTGATAAAAGACCTCAGGACCTGTACGTAATTCTCTAAAAATCATAATTACAAACTATTTTCCATCTAAGAAATAGATGATCAATCTCAAAATACTCTCTCAATACTTAAAAATTAAGGGTCTCATTATGTGTAGTTTTGCATTTTTCTATATTGAGAAAAGTGTAGCTGAATCTGGCAATTTAGGCCTGTCAATTCATTTAACAGAAACAATCTTTCCAAAGCCAATTTAATTGCTAACATTTTTATTATTTATAATTTCATTTAATTTTCTCATCTCCAGTATGGTATAGGTCAATAGCAAATGCTTACAGAACTGTTTATGAGGAATGAAGAGCAGATATCAGTGCCTGATAGTAATTTAAGTAAATCTGAGTTATTCTTACTGGTGGAGGTACCAGAGTAAATATTAAGTTGTGACCTCCTAAAAATTATACCTATAAAAGTAGATATAGACCAGTTCTATAAGAGCTGCAGTAAAGAAAAAAATGAGGGGGCTGACAAGAGAAACAGGGTATAAATATATCTGAATAAATGCTTTTGAATCTTAGTTCCTTTATTAGGTAGAGATATTTAGAACATTTAGCTCTTCAAAGTTTAAACTATTATGGATTTCATAATGAATTTGTAATGCAGGGGATTATTTGCCTAGACTATGAAAAATATCCAAAATATCCTTTAAGTTACAGTATTTGAACATCAAATGCAGTTGAATTTGAACTCCGTGTACTAGGCAAATCACATAAAGACCTTCCTTCCATCTATCATTTCTGACTCAATCTAATAGCTTGAACCTCATGAATCCTCACCCTTATATAAACTGTTAGCATCCTCATATAAAATTTCTGTTTTCAGTAGTGCCATTCCAAACTAACAAAAGCATATGATTTACTCTCATTTCTTTCCAGGTAAAAGAATTTTGCTGTGAACAATATAAAATATTTCAGAAAACTCTAAAGCAAAAGCAAAATATTACAAATGATTTCTTTCTTTCTCTAGCTCCAGCATCCCCATCTGACTTCTTACCTCTTGTTTAAATGTCTGCACATGCTTTCCCTGAAATACTATAATGAAGACTTTATCAATTCCCACCTTAAATTTAGAAAAGTTCTATTTACCTTGACTTTTTCTACAAGTTAAAAATATTTATTTATCTCAATATCAGCCATGTTTGTCTCTTCTTTTTTCCAATAATATCCACCTTTCATAAAGACACAAATTTACCTACTTACTGTGTAGATAACATTTTTGCCAATTTGTTAGCCCCAAAGATGAATGTTTTCCAAATGAAAGTGAACAATCCTGTATTCCTCACCTCCTTGAAAGATGAACTGTGTGTCTTTTATGTAGGAGGTAATATTAAATAGGTGATATCTGTCCTAGGCAGCCTTGCTTTCTTCTCAAATTTCATGACTTTACTTCCTTTTGACAACTCCTCAGTAATCACCTTTTGGCTGTTTTCTAAATTGTTAAGTCTATATGTATTAGCTCATCCCTCTCAATGTTACTTGCAGACACACAAAAAATATTTATGTTCTATGTTGAACCAAGAACTAAAGTATCTAACCTCGGAATTTCAGAAAACGTGAACTAAAGTAGGGAAGGTCTTTGGAAGCCTTATAATAGATACAGCATCCATCTCCTTTTCATACCAAAAATCTCAACCATAAAGAGTACAGATCTCAGCTATAACAACAGACTGTATAGCCTTATAAACTGACCTCAGTTATTATAAAAGATCTGATTGCAATTCCCAATTAATTCACTGAACTTGGTAGCCCTAAGAATGGTACACTCTTCTCTAGATCTCAGTTTCCTTTTTCATAAAATTGATTGAAGATTCAATGAGATAATGTATAATACATGCCTAGGATTATGATATAAGAATAAATGATCAATGGACAGCCACTTCAAAGATAATGATAATATAAATAATAATGTGATAATAATTATGATGTAAATTTTCTTTTGATCACTATTACCCTACATTTCTATTTACTTATAATTAGTAAAAAAAAAAAAAATAAGATGTTATTATTAACTTTCTTGTATTTCTTATCCATTTTTTCATCTAAACCACTCAGATTCTACTTTTACCTTCTTGTTTCACTGTGTTGTATATATTCACGGAGGCTCCATAAAATCTTTGGAAGAATGAGACAGTACATACAAGAGAATGCTTATATGACTATATTTGTAAAATGGAAAGTGAAAACTGCTCAGTCGTGTAACTCTTTGTGACCCCATGGAATAGTCCATGGAATTTTCCAAGCCAGAATACTTGAGTGGGTAGCCACTCCCTTCTCCAGTGGATCTTCCCAACCCAGGTCTCCCGCACTATAATATGGAATTATATATAAAGTAAAATAACACTGACCTTAGGGTCACTTGGAGAAGGAAATGGCAACCCACTCCAATATTCATGCCTGGAAAATCCCATGGACCGAGGAGCATGGTGGGCTACAATCCATGGGGTCGCAAAGAGTCGGACACAACTGAGCGACTTCTGTGTGTGTGTTAGGGTCACTTACACCTTTATGCATAGGTACAATAGATATTTCCCTAATCTATTCAACACATTTCTTTTTCTAAATTTGTTATTGAGTACTGAATAATTACTAAGTATTTGTTGGTTTTGCAAGTGCAAATCAGAGAAATCCTGTATGAAAGCTTCTTTTGTCTTCTGTCCCAAAAACCTAAATTTTGAAATAGGTTACTATAAAAATATAGGCTATATCATAGACTTTTATACAACATTATTGTTGGAAATAGAATGACTACTTTAATGTTATCCACAAAATAATAATTTTCTCTAGAAATTCACCATCACTGATATGTCCAGGCTTGCCTCAAAGATTACAGAAGTTTACTACCTCCAGAACCAGTTCACAAATATACTGCTCTGATAACTGAAAATTACTTCCTCTCAATAAGTGTAAAATCTGTTTCCCTGTACCTACCAATGTGAGGTATTAGTTCTGCTCTCTAGAGTTCTACAGTACAAGTCTAATCCATCTTCCACATGACAGCCCTTCACATATCTGAAGACAGCGTGCACTACTCCTCTAAATCCTTAATCTATATATTCCTGTGGTTCAACTATATTTTTGCCAATTCTAGTTTTTCCTTCTTGACACCCCATGTGGTTATTTTCTGTTGCACTCTAGCTTCATTTGTCAATTATTAGTTTCAAGACACTCTTCTCTTGGAATAATCCTCCACTGAATGAGCATAATATCAAATAGGGATGGTTAAAATGTTGAAAAAAAATTTTTTTTAAATCAATTGTAACTTTCTAATGCTTTATATCTGTTGCTATGTTAAAAATGGTTCCAAACTTTGTGGTTTAACACAAAGCTCATTTTATTAAGTTTCTGAATTCTTGGAAGAAATTCAGACAGGGCACGATAGAGTGGATTACCTCTGCTCCATAATGCCAAAGCCTCAGCTGGAAGAACTACAACTAGGGTGATACAAATGAATGGGGCCTGACACAATATGAAGACTTCTTAACCAACACATATCTGTGCTCAGGCTGGGATAACTCAGACTTCAGTTTCCATGTGGTCTCTCCATGTGGCTTGAATTCCTTAGGGCCTATAAGTTGAGTTCTTAAGGGAACTTGTAAAAAGCACTAAGAAACAAACAAACAAACAAAAAAAAAACAAGGCAGGGCTTCCCTGATGGTGAAGAACCTGCCTGCCAATGCAGGAGACATGGGTTCCATCCCTGGTCCAGGAAGATCCAACATGCGGTGGAGCAACTAAGCCTGTGGGCCACAACTATTGAGCCTGCACCTTAGAGTCCAGGAACCTCAACCACTGAGCCCACGAGCCCCAGAACCCAGGCTCCAGAACAAGAGAAGCCACTGCATTGAGAAACATGCACGCGGAAACTAGAGAGTAGCCCTCACTCCCTATAACTAGAGAAAAGCTCTTGTAGCAACAAAGACCTGGCACAGCCAAAATACATAAAATTTAAAACAATTTTATAAAAAAAGAAAAAAAAGCAAGGCAGAAGCTTAAAAATTTCTTGTGACTGTCCTCAAAATATGTGCAGATGACTTTGAGGCGACCCAAGTTGGAAATACTATAATAGACACTACCATAGAAAGGGGGAAAGAAAAGGTCCACAGCAGCTTGCCTCCAGAGCAACTCTGCAGTCTAACTGGACATATACGTTTCCAGTTCTAAAGACCTCCACAATTCCCACTGCCTTTATCACTTAGTGCAAGCTGATAAAAATTCTTTTAAAAAATTCAGGATATCTTATGTATCAATTTATTAATCCACTCCATTAGAAGAAAACCAGATTCACAAATCTCATTATAATAACTTTTCTCAGTCTTGGGCTTTTTATGAGACAGTTGTGGGCCACACCCTTAAGAATTAACAGAAAACTATTTTTAACAGGGAGTGTGTCAGAGGCACATATAAAATAAACTTAAACTTTCTGTCTCTGAAAGAACCTACAAAGTATCACTTTAAATTTTTTGGAGACTTAAACAAAGAGATTTTCAATCACACTCTGGCTTTATTTTAACTCTGATGCCATATTTTCCTGACAATATTGAAGATTTGATACTTTCCCTGAAGTCCTTTATAATTTTGACATCTTTGGCATTCTGAAGAGCCTGTGAATGAATAGGATTTTTTCCCCAAAAGTTCACCATGCCTTGTCTCAATACTTTTTTCTAAAGTTTGCCCTAAACTGAACAACAAACACCTTTTTAGCTGATTTCTATCTTTTCTGTAGATCTGTGCTTTTTTATTACAATTGTTTTTACTTTTCAAAACAACATTTGTGTATGAGCATGGTTGAGACATTTCATGCCATGTGAAAAATTCTACAAATAATCCCAAAGGCAGCTTTATTAATATTATTAAACATTTCCTTAATAAAATATTATATACAATTTATAACAAAGAACTAAAACAAGATTAATTAACACAAATATTTGTTATAGGTACAATAGGAAATAATTTTTCAATCTTTTCTTCATGTTCACTTATTTGCTTATATTGGAATATAGCTATATTACTTTGTTTTGTTAGTTTCTGCTATACAGCAAAGTGAATCAGTCATATGTGTACATGTATCTTCTCTTTTTTGGATTTCCTTCCCATTTAGTTCACCACAGAGCACCGAGTAGAGTCCCCTGTGGTATACAGTAGGTTCGCACTAGTTATCTATTTTATACATAGTAATGTATATATTTGCTGGAGGAGGGCATGGCAACCCACTCCAGTTTCTTGCCTGGAGCATCTCCATGGACAGAGGAGCCTGCTGGGCTACAGTCCACGGGGTCACCAAGAGTCAGACAAGACAAACTGACTAACGACAGCACAGTGTATATATTGGCATATATGTAGATCCCAATCTCCCAGCTCATCTCACCGCCTTCCCTCCCAGTAACCATACTCTTGTTCTCCACATCTGTGTCTCTATTTCTGCTTTGCAAATAAGATCATCTCCACTATTTTTCCTAGATTCTGCATGTATCCATTAATATACTATTCTGTTCTTCACTTTCTAACCTACTTCACTCTGTATGACAGTCTCCAGGTCCATCTGCATCTCTGCAAATGACAATTTCTTTCCTTTTCACAGTTGAATAATATTCCAATGTATATATTAATCCATTCCTCTGTTGATGGACAGGTTGCTTCCATGGCAATGTTAAATAATGCTGAATTTACAATTTGTATGGAAATACAAAAGACCCTGAATAGCCAAAACAATACTGAGAAATAAAAATAGAGCTGGAGGAATCAGGCACCCTGACTTCAGACTATACTACAAAGCTACAGTAATCAGGACAGAATGACACTGGCACAAAAACAGAATATAGATCAATGAAACATAATAGAAAAGCCCAATGATAAATCCATATATCTAAAGTCACCTAATGTATGACAAAGGAGGGAAAAATATACAGTGGAGAAAAGATAATCTTTTAAAAAAGTTCTGCTTGGAAAACTGAACTGTTAAAGATAAAAAAAAATGAAATTAGAACTCTACCTAACATCATATACAAAAATAAACTCAAAATAGATTAGAGACCAAAATGTAATTCCAAACACTATTAATATCATACAGGAAAACACAGGCAGAACACTCTTTAACATAAATCACAGCAAGATCTTTCCTGACTCAATTCTGAGAGTAATAAAAATTAACAAAGGAGTCTAATTAAATTTAAAAACTTTTGCATAGCAAAAGAAGCCATAAACAAGACACAAAGACAAACCTCACAATGGAAGAAAATATTTGCAAATGAAGAAACTGAGAAGGGATTAATCTTCAACAAATACAGGCCCATCAACAGAAAATTGGATTAAATATTTACTGAGCATGGCCCCACCCTTCAGAACAACACCCAGTTTCCCCTCAGTAAGTCTATCCCATCAGGAAGCTTCCATAAGCCTCTAATCTTTCTCCATCAGAGGGCACACAAACTGAAAACCACAATCACAGAAAACTAAGCAATCTAAACACATGGACCATAGCCTTGTCTAACTCAATAAAACTATGAGCCATGCTGCGTAGGGCCATCCAAGATGGGTCATGGTGGAGAATTCTGACAAAATGTGGTCCACTGGAGAAAAACAAAAGTGAGAATGAAGTTGCTCAGTTGTGTCCGACTCTTTGCGACCCCAATGGACTATAGCCTACCAGGCTCCTCTGTCCATGGGATTTTCTAGGCAATAGTACTGGAGTGGATTGCCATTTCCTTCTCCAGGGGATCTTTCCAAACCCAGGGCTGGAACCCAGGTCTTCCGCATTGTAGACAGACACTTTACCGTCTGAGCCACCAGGGAAGTCCACTGGAGAAGGGAATGGCAAATAACTTCGGTATTTTTGCTTGAGAACCCCATGAACAGTATGAAAAGGCAAAAAGATAGGACACTGAAAGATGAACTCCCCAGGTTGGTAGGTGCCCAATATGCTACTGGAGATCAGTGGAGAAATAACTCCAGAAAGAATGAAAAAACAGAGCCAAAAAACAAACAAACAAACAAACAAACAAAAAACAAAAAAACAGCCAGTTGTGGATATGACTGGGGATGGAAGCCAGGTTGATGCTGTAAAGAGCAATATTGCATAGGAACCTAGAATGTTAGGTCCATGAATCAAGGCAAATTGGAAGTGGTCAAACAGGAGATGGCAAGACTGAATGTCAACATTCTAGGAATCAGAGAACTAAAATGGACTGGAATGGGTAAATTTAACTCAGATGACCATTATATCTAATACTGTAGGAAGGATCCCTTAGAAGAAATGGAGTAGCCATCATGGTCAAGAAAAGAGTCTGAAATGCAGTACTTGGAAGCAATCTCAAAAAGGACAGAATGATCTCTGTTAATTTCCAAGGAAAACCATTCAATATCACAATAATCCAAATCTATGCCCTGACCAATAATGCTGAAGAAGCTGAAGTTGAATGGTTCTATGAAGACCTACAAGACCTTCTAGAACTAACACCCAAAAAAAGATGGCCTTTTCATTATAGGGAGCTGGAATGCAAAAGTAGGAGGTAAAGAAACACCTGGAGTAACAGGCAAATTTGGCCTTGGAGTACAGAGTGAAGCAGATCAAAGAATTTTGGCAAGAGAATGCACTGATCATAGCAAACACCCTCTTCTAAAAACACAAGAGAAAACTCTACACATGGACATCACCAAAAGGTCAACATCAAAATCAGATTGGTTATATTCTTTGCTGCCAAAGATGGAGAAGCTCACACAGTCAGCAATAACAAGACTGGAAGCTGACTGCCTCAGATCATAGACTCCTTAATCCCAAATTCAGATAAAAATTGAAGAAAGCAGGGAAAACCACTAGACTATTCAGGTATGACCTAAATCAAATCCCTAACAATTATACAGCAGAAGTGAGAAATAGATTTAAGGGACTTGATCTGATAGACAGAGTGCCTGATGAACTGTGGATGGAGGTTCATGACATTGTACAGGAGACAGGGAGAAAGACCATCCCCAAGAAAAAGAAATGTAAAAAAGAAAAATGGCTGTCTGGGGAGGCTTACAAATAGTTGTGAAAAGAAGGGAAGTAAAAGACAAAGGAGAAAAGGAAAGATATGCCCAGTTAAAGGCAGAGTTCCGAAGACTAGCTAGGGAAGATAAGACAGCCTTCCTCAGTGATCAGTGCAAAGAAATAGAGGAAACCAATAGAATGGGAAAGACTTGAGATATCTTCAAGAAAATGAGAGATACAAAGGGAATATTTCATGCAAAGATGGGCTGAATAAAGGACAGAAATGGTATGGACCTAACAGAAGCAGAAGATATTAAGAAGAGATGGCAAGAATACACAGAAGAACTGTATAAAAAGATCTTCACAACCCAGATAATTACAATGGTGTGATCACTCACCTAGAGCCAGACATCCTGGAATGTGAAGTCAATGTGCCTTAGGAAGCATCACTATGAATAAAGCTAGTGGAGGTGATGGAATTCCAGTTGAGCTATTTCAAATCCTGAAAGATGATGCTGTGAAAGTTCAGAACCCAATATGCCAGCAAATTTGGAAAACTCAGCAGTGGCCACAAGACTGGAAAAGGTCAGTTTTCATTCCAATCCCAAAGAAAGGCAATGCCAAAGAATGCTCAAACTACCCCACATCTGCACTCATCTCACATGCTAGTCAACTAATGCTCAAAATTCTCCAAGCCAGGCTTCAGTGATATGTGAACCATGAACTTCCAGATGTTCAAGCTGGTTTTAGAGAGGGAAGATGAACTCAAGATCAAATTGCCAACATCCACTGGATCATGGAAAAAGCAAGAGAGTTCCAGAAAAACATCTCTTTCTGCTTTATTGACTATGCCAAAGCCTTTGACGGTGTGGATCACAATAAACTGTGGAAAATTCTGAAAGAGATGGGAATCCCAGACCACCTGACCTGCCTCTTGAGAAACCTATGCAGGTCAGGAAGCAACAGTTAGAACTGGACATGGAACAACAGACTGGTTCCAAAATACATCAAGGCTGTATAGTGTCACCCTGATTATTTAACTTATATACAGAGTACATCATGAGAAATGCTAGGCTGGATGAAGCACAAGCTGGAATCAATATTGCCTGGAGAAATATCAATAACCTCAGATATGCAGATGATACCATCCTTATGGCAGAAAGCAAAGAAGAACTAAAGAGCCTCTTGATGAAAGTGAAAGAGGAGAGTGAAAAACTTAGCTTAAAGCTCAACATTCAGAAAACGAAGATCATGTCATCTGGTCCCATCACTTCATGGCAAATAGATGGGGAACGAGTGGATACAGTGGCAGACTTTTTTTGGGGGGTGGGGTGGGGGGCCTCCAAAATCACTGCAGATGGTGACTTCAGCCATGAAATTAAAAGATGCTTACTCCTTAGAAGAGAAGTTATGTCCAACCTAGACAGCATATTAAAAAGCAGAGATATTACTTGCCAACAAAGGTGCATCTAGTCAAAGCTATGGTTTTTCCAGTAGTCATGTACGGATGTGAAAGTTGGATTACAAAAAAGCTGAGTGCCGAAGAACTGAAGCTTTTGAACAGTGGTGTTGGAGAAGACTCTTGAGAGACCCTTGGACTGCAAGGAGATCCAACCTGTCCATTCTAAAGGAAATCAGTCCTGAATATTCATAGGAAAGACTGATGATGAAGCTAAACTCCAATACTTCGGCCACCTGATGTGAAGAGCTGACTCATTTGAAAAGATCCTGATGCTGGGAAAGATTGAGGACAGGAGGAGAAGGGGACAACAGAGGATAAGATGGTTGGATGGCATCACTGACTCCATGGGCATGAGTTTGAGCAAACTCTGGGAGTTGGTGATGGACAGGGAGGCCTGATGTGTTGCAGTCAGTGGTCACAAAGAGTCAGACATGCCTGAGGAAATGAACAGACTGATACATACAGCTCATATAGTTCAATATAAAAAAAATAATAATAACTCAATCGAAAAATAGGTTGAAGACCTAAATAGATATTCAAAGAAGACATACAAATGGTCAGAAAGATATGAAAAGATGCTCAACATTCCTAATTAGACAAGTTCAATCTAAAACTACAATGATGTCTTACTTCAAACCAGTCAGAATGGCCATCATCAAAAAGTCTACAAACAATAAATGCTAGAAAGAGTGTGGAGAAAAGGCAATGCTCTCGCACTGTTGATGGGAATGTAAATTGATACACCCACTATGGAAGATGGTATGGAGATTCCTTAAAAACTAAGAATAAAACCACCATATGACTCCTGTGGTCATGTATGGATGTGAGAGTTGGACTGTGAAGAAGGCTGAGTGCTGAAGAATTGATGCTTTTGAACTGTGGTGTTGGAGAAGACTCTTGAGAGTCCCTTGGACTGCAAGGAGATCCAACCAGTCCATTCTGCAGGAGATCAGCCCTGGGATTTCTTTGGAAGGAATGATGCTAAAGCTGAAACTCCAGTACTTTGGCCACCTCATGCGAAGAGTTGACTCATTGGAAAAGACTCTGATGCTGGGAGGGATTGGGGGCAGGAGGAGAAGGGGACGACAGAGGATGAGATGGCTGGATGGCATCACTGACTCGATGGACGTTGAGTCTCAGTGAACTCCGGGAGTTGGTGAGGGATAGGGAGGCCTGGCGTGCTGCGATTCATGGGATCGCAAAGAGTCAGACATGACTGAGCGACTGATCTGATCTGATCTGATGACCCAGCAATCCCACTCCTAGACATATACCCTGAGGAAATAAAAACTGAAGAAGCCACATGTATCCCAGTGTTCATTGCATCAGTATTTACAATAACTAGAAAGTGAAAGCAACCTAGATGTCCATTGATAGATGAATGGATAAAGAAGCTGTGCTACATATACACAATGGAATATTACTCAGCCATAAAAAGGAACTCATTTGAGTCAGTTCTAATGAGGTAGATGATCCTAGAGCCTATTATACAGAGTGAAGTAAGTCATAAAGAGAAAGATATATATTGTGTTCTACTGCACATATACAGAAATTAGAAAAATGGTACTTAAGAATTTATTTCCAGGGCAGCAGTGGAGAAACAGACACAGAGAATAGACTCGTGGACATGGGGACGGGGGAGGAGAGGGTGAGACGTATAGAGAGAGTAACAGGGAAACTCACATTACCATATGTAAAATAGATAGCTACAGTGAATTTGTTGTAGGGCTCAGGAAACTCAAACAGGGGCTCTGTATCAACCTAGAGGGGTGGGATGGGGTGGTAGATAGGAATCAAATTCAAAAGAGAGTGGATATATGTATACCTCTGGCTGATTCATGGGGAGATTTGAGAGAAAACAATAACATTTTGTAAAGCAATTATCCTTCAATAAAAATTAAAAAAATTAATCAGACAAAAGACTAAAAGAAAAAAAATAAGGAAGGAAATGAGTGAATATTCACGTATCTATCGTCAACATTTTTTAGTTAAAACTTCACATGTTCCGTAACTTGTCACAATTAAGTTCAGGTTCTGCCTAAGTTTGTACACCAAATTAGGCAGAGAACTTTCTTTCTACAAATTTAAAAATTTAAAAGCAATTTTTATAACTGTTGGTGTCTAATATATAAACGTTTAGAATAGGAATATTTGTCATTTATTTCAGAAAAACTTGTTTGTCCAAAGCTTTAAACTATGCTTGGCACAGAAGGTTGGTTTTCCTAAGAATAACAATTGTCCCTTGAGTATGATTTGCCTGATCTACATATGGAGTCATTTCTACGTATGTTATGATGTTATCTAATTATAATTTTCCTCACCCAAAAATATAGTTTGAATTAAAAACAATGAATTTAACAGTTATCTTGTAAATCTCTTCCTTGAAATATCTGTTGACTGAAAAAAAAAGCACAATCTAAAAGTTGAGAATTATGTTTTATTTGGTGGACAAAACTGAGGACTTATGTCCAGAAGACAGCCTCTCTGAAAGCTCTGAGAAACTGTCTGAAGAGGTAAGGGAGGAGGCAGGACAGAGCTGAGTTTTTGTAACAAAGGCCAGCACTTCAAAAGATTACTGCTATTTAAAGAAAATCATGAGACACAGGTTAGATCACTGGGGTTAGACACAGGTTAGACCTTCTGTAGGCAAGATCCCCTAGGGAAGGACATGACAACCCACTCCAGTATTCTTGGCTGGATAACCCCATGGACAGAGGAGCCTGGTGGGCTGCAGTCCACAGTGTCACAAAGAGTCAGACACAACTGCAGTGACTTAGCATGTACACAAAGAAAGTCAGGTATCTCAAGTTGACCAACTCAGCACTTTCTAGTATCGGAAGATATGAGAGTGTGGGCTCATTGAAATATTACTTTGACATGCACCTTAGATATCAAGGGCCAGTACCTGTTCTTCCTTATCCTGAGTTTCCTGGAGTACACCGTTGGGAGTGGCCACAGTGGCTTGTTGGCAGCAACATCCTTTGTTTACTGATACAGCAGGCAACATTTTTCATTCACACATTATTTCAGTTCTGAAATCACTATATTTTATAGGATGTCAAGTGTTTTTTTTGTTTTAATGTGTTCAGGTGTATACATCATACCAATGTATTTCATCCCAACCTCAGTATCCTGAACCTTGAGAAGATTAAAGATACACTTAAATGTAGTGAGTTCACACATAAAGCAATTTCACCCACTCCTACCTATTTGCCTTCAAACTGCTATGTTGAACTGTTCGTCCCTCTTGTATAAAACACGGAAATTCCAAAGCTTTCATTATCATACTCTCATATTTGCAAGTCCATATGGTCTAATGACAAAACTTTCCTCTCATCTGAATCAAAGCTGTTCCATTTTCAGGCAGCTTTAATCTGAAACTCTCAAGTAAGCTTTCATATACTCCACATTCAGCTTCTTTCTCCTGTTTCCTTTACTTCCTCTTCTACATTCTAATTGATGTTTGTATTTATTCTCAGACTTAGGGAAAGGGTAATGATTTCTAGGAAACAAGCATACTGTTATGTGGTTGGGATAATTGTAATTTAACATCAGGACCACCTTTGTGTCAAATGTTGAAGCAATGACAAAGGATATTTTCAGATTTCTTCTAAAATACTCATGATTAGAGATCACTTTTCCTATACTTCCTTGATGAATATAGGGCTTCTTCCCATTAGAGTTTTAAGACTTGGCTTTCGCAGAGTCTAGATTCTGGGTGTCTACCTGATGCACACACTCACTCTTGATCCCTTCCATGCTCCCTTCCACAAAGTCCAACTCTGGCCCATAAGAAACTGCCTTGTGGAATTTAAGTTCTATCTGTTTCTCATTAAGTTTTCTTCTCTCTGCTGCCACAGGCCATTCCAACCTACAGATTTTTCAGGCTTGGATTAAAAGTTACTTCTAACATTTTATTTTGCACTTCTAGTGCCAATTAATATTGTTGTGACAGTGTCAGATAAACAGCAAAAGGACTCAGCCGTACGTATAGGTATATTCATTCTCTACCGAACTCCCCTCCCCTCTAGGCTGCCACATAACACTGAGCAGTGTTCCCTGTGCTATACAGTAGGATACTGTAGGTTACCCATTTTAAACATAGCAGTGTGTACATTTTGATCCTAAGCTCCCTAACTATCTCCTCCACTCATTGTTCTGCCCTGGCAACCATAAGTTCATTCTCTAAGTCTGTGAGCCTGCTTTGTAAATAAGTCCATTTCTTTTTAGACTTTATAAGGAACATCGTACAACATTTCACTTCTCTGACTTACTTCACTCAGTATGACAATCTCTGAGTTCATCTACGTTGCTGAAAACGGCATTATTTCACTCTTTTCAACGACTAATATTAATTGTATATATGTACCACATCTTCTTTATTCATCTTTCTGTCAAGAAAATATTTCTTGTAACCTTAAAAATCTCCCTCCCAAAAAACACACACCTAACATCTCTAAGTGGTTTTCTGACTTTCACTTCACATGATGTGGTGGAAGGAAGAGGAATTAGCAGCTTTCTCTCCAAATAAGTTCCCAATTTGTAGGGGTTTTTTTTTTGTTGTTGTTGATACTATTGTTACCTTCTCCCTTTATTTAGGCTGCTGCTGCTGCTAAAGTCACTTCAGTCGTGTCCAACTCTGTGCGACCCCAGAGATGGCAGCCCATCAGGCTCCCCCGTCCCTGGGATTCTCCAGGCAAGAACACTGGAGTGGGTTGCCATTTCCTTCTCCAATGCATGAAAGTGAAAAGTGAAAGTGAAGTCGCTCAGTCGTGTCCGACTCCTAGCGACCCCATGGACTGCAGCCTACCAGGCTCCTCCGTCCATGGGATTTTCCAGGCAAGAGTACTGGAGTGGGGTGTCATTGCTTCTCTGTTATTTAGGGAAGAGTTGATAAATGGCTAGTTTTACAGTATCTTGCCATATTCTGCTTACTACTTAGCACTTAATGAGTCTTCTGGCTCACTGGAGCCACTTCCCAAGGAATAGAAACTCCAAGACCATAGGAAAAGTCACATTTGACATTAAGTTTCATAGAAATAACTCTTAAGGAGGCACTAAGACTTTTAATTGTAATTCGATACCCCCAAAGTGGTTATGGAAAAACTAAAGAAAACCTAGCTAAGATTGACATACAATTTTAACTACATCAATGGTAATATTTATACATTTTATATTTGGTGAAGTACTTTTTATGCAAATACAACAATGCACTAAAAAAATCAGTTCAGTTCAGTTGCTCAGCTATTTCCAACTCTTTGAGACCCCATGGACTGCAGCAAGACAGGCCTCCCTGTCCATCACCAGCTCCCAGAGTTTACTCAAACTCATGCCCATTGAGGCAGTGATGACAGCCAAACATTTCATCCTCTTTTGTCCCCTTCTCCTCCTGTCCTCAATCTTACCCAGCATCAGGGTCTTTTCAAATGAGTCAGCTCTTTGCATCAGATGGCCAAACTACTGTAGCTTCAGCCTCAAAATCAGCCCTTCCAATGAATGTTCAGGACTGATTTCCTTAAGGTTGGACTAGTTGGATATCCTTGAAGTCCAAGGGACTCTCCAGAGACTCTCCAACACAACAGTTCAAAAGCATCAATTCTTCAGCACTCAGCTTTCTTTATAATGCAACTCTCATATCCATACACGACTACTGGAAAAATCATAGCCTTGACTAGATAGACCTTTGTTGGTAAAGTAATGTCTCTGCTTTTTAATATGCTGTCTAGGTTGGTCATAACTTTTCTTCCAAGGAGTAAGCATCTTTTAATTTCATGATGCAGTCACCATCTGCAGTAATTTTGGAGCCCCAAAAAATAAAGTCTGACACTGTTTCCCCATCTATTTGCCATGAGAGATGGGACCAGATGCCATGATCTTAGTTTTCTGAATGTTGAGCTTTAAGCCAACTTTTTCACTCTCCTCTTTCACTTTCATCAAGAGGCTTTTTAGTTCCTCTTCACTTTCTGCCATATGGGTGGTGTCATCTGTATATCTGAGGTTATTGATATTTCTCCCAGCTATCTTGATTCCAGCTTGAACTTCATCCAGCCCAGCATTTCTCATGATGTACTCAGCATATAAGTTAAATAAACAGGGTGACAATATACAGCCTTGACTTACTCCTTTTCCTATTTAGAACCAGTCTGTTGTTCCATGTCCAGTTCTAACTGTTGCTTCCTGACCTGCATACAGATTTCTCAAGAGGCAGATCAGGTGATCTGGGATTCCTATCTCTTTCAGAATTTTCCACAGTTTATTGTTATCCACACCGTCAAAGCCTTTGGCATAGTCAATAAAGCAGAAATAGATGTTTTTCTGGAACTCTCTTACTTTTTCAATGATCCAGTGGATGTTGGCAATTTGATCTTGAGTTCATCTTCCCTCTCTAAAACCAGCTTGAACATCTGGAAGTTCATGGTTCACGTATTGCTGAAGCCTGGCTTGGAGAATTTTGAGCATTAGTTGACTAGCATGTGAGATGAGTGCAGATGTGTGGTAGTTTGAGCATTCTTTGGCATTGCCTTTCTTTGGGATTGGAATGAAAACTGACCTTTTCCAGTCTTGTGGCCACTGCTGAGCTTTCCAAATTTGCTGGCATATTGGGTTCTGAACTTTCATAGCATCATCTTTTAGGATTTAAAATAGCTTAACTGGAATTCTGTCATCTCCACTAGCTTTGTGCATAGTGATGCTTCCTAAGGCCCACTTGACTTCATATTTCAGGATGTCTGGCTCTAGATGAGTGATCACACCATCGTGGCTATCTGGGTCATGAAGATTTTTGTACAGTTCTGTGTATTCTTGCCACCTCTTCTTAATATCTTCTGCTTCTGTTAAGTCCATACCATTTCTGTCCTTTATTAAGCTCATGTCTGCATGTAATGTTCCCTTTGTATCCCTAATTTTCTTGAAGAGATCTCAAGTCTTCCCCATTCTATTGTTTTCCTCTATTTCTTTGCCTTGATCAGTAAGAAAGGCTTTCTTATCTTCCCTTGCTAGTCTTTGGAACTCTGCATTCAACTTTCCTTTTCTCATTTGTGTTTTGCCTCTCTTCTTTTCATAGTTATTTATGAGGTCTCCTCAGACAGCAATTTTGCTTTTTTGCATTTCTTTTCCATGGGGATGGTCCTGATCCTTGTCTCCTGTACAATGTCATGAACCTCCATCCATAGTGCATCAGACACTCTGTCTATCAGATCTAGTCCCTTAAATCTATTTCTAACTTCCACTGTATAACTGTTAGGGATTTGATTTAGGTCATACCTGAATGGTCTAGTAGTTTTCCCTGCTTTCTTCCTTTTACATCTGAATTTGGCAATAAGAAGCTCATGATCTGAGCCACAGTTAACTCCCAGTCTTGTTTTTGCTGACTGTATAGAGCTTTTCCATCTTTGGCTGCAAAGAATAGAATTCGGCTGCAAAGAATATAATTAAAAAGATCATGTCTAAATTATTTCTTAAGTTACCAAGATTATTCATCATTTGAAAAGGAAACTAGACTTATTTATACTTATGCTTTGTACAAGTTTAAAACTATTAAAATGGGTTCATTTAAAGCCACCAAAATAGGTAAAGTCCAGATTTATAATCCTCAACTATTTAAGAGAACTACTAACTAGAAAAGTCACCTGAAGTGTAAATATCACATTGGATTGTATCTTTTTAAAAACATCCAGTAATTGCCTCCTGTTTATCACATTAAATTTAAACTCCCTAGTTTAATGTAACAGGTGCTCTCTTTTTATATTCTTCCTACTTTCTTCAACAAACTTAACTTCACACTACTTCCACACTTAGTTCTTCCACTTAACCATATATTCTTCTTGACCTAAAATATTCATCACACAATTCCCCCACATATCTTCCCCCTTAATCCCTACAGCTAATTTTACTCTTCTATTTCCGGTCAAGATCTATGTCACTATATGTACTCACTTGTTTAGAATTTTCTAGGCTAATTTCAAATATGTATCTGCAGGTTTACCTCAACTATATTTTAAATTACTTAAAATTGTTTTCCCTCAGGTTTTAGTGCCTAGAAGAGGACTCTGTATGCACAGAGTAGGCTGGCAGCACATTATATTGGTGATAATTTATTATGAAACCAAACATAAAACACTACCAATATAGTGGAGCTCTTAAATCCCACCAATGGAAAAGAGTGATGTGACTTGTTGATATAAGTTATGCAGTAGCACACCATGCCTTGCTTTATTTCTCTTTGTTTTCACATATATTTATTTGATTTCTGATACATATACAGAGATGCTTTTCTGTTGCCCTGAAAGGGCACTTATTAATATTTCAGTCATAACTCGTGTATGTTTGTAAATAAATACATCATATGTGTGTATATATATACACACATATACTTAAATATAGCGGATTATATTGACTTGCATATGATATTTGAAATACATGTGTGTTCATATATGTGTGTATGTGTACAGAATGTGTTAGATTGCAGGCACAATATTTTTCTTCTTCCCAAGAAATTGAGTCTCTCTCCACTGACTTGGATCTGGGCCATTGCTTAGGGCAAAAGGATAGTAGTAGCAAGCAAGATGCAAGCCAAGTTATAAAAAGTAGTTTCACTTTAAGATTCCTTAATGTGCTGGAAATCTTTCTACCATCACATAAAGAAGCCTGAGCTGGCCTACTGCAGGATGAGACCATATGGAATAGAATCAAGTTAACCACCTGTGGCCCCAGAGACCAACCAGACTCAGAGTTTAAGTTAGGACATCCTAGACAATTGAACCCCTAGACATCCTGGACATCCTAGACCCCTGGACATCCTAGACAATTGAATTGGTCTAGACATCCTAGACCCCTGGACATCCTAGACAATTGAGTTGGTCTAGACATCCTAGACCCCTGGACATCCTAGACAATTGAATTGGTCTAGACATCCTAGACCCCTGGACATCCTAGACAATTGAGTTGGTCTAGACATCCTAGACCCCTGGACATCCTAGACAATTGAGTTGGTCTAGACATCCTAGACCCCTGGACATCCTAGACAATTGAATTGACTGTGGTGGCAGAACAGAAGGGCTCCCAAGTTAACTCATAAAATTGTAACTAAATAAACAGCAGTTTGTCAGGCCCTACTCTATGTGCTTTAAGTGTTTGTGTCTGGGCTCGGTTGTTAAGTCATGTCCAACTCTTTGCTACCTCATAGACTATAGCCCACCAGGTTTCTCTGTCCATGAGATTTCCCAGGCAAAATTACTGGAGTGGGTTGCCACTACCTCCTCCAGGGGATCTTCCCAACCCAGTGATCGAAACCACACCTCCTTTGACTTCTGGAATGCCAGGCTGATTCTTTAACACTGAGCCATCTGGGAAGCCCTATGGGTTTAAAGTATGTAGCATCAACTCTTGAAGCTTCACACCAACCCAGTGAAGCAGGCATTGATATTATGTATCATAAAACTGAGACAAAGAAAGGTCTCATGATTCCTAGATAGTAAGTGGTTAAAAAAGGGGGGGGGGGACCCAAACTCTGGCATTCTATTCTCTTCATGTGGATACCTAACGTCTTCTTCCCTGCATGATGGACTGAGCTGCAAATTATGTATGAAGGATCAAATAGCTTGCAAGCTCAAGCCCTAACTACTTGATTTCTTAAATTGAGAGTTAAAAGCAATAAAGTCTGATGTAGGTTTAAGCATTCCATTTTAACCTTTGAGTATCTGAATAAAGCTAGCCAAAAAAATATTTACCAAAAGTTAGATATTCCTCTGACTCATTTTCAGTTTTTAAAGGCAGTAGGTAAAATCCCATGGATGGAGGAGCCTGGTAGGCTGTAGTCCAGGGGGTCGTGAAGGGTCAGACATATCTGAGTGACTTCACTTTCGCTTTCATGCATTGGAGAAGGAAATGGCAATCCACTCCAGTTTTCTTTCCTGGAGAATCCCAGGGATGGGGGAGCCTGGTGGGCTGCCGTCTATGGGGTCACACAGAGTCGGTCACGACTGAAGCGACTTAGCAGCACCAGCAGCAGCAGTGGCCAAAACATGTCCCACTTCTATAGTATGATTGCTACCCCAATAATTTTGCGAGAAAAGCCTGGATGTCCCCAAAGGAAATCAAGGCTTTAAGGGGATAAACAATTTGTTATGTGCACCTGTTGGGAGATAGATTTTTGTCTTCCTCCTCTTGCATCATGTGGCTATCATCCAAGCATGCATGTGTACTCAGTCACTCAGTCATGTCAGACTCTGTGATCCCATGGACTGTAGTCTGATAGGCTCCTCTGTTAATGGAATTTTCCAGGCAAGAATCCTGGAGCAGGTTGCCATTTCCTACCCCAAGAGATCTTCCCAATCCAGGTATCAAACCCGTATCTCCTGCATGTCCTGAATTGGAAGACAGATTTTTTTTTTTTTTTTTAACCACTGAGCCACCTGGGAAGCCTCGTCTGAGCATAGGAACCAATGAAAACACTCCTTTAATGTTGTAACACCCAGCAAGTCCCAACCCCCCACCTACTTCTCTCTTCTATTTCTTAAGTTTAGAGGCACAGATATCTGACTCATATTTTCATGATTATCTGTAACCTCAGGGAAAAATACAAAGTATGACATTCATCTAGAATATTGGTAAGTAAATTCATGTCGATTTAAATTCCTCTTCTTCCTTCATAGATTAAGCTACTTGCCTCCAAGCAATACTGCTTCTAATTATATTAATAAGTGATCAAATTAAATTCCTAGATATTAGCACTGGAAATTGACTTTTCTTGTTGGCAATCAGTGAAATATATATAACTTATTTGGCAGTAATTCTCTAGAGTTTCTTGAAAATGACCTCTAGCTTTTAGTGTAAATTAATTTTATAAAATGCTTTTACACTTAAAGAACAGGATTGAGACCTCTGGGTCAAAGATAAAAGAACATTAAATTTTTAACATTTCAAATTTTCTTTTCGTTCTGTGATTATTTGAACTTATAAATAAATGGATTTTTGTGAGTAAAATAAATATTGTATTTTGCTTTTAATATTGGAGAAGGCAATGTCACCCCACTCCAGTACTCTTGCCTGGAAAATCCCATGGATGGAGGAGCCTGGTAGGCTGCATGCAGTCCATGGGGTCGCTAAGAGTCGGACACGACTGAGCGACTTCACTTTCACTTTTCACTTTCATGCATTGGAGAAAGAAATGGCAACCCACTCCAGTGTTCTTGCCTGGAGAATCCCAGGGACGGGGGAGCCTGGTGGGCTGCCGTCTATGGGGTCGCACAGAGTCGGATACGACTGAGGTGACTTAGCATAGCATAGCATAGCATTGCTTTTAATATAGTTAACTAAAGGCAGTTTAAGTAGGGAAGATAAAAGAAACCTATTAAGGATAAATTAAAGTAGGGTTCAAGTGTTGAAGCCTAGTGGTATTTTATTTTGAAATAGCAGTAGTTGTAGTTTAATGTGCATGAGGCTACAATTTAATCAACAGGTTTAATGAGAACACACTTCTTAAAAATACATGGGAAACAACTATAGCATAAGGTAGTATTTGAAAAGTGTTAAGTGAGAAACAAAGCAAGTGAAACAGGAAAGACATACAAAGTAAGTGAAACTGGATGACAGAGATAAGAGGGACATGAGAATTGAAGAATTCAAGGAAGAAGTTGAGTTGTAGAGTGGATTGCATAGCCTGGAAAGAAAAAGTAATTCAGATAAAAGAAAGAGCATCACTATGGCACAAAATTCTTGGTAGAGTACTCTTGCCTGGAAAATCCCATGGACGGAGGAGCCTGGTAGGCTGCAGTCCATGGGGTCGCTAAGAGTTGGACACGACTGAGTGACTTCACTTTCACTTTTCACTTTCATGCATTGGAGAAGGAAATGGCAGCCCACTCCAGTGTTCTTGCCTGGAGAATCCCAGGGACGGGGGAGCCTGGTGGGCTGCCGTCTATGGGGTCGCACAGAGTCAGACACGACTGAAGTGACTTAGCAGTAGCAGCAGTAAGACAGTGTTTATTGCGGGTGTACCTGGAGATTTCCAAATATTTCCTCAAGTATCTGCTAGATCTAGGAAATGGAATGGCTACCAGTGTGTGTGTGTGTGTAAATATGTAGGTGCGTGTACCTTGCATAGAAATCATGGCTGATCCATAAAATATATCTAAGGACAGTAAACAGCAGTACTGTTTTCTCCTGTGGATAAAATTTGGGACTGTGTGGGAGTAAAACTTCTTTTATGCTGATTATGAACATTTTAACACCTGACACTAAGCAGATGAGAAATTTTTTTGTCAATTAATATAAATTGAGTAAGGTCTAAGAGGAACTGAAGTCAACCTTAAGCCAATTTTAAAGATGAATTCTAAGGAAACACTAGAAACACAGGGTCACTGAGGCTATGCTTAAATTATCTTACAGGAAATTTCCTATAACCATTTAGTCAAAAGGCTAATGTGGTAATTGCCAGCAAATTTATCCATTCATTAAACTGTCATTTCTAATGACTTAAACTTGTAAACACCTCATATGCCAAAGTTACAAATATGTTTTTAATTTTAAAATTTTATGACTTAAATAATAAATGTCTTTATTTTGCTTTTCTCACATTTAGTTTGAATAATGGGGAGTACTTAATGTATTCTACTTTATCATTGTTGTGACAGCAGATTCTTTTTGGAATAGTGGTAGAGGAAAATAACTTTTTTCTCTCCTTTCTATTTTAATGATGCTGTCATTTAATAGTAATGCTTATAGAATAAAACAATTTATAATATTTATTGCATTAGTGCTATATATGACAATTACAATTGCAAACTAGGGCATCAGTTCAGTCACTCAGTTGTGTCTGACTCTTTGTGACCCCATGAACCGCAGCACGCCAGGCCTCCCTGTCCATCACAAACACCCGGAGTTTACCCAAACCCACGTCCATTGAGTGGGTAATGCTATCCAACCATCTCATCCTCTGTCGTCCCCTTCTCCTCCTGCCCTCAATCTTTCGCAGCATCAGGGTCTTTTCAAATGAGTCAGCTCTTCACATCGGGTGGCCAAAGTATTGGAGTTTCAGCTTCAACATCAGTCCTTCCAATGAACACCCAGGACTGATCTCCTTTAGGATGGACTGGTTGGATGTCCTTGCAGTCCAAGGGACTCTCAAGAGTCTTCTCCAACACCACAGTTCAAAAACATCAATTCTTCGGCACTCAGCTTTCTTTATAGTCCAACTCTCATATCCATACATGACCACTGGAAAAAACATAGCCTTGACTAGATGGACCTTTGTAGGCAAAGTAATGTCTCTGCTGCCTTGGAGTATAGAATGAAGCAGGGCAAAGGCTAATAGAGTTTTGCCAAGGACTGCACTGGTCACAGCAAACACCATCTTCCAACAACACAAGAGAAGACTCTACACATGGACATCACCAGATGGTTGACACCAAAATCAGATTGATTATATTCTTTGCAGCCAAAGATGGAGAAGGTCTATACAGTCAGCAAAAACAAGACCAGGAGCTGACTGTGGCTCAGATCATGAACTCCTTATGCCAGATTCAGACTGAAATTGAAGGAAGTGGAGAAAACCACTAGACCATTCAGATATGACCTAAATCAAATCCTTTATGCAGGGACTAGATCTGATAGACAGAGTGCCTGATGAACTATGGATGGAGGCTTGTGACATTGCACAGGAGACAGGAATCAAGACCATCCCTCTTACACTTATAAAAACTATTATTCACCAAAGGATAAATTAAATGTAGTAAAACATACAGATATTGCTAGTACATCTAAAACACAAAAAACATGTGCCCACACTTCTGTCAAGATAGACTATTTCCATAATCCAAGAAATATTTTTCTTGCCACTCTCCAGACAATTCCTTCTTACTCTCCACTGCCAAGTCCATGAGTCAACCAGTGTTTTATCTTTCTCTACAGATAACTGTTTTCTGTTTTAGAATTTGATTCAAATGAGATTAAAAAGTAAGTATTATCTTTTAACTAGTTACTCTTGCTTAAAGCTATGTTTTTGAGGTTAATCCTTATTGTTTATATCTACAGAATATTTCTTTTCCTTAATGAATAGTATTCCAATGTATGAATAAATCACAATGTTTTAATCCATGTTGTTGTTGATAGAGATTTTGTTTCCAGTACTTCTTTTTATAGACTTAATTTTCATATCTCTTGGGCAATACAAAAAAGAAAAATTACTGCCTCATAAGTTAGGTATGTTCTTAACTCTTATTAGCAGTTGTAAAAATCTCTGATGCTATTTTATCACTTTATACACCCAGCAGCATATGTAGACTGTTCTGTGTCTGTCAATATTTGATATTATCAGTTTTTTTTTCTTTTACCTCCTCTATTAGATGTAGTAGTATCTCATTGTGATTTCAGTTTTAATTTCCTTAGAGTAGTAATACATAATCATAAAATTATTAGCATATGTGTATTTTCCTGTGGGAATTCATATTCATTTATTCTGCCCATTTTACTGTGCAATTTGTCCTCTTTATATTAATTTTTGTGTTGTTTATATAATATGAATAAAACTTTTTCACCAGACATATATATCATGAATATACTATCCCATTCATTACTTGTGCTTTCATTTTGATTAATGTATATTTTTCAATAGACTTTTTTAATATAAATTTATATATTTTAATTGGAGGCTAATTACTTTACAACAGCATTTTAGGGCGGAAAATCACTCAGAATGTATAGTAAGTTTCCATATATCCACATGTCCCTTATTATTAATATTCTCCACTAGTGTGGTACATGTATTATAACTGATGAAATTATCCTGATACACTATTATTAAGTAAAGTTCATAGTTTCCATTTGGGATCACTCTTCATGTGGTACAGGTATATGGGTTTCAACAAATGCTTAATGTCATATATCCACCATTATACTATAGTACAGACCTGCTTCACAATCCAAAAAAAATGCCCTGTGTGCCACCTATTTATCTCACCTTCTCCCACCAAACAATTGGCAATCACTAATATTTTAGGAATGACTCTACAGCTTTATGTTTAGCATCAGTTTGCTGATCTCCACAAAGTGACTTGTCAGGATTCTGATTGAGACTGGGTGTGATATAGATCAAGTTGCAAAGAACTGACATCATGTTAATAACAATATTGACCCTTTACGTCCATGAGCATGGAACCTCTTTCCATTTATTTATACTTTCTTTGATTTCTTTCATTAGAGTTTTATAGTTTTCCTCATATAGATTTTATACATATTTTATTGACTTTATATCTAAGTATTTAATTTTTTCTTGGTGGTAACACAAATGATGATATGTCTCAAGCCCCTCATTCAAGGCCAGAGTGAGTATGGAAAACTGTTCCTCTATAAAGCTGAAATGTCTAAAATAACTACATTTAGAAGATATTTTAAAATAATATATTAGAAAAGTTAAAAATCTAAAATCCAAAAATTTACTGTCTATAGCATCATTGCTGAAAAGAAAATTTCTTGAATTCCATATCATGAAAATCCAAATTTCAATATATTCAAGCCATAGAAAGATTACTGTTTTGAAATTAACACAAACTAATAGGTTATTTAAGTCCTCTTCTTTATAGCTTCTTTCCTTGAATTTTATTAGTCAAATCTTCATCAAAAGCACCCATAAACAGAAATAAGGCAATGGTTGACAAAACCGTAAGTTATATGAGCAAGCACAAATGCAAGTTAAATGAGATGTTTAATTTCCAAGACTTTAAATGGCACTGCGATGTAAATACTGAAAAAAATGACTGCTTCAATAATTGGGTTTTCTGAGGCTATTTATGAAAGTTACAGTCCTGCCTTTGAATAGCTACAGGGACAATATCAGAGTGGCATCTATAAGTCAATGTGGAAACAGCAGAGATGAGAACCCACGTGAACACTTTCCTCTGGTTTTCAGTGTGTCATGTTATGATAAAGCTGTAGTTCCTCTTATTTTACCTTTATTTAAAATCTGTCATTTCTTATTTTACTTTAAGCTTCACCATTTTCTCCTTGGCATTCTGTCTTCTATGCACATTTGTCTCTATACTTAGTCACTAGCAGTTCTACATTATTGAGCTTAACAAGAGAGATAGGCAAAGCCCTTACTGAAAAGTAGTTTCGGTTAAAATTGGAGGTAAGTGTTAACAATAGCAGCTTGCACAAGGTGTAAATGGAACAAGAAGAGGTAGAGCTAACTTCCAGAAGCATACAGATAAGGCATCATCTTTCAAAGCAGGGTCCTTTGAAGGAAGTTAGGGAGAAAGAAGGATGGCAATATTACACCATTAAGGAATGAAAATAAAGGCATAGAAACACAGACAGTCATTGGAAACAGCAAGCAGCTTGGTGCACTAGAGGATTTGGAGTAGTTGAGAAAGAAAAATTTCTAGATAACATAGAAAGCACTCTGCTAAGAAGATTTCAGTTCACTGTAAAAGCTTTTGAACACAAGATTGACAGACAGTGGATTATCTTAATAAAACTGGTGTAAGATTAGGGTATTAAATTTGGAAGTCAGCAAGAGAGACATGTAGAGAAAAGAAAAGCAAGAGACCAATTAGGAAAGTATGATTGTATCTGGGCAGGAAGAGAAACTAAGGTTCTACCTTCTCAAATGCACTCGTTTATTTCAGATATTGTAATGTTGATTATTAACTATAATGATCAATTCAGATTTATTTATAAGAGATTTATATCTAATAATAGATTTATATCTAACAATTTAAGTGCAAATCCTCTGGTACATTTTGGAAAAACAAAGCAATTAGGACATGGTTCCTGACCTCGTATACCTCATGGTATCATGGAATATAAATAGGAAAAGAGATAGGTATTATACAAAACCTGGGATTTTAACAAAGATAAAGGTCAATTAAAAGGGACACATCATTGTTCAGGATTAAAGACTTACAGAGACTCTTCAAGAGACAACTGAAATTTTGAAGTCTACTTCTGAAATATAATTTGGTTCACCCTCACACTATCATTTTGTCTAATTTTGAATACCACTCCCTTTGCTTCAAAAAATTTAATGTCATTGATCCTAATATAATCTATATTAAGTAATTATGCAAAATAATGGATATGCATTAGACTGCATATAATCAATGGAAAATACTGCTTTGTTTTGAAGTCTTTAGAAAAAATATTTCTGTATTTCTAATCATTTGTTTTCTTATTTTAATACACACCATCTCAATTTTCTTGAGAGAGATTAAAAATTTTATATATATATATATACACACACACACACACACACACACACACATACATACACACACATATATATTTAACATTCGGAGAAGGCAATGGCATCCCACTCCAGCACTCTTGCCTGGAAAATCCCATGGACGGAGGAACCTGGTAGGCTGAAGTCCAAGGGGTCGCGAAAAGTCAGACACGACTGAGCAACTTCACTTTCACTTTTCACTTTCATGCATTGGAGAATGAAATGGCAACCCACTCCAGTGTTCTTGCCTGGAGAATCTGGTGTAGAGCCTGGTGGGCTGCTGTCTGTGGGGTTACACAGGTTTGAACACGACTGAAGCAACTTAGCAGCAGCAGCATCATTTAACATTATTATAGCAATATGAAAATATAAAATCAAAAGGGAGTATAGAAAATATCAGAGGATAAATACAAACTGTCAAGAGAACAAAGAGTATAACAGAGTCCCCTGCTGTGTCTTGCTAATAATAGATGCTTAGTTAATGATTAATGACTTAAAAACAGATTATGTTTCACGAAACTCATTCTATGAGGCCACCATCACCCTGATAGTAAAGCCAAAGATATCACACACAAAAAAGAAAATTACAGGTTGATATCACTGATGAACACAACAGTTCAGTTCAGTTCAGTCCCTCAGTCATGTCCAACTCTTTGCATCCCCATGGGCAGCAGCACACCAGCCTTCCCTGTCCATCACCATTTCTTAGAGCTTGATCAAACTCATGTTCATCGAGTCGGTGAAGCCATCTAACCACCTCATCCTCTGCTATCCCCTTCTCCTCCCACCTTCAATCTTTCCAGCATCAGGGTCTTTTCCAATGAGTCAGTTATTTGTATCAGATGGCCAATGTACTGGGGTTTCAGCTTCAGCATCAGTCCTTCCAATGAATATTCAGGACTGATTTGCTTTAGGATGGACTGGTTGGATCTCCTTGCAGTCCAAGGGACTCTCGAGTTTTCTCCAACACCACAGTTCAAAAGCATCAGTTCTCCGGTGCTCAGCTTTCTTTATAGTTCAACGCTCACATCCATACATGAATACTGGAAAAAACCCTAGTTTTGACCAGATGGACCTTTGTTGGCAAAGTAATGTCTCTGCTTTTTAATATGCTATCTAGGTTGGTCATAGCTTTTCTTCCAAGAAGCAAGCATCTTTTCATTTCATGGCAGTCATGGCTGCAGTCACCATCTGCAGTTATTTTGGAGCTCCCCAAAATAAAGTCTCTCACTGTTTCCACTGTTTGATGAACACAACAAAATACTATCAAACTGAATCTAACAACATATTAAAAGCATCATTCACCATGATCAAGTGAGATTTATCCCAGGGATGCAAAGATTCATTATATGCAAATCAATCATGATACACCATATTAAGAAGGTGGAGAGTAAAAACCACATGATCATCTCAATAGATGCAGAAAAAGCTTTCAGCAAATTACAACACCCCTTTATATTAATAATAAAAATTCTCCAGAAACTGGGCATAGAGGGAACCTACCTCAATGCAATAAAGGCCATATATGAAAAACCCAAGCAAACATTATTCTCAGTGTTGAAAAGCTAAAAGCATTTCTTCTAAGGTCAGAAATAAAACAAGGGTATCCACTGTCATCACCATTATTCAAGATACTCTTGAAACTTCTAGCCACAGCAATCAGAGAAGAAAGAAAAATAAAAGGAATCCAAATTGGAAATGAAGAAGTAAAACTATCAGTGTTTGCAAATGACATGATACACATAGAAAATCCTAAAGGTGCCAGCAGAAAACTGCTACAATCAATGAATGCAGTAATGTCAAAGGATATAAAATTAATACACAGAAATCTCTTGCAATCCTACACACTAAAAATAAGAGGTCAGAAACAAGATTGACTTGGTCTTTTAAAGTAATATTTCAAATTATTTAATCTCTTTATGGTTATGTTTAAAATTAATTTATAATGATATTCTAATTTACTTGAAAACTTTAATTTTCAGTTTAATATTTATTAACTTTTTTATGAATCATCTGCTTCCTCAAAAAGATTGTTTTATAAATTCAATTATAACTATACAAAATATAAACAAATTTAAGATGAACAGCTAAATATGTAAATTGAAATATTTTTCAGATTTTTTCCAAATCAGTATTCAATGGAGTTTTCAAATGAAATAGTACTTGTTTTAAGAAGGAGTGATTAATTTAATGCGGACACAAATTGATTTTTTAATTTACTATTTTTATTTCTTAGTTAACATTGTAACCTAATGGGCTTAGGAAATTTATCATTAGGTTACAACATTAAAACTAACTGTAACTATTAGTTGATTAATATCATCCAAATTGAAATTTATTTAGGTTAAAATTATTTGCATTATCTTATTTATATCCTTATAAAACTACTTCAATTTATTACAATATATCCAGGTTACATATCCAGGTGGAGAATCTTTGCCTTATTCACAGGTAATTCTTCAGCCTAATTCCAAGCAGAGCAACCCAAGCAAATAGATCTGAAGATGGCTACAATTCTTCACTTTGAGAAAACATAAACTCACTAAGAGGAATATTAGAACCAATACCATCTCAGATATTCCACAATTATTTCCTCTGCTATCTTATTCATGAAAATTCATTTCTTCAATGCAAATCAAAACCACTATGAGGTACCAATTCACGCCATTCAGAATGGCTGCGATCCAAAAGTCTACAAGCAATAAATGCTGAAGAGGGTGTGGAAAAAAGGAAACCCTCTTACACTGTTGATGGGAATGCAAACTAGTACAGCCTCTATGGAGAACAGTGTGGAGATTCCTTAAAAAACTGGAAATAGAACTGCCTTATGATCCAGCAATCCCACTGCTGGGCATACACACTGAGGAAACCAGAAGGGAGAGACACGTGTACCCCAATGTTCATCGCAGCACTGTTTATAATAGCCAGGACATGGAAGCAACCTAGATGTCCATCAGCAGATGAATGGATAAGAAAGCAATGGTACATATACACAATGGAGTATTACTCAGCCATTAAAAAGAATACATTTGAATCAGTTCTAATGAGGTGGATGAAACTGGAGCCTATCATACAGAGTGAAGTAAGCCAGAAAGAAAAACACCAACACAGTATACTAATACATATATATGGAATTTAGAAAGATGGTAACAATAACCCTGTGTACGAGACAGCAAAAGAGACACTGATGTATAGAACAGTCTTTTGGACTCTGTGGGAGAGGGAGAGGGTGGGATGATTTAGGAGAATGGCATTGAAACATGTGTAATATCATATATGAAACAAGTTGCCAGTCCAGGTTTGATGCACGATACTGGATGCTTGGGGCTGGTGCACTGGGACGACCCAGAGGGATGGTATGGGGGAGGGAGGAGGGTTCAGGATGGGGAACACATGTGTACCTGTGGTGGATTCATTTTGATATATGGCAAAACCAATACAATATTGTAAAGTTAAAAAATAAAATAAAATTTAAAAAAAATACAAAATTCCTAATCGTTTGAAAAAATTAAAAAAAAAAAAAAAGAAAGAAAATGCATTTCTTCAGCATATTTGAGGGGGAAAAAAAGTAAACTTTTATCCAGATAGTGTTAGGCTATTTATCATTAACCAAGTTGATTAGAATGCAGCAAATATAATTATTCTGGCCATTTACAGAAAATATTTCCTGACAAGGAGTAATTTTATTTAAATTGTTGCGCTCTTCATCAATAAGTGTCCAACTTACGACCACTTAAGGAGTAAATCTTTCTCAGGTATCTGTAGCATGGAGATTTGTATTAATCTGAATACTTTTGGTTTTTAAATTGTGAACTCTGCAAATTAACAGACAACATAGTGTTTTTCTCTTGGCTATTGCCTTAATCATACTTACGATATTGTATAACAGTTTCTATCATTTGGATAGGATAAAAAGGCATGCATTTATGTTCAAAAAAATCATTCTGAATTTTTCTGGTTAGTTTGTTGTGTATCTTTTCATTTCCTTTCAAGTGTTGATTTTTTTATTTAGCATTTTACTTTTTGTTCATATTTTGGAAAGTTGTCTCAAATAAACTGCCCTCTAACTCCAGGTTTAACTTTG
Source organism: Bubalus kerabau (assembly GCF_029407905.1). Lineage (NCBI taxonomy): Eukaryota > Metazoa > Chordata > Mammalia > Artiodactyla > Bovidae > Bubalus > Bubalus kerabau. The sequence continues at coordinate 79,280,533 of NC_073627.1, read as the reverse complement.
TGTATCGAAGTATATACATTAAGTGAATAACATTTTTAAAATTACCACTGACAGTGTCTGGTAAAATATATTTTATCCTGAGATTTACATAATTTATTGTCCTATTTCAATGATCTATTACAAAAACAAGTTAAACATTGGAGGAGATTTGATCTGCTTGACAAAATATCTCCTGAAATTTAACTTTCCCTTAAGGTTGCATACTTTGAGTCTTAATATACTACCTTTGTACTCACAGCTTTAAAATGCAGCACAAATATACAGTTAAAGCATTCTTTTGGAGCTCACTGCAAACCTGTGATCAGTAGTGTTCAACAGCACATTCAGTCTCAAGCCTCATTAAATGGACACTGCTTCACAGTGACAGTGCAATACGATAGCACTCTGTTAATGTATTTATACACAAAATATACATCAACGGTCAAGAGCAGCTAGTGGGATGGGGAACTTTATTCAATAACAGCCCAATATAAATTCTATGGAGTTAAGCTATTAGTTTTTCCCCAACTTTATGGGAGAGTCAATGACCAAATGTCTTAAAGGAAAAAGCTAATACTAATACTATATTGCTCTGTTTAATCTAAGTGGCTCTGCTTTAACCAATGTTCATCAATATGAACCTGACAAATACTGAAAAGCAAAAAAATAATACATGAATAAAAACTTCAAAGTCCAACAAAAATTAAAAAAAAAAAAAAGCTAACTTTTTTGGTAGACCTAAGGTTTTGTGCCTTGAGCCATTCCTTTCAATTATTAAACAGAAGTATCATGTTCAGGATTAACAAAATAATATGAGATGGTTTTACTTTTAAAAAAATGGTAGTATGGAAAAAAATCTTTCACAGTAATGCCAGAAATCAAAGAGTTATGCTTTGAAATGTTAGCAAAGATAGGCCTTGTGAAAAATAAAACCAGTTCTAAGTCTGTAGGTATAAAACAGTACAGCAAAGTTGTATCTGGCAATTAAGTTGAATACCTTGGAAAAATCAAACTCAATATTACATAAAATATTTTCAATGATAGAGGCATTGCTTCCATTATCTTCTCTGCATGCTGCATAATTTATAATTTCACCTTTATGTTTGTGGTCAATATGATCTGCTTAAAGGACTGGAAGGTCTAATATTCTATACAGCAGCTACACAGTTTTGTAAAAAATCAATGCCACTAGCATTCAGGTCAAGTTGGAGCACAGAGTTCATGCTTTGATCACCCTCTCTGTTCTAAACATACAGTAATGAATGATGAAATATTAAAGAAGAAAACCTAAAAGGCACTGTTGGACTCAAATGCAATCTCTGTGTCCAGAAATAGAATAAAAACATGCAGTAACAAGCCAGGCTGAAGCTGCAGACTTGTTGAGCTCTAGGTACAAAAAGAATGGAGTGTGGGCAGGAATTAAGTTTCTCCAGGGTAAATTGCTTCTTGTAAAATGGTAAGTCGAAACCATATTGACTATATAAAACCAGGGAATGAAATATGATCCTTCTACCAAAAACTTTGTAAATGGAGACAAAAAAGTAAAATTTTTAAAAAGATAAAGTAAAATGATATCAATCATTCCTGGCCTGTAAATCCTGGGACATTTCAAACATAATCTCTGAACCAAGAATTGAGCCAAATCATTAGCTGTGTTTAGTCTGTATCTGCTAAACAGAACCATAGGATGGAGAATCATAAATTTGTGGAAGATTTGGTTCTTTATTGTGGGCCTGTAAGATTGAATGGAGGCAACTGAAATAGTGCTACAAAGCAGGAAGTGATCCAAGAATGGTGAGGAGGGAGAGTCCAAATCCTCAAAGATCCTAACTACCCACACAAGATAATAAAATACCTGAAAATAATCTAAAGCATTGATAGACAAAACAATAAAAATTCCTTTCCATTAGGATGTAAAAACTTTACACTTGAAATTAATTTTGTAACTGAATCTTATACAAACTTTAAATATATGGAAATATTTAAAGAGAAATATGAGTAATAATCTTCCCTGGTGGTTCCACAGTAATCTCCCATCAAAATAGGAGAAACGGTTCGATCCCTGGGTCGAGAAGATCCCCCAGAGTAGGACATGGCAACCCACTCCAGTATTCTTGCCAGGGAGATCCCATGGACAGAGGAGCCTGGCAGGCTACAGTCCATGGAGTCTCATGGACACAACTTAGAGACTACACAATAACAACAAAATGAGCAATAAATCCTAGTTTGAAAAAAGAAGTACTTTTTAAAGGAAAGCAAACAAAAATGAAAGAAAAGCAAATATTAAATAGGAGATTTTGAATTGAAAATTACTGAAATAAAAGTCTAACACAAGACTGCCAGAGGGAGAAGAGACAAAGAAAGAAGGAGAGGAGATAGAAAGCACAGAAAAAAATATTGGAGAGAATGGTTGCAATTTTGTAAAACAAATATCCCAAATCACAGATTCTGAAAAGAATAGATGGAAAAAATATTCATACTAAGACTTTGCAGAGATAAACTAAAGAAAACCAAGGATAAAAAGAAATGTTAAAACAGGAGAGGAGGGACAAATTATCTTTATAGAAATGACAATCACATCGCACAGATCTCTCCATACAAGATGCAAGGCAGAAAACAACAGGAGGTATATCTTAATTCTGATAAAAGAAAATGACTGCTTTATACAAGTCTAAACTCAGCCAAAAATATATTTTAAGAATGAAGGGAAAATTCAGGTGAACAAAAATCAATCAGAAGCTACTGACTGATGCACAATAAGGAAAATCTGAAGAATGCACTTTAGTCAAAAAGAAAAATTCCCTAATGGGAATATATAGAAAGTGTATAATAAGATGTTAGATTTAAACTCAAATGCATTAGTGCTAAAACAAGTTGAAAAAAGATTAATTACAGTAGAGTAGTTTTTATCTAAAAGTGTATGTGCACAAAAATAATGAAAAATAATAAGTGGAAATAAGACATGCAAAACAAACCAAAAGAAATTCGGTGTAATTACTGAAACATAAGCCAAAGAGAAATTAAAAACAAAAAACAAAACAGGATTCCTAGATATGGAAAGATCTTTCACTGTCATAAAAACTTTCTAGCTACCAGGAGGTATAATAAATCTAAATTTGTATGTTATTATATAGCAGTGCTATATTCGGGGATGATAGAAGTGTTCTGTTTCTTCACTAGATTAATTTAGTTAATTTAAATATAAATAGAAATATGAGACTAGCAGCTATTCTACTGGATAGAATAGTTATACATCATCTAAAACCATAAATAAAATATCTGGAAAGGTCAAAGAAGAAGTAGGGAAATCTGAATTATAGTTGAAGATTTTAATAAACCTCTATATTTTACAGATAAGTGGAAAAATTAGATACTAAAGATAAGATTTGAACACCATTAAGAACAAATTCAACAACTTGATATGCATAGACCACTACATCCCCCATTTGGAGAGCAAACATTATTTTCTAGTGTAATTTTTTATAAAAAAAAGATTACAAAAATGGGCCAAGCTGGGCAATAAGCAAATCTCAGCAAATATAAGATAAAGTCAAAATATGTACACAAAACTGCAGCCCTTCACAGATATAAGGTAGCAGAAACAGTCAGATAATTAGAAAATATTCTAGTTTGGAAATTAATCTCTTAAATAAAACACAGGTCCAATACAAAGTAATGGGCTTTAGAAACAGATATATAGTATAATACAGTAAAATATTAAATGCGTTGCAGCTAAAGTTTGTTTACAGGTAAATTTTTAGGCATAATGCACATACTAGGGGATAAGGCTAAAACTCCAGAAGGTAAGGTTTTTTAAAATAAATTTTGAACCAGTATGCCTATTAGCTCCTCAAAAATCAGAGAAAAATAGCAAATGGAGCAATCAAACTCAATGAAAAAGAAGATAAATCTACAATAAAGAAAGAAGACAAATGAAAATTAGGTCTTTGAAAAGATTAACATAATAACAATAGTATGTGCAGACTCCTTAAAGTAGAAAATTGAAAAAAAATATGCAAATAAAACATTTCAGGAATATAAAAGTGAATATAGCATTATAAACCTCAATGTAATTCAAAACAATATGAGAATAGTATGAGCAACTTTATACTTATAACACAGAAAACTCAAATAAGAAGAACAAATTACTGGAAAAATGTAAATTATCTAAACACAAGAAGAAACTGACCTCTAAATATCCTAAATATTTATTTAAAAAGTAAATCTATAGACAAATATTCTGATAAAACAATAATAGACCTAGATATATTCATGAATGTATTCGAGTAACATTTAAGAAGAATTAACATCAATAATCCACAAAAGCCTCCAGAGACTATATAAAAAAGAAACATTGTCCAACTTGTTTTCTGAAGTCAATATTAATTTGATACTAAAACCAGTGAAAAGGAATGTATAGGCCTATATTACTCATAAACACAGATGCAAAAATTCACAACAAAGTATTAGAAAATCTAATGCAGCAACATACAAAAACATCATGAATGAGTTGAGTATATCAGGAATGCAAGGTTGCTTTGTAAATTTCCAAACTGTGCATTAAAACATTGCTTTTCAGGATAAATAGTGGGAGGAATTTCCATGCATGGTAATGAAAAATAAAAATAATATAAAGTACATAATTTTAAGTTAATTATAGCAACCATCTGTCAGCATGGATATATCTCATAATATAATGGCAATCATAATTGCAATTGTGACATGTATCAAAATTTTAAATAGCAGAGAACAATTTTCATTTAATATTTAAGGGAATATAAACAAATAGTAAGTATGCATGGAAACAAATTCTACTAAGAGAAAAGAAAAATGAGACTGGGGAAGGCTTATGTGTTTTTTGTTTTGTTTTGTTTACACATTCTTTTCCCCTCAGCTTTAAAGTGTCAAAAGTCATGGCTTAATATTAAGATACTTATAACATTGAGATACACATATACATATGAAAAAATTTCACAAAATATTAAATAACTTAATTCAGTAACACATAAAAACATGCATATTTGTTTTACATATACATGTGTATATATGTATGTTATATATATATATAGGCAATGGGAAGCCACTCCAGTACTCTTGCCTGGAAAATCCAATGGACGGAGGAGCCTGGTAGGCTTCAGTCCATGGGGTCGTAAAGAGTCAGACACGATTAAGCGACTTCACTTTTACTTTTCACTTTCATGCATTGGAGAAGGAAATGGCAACCCACTCCAGTGTTCTTGCCTGGAGAATCCCAGGGACGGCAGAGCCTGGTGGGCTGCCATCTATGGGGTCACACAGATTCGGACACGACTGAATGACTTAGCAGCATATGTATGTTATATTATCTATTCTTGTGTGTACATCTGAAATATTCTACATGTGACATAAATAAAGAGGTAAAGATGCCAAAATTTATAGAAGAGTTTACACTATGATTTACAATTACCACAATGTTCCATCATATATATCATATACCAATTTGAGACATCTATTCAGGCTAATTCTTAAATATGCTGATATGAAACTTTATGTGAAAAAAGTAGTTAAACATGTTAATAATTTTAGCTGCATTTTATATTCATTAAATTTTGAGAACATTAACTTTCATTCTTCTCGAAAATAATTGATGCAATCATTCTTCCTTCAGTTATCCAGAAAGAATCCATGTCTGTTTCTGACAGGCTTTGATACTGTATCATTTTAATTAAAATCAATTGGCCATTTTGTTCTAGAAATGGAAGCCCATTATCATTATTTTGATGGAGAAATTTATGAGGAAAACAATTCAAATTGATAAATATATAATTGTTTTTGCTTCCAATATACTAGAAGCCTTGCCAGTAGGGGGAAAAATAAATAAATTATTTCATGGCTCCTATTTGTACACAGAACTATCAGCTTTTCAGAAATCAAGAGCTATTGCCAAAGCCAATGAACAAATTTTGTTCCATATTTTGTTGGATCTTTGTCGGAATGGAGAACAGTAGTTACAAAAAAGTCAAAACTGGTATTTAGCAAATATAAGTGAATTAGAGATTTTGCTTTTATTAAGGTATGATGTACATACTGGGTTAGCAAAGTCAATTGATATTCATTGATTTAGTCACAATAGAACGATAATGGATTTATGATGCAGTTGACTTCATCTTTGTGTTTCATTATCTCTATGGCAAGGGCAATGGTAATCATACAAAGACACTTCGGGTTGAGTTGAATCAATCTGCAATACAAATAAGTTTGAATTCAAATCTAGTGACTTGTTTAGTTGCTAAGTCAAGTCTGACTGTTCTGTGACACCAGAGATTGCAGCCCACCAGGCTCCTCTGTCTATGGAATTTTCCAGGCAAGAATACTAGTGCCATTTCCTTCTCCAGGGGATCTTCCTGACCCATCTCCTGCATTGCAGGTGGATTCTTTATTACTGAGTTACCAGGGAAGCCCAATCTAATGACTATTAACATGATAAAAATCTGAGTATGTAGGAAAATAGCGGGGGCCAGATGAGGGGTAATGATGCTTTTGCATTTCTTGAGGTATTCTTAAATGGTGGGGAAGCTAAGCAGTTTTTAGGTAGTAAGAATTGAGGGTTCAATCCTGACCACCCACCATTTCATAAACTTATATTGCATTGATCTATATAATGGACCTTCAATTACACCTCTCTTGAAACTCAGTTGTGTCTGGATGAATCTACTGATACTTTCCTGGTGGCTCAGATGGTAAAGAATCCACCTGCATTGCAGGAGATCTGGGTTCAATCTCTGGATTGGGAAGATCCCCTGGAAAAGGGAACAGCTACTCCAATATTCTTGCCTGGAGAATTTCATGAACAGAGGAGCCTAGCGGGCTACAATGGGGTCACAAAGAGTTAGACACAACTGAACTGCTAATATACGCACACAGTCACACACACACACGCACACACACACATACACACAGATATTTTATCTAGTGAATAAGAATATGAGAAGGAATTAGTACTATTCTTTTTTCTCCCATTGTATTTGTCAAGTTAGGTCTCACTCAATTCATTTAAGATTGTGCATTTTATGTGCCCCCCCCCCCCAAAAAAAAAGGAAAGGAAGTGCCACCATTGCTTTTCTCCGATTTACTGAATTTTGACTCATGAAATTGCTCATTGCTATTAGGACACAGGAGAGTAATGGCTGAGTATATAGAAGAAGTCAAAAAGGTAGTGTATATTCTAACTATTCACATGACTAAGATCAAAATTCCCTAGGGTTAAAGTAGCTCTCAACAGTTAAACTGTCTTCTAGGTACTTAACCCCAAAAGGCCAGCCTTTGGAACATCAGTCCCCAGGAACAAAACCCCTGGGATGGACTTTTTGTGACTAAGGCTGATTAGGAGAAAATAAGGTTGAGACTGAATCAGCCTCCACCAGAGCCTGCATGGTTAGATGTTCCTTTAGAACTGTGCTTTCAGCAAAGGTACAAGAGGATCTCAATGCAGATTTCCAGCATCATTTTTTTCTTCAGATCTCTTTCCTTCCTGCAACTTTACTCCACAATACCTAGTCCCCTCAGACTTTCTGAGCTTTTCTGCATTTGTTTCCACAACTCAACAAGACTGCTCTGGAATCCTGGCCCCTGTTCTATGGCTGGAATAAGCCTTGAGACAGCAAATCTGTGCCTTTGGGTCTTTGTCTTACAGATTGCTGTCTAGTTCTGCCTCTTGTCAAATATGTGAAAATGATTATTCCATACATTTTTCATTTATCTAACTATTTTATCTGAGTGAGTAAATCCAGTTACTACTACTATATGTGTGTGTGTGTGTGTGTGTGTGTGCACGCTCAGTTGCTCAGTTGTGTTGGACGCTTTGTGACCCCATGAACTGTAGCCCGCCACGCTTCTTTGTCCCTGCAAGGATACTGAAGTGGGTTGCCATTTCCTTCTCCAGGGGATCTTCCTTACACAGGGATCGAATACATGTCTCCTGTGTCTCCTGCATTGCAGGAAGATTCCTTACCACTGAGCCATCCGGGAAGCCCCTGCTACTATATAATGGCTAAAAGTCAACACAGTCTCTATATTCCAATAGTAATAAATCATTTTATATTGGTAAGATTTTTACTGAGATATTTAAAAAGTGTTTAAAAAGTGTTTTTGCTTTGTACAGTGATTTTTACATTAATAGATGTAATAATAAGTTGTACTATATCATTTATTAAATGCTCAAAATTCTCCAAGCTGGGCTTCAGCAATATGTGAACTGTGAACTTCCAGATGTTCAAGCTGGTTTCAGAAAAGGCAGAGGAACCAGAGATCAAATGACCAACATCCACTGAATCATCAAAAAAGCAAGAGAGTTACAGAAAAACATCTATTTCTGCTTTATTGACTATGCCAAAGCCTTTGACTGTGTGGATCACTGTAAACTGTGGAAAATTCTGAAAGAGATGGGAATACCAGAACACCTGACTTGCCTCTTGAGAAACCTATATGCAGATCAGGAAGCAACAGTAAGAAGTGGACATGGAACAACAGACTGGTTCCAAATAGGAAAAGGAGTAAGTCAAGGCCATATATTGTCACCCTGTTTATTCAACTTATATGAAGAGTACATCATGAGAAACGCTGGGCTCACTGAAGCACAAGTTGGAATCAAGATTGCTGGGAGAAATATCAATAACCTCAGATATGCAGATGATGCCACCCTTATGGCAGAAAGTGAAGAAGAACCAAAGAGCCTCCTGATGAAAGTGAAAGAGGAGAGTGAAAAAATTGGCTTAAAGCTCAACATTCAGAAAACGAAGATCATGGCATCTGGTCCCATCACTTCATGGCAAATAGATGGGGAAACAGTGTCAGACTTTATTTTTTTGGGCTCCAAAATCACTGCAGATGGTGACTGCAGCCTTGAAATTAAAGGACGTTTACTCCTTGGAAGGAAAGTTATGACCAACCTAGACAGCTATGAAAAAGCAGAGATATTACTTTGCCAACAAAGGTCCGTCTAGTCAAGGCTATGGTTTTTCCAATAATCATGTATGGATGTGAGAGTTGGACTATAAAGAAAGTTGAGCACCAAAGAATTGATGCTCTTGAACTGTGGGGTTGGAGAAGACTCTTGAGAGTCCCTTGGACCACAAGGAGATCCAACTAGTCCATCCTAAAGGAAATCAGTCCTGGGTGTTCATTGAAATGACTGATGTTGAAGCTGAAACTCCAATACTTTGGCCACCTCATGTGAAGAGCTGACTCATTTGAAAAGACCCTGATGCTGGGAAAGATTGAGGGCATGAGGAGAAGGGGACGACAGAGGATGAGATGGTTGGATGGCATCACCAACTCAATGGACATGAGTTTGGGTAAACTCCAGGAGTTAGTGAATGGATGGGGAGGCCTGGCATGCTGCGGTTCATGGGGTCACAAAGAGTCAGACACGACTGAGCAACTGAACTGAACTGAATGTATTAAAGCTAAATGAGATGAGGAAACATATAAACTTTGAGTGTTTTTATTTTTTAAAAGCAATTATTAAATTTAAAATAACATTGGATTTATCATTTTGCATTGATTTGAAGTATATATTTAATGAAAATATTTTTAGCAAAAACCAATACATTAAAATTATTGACATATATTCAATAATACATATTACCTTAAAAAACTATATTCTTCAAAATTTATAGACATGAAAGGAAAAATGCAAATGGCTTTCCAAAAAAAATATATATATATATATATTTAAGGTTTCATGGCTCCAAAGCATAATTTTGATGAGTTCTAAGTACAATATTTGGGGTAATGGTGCAGATTTTGATGCTTGGTTTTATAACCTTATTGCTTTCATATTCAATATTTTTGTTGCTATTGTTGAAACTAAGAACATAGAACCAAAGCTGAAGATTTGATCAAAGAGAAAGTTTAATAAAAAGTTTACAATAAAATGTGATGCATGACAAAAAGCCAAATGGTTACTTGGAAATAGCCAAATTGTTGCCAGTGGAGTAAATAAGGGAAGATAATATTAGTAGCAATATTGAAACCAATAAACCTAGTCATAGATTCACTTGTATTTCTTAATATTTATGTAAATTCATGTTGATAGAACTTTTAAGGCTATAATAAGTAAGAAATTTATATTTCCTCTGAGAAAAGTTGTAGAGGTTCATTAGATTTCAGGTTTTTATGACTTTTAAAAAGAAAGTAATTTCTTTTTATCTAAACAAATATAAAAATGTAATACATGGCTGATAAAACTGTCACAGTTCTCTAACCAAGTAATTTGGTTCATTTTCTTTTTATTGCTCTTATTTTATATATTTTCAGAGAATGAAAAAAAGATATTTTTTTATTCAATGATGTGTATGGCAAACCATCATTTACAAAGACTTAACTCCTAAGTGTTAATATTCCTTTCATCGAGTATATCCTCTCTCAGTTTTTAGGAAGAAATATTTCCTTGGAAGAACTAGATTTCTTATATGTCAGATTCACTTTGTAGAATCTTAGCTAAGACTGCTTTTCCTCATTGCTGATTTCAGTTAAGAGATTTCTTATATGCACTCTCTGGGCTTCTTCCAACATACTCAACACCTGAGGAGGGGCTTATTTTCAGCTAAATCTTCTCTTCAGCTTAGCACGATCTGGTGTGTGCTAGGGCAGGGGTCACCAACTTCCAGGATCTAATGCCTGCTGATCTGAGTTGAAGCTGATGTAATAATAAAGTAAATGGAGTTCACAATAAATATAATGCACTTGAATGATATCTAAATCATCCACCTCACCTGGGCCCATGGAAAAATTGTATTCCACAAAACCAGTCCCTGGTCCCAAAGAGGCTGGTGATTGCTGGTCTAGAGGATAGCTCTGCTTTGCTGGTGCTGTGTAGGGAGGTTCTGCCCTAGTCCTTCTTTGCCTGGACTAGGCATTTCAGTCAACCTGATGCAGGGGTTCATCTAGCAGCTTCAGTGGCTATCATGATAAAGGTATCTTCTAGCCTTGCCTTTTTCTGTAGTCAAGGTAATGTGTTAACCATCATCACATCATCATCATCTATTCAGTGCATGCAGAATTAGGTTGGAGTTAAAAAAAAAATACAAAACTATTCAATGAAGACCACTTTAAAGAGTCCAATGTGAATAATGGTTAAATATATGGAAAATCCGGCCATGTAGGTATCTGTTTAAATCCTATCTTCATGTGCAAGGTGTTGCCTTATCTTAGGCAAGGCATTTTCTCTGAACTTCAGTTTTCTTATCTTTATATGAAATCAAGCTATATTGTTTACTATAAGGATTTAGTGAATTACTATTTTGTACGTATACTTTTTTTTTTTTTTCTTTTTTTTAAATTTTATTTAACTTTACAATATTGTATTGGTTTTGCCATATATCAAAATGAATCTGCCACAGGTATACATGTGTTCCCCATCCTGAACCCTCCTCCCTCCCCATACCATCCCTCTGGGTCATCCCAGTGCACCAGCCCCAAGCATCCAGTATCGTGCATCGAACCTGGACTGGCAACTCGTTTCATATATGATATTATACGTGTTTCAACGCCATTCTCCCAAATCATCCCACCCTCTCCCTCTCCCACAGAGTCCAAAGGACTCTTCTATACATCTGTGTCTCTTTTGCTATCTTGTATACAGGGTTATTGTTACCGTCTTTCTAAATTCCATATATATGCATTAGTATACTGTATTGGTGTTTTTCTTTCTGGCTTACTTCATTCTGCATAATAGGCTCCAGTTTCATCCACCTCATTAGAACTGATTCAAATGTATTCTTTTTAATGGCTGAGTAATACTCCATTGTGTATATGTACCACAGCTTTCTTATCCATTCATCTGCTGATGGACATCTAGGTTGCTTCCGTGTCCTGGCTATTATAAACAATGCTGCGATGAACATTGGGGTATACTTATTTTTAAGTGCATGCATGCTCAGTCACCTCAGTCATGTCTTTTTGTGACCCTATGAACTATAGCCAACCAGGCTCCTCTCTCCATGGGAATCTTCAGGCAACAATACTGGACTGGGTTGCCAGGCTCTTCTCTAAAGTTATTTTTAAGTATAACAATATAAAAAAATATATAACAATATATAATACTCCTTTAACACTAGCGTACAAATAAGTGATCTATTTTATACAGATATAAGATATTTAACATCAATTATATAACAGATATTTAAGGTTATTGTATTTATATGACAGACACAGAAGGCAGAAAACTTTAGTGTAATAATTTATATATAAAAGTGTCTCAGAATATTAAGTATTAATCACTGGAAGGAATAATGGAGGAAAAGTTTTTTTAATACTACAAGCCTTACTTTTTTGTGGAACATATTCCACAAATATTCCAGTTGTCAGTATAGAACAAAATAAATAAGCAAGCAGAGCATGTACAGCATGATTCTCTTTTTATTCATAATACCATTTTTTCTTAGTGTTTCTTAGACTTGCCAATCTATGTTTTCCTTTTTTTTCTCTCTTTTAGCAGTCAGCACTTTATATTGCAACTTCTTATCTATTTGGTACCATGCTATTAATATTCTGTTCACTGTAGTATAATCATTAGCTATGAATATTGAGATAGTTGATATAATGAATTATCTATGTCACTTTTCATTTATCCAAAGTAAGATGGAACTTCTATGTATAGGTGATGTTGAGAAACTTGTCATCTTTTTTAAAGAAAATTAAAGGGCTGGGGGAAATATATCCTCTCCCAATTTCAGAAGTTAGTGAAAAAAAAGGAGATTTAATCTACCTGCACAACTGCAGCAGGAGAAATTAAGATGAAACTCAAGACAGTTTAGAAACAACAATTGGCCTTAAAGAGAGAAATTCAGTAATGCTGCTCATATTAACAGATGACAAATAAAATAATGATTAATATTTCATGAGTCACAGAATGGTTCCTTGGATATCATGAGACTGTGGACAAGTCTCTAGTCAGTGAGTAGCAAATTAATATGTGTTGTCTGTTATCTATGTATTTTTTGATCCATTGAGGCCATACATTTCCTGAAGCATATTCATCTGAGGGAAACAAATGCAATGATTGAAAATTATCACCTTAAACTTCTTCCTCATTCTCTATCCAATTACCAAATACAATTTTTTCTCTGTGCTTAGCTTGTCTCATACGCAGTTCAGTGGTATGATTTTAACAAGAAAAAGACACTAATTTATGGTCAGAGATGTTATAAAGGTACAGCTTAACATAGGTGAATTAAAAACCTTATAAAATAAGATATCCTATAAAGCATGTAGGTTTCTCAGATAACTGTATGCAATAAGGAACTCTCTGATCATCAAAATAAAATACAATTAAATGATACATTAGTAAACTAACTATTTTTAACTAACTATATTTAGTTAGTTATATAACTATATTTAATATAATAACCAAATATATAACTAACTATATTTAACTAACAATTACAAACTAAAACAAAACAAAATCATAAAAATATTAACAATCAAATTGTGCTTCTCAAATAATACTGGGTGATAGACTAAATGATAAGCAAAACTCATACTTGGAATAGTTTTAAAGATGATGAAGATATGTCCCAAATATACTTTATGAATATGGTACTGTAGTTTTAAAATATGAAATTCTCTAAGTTAAAAAGGGAAACCTAAAATATCTAATTTGAAACTTCTATTCTATATGCATATTTTATTAACACACAAATAAGGCATGGATGCTACTTACTTGAATCATAAATGAAGGGTTTAATTTATATATAAGCATATATGTATACATATATATATGTATGTGTATATATAAGCATATATGTATACATATATATATATATATATGTATGTGTATATATACATATGACTTCCCTGGTGGCTCAGATAGTAAAGCATCTGCCTGCAATACGGGAGACCCAGGTTCAATCCCTGGGTTGGGAAGATCTACTGGAAAAGGAAATGGCAACCCACTCCAGTATTCCTGCCTGGAGAATCCCAGAGATGGAGGAGCCTGGAAGGCTACAGTCCATGGGGTCGCAAAGAGTCAGACATGACTGAGTGACTTCACTTCACTTCATATATGTATACATGCGTTTATATACAAATGTCTATTCACATGTAATAGGAATTATATACATGCATTTGTATATGTACATGCACAACAATCAACACAAAGAAATGCTATATCTATGTCTATATATCTTACATCTAATAAGCATGTGATCAAAAATATAAGGAGATATATATACACATATGTATACACATATATATGCGTGTGTGTTTGTATATGTGTTGCACACACACACACAGAAAGGAAAATGTGATTAGGGGAAATTATCCTATGAACCTTTCTTTGCTTTAGTCATTTTTATCATTTAACAGTAGTTAATCTATTCCAAATTATATCTGTCTTTGTGTAAATATGAGGCAGAGATTTAATTACAAGAAATCCTTTCTTATTAGGGTAAACAACAGATAATTGTGACATGATGCTAATTCAATATGACAGAGGCATGTAATGAAATAAGACTTTCAAATCACATTAGTGTAGGATACTATGCTCCATGAACCTTTTCAATGGCATTGTAGTTAGTGCTTAATGACATGCACGTCCTGGAGAGACAACATATTTTGTTTGATCAGGTAGGTTAAGAACTGACAAAACAGTTCAGTTGTGAGACTGTTCATTATTGGGAACATTTCTGTTACTTGCTGGTCACTTACGAAGAACTGCACAGATTTCTTAAAAGAGGCTAATTGGAAATGAATGAGTTCTCTGAGTTTATTGACTTAAGCAGCAGCATAAATTATCCTTGTCCGTGTACTCTTCACAATGCCAGTGGGTGGTAGTGTAGGGGTGGAATTTAACGGAGTCATTTCATAATCACAGTCAAACACATGATGTTGTGATGGTGTCTCATGTTAAAAGTAGGAACAGGTTGTTTAGAATCTGCATAATACCCGCAGGTCAGTGTTTCCTTTCCTTTTTTATAAATGATAGCTGTTATTCAATGGAAAATGGAATTAGGAATCTGGCTATTTAAAAACACATGACATACTCTTGTGTAAAAGGTTTGGAGGACCAGCATTTTCAGCAACATTCACTCATGATTCCTGAGTGAGAAGTACCTCCCAAGTAAATCCAGGACTGCATGAAGCAGCTGAAAATGTGAACTTCTGAAAGCTTTACATTTAGCAGCTTAAATACTACATCCATGCCAATTACAGATTTAACCACAGTTACTTTTTTGAGTGTGAATTTTCCATATTGCCTCAGAATTTTTAAAATTGCCTTTTTATCTTTTACTCTGTGTGTGTGTGTGTGTACAGTTCTTTGAAGTGTACTCAGTTTTTAAAGAAGAGCATACACAGTTTGTGTGAGAAATGAAAAGATTTCAGTTCTGAGCTGCATTTTTGTTTTATGTTGGGCTTCCCTTGTGACTTAGCTGGTAAAGAATCTGCCTGTAATGGAGGAGACCTGGGTTTGATCCCTGGGTTGGAAAGATTCCCTGGAGAAGGGAAAGGCTACTACCCACTCCCATATTCTGGCCTGGAGAATCCCATGGACTATATAGTCCTTGGGGTTGCCAAAGAGTCAGACACAACTGAGTAACTTTCACTTTTTTTTTTTTTTTTAAGTAGGCATCAGTGTCCATATGTACATCTCAAACTGTGTGGAGATCATGTATACCTCATATTTCTGAAAATGGTTTCTAAAGCTATCATGAGGCTACTAAATAGGTTTTTGATCCCCAAATATAAACAATCTTAAATTTAGAGTCATCTTTCCTTTTCACAGAGTGATAGATCAATTTTGATAGTAAAGTATCTGTAATTTGAGAAAGCGCTTGTTTAATGGATATATAACTTGAGTCTCTTGAATGACAGAAGTGTCAACATTCTGATAGCTATTCGTCTATAACTCCATTTGTGTTCAATTTCAATTTCACTTTAAGTTTTGTATCTTTTTGTTTCTTGACTGCACTTTCATCAGTGTTGACCAGCTTCCTTTCCCAAGTATCTGAATTTGTAAAATGTCAGAAGTTTATCACCAAGGCTCAGGAATGTGACGCACGGGCACACTTTGCTCCCCTACTTGAGTAACAGATGTGCATTCATCAGTCACCGAATGACTTTGGAAGAAACAACATGACTGATTGCTAATTCTAATATGCATTTCTTACTGATACAAAGATTTGTGGATTGAAGAGAGAGCAGCAAAGTTTGTACTCACTCCTAATACACAGTGGTAACTGAAATGTGGGGGACTGGTATTATTTAACTGTGGTAAATGAAACTCATACATATCAGAATCATACAGAGTGAGGATTACCTTCATTCAATATCCAATGAAAATATTATTCAAATATAAAGGCAAAAATGCTTTTCCAGATTGGACAAAGACCAAGAGAATTTGTAACCACCATATCTGAACTAGTAGAAGTATGATGGAACTTCTTCAGGCTGATGGGAAATGATAGCAGCCTAAGTGATAGGGAACATGAATCTATACAAAAGAAAAAAACACCACCAGAAGGAAGATCTCCTTGAGTAACTTTTAAAGAACACTTTTTTTTCTTTTTGTCTATCTAAAAGTCAGTTAACAGTTTAAATGCAGAAAATCACCTATTGTGAGTTGTAAAATATATGAAATAATATTACCAATAATGTGATAGTGTAAAGGGAAGTGAAATGTGCAAGGTTCTTAAATTTTACATGATATCACTGGTATGTAGATTCTGATGAGAGAGTGTACAATTCCCTAAAATATATAGATATAACTGATGATACCAACAGAGTACTTAAAATACTAAACATTTTTTATTAATCCAGAGGTGACAGTTCAAAGGAAAATAATAAACAATGGGAGCTTCAAGCCCAATCAGATCTGTAATTCCACCAAGTGTAAATTGACTAACTAGTCCCATTAAAAGTAGATAACAAACTAGATAAAATAGTTAATCCCAACTACATACTGTCTGAAAGAGATTAATTTGAAATATAAAGATGTTAGGTTTGATAAAGAAATGAAAAAAATTAAACTGTTCAGAAAGTAAAGAAGGTTGTTTTGTACAGGTTCATATCAATGTAGATCTCTAGAGAGGAAGTCTTAGAAGAAATACAGGGCGACTCATGAAAAGGTGAATTCATCAGAAATATATAAACCTTAAATGTGTGTGGGTGCCTGAAAAGAGAGCTTCAAAGTTATACAAAACTGAAAAATAGAGAAATAGGCAAATCTATGAGTACAGCTGGAGATTGTAACACATATTGCACTGTAACTTTAATGAAGTTACTTTGTCTCTTAAAGCCAGTCTCCTAGCATGTTAAATATGTACATTTCCTGTCTTAAAATATGAAGCTTAAATGTGATAATATATATGAGGTGTTCAGCACAGTTCTATATGACACATAAAAAGGTTTTTGTGAAGAGTTGATACTAATGTTTCTTTAAAATACCCAACTATAACAAAGAATAGTCCACTCTAAACCTCAGAATTGATTATAATGCCTACTCATTTCAAAAGTAACTTGCTTGGACATTGCTACATATTCCTTTGATTGCTAAAATTTTCTACTTTTTTCAATAACCTTTCTACTGTCTTAGTACTTTGGATTCTGGTCCTTCCATTCTACAGAAATTGATCCCTCAAAGGTTGTGTCATTCTCTTCTGGAAAAATTGATTATTCTTCTTAAGCCCCATGATCTTTGATGTGCTGTCCACAGTTGCAGAGACTGAACAACCTTTCCTCTTTTGAAATGCTGTCCTCAATCTGCTTCTGTATCATGCAACTCTTTGAAATACTCTCCTGTCTTTGATTTATTCTTCTCTCTACCATTTTACTGTACCTTTTTCTTCTTCTCACTTTGAGATGATGACTCTCTAAGGGTCTGATTAATCGTATGTGCCCTCTGTTTCAATATATATACTTGTAGGATTTATTAATCATCATTATCCAAGTGATGATTATAATTTACATTTTCAGCATCCAAATAGCATTTTGTTCATTCACCTTATATTTAAAATATTGAGTTAATGGCACTATGATTCATTATATGCAAGTTCTTCTTTCTCTTTGCTCATATTAAACAAATTTGAATGTCAAGCTTTTTTTTTTTTTTTTTGGTATAATTTCAGATTGAGATTTGTTAGCACTGACTCCCTTATGGCCATGTTCATTGCCATAATTATATAAGAACAATTCCTACACTGAACTCCAAACCATTCTCCTCTTCTATCCAATTATCCTAAAACCTGTAATCAATAGGCCTTCCTTAAGCAAGAGTGTCTACTCACAGTAACAGTCTGTCTTAAAGCATTAATGGCTGCATAGTAATTGTTTATCCAAATCACTATCTGATGTTCTTAGGTTTTTATCATCTGACACTCTTTTTCAATCCAACCAGTTTTATCCACATCATCTTTCAAATATACATTCCCATCATTATTCCTGGTAAATCACTCATCTTAGATTTTCCTTCTAGTGAACCATCCTTCTTCATGATTTGCTGTCCTAGCTCATAATATTTCTTACCTCATCCTGGGAAACTCCTGCCCATACTCTCATCCTCAGTTCAGGGTTCTCTTTTTTGTGAATTTTTTGCTCATTTCCCCATCTTTCACTTCCTTACATTTACCTGCTCTGCCAGCTGATGAACTATTTCTGCGATTAAAACTCACTCTCCTGGGCTCAGCAAGGACTCTGTAAACTGTACTTCAGCTCTGCTGCTTGGATCCCTATTAGCTTCTGCCACTGGGAGAATTAGTGGGATATTAGAAAGTGAGAGGAGGAAGAAAGGTGTTAGTCCTTTTTGTTTTGCCTTCAGTTTCTGACTTGCTTTTTGATCTAGCCAGCATCCCCACAGTAGTGAGTCTTGATTTTGAGGGTGACAATTCACTTAATGATCACATTTGGTTTCAGAGTCCAGTTTTCAACACTTTCATTAAAGTGAAAGTCACTCAGTCGTGTCCGACTCTTTGTGACACCGGGGACTATACAGTCCATGGAATTCTCCAGGCCAGAATACTAGAGTGGGGAGCCTTTCCCTTCTCCAAGGGATCTTCCCAACCCAGGGATCGAACCCAGGTCTCCCACACTGCAGGCAAATTCTTTACCAGCTGAGCCACAAGGGAAGCCCAAGATACTGGAGTGGGTAGCCTATTCCTTCTCCAGCGGATCTTCCTGACCCAGGAATCAAACCGGAGTCTCCTGCATTGCAGGCAGATTGTTTACCAACTGATCTATCAGGGAAGCCCCAACACTTTCATGACTACTCTCGTTGTAACCCCTTGGAGATACCAAACATCCTCTAGTAGTTCTCCTTCAAGGTCTGAGTCCCTACTCCTTTCTCTGTGCTCCTGGGACATCTATCTCATGCGTGTAGTGCCTCCTCCTTAAAAGTCTTAGTTCCAGCTCCACAAAGCCCGTCCTCTGGGCTTTTAAACTTTTATCATTTCAACATCCTCTCTTTTAGTTCAGTCTAAGAGGTAATTACAGGTACTACCACTGTAAGGGTTTCCTAGGTGGTGTTAGTAGTTAAAAACTACAGGCTGTCATTCTGTCAAAGCAGGCAATGTAAGAGATGCTAGTTCAATCCCTGGTTCGATGCCTGGGTCAGGAAGATCCCCTGGAGGAGGGCATAACAACCCACTCCTGTACTCTTGCCTGGAGAATCCCATGGGCAAAGGAACCAGGCGCGCTACAGTCCATAGGGTCACAGACAGTTGGACACGACTGAATGCAGCACTGTAACACTTCAATGTTTATTATAACAGTTCTCTAACAATACTAACAATTGCTTTTCTTGAAGGACCTTGTTAAATAACTGAAGCTGTAACTGTCTCCTGACTGGACCCCGTTTAGTAGAGCTGCCTATAAGCCATCTCTCCTTTCTTTGTTTCACGCTTCATTATGACACGTGTCAATTTAAGGTACTTATTTTCCATTTGCTTTATTCCAGAATAGACCCTGCGTCTTGAATGCAGGATAATTTCCTTTCCTATCTTCACTCTTGGAACCCAGCACCCTATATGCTTGCTACATGAACAGAAGAATGAATGACAGCATTGAGTTTTCCCAGCTTGCTATTTCTGTCACGTGCTGATGGAGTATTCTAGAAGTCTGGCTTTTTTAGCTCCATATCAGAGCAAAGCAGGAAGCTGTCTAGCTGGAGGCTATGAGGAGCACCAACTTCCCAATCAATGCCTCACCACTTACCAGGTTTTTATCATTGTCTAGGAAAAGACACGGAGAAGGCAATGGCACCCCACTCCAGTACTCTTGCCTGGAAAATCCCATGGACGGAGGAGCCTGGTAGGCTGCAGTCCATGGGGTTGCTAAGAGTAGAACACGACTGAGTGACTTCACTTTCACTTTTCACTTTCATACATTGGAGAAGGAAATGGCAACCCACTCCAATGTTCTTGCCTGGAGAATCCCAGGGACGGGGGAGCCTGGTGGGCTGCCATCTATGGGGTCGCACAGAGTCGGACACGACTGAAGCGACTTAGCAGCAGCAGCAGGAAAAGACAAAATGACCATTTTCCCTCCTCTCTGAGAGTGTGTGCTACATGATTTTTCTGAGTAAAGGAGGTCACATCATAATTTCATCCAAAAACCTTCATATATTAAGCCAGATTTCTCAGCTCTCTCCTCTGGTTTAAAAATACGGTGATGAAACATGCAATATTTCTATATAAATAACAGAAATTATGCTCAAGTAATATTCTTAAATAAATGGTAATTTTGTAATAAAAATCAATGCTGCTATGCAGCACTATAATTAATAATTTTTTGTAATTGACACACAATCACTTATAAGAAGCTTTCCTCAGATAACATGAAAATTGGATGTACACTCTTCATTCAACAATGAACTTATTTATCTTTTTCTCCCTCTAAAGAGATGATAGCTTATGTAACTCATTCTCTGGTTTTATGGGTACAACACTGCCTCTGTAGGAGGAAGTTCTAGATCAATGTTATGGGTCCTAGGAGTTTTCCTCTGGAAGCAATTGAAAACAGTTAGATATAATCTGTACTCTCCTTTCCACTGTTGTGACCTCCTTCTCTAAGTCAACTAGGCTTCATGCAGTAGGATTCAGCAAGGTCACAATTAAACATCCTGAACTTTTCTGGTCGTCCACAAGCCCGTGACTTGATTAAATGGTAAGGCATCAAACACACATTAGGAGTCTAGTGAGGTGGCGAGTATAAAAGGAAAGACACAAATTACAAAATCTGTACAAATCAATGGTACTGTTTTAAGAAAATCAGTATTAACATGGTGGCTGGGAGAACAACATTCTTCCCCAGGGGTTGATAAGTGTAGCATAATGAGTAAAACCTTTATAGCCAGCAATTAGTCTGCCATGCAATGCCTTCAGCAGAAAATGGAATTACCAAGATCCATCCTGATCAAAAAGCCATATAGGCTGTTAATGAGCAGTCTATATCTTCTCGTTCTTATTGCCCTTATGAAGTCAAGAGGAGCCCTAGTTGAACTATATAAGATAGGAAGAAAGAGTTGCCTCTACTAAGAGTCAGGAAAAAAAAAAAAAAAAAGTCGATGGTGGATATATTACTAAATTGTTCTATAGCTGTTTAAACTCTTATTTTTTCTTATCCATTCAGTTCATGAGAAAATATATTTAAAAGTAAAATGTGCTCCTGAAACTGAGTTATGTGTTTATGATATCATTATGTGCCAACCACATCTAAACTAAATCTTTCTACTTTGTAAGCAAGGGCAGCCCAAATTACAATTGGAAGAGGAATAAATACATCTCTTTATGTTTTGTCTTCCTTCTATGTTTCCTCTATTTTACAGATATTAGTGTTGTAACCCTGCACCAAAAGAAATGATCTGGGAGAGGGAAAGTAAATTCATTAACTCTGTAATATGAATATGCCAAAATCCATCATGATTTCATGACCTTTCATTTTTCCAAGTTTGCATGCATTGTGCCATTTTTTTTTTTTTTTAATGATATATTCCCCCTTGTCTTACTGGGGCAGGGGGCGGGGGTGGGGAGCTCATCCTTCCTCTTTTAGCTCAAAGTTCAAACTTTTTTGTGGCCCATGTCCCTGACTGAAGTACAGAGAAGTGCTTCTATGTGTAGTACCTCGAGTATAAATTGTTTCCATTTTAACATTTACTACCTTTAGACTTTGAGTTGTTCTTTCATCTGTTTTTGTCTCTGTATCCATTAAACTAACACAGTGCCTGGTACATAGTAAGCAGTTAATGAAATATACTCAATGGTTGCATATATTCATTACAGTGAGCAATATTTTATATAAGATGACTTCATCATGTGCATTTTCTTTTTTATTTATTTTTTTAATTTTTTTTATTTTATTTTTTTTTACTTACAATATTGTATTGGTTTTGCCATACATTGACATGAATCCGCCATGGGTGTACCTGTGTTCCTCATCCTGAATCCCCCTCCCACCTCCCTCCCCATCCTATCCTTCTGGGTCATTCATCATGTGCATTTTCAAAACAGACAGCAGATTTTAGAAATTTAGACTGTAGAATATTTGACTTGGAAAATATATCCATAAGAGGGATCCTTGAAATTTAAGCTTGCATGTAGGACTATGTCTGAGATATTTTTCCCTGAAAATTCTGGTAAGCTTTGACACTGTATCATTGCCATGCAACTGCACTAGTCCTAAGGTTGAATTTGCTGTTAGTTACCCTTCTCAGGACACACAGTTCTAATGCATCTAATGAACTCAGCACCCTTCTAGCCAACAATCTAGATCTCGGTCTGCTGTGTCTAGAACAGCGCCCAGGGCTTCTGCTGTTCACACAGTGTAGTTTCCTTCCTCTAGTAACTTCTACGTAAAGGTAGTCCTTCTTTCCTCTTACATGTTCTCTACCTAGAGCAATAGTTGTAAACCTTTAAATGGCAATTTGACTTTTACTGCTCACGTACAGTCTTCTGTTTTCCATTATGTTATTTATATCTGGGGAGACTCCTTGCTTCTCCTAGAAATCACAGTACTTAGCTTTTGAAAATATGGTAACTGGCATTAGTGATTTATCGCTGAGATTGGGCCTTGATATGTGATATGTGACATGTTACATGTTAGACTGAGCAACATGGCTAAGTTAAAGATCAGAACTATTTTAATCTATTAGAAGTACCTTTTGGTCAACTTAAAATTCTAACATGGAGATTTTAACCTAATTAATTTGGTCCATATTTCAAAAACATTTTTGTTCACTTTTCTACTTAAAATATCAAAAATAATGCCCCAAATATTGTAATTAAACAGCCACCACTATATTTTCTTTTGTAAATTCCATTCAGTTCTATATAATTATACTCATTTCAATAATATTTGATTGCCTAGCAGTTCTTTTCACTCTACCATCATCTGTAGACTAAAAGAGCCCTGGCTCAGCCATAAAAAAGGAATAAAACTGGATTATTTCTACAGACATGAGTGGACCTGGAGACTGTCATACAGAGTAAAGTAAATCAAAAAGAGAAAGACAAATATTGTATATTACTGCATATATGGAGAACATAGAAAAACGGTATAGGTGACCTTATCTACAAAATAAATAGAGACACAGACAGAGAGAACAAACCTATGGACGCCAAAGAAAGTAAAGAGGGTGTGGGAAGAGTTAGGAGACTGGGACTGACATAATACACTATTGATGCTGTGTATAAACGAAAAGATAACATGAGAACCCACTATATAGTACAGAGAACTCTACTCAATGCTTTGTGCTGACCTATATGGAAAAGAAAACCAAAAAAGAGGGGATATATGTATACATAAAGCTGATTCACTTTGCTATATAGTAGAAACTAACAATATTGGAAAGCAACTATACTCTAACAAAAATTAATTTAAAAAAAAAGAAATCCCTGAAAATCCTGACTCAGTTCAGTTAAAAATTCTAAAGGAGTCTGTTTATGATATTGAGGTCAGCTTCCATTAGGAATGATCTACTCATGAATTCTATTTCTTGCAGTACCGATAGTCAAGGGGAAATAAAATACTTCAATGATATTTCTTTTTTTTTTTTTTTTCCTCCTTCTCTCTTCTACCTATAGCTTTTAGAAGAGGGCTTCTGGCTAATGTGAGAGAGAAAAGAAAAACTATGGTTTGATAAGATTGAGTGGTTCTAAATAATTTATTATAGCAATCAACGTCAGAATGGAGGCAAATGGAATTCTCTTTTTGATATATGACAGATAACTATTTCATAAGTATTAAGTTGAGATTATCCTTAGGCAAAAAACATATTATAGACAGTAAGTAGGACACTGACAATACTCCAGGGTCCTTCATTCACTCAGCAAACTCTATCTTAACTGTCAAAATGATGAGGATTGCTTAATCTAGGATTAAAACCTTATTAAATATTAATTTATTGAAAGTTAGGACAGTATACATTAAAATTAGTAGGCTTCTATCTATAATGAAACAGGTAAAAACATTCTCCTGAAACCTACTAAGATCAATAATGTTTAATTTGTCTACAATGTGGCCTGGAGAGATTTGTCTTCTAATTTCTTTTTTTAAATTTTTTTAACCGTCAGCTCTTTCCTTCTTGTGAGCTTGCTAAACAGGATAATTTTTACAAAAGCATTATGTTACTTAGTATAATAAGAACACCCATGCATTCTTATTTCCATTAATTCTCCTTTTATAAGGAAGAGGATGATCCTTGGAGCTACTTAGTGGCCATCTGGGAAATATTAAACCTGGTTTTCATATAAAAGTCAAGTTGATAGTATTTTTCTGGAGCCTATTTTTCTTGGGGCCTAAATTTAAAAAGGGCAGTAAGCTGTGAGACAACAGTGCTTATTATATAAATATGTACATATAAAACAAGATTTGATTACTTTAAAATTTTTTCTTCATTATCATCTTCATAGAAATTGTATAGGCAATTCAAGACCTCAGGTAACCAAAATAATAATTTCTTTGTTTTTACTTAGTCAGTTATTAGTCTAAAGTTCTAAAATCATTTGGGGCTTATAGTTATCAAGAAACAAAATTACACTAAAATCTTGTCTAAGAGATGCCATACATATTTTAAGATAGTTTATGTGGAATAACTAAGTCTACATGCAGCACCCGAGATTTATAAGTGATATATCTTTAAAAAAGTCATTTTAGTTAAAAATATGTTCACATTCTCATGATTTTATATAAAATTGAATGTTATACTTCTATCATGTACTGTGAAAAGGAAAGAGAGAAGATATATAGCAATTTTTAAGACAAGTTATCAAACAATATTAATTTTTCCAATAACTTGCTTTCACTAGGAATACTACATAAACAATAGATTTTTAAAAATTGTCTATTGATGTGCCAACTATTTAAAATATTGTAGAAGTTTATATGACAATTTTATGACTACTAGATTTCTAGTCATTTACATTAGTTTGTTTTTCATCTAACACTTAAATACTGTTATCTAACTTCATGGTTTTTGAAAAGTAAGCACTACAATTTGAAGCTGTTCCTTTTCTTAGTATCCTCCAGAACTTCAGATTTCATCTGAGGTTTAAATAAATGCTCAGTGTAAGTGTCTACTTATGTTATTATTCTATCAGAAAGAGAGCTTCCTTACACTTAGGAGATTTCATCTGATTTATTAATTATTCATTGAAGTGGGATACTTATGACAACATGTCTCATTAAAAGATATTTCACACCTACATGATGAAAGAATCTTATAGAACTTCCAGAAAAATAAGTTTAAGGTTGCTTTTCTCTTCATGATGCAAGCCATTTCGTTGGTGAGGAGATTAGAGACCTTAGTGCAGATGCAAAACTATAACCTAGAGACTTCTAACAAAGACTATGTGATCAGATGGTGAGTCGAGGTAGAGGCTTAACTCAAAATTTCAATGCCTTGTTACCGGCACATAAAGCTTTACTGCACATCTTGACTGGGCTCACTGGTGTACGAAACTTTATCACTACTTACAAGAGAAAAAGATAAAAACTCATGACCTCAGATATGAGTAGTGTGAGATTATGAGATGCTAGACAAGTCAGATACTGACAAGCATATCCCTTCTAACACTTACAGCCAATTATTTCACACATTCAAGTGCATTTCGACAGATGTCACAGAAGCAGCTAGTGTTGAGAAAGCAGAACTTTCTGATCTCTACATTATGCAAAACTAATTTCAATTTAAGTGTCTACTTCTGTTTTCCCTCTTTAATGGTAGCATTTCTGTGTGATTTAGCTATTCCCAGAGTACAAGCAAACACAGATCAATCTCCAAGAATGTCCTCAATATGCCATGTTTATTATTAAAAAAAGATATTTCTCTAATATTAGTGATGTTGAACATCATTTCATGTTTTTTTAGCATTATATATGTAATTGAATAAATATCTATTTAGATCTTCTGCCTATTTTTTGACTGTGTTGTTTGTTTGATACTGAGCTGCATACATTTTTTATATTTTGGAGATTAATCCCTTTTTGGTCACTTTCTTTGCAAATATTTTCTCCCATTTGTGGGTTACCTTTTTGTATTGTTTATGGTTTCTTTTGGACATTGTAAGTGACCTAAATGTCCATCAACAGAGAGTAGATAAAAAAGTATAGTAAATAGATATAATGGAATACTATTCAGCTTTAAAAAATAATGAAATAATGCCATTTGCAGTAACATGGATGGATTCAGAAATTGTCATACTGAATGAAGTCAGAAAAAAAGAAATATTACATGATATTGCTTACATGTGCAATCTAAAAAAAAGGTACAAATGAACTTACTTACAAGATAGAAATATAGTCACAGATGTAAAAGAAACAAACTATGGTTACCAGGGAGGGAAGGATGGGTAGGAATTAATTGGGAGATTGGGACTGACATATACACATTATGATATATATAAAATAAATAACTAATAAGGATCCACTGCTAGTTTCTAGTACAGGAAACTCTACTCAATACTCTGAAATGAGCTATATGGGAAAATAATCTAAAAAACAGTGGATATAAGTATATGTATAACTGATTCACTTTGCTGTATAGCAGAAACAACACTGTAAATCAGCCATATTCCAATAAAAATGTTTTAAAAAGATAATCATGACTGGGTGTTTATTTTGCTTTAGGAAGGGCTAAAGATTATCTTTACTAGCATGTGAGACGAGTGCAATTGTGCGGTAGTTTGAGCATTCTTTGGCATTGCCTTTCTTTGGGATTGGAATGAAAACTAACCTTTTCCAGTCCTGTGGCCACTGCTGAGTTTTCCAAATTTGCTGGCATATTGAGTGCAGCACTTTCACAGCATCATCTTTCAGGATTTAAAATAGCTCAACTGAAATTCCATCACCTCCACTAGCTTTGTTCATAGTGATGCTTTCTAAGGCCCACTGTACTTCACATTCCAGGATGTCTGGCTCTAGGTGAGTGATCACACCATCATGATTATCTTGGTAGTGAAGATCTTTTTTGTACAGTTCTTCTGTGTATTCTTGCCACCACTTCTTAATATCTTCTGCTTCTGTTAGGTCCATACCATTTCTGTCTTTATCGAGCCCATCTTTGCATGAAATGTACCCTTGGTATCTCTAATTTTCTTGAAGAGATCTCTAGTCTTTCCCATTCTATTGTTTTCCTCTATTTCTTTGCATTGATCGCTGAGGAAGGCTTTCTTATCTCTTCTTGATATTCTTTGGAACTCTGCATTCAGATGCTTATATCCACACGCTAGTAAAGTAATGCTAAAAATTCTCCAAGCCAGGCTTCAGCAATATGTAAACTGTGAACTTCCAAATGTTTGAGCTGGTTTTAGAAAAGGCAGAGGAACAAGAGATCAAATTGCCAACATCCACTGGATCATGGAAAAAGCAAGAGAGTTCCAGAAAAACATCTATTTCTGCTTTATGACTATACCAAAGCCTTTGACTGTGTGGATCACAATAAACTGTGGGAGATTCTGAATGAGATGGGAATACCAGACCACCTGACATGCCTCTTGAGAAATCTGTATGCAGGTCAGGAAGCAACAGTTACAACTGGATATGGAACAACAGACTGCTTCCAAATAGGAAAAGGAGTACGTCAAGGCTGTATATTGTCACCCTGCTTATTTAACTTCTATGCAGAGTACATCATGAGAAACGCTGGACTGGAAGAAGCACAAGCTGGAATCAAGATTGCTGGGAGAAATATCAATCACCTCAGATATGCTGATGACACCACGCTTATGGCAGAAAGTGAAGAGGAAATAAAAAGCCTCTTGATGAAAGTGAAAGAGGAGAGTGATAACATTGGCTTAAAGCTCAACATTCAGAAAATGAAGATCATGGCATCTGGTCCCATCACTTCATGGGAAATAGATGGGGAAACAGTGCAAACAGTGTCAGACTTTATTTTTCAGGGCTCCAAAATCGCTGCAGATGGTGACTGCAGCCACGAAATTAAAAGACGCTTACTCCTTGGAAGGAAAGTTATGACCAACCTAGAGAACATATTGAAAAGCAGAGACATTACTTTGCCAACAAAGGTTCGTCTAATCAAGGCTATGGTTTTTCCTGTGGTCATGTATGGATGTGAGAGTTGGACTGTGAAGAAGGCTGAGCACCGAAGAATTGATGCTTTTGAACTGTGGTGTTGGAGAAGACTCTTGAGAGTCCCTTGGACTGCAAGGAGATCCAACCAGTCCATTCTGAAGGAGATCGGCCCTGGGATTTCTTTGGAAGGAATGATGCTAAAGCTGAAACTCCAGTACTTTGGCCACCTCATGCGAAGAGTTGACTCATTGGAAAAGACTCTGATGCTGGGAGGGATTGGGGGCAGGAGGAGAAGGGGACAGCAGAGGATGGCTGGATGGCATCACCGACTCGATGGACGTGAGTCTGAGTGAACTCCGGGAGTTGGTGATGGACAGGGAGGCCTGGCGTGCTGCGATTCATGGGGTCGCAAAGAGTCGGACATGACTCAGTGACTGAACTGAACTGACAGAATACAGTTAAAGTATTCAAAATACAGTCTTAGAGATTATGGGGCCTCCATTCTACATCTTAAGTCTTAGGTGGAAAGCAAATGCATACATACTTCAACAACTCCTGTGTAATAGACATAAACAGTCAAGACAATTTGAAGATTCTTTCTATAACCAAATTAAAATGCTGGTAGTTTTGTAGGATGTGATATGGGCCAACATTTTGGCTTGGGGTCCTGGTACCTTTAAATAACAAATAAATCATAATGGAAAATGTCAAAAGTTCATAAAAATTAAATTCCAGAAAAAAAAAAACCCAGACTGTTCATAACTCAAATTAACATAGACATAAGGTTCAGCTTTGATTGAAAAATACACAAACTCCTTTTCAATAGTCAACAGTTTTTCAGTCTATTAAAGAATATAAAACTTTTAGAATGACCCTGTAATCATGGTATATATCTTAGAACATGAATCTTTTCTGTGCCATAATGGTCCCTTGCTTCATTTCTCACAATCTGTTGGACCATAAGCATTAATGCCCTATATGTAATTTCTTTGATCAGAAGAAGAAAACCATTAACATGTAATAGTCATTGATTTAGTAGAAGAATTACACAATCATATTGTTGCTGTTGTTCAGTTGCTAAGTTGTGTCCAACTCTTTGTGACCCATGGACCAAGAATGCAAGTTTCATGGTTTTTTTCCCCAAAAAATATAAGTGTTCAGCATCCTTTGGATACTCTTTTAAAAATTTACAACCTCAAGATCCAAGCATTTCTTCTCTACAGACTCTAGCTGGATAAATAGTTTCATTGTTTTAATAAGTTTCACCATAAATGCATTTTCTGTCTTAATTGGGACAGAGCTTGCAAGACAAGAAAAATCTTGGTTACTTTTCAGCATATTCCCTCTACATTTATATTCCAAAAAAGTTTTTTTTGGTTTTTCTATCTTGAGTCACATCACCAAATCTTTCCAACTAACTACTGACATCAATTTTTGCTAGCTAGAGAGCAACTGATAAAGTAGAAAAAAACAAAAATCTTATCTTGTTGCATAGTCCAACTACAATCAATTCTGCTATACTGTTTTGAAACATGAATTTGTTGCAATGAAACTGATGTATTAGGAAACATTTGAGCATAACTCAAAATTCACATCTACTTAAGTTCAATTTTTTTCCTGAGAAACTCCAAGAGGGCACAGTGTCCTGTACCTACCTGAACCAAGCTGTGTAGGAATAAGCAAATTTCACACAGTTAGGATAGCTATTTACTTCAAAAATTAACTTTATCTATTATGAGTGACATCTATGTGTATTTGGTAAAAACCAAATGTGTATGATGGTAAAAACCTTCATTCAATATCAGATGGCCCTTTCTCCAAAAACTCACTATAATTCACAGTTTCATAAAGGAAGACTATACATCACTCCTTCAAATTTTTAAATTATTATTACAGTTGATTTTTACCCCTAATAGAGAGAATTCACTTTTCTCAGCAACTCAGAAACACAAATATATATGTAGTTCCTATTTCAACTATGGTTAACATTTATTTTAAAAAAAAAATGCTACTAAGTAACACATTTTTCATTAAGTTCCAGGAAGTTGGCAGCTGTGCCCAATATGTATGACTATTGTAAATTCTAGAGTAGTCAAGTGATTATACTACTGGGGCTACAAATAGCATAGTGATGATTCTATAAATAGAATTCAATTACCATTATCAAAATTTTCAGAGGTATCTTTTGAAAATTCCAGGATTTGTGTGGAAGCCAAATGACTATGCCTTTGAAATGTGCATGTATATTTGCAACATACACACACACACACACACACGCAGATTTGGATGGCATCACTGACTCCATGGACGTGAGTCTGAGTGAACTCCTGGAGTTGGTGATGGACAGGGAGGCCTGGCGTGCTGCGATTCATGGGGTCGCAAAGAGTCGGACACGACTGAGTGACTGATCTGATCTGATCTGATATATATATAGAGAGAAGTAGACAGGTAATAGAGATAGATAGCTATTCTACTTTTTTTTTTTTTTTTAATGACTCTGAGTTTTTTACTACTATTAAAGGACAAAGAAACCTCTATTGAGATTGACCTTTAAGAACAGGGATCAAGGGTTAGTGTTTAGCCTGTGCAATCTTTGTTATTTTAAGTTCATGCAACTTTATCTTAGGCTTTTCAGATGATGAACATTTATTGTTTAAATAGAGCAAAAGCAAAAGCAAAAACATTTTGATTTCTGTATGCTGGAAAATCCCACTGTTTCAGTGGGTGAAAGAGGAAAGTCCAAGGATACATCTCTAACAGCTCTAACAAATGTCAGGCTTTTATCATGTAAATCTCATTTGATCCTCACATTTTCCATTGTGTGTGAAGCATCACAGCTTTCAGTTTACAGAAGAAACTGAGGTTTTGAGGCTTTTTTTTAACCCACGTTTTTATTTAATAGTATCTGTGCCAACTCTGAGGCCTATGTTCCCTTCTTCTGACCAGTAGACCTCCCTCAGAACTTTCTAGTACTTTGACAAATAAAACATATATTTTGTCATTAATTTATAAATGGTAGAAGTCAATTTGCTATCTAAAAGTTTCTAGAATATTATTAGCCAAGAAAGTAGGATGAAAAACCTTTTTCAGGTTTTAACTTATGTAAATATAGTTAAAGTGACTTAATTTAGTAATAACTTCAGAACTTGAATATTAATGAAAGGTAGTAGGTATAGCAAAATATTAGCCAATCTGATAAATTATATCACAGTTTCACATCTAATTAAATTTTCATTTATTTCTCTGTTACATATTGGCATGTAATAAGAAGGTAGTTGAAAGGCAGTGACAATGAGAATCTCTGAAATATACAAATGAATAATTTTACACAGTCTGAAATTACTTCAGAGAATCTCATTTAGTGTGTTTATATAATAGCCAAATCTTGCAAGCACAATTTTAAATTTTGTGAATTTTTGTACTAAAAGGGTTATTAGATTGGACTCAAAACTTCTCCCTTTTCAAATTATGCACTATTTTTCATGTCACTTAACCACTGTAACACATTTATCTGTTTTTACTTTAAGAATAGCATCTGCCTGTTATGGTATTCTGAGGAAAAACATATTTTCAAAGGTTTTCATTAGGCTCTATATAATGAGAAATATCACTGCTATTTTAAATAAAAGACACTTTGTTACTATACATTCATTTCCTTGATGTAAATATAAGAAGTATGTAATCAACAACCATTTGTGTAAATTCAAATATACATTTACTTATAGATTTTAATAGCTATATTTAAGAATCTAAAGGACAATAGAATTGTTAAGCATTACAGAGTTCTCAAACAACATTCACTGCTATCAGCATATATTAATAGACACTGTTGCTGTATTATACTTTGAACAATCATGGTACTGCTTGGTCAGGTTTACCATCCTATGAAAATATGATTATTTAAATAGTTGTGTCATTCTCTAAATATTTATAAGAAATACTGTTTTTCAACTATTTTTGTTGCTGTTGTTTTTTGCCTTCCCTTGGATCTGAGGTGGAACATACAGAGGATAAGGATTTGGATGTGGACTTTGGAAGGGAAGGGAAGTTATATAAATATGTCGTTAGCTTTGACTATAGGGCCATCTTTTAACTCATTTAATATTCATTTAGAATGGTTAAGCCAGGATACAAACCCAGTTATTGCCCATTACAAAGCTATTCAATGCCATGGCACCTCATCAGTTCCTAAAAGGAGATTCACTGGTACACTGAATGTACAAATGAATTGGTAAATTTAAGAAATTTCACTTCAGCAATACATAAATTATTTATATATTGATACAGTACACTATCCTAGAAATTTATTGATCTGTTTAAGGGAGGAAAAAAATAAGGGGTTAAAAAGGGAAACTGAATACATATTCAATATATATTCCAATATACTAAAAAAAATCAGAATTTGATTATGATGTGCAAAAATGGAAAACAGCGTTCTTTATGAGTCTTTGCTTCCTGCTAGGCTTCGTAGTCTTTATGTTAAATACTAAGCTACTGATAGACCCACACAGCTATGGTCAACTAATCTATGATGAAGGAGTCTAGGTTCGATGCACGATACTGGATGCTTGGGGCTGGTGCACTGGGACGACCCAGAGGGATGGTATGGGGAGGGAGGAGGGAGGAGGGTTCAGGATGGGGAACACATGTATACCTGTGGCGGATTCATTTTGATATTTGGCAAAACCAATACAATTTTGTAAAGTTTAAAAAAAAAAAAAAAAAAAGAACATACAATGTAGAAAATGAGCAGTACTGGGGAAGCTGGGGAGCTACATGTAAAAGACTGAAGTTAGAACACTCTCTAACATCATATACAAAAATAAACTCAAATGGATTAACGATCTAAATGTAAGGCTGGATACTATAAAACTTTTAAAGCAAAACATACATAGAACACACTCTGATGTAAATCACAGGAATATATTTTTTTTGGATCCACCTCTCAGAGTAATGAAAATAAAAACAAAAACAAACAAATGGGACCAAATTAATTTTAAAGCTTTTGTACAGCAAAGGAAACCATAAAAAAAAATCAAAAATCCTCAAAAGGGGAGAAAATACTTGCAAATGAAATGACCAATAAGGAACTTTTCTCAAAAAATATACCAACATCTTATGCAACACAATAAAAAAAATCCAATAAAAAAATAAGCAGAAAATCTAAAAATATATTTCTCCAAAGAAGACACACAGAGAGCCAGAAAGCACATGAAAAGATGCTCAGCATAACAAATTATTCAGTTCAGTTAAGTCGCTCAGTCGTGTCCGACTCTTTGCAAACCCGTGAATTGCAGCACACCAGGCCTCCCTGTCCATCACCAACTCCTGGAGTTCACTCAGACTCACGTCCATCGAGTCAGTGATGCCATCCAGCCATCTCATCCTCTGTCATCCCCTTCTCCTCATGCCCCCAATCCCTCCCAGCATCAGAGTCTTTTCCAATGAGTCAACTCTTCGCATAAGGTGGCCAAAGTACTGGAGTTTCAGCTTTAGCATCATTCCTTCCAAAGAAATCCCAGGGCTGATCTCCTTCAGAATGGACTGGCTGGATCTCCTTGCAGTCCAAGGGACTCTCAAGAGTCTTCTCCAACACCACAGTTCAAAAGCATCAATTCCTCGGCGCTCAGCTTTCTTCACAGTCCAACTCTCACATCCATACATGACCACTGGAAAAACCATAGCATTGACCAGATGGACCTTTGTTGGCAAAGTAATGTCTCTGCTTTTCAATATGCTATCTAGGCTAAAGAAGCTGAAGTTGAATGGTTCTATGAAGACCTACAAGACGTTTTAGAACTAACACCCAAAAAAGATGTCCTTTTCATTATAGGGGACTGGAATGCAAAAGTAGGAAGTCAAGAAACACCTGGAGTAACAGGCAAATTTGGCCTTGGAATACAGAATGAAGCAGGGCAAAGATTAATAGAGTTTTGCCAAGAAAATGCACTGGGCATAGCAAACACCCTCTTCCAACAACACAAGAGAAGACTCTACATGTGGATATCACCAGATGGTCAACACTGAAAACAGATTGATTATATTCTTTGCAGCCAAAGATGGAGAAGTTCTATACAGTCAGTAAAACAAGACCAGGAGCTGACCGTGGCTCAGATCAGGAACTCCTTATTTCCAAATTCAGACTTAAATTGAATAAAGTAGGGAAAACCACTAGACCATTCAGGTATGACCTAAATCAAATCCCCTATGATTATACAGTGGAAGTGAGAAATAGATTTAAGGGACTAGATCTGATAGATAGAGTGCCTGATGAACTATGGACTGAGGTTCATGACATTGTACAGGAGACAGCGATCAAGACCATCCCCATGGAAAAGAAACAAATTATTAGAGAAATGCAAATCAAACCTACTATGAGGGATTACTTTACACTGGTAAAAATGGCAATCATCAAAAAAAAAAATAAATAAATAAAAAAACAGTAAATGTTGGTGAGGATGAGGAGAAAAGAGAACCTTCCTACACTGTGGCAGGAATGTAAATTGTTAAAACCATTACAGAGAACGATATGGAAGGTCCTTAGAGACAGGTGGAACATCCATATATTCCAGCAATCCTACTCCTCAGTATATATTTGGAGACCATAATTCAGACAGATGCATGCTCCCCCATGTCATTGCAGAACTATTTACAATAGCCAAGACATGGAAGCAACCAAAATGTCCATCAACAGAAGAATGAATAAAGGATATATGGTACATATATACAATGGAGTATTACTCAGCCATAAAAAATATTGAAATAATGTCATTTGCAGCAACATGGATGGACCTACAGATTCACTAAGTGAAATAGTCAGAAAAAGACAAATATATGACACTGCTTATACAGAATCTAAAAAAAAAAATGATATAAATGAAAAAGTGAAAGTTGCTCAGTCATGTCTCATTCTTTGTGACCCCTTGGACTATAGCCTGTCAGGCTCCTGTGCCCATAGAATTCTCCAGGCCAGAATACTGGAGTGGGTAGCTGTTCCCTTTTCCAGGAGATGTTCACAACCTAGGTATCAAACCCAGGTCTCCCACATTGCAGGTGGATTCTTTACTATCTGAGCCACCAGTGAAGACCAACTTATTTACAAAGCAGACTCACAGATACAGAAAACAAATTTATGGTTATCAGGGGAAAAGGAGGGGCGAGGGATAAATTGGGAAACTGGGATTGACATATACACACTATTATGTATAAAATAGACAACTAATAAGGACCTACTGTATCACACAGGGATTCCACCCAACACTCGAATGATCTACACAGGAAAAAAAAAAAAATCTAAAAAAAGAGTAGATATATGAATAACTGATTAACTTTGCTGGATGCCCAAAACTTCCACAATATTGTAAATCAGCTATAATCCAATAATTTAATTAAAATTAAGCCTATAAGTAGACTTTCTTCTTTAAAAATAAAAATATTTTTAAAAAATGATTTTGATATTTGGCAAAACTAATACAATTATGTAAAGTTTAAAAATAAAATAAAATTTTAAAAATTACAATAAAAAAAATTGATTTATTTTTTAATTGAAGGATAATTGCCTTACAGAATTTTGTTGTTTTCTGCCAAACTTCAACATGAATCAGCCATAGGTATACATATATCCGCTCCCTTTTGAACTTCCCTCCCATCTTCCTCCCCATGCCATCCCTCTAGGTTGTTACAAAGACCCTGTTGGATTTTCCTGAAACATGCAGCAAATTCCCATTGGCTATCTATTTTACACATGGTAATGTGAGTTTCTATGTTACTCTCTCCATACATCTAAGCCTCTCCTCTCCTCTCCCCATGTCTGAAAGTCTATTCTCTATGTCTGTTTCTCCACTGCTGTCCTGTAAATAAATTCTTCAATACCATTTTTCTAGGTTCTGTATATATGCATTAAAATATGATATTTCTCTTTCTCTTTCTGACTTACTTCACTCTATATAATAGGCTCTAGGATCATCCACCTCATTAGAACTGACTCAAATGCATTCAGTTTTATGGCTGAGCAACCCACTCCAGTACTCTTGCCTGGAGAATCCCATGGACGGAGGAGCCTGGTACGCTGCAGTCCATGGGGTCACTAAGAGTCGGACACGACTGAGCGACTTCACTTTCACTTTTCACTTTCATGCATTGGAGAAGGAAATGGCAACCCACTCCTGTGTTCTTGCCTGGAGAATCCCAGGGATGAGGGAGCCTAGTGGGCTGCCATCTATGGGGTCGCACAGAGTTGGATACGACTGAAGCAACTTAGCAGTAGCAGCAACATTCCATTGTGTATATGTACCACGACTTCTTTTTCCATTCATCTGTCGATGGACACCTAGGTTGCTTCCATGTTCTAGCTATTGTAAATAGTGCTGCAATGAAGAATGGGATACATGCGTCTTTTTCAATTTTGGTTTCCTCAGGGTACAGGCCTAGGAGTGGGATTGCTGGGTCATATGGTGGGTTTATTTTTAGTTTTAAGGAATCTCCATACCATCTTCCATAGTGGCTGTATCAATTTACATTCCCATCAACAGTGCAAGAGAGTTCCCTTTTCTGGACCCCCTCTCTGGCATTTATTGTTCATAGACTTTTTGATGAGGGCCATTCTGACCCATTTGAGGTGATATCTCATTGTAGTTTTGATTTGCATTTCTCTAATAATGAGCGATGTTGAGTATCTTTTTATGTGTTTGTTAGCCATCTGTATGTCTTCTTTGAGAAATATCTATTTAGGTCTTTTCCCCACTTTTGGATTGGGTTTGTTTTTCTGGTATTGAGTTGTATGAGCTGTTTGTATATTTTGGAAATTAATTCTTTGTCAGTTGTTTCATTTGCTATTATTTTCTCCCATTCTGAGGGTTGTCTTTTCACCTTGCTTAATGTTTCCTACGCTGTGCAAAAGCTTTTAAGTTTATTCAGGTCCCACTTGCTTACTTTTGCTTTTATTTCCATTACTCTAGGAGGTGGGTCATAGAGGATCTTGCTTTGATTTATGCCATTGAGTGTTCTGTCTATGTTTTTCTTTGAGAGTTTTATAGTTTCTGGACTTTAATTTAGGTCTTTAACCCATTTTCTGTTTATCATTGTGTATTGTGTTAGGAAGTATTCTAATTTCATTCTTTTACATGTAGCTGTCCAGTTTTCCCAGCACCATTTATCAAAGAGGCTGTCTTTGTCTCATTGTATATTCTTGCCTCCTTTGTAAAAATTAAGGTACCCATAGGTGCATGGGTTTATTTCTGGGCTTTCTATCTGGTTCCATTGATCTATATTTCTGTTTTTGTGCCAGTATCATACTGTCTTGATGACTGTAACTTTGTAGTATAATCTGAAGTCAGGAGGTTGATTCCTCCAGCTCCATTCTTCTTTCTCAAGGCTACTTTAGCTATTGAGGGTTTTTTGGGTTTCCATATGAATTGTGAAATTTTTTGTTCTAGTTCTGTGAAAAATGCCCATGGTGATTTGGTAGGTATCGCACTGAATCTGCAAATTGCATTTGGTATTATAGTCATTTTTACAATATTGATTCTTCCTACCCAGGAACATGGAATAGCTCTCCATCTACTTATGTTGTCTTCGATTCCTTTCACCAGTGTCTTATAATTCTCTGTGTACTGTTCTTTTGTCTCCTTAGGTAAGTTTATTCCTATATGTTTTATTCTTTCTGTTGCAATGGTGAATGGGATTGATTCCTTAATTTCTCTTTCTGATTTTTCATTGTTAGTATATAAAAAGGCAGGTGATTTCTGTGTATTGATTTTGTATCCTGCAACTTTGCTAAATTCACTGATTAACTCTAGTAATTTTATGATACTATCTTTGGGGTTTTCTAAGTACAGCATCATGTCATCTGCAACAGTGACAGCTTTACTTCCTCTTTTCTGATTTGGATTCCTCTTATTTCTTTTCTCTGATTGCTGTAGCTAGGACTTCCAGGACCATGTTGGATAATACTGGTGAAAGTGGACACCCTTCTCTTGTTTCTGATCTTAGGGGGAATTCTTTCAGTTTTTCACCTTTGAGAGTAATGTTTGCTGTAGGCTTATCATGTATGGCCTTCATTATGTTGAGGTAGATCTATTTTATGTGCATTTTTTGGAGAGTTTTAATCATAAAAGGGTGCTGAATTTTGTCAAAGGCTTTTTCTGCATCTATTAAGATTATCATATGGTTTTTATCTTTCAATTTGTTAATAAGGTGTAGCACATTGATTGGTTTATACTAAAGAATCCTTGCATTCCTGGAATAAAGCCAACTTGATCATGCATGAGCTTTTCGATGTGTTGCTGAATTCTGTTTGCTAAAATTGTGTTAAGGATTTTTGCATCTATGTTCATCAGTGATATTGGTCTGTAGTTTTCTTTTGTGTGTGTGTTGTCTTTGTCTGGTTTTGGTATCAGGGTGATGGTGGCCTTGTAGAATGAGTCTTGGAAGTGTTCCTTCCTCTGCAATTTTTTGAAAGAGGTTTATAAGGATAGGCATTAGCTCTTCTCTTAATGTTTAATAGAATTCTCCTCTGAAACTATCTGGTCCTGGGCTTTTGTTTTTTGGGAGATTTTTGATTACAGCTTCAATTTCAGTGCTTGTAATTGGGTTGTTTGGCCACCTGATGCGAAGAGCTGAGTTATTTAAAAGACCCTGATGCTGGGAAAGATTGAGGGCATGAGGAGAAGGGGACGACAGAGGATGAGATGGTTGGATGGCATCACCAACACAATGGACATGGGTTTGGGTGGACTCTGGGAGTTGCTGATTGACAGGCAGGCCTGGTGTGCTGTGGTTCATGGGATCACAAAGAGTCAGACATGACTGAGCAACTGAACTGAACTGAATTGTGTTGTTCACAATTTCTATTTCATCCCGGTTCAGTCTTGGAAGATTGAACTTTTCAAAGAATCTGTCCGTTTCTTCCAGAT
The DNA here is from genome assembly GCF_029407905.1 of Bubalus kerabau. Classification (NCBI taxonomy): domain Eukaryota; kingdom Metazoa; phylum Chordata; class Mammalia; order Artiodactyla; family Bovidae; genus Bubalus; species Bubalus kerabau. The sequence continues at coordinate 79,241,144 of NC_073627.1, read as the reverse complement.
TATCCATTTTATTGCCATACAGTTGTTCATAATAGCCTCTCATAATCCTTTGCATTTGTGAACAGTCTGTTGTAACCTCTTTTTCATTTCTAATTTTGTTGATTTGATTCTTTTCTCTTTTTCTCTTGACAAGTCTGGCTAAAGGTTTTTCAGTTTTCTTTATCTTCTCAAAAAACCAGCTTTTAGTTTTGTTAATGTTTACTACTGTTTCTTTCATTTATTTTTCATTTATTTCTACTCAGATCTTTATGATTTATTTCCTTCTACTAATTTTGGGTTTTTTATTCTTCTTTTCCCAGTTGTTTTAGGTGTAAAGTTAGGTTTTCCATTTGATGTTTTTCTTCTTCCTTGAGGTATGATTATATTGCTATAAACTTTCCTTTTAGACCTGCTTTTGCTGCATCCCATAGGTTTTGAGTTGTCGTGTTTTCATTGTCACTTGTTGCTAGAAATTTTTTGATTTCCCTTTTGATTTCTTCAGTAACCTGTTGGTTATTTAGAAACATACTGTTTAATCACCTTGTGTTTGTGTTTCTTCTTGTAATTGACGTCTAGTCTCATAGTGCTGTAGTTGGAGAAAGTGCTTGATACGATTTCAATTTTCTTAAATTTAGTGAGGTTTGATTTGTGACCCAAGATGTAGTCTATCCTGGAGAAGTTCCATGTACTTCATAAGAAGGTGTATTCTGCATTTGGATAGAATGTCCTGAAGATATCAATGAGATCCATCTCATCTAATGTGTCATTTATGACTTGTGTTTTCCTGTTAATTTTCTGTTTTGATGATATGTCCATTGCTATGAGTGAGGTATTAAAGTCTCCTACTATTATCGTGTGCTGTCAATTTCTCCCTTTATGTCTGTTAGTGTTTTTCTTATGTGTTGAGGTGCTCCTATGTTGGGTCCATAGATATTTACGATTGTTATGTCTTCCTCTTGGATTGATCCCTTGATCATTATGTAGTGTCATTCCTAATCTTTAATTTTATTTTAAGGTCTATTTTGTGTGATATGAGGGTTGCTACTCCAGCTTTCTTTTGCTTCCCATTTGCATAGAATATATTTTTCCATCCTCTCACTTTCAGTCTATATGTGTCTTAAGGTCTGGAGTGGGTTTCTTGTAGACAGCATATATATGGTTCTTGTTTTTGTATACATTCAGCCAGTCTGTTTCTTTTGGTTGGAGCATTTAATCCATTTACATTTAAAGTAATTATTGATATATATGTTCCCTTGCCATTTTCTTAATTGTTTGGGGTTGATTTTGTAGATCTTTTTTTTTTTTTTCTCTTGTATTTCTTGACTATATAAATCCCTTTAACATTTCTTGTAAAGCTGGTTTAGTGGTACTTAATTCTCTTAACTTTTGCTTGTCTGAAAAGCTTTTGATTTCTCCATCAATTTTGAGTGAGATCCTTGCTGGGTACAGCAATCTTGGTTGTAGGTTTTCCCCTTTCAGTACTTTAAATGTATCCTGCCATTCCCTTCTGGCCTGCAGAGTTTCTGCTGATAGATCAGCTGTGAAATGTATGGGGTTTTCTTGTATGTTACTTGTTGCTTTTCCCTTTGCTGCTTTTTCATATTATTTCTTTATGTTTAGTCTTTGTTAGTTTGATTAGTATGTGTCTTGGCCTGTTTCTCCTTGGGTATATCCTTCATGGGACTCTTTGTGCTTCTTGGACTTGACTATTTCCTTTTCCACGTTGGGGAAATTTTCAACTATAATCTCTTCAAAAATTCTCTCATACCCTTTCTTTTTCTCTTCTTCTGGAACCCCTATAATTCAAATGTTGTGCATTTGATATTGTCCCAGAGGTCTCTGAGACTATCTTTTTTTCTTTTTACTTTATTCTGCTCTTTAGAAGTTATTTTCACCATTTTATCTTCCAAGTCACTGATTCATTCTTCTCCTTCAGATATTCTGCTATTCATTCCTTCTAGAGTATTTTTAACTTCAGTAATTGTATTGCTTCTCTCTGTATGTTTATTCTTTAATTCTTCTAAGTCTTTGTTAATTGAGTCTTGCATTTTCTCCATTTTGTTTTCAAGGTTTTGATCATCTTTACTATCATTATTCTGGATTATTTTTTCAGGTAGTTTGCCTATTTCCTCTTCATTTATTTGCACTTCTGTGTTTCTAGTTTTTTCATTCATTTGTGTAGTATCTCTCTCCTTTTCATTATTTTTTTTTTTAACTTATTGTGTTTGAGGTCTCCTTTTCCCAGGCTTAAAGGTGGAATCCTTTCTTCCTTTTGGTTTCTCCCTTCCTAAGGTTGGTCCAGTAGTTTGTGTAAGCTTCATACAGGGTAAGATTTGTGCTGAGTTTTCTTTGTTAGATTTTCCTCTGATGGGCAAGGCTGAGTGAAGTGGTAATCCTGTCTATCGGTGACTGGGTTTGTAATTTTGTTTTGTTTGTTGTTTAGATGAGGCATTCTGCACAGGGTGCTACTGGTGGTTGGGAGATGCCACGTCTTGCATTCAGGTGGTTTCCTTTGTGTGAGTTCTCACTATTTGATACTCCCTAAGGTTAGTTCTCTGGTAGTCTAGGGTCTTGGAGTCAGTGGTCCCACTCTAAAGGCTCACAGCTTGATCTCTGGTCAGGAATGAAGATTCCACAAGTGGTTTTTTAAGGCATTAAGTGAAATTAATACAAATACCCAAAAACCAAAGATGAACCCCATACAAATGGCAATTACAGAATCAGGCAAATAATGATTAAAATAGTGAAATATACACATACACATATACACTCATATGCAAAATCAAAACAGTCTGACAAAAATAAAGTACAATAGATTGACCCAGCAAACAAAGGAAACCAAAAATTATATCTACCAGTTAAGGGTAAAACTAACTAAAGCACAAACTAGAAAACAAATCTAAAGGAAGGTACCAAGAGGGGATAAAGCAATGAAAAGAAAACTAACAAATATGTTGACAGGAAAGGAAAGAAAATAGATATGCAAAGTTAAATAGAGGTAGATAAAGATTTATATACATTAAAGTTTAACTGCAAGAGGAAAAGAATAGCAGAGAAAGCAAACAAAGGAATAAATGTAGAAAAATAATAATACCTTTAAAAAATAGAAATTAGAATGTAAAAAAATAAAAAGAAAAAAGGAAGAGAAAGAAAAAAGGGAGGGGGGGTGGCAGGGAGAAGAAAGAAAAAGGAAAATTCCAAAGAACTGCAAAAGTCCAATCCAGAGGCAGAGGTTTATACCAACAATAACATGCGTGACTGGAAAAAAAAAATCTCAAAGCTTAATTAGATTTCATAGTGCCAATAAAATAAAAAAACTACAACGGGGGTGGGGGGCGGGAAAGAAGGGAAAAAGTCCATAGAAGAAGTCAAAACATAAGAATAATAATAAATGTTTTTCTTGAGTCACTGCTGTCAAGAGTCCTTTCCCTCGCTGGGAGTCACAGTCCACCTCACCTCCCTAGGATGTCCTTCAACACTGTTCTGGTCTCTGGACCTGCTGTGGGGGCAGCTCAGATTCTAATCTGGTCCTACTTCTGAGTGTTCTAGCCTCAAATGTCCACAGCTATCAGAACTAGTGCGTTTTCTTTTGTGGGAGCTCTTGTCCTTTTATATATTCCATAGACACAGAGTCTGCCTAGTTGATCATGTGGATTTAATCTGCAGCTTGTACAGCTGGTGGGAAGATTTTGGGTCTTCTTCCTTAGCCACTTAGTACTAACACTCCTGTTTTGCCCTCTAGTTCCTTTGTCCTACTGAGTTTTGTATGGTTCTATATATTCTTTTCCGCTGGTCAGGTACTCTTGTCCACCCTCAGCTGGTGTTCTGCATGCACTTCTATGTCTGAAGTTATATTCCTGATGTATCCATGGAGAGAGATGTACTCCACGTCCACCTACTCCTCCGCCATCTTGTTCTCATACATTTACTTTTCTTAAAGTTGGCACAGAAGACATATTCCTCGGGTTATTTACTTTCATCAACGTATAAATTTGGGGAAAAGTAAATCTTTAGCTAAACAGACATTACAAAGCAAACATAAATGTTAAACTATCAGGAAATCAGTCTAAGAGAGTTTTTCTCTTTTTAAGAGCCTCTCTGAATTAAACTAAAGGATCATCAAATAAAATCTTAACCATGAAAATTGTTTTCAAAGACATAATTAAATTTTTATTCCAACATAATAAAAATTCACTGATCGACTTAAGTTTGAATGTGTATGTATTTTATCAAAAAACATTCAAACTGCATTATATTGATTTTAAAATCAGTCACTGAATGTATGGTTATACATATTTATTCAAAATGAAATTTCTAGAAAAATATCATATTCATTTGTTAGATACAGACCTAAGGAATACAAAGACTTGTACAGTTCATAGTTTCTCACTAACCGTGCAAGTGAAATACATATTTCTCTTAACCCTTTGCTGGGCTCAATGCCTGTGCCCTTCTCAGTGTTTATTCTGACAGTTGCTTGTCACCACTGAGAAACAAAAGAAAAAATATGGAGTTCCTGATACTAGTTTCTCTCTCAACCTGGGCTGTATCAATATATTAAGTAGTCTTGAAGACCAGGCTAGAAGTGAAAAGGGCCCTTGTGTGGGATTCAAAGGTCAGGGAAGACCAGACATGTACCTTCCATCTTTCCCTTTCACACCTGTGTTCTATCAAATAGGTAGTTCTCCTCAAAACTTCACAGGTTTAGGATTTGACAGAGATAGGGGAAGTAACACTACAGGTTCTCTAAAGACCATTGTAAGTGTTTGACTCTACTGGGGCCTACATGTCTTCCTCAGCAAATCATCAACTGCAAGATTTGAAAATAAAACAGGGCATGTAACTACTGTATCATATTTTATTTCTCCATTCCCTCATGAATGAACCATCTCTTATTTTGGATTTGTGATATGTCTATTTTTTTGTATCTATTTTGGACATATTCATATTTTTTGAGCCATTCTTTATCATCACTCATAAAAGGTACTTTGATCATGTGGACATGGCATAGGATTTTCCAAGGCACTAGCACAAAATCACTGATTAGTATTTGGCAAATCATTCTCTTGCACACAAATAACTACCATACTTCACTACTCTCACTTCACTGAAAAACACCAATATGGGCCACAACTATTGCACTTCTCCTGAGGCAAAGCAGGAAAAATTTATAAGTTGATATATCACAAGCATTTCAGCCTCTGATACTTCAACTACATTGAGACACTACCTAGTAGTGATTTGTTTTCCAACTGCTGACCAATTGAACATTTTCATTAATCATGAGCAAAAAAGGTGGGGGAACTGAATTTTCATAAGCACAGCTATTATTCTCATACATAGTTACATGCACAAAAACAAAACTATACAGGTCTCTATACAGAATTGTATCATGTGGGTTACACAAAAACAGGAAGGAAATTATGCAATGAAAAAAAAAGGTCAAATAATATCTAGCACAGTGGGCCCTCTATATTCACGAGTTCCACCCCCACAGGTTTCATATTCATGGATTCAGCAAACTGCAGATCCAAAATATCTGGGAAAAAAATTACAAAACGTTCCAAAGAGCAAAATTTGATTTTTCCATGAGCTAGCATTTATTTATGTAGCACTTACATTGTATTTACAACTATTTACATAGCATTACATTATTGATATTGTATTAATATAATATTGCATGTTATAAACAATTTAATGATAACCAAGTATATGGAATATTATCTATTGGAGCTCAGTCAAGATGGCAGATTAGAAAGACCCTGAACTCACTTCCTCTGACAAGTACATCAAAATCACAACTACCACCAAAACAACCATCTTTGCAAAACAACAATCTATGCAAAAGACTGGAACCTATCAGAAAAGATCTCTGCAACTTAAAACATAGAGAAGGAACCACAGTGATATACAGAGGAGTGGTGGACTCACAATATATTCAAGTCCCATATTCCAGGGAAGGAGACCCACAAAAAGTAAAAAATGAAAGTGGTCAGTCATGTCCAACTCTTTGGAACCTCATGGACTGTAGCCCGCCAGAGTCCTCTGTCCCTAGGGATTCTCCAGGTGAGAATACTGGAGTAGGTAGCCATTCCCTTCTCCAGGGGATCTTCCCAACCCAGGGATTGAACCCAGGTCTCCTGCACTGCAGGCAGATTCTTTACCATCTGAGCCAGAAGTGAAGCCTAGGAGACCCACAAACTGCAGAATAATATACTGCAGAGGTTCTCCCACAGGAGCAAAAGTTCTGAGAATCTGTCAAGCCCTGGAAGATCTGACTTCTTATGCCAGTAGGTTTAATTTGAGAGACTCACAGAACTGGGGGCAACAGAGACTTCACATTTAAAGGGCACATGCATAGATCTCATACACTCTGGATCCAAGGCAAAGGTAACAATTCAATAGGAGCCATGGTAGACCTATCTGCCTGTCTTGAAGAGTCTTCTGGAGAGGTGTATGGGGCAGCTGAAGCTCACCCTGGGGACACAGACATTGGCAGCAGCTATTCTTGGGACATTGGGCATGGACAGAGGTGCTGGCAAGCCCCATTGTGGAACCTCCATCTTGCTCATTAGCTCCAAGACCTAACCCTACCAATAGCCTATAGGCGCCATTGTTAGGATGTTTAAGGCCAAGCAAATAACTGGATGGGAGCTCAGCCCCACCAGTCAGCAGGCAGGTTGTCTCAAGTGTTTCTAAGCACACAAGCCACATCTAGACTTTCCTATATAGCCTTTCCCACTAGAGGGCCAGGACCCAGCCCTACCAACCAGTGGGCAGACAGCAGCCCTGTCATCCAAGATGCCCGCCCTAACCTCTGGATCAGCCTAACCAACCAAAGGACGGACACCAGACACAAGAAATTCACAATCCATAGCCTGTGGACAAAGTCTGGCCACAGCAGGCCAGACCCTGCTCTGGGAGCAACTTTCCCTGTTCCCGCCCACTAGTACTTCACCACAAGCTTCAGGGCACCCTTGGACTCCATACTCAACTGTGCTAGCAACCCCCCACCCCAGTGGTCTGACACAAGCTCTGGGATACCTGGCCCTAGAGCAGACTCCCACTGCTGACTCTGCCTGCCAGTAGTCTGGCACTAACCCCAGGACCTGGCTTCACTCACCAGTTACTGGGAAGCAGCCTCAGTCTCTTCCAGACCATGACTCCACCTACCAGCGAACAAGCACTCACCCCAGAGTTCCCTGGGGCTCTGAAGTCAGTCACCTTTTGACCATGCCCCACCAACAAGCAGCCAGCAGCTTCTTCAAAAGATAAGAATCCGAAACCAATCAGCCTAAGGGTAACCAAGCCTATCAGACCACCTACATTGTTGGCCTGCCACAACAGGAAAACTCATTGCTCACAGGGGGAAACCCCAGAATATGTAACTTAGTTGACAACAGGGGATAGGGTATCTCCTACAGAAGGCCATCTCATCAAAGTTGGGAAATGTTATCGACTTACTAGATAAACAAAATTACAAACAGCAACTTAGGCAAAATAAGGTCAAGAGAACAATTTCCAGATGAAGGAACAAGATAAAATTCCAGACAATGAATTAAGTGAAGTGAGATAGGCAATCTACCTGAGAAAGAGTTCAGGGTACTGATCATAAAGACGATCAAAGAACTCATGAGCAGAATGTATGCACACAGGAAGAAGTTGGAATTTTTAACAAAGAGAAAAAATATAAAGACTAACCAAACAGAGATGAAGAGTATAATAACTAAAGAAGACACAAGAATGAATCTATAGTAGACTGAAAAAGGAACAGATTAGTAAACTGCAAGACAGAGTAGTGGAAATCACTGCCATCAAAGAGAAAAAAGAAAAAAAAAAAATAGGACAGTTTAAGAGAACTCGGAGACAATATCAAGCACATCGATATTCACATTATAGGGCTCCCAGAAGAAGAGACAGAATGGTGCATAAAATATATTTGAAGATATAAAGCTGAAGATTTTCATAACTTGGGAAAGAAAATCATCAAGTCCAGGAAGCACAGAAAGTCCCATATAGGATTAACTCAGAGAGACACACTGTAACTAAAATGAGAAAAATCGAAGAGAGAATACAAAGGATCATAAAAGACTATGAACAGCTATACATTAATAAGTTAGAGAATCAAGAGGAAATGGACAATTCTTAGAAGTGTATCATCTCCCAAGAATGAACCAGAGAGAAATGGAAAATATGAACAAACCAGTTATGGGTACTGGAATTGAATCAGTAACTTAAAAACTCCTTATAATTTAAAAATGTCTGAGACCAGATAACTTTACAGGTTAATTCTATGAAACACTTAGAAAAGACTTAAAACCTATTTTTCTTGAAGTATTCCAAAAAGTTTCAGAGGAAGGAACACTCCTGACCTCATTCTGTGAAGTCAGCATCACCCTGTTATCCAAAACAGAACAGTATCATATATATTATGGAAAATACAGGCCATTATCATTGATAAATACAGATGCAAAAATTCTCAAAAAAATATTAACAAATCAAATTCAACAATGCATTAAAAATATCATACACCATGATCATGTGAAATTTATTCCAGAAATGCAAGGATTTTTCAATATATGTGAGTCATTGTGATATACTACATTAACAAATTGAAAAATAAAGGCCATAAAGTCACTTCAATGGGTGTAGAAAAAGGTTTTGACAAAATTTGACATCTATGATTAAAAACTCTCCAGAAAGTGGGTATAGAGGGAAGCTACCTCAGCATAATAAACGGAAGATATAGACAACCCCACAGCTAACATCACACTCAATAGTGAAAAGCTAAAAACCATTACCTCGAAGATGAGGGACATAACAAGAATGCACTGACTTTCCACTTTTATTCAACACAGTATTGAAAATCATAGCTAGTGTAGAAAAATAAATATAAATCCAAATTAGAAAAAAAGAAATAATACTGTCAATGCAAATGACATGATACTACACATGGAACATTCTAAAGATGCTATCATAAAACAACTGAAGTTCAATGAATCCAATAAAGTTGTAGGATTCAAAATTAATATACACAAAGATGTTCATTTCTATACACTAATGACAAAACATCAGAAAGAGGAGACAACCCAATATAACATCACATCAAAAAGAATAAAATCATACACCTAACTAAAGAGATAAAAGATCTGTACTCAGAAAACTATAATACATTGATGAAAGAAAATGAAGATAACATAAACATAAACATATAGAAAGATGTGACATTATTACAGGTTAAAAATTAATAGTTAAAATGACCATACTATGCCAGACAATCTATAGAAACAATGCAATTTCTATCAAAATAACAATAGGGTCTTTCATAGAATTAGAACAAATTATTTTATAATTTTTATGGAAACACAAAAGTCCCCAGATAGCCAAATCAATCTTGAGAAAGAAGAATAGAGCTGGAGGCATCACCCGCCCTGACTTCAGACTATAATACAAAGCTACAGTAATCAAAACTAAACGGCACTGGCACAAAAACAGACACAGATAAATGGAGCAGAACAGAAAACCAAGAAATAAACCTGTGCACTTATGGTCAATTAATACTTAATAAAGGAGGAAGAATATACAATGTAGAAAAGATGATCTTTTCAATAAGTGGTGAAGGGAAAACAGCGACATGCAAAATAATGAAACTATTGACATTCTCTAACACCCTACAAAAAAATAAACTCAAAAGTGGATTAAAGACCTAAATGTAACACCAGAAAACATAAAAATCTTAAAGGAAAACATAAGTAGTTTTTAACATAAATTGTAGCAATATTTTTCAGTACCTGTTTACTAAAGCAAAGGAGATAAAAGCAAAAATAAACAAATGAGACCTAATTAAACCTAAAATCTGTTGCATGACAAAATGCAAAAGCAACCTACCAAATGGCAGAAAATATTAGCAAATGATATGACCAAAATGGGTTAATATTCAAAATATATGCAAAGCTTATACAACTCAACTTCAAAAAACAAACAACAAGGCTTTTTAAAAATGGCAGAAGAGGTGAATAGATATTTTCCAAAGAGGGTAAGTATATGGCCAATAGGCACATGAAAAATTGGTCACCATCACTAATCACCATGGAAATGCAAATCAAAACTACATTGTTACATCACCTCACACCTGTCAGAATGCCTATCATCAAAAAGAACATAAATAACAAATGTGGGCAATTATGTAAAGAAGAGGGAACTCTCATATACTAAGAATGTAAATGGGTGAAGCCACTGGGAAATCAGTATGGAGGTTTGTCAAAAAACTAAACAAAACTACAATATGACCCAGTAATTACACTTCTAGACATATATCTAAAAGAAACAAAACTACTAATTCTAAAGAAGGCATGTACCCCAATGTTCAAATAGTATTATTTAAAATTGCCAAGATATTGAAGCAACATGAGTGTCCATCAACAGATGAATGGATAGATAAAGAGTGGTACACACACACAGGGATACTACTAAGCCATACAAAAGGAATAAATTTTACCATTTGCTGCAATATGGATGGACTGGGAGGGCATTATGCTAAGTGAAATAAATCAGACAGGGAGAAAAATAAATATTGTATGATATCACTTTTATGTGGAATCTAAAAAGTAAAACATGTTTGTGACTATAACAAGAAACAAATGCACAGAAATAGAGAATACACTTGTGGTTATCAGAGGGAAGAGGGGAGCAAGATAGAGGCAGAGGATTAAAAGGTACAAACCATTATGTATAAAAGAAGCTACAAGGATATATTGTACAATGCAGGGATTAGACAGTATTTTATAATTATAAATGAAGTAAACCTTTAAAACTTGTGAAAAACTATATTATACACCTGTAAGATAGTTAACATCAGCTATATCTGAATGAAATAAAACAATGTATTGTCTCTACTGGAGATGAAAAGACAAATCAAGCATAGTTCCTTCTCCTAAGGATTACACAAAATACTCCGGGGGTTGTAGATACTAAAATAAGGGGAAATAATCAAAATAGTGTATATTTTAGTCCCTGCATGGACTATCAATGGGGCCCAAAGAAAGTTGCCAGTGAGGAAGAGTTTTATGGGGAAGATGATAATTGAACTATGACTATGCCCTTTGGATACAAAAGGCAGGAAAAACATCATGGAAAAAATATACAGGGGATTGGGGGTGGGATTTGAGTAGATTATACACAAATACTACAGCATTTTATATAAAGAGACTTGCGCATCTGCAAATTGTGATATCTGTTGAAGGCCTTGAAACCAATTCCACATGGATACAGAAGGATGTATATGTGGGAATTGATTAAATATTATGATAATAACCATTACATTTTAAAAGTGTGGTAATTACTATAGTAGGATGGCATAATTTGGGGGGCCACCAACTGTTTGTGTTCTACCTTTAAGATTTTAATAGTAATATCAAAGTACTCAGTACACATCACTTTAGGGCAGATGCCTATTTTAAGACACAGTACAAAATTATATTAAGCTCTTAGACCCTCAAAAAGTGCATTAAAATATAAAAAAAAAAATTCCTTATGCAATCATAGCTGTAGTCTTCTCCAATTTTAAAGCATGCTCCATTGGTGAAAACAACATAGAGAAAGGATGCTCAGCAGCAGATAATTTTGATATTTAACTGTGTTCAGAAATATACATATTAAGAAACCATTTACTCATCACTTTGCCTTTATCCCCCAGTCATGGATGGTTGGAAAAGAAATGAACTGAGGTATGGAGGTGATTGATCAAGTTTTAGAATTATACATTAAAAAAAAAATTACATGGAGCTGACTTGGGTTTTAATTTTAAGGTCTCCTTTCTGAAATTCATTTATTATTATTATTAACATTAATATTAATGACACTACATTGAGATAATGTGTCAAAGGAGTTTTAAACTCTATTTTTTTAAATGTAGACCAAAAGATTGATAGATATATGTTCTCTCACAGACAAAACTATACTTTGATTACAAGGACTTCTAAATCCAATCCATTACCTTCGAAAAACTGAAATTGCGGATTTGATGACCTACTTTTATGTCCCCAGGATTATAACAGAAAGCTAAATAAAATGTACGAATAAGTATTTCCATGAATTATAGAACATTTGTAAAATGTGAAGACCAATAGTCTACTTTGAGGCTATGCCTTATCTTCAAGATGCTAATGATGAGTAAACTTCAGTGACAGTTTAATCATAAATGCAAATTCCAGAGCTAGACTCCTACTTGAAAACCTGCTAACAGGTTGATTTACCAGTTTTTCTCCCTTCTTCTTTTTATGTTACTTTTCTGTTTTTGAATATGTTTCATAAACTAGTTCATTAATGTAATCAAAATTGCATTACATATAATAATTTTAGGAAGGACAATTATAGGAATGGAAGTGAAAAGAACTAAGAAATACATGACTTTCCAAGAGAAGCTATTATATAGAGAGAATAATTTTGGTAATCTATTTAACAGAATCAAAGTGTTTTTTTCCTCTTACTGAAAGCCTTTTTTTTTGTACTCCCATAAATGCTTTTAAGACTTTCTTTGGAAAACCTGTCATTTTCAAAGTACCCTTAAGAGCACATAATCCCTACATAATTTGAAAAAAAAAAAAATGCACTTTTCTGAAATAATAGCAATTTTCTAGATAACTAGTTTATACAATAAGGAAATGCCTCAGACTTGCATCGAAAAGGGGAGTGCATTACAAATGGACACTTTGTTCCATACTTGGATGGAGTACATTACCTACAAATATAAAAATATACAGAGTAACATGCATTAGGTGGTAATCTATACTTTTTTCAGGAAAACATGCAGCTAGGAAAATACCTGGGAATTTTAGGGGAGAAGAAGGTGGTATTACAAAGCAATAGTCTTAAAGCCTTGTAAGAAGAAAACAAGAGCTATTGGGAGTAACATAGTCACAGTGGTATTTTTAAAAGGCTTTTTTTACACTGTATATAAGGTGAGCTACAAAACAGAAATATGTAAGGCAGGTTGATCCCGACTTACCTCAACAAATTATACCTATCTCATTTGCAATGAAAGTTTGAGGGTGTTCTTATGCTACCCAAAGCAGGGAAGGAAAAAATAAAAGAGCAAGAGATAAAATGAATGGGTTTATAATCCACTTTTCTAAAAGACAAATATGGTAATCATTTCCCATCTTTTTAAGAGCAAAAAATCTGTTATCAAATGCACTACCATAGGATGAGCTCACTTAAATTGTCTACAATTACCATTCATCAAGAAGTGACAAGTCAGACCTGCTTCCTTCAGTCATTCTTAAAGAGAACATCTAGTCTAGAAGAATATTAGAAATTTCTACAGTGGAAATCTTCATGCAAGGATATTAAATCTTTGGTTAGATTATTACCAACTTTTTACTTATTAAGTTGGTTAAACATTTTTTGAGTCAATTTCCCAGGAATCAAATAGTCACTTGGAATAGCTGAATAACAGATCTCTTACACAGAAGCAGATAGTGGTGCTTGAAAGGTATACTTCAAATCTTGAAAATATATCACTGTCATTCATAGACACACTCAGTTACAACTGATAGAAGCAATGGAGATAAAGCCTTTCCTTTCGGCTATATATTGCAGAATACTTTGGAATGAGAAGACATTCGTTATTCTTGGAATAGGAACACAAAATACTAGCTCAGTTAAATAGTATTCTCATGCAAACATGAGGCTCAGACTTGTGTTTGAAGACTCAAAAAATACTTTTTCTGTGAGTAGTTGACATACTAAAATAGATGAAAATAGTATATATAATTAGTTGTCATTAGCTTATCCTTGTATCCTTAAGGATACAAGGATATTAGAATACTATTCTTGACTCCAAACCAAGATAATTTAAAAGCATGAACATCTGTATACCTCAGAGCCATACATAACAATCCACAATTATATATGTTACATGTAATCTATACTAAAATGATATGAAAATGCATTTGCTTAAGGTAAGTAACATTTTAATAATATAACCACCTAAATAATAACACTATCTTAGATAACTCAAATACAAAATTTCATGTAATTTAATAATTACATGATCAAAATAATCCATGCTATGTTAAGTATGGGATTAGAGCTGAAACTGGTATTTAACATGGCAGTTTATATAACTATAATAGAATTATCAGACTGTTGAATGTTTAACTTAATTTTCTTACAGATAACAACAACATGCATATAATTTAGCAATAGAAATGAGAGTTGGAACACACTAAATTCTAGGCACTGTGCTGAATATAGTAAAGGTGTATTTCTTTGAATTTTAATCAGTATCCTGTGAGCCTGGCATTTTGGACAGAATAGAATTATTTCTTCCAGTCATTAGCTTGCAATTAGGTGAAAATTCCATGAAGTCAAAATTTCCCTGCAAAATGTATGAGGTGCCATGTCAGATGTCACACAATTTCTCCACAAATCCTTATAGCTGGGTATTGCTCTGGTGGTAGGTACTCATTCATGCTTTCTGGGTACCATGGTAGGGTTCAGTAGTTGCTTTAGAGATGCTATGGCCAAAAAAGCCTAAAATATTTACTATCTGGCTCTTTAGAGAATAGATTTGCTGACCTTGAACTTTGAAGAATAAAATAGAGATTTTAATGATTGTTTAGTGATCTCTACACTATTTAGGAAGCTTCCTGGGGGGAATATTATCTGTTTCATACTCAGTTTAGTATAGAAATATGAAGTTAAAGCAATGCAACCGATTTCATAAAAAGCACTGAAGAAGTTAGGCATCTATCGGTGCTATCTCCTGTGGAATGTCTATTTATATCCTCTCAATGGTGAAAACACATTTGCCCTTTAACGCTGGATTTAAAGTGTGGAAGCATTTGAAGTTTTTTCAGAGGTAAAGTGACTGAATAATAAGTTTGACAATTGACAATAAAATTCTGGTTTGAACATTTGAAGCAATGATAGTTATTTCATTATGTGGCCTATAATCTGACTCTGAAGAGAACATCAAAAGAAGCATCAGGGAATAAATTTTTGTCTCCAATGTTAAAAAAATCCCCAAATTGCAACACATAAGGATTTAGAGTCACATCTAGTATGAACAAGGCATATAAATATGAAGTTCATTGTGCAAACTGCAATATCTTTCATTTTTGTATATCAATCTTCATCTTGATTCTATTTTATTTTCTTATGAACATTTGGATCAAATAGAAAAAAACACCACATAGTAATAAAAAGAAACTCTTTGAATGGTCAAATAAATTAAATATTCAAGTTGACCCACAGCAAATTAGAGAGCATCAGATAACATCCCTAATGTTTAGTAAATCTGACAACAGATTCTTACTCTGTTCAGACAGTGTGGCATTACACATTTTAACTACACTGGTTGTGAAAACATGTGTCAGCTTGAACATAATTTCTTAGGAATGTGAGAGTATTAAATATTGCCTTGCAGATGCTCACAAAATATGGACCCATTTTTGCCATATGGGAGAGACAAATGAAAGTCTTCAAGGATCAACAAGGAAAAAACAAACCACTCCATTTGCAGATTAAATTAAGTGCCAACTTGGGATAATATCCTTCTTTGAAGAGTCAGGAATGGTTACAAGACTTTAGAAAGTGATCTAGGAAAATACAACGGAACAAACAACAGACAACATCCTCTCATTCTGAAATAAACAGATAATCTATTTTTATGTTTAAAAATATTGAGTCATGATGTAAGGGATACCATAATAATTTTCTATGTCTCAGTTTTAAGCAGAATGTGGAAACAAAACCTCCGAACATCCTAGTGTGTTTTTTTTTTTTTTTTTTCAATAAAAGTAATTACTAAACATCCAAAGAAACTACTCAACACTCAGTTCTCTGCCAACGACTGAGAGATGCATAAGAAAAGCTAACATTTACAGTTCAATCAATCTCTCTCCTCTTCCTATCTCCTGCATTGGCTTCCTTCCCTGTATTTAGCATCTTAATCATTGGCAGCTCTCCAGACTCCTCCCTTCTCACTCCCCACAGTTAGTCAACAAATACTGTTAATAGTACTTGATAACAACACCTCCAGTCCTTCTCTTGTCTTCACTTCTACTGTTTCCTTTCAGTCAGGATCATAGCACAAGTGACACAATGTACTCATGATTACAAGCTCCTGTATAATATTTCCCCTTTCACTGGACTTCAGTTATACAGAATGCAATGAATAATAATCTTCTTTTTTAAGGCATACTCGTGGTTTTTCCATGTGAACAGTGCTGCTATAAAATTTGTTGGTTGATGGTAAATAACTAAAATTAGAATTACTGGGTTATATAGTGTATGAATATGTTAGAGTAATATGTAGAGTAATGCAATATGTAGTAATATGCAGAGTATGTTAAAATAATCCCAGCTTTATGTAATGGCTGTACTAATTCATATCCCTACTGGCAATGTATAAACAAGTCTAGTGATTTGCATTTTCTGCCAGATTTGATATTATCAAACTTTTTAATCTTTACCAATCAAAGGGATGGAAAATATTATTTTGGTCTTAATCTTCAGTTTTATTATCAATAATGAAGTAGAACATCTCATATTATCAGCTACAGTTTTGCCTCACACCCTCCTGAATGTAACCACAAAAAGCATTCATGCAAATACACACAGGTACACACACACACAGACTCTCCACTCATGATTTTTATTCATCATATGTATGTTAGTCGTGCTTGACTCTCTGTGACCCCATGGACTGTAGCCCACAGGGTTCTTCTGTCCATGGAATTCTCCAGAAAAGAATACTGGAGTGTGTAGCCATTTCCTTCTCCAATTCATCATATAACAGTGTGTATATATCGTGATCCCTTAGAAGGTTTTATTTACCCATTATTTCCATATATCAGGTTTAGTTACACACTTACGTACTTCCTACATTTTTCTATGTCTTTTCCCATGGCAGTGGACTATTCCATATTCAAACATAATTTTTCTGGAGCTTATGAAATCTGTAACTATCTCACATATTAGTGGATCCTCAATGCATAATGAGCTGAACACTAAATGCTCTTAAAATAAATTTGTGCTGATTCTAGTAGGTTGAAAATATGAAAAAGTGCTTTTCCACTTATGGTACTGAGTATTTTGGCAACTAACATGCCTTATTTTTTCTTAGCTTTCAGTAATTGAAAATGTGTGTGTTTAGATAAGATTCAAATAATAGGGGTTTACACATATAAGTACATAATTTTGTCACTATATTCTCATCAAATTTTGTATTGGCGACTTTCAGCTTGATTACCAGACATTAAATATTCTGTGAACCCCAACTAAAGCTAAATATTCTGTGAACCCCAGCTAAAGCTGAAACTCCAGTACTTTGGCCAACTCATGCAAAGAGTTGACTCATTGGAAAAGACTCTGATGCTGGGAGGGATTGGGGGCAGCAGGAGAAGGGAACGACAGAGGATGAGATGGCTGGATGGCATCACTGACTTGATGGACGTGAGTCTCAGTGAACTCCGGGAGTTGGTGATGGACAGGGAGGCCTGACGTGCTGCGATTCATGGGGTCACAAAGAGTCGGACACGACTGAGTGCCTGAACTAAACTGAACTGAACCCCAACTATTCCAAATGATTTCCAGTAGCTTCAAAATGGGTGCCACACAAAAAAGTTCCCAAACTATCCTATCCACTGGTTTATTTCATACCACTGCCACATTTATCCACTTTTGATCCAGCTCCCCAGATTATTTATTCAATTATTCCATGAACACTTTTGAGCCCTTGAATAATCCTGGGCCTCCACATCCAGACACTTTCAAATGCTGCTGCACCCTATAGTTGCCACAGTCGTGCTGGACTCTGCGTGTTGGCGACAAGAAGGGCTTCTCCCCTGCTCCCTGCCACATTGGCTCCCAAACAGCAAGGCTTCACAACTCTCTTCTACTCATCATCTCCTGCAGACATCTTCCAAAACTTCAACAACAAAATAAATGCTCTCCACAGGAAAGGTTTCTATGTAGTTCAGACTCTTTGTGTATAAACCTGGGAAACTAATATCTCCCCACCACCCACCCTCTCAAATAAGCTTCAAGGTAAAGTTTTACCACAGTGAAGAAAGTACCTAGACTTTGAAATTGGGAAGATCTGTACACAAAGCCTTACTTCATTTCCTTCAGTGACATTTGAAAAGAGGGATGCAATTTAATGTTATGTTTTTTTTTCTTTCTTTTTTTTTTTGTATCACCGACTAATCTTTGATGAAATACATTAAGTGTTGCAAACTCAACTTTAAATAGTAATCAACAGGTGAACTGTAACAGAAGGGAACAGATGCCCTGTAACAAACCTTACAGACTCTGTTGATACAGATTTCAGTCATCTCAAACAAACGTCTAAAGTACATACTAAATTTGAGAACTTGTGTTCTCTGTGGCAGTAAGAACAAGAGTGGGACTCAAGCTCATTCAAGAGGAACACAAATAATGTTATGTTTCTTAAGGCTGGTGTGAAACGTACAACAAACTGGGTAGCTTAAAATAACAGAAAACTCACTTTCTCCCCTTTCTGGAGTCTTGAAATCCAAAAACAAGGGGTTGGCAGAGTTGGTTCCTCTGGTGTGCTCTGAGAAAGAATCTGTGCCACTTCTCTCTCCTACCTGCTGCTGCTGCTAAGTGGCTTCAGTCATGTCCGACTCTGTGCGACCTCAGAGACGGCAACCCACCTTCTGAGACGTCAGCAGTCCTTCGTGTTTTTGTGTTGTTGATGCATCAATCAATCACCGTATCCCCCTTCACCTGGCATTCTCCCGTGTCTCTCACTTTCCTCTTCTTAAAAGGACCGATTATATTGGCTTAAGGGCTCACCTGACTCCAATCCTATCTCATTTTAACTAATTTCACCTATAACAACCCTATTTCCAATTAAAGGTCACATTCTAAGGTCTGAAAGATTCAATATATTTTGGGGCGGCAATATAATTCAACTTATAATAATAATATTTATTATTTATTTTATTATTATTATTTTAAATATTATTATATATTTATAAGAGCCAAGTGGTCTCTTATGACCACATGAATCAGAATCTTCTGGGGAGTAAGATAACTATGCATATTCCAAGCCACACTCCAAGACTTTCATCATTGTAAACAGATTACTAATGTTTCTATGGTAATGGTCTGTGCTATTAGAACATCTTTCTGACACTGAAACTTGGAGTCAAATAGACTACAATATTTTAAGTTAGCCAAGTAACATTAAGTATTGCTTGTATGAGGTTGCTATGATACAAAAGGCAACAAATCCTTTGAAAGTGATTTCATCTGAAACTGAAGTTTCATAATGGATTTATATCATAGTTTTAATGCACATCTTTGTTCCTGTTTTATATTAAAGATATAATATAAAAAAGAACAAAGATAAAACATCTTTATCTTCTCTTTTCTTTATATGTTTACATTTCTCTTCTGTTCTGTTGGGGTAATAACAATTGTTTTACAAGTATATCTCCAATTTATTTACAGTGATACTTATTATGTATTTTTGTGCTAAAATCTGAGAAAATAATGTCTTCTAAGACTCAATCTCAGTTTAGGAGAAATCCTTGTTTTACTGAAAGAGAGAAAAAAATAGCTACTGTGAAATGTAAAAAGCATTTTTCAAACTTCAATGTGCATCAGAATCAACTTGGGATCTTGTTAAAAATTGATTCTGATTCAATAAATTTAGGGTGGAGCCTGTGATTCTTCATTTCTAATGAGCTCCCAGTTGATGATGATGCTTGTTTGTGACCTATGCTTTGAGTAGAAAATCGATAAAAAAAATCAAATAAAGACACATACAAAATGCTAATGGAACACAAAATGGCAAAATATTATTACAGAAAAAAAGGATATAGATTTTGGGCTTCAAATATCACTAGGAATTAGCTTCCCAAAAGGAAAAAGAATATTGTGAGCAATGGGAATGGAATAAGTAAGGATTCAGAAGAGAAGGGTGATGACCAAAAATGAGTGTGGTTAGACCAGTGGCCTTTCAACATGCACTTGATAAAAAAGCAGATTCTTAGAACACAACTCGGAAACAATGATTTAGAATTTCTGAGACGAAAGGTATAGGAATCTCCCTGAAGTAATTCTCAATTCCACTGTCTCCGCCCCCTCAATTTTGACAGCCCTGAGCTAGTGTGTAACACTAGGCTTCAGGGCTGTATGACTGGAGGAGGGAAGGAAATACAGTCATCCCTCAGCAGCACTGGGGGAGTGGTTCTAGGACCCCTGTAACAAAATTCACAGATGTTTAAGTCCCTTATATACAACTGTATATAGTACACTTGGCCCTCCCATCAATGGTGGGTGGTTGAAGGTTTGAATGTGAATCTGCAGATATGGAGGGCAGACTGTAGTGTTCTTGAACATAGCTTAGGGCCAAGTGGAAAAGAGCATTCTGTGCCTTGTCCATAAATTGTGGTTTGTTTTTCAAAATAGTATCTTGACTTTTTTCAATGCTTTGGTTTCATTAGAGAGAGAAAAAAAAAATGAGCACACCTCTCACATTTAATATAGCGCCATTATTTAATATATATGCAAATACAGTCATATGTGTATTTGTTGTGGTTTAGTCACTAAGTCATGTCCCATGCATTTGTGACCCCATGGACTGAAGACCACCAGCCTTCTCTGTCCATGGGATTTCCCAGGCAAGAATACTGGAGTGGGTTGCCATTTCCACCTCCAGGGGTTCTTCCCCAACCAGGGATTGAACCTGTGTCTCCTGCTTTGACAGGCAGATTCTTTACCACTTAACCACCAGGGAAGCCCCATATGTATATACTAGTTCATTTTAATCACAAGCCTCTAACTGATAGATGCCCTGGACATGTCTTATGAGTAGCCCAATAGTGAGCCACTCTTTGTCTCTGATTTTAAACAATGTTGATACATTGATTCCTTTTAAATGCTTTAGAAATTTTTGTTAATATAAGCATTCTCTACACCCTAAATCCCAGTTGCTGTGGAGATTAAATTAAGGTAAGCCAAAGGTGCTTAAAGCTGCTTTAGAAGCAACTCTGTGTGTTCCCTTCAGCTTCAACAGCGGAAATAGGAAAAGAGACAGAATAAAATTGAGCTTCTGGATTCAATAATACTCCCCCACACATCCTATTCACCTTTTTATATTAGAGCAGGAAACATTTACATCCTATTGGCTTACCCAGGGAATTTATTTAGAGCTGACATTAGCTGTTAGTTTATGATAATTTTAATGAAATGTTCTCCAGTCCCTCCAAATATAAAGGATGTTTAAAGTATATTATAATGCTCGACAATTGAAAGGATATAACCAACAGGGGAAAAGTGATGCAGTAATAATCAAGCTGAATTGTTGTAATGTGACTGTTCTCTTCCAACAGCCTTATTCGCTTCTTTTTATGCTCTGGATAAACTATCTTATATAGTAGTGAATAAGTAATAATGAATCACATCCCAGCTGTGAGAGGTATTGTGACTGGTAAAATAGGGAGCAACCAGGGAGTTCTGATCTCGAATAGCATTGTGTATGACAACAGAAACTTTAGTCATTGCAGTGAATAATTCTACACAAGAAGAACAGGAGATTATGGTTATGAGGCTCATTTCTTTAAATATAATTGGATACGTGTTTAAAACTTGAGTCTTGGGAATTTATTAACATAGGGAATTTATCCTAGTTACTTTGATTGATGATACTAAGCAAGTTGTTTAACTTCCCCAAACCTTGGTTGTTACCATCTGTAAAACAGGAAATTGAATGAGATTGTTTTTGGTGGAAATTACATAGAACATAGAAGAAGACAGAATTTGGTTACACAGTCCTCCAAAAGCACCATTTCCTTCTTTCTTCCCATGGTCTCGGCTTTGGAAAGCTCCAGGACTCAGTTGCAGGGCTTTGCTCTTCCCTTTACTTCACCTTCTCCCTAGAAAAACTCTTTTCGACCTAAACTTTTCTCTTCCTTGAACCCTGGCTCTGCTTATGGAACAATGGCAAGGGCCTTCTCACCAACTCCTCTGAGATATCTGATGAGCATCATCAACTTCACATATTTACAACTGAGATCTAATTTACCTGTTCCTCAAACCACTATCTATTCCTCAAACCTACTGGTTGCCCTGGCTGATGCTACATAAGCAAATAAGACAAACCCTATTCTTTTCAATTCATGTTCAATCCATTAACAAATCTTGTCAGCTCAACCTTCAAAATATCCCTGAACCTCACAAAGTTGTATTATCTTCACTGTTTTTAATCATGGTCCAAACAACCATCATCTTTCACCTGGGTTCTACAGTAGTCTTCTAAGGAGTTCCTACATTTACCCCTGCCCAGCTGCAGTCTATTCTCCGTTTAGCAGCAAGAGTTCTTAATTAAAATATAAATCGAGTGATGCAACTGAGTGGCTTTGTCTTTCAACAAATATCATATATTTATGTACAGATGTGAAATCTGAAAAACTGCTATAGATTATCATATTTACAAAGCAGAAATACAGACACAGACATAGAGAACAAATGTATGGATACCACGGGGAAAGAGGGTGGGATGGTTTGAGACACTGGGATTGACATACATACACTAATATGTATGCTGCTGCTGCTGCTAAGTCACTTCAGTCATGTCCGACTCTGTGTCACCCCATAGACGGCAGCCCACTAGGCTCCCCCGTCCCTGGGATTCTCCAGGCAAGAACACTGGAGTGGGTTGCCATTTCCTTCTCCAATGCATGAAAGTGAAAAGTGAAAGTGAAGTCACTCAGTTGTGTCCAACCCTCAGTGACCCCATGGAATGCAGCCTACCTCCTCCGTCCATGGGATTTTCCAGGCAGGAGTATTGGAGTGGAGTGCCATTGCCTTCTCCAACTAATATGTATAAAACCTAACTAATGTGAACCTGCTGTATAGCTCAGAGAACCCTGTTCAGTGCTCTGTGGTGACCCAAATGGGAAGGAAATTAAATAAGCAGGGGATATAGGTATACATAGAGCTGATGCACTTTGCTACAGTAGAAACCAACACAACAATGTAAAGCAACTAGACTCCAACAAAAATTTTTAAAAAGAATAAAAATAAATAAATAAATATAATATGTCAGATGATGCCACTTAGTGGCTTCCCTTATCCTTCAAAGTATAATCCAAGTACACCCCATGGATTCCCTGGCCTTGTCATTCTTGTGATCTAATCCCCTGCTACTTGTCCTTTCCTTACTCAGTTTCACTCAGATAGTTCAAACTGTGCAAGATCCCATTTCAAGGCTTTTAGCACTTCTGTGTGTTTTCATGAACTTGGGACATCACTCTTATGGCTGGAAGGACTGGGGCATCTAGGATAACTGAGACCTCTATCAGTTATATTCCTTTATCATCAAAGATGCTAGTTTGGCATTCTTCACAGGGTAGTGGATACACGTTTTCCAGCTGCAAAGAGGTACAAATTTTAATATTCACAATTTTCTGGTTGTATTGTGTTTGTTAATGTATTAATATCATTGGTCAAAGTAAATTCCAAGTTTGAGCCTGATAATGATGTGGAAGAAGGTCATAGAGGAGCATGAAAATGTGGATGTAGAATTTAATATTGGCATTACTGTAACTATTAGTTTCCCATTGCTGCTGTAATGTTATCACAAACTTAGTTACTTAGAGAGACACAAAAGTTATAGCATACAGATCCAAGGAGCCTTAAAGGTATCAGACATTTGTGTTCCTTCAGGAGGAAGAACGTCTTTCCAGGTAAAACTCTGTGTCTCTGTCTTTTCCAGCTTCTAGAGGCTGTCACTGTTCATTAGTCTGTGACTTCTTCCTCCATCTTCAAAACACATCATTGTAAGTTCTACTTCTATCATCATATGCTATCTTCTATGAGTCTCCTTCCTCTCTCTTATGAGTAACATTTTAATCACACAGTGCCTATCCAGATAATCCAGAACATTTGCCTTAAGAGCCTTCATTTAATCATATCTGCAAAGGTCTTTTTGCCATATACAGTAACATACTCACAAGTCCCAGAGATTAAGGAATGGCTATCTTTAGGCTTCATGATTCAACATATCATACCTATAACGAAATGTATTCTAGGACCTAGAAAGAAATTCTGGCAAGGAGTGGGTGCTCCTTAGATGTGTGTTGGATGAAAGAATAAATTATTGGAGCAAATTTTTTAAGACATTTTTAAGCTTATAAGATACTCTAAAGAGATATTATGTATGCAAGATAATTCTTCATATATACTGATCAAAAATTATGTGTAAAAGTAAGTCATTTTAATTATTATGGATTGGCATAAAAAGTGGAAAGCAATATCCATGTTTTAATACATTTTTTGTGTTTGTAGGCCTATGCACATGTGTATTGCAGAGAAATTTGTTGGTTGATGATGCAAATAATAAAAATTTGAGTTTAATACAACTCTAATATATAAATAATTTAAAATATTATGTATTGCTAATATGCAAAGGGTCATTCTAAGTATTTACTTTTATTAGCCCAATTGATTTTTGAAACAATCTAATGAGGTAAATTAATATTCATCATTTACTAATGAATATACTTGAAAATAAATTGGTTACATAATTTGCCCAACATGTCATAACTACTAACTAGGGGTGATATGAATGAAGCCCAGGCAGCTGGTTTCAGATTCAGCTACTTTAATCAGTAAGGAATAGCACCTTCATGGAGAAACAGAAAGTTTCAAGGGAAATAATGGAAAGGAAAAAAATCACATTTCATTGGCATTATGAGAAGAACTTCAAGTTAGTGTCATTTATATTCAGACATATTATCCAGAGAAAGAAGTATTCCAAGTTGAGAGACTAGCCTTACATGAATCACAGAGGCAGGGAAACATGATTTCTCCATGAGAAACAGCAAATATTCTTGTTTGATTGGAGCATCTGAAATATGTTTCCCTGTAGGAAAATTAGCCTAAGAAAGTCAATCAAGAACAAGTTATGAAAGAACTTATAGAGGTGTGACATCTACCTTAAATTTGGTAAACAATGGGAAGGAAGCCTAACAAGGGGAATAATCTGATCAGATTGGCTTTTCAAAGTCTGATCTCTCAGTGACATATGGGATAGCCTGTAACACATGATAGTACGCAGGGAGAAAAGTGAAGCATTTTGCATAATTATAGATAAATCATCATTTATATGAATTAATGGGAATTAGTGAAGAAGGAAAGGGATAGAGAGATGAAATAAATTTGAATAATTTAGATACTATATGATCTGTCAGATTTATGAATTTTCTCTTTTTTTGACTTTTCAGAATTTATTATTATTATTATTATTTTACTTAACTCCTACAGCTCAATTCCAGAAAAATAAACGACCCAATCAAAAAATGGGCCAAAGAACTAAATAGACATTTCTCCAAAAGATTTATGAATTTTCTACAAAGAGTTAAAGAAAAATCTAAAGATACTTGATTTTTTAAGATTGCCTCTTCAGAAGAAGTAATTCTTAAAAATTTGTTCAATCATTTGAAAATATCTATCAAGCACCTACTGTGTATCATTCATTGTTCCAGTTATTAAAGATTCACTGATGAAAATGCAAACATCCTGAAATGAAAAAGGGGGAACATTATGGAAATAATCTGTTATTAAAATATAATAATTATTATGTTCTGTACAGGAGTACAGGAGTTAAGAAAAAGAGCTAGTTATTAAGGAGAAAAAAGCTATCACTTAATATTCAGAACCAAGAAAATAAGAAGTTAAAGATATCCACAAAAAACTGGAAATATGGATAGGAGAGAAAAGATCAGAGTTAAAGTCTGCCATACTGGAAAGGCAAGATAGACTGCTACATCAAAGAAGCCCCACATGTAGTGTCTTCAAATGGTAACTATTTGTTTCTTTCTCATGGCTGACTTTAATGTTGGAGAGCTTCACAGGAGGCTCAGTGGCAAAGAATCCACCTGCAGTGCAGGAGATGCGGATTTGACCCCTGGTTTGGGAAGATCCCCTGGAGAAGGAAAACGCAACCCACTCCAGTATTCTTGCCTGGAGAATCCCATGGACAGAGGTGGGCTACAGTCCATGGGGTCACAAGAGAGTCAGACAAACTTAGTAACTAAACAACAACAGACAACCATGTTGGAAGGATGGGAGGTGGGTTGGTTTTAAGTAGAATCTACTCTGACACTCCTTCAGGGACTTAAGCTATTTTTATCTCATCCTCTTTCAGGACTATGAAACTATCCACTTAATAAACAACGTAAGTTTAGCAGCCAGAGAAGAAAGAACCTGTGGAAAGTATATTGGATGTTTTCAGGGGACAGATAGGAATTGGTGACTATTATGTCCAACATAGCCCTGTGGATTTGACTCAGCTTCCTTCAGAAGGCTGGAAAATGCAGTTTAAGAGGAAAAAAAAAAATGTGTTTGACCCAGTAGTGGCTTTGCTACAGTGGCATTTGCATATATTCAGCATTGAAGATGCTGGAAACAAGGAGAACCACCACAGGACTGACTACAGAGGAATATATGATGTCATAGCCTTAGAAAGTGAAGTCACTCAGTCGTGTCCGACTCCTTGCGAGCCTATGAATTGCAGCACGCAAGGCCTCCCTGTCCATCACCAACTCCCGGAGTTCACTCAAACTCATGTCCATCGAGTCAGTAATGCCATCCAGCCATCTCATCCTCTGTCGTCCCCTTCTCCTCCTGCCCCCAATCCCTCCCAGCATCAGGGTCTTTTCCAATGAGTCAACTCTTTGCATGAGGTGGCCAAAGTACTGGAGTTTCAGCTTTAGCATCATTTCTTCAAAGAAATCCCAGGGCTGATCTCCTTCAGAATGGACTGGTTGGATCTCCTGAAGTCCAAGGGGCTCCCAAGAGCCTTCTCCAACACCACAGTTCAAAAGCATCAATTCTTCGGCACTCAGCCTTCTTCACAGTCCAACTCTCACATCCATACATGACCACAGGAAAAATCATAGCCTTGACTAGACGGACCTTTGTTGGCAAAGTAATGTCTCTGCTTTTCAGTATGCTATCTAGGTTGGTCATAACTTTCCTTCCAAGGAGTAAGCATCTTTAATTTCATGGCTGCAAACACTATCTGCAGTGATTTTGGAGCCCCAAAAAATAAAGTCTGACACTGTTTCCACTGTTTCCCCATCTATTTCCCATGAAGTGATGGGACCAGATGCCATGATCTTAGTTTTCTGAATGTTGAGCTTTAAGCCAACTTTTTCACTCTCCTCTTTCACTTCCATCAAGCGACTTTTGAGTTCCTCTTCACTTTCTGCCAAAAGGGCATACAAAAAATACAAGGGCATACAAAAAAGATCTTCATGACCAAGATAATCATGATGGTGTGATCATTCACCTAGAGCCATCCTGGAATGTGAAGTACAGTGGGCCTTAGAAAGCATCACTACGAACAAAGCTAGTGGAGGTGATGGAATTCCAGTTGAGCTATTTCAAATCCTGAAAGATGATGCTGTGAAAATGCTGCACTCAATATGCCAGCAAATTTGGAAAACTCAGCAGTGGCCACAGGACTGGAAAAGGTCCGTTTTCATTCCAATCCCAAAGAAAGGCAAAGCCAAAGAATGCTCAAACTACCACACAACTGCACTCATCTCACACGCTATTAAAGTAATGCTCAAAATTCTCCAAGCCAGGGTTCAGCAATATGTGAACCGTGAACTTCCTGATGTTCAAGTTGGTTTTAGAAAAGGCGGAGGAACCAGAGATAAATTACCAACATCTGCTGGATCATCAAAAAAGCAAGAGAGTTCCAGAAAAACATCTATTTCTGCTTTATTGACTATGCCAAAGCCTTTGACTGTGTGGATCACAGTAAACTGTGGAAAATTCTGAAAGAGATGGGAATACCAGACCACCTGACCTGCCTCTTGAGAAACCTATATGCAGGTCAGGAAGCAACAGTTAGAACTGTACATGGAACAAAAGACTGGTTCCAAATAAGAAAAGGAGTACGTCAAGGCTGTATATTGTCACCCTGCTTATTTAACTTCTATGCAGAGTACATCATGAGAAACGCTGGGCTGGAAGAAGCACAAGCTGGAATCAAGATTGCCAGGAGAAATATCAAGAACATCAGATATTCATAATATGACCTATTAAATCAAGGAAGGGTATAACTTTAATACTGGACCAAAGTATTAATGGTTCATGAACATAATATAATGAAGAATGCATGAGAACATTAGATTTGGTAATAAGCAACACTTTGGTGAACACCAGAAGTCCAGTGACAGCACTAGAGAACCAACTGTGTTTTCTTCCTATACTACAGAAACTGCAGAATTTATTTGGATGTGATTCATAATACAGAATTCTCAATTCAAATTAAGATATTTGTTGACATGATCAATTGCTTTATGCCTCTGTCAGTCAACTGCTATTCAGATTTTCCAGAATCAGAATGAAACTGTTATTTCCCTTACAAAAAATAATATTAAATAATATTAACCATGTTTTCCAAGCAGGGACTGGACAAAAAAATTTACTTACCTCTTTGAAAAAGTGTGTAAACACAAGAATCAACTGAATGGTTTCTACCCCTTTTTCACCCTTATCTTTTTGGTAGGAAAGAACCAAGGTGGGGCAGAGAAAAATGATGAAGATTATTTTGATTGTGTAACTGTCAAAGGTTTAATTATCACTAAACCCATCTTCATCCTTATCTTTTCTGTAGTTTGGCAATTTATTTCAACATATCACCCATTTTTGCTTGATCTAATTCAAATTGTGTTTCTGCCCCTTGAATTGAGTGCTAACACACTTCTAGATTTTCATATCAGAAATCGGGGGAATAAGTTTTGTTTTGCAAAAATTTCTTTAAATGTAAAGGAAGCTAAGAAAGAAGGATTTCTAGTACAAATTAAAGGTTTGAAATGGAATATAAAAGAAACCCTGTGAACATCAAGAGAAGTTCTCATATGTCTAAAGAGTGTGGAAGGATGGCAGTCTTCAATGGATGCTCCTTTCTCTTACATACCAAATGGAAGATCATTTTTGCTTTGCTGTGTTAGTTAGGTCTTTCCTTCCTTTTACATTGAAGTGCTTATCTTTTCAGTATGATTATGACAGCTGTCACGTGTCTTCATGTCATTACATTATGTGATGACTCTTGATATATACCTAAGATAACAGTGTTGAAAGTCTTTCTCATAAATCTCAGAAATTCATTTGGTGATTTCCAGGTGGCATCTTATACTAACATATATGTGTACAAATACTTTATTGGTTTGTTTTGAAATGGTGGTGTTTCACAATGGTAATCCCATTAAAATAATAGTTAATTGCCAACAGATTGTCTTTCACTAACACTCTAAAACATAACAAGAAAATAATTTGCTATTCAAATAGGCAAAGTTGTGCATTGTTATATGAGAATATACATTTGAAGGAGCTTATATAAATGAGAAATATATTTTTAGGCAATTGACTCGAATTTCTAGAAAGCATTTTGCAATATTTCCAAAGAATCTGCAAAGTGTTAAAGGATTCTGACTGAACAATGTCTCTTAAAGATTCTGCTAAAGAACATAATTCAAAATAGTTAAGCAAGGTAGAAAAAAATATTAATGTACAAAAAAATATGTTGCAAAAGTGTTTATGTTAAAAAGTTTCAATACCCTATATAAGAACTGGTTTAAAATATGATCTATCCATAAATATTATTTAACAGTCAAATGTTATGCATCAAATGATATTTGATGATAAAATCTCATCATCAAAATTATTTTCAAATTGTTATGCTAAAATATACGTTAATAAGATAATTTAGAGAAGCAGATCAAAATGTACACTCTGATATTTTTCTTAAAAATAATGTTCTCAAACACTTTAGAGTCACAACATAAGGTAGTCAATTGACCTTATATCTGCAAGATTGTTGTAATGGCTCAGACAGTAATATCAGATAAAACTGGGGAATCACTTGGGAAAAAAACAATTTGAAGGGAGAAAAATCTATCAGTTAATACAGTTATTTCCCCAGTTGATGATACAGAAATGAACTTTCCAACTTCAGCATGATTGAATAAACTGAACATCACAGAACCTTAAGAATGGAAAGATCACTGATAATGTCACTCATTCCCTCCCTTGGTATCTATAAACAGCCTTCAGAATAAATGAGAATGTATTCAGTTCTTTATTATAATTCTCAAAAGAAAGCATTGCTATAACTTCCCACTTTAATAAGCTTACTCAATATTTCAAAGTTCATTTAAGGAAAACTTTTTCTCTTAAAAACCCAAAGTGGAAAAAAAAAAAAAGACTTTCTTAATGGAGACTTAATTTTCTAACCATCACTGAAGTTTTAGTCTTATGGATGGCTATTTAGTAATTTTCTAGTTTTCTACTTCATTTAAAACAGTTTGCATTCTTCAGCTTTCCCTTATGCATGCTATTTTTATTTAAAACAGTTTTACATTCTTCAACTTCCCTCATATATGCTATTTTTCAGTCCATTAATTACTACTGATCTCTTCTCTGAATAATCTCCAGTTCCTCTCTTGCCAAGTAGTGTGTAGCAGATAATTAGTCAGATTCTAATTCCTTACTTTATAAATTCTAGTAATCACCAATTTTTACTGTACTTCTCAAACTAAAATTTGTATGAGTTAATTATTACCATAACTAATATTTTGTTACTGAAAAGTTTACTGTTAAGAATAGCAGCATTCAATGACCATCTTGATGTATATGTTACCAAATTTTTGATTATTATTTCAGAGTAAGCCATAATTTCAAATTTAATTCCTTCATCTTTTAGTTAAATTCCTAAAAGAGCATACTAACTTGCTAAAGGAAAACATACTTATATTGCATATTTCTTCCAAAATCAAATGTAGAAATGTAATATTCTTTAAATGAAGATGTAAATTTTCATACTCCTAACAAAAACTTTATAATCATGACTACATGTTCTTTAGATTATTTTGTGTATATGTGTGTGTGTATTTTGTAAGAATACTTGGGCTTCCCAGGTGGCTCTAGTAGTAAAGAATCTGCCTGCCAATATGGGAGACATAAGAAACACAGGTTCAATCCCTGGGTTGGAAGGTCTCCAAAAGGAGGGCATGGAAACCCACTCCAGGACTCTTGTCCAGAGAATCCCCATGGACAGAGGAGCCTGGCAGGCTGCAGTCTGTAGGATGTCATGGTCAGACACGATCGAAGTGACAACATGGTAAGAATACTTAACATGAAATCTATAAACAAATATTTATATACATTTTATAGTATTTACTATAGGTACACTGTAGCAGATGGCTAGAATTTTTTCATTTTGCATAACTGAAATTGTTAGTGTTGTTTAGTCCCTAAATTGTGTCCAATTCTTTTGTGACCTCATGGATTATAGTACAACAGGCTCCTCAGTCCATGGGATTTCCCAGGCAAGAATACTACATTGGCTTACGATTTCCAACAGGCAGTGAACCTGCATCTCCAGGATTGACTCAAGAGGATTCTTTACCACTGAGACACCAGGGAACCTCATAACTGAAATTACATACTCATTGAAAAGCAACTCCCCATTTCTCTTTCCCCACCGCCCCTATAAATTACCATTCTTCTTGGCTTCTCTTGTGGCTCAGCTGGTAAAAAAATCCGCCTGCAATGTGGGATACCTGGGTTCGATCCCTGGGTTGGGAAGATCCCCTGGAGAAGGGAAAGGCTACCCACTCCAGTATTCTGGCCTAGAGAATTCTATGGACAGTCCATGGGGTCGCAAAGAGTCAGATGCGATGAGTGACTTTGCCCTCACTTCACTTCACTTGTTTCTATAAGTTTGACTGTTTTAGATACTTTTTAATTGGATCATGCACATATGCCTTTCTGTGATAAACTTATTTTACTTAGCATAAAGTTGTCCAGGTTAAGCCATATCGCACCATGTTGTACTGTCTTTGCTAAGGCTGAATAATATTCCACTTTATGTATGGGCATTTTCTTTATCCATCCACCCATTTATGGACATTCAGTTTGTTTCCATATCTTAGCTATTGTGGAAAATTGCTGCAATGAATTTCTGAGTGCTGATATCTCTTTCAGATCCTGACATAAATTCTTTTGGACATATAAAGTCCCAAAGTGCGATGGCTGAATCATATGATAGTTCTGCTTTTAATTTCTGAGAGAACATCATACTATTCCTGTAACAGCTACATCATTTTACTTTCTTACCAACAGTGTGAAAAGGTTCCATTTTTTTCATAGACTCACCAACATTCTTAATATCTTTTTTCTCCTAATAACTGTCCTAAAGTGAAATGAGGGGTATCTCATTGTGGTTTTGATCTGTATTTCTCTGATGGTTATGTGGGGAATATTTTCCTATACTGTTGGCCTCTTGTATGTCTTCTTTGTAGAAACACTTGTTCAAGTATTTTAGCACTTTAAAATCAGGTTATTTGAGTTTTTGCTATTGAGTTGTGGCAGTCTCTTACAAATTTGGGAAATATACCTCTTGTCTGAAATATTTTCACCCATTCTATAGGTGGTCTTTTAACTTTGTCAGTTATTTCCCTTGCTATGCACAGACTAGTTTGGTGTAGTGCCAATTTATTTTGCTTTTGTTGCTTGTGGTTTTGGTAGCATGTCAAATAAATCGCTGCAAACAAATAAAATGAAGCTTCTTCTATGTCTTCCTCTCAGTTCAGTTCAGTCGCTCAGCCATGTGTGACTCTTTGCGACCCCATGAACTGCAGCATGCCAGGCTTCCCTGCCCATCATCAACTCCCAGAGCTTGTTCAAACTTACGTCCATAGTGTAGGTGATGCCATCCAACCATCTCATCCTCTGTCATAACATTCTCCTGCCTTCAATCTTTCACCACATCAGGGTCTTTTCCAGTGAGTCAGTTCTTCGCATCAGGTGGCCAAAGTATTGGAGTTTCAGCTTCAGCATCAGTGAATATTCAGGACTGATTTCCTTGAGGATGGATCGGTTGGATCTCCTTGCAGTCCAAGGGACTCTCAAGAGTCTTCTCCAACATCACAGTTCAAAAGCATCGATTGTTCAGTGTTCAGCTTTCTTTATGGTCCAATTCTCATATTGATACATAACTGCTGGAAATACCATAGCTTTGACTAGATGGACCTTTATTGGCAAAGTAATGTCTCTGCTTTGTAATAAGCTGTCTAGGTTGGTCATAGCTTTTCTTTCAAGGAGCAAGCATCTTTTAATTTCATGGCTGCAGTCACCATATGCAGTGATTTTGCAGCCCCAAAATATAAAGTCTCACTGTTTCCATTGTTTCCCCATCTATTTGGCATGAAGTGATGGGACCAGTGCTATGATTTTAGTTTTCTGAACGTTGAGCTTTAAGCCAAATTTTTCACTCTCCTTTTTCATTTTCATCAAGAAGCTCTTGACTTCTTCACTTTCTGCCATAAGGGTGCTGTCATCTGCATATCTTAGGTTATTGATATTTCTCTCAACAATCTTGATTCCAGCTTGTGCTTCATCCAGCCCAGCAATTTGCATGATGTAATCTGCATATAAATCAAATAAGCAGGGTAACAATAGACAGCCTTGACATACTCCTTTCCCTTATTGCAACAAGTCTGTCGTTCCATGTCCAGTTCTAACTATTGCTTCCTGACCTGCATATAGGTTTCTCAGGAGGCAGGTAAGGTGGTCTGGTATGCCCATCTCTGTCAGAATTTTCCACAGTTTGTTGTGATCCACACAGCCAAAGGTTTTGGCACAGTAAATAAACCAGAAGTAGATATTTTTCTGGAACTCTCTTGCTTTTTCAATGATCCAACAGATGTTGGCAGTTTGACCTCTGGTTACTTTTCCTTTTCTAAATCCAGCTTGAACATATGGAATTTTGTGGTTCATGTACTGTTGGAGCCTGGCTTGGAGAATTTTGAGCATTACTTTGCTAGTGTGTGAGATGAGTGCAACTGTGTGGTAGTTTGAACATTCTTTGGCATTGCCTTTCTTTGGGAATGGAATGAAAGTTGACATTTTCTAGTCCTCTGGCCACTGCTGAATCTTCCAAATTTGCTGGTATATTGAGTGTAACACTTTTACAGCATCATCTTTTAGGATTTGAAATAGTTCTACTGGAATTCCATTACCTCCCCTAGCTTTGTTCGTAGTGATGCTTCCTAAGGCCCACTTGACTTCACACTCCAGGATGTCTGGCTCTAGATGAGTGATCACACCATCGTGATTATCTTGGTCATGAAGATCTTTTTTGTACTGTTCTTCTGTGTATTCTTGCCACCTCTTCTTAATATCTTCTGCTTCTGTTAGGTCCATACCATTTCTGTCAGGTCCATACCATTTCTGTCCTTTATCGCGCCCATCTTTGCATGAAATGTTCCCTTAGTATCTCTAATTTTCTTGAAGAGATCTATAGTCTTTCCCATCTGTTGTTTTCCTCTATTTCTTTGCACTGATCATTGAGGAATGCTTTCTTATCTCTCCTTGCTATTCTTTGTTTTTTTTTTTTTAATTTTATTTTATTTTTAAACTTTACATAATTGTATTAGTTTTGCCAAATATCAAAATGAATCCGCAACAGGTATACATGTGTTCCCCATCCTGAACCCTCCTCCCTCCTCCCTCCCCATTCCATCCCTCTGGGTCGTCCCAGTGTAC
Organism: Bubalus kerabau; assembly: GCF_029407905.1. NCBI lineage: Eukaryota > Metazoa > Chordata > Mammalia > Artiodactyla > Bovidae > Bubalus > Bubalus kerabau. The sequence goes on along the minus strand of NC_073627.1, from coordinate 79,206,560 downwards.
CAGCCCCAAGCATCCAGTATCGTGCATCGAACCTGGACTGGCAACTCCTTTCATACATGATATTTTACATGTTTCAATGCCATTCTCCCAAATCTGCCCACCCTCTCCCTCTCCCACAGAGTCCATAAGACTGTTCTATACATCAGTGTCTTTTTTGCTGTCTCGTACACAGGGTTATTGTTACCATCTTTCTAAATTCCATATATATGCGTTAGAACTCTGCATTTTTATGGTTATATCTTTCCTTTTCTCCTTTGCCTTTTGCTTATCTTTTTTCCTCAGCTATTTGTAAGGCCTCCTCAGACAACCTTTTTGCATTTCTTTCCTTGGAAATGGTCTTTATCACTGCCTCCTGTATAATGTCATGAACCTCTGTCCATAGCTCTTCAGGAACTCTTCCTCTAGAACTCTTCCTCTAGAACTCTACAGTTTCAGGTCTCATGTTTACATCTTTAATCCATTTTAAGTTACACTCTGTTTATGGTTTAAAACAGAGGTCTAATTTCATTCTTTTGCATGTGGACTTCCAATTTTTTCAACACCATTTATTTAAGAGACTCTCCTTTCTCCTTTGTGCATTCTTGAATTCCTTATTCAAGAACAGTTGACCTGACATGTGTGGGATTATTTCTGGGCTTTCTATTTTGTTTCATTGGTCTAGATGTCTGTCTTTATGCCAGTTCCATGCTAGTTTCATTATTATCATTTTGTAATACATATGAAATCAGAAATGTGATGCCTCCTTCTTTGTTCTTCTTTCTCAAGATTGCTTTCAAAACTCATGTGGTTTTATATGAAACTTAGTATTTTTTTAACTATTTCTATAAAATATTTCATTGGGATTTAGATAGAATTTTTCTTGAATCATAATATCATTTTTTGTAGAATAGATTTTTAACAATATACATTCTTAATTTCTGAACATAGGGTTTTCTTTTTGCATTTATTTTTGTCCTCTTTAATTTCTTTCAGCAGTATTTTGACATTTTCAGTGTACAGGTCTTTGCCTTTCTTGGTTTTGTTTCTACCAAAGCATTTTATTCTTTTTATGCTATAATAAATGGAATTGTTTATTAATTGCTTTTTTGATAATTTGTTGTTAGTGTATACAATGACTTTTATATATTGATTTGTATTTTGCAAATTTACTGAACTCAAAACTCCTCCACTAACAAATGAAAATCCAGAACCAGGTAGCTTAGTGAATTCCACCAAGGATTTAAAGAATGACTAACATAAATCTTTATCAACTCTTTCAAAAATTTTTGAAGAACATAAAATGTCCCCAAACTCATTTTTATAGGCCAGCATTTGGGGCTTCCTTATTGGCTAAGATGGTAAATACTCTGCCTGCAATGCAGGAGAATGAGTTTGATCCCTGGATTGGGAAGATCCCCTGGAGAAGGGAAAGGCAACCCACTCCAGTATTCTTTTCTGGAAAATTCCATGGACAGAGGAACCTGGTAGACTACAGTCCATGGGTTCACAAAGATTTGGATGCAACTGAGCAACTAACATATTACCTTGGTATCAAAGTCAGACAGTTATATAATAGAATACAGATATATAAAGATATATAAAAAATACAGGCCAATAACTCAGATGAGTATACACATAAAAATTCTCAGCAAAATGACCAAACCAAATCACACTGTATATTTAAATGCTCATACTCCATTACCAAGTAAGATTTAGTCCCTGGGATATAAGGACAGTTCAACATATGCAAATCTATTACTGTGATATATAACATTATACAAGTAAAGGATAAATATTTAGTTAATGTTCAAACTTTTTGAATAACAGTTTCTTGAGCAAAGATAATACTTGCTAAATCCTTGATTAGGGGTAGGAATATTCACTTCTTTGAACATAATATTTTTATGAATTATATTACTCGATTTTAACAACAAATAAATTCTAAACAACAGTGAGTTCAGAGCCTCAAGACAGAAGCAGGATTTCTGGTAGGTATTAGAAGTGTTGGTGAGACAGATATAGGAGAATTAAAAAGAAATAACAGATTTTAGTTACATATCCATAGACCAAATACCATGAGAAATATTTAACATCTTCCATTTAAGGTTTTTTATTGTCTCACCATTAGAGGTCTAATTAAAGTACTGTAAACTGTATAAATTTAAGTCACAATTTGATGGCCTATGTATATATCAATGATGTCATCAGCACAATCAAGAAAACCAACACACACATCACAGGCAAAGTTCTATCACAATCCTTGGGCTTCCCTGATAGCTCAGTTGATAAAGAATCTGCCTGCAATGCAGGAGACTCAGTTCAATTCCTGGGTAGGTAAGATCCACTGGCAAAGGGATAGGCTACTCACTCCAATATTCTTGGCCTTCCCTTGTGGCTCAGCTGGTAAAGAATCCATATGCAATGAGGAAGACCTGGGTTTGATCCCTGGGTTGGGAACATCCCCTGGAGAAAGGAAAGGATACCCACTCCAGTATTCTGTCCTGGAGAATTCCATGGATTGTATAGTCCATGGGGTTGCAAAGAGTCTGATGCGACTGAGCAACTTTCACTCACTTTTAATTTCTTACATCCACCACTTCCTACTCCCAGTTTCCCATGTGACATATAAACTGTTTTCTGTTAATTAGGGATTAAGTTCACTTTTATAGAATTTAATATGCATAGAATCATACATTATGTACTTTAACTTCTTGCATTCAACACAAGATGGAGATCTATCCATGTTGTGATATGTATCAGTTAGCTTGTGTGCAGACACCATAATTTCTCTATTTACTTATCATTGGATATTTGGATCATTGTAAGTTTTGTGACTATTACCAAAAGCTTCAATGAAGATTTGCATACATATCTTTGTATGGATGTATCATTTTTCTCTTGGGTTAATGTCTAGGAGTGGACTAACTAGGTAGTGCATATTTATATTTGTATTTTTAACAAACTATCAACCTATTTTCTAAAATAGGTATGAATTTACATTCCATCAGCCAGGTATCAGAGTTCCAGTTATACCAAACCCCTGCTGCTACTGCTGCTAAGTTGCTTCAGTCATGTCCGACTCTGTGCGACATAATGGACAGCAGCCCACCAGGCTCCCCCGTACCTTGGATTCTCCAGGTAAGAACACTGGAGTGGGTTGCCATTTCCTTCTCCAATGCATGAAAGTGGAAAGTGAAAGTGAAGCTGCTCAGTCGTGTCCGACTCTCAGCGACCCCATGGACTGCAGCCTACCAGGCTCCTCTGTCCATGGGATTTTCCAGGCAAGAGTACTGGAGTGGGGTGCCATTGCCTTCTCCGACCAGACACCTAGTAACACAAGAAAATTTCTTTTAAGTTATTCCTAGTGGGTGTGTAGTAGTATCTCTTTGCTGTTTAAATGTGTATTTTCCTAATAGCTAACTAAGAAGGCTGATCATTTTGTGTGCTTATTTGCCATCCATGTAACTTCTTTCGTAAATCATATATAAAAATATTTCTGCAAATTATAAATTGGATTATCTTCTGGTTATTTAGTTGAAATAAACCTCTATATATTTAAGATATTATACATATAAATTACACATGTGAGTAAAGATGTGAAGCAGCTAGATTACTTATACACTGATGTTGGGAATGTAAAACAGCACAGCCAATCTGAAAAATAATTTGGCTGTTTCTTAAAATTTCAACACATAAGTACAATATGACCTAGCAATTGCATTCTTAGGCATTTATTTCAGAAAAACAAAGACTTATGTTCATACAAAGATGCAGACATGAGTGTTTACAGTAGCTTTATTTGTAAAAGGGGAAAAACAGGAAACAACCCAGGTTTTTCAAGGGATAATATTTAAACAAACTATGACATATCCATACAAAAAATGAACTTCTGGTTCAAATAACAATTTGGATGAATCTCAAGGGAATTAAACTAAATGAAAACAGCCATCTTCAAAATGTTCATCTATGCTTCCAGTAATTTCATTCTTGAAAAGACGAAATTTTAGAAATGGAGAACAGATTAATGGTTGGTGGAGGGTAAAACTCTGTGTGGGGGAGAAGGAGGACCTGATGGGAGAGCAGTATCTTTATAGAAGGACCACATCAAAGATCCTAGTAGTGATTGACTATGGGGGAAGATAAATAACCCTATGCTGTGCTATTCTGTGCTGTGTTTAGTAGCTCAGTCATGTTCAACTCTTTGTAATCCCATGGCCTATATATAGCCTGCCAGGCTCCTCCATCCATGGGATTCTCCAGGCAAGAATACTAGAGTGGGATGCCATTCCCTTCTCCAGGGTATCTTCCCAACCCAGGGATTGAACCCAAGTCTTGCATATTGCAGGTGAACTCTACTGTCTGAGTCACCAGGGAAGCCCATACACTTTATAAAATTATATAGAACACACATAACTGTAAGTACTATTAAAATTGGGAAACCTGAATAATATTGGTCAATTGCTTCATGTTAATATTTAGGTTGTGACATCACTCATTATCAGAGAAATGCAAACCAAAACCACAATGAGTTACCATCTCACGCTGATCAGAATGGCTGCTATCAAAAAGTCTATAAACAATAAACTCTGGAGAGGGTGCAGAGGAAAAGGAACCATCTTACACTGTTGGTGGGAATGCAAACTCATACAGCCACCATGGAGAACAGTGTGGAGATTCCTTAAAAAACTGGAAACAGAACTGCCATATGACCTAGCAATCCCACTGCTGGGCATACATGCCAAGGAAACCAGAATTGAAAGAGACATGTGTACCCCAATGTTCATCGCAGCACTGTTTACAATAGCCAGGACATGGAAGCAACCTAGATGTCCATTGGCAGACGAATGGATAGGAAAGCTGTGGTACATATACACAATGGAATATTACTCAGCTATTCAAAAGAGGCATCTGAATCAGTGTTAATGAGGTGGACGAAACTGGCTCCTATTATACAGAGCGAAGTAAGTCAGAAAGAAAAACACCAATACAGTATATTAAAGCATATAGATGGAATTTAGAAAGATGGTAACGATGACCCTATATGCGAGACAGCAAAAGAGACACAGATGTAAAGAACAGACTGTTGGACTCTGTGGGAGAAGGTGAGGGTGGGATGATTTGAGAGAATACCATTGAAACATGTTATTAGCATATGTGAAATAGATTGTCAATCCAAGTTTGATGCATGAGACAGGGTGCTCAGGGCTCTTGCCCTGGGATGACCCTGAGGGATGGGATGGGGAGAGAGGTGGGAGGGGGGTTCAGGATGGCGGACACATGTACACCCTTGGCAGATTCATGTCAATGTATGGCAAAAACCACCACAATATTGTAAAGTAATTAGCCTCCAATTAAAACAAAAAATAATAAATAAATAAAATTAAAAAAAAAATTAGGTTGTGATAATGTACTATAGTTTTTCAAGATATCACCATGGGGGGAAACTAAGTTAAGAAACCCATGATAGCTTCACTATTTCTTAAAATTCCTTTAAAAAAAACTGTAATTATCTTATAAAAACTTCAGTTAAAAAAGGATTTTATAGCTAACTATAGCACACAGCTCTAATATAAAGTTGTCCTATGTCTATTTATTAACAAAGGGCTTTTAGTTTTTATATTTGGTATAAACACCCCTGAATGATGAGTAAAAACTAAAGCTATAAAAGACTGCAGGATTGCCATTGTGATATGATTATCCACATGTAAAAATGAAATTTAAAAGCCTTCTCAGTCTTCAAAAACAACATACATTTTGAGTTCAGGTATATGGACTTTGATATAAATACAGCCCTCTTTATATTGGGAGATGGGGGCTGCTTGATCTTCTATGAATCTTTATTGGTGAAGACTGAAATTTTGACATTATAATAGACATTCTCCTTGAGCAAACTAGTTGAGATTATGTAACAGCAAAAACTGCTATATATTCAGCCTAGATAAGAACATACTTGCTACTTCATTGGACATCAGCCTGCAAAGAAAAATAAATCTGGACAGAGATCTTACACCTTTCACAAAAATTAACTAAAATGGATCATAGATGAAAACCACAAAAAATATAACTTCTATGAGATAATAAAGACAGAAACCTAGATAAACTTGGGTATGGCAATGACTTTTTAGATACAGCATCAAAAGTATAATCCACAATAGAAATAATTGATAAATTGTACTTCATTAAAATTAAAAACTCTGCCCTATGTAAAACCAAGGAAAGAGAATAAATAAGCTATAGAGTGGAAAAAAGTAAAATTACAAAGACACATCTGATAAGGACAGTTATCAGAAACATAAAAGACTCTTAAAGCTCAACAAACAATAAGGAAACAACCCAATTTTTTAGAAAAAGGAGGGGGGCCAAAGACCTTAACAGACACCTCACTAAAGAAGATCTATGGGTGGCAAATAAACACATGAAAAGATGATATGTGTATCATCAAGGCATTTCAAAATAAAACATCAGTGAAATACCATTACCTACCTATTAGGATGGCCAAACTCCAGAACACTGACAACACCCCAGCGCTGCTTGTGGAGCAGCAGGATCTCTCACTCATTGCTGTGGAAATTCAAAATAATACAGTCACTTTGGAAGGCAGTTTGGCAATTTCTTGCAAATCTACACACACTTAACATAGGATCTAACAATCAAACTCTTGTGTATTCACACACAGTATTCACACAAAGTAGTTGAAAACATGTCTACACAAAAACCTGTACAATGATGTTTATAGTGATTCGAGTAATTCACTGATAATCACAAAAACTTGGAAGCAACTAAGATGGCCTCCAGTAAATAAATGGCTAAATACTGCAAAAAGTATTTATTCATTTATTCAGATACTGCAAAAGTATTCAGTGCTGAAAATAAAATGAGCTATCAAGGCACAAAAAGACACGAGGGGATTTTAAACGCATTTTACTAAGTGAAAAGAGGCTGTTTGAAAAGGCTACATACTGTTTGACTCTATTTATATATTTTAGAAAAGGCAATAGTACAGAAAGAGATCTATGGTTCCCTGGAGTAAGGGATCAACAGACAGAGCAAAGAGGACTTTTAGAGCAGTAAAAATACTCAGTATGATACAATATTGATGTCATTTTACATTTGTTAAGACTCAGAGAAGGTACAACAATAAGAGTGAACCATAATGTAAACTATGGACTTTGGGTGATTATGATAGTTCATGTAGGGTTACCCTTTGTAACCAATGTTCCACTCTGGTGAGGGGGGTTGATAATTGGGGAAGTTGTGAATGTGTAGGGGCTGGGATTATTTGGTAAATTTCCATGCTTTTCCCTCAATTGTCCTGTGAACTTTAAATCGTTCTGGAAATAAGAAAATCAATAAAATGTTTTAAAATAAATATAACATCTGATTTGGAAATATGCTTCCTTCAGAAGGGTGATAAACTGTCTTATTTTAGTTCAACCCAGTTCAAACTGAGAATTTCTATAGGTCTATTGTGAATTACCACTTCTAAGAAGGAACTGATAACTGTGTGCTTATCCTTATGGTTACATTTCCACTGCTGCTTGTCTTGTAAAGAATTTATTTGTTCACACTTTGCAACTAAATTATTCTAGCAGCCTGCCTCCTTTTCCTTCAACAGCTCCTGAGCATTACTTGTTTTATAACACCTTTTTAGTCTCATCACTTCCACTTCCAAAATCTATTGCCTTTAAAATAAAGACTTTCAATTCTCTGTTGTGACATTAACTGATCTACCTCCCCTTTTGTAGACCAATCTTTAGCAAAAACTGTCAGTCACACTGTGGCACTACCCTTATACATTTACACCTCAATACATTTGCCTATGTCAATCCCTATTTTGCTTTTATACCCACATTATCCCAAGTTTCACCTTCAAATTCTGTATGTATTTTATAGACTGGCTCATATTTAGAGACTGGCATCTTCTTTATGAAGCCCATTATCACTTTAGGTGAAAATGACTTCTTCGTTTTAATTTCTGAATTTTCATAACTGTTCCAGTAGGTCCTGGACATAATATCTACTATACATTTCTTACAGTTATTTAACTGATCTTTTCTCCCTATGTCGTAAAGTCCTTTAAGACAGAGACTGTGTTGTAACTTCCTTCAAGATTCCTGATAGATTAAAACTAAGGATATCACATCTACAAGGATGGCTTGAATATAATAACTACTATATATTTGCTTGACAAGTATCTCTAAAATTGTGATTTAGTAATTTCACATTATGGGAGGTTTATTTGGCTTTGGACAAGGCAGAAAAATTACAGATGTGATTTTAATAGGCCATATACTTTCAAGGATTTCGTTCTGGCAAGAGAGTCAAATTAAAGTCAAATTAACAATAAAATAAGATGCTGATTGATACTGATAAACTGTACATGCATAAACAAAGAGAGATTTTACTAAATCTTGGGACCATAGGTGATGCCTGACTTGAATAAAGTTGAAGATAATCAGGAAAATATACCATATAAAACATTCCAAGAAGGAAGTAAACAAACACGAAATTATATCATCAACAATGACATGCAAAATTCATGTGCAGAGAGGGCTGGAAATGAAACACCTGGAAAGTAAGTAGTGGCCTCCAAATTATAGAATCTGGTTCCAAACTACAGGTCTGAATGGCGAAATCCTAGATATCCATCCCCCTCATCCAAGATTAATGTATAAGTCGGTCCTTTTGTCAAAAGTTACAAGTCATGATTCTTCCTTTATCTTTTGCATTTTTCCTCAATCATATCTCTAAATGACTGGAGAAAAATTATGTTCTTTTTTTATTATCAAAGCTTTAGATTAATATTTTGTCTAGTATTAAAACCCATGTATTGGGCTTCCCTGGTGGCTCAGAGGTTAAAGCGTCTGCCTGCAATGCGGGAGACCCCGGTTTGATCCCTGGGTCTGGAAAATCCCCTGGAGAAGGAAATGGCAACCCACTCCAGTATTCTTGCCTGGAGAATCCCATGGAGGAAGGAGCCTGCTAGGCTACAGTCCACGGGGTCGCAAAGAGTCGGACATGACTGAGGTACTTCACTCAAAACCCATGTATAAACAATATTTAACTTGAAAGAAAAGTGAAAGTGAAGTCATTCAGTCATGTCCGACTCTTTGTGACCCCGTGGACTCTAGTCTACCAGGCTCCTCTGTCCATGGGATTTTCCAAGCAAGAATACTGGAGTGGATTGCCATTTTCTTCTCCAAGAGATCTTCCCAACCCAGGGATTGAACCCCGGTCTCCCGCATTGTAGGCAGATGCTTTACCATCTGAGCCACCAGGGAAGTCCCTAATATTTAACTTAATATATAAATTAATATATACAGTTAATGTTTATTAATCAATAAAGCAAGCTCTTTGCAACCTCATGTAGCCCACCAGGCTCCTCTGTCCATGGGGATTCTCCAAGCAAGAATACTAGAGTGGGTTGCCATGCCCTCCACAAGGGTATCTTTTCAACCCAGGGATCAAACCCAGGTCTCCCACATTGCAGGCACATTCTTCACCATCTGAGCCACCAGAGAAGCCAAGGAACACTGGAGTGGGTATACTATTCCTTCTCTAGGAGATCTTCCCAACCCAGGAATCCAACCTGAGTACCCTGCATGGCAGGTGAATTCCTTACCAGCTGAGATACTAGGGAAGCACAGTCAATACAGCAATCTAGGAAAATGCAAGAGCCCTAGTTGTTGGGATTCAGGAAGAATTCAGAGTATGCATGATACAATAAGCATTGAAACATGTATATTACCTTATGTAAAATAGATGACCAGTGCAAGTTCAATGCATGAAGCAGGACACTCAGATCCGGTGCTCTGGGACAACCCAGAGGGATGAGATGGGGAGGGAGGTGGGTGGGGGGTTCAGGATGAGGAGACACATGTGCACCCATTGATGATTCAAGTCAATGTATGGCAAAAACCACCACAATATTATAAAGTAATTAGCCTCCAATTAAATAAATAAATAAAATTAAAAAAAAAAATATGGCTTGACTAAGAACACTGATATTTGGGCCAAACAAAGATGTTAGGTGAAGGACCACATTTCATGAATAGTATACTTTGTATATTATATTTGTATATAATAGTATACCTTGTAATCTTAGTGGATTTTCCTACTAAAATTTATATGAGGAAAGCATGCCAAAAAAGTTATGATACTGCATAAAAAGTAAGTCATGAAAATTGACATGTATGCAGTTTGGCCACTTTCAAGGAAAGAATGGGAGATGGGCATTTTTGCCTGCTCCTTCTATGCTGAGCTTATGGGAGATAGCCAAGGTGAGTGTTTTTAGGCTGTTAGGAATTGCATCTTCATGTAGCTGGTGGCTTTCAGAGCTATACATTTGGGGGGCATATCACTTGGGTGGGAGTCTACAAGTTGGAGATTTTCTATTGTGGTCCAAATGCTTTGTTCTTCAGGGAGAAGATAGAAACTGGGGATTTCCTTTCTATTGTAGGTGAATGTTCTGGGGTGGGGTTTAAGGTGAGAGTGTATCTCAGCCTTTCATACCATTTCATTATGTGCATGTTTTTATTTGTCCAATGTGTAGTAGTTGGTCATCTAATTTCTGGATTTCCCTGAGGAAATTGTTCCAAGTACAGCTGTACCTTCCAAGTGCACTCCTGGGAGTTCATTAAAGTTCTGGAGCCTCCTATGTTTCCATTTTGGTTGACCCTTCCATCCCTACTCACTCATTCATTTATTTACTTTGGCTGTGCCAGGTCTTGGCTGTGGCATACAAGATCCGGTTTCCTGACCAAGGATCGAATCTGGGTCCCCTGCATTGGGAGCATAGAGTTGTAGCCATTGAACCATCAGGGAAGTCTCCCTACTCATTTTTCAACCTAAACAAACATGATTTTAAATTCCAGTTCTGTTACAGATTTTGTCATAGATTCCCAGGCTTCTCAGGTGCTGCTAATGGTAAAGAATCTGCCTGTCAATGCAGGATAGGCAAGAGATGTGGGTTTGATCCCTGGGTAAGGAAGATTCCCTGGAGTAGGAAGTGGCAACTCACTCCAGTATTCTTGCCTGGAGAATCCCTTTTACAGAGGATCCTGGTGGGCTACACGATCCATCAGGCTACAGAGTCAGACATGACTGAGCAACTGAATGCAACACTCATATAGATCCCAAGGATACTAATCAACCTTTCTAATACTCAGTCATTTCATCTGCCATCATAGGAAAAAGAGTACCCTCAACAACAAAAAAATTCATATGGTTATTTGAAGAGTAAAAGAGAAAATATAAAGGAGAGAGAAGTTTCTGGCATTTCAGTTCAGTTCAGTCGCTCAGATATGTCTGACTCTTTACAACCCCATGAATCGCAGCACGCCAGGCCTCCCTGTCCATCACCAACTTCCAGAGTTTACCCAAACTCATGTGCATTGAGTCGATGATGCCATCCAGCCATCTCATCCTCTGTCGTCCCCTTCTCCTCCTGCCCCCAATCCCTCCCAGCATCAGAGTCTTTTCTAATCAGTCAACTCTTCGCATCAGGTGGCCAAAGTATTGGAGTTTGAGCCTCAGCATCATTCCTTCCAATGAACACCCAGGACTGGTCTCCTCTAGGATGGACTGGCTGGATCTCCTTGCAGTCCAAGGGACTCGCAAGAGTCTTCTCCAACACCACAGTTCAAAAGCATCAATTCTTTGGCGCTCAGCTTTCTTCACAGTCCAACTCTCACATCCATACATGACCACTGGAAAAACCATAGCTTGACTAGACAGACCTTTGTTGGCAAAGTAATGTCTCTGCTTTTCAATATGCTATCTAGGTTGGTCATAACTTTCCTTCCAAGGAGTAAGCGTCTTTTAATTTCACGGCTGCAATCACCATCTGCAGTGATTCTGGAGCCCAAAAAGTAAAGTGTGACATTGCTTGCACTGCTTCCCCATCTACTTCCCATGAAGAGATGGGACCGGATGCCATGATCTTCATTTTCTGAATGTTGAACTTTAAGCCAACTTTTTCAGTCTCCACTTTCACTTTCATCAAGAGGCTTTTTAGTTTCTCTTCACTTTCTGCCATAAGGGTGGTGTCATCTGCATATCTGAGGTTATTGATATTTCTCCTGGCAATCTTGATTCCAGCTTCTGACATTTAGTAACTGTTAAATAGATATCATGATGATTATTAGTATTTTAATATGTTCTTTACTTCCAAATGTGCATTTTCTGAGTTTTATCTCAGAATATTCTCTTTGAAATTTTTATAGAAAATGTTTATTTTCCCCTTAATTTTCCCAATAGTTTCTATTATTTTAATATAATATCTCATATCTTTTAAAATTACCTCTACCTATCTTTCATTAACATCAGATATTTTAAGTTGACATTTCTAGAGTTATCATAAATATTTGCTCTTAAGCTCTTTTTCTAACAAAAATTACAGTTATATTTATAATGAATACAAAAATGGAAAAACTGGCCATGCTGTATGTAAAATTAATCTTTAAATTAATTTAAGATGACTGAATGCCATCCTTCAGATGTCTAATCTTCATAAACCTTGAAAAATATAATTTAAAATTAGTTGAAAATACAATTATATTATTTCTGTGTTAGAAAACATAAAAATTAGGCAAACCAGCAAAAACTATGCTTGTGTTCTATAAAAATAATTTATTTTCTTTTAAATTTCATTTTCAAACGCATATGAAATTTTATTTTCATATACATATGCATTTACATATGCCTATGTAAATTTTATTTTCATATGCATAACCACCATGATCAATTTTGTTTGGCACTTGCTTTCCAGTCGATGGATGCTAACATGAAGAGCTAAGAAAGTTTAACATGGTCAGAATATACACAGAAATAATTAGAGGTAACAGACTGTAATAACCTTGAGTATATGGTCTCAGACTACAATATAAAATGTTTACCTTATATTTCATATTTTTAAAAGACGAAAGGACATGCTCAATTTTTTTTTCTGTTTGAATAATATCAATATTATAGCAATCATATTTTTGCACACCTTGCTGTTCTAACTTTCTGGGAATTAGACCAATCAGTGCTTTAACTGTATTGTGTTTCTTCATTATCAGCATTATATGTTTCGATGTGTTAATTAGAGGAGAAAAAAATAGGAGTGGACTAAGGCAATTGAAATAATTGGAGACTCTTGGATAAGCATGTTATTTTATTCACCTCAGTATATCCTCAATGACAAATATACTGGGCTATACATCCAGAGAACTGTGTGATTTCAGCATAGTTTAGTGAAAATTCTTTACATATATTTCTTTGTATCAGTGAATATTCATTCAGAAAATTAATTTTCAGCAGTCAAAAACTAACATGTTGCAGTCAATCAACATATCATATTGGAAAGTCAGTTTAAGAAAAATATTTAATGGCTAATGACACCACTACAGATGAATAATAATGACAAACTAAAAGGCTTAATGAGAACTGAGCACTGCGTACCCTCAAACCTCTAACACTATAATCACATGCTAAGAAGTTAATCAGAATGCACGTGTTATTTTACAATGGACATTTAAAATATGGGAATTGAAACATACACTATATAACTTTCCTACAGAGATAATGAAATGTCAACAAGGGATGCTACAATGGTGAACAATGAAATACACTCACAACACAAAAAAGTGGAAAAGGGCAATTGAACCTCTGATGTCGATTCTATGACCAAAGTAGGTATATATCCCACATGAAGTAATTATATAGTATTATAATGTACACACATATTTCATATAATAAAGTTGATAAGGGGCTATAATAGAGAGTAAGGAAGGTTGGAAAAGAAAAGGAGAAGTTGAAAACATTTCACATTCAGATAAACACTATCTGTAAGATATTAATTTAACAGCATACAAAAATACTTTATAAATAATATTCTCCAATTCTCATACTAAGGTACCCCAATAAGTAGTGTTACTTAACACTACAATCTTTTATTCATCCACAATGCCCCAATGATAACCTTATTTTACCTAATATAAAACAAATTCTTCAGTTCAGATCAGTTCAGTCGCTCAGTCGTGTCCAACTTTTTGCAAAGCCATGAATTGCAGCACGCCAGGCCTCCCTGTCCATCACTAACTCCCGGAGTTCACTGAGACTCACGTCTATCGAGTCAGTGATACCATCCAGCCATCTCATCCTCTGGCGTCCCCTTCTCCTCCTGCCCCCAATCTCTCCCAGCAACAGAGTCTTTTCCAATGAGTCAACTCTTCGCATGAGGTGGCCAAAGTACTGGAGTTTCAGCTTCAGCATCATTCCTTCCAAAGAAATCCCAGGGCTGATCTCCTTAAGATTGGACTGGTTGGATCTCCTTGCAGCCCAAGGGACTCTCAAGAGTCTTCTCCAACACCACAGTTCAAAAGCATCAACTCTTTGGCACCCAGCCTTCTTCACAGTCCAACTCTCACATCCATACCTGACCACTGGAAAAACCATAGCCTTGACTAGATGGACCTCTGTTGGCAAAGTAATGTATCAGCTTTTGAATATGCTATCTAGGTTGGCCATAACTTTCCTTCCAAGGAGTAATCATCTTTAATTTCATGGCTGCAATCACCATCTGCAGTGATTTTGGAGCCTAGAAAAATAAAGTCTGACACTGTTTCCACTGATTCCCCATCTATTTCCCATGAAGTGATGGGACCAGATGCCATGATCTTCGTTTTCTGAATGTTGAGCTTTAAGCCAACTTTTTCACTCTCCAGTTTCACTTTCATCAAGAGGCTTTTGAGTTCCTCTTCACTTTCTGTCATAAGGGTGGTGTCATCTGCATATCTGAGGTTATTGATATTTCTCCTGGCAATCTTGATTCCAGCTTGTGTTTCTTCCAGTCCAGCGTTTCTCATGATGTACTCTGTATATGAGTTAAATAAGCAGGGTGACAATATACAGCCTTGATGAACTCCTTTTCCTATTTGGAACCAGTCTGTTGTTCCATGTCCAGTTCTAACTGTTGCTTCCTGACCTCCATACAGGTTTCTCAAGAGGCAGGTCAGGTGGTCTGGTATTCCCATCTCTTTCAGAATTTTCCATAGTTATTGTGATCCACACAGTCAAAGGCTTTGGCATAGTCAATAAAGCAGAAATAGATGTTTTTCTGGAACTCTCTTGCTTTTTCGATGATCCAGCAGATGTTGGCAATTTGATCTCTGGTTCCTCTGCCTTTTCTAAAACCAGCTGGAATATCTGGAAGTTCATGATTCACATATTGCTGAAGCCTGGCTTGGAGAATTTTGAGCATTACTTTACTAGCATGGGAGATGAGTGCAATTGTGTGGTAGTTTGAGCATTCTTTGGCATTGCCTTTCTCTGGGATTGGAATGAAAACTGACCTTTTTCAGTCCTGTGGCCACTGCTGAGTTTTCCAAATTTGCTGGCATATTGAGTGCAGCACTTTCACAGCATCATCTTTCAGGATTTGGAATAGCTCAACTGGAATTCCATCACCTCCACTAGCTTTGTTCGTAGTGATGCTTCCTAAGGCCCACTTGACTTCACATTCTAGGATGTCTGGCTCTAGGTCAGTGATCACACCATCATGATTATCTGGGTCATGAAGATCTTTTTTGTACAGTTTTTCTGTGTATTCTTGCCATCTCTTCTTAATATCTTCTGCTTCTGTTAGGTCCATACCATTTCTGTCCTTTATCTAGTCCATCTTTGCATGAAATGTTCCCTTGGTATCTCTCATTTTCTTGAATAGATCTAGTCTTTCCCATTCTGTTGTTTTCCTCTATTTCTTTGCATTGATCACGAGGAAGGCTTTCTTATCTCTTCTTGCTATTTTTTGGAACTCTGCATTCAGATGCTTTTGTCTTTCCTTTTCTCCTTTGCTTTTCGCTTCACTTCTTTTCACAGCTATTTGTAAGGCCTCCCCAGATAGCCATTTGCTTTTTTGCATTTCTTTTCCATGGGGATGATCTTGATCCCTGTCTCCCGTACAATGTCACGAACCTCATTCCATAGTTCATCAGGCACTCTGTCTATCAGATCTAGGCCCTTAAATCTATTTCTCACTTCCACTGTATAATCATAAGGGATCTGATTTAGGTCATACCTGAATGGTGTAGTGGTTTTCCCTACTTTCTTCAATTTAAATCTGAATTTGGTAATAAGGAATTCATGATCTGAGCCACAGTCAACTCCTGGTCTTTTTTTTTGTTGACTGTATAGAGCTTCTCCATCTTTGGCTGCAAAGAATATAATCAATCTGATTTTGGTGTTGACCATCTGGTGATGTCCATGTGTAGAGTCTTCTCTTGTGTTGTTGGAAGAGGGTGTTTGCTATGACAAGTGCATTTTCTTGGCCAAACTCTGTTAGTCTTTGCCCTGCTTCATTCTGTATTCCAAGGCCAAATTTGCCTGTTACTCCAGGTGTTTCTTGACTTCCTACTTTTGCATTCCAGTCCCCTATAATGAAAAGGACATCTTTTTTGGGTGTTAGTTCTAAAAGGTCTTGGAGGTCTTCATAGAACCATTTAACTTCAGCTTCTTCAGCATTACTGGTTGGGGCATAGACTTGGATTACTGTGATATTGAACGGTTTGCCTTGGAAACGAACAGAGATCATTCTGTCATTTTTGAGATTGTATCCAAGTACTGCATTTCAAACTCTTTTGTTGACCATGATGGCTACTCCATTTCTTCTGAGGTATTCCTGACCGCAGTAGTAGATATAATGGTCTTCTGAGTTAAATTCACCCATTCCAGTCCATTTTAGTTTGCTGATTCCTAGAATGTCGATGTTCACTCTTGCTATCTCTTGTTTGACCACTTCAAATTTGCCTTGATTCATATACCTGACATTCCAAGTTCCTATGCAATATTGCTCTTTACAGCATCGGACCTTGCTTCTATCGCCATTCCCATCCACAGCTGGATATTGTTTTTGCTTTGGCTCCATCCCTTCATTCTTTCTGGAGTTATTTCTCCACTGATCTCCAGTAGCATATTGGGCACCTGCCGACCTGGGGAGTTCATCTTTCAGTGTCCTTTCTTTTTGCCTTTTCATACTGTTCATGGGGTTCTCAAGGCAAGAATACTGAAGTGGTTTGCCATTCCCTTCTCCAGTGGACCACATTCTGTCAGATCTCTCCACCATGACCCGCCCGTCTTGGGTTGCCCCACGGGCATGGCTTAGTTTCATTGAGTTAGACAAGGCTGTGGTCCCAGTGTGATTAGATTGACTAGTTTTCTGTGAGTATGGTTTCAGTGTGTTTGCCCTCTGATGCCCTCTTGCAACACCTACTGTCTGACTTGGGTTTCTCTTACCTTGGACGTGGGGTATCTCTTCATGGCTGCTCCAGCAAAGCGCAGCCGCTGCTCCTTACCTTGGATGAGGGGGTATCTCTTCACTGCCACCCTTCCTGTCCTTCAGTGTGGGATAGCTCCTCTAGGCCCTCCTGCGCCCACGCGGCCAGGGACTTGAGTTTGTCCTGAGCCAGGAAAAATAGAAATAGGACAAGAAAAGTGAGTTTCTGCCAGACAGTAAGATGCACCTTCAGGGATGAAATGGGGTCAGCTGAAAGGAGCCTCCCTAAACAAGGTATGACCATATAAAAATTAAGTAAGAAAATAATTATTTGAAAAACCATGAATATATGATGATACTCAAGATATTTTAAATAATAGATATATTCTCATATTTCAGGTATTTCTAGAAATTGCTGAATATGGTATTTTCAAGTTAAGGGCTTATCTCATTGTAGCCAGTGTTTAAATCTCATTATACTTAGTTGATGGCAAGTGACTACTTCTACTTCTAAATGGGATAGCAAAAATCTTAGTAGGTGAAATCAATCAACAAAAAAGTTGAGGACAGTGTAAAGAGTTATACTGAATTTTTTATACCCATGCAAATATGTTTCTCCAATTATTGGCTTTCACATTAGAAAAATTACATCTTTAAAATTTAAAATTTTTCCTGATGAGTTTTTTTTTTTTTTCCACCTGATAATTTGGCCACCTGATGTGAAGAGATGACTCACTGGAAAAGACCCTGATACTGGGAAAGATTGAGGGCAGGAGGAGAAAGGGGTGACAGAAGATAAGATGGTTGGATGGCATCAATGACTTAATGGACATGAGTTTGAGCAAACTCTGGGAGATAGAGAAGGATAGGGAAACCTGGTGTGCTGCAGTCCATGGGACATAGCAAGTGAACAAAAACAATTTCAAATTATACTGGATAAATGTTGATGTGAATAAATGGATTTTACTCAGCACCTCCATGACCTACTCTTTACACACACAATCAACCTCTACCACTCCCAGTTTAGTTCAGTTCAGTTGCTCAGTCGTGTCTGACTCTTTGCAACCCCATGAATTGCAGGACACCAGGCCTCCCTGTCCATCACCAACTCCCAGAGTTTGGTGGGAGTTGGTGATGTCAACTCACGTGCATCGAGTTGGTGATGTCATCCAGCCATCTCATCCTCTGTCATCCCCTTCTCCTCCTGCCCCCAATCCCTCCCAGCATCAGGGTCTTTCCCAAAGAGTCAACTCTTTGCATGAGGTGGCCAAAGTATTGGAGTTTCAGCTTCAGCATCAGTCCTTCCAGTGAACATCCAGGACTAATCTCCTTTAGGATGGACTGGTTGGATCTCCTTGCAGTCCAAGGGACTCGCAAGAGTATTCTCCAATACCACAGTTCAAAAGCATCAATTCTTCAGTGCTCAGCTTTCTTCACAGTCCAATTCTCACATCCATACATGACCACTGGAAAACCATAGCCTTGACTAGACGGACCTTGTTGGCAAAGTAATGTCTCTGCTTTTGAATATGCTATCTAGGTTGGTCATAACTTTCCTTCCAAGGAGTAAGCGTCTTTTGATTTCATGGCTGCAGTCACCATCTGCAGTGATTTTGGAGCCCAGAAAAATAAAGTCTGACACTGTTTCCACTGTTTTCCCATCTACTTCCCATGAAGTGATGGGACCAGATGCCATGATCTTACTTTTCTAAATGTTGAGCTTTAAGTCAACTTTTTCACTCTCCTCTTTCACGTTCATCAAGAGGCTCTTTAGTTCCTCTTCACTTTCTGCCATAAGGGTGGTGTCATCTGCATATCTGAGGTTATTGATATTTCTCCCGGCAATCTTGATTCCAGCTTGTGCTGCTTCTAGCTCAGTGTTTCTCATGATGTACTCTGCATATAAGTTAAATAAGCAGGGTGACAAAAATACAAACATACATACACACATTCAGCAAGAGTATACAGGAAAATTGTATGATATGAAAAGAGTATGTGAAATAACTCAGGCTGAAAGAAAATTTATTCCTTGAAAAGTTGCACTGTATAAAAAATAGTAAAATCAAGTCTGGGTAGAATTTTCCTGGAAGTTATACTATATTCAAAAGATAAGCATAGGCCATTAATTGCAGTATAAAATCAAAGTTGCCAAAGCAGGTATGAGATGGCTAGTATGCTTCACTTCACTAAAAGAATGTACTTGTAACCCTGTAATGAAGAAATTAGTATATAATTGAAAGCTTTATGTATTTTATGTTAGTAATATAAATACAGTAATGGATTTTTGGTCATTGTCTGTGTGTATATACCTGTTTAAAGTTGACTTGAATGGTTAAATTAATCTATTACACAATTTACAATTATAGTTTATCACACTTACAAGCACTGCCTAAGTATACAGGAATATTTTGCTCATATAATTTATATACTACCTTGTTAGTTGATCAAAGTGATTAAGATAATCAGATAAAGTAAATTTTGATTGTAGATTAATGTCTAAGTGAATTTGTTTAGTTAAGTATGTAAATAGAGGTAATTTTAAGCAGATTTTAAACTGCTCAAATGTCTAAGTTACTTGAACATAAATTGAAATCAAGTAAAATGACTATATTTTATATAATTGCGAGATAAAAAATCTTAGAGGCTCAAGAAAAATAATTAAAATATTTTACAATATAATAACTGAAATAGTAATTTTAAAAGTAATTGAAACTATTCCTTACTGTGTAAAAATGCTCTCCTTAGACATTAAAAAAAAGGGTCAAACTTAAATTGCATATATTTTACATTTGCTATAGATTTACTTTATTCATGTTGAAGTAGCATTAGGATGCTCAACAGTATTTTTTTTTTTTTAATCTTGGGTTTCTAATTGTGAAATTCTGTCAACTGAAATCTTTCACATTAATATTCTACAACTAAGAACATACTTAGGTGGCCATGAGATAAAGATTACAACCTACTTCTGAACCAAACTAAGAGTGAAATGAAACAAGAAAAATAAAATAAGTTGAATATATTTAGTTTTATTAATACAACTATGTTTAGACTATGTCAGATCAGATCAGATCAGATCAGTCGCTCAGTCGTATCCGACTCTTTGCGACCCCATGAATCACAGCATGCCAGGCCTCCCTGTCCATCACCAACTCCCGAAGTTCACCCAGACTCAGGTCCATCAAGTCAGTGATGCCATCCAGCCATCTCATCCTCTGTCATCCCCTTCTCCTCTTGCCCCCAATCCCTCCCAGCATCAGAGTCTTTTCCAATGAGTCAACTCTTTGCATGAGGTGGCCAAAGTACTGGAGTTTCAGCTTTAGCATCATTGCTTCCAAAGAAATCCCAGGGCTGATCTCCTTCAGAATGGACTGGTTGAATCTCCTTGCAGTCCAAGGGACTCTTAAGAGTCTTTTCCAACACCACAGTTCAAAAGCATCAATTCTTCAGCGCTCAGCCTTCTTCACAGTCCAACTCTCACATCTATACATGACCACTGGAAAAAACCATAACCTTGACTAGATGAACCTTTGTTGGCAAAGTAATGTCTCTGCTTTTGAATATGCTATCTAGGTTGGTGATAACTTTCCTTCCAAGGAGTAAGCGTCTTTTAATTTCATGGCTGCAGTCATATATATATATATATATATATATATATATATACATACACACTATATATAAATCACTTTATATATATATAAAGGAATATATAAATATATATAAATGCCTTATATATATATAAAGGGATATATAAATATATATATATATATAAAGGGATATATAAATATATATATACAAATCCCTTATATAACTAGATGTGTTTAGTTGCTCAGTCATGTCCGACTCTTTGTGGCCCCATGGTCTGTAGATTGCCAGGCTCCTCTGTCCATGGGAATTCTCCAGGCAAGAATACTGGAGTGGATTGTCATGCCCTCCTCCAAGGGATCTTCCCAATCCAGGGACTGAACCCAGGTTCGCACATTGCAGGTGTATTCTTTACCATCTGAGCCAACAGGGAAGCCCATATAACTAGATGAAGTAAAACCAAATATTTTATAGCTATTTCAGGAAAGAAAAAAATAAAGAAAAAGCATATTATCTCATTTTTATAATTGAGATACCTGAAACATCAAAATTTGTATATTCTAGTGATTTCAAGATTAATCAAAGTATGTCTACATCCTTCTAAGAGGAATATAATGAATTCCTCTCCTTTTTCCTTCCCTTCCTCTATGCTTTTATTTCTCTTTCCTTCTTTCTCTCTGTCCTTTTCTCCTTTCTTTCGCTTCCATCATTCCTTCCTTCCAATGACCACTTCACTTTCCAAATATACAAGATTTGGGTAGTTAAGATTTATTTTGCAGGTGTGCTGCGATTCATGGGGTCACAAAGAGTCCGACTGAGCGACTGAACTGTTATGCACAAAGGGATATTATTTCTCTAACCACTGGTTTACCATTGGAAAAATCACATCTTTTAAATTTTGAATGTTTTATCTGCTGGAATTATTTTTTTCTTTTTACCTTGTGTAATTTACAAAGTAAATAACCCACTAAAAATCGGTTGAACAGTACTTCTCACAGTGCATAGGAATCTGCCTGGCAATGCAGGAGACACAGGTTCGAACCCTAATCTGGGAAGATTCCACATGCCGCAGCGCAACTAAGCCCATATGCCACAACTACAGAGCCTGTGTGTCGCAGCTACTGAAGCCCTCACGCCCTACAGCCCGCACAGCGCAACAGTTGAACCCAGGCACCTAGAGTCTGTGCTCTGCAACAAGAAGCCGCTTCAGGGAGCAGCCTGGGCACCGCGACCAAGAGGAACCCCCACTCACCGCAACGAGGGAAAGCCGGCACAAAGCAACGGAGACCCAGCACAGCCAAATATACCTCTACAAATGAGGTTGAATGGATTATTTGACTCGAGTCCTTTACTCTGATTTACACAAAAATCACAAGGAAAAATAAAAACCATTTTTATTGATATGAGACAAATATAAAGCCTAGATAGAAAGGAGTATATCACTTCAGATTTTAAGTAATGTAGTAACATCAACTGATTTATTTCAAAAGGCAAATTCAGTGATACTCTCATTGTTGCAGTGATGCCTAGATAACTGGTCAGACAACTGGAAAGACAGGGCATGGCATTTTAAAGAAAGATTTACCGGTTTGGAATAACCTTATAGGCTGCCTATCATTAGGCTTCCTAATTGAAAGAGAATTTAGAGAAGTTCCTTTTAGAATGAAAAATAAGTACGGTGTATTAGTATATCATTTTATAAACTTTGATCATCTTTCCTGCACATGCCCAGTGCAGAGTGAAATGATAGAAGAAGGATTTTCTTGAGACAATAAGCCACATTAGCATCTGTAGACAGACTCAGTTGAATTCCCTTTTGCTTTCGCTCTCCTCTCAAACTCTTTAACAGCTTATAAGGGAACCTACATGAATTAATCCATAAAAAATTCAGAAACTAAAGTTTTAAGTTAGGCATGTATTAAGGTATTGTTTATCAGTTTCAAGTCCATACTGTCAACATTCCGCTCTGTGAGTAGAGGACTGCTGCTGCTGCTACGTCGCGTCAGTCGTGTCCAACTCTGTGCGACCCCACAGACGGCAGCGCCCCAGGCTCCTCTGTCCCTGGGATTCTCCAGGCAAGAACACTGGAGTGGTTGCCATTTCCTTCTCCAATGCATGAGAGTGAAAAGTGAAAGTGAAGTCGCTCAGTCGTGTCCGACTCTTAGCGGCCCCATGGAGTGTAGCCTAGCAGGCTCCTCCTTCCATGGGATTTTCCAGGCAAGAGTACTGGAGTGGGGTGCCATCGCCTTCTCCGGAGTAGAGGACAGAACTCTGCAAAAACACCTTTTGCCAGCTAACTTTTTTAGCCTCTACCAGCAGGAGGCAGTGGTTAATTTCAGTTTGCAGTATTTCCAACACTCAGAACCAGACCCAGTACATACTGTCAGAAATATCTCATTGTCAGGGGTCTGATTTTCAGCCCCACAGGGAACTTTCTCCAACCTCAGAGACATCAGTAGTAAGGGAGCAGCATCTCTTTCAAATGGGACTAAGTTCCAGTTTTCTGGATGTCCTCCCCAAAACATTTAGGTTTTAGTAATTCACATCTCTTTTCTTTGTCCCCATTGTCCTAAGGGAATGACTATTTTTCTGCAGTGGCTATTACTGCAATATCTTATTGTTTAATTTCTATATTTTAAGATCTTCAACAACTAATGAACAATTCTTTATTGACAAAAAAAAAATAGGGTTAGGGTTAGGGTTAACTATAAAGAATTCTTTTATCTCTATAGTATAATAACTGACATGATTATATCACTTGACCAAACCTTGGCTAATATGCCATGAATTAAAAGTTTATTTCCACAAATTCTCATATTCCCTATATCTGCCCTAATAGATTTTTCTTTATATCTCTAGTTGAAGAACTGTATTTTCTCCTTGATATTTTTTCTAATGTCTCCTACTACTAAATTTCATGGACATAGAAATTTTTGTATGCTATGCTCACTGCTATATCAATAGTGACTACAACATTAACAAAAGTATTTAAACAAGAAGCATGTATTGTGTAAATAAATAAATGCATATGCTATAAAATTTAGTCAATATAGAAAACTATGAAGAAACAAGTAGAAAATAGCTACGTTAAATTTCTGACTGGGAAATTAAGCATCATTAACCTTTAGAAAGCATCATTCTTAGACATCCATGTATAAGAACCATTGATAAAAATCCATTTAGATAGAAAGCACTTAGTAAAATGGAATAAAATTATGAGTATCTTTATAAAATATTAAATTCATTTTAATGTAACTAAAGAAACACAAACTAAAGTAAAAATGATAGAATTACTGAACATGAGGTAAATGTTTATCATGTGAAATATTTGTTCTAAAAAAAAAAGGTTGAAAACTGGCAAGCAGATTGCATGAAGACTTTGTTCTACTGACCTTTCTATGTGTACAGAGTTATAAATTTCTAAAATAAGCATATGGACTCCTCATAGTTCCACCCTCTCCCAGTTGTCTTAAATCCAATTACTCTATCCCTTTTATTATATGCTTGGAATCTGATAGTATTTGCCTGTCTGACTCCTGTTTAAAAAACTCTACAAAATTAATGAAAAAGTGGTTTCATGGATACCTGAAGCCTTTATTATTTAATAAATGTATCAGGAACAAAACTGAAATGTATTGTTCTTTAAAAATTAAACCTATAAGAGTTGTCTCTATAATCCTATCAATACAACAAAATACACCTGGTTTGCTACAGCTACTCAGAAAAAATGCTTCATTTTCTCAAATTTCCTTAGCAGAGACATGGCTTTGTTCGGGGTTACAATAAAAGTAAAGTTTATTTTTAAAAACATATCTTAAAAATTACTTCCCATAATGCTAATATGCCAGGTATAACCATGTATACAATTCTGTTCTTCAGTTCTGTTCAGTGGTTACTGATTGAATATTAACTATATGTCAGTCTCTGTATTAGGAAGAGGAAATGCCAAGTACTATATGAATGTGTCTTGGTCCTCAAAGAAGTATGTTTTGAGATCTTATGTATTAACAAAGCAATGTAAAATAGACATGGAGTCTGAGACTCCCTTGACAAGGTTATTCTATAATCATTCCCTTTAATATAGAGTGGATAGGCTAAACCAGTCCACAAATATCTCTTTCTCCTAAAAACAAAACAACAACAAAAAAGACTATAGCAAATTCTGTTTGGCAACTAGGTTGTTTGGTAACTGTCTATCAACCTATTCTATCAAATTTTTGTTACAAGAGAGAGAAGGTGAATAGAAATATTGAGACTACTTGATTAAGGCAAACTCTATCAAGTCACTGAATATATCCATATACATTCAAAGTGTATATCCAAGGATTTTCCATGAATAATCTGACACATTGAAAGAAAAAAAAAAAAGCGAGAGGTCGGGGGTGGTGTTACTTAGACATGCTTTCATGCCCTCTCCCAGTCACCAGTAGGTGCTAGGGGGAAACT
Organism: Bubalus kerabau; assembly: GCF_029407905.1. Taxonomy (NCBI): domain Eukaryota; kingdom Metazoa; phylum Chordata; class Mammalia; order Artiodactyla; family Bovidae; genus Bubalus; species Bubalus kerabau. The sequence goes on along the minus strand of NC_073627.1, from coordinate 79,181,299 downwards.
GGTGTTAAGTTGTGAGCAGCCTCCTTCTTATGTTCTCCATGGATCAAGAAGTCTTTTATACACCAGCTCAGAGATTTCGGGAGATGGCACAGTCTAGTTCTGCTAACATCTACCACTGTAGCAGAGGTAAGAGACTGGGAAAAGTGCAGCCTATCTGAACTGAGTGTCTTGATTTTGTTTTTAAATTTAAAAATAATTTCTAGCCAATTGTAGTAACTCCATGGTTATTATTCCTGAATTAGAAGGCCCTCATGCGAAGAGTTGACTCATTGGAAAAGACTCTGATGCTGGGAGGGATTGGGGGCAAGAGGAGAAGGGGACGACAGAGGATGAGGTGGCTGGATGGCATCACTGACTCGATGGACATGAGTCTGAGTGAACTCCGGGAGTTGGTGATGGACAGGGAGGCCTGGCATGCTGCGATTCATGGGGTTGCAAAGAGTCGGACACGACTGAGCAACTGATCTGATCTGATCTGATCTGGTAGTGCAGTGGTTTAGAGTTCACCTGCCAATGCAGGGGATGCTGGTTTGATCCTTGGGCCAGAAGATTCCACATGTCTCAGGGAAACTAAGCGCATGCACCACAACTATTGAGCATGCAATCTAGACCCTGGAAACCACAATTTCTGAGCCCATGTGGGGCAACTACTGAAGATCAAGTGCCCTAGAGCCTGTGTTCCACAAGAGAAGCCACCACATTGAGAAGCTCATTCCCAGCAATGAGGAGTAGACTCTACTTGCCAAAACTAGAGAAAGCCTGCATGCAGCAAAAAAGACTCAGTGCAGCCAAAAATAAAATAATTATTTCCGTTTTAAAGAAAGGCCTCAGACATCAAGATATTAGCATTTCATTTAAAATCATTATGAAAACTTTTGGGCAAGTTAACTATGGAATCAAGTTAACTAGTAAACATTTGGTGATACTTAGGAAAGAAAAAAAGTGTCAATGTTTACGGAGTAACTATTTAATGTTGAGTGCTGAGCTAAGTTCTTTACATATATTTTGCCTTGTTCACTGATTAAAACAATGCTGATTTTATGAGTGTTATTCTTATCTCAAATTTTAGATCAAAATATAAAAATGTGAATTTTAGCTAAATTTCCCAAAGACTCAAGATGTAATGGAGTTGGGATTAAAATTAAGATCAGACTGGAAGCCCAGTCCATGAATTTCACATTCTTGTTTGCCCAGCTATAAAATTAGGAAAAATATCTCTTAGGTTTTTTCAGCTCTGAAACACTGATTCCTATTGAAATAATATATCCGATGAATATCAGTAAGATTCTTTACATTTTTCCTATTATTAGCAAGTTGATTTATTCATATCTTTAAGTACAGATCTAGAAGAGTAGATCATTAATTGGACTAAAAAAGGACATAGTTTCTTTTATATTCCCCTTCAGATTCTTGAACATATTTTTACATCATAGTGAACAAAGAAACGGGGCAGTAGATAGAGCTTTAACCAAGTTTGCGTCTACAATCTCCTTTTACTGAAGGATCCTATGCTACCTACAATCTAAACATTCATATAACTGCCTGGAAGGCTAGGCAACAAATGTCTTCAACAGCTAGAGACATAAATGCATCATTTCTTCATTTACTTTTTCTTTATATTTCACCCATGAAGGTGTTCGGCTGATCTCCTACCTATAAAATAAGCTGGAAAAGTCTTAAGAAAGTTTTTTCCCGTTTTTCACTTTCTCTTAACCAGAAGTTATTTGTGGTGTCAGAGAGGCCTAATACACAGTTCATGAAGAGCGAAACTGAAAGTGTCAGAATCTCAGTCGCGTCTGACTTTTGCGGACCCCATGGACTATAGCCTGCCAGGCTCCTCTGTCCATAGTATATCCAAGCAAGAACACTGGAGTGGGTAATCATTCCCTTCTCTGGTGGATCTTTCCGACTCAAGGATCAAACCTGGGTCTCCTGCATTGAAGGCAGATTCTTTACCACTTGAGCCACCTTAATATCAGTGTATTATTATTGTTTGGCATTTGGTATTTGTTTCCAGAGTTTTTGGCACCAGAACATTTTAAACACACACACACATACACAAGACAATTTAGCCTGAGGGAATTTTTGTTTATTAGGTTTCCGGTGTACAATTAAAATGAAAATAACCTGCTAAAACAAGTGCGCATTGCTGATTTCAATCTGCCTCAACAGCAACCATCTGTTAAGGTAAAACACACTGCTGCTCTCAGCAGTGCACGTCTTTACCTAATGCCTCTGACAACAGAAGGGGAATCTAAATTCCAAAAGAAATTTTCAGTGAGATACAGGGAAAGTCCTCTGAACAGGTCAACAGCCATTGCTCTAACTTCCTGGCTTGATAATAAACAGGTAGCATGTTATGGCACTATTCAAAATATGACTGGAAGAACTTCTTTACTTACAGTTCAAATGGCCATGCTTTCCTTAGAAGGCTAAAAAAAAAAAAAAAAAAAAAGTCTAGCATTCAGATGTTCTTTATATGTCTCCTAGTATGCTTCTCTTCCTTGTGTTGCCCCATAAGGATATATTGGATTCAGAATCTAAGTTAATTCAAAAATCCCTAATATCCTCTGGAAAAAATCTTTTGCTATTTTGTTCATTTCCTCCTTTGGATAATTTTTGCAGTTCTATACCTCTGTTAATACTTTCTTCCTTGTTTCTGCAATACTGAAAAGTTCCAGGTCTCCTCTAATCAATTGTAAATTTCCTTTTGTAGGAATGCTTTTCTGTTTGTTTCCTATTTAATAAATGCAGTCATTACTCGCTCTTTTTTGTATTGCATTTTCTCCTTAAATACTTGGAGATATTTTGATCCCTTTATTTAACTGTTAGAATTAAATTTGTGGTATTATTCCTGACTTGTGTTCTGAGTCCCAGTATTGTCAAGTGACAGATATCTCTACCTTATAATAGAACTGATATTCCATTGATTATCTAAATTTAATGACTCACACATTTTTCTTCACAAAGTGCATGTATGATAATTCATAAAGTACATGTATGATAATCATAAAGTACATGTATGAGAGTTCCAGAGATACCTTGACCTCCAGAATAGCTTAAATTGGAACTCTACTCAATACTCTGTAATGAACTATATATGGAAAGAGGATAAAAAAAGTTTACATATGTATAACTGATTCACTTTGCTATATACCTGAAATTAACACAACATTGTAAATCAAGTATACTCTAATAAAAACTAGCAAAGATTTGGTTAGTCAGTGACGCCTGCCTCTCCACTCACATACCATGGCACTGGCCTGGACTTTAGACTGGTAGTGAAATAACTTCAGTAGCTCCGAGCTCACACTTAGACATGAACCAGCTTTACCTATGATTTTTTTTTTTACCAGGAAGAAATAGTCTCACACAAAATTAGCTTTATCCCATCCCACCACCAGATTTCCCTTCTCTTGTAACTGGCTGTGACTGAGACTAATCTTTGAGACATGGAAAACAAAGATTGGCTTAGACGAATCACCTGCTATTGAATGGCTATTGGGGAGACAATAACAGTATCCACTATTACATGATCTCCTGTCTATCTCCACTTGCCAAAATTCCACTAATGCTTCAAAGTGCACATCTTCTATTGAACTTTCATGTCTACTGAAGGCAATAGCAACCCATTCCAGTATTCTTGCTTGGAAAATTCCATTGATAGAGGAGCCTGGAGGGCTATAGTCCATGGGGTTGCAAAGAGATAAGTTATTTTGTAGACAGTATTGGGATATTGATTCATACATAAAAACAATATAAAACAGGGTCACTTATAGTAATGTATACTATATAATACACACTGTATGTGAAAGGTCAAATTAAAAGATTATTAGAAAACAATACAGAAACTTACATCAATGATCAAGAATGAGAAATAACTCTTTTCCTTTTTTTTTTTTTATAATTAAGAACACCATGGCTAATACTAAGCAGATTACAGAAAGGGAGAACACACTTACAGTGTATAAAGTCAATAGGGACTCATTACTATATATAATATGCAAGAAATTTATACAGATCAACAAAAATCTGACAGTAACCTTAAAAGATAAATTGATATAATATATAGATAAATATTAAAATGGAATCCCAAAAGTTAATCAAGAGCTGATCAGATTCTTAATGAGAGAAATTCAAACTGAAAGAAAAATCTGCTTTCATGTTATACCCATTGGGTTAAAAAAACTTGGAAAATACATACTACTAAATGTTGATGATGATGTGCAATATAGATGCCCACAATCCTACCAATGGCAACTTCTCCAGAGAACCAAGAGAAGCCCTTAAGTTAATTAATGTACTGCTGCTGCTGCTAAGTCACGTCAGTCGTGTCCAACTCTGTGCGACCCCATAGATGGCAGCCCACTAGACTCCCCCATCCCTGGGATTCTCCAGGCAAGAACACTGGAGTGGGTTGCCATTTCCTTCTCCGAAATTAATGTACTACAAACCAACAATTCCATATTCAAGTACACAGCACGTAGAAATTTTCACACTGTTCTATAAATGAAAATACACAAGGCTCTTGATGGTACAGGAGTATCCACAACAACAGAAAAGTGGAGTCAAATAGTCAGTCATTATTGGGAGTATGCACAGTCATATCATGGAGAATTATGAAGTAGTTAAGTGTAACAGAGACATGCAATATATCAAAAAAAATTATATGTTACTGTTATAGCTGAACCAATGGCAACACTGATGAATATGTTTAGATAATTCCCTGAACTATGTTGTCAGCTCACGTTCTACCGTCAGGGTGTTAGTCACTCAGCTGTATCTGGCTCTTTGCCACCCGATGGGACTGCAGGGGGCCAGACTCCTCCATCCATGGGATTTTCCAGGCAAGAACACTGAAGTGGGTTGCCATTTCCTTCTCAGGGGATCTTCCTGACCCAGGGATTGAACCCTGGGATGTACCTGCAAGATATTTGTTAAATATGGTTGTCTTAGTTTGTTCAGGCTGCCATAGCAAAATAACATTGACTCTGTGGCTTAGATAACATAAATGCATTTTCTCCCAGTTCATTAAGCCAGAAGTTCAGGAGCAAGGTGCCAGCATGGTTGGTGTCTCATGAAAGTTTTCTTTGTGGGTTATAGATGGCTGTCTTTTCACTACATCTTTATGTTATGGTGAAAGAGAGAAAGACAAGTCTTTTGATGTCTTCACTTAAAAGAATACTAATCTCACCATGAGGACCCCACTTTATGACCTCATCTCAATCTAATTACCTCTCAAAGATCCCTTCTTCCAAATACCATCACAGTAAGGGTAAGGCCTTCAAGATAGGAATTTAGGGGTGGCACAGTTATGTCTCTAGCAATGGTTATTACAGAATTTGTGGCACATGGCTTGATAGAATTTTCCAGCTCTTTCCTTATGCCTCATAGGGTCAATTTCTTTGAAAAATACTTTAAGTGCTTTTTCATTTCAGCTTTCAATTTTATTTGCCATAATTCTAAAGTACTCCAGGGTTCTACAGAATACAATTTGATACCCACTACATAAATTATCAATAATTTTTAATTCATATTTTCATTTTCATAGGAATTAATATACCAGGGTATACAAACTATTGATAAACTATAGTCAATTTATCAATAGATCAAGAAAGAAAGTGAAAGTGAAAGTCACTCAGTTGTGTCCAACTCTTTGCAATCCCATGGACTATACAGTCATGGAATTCTCCAGGCCAGAATACTGGTGTGAGTAGCCTTTCCATTCTCCAGGGGATCTTCCCAACTCAGGGATCAAACCCAGGTCTCTCACACTGCAGGTGGATTCTTTACCAGCTGAGCCACAAGGGAAGCCCATTTTCATTTTAATAGGAATTATTACATCAGGGTATACAAACTATTGATAAACTACAGTCAGTTTACCAATAGATCAAATGCTGCATAAATTCCAATATGGTCCCTGTTTTGTTGTTGCTTAGTTACTCAGTCATGTCTTACTCTGTGACTCCATGCACTGTAGCCTGCCAGACTCCTCTGTCCATGAGATTTTCCAGGCAAGAATAATGGAATGGATTGCTATTTCCTTCTCCAGGGGATCTTCCCAACCCAGGGATTGAAGCCATGTCTCCTGCATTGGCAGGCACATTCTTTATAGCTGAGTCACCAGGCAAACAATGTGGACCCTACTGTGTATATAATTATGCATAAGATGCTAAGTAGTGTTTATATTTTAAATCATTCTAGTTTTAAATTGACCTCAGTTCTCCATTATTAAAAATACTTGGACTTCCAGAGAATAGGCTAATAAATTATCAAATGTACACACGAAAGAAACAAATACAGAAATACAAAAAGGGGGAAAAACTTCTTAAATATGCTTTTATCTTACTGCTCTACAGTTCATTTTTTAATTACACACAATAAAAGTTTGAGTACATCAAGCATGGAAATCCCTTTTATATTTTATTAAAGACAGCACAAAGACATACAGATGTGTTTATACTGAAAAATTTTTATTTGACAAATAAGACCAATAATGTGGTGGTCAGATGAGTTAAAAACTCAGATGAATTAAAAACAGGAACTGGTATATAGTGGTGTTGCTAAGGTTCACATGATTTTTACAAAAATCAGTAATAAAATAGGAAAATATCTCCCCAGGATATTATAATCCAACATACAGAGTCAGAAATGGCAGAATACGAACATTCTATATGTCAGAGTGGCCTTCAGATGACCTTTACATATCTAACTTTTAAATATATTTTTCTGTTCTTTTCAAGTTAAGCATTACTATTTAATATTGCAGAGTAGACAAAAGGTATCTTTTTCATTCATGAGAGTTCTATAACTGTTTGAAAATAAGACTTAAATGAAAAACATTTGCAAAGTAGAAGTGTTAAATAAGTTTCTGTATTTTTACATTTAAACATTAAGTATATAACAATTATCAAAGCAATTAAAAGCAAACATTATCCAACTAGAACTACAGTTTATATGTAAATATTGCATTATTACATTTCTGAGGTAATTTCTACAGTCCCAAATTCACTATGGGCATTTTTACCTTTGTTCTTTTGCACATTTTTCTTTCTTTCTGGAACATTTCTCTGCTCTTGTCTGCCCGATAACTACTTGAATTTTATTAAGAGTGAAGTTTCCTTTTGATTAATTGTGGATATGTCTAAGATACTCTTTAAGAGACAGTGAAAAAGTTAGTCTCTTAGTCTTGTCCAACCCTTTGCAATCCCATGGACTGCAGCCTGCTAGGCTCCTCTGTTCATGGAATTCTCCAGGCAAGAATTACAGGAGTGGGTTGCCATTCCCTTCTCCAGGGGGATCTTCCCTACCCAGGGATTGAACCCAGGTCTCCTGCATTGCAGGTGGATTCTTTACTGTCTGAGCCACTAAATGTACTGTTTACAGAGCTAAAAACATGGGCACCCTTGCCTCAATTGAAGATAACTCTGTGAAGCCATTTATGCTAAATTTTACATGAGAATACAATTTTAGTTCCTCTTCCTTTCACTATTTTGCTGTAATTCTTCAAACAGACTAAAAGCACCTGATTTTTTCCCTCAGGTTCTTTCACTAGGGAGCCTGACCCATTATAGGTTTAATTTATTGTAAACACGAATTAAATGACTTTTTTTTCCCCCCTAGCTCTTTAATGCCTACCCTTGATTCCAGATGCCAGGTCCTTATTATTTATAAGAATTCTGAGTTACAAATTAAGCTCCTTTTTTTGTTTTCTTTTCCCTTCAGCTAGATAAAGATATTGTCAATGCAAATAATAATAATTATAATTGATAATGCCTTAAAAATTCCTTCCCATTACTACACTGGTGTTTCAGAAGGCCAAAAATAAATAAATAAATAAATAAAAAGATGTGTAGATTTATCAATGCTATTCTCCCAAATGTCCTACACATCTCTTCCCCCGCCACCCCATATCCACATGTCCCTTCTCTATTCCTTCCCTGCAACTAGGTTCACCATTTTTCTAGATTTCATATATAGACATATAAGTGTTTTCCAAAAATATTTGCAGGGCAGGGATAGAGAACAGACATGTGGAATATCCTATATATGTGACATTTGCTTTCTTATTTCTGACTCACTTTATTCTGTATGACAGACTCTAGGGCCATCCTTAAACAGCCAGTGGGAAGCTGCTGTATAATATATGGAGCTCAGCTCAGTGCTCTTTGATGTCCTAGACAGGTGAGATGTGGCGGTGGAGGGTGGCGGGGAGCTAAAGGAAGGCTCAGGAGGGAGGGGATATATGTAAACTTACATCTGATTCACTGTTGTACAGCGGAAACTAATACAACCTTTTAAAACAATTATGCGCCAATAAAAAAAAAGTGGAGGTATGTGTTCAGAATTACTCTATTATTGAATTATGTTTTTCTAAACATTAAAAAAAATAAATACTTGATTTTGCTATGGATCCACAGTGTGAATGCATATATTTGAGTTTAATTGGGGAAAGTAAATTTCCCCATGAAATTCATAGTTCTTTCTTCAGTCTAAGCCTTCTACTCATTGCTATAGGGTTGGAAATAACCAAGGATTCAACCGACCATGGACCTTGTAGGACTGTAGTACACTACTGAAAAATATCCATAAATGAGTGAACCCACACAGTCCAAACTTGCATGTTTCAAGGGTCAATTCAATTCATTATTATTATTTGATTTGACAGTACATTTTAACTACCACCTTCTTTTCTCTTTCCCATCAGTAACCCTATTTGTCTTTTTCTGGCCCCAGGCTAATTTGGGGGTTACTCCTTTGTTGTTTTATAATCCAGTGCAAATTTTAATCATTTATTTCCCTGAACTGCATAATTATTTTTCATGTTAGCATATATCTGTGATACTCTTCTGCAAAGAAACACATGTAATTCCTCAAAACCATTAACCCTGTTGGCAAGTGTGATCTGTTTCTGTCTTACTAATACCATTCTCATAGAAGCTGAATTTTTTATTTCCCTCACATGTCCTGCTGCAAACTTAATGACTAGCACTTTCCTTGGACGATTTTAAATGTCAATTTTTATTTTGTCAAGACAAACTGTTGGAAGACTTCACTAAGAATTTTACATAATACAAACCAATGTCACAAATTATCTAACAAAATCTAAAAAAAAAAAAAAACTGTTGAGACAGACTTTTTAACTTCCACATTATGGTAAAACCCACATATTTGTGTATTCCTTTATAATTCACAATTTTTTCATACAACATAATGCTTTATCCTATCAACAGACTTGTAAAGATACTATGTTAAGTTTTAGTTCCAATTTATTGAAAGGATACTGAGCCTCAGAGGTACTGATGATTTATCTAAGGTATTACATATTATATAAATACGGGAGCCTGGATTCTAGAATCATATACATTCTCCTAAATCTCAGAGCTTTCATTTAATTAATATTTTATATAATTACAGTTATTATCTAATAAGCAGTCTCCTAAGTTCAGAAATACTATATGGAATGTGAGAGAATATGCTTGGAGCTCAAGTTATCAGCATACCACACTTAAACACACGTGATTATCAATGTCCAACTATTACAGTTTTATTGAACATACAATAAAAGGATCATAGCATATAGATTTATGAATCTTAATATCAAATACTAACAAATAGCCACAAAAAGCTCATCACTAGGTTACGATTCAGATTCCACAAATACATATTGAATGCTTATTCAAATATTCAGTCATATTCTATCCTTAAGCCAAAACTATGAAGTAGATGATGCTACCTCAGTTTTACAGATGAAGAAACTAAACCTGAGAAAAATAAAAAGCCCCATATTGTCTATACTGCAAATATGAAAATCAAATGCTCATATTACGATTATTCCTCTGTATGCCAAACAATGTCAAATAGGTCCTGAGTTCTGTGAGGTTGTGGACTAAAAGTGTTTTAATTCAACAAGTGGTTCTTTCATACTTTTCCCCTATGGGAGTGCTATTGAATCTGGAGCTCCACTGTACTAAATTGACACAATATAAACTTTTTCATGATACATTCAAAGAACACTTAGTATAATTTGTTTTAGAAGGAATTCACCTTTATTTCTTTCTATGAAGTTAAAACTAGCAGAACCGAAACTTGCTGTATCATCAATGTACAATATTTTGGATTTAAGAAAACGCAGATTCTTTTCTTTAACATAAAAATCAGTCATATTCTTCCTTCCTGTTAAAGAGTTGTCTTTAGATAGTGCTAAGCTGAAGAAGGCCAGTTTTCTAATCAGACTTTTTCAAACTAGTGTCTTAAACTGCAGAGAAGCAATTTTGGTAAACATAGGACCTTAACGCTACATTCCTTGTTGGTTCAACACAGGAAAGAATCACAGATTGAAACAATCAATAGAAAGCAGACAGTTAAGTCAGCAGCTAATGCCCACCCTCTTATAAGTTCCAATAAAAGCTTATGTCAGCAAAGAAAGGCATGACAGCATGAAACTCAAAAATTAAACGGCAGTCTTCTGCTCTTGGGGTATCTGAAGTCTGTAATGATCTAGTTAAACCTCTCAGGAATTCCACCTAATTCTAGATTATTCCTCTCAAGTTTGGGAGATGATTTTCCATTTTATCCACTGACCTGACATTGATTTATACTATAGCATATCTTCCAATTTTGATTCCATTTCATATTATCTTCTGGCATTTCTCAAAATACTCTAAAAACATATAAGGATCAATTGCTAAGATAAAACATGACAGGGTGAACTCTAGTCCAGACATAACTGAGTTCTCATGTTTTGAACAAAAGTAACCATCTTCACACCTGCTTCGGATAAAGGGCTTTGCCTTGATTAACCAAATGTTATATAACTGCCATATTATTTTTGCAAAAAACTATGGCAAGGGCAATGAAATATAATCTTTCTTGTTATTTCCTTTCTTAAAATTTTCATTTGTGATTCAGTGGCTGTAATCTCCCCATGAAGATACAGTATCTTGATCACTGGAGAAGCTAGTACCTTCCCATCCAACGTCCCACACTGACAGCTATGAGACTGGAAGAGGAGAAAACAACACACATAGATTGTTGGGCACTAACTTGTATCACACAGTGCTCTTGAGACTTTAATTATGCCACCAAAGTGACCCTCACAGCTTCCATAAGTGTATGGCATTAATATGAATACTAGTTCATAGAGGAGGAAAGAAAGTCTGGGTGACTAAGCACATGCATCAGTTTCTCCAGTAGCAAGAAGCACAAGTCATTTCTCCAGACTTTCATTTGTTCATCTGAGTCGGTTTAACTAGATTCCTGCTAATAATTGCTTTATTTTAATCTCTCTCCTGTGCTGGGAGAAAAGATGCTCGTTGGTACTTACATATCAATTATTTTGACATTTGCCATCGAGTCTCAAGTTCCCCATAAACCTAATGTACTCTTAAGTTGGAAATATGAATCTGGAATTTTAAGTAGAATCTTTTTTTTTCTTTTTCTTCAATACATATGTTTCAGAAAAGGTAATAATTCCCCCTTATGCTTTGGTGGTGTTGCTTTTTATTTACCTATGTTTGATAGTTTTGCTGATTTTTTCTCTTTCTTCATTTTACAGAGATATCCTTCATGCTGGTTTTCTGTATATTGTACCTATCTGGGGCAAAGCATTGCTGTGCTTTTCTTGTATGTTCTATAATTTTCTGAAATAAAAGGAAACATCAGAAGTCACTTACAAAAAGTAAATAATTCCCTAAATTAAGTTCTGATATTCAATGGTGATGACTTACTTTTTTATTCAGATTCTAATCATGGAATGAGGAAGAGACATTTAGCAACATTACTTAAGTGAAAGCCCTCTCTTCATGTCTAGTTCAGTTCAGAGGGTTTTATGTCCTAATATTCTTGATTCCCCAGAACTAGTTGTCATTTCTCATGTTTGGAGACACTTCTAAAAATAAACTACCTCAAAAAGGGCCCAAAACCACAAGAACCAAGAACTTCTGTTTTCCTTTCTTCCTTATAATAAAAAGTTCCATCTCAGAAAAAGTAAGATCTTTTAAACATGTTAAAATTTTACAAAACAATGAAGAAAACTCTTTGAAAGCAATTTTTAAAGAAGGAAGTTTTGCCTCAAGGTAATTTTCTTTTCATGACTACAATGTGAAATAATGGGCAACTTCTGTGCAAGAGAAGAAAAAATGCACACACGTTTGATTTATGGCTGTCATTCTTTTACCAGTCACTGTTCAAAAGTATTTAATCATAGTTTGCCATGCATTAAAATGATACTTCATCTTACGGTTTTTACTAATTTCAGAATGATTATTTCCATCCATAAATATTAAAAGAGTAGTTAAAAAGCTTGCAAAACTTCAACACACTTTGGATACAATTCCTCAGGGTTCTCAGATCATCCCTCTAAAATTATGGAAAGAAGAAACTGTTCTATAAATGTGTTTACAAATGTCTGCTTGCTAAACAAGCATGACTTATAATAACAACAGCATCAAAATATGAATCTTTAATTTTCTATTTTTCTATTTAAAGTGTAAATTATAAAACATTGTAAAGACTTTAAATTGAAACTCTACATATCTCCATGGGAGGCTTTCAAAGACCTGTGCTAATACAAGGATGACAACCCTTTTTCTCGTCTACTGGCTTCAATTCTCTTAGAGAAGCAGATGTATCCTGAAGAGAACTGTTGAAAATGTCACAACTTCTACTAGAAAAACAAAATGATATCATATACAGGAATTCCATTATCTTCTCTTCATTCTAGCAGCTGGCACTAACAGATGGTTGCTTTTTCTTCTTTCTTTTTTTTTTTTTTAATTGAAAAGAACAATAAAAAGGCTGTGGCTCAATCAAAAACCTGTGCTTTCTTTCATTTGTTTAACTGCATGCAGAGGTAAGGAATTAAAATCTTAAATTTACTACAAAAAATCAAATACCAGATGGTTTCATAATTGGATAATTTTTTTTTCTCCCACAGCACACCAGACTTTCAAAAAGATGATGATATGGGCTAAAAATATGTGTGCATGAAATATTCAATCTTTGCACTTGAAAGTAAAAAAAAAAAAGAGAGAGAGAGAAATATTTATTATTTAAATTCTGGAGAGTTTGACCAAACTAAGTTTCATAGTAAATTACATCAGTATGAGCCACCATGCATTGATTTACGCTCAGCCTGTTTTTTTAAGTATTTCATACAACATAATAAATCACATTTTTTGAAATGAAAAAATATTTTGAAATAAATCTTACAGAGTTTTATGTTCCATTTGAGGCAAAGTTAGCATAAAATTATAGATTTTAGTCAAGGTAATTTCACAAACGATACAAGATAATGAAAATATACACCAAATAAAAATAACATATCAAGTGAAATAATCATCATCCAAGACTCAGTAAGAACACAATTACAGATATGTTATTTTGAAGTTATTGAATTTTCCTTTTGGGATATGCTCAATAATTGCCTTCAAAGAAATCCATATTCTGGAGCTTGTTAATGTTACCTTATATGGCAAAAGGGAGTTTGCAGATGTGACTAAGTTAAGGATCATGATATGGAAAGATTATCTTGGTTCATCTGGGTGGGGTCTAAATATAATCACAAAACTTAAAGAAGACATATATGAGTTTTAAGTACTAAAATAAAATTTCATTTTAATAGCCATAATAAGTAAAGCTAAAGCTAAGTCACTTCAGTCGTGTCCAACTCTGTGAGACCCCATAGACGGCAGCCCACCAGGCTCCCCCACCCCTGGGATTCTCCAGGGAAGAACATTGGAGTGGGTTGCCATTTCCTTCTCTAATGCATGAAAGTGAAAAGTGAAAGTGAAGTCGCTCAGTCATGTCCGACTCTTAGCGACCCCATGGACTGCAGCCCACCAGGCTCCTCCATCCATGGGATTTTCCAGGCAAGAGTACTGGAGTGGGGTGCCATTGCCTTCTCCTATAATAAGTAAAGTTGAATAAAAATGTATCCATGAATACTTTTTGGGAATATTGATTCACCATTATCAGAAAATGATGGTATAAACATGAAGTAGTAATATTAATTAGCCCATTTCTTAAGAATCTTTCCATAATGAATACCTTGTGCTGTGCTTGGTTGCTCAGTCATATCCAACTCTTTGCAATCCCATAGACTGAGCCTGCCAGGCTCCTCTGTCCATGGGGATTCTCCAGGCAAGAATACTGGAGTGGGTTGCCGTGCCCTCCTCCAGGGGATCTTTCTGACCCAGGGATTAAGCCCAGGTTTCCTGCATTGCAGGAGGATTCTTTACCTTCTGAGTCACTAGGGAAGCCCAAGAATACAGGAATGGGTAGCCTATCCCTTCTCCAGGGGTTCTTCCCGACCCAGGAACCAAATCAGGGTCTCCAGCATTGCAGGCAGATTCTTTACTAGCTGAGCTACTAGGGAAGCCCAATGAATACCTTAGGATTAATGAAAATATTTCATACATGATTTGGGTTTTATGATAAAGCTCTACGCTATAATATAAAACTTCAAATAATTGATATTTCATAAAACTTTAACACTTTTGCAAAATGCACTCAATAACCATTTTGCATGTATAAAGTCCTGCAAGTTTCTTAACTGAATGAATTAATACTATTACACAAGTTCATTTTTCCTAATTATTTTAGTGACAACATTAAGTTATGGATACATTAAAAATAATTTAAGAACTACTACTATTGATTGATTATATTACTGCATAGACCTACCTGAGACTTGTTAAGATTGCCCTATTATGTTGCTACTGGACAACATGCAGTGCACTTACTGTAACACTGAGTTCATTCAAGGCAGCCATTCATACATTTGGAAAAATGTCTGCCTCATTATAACTTTGAACGTTTATATATTGATCTAATTTCAATCACTTCTTCTATCATTTTCTGCAACCTGCTATGATCCAAGTAAGCCCTTCTTGAACCCCTGTTTCAATTTCCTAAGAACTAGTTTGACCACCACTTTTATATTAACACCCAACCTTACTGTCCAATTCATAGAGAGCATGCTTTCATGATGATGGCCAGACTAGATCAGTTTAGTAAAATGTTAGACTAGCAGTAAGCAGATAAATGACTTCCTAAGAGATACTGAGGGCTTCCCAGGTAGCTCAGGGGTAAATTATACATATATAATTAAATAGTATGTACAATATATAAGTCAATCATATATTGGAACACAAGTGCTACAGAAAGACTAGATGGGATAAAAACAATAAAAGTCTTGGAGGGGGCACTCTTTGAATTTTCTTGATAAACAACTTCATCAATAAGGTAACATATAGAGAAGTAACTTACATTTTGAAAGGACTGCTCTAGCTGATGGGTTGAGGATACACTACATTTTCTTGGATGGAGTAGGGTGACAGAAAGAGTTTGGAATCTGAGTCTAGTTGGGAAAGGAGTTCTAAAACCATGCTGGAAATATTTGCAATTGGACTAAGCTTATAGCAGTGAAGGCGATGAGAAGTATCCAGATTCAGGCTTTATTCAGAGGGGGTAGAACCCAGGGAATTTTCTTGCAGAAAAATAAGTATTCGTAGACATCCAAAGGATTGCTTTAATTCAACAAGGTTAAGAGTTTGAAGAAAAGAGTAAGAAAGGAAGGAAAAGGGCTAATTTAGTAGTAATATAACCATAAGATATTGGTATCTTGGACATCAAATAAAGAAAGTGCATTGACTTAGAGGGACTAACAGTCGTTTGAAGTGTTAAATGCAAAGTTAGAAATGACTGGTGGTACTAACAAAAGGAGTCATATAAATGAAGTCCATTTATCTATTCCTCAAGAGTTTTATTCTCACAGCTGCAATCACCTTTTTATTCTCTCCTTGTATCAAATAATAAACACTAAAAATTATATTGTAGACTAATTTCCTCAGCAAACTTTTTTAGTATTTAATACTTGATACAAAATGATTGGGCAATTGACCAATTATTCATTTACTGATAAGGCCATAATAAACGCTGATTAATCAGGAATTCTGAAGACTGTGTCTCAGGCACGCTTTCAGTCTACATTCACTCTTAGGTTCAGTTCAGTTAAGTTGCTCAGTTGTGTCTGATGCTTTGCAGCCCCATGGACTGCAGCATGCCAGGCCTCCCTGTCCATCACCAAATCCTGGAGTTTATTCAAACTTTGGTTACATCCTCTAATTGCCTGGCTTTAAATTACCTCATATAAAATGGAAACTACTCAATTTATATTTTCAGCTCAAACTTCTAACCTAAATGTCAGAAATACACACACACACACACACACACACACACACACACACACACACACAAATACCCATGTAACACTTTACGTGAGCTTTAAAAAGATAGCTCATTTTTTCTGATATCTGGATCTACCATAATTGAAATGAATTCAACTGTACTCTAATAAAATTAAGTTGGAGTACCCACTGGAGCTCATCAGTGTTTTTGTTCACTTTTCTTTCTCCAAAATCATTTTTAGTTGGAATACAGTAAGCAAGATTTTCTGATTATTGCCTCATGAATACAGTTTACCATAAGTTGGAGAAGTTCAAGACAAAGAAAAATTTAGTTGCTTAGGCTTGACAATAAATCTTATGCTCTAAAGTAAATAAGAATCATTTGCTTAGATTTTCAGCTCAATTTAGATTTGAGAATGAGACTACTGCAGTTGAGTGTGACAGAAAATAAACTCTTGAATAAATTATCATGACTGAAGAACAATTCTGCAAAAAGGCTGAAATAGGGAGAAATATAGAAATAGAGAGGGAATGACACTAGCTTATCTACCTATCTAGCCAGCTATCTTTTTTATATTGAAACTTCTGCTTCTTCAGTTGGGAGCACTGCAGAAACTAGACATTTCAAAGACTAGATTCATCCTAATCTATAAGAAGCAAAAAGAAATATGACAAAAAAAGTTAAAGTGTATATATCCAATGACAAACAGTAGACTATTAGTTTTCTTCAACAGTAAGCAAGCCTGTGTGCTGAAAGTATAATGAAGCTTAACTAAGATGAAAGTGAGCACTTTTTCATTGAGAAGTAAAATTGTCTAAGAAAAAAGTAGAATTCATAGTGTTTTTTCTTTGCTTTTTCCTTAAAATTCTAAGGTTAATTTCCAATGTGTCTATAGAACTTCAACAATGAATGATTCTTTTCATCAACATAGGTGACCACTGCAGAATGTTGGCCAACCATTACATCTCTTTTAATGGCAAGAATCATTATGTGGTTCATGTCAGTAATCAGGGTACCAGATACTGCCAGGGCAATTCATTTAACTTGCAGTTTATTTCACTGAGCTACTTTTGCCTTTCATCTTTACTGATCCCCTGGTGCCAGCCAAGGAATTGTGCATCTGTTATTAGCAAATCTGATTTTGCCTTATGTCAGACTGGAGAAATGAACAATTGACAACATAACCTTTTATTTCAGAGAGATCCAAGGTACTATGTTTCAATAGCAGTGATATAGCACATGTATTAGCCATACTCAGCTTAACAGGAAGTGAATATTGTACTTTCAGTTCAGTTCAGTTCAGTTGCTCAGTCGTGTCCAACTCTTTGAGACCCCATGAATTGCAGCGCGCCAGGCCTCCCTGTCCATCACCAACTCCCACAGTTCACTCCGACTCACGTCCATTGAGTCAGTGATGCCGTCCAGCCATCTCATCCTCTGTCATCCCCTCTTCCTCCTGTCCCCAATCCCTCCCAGCATCAGAGTCTTTTCCAATGAGTCAACTCTTCACATGAGGTGGCCAAAGTACTGAAGTTTCAGCTTTAGCATCATTCCTTCCAAAGAAATCCCAGGGCTGATCTCCTTCAGAATGGACTGGTTGGATCTCCTTGCAGTCCAAGGGACTCTCAAGAGTCTTCTCCAACACCACAGTTCAAAAGCATTAATTCTTTGGTGCTCAGCTTTCTTCACAGTCCAACTCTCACATCCATACATGACGACTGGAAAAACCATAGCCTTGAGAAGACAGATCTTTGTTGGCAAAGTAATGTTTCTGCTTTTCAATATGCTATCTATGTTGTCATAACTTTCCTTCCAAGGAGTAAGCGTCTTTTAATTTCATGGCTGCAGTTACCATGTGCAGTGATTTTGGAGCCCAAAAAAATAAAGACTGACACTGTTTCCACTGTATTGTACTTTAAAGCAGCTTAAAAGTTAAAAAAAAAAAAAAAAGGTGAATGCCTTGTTTTTCAGTTAACATTGAAAATGTCAGTTTACTGGCTATTATTTATTTTTAATATAAGAAACAAACAAAAAGAATGTGATTTCTAAAACATTTGAAATAAATATTTGCCAGTATGAAATGGACAGGCATTACACAACAGGTTTCAATGAAAATAAAAACTGAAATTCAAAAAAGGATTTTCCCCCTTTTTAATTGCAGCAATTTATTAGAAGCCCTTATTCACTTTTTCTTCTGCACATATTTGTGAACTATTCTTGAGTATCCCAAAGATTTTTGTGAAAGATACAAAATGTTGTCATAAATTTTTTGATCATATTTATACTGAGAAAAGCAAAAAGGGTAGCAATATATAATGTAACCTTTGAAGGAAAACAGGGTTGAAATGCATTAACCATGGTAGTATATTTAGCAAATATTGTACACACACATACACAAAAACACACACTTCCCATCTTTATTACAACTCTGTTAAGCATTTAAATGCCAAGGACTTTTTGAAAAAAATGGAGAAAAACAGTTTTAAGTGAGCTTTTTCTGTAAATATGAGAAATTTGTGTTAAAGTGGAATATTTTTGTATAGAAATCTGGTCAGCCAAGGAGGTTGGAGAGGACAAAACCATCATCTGTTTGTCATGAAGACATCAGTGTTCAGTAGCAAAAAGAATTGCTCCCTAGATCCACAGATTTCCACCTTGTTTACCTAGAGTAGACTACATCCAAACAGAAGAGCATGAAGGAAATCACCACCAGCCAATAAGAAAAATGTGCTTTCTCTGATTCCATATTGTTAGGTTGTTAGACTAGTAGTTCTCTACTATGGTCTCTCAATGATGAGAAGTTTGAAAAATAGATGCCTGTAGAATTTAACTCAGATGACCATTATATCTACTACTGTGGTCAGGAATCCCTTAGAAGAAATGGAGTAGCCATCATGGTCAACAAAAGACTCTGAAATGCAGTACTTGGATGCAATCTCAAAAATGACAGAATGATCTCTGTTCGTTTCCAAGGCAAACCATACAATATCACAGTAATCCAAGTCTATGTCCCAACCAGTAATGCAGAAAAAGCTGAAGTTAAATGGTTCAATGAAGACCTACAAGACCTTTTAGAACTAACATCAAAAAAAGATGTCCTTTTCATTATAGGCGACTGGAATGCAAAAGGCAGAGAAGGCAATGGTACCCCACTCCAGTACTCTTGCCTGGAAAATCCCATGGATGGAGGAGCCTGGTAGGCTGCAGTCCATGGGGTTGCTAAGAGTCGGACACGACTGAGCGACTTCACTTTCATTTTTCACTTTCATGCATTGGAGAAGGAAATGGCAACCCACTACAGTGTTCTTGCCTGGAGAATCCCAGGGATGGGGGAGCCTGGTGGGCTGCTGTCTATGGGGTCGCACAGAGTTGGACAGGACTGAAGCGACTTAGCAGCAGCAGCGATGCAAAAGTAGGAAGTCAAGAAACACCTGGAATAACAGGCAAATTTGGCCTTTGAATATGGAATGAAGCAGGTCAAAGGCTAAGGGTTTTGCCAAGACAACAAACTGGTCATAACAAACATCCACTTCCAATAATACAAGAGAAGACTACACATGGACATCACCAGATTGTCAACACTGAAATCAGATTGATTATATTCTTTGCAGCCAAAGATGGAGAAACTCTATACAGTCAGCAAAAATAAGACCAGGAGCTGACTGTGGCTCAGACCATGAACTCCTTATTGCCAAATTCAGACTTAAATTGAAGAAAGTAGGGAAAACCAATAGACCATTCAGGGATGACCTAAATCAAATACCTTATGATTATACAGTGGAAGTGAGAAATAGATTTAAGGGCCTAGATCTGATAGACAGAGTGCCTGATGAACTATGGACTGAGGTTCATGACATTGTACAGGAGACAGTGATCAAGACCATCCTCATGGAAAAGAAATGCAAAAAAGCAAAATGGCTGTCTGGGGAGGCCTTACAAATAGCTGTGAAAAAAAAGAGAAGCAAACAGCAAAGGAGAAAAGGAAAGACAAAAGCATCTGAATGCAGAGTTCCAAAGAATAGCAAGAAGAGATAAGAAAGCCTTCCTCGCGATCAATGCAAAGAAATAGAGGAAAACAACAGAATGGGAAAGACTAGAGATCTCTTCAAGAAAATTAGGGATACCAAGGGAACATTTCATGCAAAGATGGGCTCAATAAAGGACAGAAATGGTATGGACCTAACAGAAACAGAAGATATTAAGAAGAGGTGGCTAGAATACACAGAAGAACTGTACAAAATAGATCTTCATGACCAAGATAATCACGATGGTGTGATCACTCACCTAGAGCCAGACATACTGGAATGGGAAGTCAAGTGGGCCTTAGAAAGTATCACTATGAACAAAGCTAGTGGAGGTGATGGAATACCATCTAAGCTATATCAAATTCTGGAAGATGATGCTGTGAAAGTGCTGCACTCAATATGCCAGCAAATTTGGAAAACTCAGCAGTGGCCACAGGACTGGAAAAGGTCAGTTTTCATTCCAATCCCAAAGAAAGGCAATGCCAAAGAATGATCAAACTACCGCACAATTGCACTCATCTCACACGCTAGTGAAGTAATGCTCAAAATTCTCCAAGCCAGGCTTCAGCAATATGTGAATCGTGAACTTCCAGATGTTCAAGCTGGTTTTAGAAAAGGCAGAGGAACCAGAGATCAAATTGCCAACATCTGCTGGACCATGGAAAATGCAAGAGAGTTCCAGAAAAACATCTATTTCTGCTTTATTGACTATGCCAAAGCCTTTGACTGTGTGGATCACAAGAAACTGTGGAAAATTCTGAAAGATATCGGAATACCAGACCACCTGACCTGCCTCTTGAGAAACCTGTATGCAGGTCAGGAAGCAACAGTTAGAACTGGACATGGAACAACAGACTGGTTCCAAATAGGAAAAGGAGTATGTCAAGGCTGTATATTGTCACCCTGCTTATTTAACTTATATGCAGAGAACATCATGAGAAACGCTGGACTGGAAGAAACACAAGCTGGAATCATGATTGCTGGGAGAAATATCAATAAACTTTGATATGCAGATGACACCACCCTTATGGCAGAAAGTGAAGAGGAACTCAAAAGCCTATTGATGAAAGTGAAAGTGGAGAGTGAAAAAGTTGGCTTAAAGCTCAACATTCAGAAAACTAAGATCATGGCATCTGATCCCATCAATTCATGGGAAATAGATGGGGAAACAGTGGAAATAATATCAGACTTCATTTTGGGGGGCTCCAAAATCACTGCAGATGGTGATTGCAGCCATGAAATTAAAAGACGTTTACTCCTTGGAAGGTAAGTCAGGACCAACCTAGACAGCATATTCAAAAGCAGAGATATCACTTTGCCAACAAAGGTTCATCTAGTCAAGGCTATGGTTTTCCCAGTAGTCATATATGGATGTGAGAGTTGGACTGTCAAAAAAGCTGAGTGCTGAAGAATTGATGCCTTTGAACTGTGGTGTTGGAGAAGACTCTTGACAGTCCCATGGACTGCAAGGGGATCCAACCAGTCCATTCTAAAGGGGATCAGTCCTGGGTGTTCTTGGGAAGGACTGATTCTAAGGCTGAAACTCCAATACTTTGGCCACCTCATGCGAAGAGTTGACTCATTGGAAAAGACTCTGTTGCTGGGAGGGATTGGGAGCAGGAGGAGAAGGGGATGACAGAGGATGAGATGGCTGGATGGCATCACCGACTTGATGGACATGAGTTTGGGTAAACTCCAGGAGCTAGTGATGGACAGGGAGGCCTGGCGTGCTGCTATTCATGGGGCTGCAAAGAGTTGGACACAACTGAGCGACTGAACTGAACTGAACTTAGCTGAGAATGATTAACACCAGCTCTCATAAATTATGCCCTATTTACAAGTAGTTATCTGACAGTTAATCAGTATAATCTATATAATCAGTATATCTGGCATAATCAGTCATTTCTGCCAATTGCACTAATTTGCAAACAATTTAATCAATTGAAAGACAAGTTAATGATCATTTTATGCTCCATAGTGTTTTAGATTTCTCAAGTGAATCATATTTTTCTCACTGTAACCCAAGTTAAGGAGGCACACATCTGTATTATTTTTGTTCTTTTCTCTCTCCCTCTCTCTCTCTTTTTTTTTAACAGATGAGGGCATACAAACATAGACAGATGTTTATGATCACACATATGACAAGCAGCAGTAGAAGAATCCTAATGCAGATAGCAATGTATTATCTAGTTTCAACCTGTTTCATTTCTAATGATGTATATTTCTAATGTATTAGCAATACATATTACTAATGTACTAGTAACCAGAGTCAGAAGTTTATGGATTAATTTATTAATCAAGTCAGCGATCTGACTTGACAGTGTTCTTTTCTTCCTTATGAGAAATGAGTCACTTGCTAATAGATTAGAGAAGGAGGTCCTGAGTCTTGAGTCCTCCCCACTGATACTGATAGTTCACAGTCTGTTGGAAAATGTTCATTAAAGTTTTTAAAAATAACTTTAAGCAAAATATCTCAGGAATCTGAACTTGCACAGAATTAGAAAAGGTTTCCCTAGTAATTTACCACAGGCAAGCTAGGGAGATGACAGAGGTGAAATTCATTTGCCCATATTTATGTACATCAATATAAGAATAAGTAAAGTAAATTGAATAGTGAATACTTAAAAAGTAAATTCTGTCATCAAAATCTCCTGCCACAACAGTCTCTAAATTAATTGAACTTTTAAGTTCAATTTTAGGTGTAATAGATATTGTTAAGATAAGGAAGAAAATTATATGAGTACAGGGTAATTGTAATTCTTGGAATACACATTATAATAAAAACATCCAATTACAAACCATATTTACATACTGAATAATGCCTTTAGTTAATTATTTGCACCTGATAATATTGTATAAACTCAGAAAATGGTATTTTTAGAAGGGTAAATTTGCTATAAATTAGGTTCAGTGAAGAAAGTCATTACAATCTATAAGACAATCTGAATTCAATATTCCTAACCATAGCATTTACAAATCAAGTAAGACTTTAGCTTATACCAATATTAGGATATCTGGAGCCATGGGAAGTAACTGTTTGTTGAGAAATTATTTGTTTAGACCATTATAGTGCTCTTCAATTATCAGACTAGAAAATTCAAAGAAGCAAAATGTGAGCTCATGGTACACATGGTAATTTGTACTATATCCAAATTAGCATAAGATTTTGAAAGCAAAATTTCACACAGCCTGCCACCCAAGGAAACAGAAATAGATCCGCAGATTCAATAGGACTCTTACCTGACTTAGATATACACTTGCAGCTATAACTACCTATAGTGGCTCAGATGGTAAAGAATCTGCCTGCAATGCAGGAGACTTGGGTTTCATCCCTGGGTTGGGAAGATCGCCTGGAGGAGGGAAAGGCCACCCACTCCAGTATTCTTGCCTGGAGAATCCCCATGGACACAGGAGCCTGGTGGGCTACAGTCACAAAAAGTCAGACACAACCGAGCAACTAAGCACAGCACAATGATTATTTTAGAAATTTATGAAGATGATTTGAAGGATTCATTGAGAATGATCATAGAAATATATGATAGAATAAACATAGAATAAACATCATAGAAAAATAGCTATATGTGCTTGCTATATAATTGGCATGCACAAATTTACAAATAAATCTATTAGTCACAGGAGGGTATAAGCTTATCACAATATATAAGCCTCCACAGTTTCTCATTTTATATAGACACAGTATATAGCCTTCAGCTAGGAGTGAGTTAGGATTTGTCTTGCACATTCATTTCCTCAACTGTATGATGCAACAGGTTGTCTTTCTTCTGAAAGTCTTTATAAAACTAATTGCAGACACTTTGTGTAATATGTGTTTACTCAAACTATACATAACATAAAATGGCGGTGGTATTCCTAGGCCTATTTTGTTTTTTTTACAATTCCTGCCAATTATTGTTCACAGAAGTTTTCTCTTGTCAATATTCAACTTTATATGTTTTTCTTTGAAATTGTTGATTTCTGATTTTTTCCTGTATTTTGCTACCAATATATCAGCAAGGTATGAGGACAGAGAGAATGGAGATCTGGGTTCATAATATCAGCTGAAGTCTAAAAGAGAACCTAAAATGGAATTCAAAATAGTAATAGGTCCTCCTTTATTATTAAAAACCAAACAAAAAATTAAAGAAACAAAAAAAAACATGGGAATTGTTTTCCAGACAATGTTAATAGTGATCCTATTTGGTTACAGTATTTTGTAATAACATTATTTGAGTATATTCCCACTATTGGATAAAATACTAGTACCTTTCCAAATTCTTCTATTTAAAAATCAAAGCATGTCATATCTTATAACAAATGTACTAACAGTGGACCAAGATGCTAATAACAGTGGAAACTGGCTAGATAGGGGTGGGGAGGTATGCAGGAAGTCTCCATTATTTCCACCTACTTTTCTATTAACCTTACAGTTCTGTAAATACTGAGTTCATTAAAGGATGAAAAATAATGCAAAGTATCACCTGTACAAATGGCCTGCACTTTTTTTTTTTAGCACATTTAAGATTTTCAGGAATGAGACAGTTCTATTAATAATATTAATAATTACTTTACAACTAATGGTATTTTGACTGGTTGCTTTAGTTGCTAAGTCATGTCTGAATTTTTGCAACCCCATAGACTTTAGCCCTCCAGTCTCCTCTATCCATGGGATTTCCTAGGCAAGAATACTGGAGTGGGTTGCCATTTAATTATTGTTATTCATTTTAGATTTAATGGGCAATTTTATGACACTTTATAGTTTATTTAAAATTACCCCAATTTTTGATGCTTTTTTTTTTTTTCTCATTTATGAGTTCACAAATGTAGAGAAAGCTCTTTCCTAACTTTCCTTATAAAAGACAGTGGCACTCAGCATATCTAAAAGTGCATAATATGACAGAATTACCTGCAACGATGCTCAGCTAAAACACAGTAGATTTACTGAGACTATAAATTAAGAGCTTTCCTCAATGGCAGGCCCAGAGGGTTAGGTATGGATTTTTTTTTTTTTTTTTTGGAAAAAATCATTCCCAGTTTTTGCTTTGTTTTGTGTTTGCCAGACTTCCTTAACTATTGGATGCCAAGTAGGGAAAAAGTTTCCTTAGAGTTGTTTAGGAATGTTTGGTTGATTTTATAAATAGAAATAGAAAGAAATGATGAATACGAAACTAATTTGTAAATCATGTGTACTTTATGCTAAACAAGTCTTCAGTAACTGCTTTCTAAAAATGTAATTTAAAATTGCACTTGATTTGACAGCTGCCATTCTAATCAGTCAAAATATTGAAACGCCAGCCTCTCAGTTATAAGAAAACAGGAAAATTCAGGTTAATCAACATATTTATTGAACAAAAAAGGACACATAAGTGGAATTTCCATGTCAAAATATTTCATTTTTAGTAAGGACTTATCTGGCATGCCTTTGGTAGTACTAAAAATGTTACCAATTATTCTTGTCATTTAAATAATCATATTTTATCATAAGTGTTCACATGCTGCATGATTGTCTGAAGGAATTTCAATTGATAAATGTTGCTATTTTCATTTTCTTTCCCACTTTCCTAAAGATATTTAACTGTCTACTTCTAGTTGTTTTCCAAGGGTAGTGTTTCCATCTGTGGAAACTGAGTTCTGAATTTCATCCTTTCAACCATATGCATATTATATACAAACTGGTTGAAAGCTGTTGGATGTCATTGTTCTCACAGATATTAAAATGCTACTATGTTATACTTCCTTTTTTGTTGTTTGTAAATACAATAAATGTGGCATACCAGATGTCTACATGCCTGTAAGAAATCATTTTCTGAAAAGAATTCAGTTGGCTTTAACTCACCTCAGTAACAACTTAATTGAAAACAAGTAAATGGGAAGAGATTAGGAATAAAGTGGCAAAAGAAATGAAAGCCAGTTAGTGAGACAGTATGTAATACTACACTCCATTTAATTAAATTGTTATTTATTGATTTCCTATTACTTACTGTGCTTGGCAACATAGACAATCCAAAGATCAACTGGATATAACTTTTGTTGTCAGACTCAATTTACTGAGAGAGATAAGAAAAGTATATAAAACAAGGTCAACTCTAAAAAACTATGTAACTGAACCACAGACAAAGAGTAAGGTGAACAAAGGAAGGTCAGAGATTGCATGTGATTGAATAATTTGGGAATAATTTACTAAGGATAGGTTATGAAAGATGTATGGAAATTTTAACGGTAGGGAAGGCAAATGAGACAGAAGGAACACTATGAGCAAACTATGAAGACAAGAAATATTTTATTAAAGAAATCTAAGAAAGTTCATTAGAGCTATAGGTTACTACTAGTACATTTCTTTCCACTAAACAGTGCACTAAAGACACTTAAAGCCATACATATGTGAGAACTGAATGAGTTTGCTTTGAGAATTATAATCACACTGCCATTAAGCTATTTACTCATTTACACAACAAATGTATTGAGTTTTGGGGCCTGCTCTGTAGTCTCCCAAATATAGTAAAAAATATTAAAAAGCTGAATAAAATTGAATTTGATGGGTTCCCTATAAGGAAAACATGAGAAGGCAATAACGTATACAGCTGATAATGGATAAATGTACTTACTGCTAGTTTTTTAGAAAAGTGAATATTTGATATTGTACAGCCAATTCTGAGATAATACGATACAGCCTGCTACAATTTTTTAAGTGCTGGAAAAAGAAACAAAAATTCTGGGTCAAATATACAGGACAGTTCATCACTCATAGTGATATCACGAGTGAGAATACCCATCTTGCACTGATTCCCTTAGCCATCACTGTCCCTGAGTGACACGAGTCAAGTGACCTGACAGGGGTACACATGGTAGGTTGTGTTAGAGGAGAGGAAACGTGAGCTTAGGGAACATGAATCTTTTATAACGTGTACTATGCATACCTACCCTTTGTTTCAAAGACAAAATACTATCTTGGTCTATCAGGGCTGGTGTTATACAAACATCCAAAACAGACAGTCTGTGTGCCTGCTTACAAGATATGCAGGAAAGTGAAGAAGCAATGGAGAACTGTCTTCCAACAGAATTAGAATAAAGGAAAGGAAATTACTCTTTCTGACTAGACAACAGAAGGGATTAATGTATCATAGATATATTCACTGTTGAGCTGGCTCTTGATATTTAAGTAGCTAGAGAATAAGAGATAAGGATATTATGGGTAAAAAGATTAAAGCCAAAAGCATGGTGATGGAAATATCAACAGTATCTTTGGTGAAGGATGGTATTATTGAGGGAGGAGTGGATGCAGAGGGAAATTCAAGGGGTATTAATATGAACAAAATATGAATTAGGGCCAGGTTATGAAGATAACTGAATATTCTGCTAAATAATTTGTTCTTTCTATAGACGCAGTAGAGATCCATCAAAGATCTTTAAGTTGGGCAAGAATTAAATAATGTCAAATGACTTAGATGGGAAATATTGATATTTTGAAGGAAGACAAGGGATAATTGAGACTAGAGTAAGAAAATAAAGAGTAGGAAGGTAACTGTGATGAGATAAAGATCTGTATGTAAGTTAAGAAGGTTGCAGATATATATCAAATCTCAATTGGCAGGACTTCTAGATTATTTGGATTAAGGGAATGAGGGTAAAGTTGGAGATGCTATTCAGGATCTTAGCTCTGTAAAGGAAAAAATGATAATACTGTCAACCAAAAGACACAGAAACAACCAACCAATCAACCAACCAACAACAAAACACACAACAGAACTCTATATTAAAGAGGAAATTTAAGGTCTACCTATAGATACATTTATTGTCCCATGCCTGGAAAACATCTAGCTATATATGTCAATTGCATAGTTTCTATTTTAATTTTATCTGGGGCTAAGGGAGAAATGAAGGCTGAATTTGCAGACAAACATTCTAAATAGTTTCATAGAAGATCACTAGAGAAAGGACTCCCACCACTCTCTGCTGTCACCGTCTTACATTCTTAACAATATCTCAACAAGGAGCTCTGCTTTTCCCATTTAGTACTTGCCCCACAAATTGTAGAGCCAGTCCTTACAACAGATTTTAATTTTGACGGCATTCATTTCAATTCAGTTGCTCAGTCATGTCTGACTCTTTGCGATCCCATGAATTGCAGTATGCCAGGCCTCCCTGTCCATCACTAACTCCTGGAGTTCACTCACACTCACATCCATCCAGTCGGTGATGCCATCCAGCCATCTCATCCTCTGTCATCCCCTTCTCCCCCTGCCCCCAATGCCTACCAGCATCAGAGTCTTTTCCAATGAGTCAACTATTTGCATGAGGTGGCCAAAGTACTAGAGATTCCGCTTTAGCATCATTCCTTCCAAAGAACACCCAGGACTGATCTCCTTTATTATGGACTGGTTGGATCTCCTTGCAGTCCAAGGGACTCTCAACAGTCTTCTCCAACACCACAGTTCAAAAGCATCAATTATTCGGTGCTCAGCTTTCTTCACAGTCCAACTCTCACATCCATACATGACCACTGGAAAAACCATAGCCTTGACTAGACGGACCTTTGTAGGTGATGTAATGTCTCTGCTTTTCAATATGCTATTATTGTAGTAAACATAAAATAAAAATATAAGTTAAAAAAACATATTGTTCTTTTCAAGATACAAATTGATTCTGCTATCCTCAACTTCTATAGTACAGGAATTCTTCAATAGCTACCATTAAAGTGAAAGTGAAAGTGAAGTCGCTCAGTTGTGTCTGACTCTTTAAGACCCTGTGGACTGTAGCCTACCAGGCTCCTCCGTCCATGGGATTCTCCAGGGAAGAATACTGGAGTGAGTTACCATTTTCTTCTCCAGGGGATCTTCCCAACCCAGGGATTGAACCCGGGTCTCTGCATTGTAGGCAGACGCTTTAACCTCTGAGCCACCAGGGAAGCTACCATTGCTGTTAGGTAAAAGAAACAAAGCAAGCAAACAAACAAAAGTAATTATGCTGTCCTACTTAGTTCTTCATAGTGTACCTACAGACTTTCCAGTCTCATTTTATATGACTTGCCCTCTCAGACACTTCAGCCTTTATTTGATGCCTTAGCTAATCCTCCTTACTAATCTTTTCTTCCATATGAACTTTGTTCTTTTCTCTGTTGGGAATACTCTCTTCACTGGCCCCTATTCACATCCACACATAAATCCATTCATATTTTTTAGATCATATTTTCAACATGAAGGTATCCAATCCCTACATCTACTTGGCCTTGGAGTACGGAATGAAGCAGGGCAAAGACTAACAGAGTTTTGCCAAGAAAATGCACTGGTCATAACAAACACCCTCTTCCAACAATACAAGAGAAGACTCTATACATGGACATCACCAGATGGTCAAAACCAAAATCAGATTGATTATATTCTTTGCAGCCAAAGATGGAGAAGCTCTATACAGTCAGCAAAAACAAGACCAGGAGCTGACTGTGGCTCAGATCATGAATTCCTTATTGCCAAATTCAGACTTAAATTGAAGAAAGTAGGGAAAACCAATAGACCATTCAGGTATGACCTAAATCAAATCCCTTATGATTATACAGTGGAAGTGAGAGATAGATTTAAGGGCCTAGATCTGATAGATAGAGTGCCTGATGAACTATGGACTGAGGTTCGTGACATTGTACAGGAGACAGGGATCAAGATCATTTCCATAGAAAAGAAATGCAAAAAAGCAAATGGCTGTCTGGGGAGGCCTTACAAATAGCTGTGAAAAAAAAAAAGGAAGCAAAAAGCAAGGGAGAAAAGGAAAGATATAAACATCTGAATGCAGAGTTCCAAAGAATAGCAAGAAGAGATAAGAAAGCCTTCTTCAGCGATCAATGCAAAGAAATAGAGGAAAACAACAGAATGGGAAAGACTAAGGATCTCTTCAAGAAAATCAGAGATACCAAAGGAACATTTCATGCAAAGATGAGCTCGATAAAGGACAGAAATGGTATGGACCTAACAGAAGCAGAAGATATTAAGAAGAGGTGGCAAGAATACACAGAAGAATTGTACAAAAAAGATCTTCATGACCCAGATAATCATGATGGTGTGATCACTGACCTAGAGCCAGACATCCTGGAATGTGAAGTCAAGTGGGCCTTAGAAAGCATCACTACGAACATAGCTAGTGGAGGTGATGGAATTCCAGTTGAGTTATTCCAAATCCTGAAAGATGATGCTGTGAAAGTGCTGCACTCAATATGCCAGCAAATTTGGAAAACTCAGCAGTGGCCACAGGACTGGAAAAGGTCACTTTTCATTCCAATCCCAAAGAAAGGCAATGCCAAAGAATGCTCAAACTACCGCACAATTGCACTCATCTCACACGCTAGTAAAGTAATGCTCAAAATCTCCAAGCCAGGCTTCAGCAATATGTGAACCGTGAACTTCCTGATGTTCAAGCTGGTTTTAGAAAAGGCAGAGGAACCAGAGATCAAATTTCCAACATCTGCTGGATCATAGAAAAAGCAAGAGAGTTCCAGAAAAACATCTATTTCTGCTTTATTGACTCCGTCAAAGCCTTTGACTGTGTGGATCACAATAAACTGTGGAAAATTCTGAAAGAGATGGGAATACCAGAACACCTGATCTGCCTCTTGAGAAATCTGTATGCAGGTCAGGAAGCAACAATTAGAACTGGACATGGAACAACAGACTGGTTCCAAATAGGAAAAGGAGTTCATCAAGGCTGTATATTGTCACCCTGTTTATTTAACTTATATGCAGATTACATCATGAGAAACGCTGGACTGGAAGAAACACAAGCTGGAATCAAGATTGCTGGGAGAAATATCAATAACCTCAGATATGCAGATGACACCACCCTTATGGCATAAAGTGAAGAGGAACTCAAAAGCCTCTTGATGAAAGTGAAAGTGGAGAGTGAAAAAGTTGGCTTAAAGCTCAACATTCAGAAAACGAAGATCATGGCATCCGGTCCCACCACTTCATGGGAAATAGATGGGGAAACAGTGTCAGACTTTATTTTTCTGGGCTCCAAAATCACTGCAGATGGTGACTGCAGCCATGAAATTAAAAGACGCTTACTCCTTGGAAGGAAAGTTATAACCAACCTAGATAGCATATTCAAAAGCAGAGACATTACTTTGCCAACAAAGATCCGTCTAGTCAAGGCTATGGTTTTTCCTGTGGTCATGTATGGACATGAGAGTTGGACTGTGAAGAAGGCTGAACACCGAAGAATTGATGCTTTTGAACTGTGATGTTGTAGAAGACTGTTGAGAGTCCCTTGGACTGCAAGGAGATCCAGCTGGTCCATTCTGAAGGAGATCAGCCCTGGGATTTCTTTGGAAGGAATGATGCTAAAGCTGAAATCCAGTACTTTGGCCACCTCATGCGAAGAGTTGACTCACTGGAAAAGACTCTGATGCTGGGAGGGATTGGGGGCCGGAGGAGAAGGGGATGACAGAGGATGAGATGGCTGGATGGCATCACTGACTCATTGGACGTGAGTCTGAGTGAACTCCGGGAGTTAGTGATGGACAGGGAGGCCTGGCGTGCTGCGATACATGGGGTCGCAAAGAGTCGGACACAACTGAGCGACTGATCTGATCTGATCTGACCTGACTCTCATCAATGATAGACCAGGAGCTCAATTTAACCCTAGAACTATGAATCATTCTAATATAGTATTTCTGAAAACATTCAATTTATATGTTTATTTTAAATATCTGTTTAATGGCTGTTTTTTCTGTGGTGTTTAAACTTCATAAGGATAGTCTCTGCTTTTTTACATGGTTGCATAGTATCACACAGCATAAAACCTAGGGCTGCTTATTTCTTTTTTCAACTCGTGTCTCCTGCATTGGCAGGCAAATTCTTTACCTCTGAGCCTCTTGGGAATCCCACATTATGTATAATGATGCCATTAAATATTTTGAATAAAATAATACATTTTACAGTACCAAATGGAAAAAAGTAATATACTAGTAATAGACATGGATTTGATCCCTGGGTCAGGAAGATCCCCTGGAAAAGGAAATGACAACCTACTTCAGCATTCTTGCCTCAAAATTCCCATGGACAGAGGAGCTTTGTGGGCTACAGTCCATGGGGTTGCAAAGACTCAGACAGGACTGAGTGACTAAATAACTACAATTATATTGGTCAATTTTTTGAAAAAAAAAACAAAAAAAAAAACAACAAAAAAAAAACTTAGACTAACTTATACATACATATTATACTAGTTTACAAAAATAATGAATAGCTATTTCCATTTGTATTATAAAGTTAATACAAAATAATGAATAACTATTATTCAAAATAATAATATTAGTTAGTTATGTTCCACAAATTACCAATAACTTTGTCAAACTGACCACATTGTAAGTGCCACAGATAATACTGCTTGATTTTTTAATTTTTCTTGGCTCATAGATGGTCATTAAAGATATTCTGTCAATTTTAATTATGGGAGTTTTTAAATAAAAACAAACAGTGATAATAATTGAGGTGTTAAGAAGTGGCCATATTTTCTAAAAATCTTGAAGAGAAAACTGACAGCATTTTGTGATGAAGTAAAATTTAGATACTGGGAAAGGGCAGGGATTAAGGATTATTTCACGATTTTTGGACTGAGCACCAAGAAGTTATCATCATCTTCCAGGAGGCTTTAGGTAGAGTCAGTCAGGTGGAGTGAGGGAATTAAAGTTCACTGTTATGCTGCCATGTTTGAGATTTTTTTTCACCAATCAGATAGAAATCTGCCCAAAGGCACATACTATCTGAATTGAGGAGGGTGGCTTGGGCTGTAGACAGGATTTATCATTAGGATACAGCCATAAAACAGGAGGAGATCAAGTGAGCAAATTTTGATAAAGAGGACCAAGGAGTAAACCCCAAATAACCAACAGTGAAAATGAAAGTGTTAGTCACTCAGTCGTGTCCGACTCTTTGCAACCCCATGGACTGTAGCCCGCCAGGCTCCTCTGTCCATGGGATTTTCCAGGCAAGAATACTTGAGTGGGTCACCATTTCTTTCTCCAGGGGATCTTCGCCACCCAGGCATTGAACCTGTGTCTCCTGTGTCTCCTGCATTGGCAGGCGGATTCTTTACCACTGCGCCACCTGGGAAGCCCAACCGATAGTGAGAGGTGAGCAAAAGGAGGGGATGGATAGGGCATGAGATATGCCAAGTAATGAAAAGTACCCAGTGACCTGCAAGTCACTTTAAATATTGTGTGCAAGAAGCAAGGGTCACTTCTGTTGGCATGTCATATAAGATGGATACTGATAATTAACCATTGTAATTAGTATTGTGACCTCAATAATAATAGCTTGAATGGTGTGAATATATAAAAGAACAGGGGGATAAGATGGTACTATAAATATGGCCACAACAAACACAGACAAATGTATTCAGGGGAGTTTCTTATGGGAATCACTGAGGGCCTGATAGAATCAGTCCCTATTGATTTAAGCAGATAGGAAAGCTGAAGGCTATAAAGATATGGGGCAGATAAAATGAGAAGGGCAGTTTTCTGAAGGTGGACACATACATAGTGGTTTTAAAACCACCTAGCTTTAAAGACCATTCCTAATTTTTAAAGGAATCTCCACACTGTCTTCCACAGGGGTTCTATCAACTTACATTCTCACCAACAGTGCAAAGGTGTTACCTTTCCTCCACATCCCCTCCAGTACCTATTGTTTGTAGTTTTTTAATGATGGCCATTCTGACTTGTGTGAGGTAATGCCCTTATTGTAGTTTTGACTTGCATTTCTCTAATAATGAGCAGGTCAGTTTTCATTTCAATCCCAAAGACAATGCCAAAGAATGCTCAAACCACTGCACGATTTCACTCATCTCACACTCTAGTAAAGTAAGGCTCAAAATTCTCGAAAACAGGCTTCAATAGTACATGAACCATGAACTTCCAGATGTTCAAGCTGGACTTAGAAAAGGCACAGGAATCAGAGATCAAATTGCCAACATCCATTGGATTATCAAAAAAGCAAGTGAGTTCCAGAAAAACATCTATTTCTGCTTTACTGACTATGCCAGTCTTTGACTGTGTGGATTACCACAAACCATGGAAAATTCTTCAAGAGATAGGGATACCAGACCACCTGACCTGCCTCCTGAGAAATCTGTATGCAGGTCAAGAGGCAACAGTTAGAACCAGACATGGAACAAGAGACTGGTTCCAATTAGGGAAAGGAGTATATCAAGGCTGTATAATGTCACCCTGTTTATTTAACTTATATGAAGAGTACATCATGAGAAATGCTAGGCTGGATGAAACACAAGCCAGAATCAAAATTTCTGAGAGAAATATCAATAACCTTAGATATGCAGCTGACACCACCCTTATGGCAGAAAGCAACAACCAACCAAAAGGCCTCTTGATGAAAGTGAAAGAGGAGACTGAAAATGTTGGCTTAAAATTCAACATTCAGAAAACTAAGATTGTGGCAACCAATCCTATTACTTCATGGCAAATAGATGGAAACGGTGGAAACAGTGACAGACTGGGGGGCTCCAAAATCACTGCAGATAGTGACTGCAGCCATGAAATCAAAAGATCTTGCTTCTTGGAAGAAAAGCTATAATTAACCTAGACAGCATATTAAAAAGCAGAGACATTAATTTGCCAACAAAGGTCCGTCTAGTCAAAGCTATGGTTTTTTCAATAGTCATGTATGAATATGAGAGCTGTACTATAAAGAAAACTGAGTGCCAAAGAATTGATGCTTTTGCACTGTGGTGTTGGAGAAGACTCTTGCAAGTCCTTTGGACTGCAAGGAGATCCAACCGGTCCATCCTAAAGTAAATCAGTCCTGAATATTCATTGGAAGGACTGATGTTGAAGCTCCAATACTTTGGCCACCTGATTTAAAGAACTAACTTATTGGAAAAGACCCTGATGCTGGGAAGGATTGAAGGCAGAAGGAGAAGGGGAAAACAGAGGATGAGATGGTTGGATGGCATAACTGACTCAATGGGTATGAGATTGAGTAAACTCTGGGAGTTGGTGATAGACAGGAGGCCTGGTGTGCTGCAGTACATGGGGTCTCAAAGAGTTGGACACGACTAAGTGATTGAACTGAACTGAATAATGATCAATGCTGAGCATCTTTTCATGTGTTTATTAGCCATCTCTATGCTTTCTTTATGGAAGAATTTCCGTGTAGGTCTTCTACCCATTTTTTAATTGGGCTGTTTATTTTTTTATTTTTTTTTTTATTTTATTTTTAAACTTTACATAATTGTATTAGTTTTGCCAAATATAAAAATGAATCCGCCACAGGTATACATGTGTTCCCCATCCTGAACCCTCCTCCCTCCTCCCTCGCCATTCCCTCCCTCTGGGTTGTCCCAGTGCACCAGCCCAAAGCATCCAGTATCGTGCATCGAACCTGGACTGGCAACTCGTTTCATACATGATATTTTACATGTTTCAATGCCATTCTCCCAAATCTTCCCACCCTCTCCCTCTCCCACAGAGTCCATAAGACTGTTCTATACATCAGTGTCTCTTTTGCTGTCTCGTACACAGGGTTATTGTTACCATCTTTCTAAATTCCATATATATGCGTTAGTATACTGTATTGGTGTTTTTCTCTCTGGCTTACTTCACTCTGTATAATAGGCTCCAGTTTCATCCACCTCATTAGAACTGATTCAAATGTATTCTTTTTAATGGCTGAGTAATACTCCATTGTGTATATGTACCACTGCTTTCTTATCCATTCATCTGCTGATGGACATCTAGGTTGCTTCCATGTCCTGGCTATTATAAACAGTGCTGTGATGAACATTGGGGTACACGTGTCTCTTTCCCTTCTGGTTTCCTCAGTGTGTATGCCCAGCAGTGGGATTGCTGGATCATAAGGCAGTTCTATTTCCAGTTTTTTAAGGAATCTCCACACGGTTCTCCATAGTGGCTGTACTAGTTTGCATTCCCACCAACAGTGTAAGAGGGTTCCCTTTTCTCCACACCCTCTCCAGCATTTATTACTTGTAGACTTTTGGACCGCAGCCATTCTGACTGGTGTGAAATGGTACCTCATAGTGGTTTTGATTTGCATTTCTCTGATAATGAGTGATGTTGAGCATCTTTTCATGTGTTTGTTAGCCATCTGTATGTCTTCTTTGGAGAAATGTCTATTTAGTTCTTTGGCCCATTTTTTGATTGGGTCATTTATTTTTATGGAGTTGAGCTGTAGGAGTTGCTTGTATATTCTCGAGATTAGTTGTTTGTCAGTTGCTTCATTTGCTATTATCTTCTCCCATTCTGAAGGCTGTCTTTTCACCTTGCTAATAGTTTCCTTTGATGTGCAGAAGCTTTTAAGGTTAATTAGGTCCCATTTGTTTATTTTTGCTTTTATTTCCAATATTCTGGGAGGTGGGTCATAGAGGATCCTGCTGTGATGTATGTCAGAGAGTGTTTTGCCTATGTTCTTCTCTAGGAGTTTTATAGTTTCTGGTCTTACGTTTAGATCTTTAATCCATTTTGAGTTTATTTTTGTGTATGGTGTTAGAAAGTGGTCTAGTTTCATTCTTTTACAAGTGGTTGACCAGAGTTCCCAGCACCTCTTGTTAAAGAGATTGTCTTTAATCCATTGTATATTCTTGCCTCCTTTGTCAAAGATAAGGTGTCCATATGTGCGTGGATTTATCTCTGGGCTTTCTATTTTGTTCCATTGATCTATATTTCTGTCTTTGTGCCAGTACCATACTGTCTTGATAACTGTGGCTTTGTAGTAGAGCCTGAAGTCAGGTAGGTTGATTCCTCCAGTTCCATTCTTCTTTTTCAAGATTGCTTTGGCTATTCAAGGTTTTTTGTATTTCCATACAAATTGTGAAATTATTTGTTCTAGCTCTGTGAAGAATGCTGTTGGTAGCTTGATAGGAATTGCATTGAATCTATAGATTGCTTTGGGTAGTATACTCATTTTCACTATATTGATTCTTCCAATCCATGAACATGGTATATTTCTCCATCTGTTAGTGTCCTCTTTGATTTCTTTCACCAGTGTTTTATAGTTTTCTACATATAGGTCTTTAGTTTCTTTAGGTAGATATATTCCTAAGTATTTTATTCTTTCCATTGCAATGGTGAATGGAATTGTTTCCTTAATTTCTCTTTCTGTTTTCTCATTATTAGTGTATAGGAATGCAAGGGATTTCTGGGTGTTGATTTTATATCCTGCAACTTTACTATACTCATTGATTAGTTCTAGTAATTTTCTGGTGGAGTCTTTAGGGTTTTCTATGTAGAGGATCATGTCATCTGCAAACAGTGAGAGCTTTACTTCTTCTTTTCCAATTTGGATTCCTTTTATTTCTTTTTCTGCTCTGATTGCTGTGGCCAAAACTTCCAAAACTATGTTGAATAGTAATGGTGAAAGTGGGCACCCTTGTCTTGTTCCTGACTTTAGAGGAAATGCTTTCAATTTTTCACCATTGAGGATAATGTTTGCCGTGGGTTTGTCATATATAGCTTTGATTATGTTGAGGTATGTTCCTTCTATTCCTGCTTTCTGGAGAGTTTTTATCATAAATGGATGTTGAATTTTGTCAAAGGCTTTCTCTGCATCTATTGAGATAATCATATGGTTGTTATTTTTCAATTTGTTCATGTGGTGTATTACATT
Organism: Bubalus kerabau; assembly: GCF_029407905.1. Lineage (NCBI taxonomy): Eukaryota > Metazoa > Chordata > Mammalia > Artiodactyla > Bovidae > Bubalus > Bubalus kerabau. The sequence continues at coordinate 79,143,465 of NC_073627.1, read as the reverse complement.
GATTGATTTCCGGATATTGAAGAATCCTTGCTTCCCTGGGATAAAGCCCACTTGGTCATGGTGTATGATCTTTTTAATGTGTTGTTGGGTTCTGATTGCTAGAATTTTGTTAAGGATTTTTGCATCTATGTTCATCAGTGATATTGGCCTGTAGTTTTCTTTTTTCGTGGGATCTTTGTCAGGTTTTGGTATTAGGGTGATGGTGGCCTCATAGAATGAGTTTGGAAGTTTACCATCCTCTGCAATTTTCTGGAAGAGTTTGAGCAGGATAGGTGTTAGCTCTTCTCTAAATTTTTGGTAGAATTCAGCTGTGAAGCCGTCTGGACCTGGGCTTTTGTTTGCTGGAAGATTTTTGATTACAGTTTCAATTTCCGTGCTTGTGATGGGTCTCTTAAGATTTTCTATTTCTTCCTGGTCGAGTTTTGGAAAGTTGTACTTTTCTAAGAATTTGTCCATTTCTTCCACGTTGTCCATTTTATTGGCATATAATTGTTGATAGTAGTCTCTTATGATCCTTTGTATTTCTGTGTTGTCTGTTGTGATCTCTCCATTTTCATTTCTAATTTTATTGATTTGATTTTTCTCCCTTTGTTTCTTGATGAGTCTGGCTAATGGTTTGTCAATTTTATTTATCCTTTCAAAAAACCAGCTTTTGGTTTTGTTGATTTTTGCTATGATCTCTTTTGTTTCTTTTGCATTTATTTCTGCTCTAAGTTTTAAGATTTCTTTCCTTCTAATAACCCTGGGGTTCTTCATTTCTTCCTTTTCTAGTTGCTTTAGGTGTAGAGTTAGGTTATTTATTTGACTTTTTTTTTTTGTTTCTTGAGGTGTGCCTCTATTGCTATGAACTTCCCCCTTAGGACTGCTTTTACCATGTCCCACAGGTTTTGGGTTGTTGTGTTTTCATTTTCATTCATTTCTATGCAAATTTTAATTTCTTTTTTTATTTCTTCTGTGCTTTGTTGTTTATTCAGCAGCGTGTTGTTCAGCCTCCATATGTTGGAATTTTAATAGTTTTTCTCTTGTAATTGAGATCTAATCTTACTGCATTGTGGTCAGAAAAGATGCTTGGAATGATTTCTATTTTTTTGAATTTACCAAGGCTAGCTTTATGGCCCAGGATGTAATCTATCCTGGAGAAGGTTCCATGTGCGCTTGAGAAAAAGGTGAAATTCATTGTTTTGGGATGAAATGTCCTATAGATATCAATTAGGTCTAACTGGTCTATTGTATCGTTTAAAGTTTGTTTTTCCTTATTAACTTTCTGTTTTGTTGATCTATCCATAGGTGTGAGTGGGGTATTAAAGTCTCCCACTATTATTGTGTTATTGTTGATTTCTCCTTTCATACTTGTTCGCATTTGTCTTACATACTGTGGTGCTCCCGTGTTGGGTGCATATATATTTATAATTGTTATATCTTCTTCTTGGATTGATCCTTTGATCATTATGTAGTGACCATCTTTGTCTCTTTTCACAGTCTTTGTTTTAAAGTCTATTTTATCTGATATGAGTATTGCTACTCCTGCTTACTTTTGGTCCCTGTTTGCATGGAAAATCTTTTTCCAGCCCTTCACTTTCAGTCTGTATGTGTCCCCTGTTTTGATGTGGGTCTCTTGTAGACAACATATGCAGGGGTCTTGTTTTTGTATCCATTCAGCCAGTCTTTGTCTTTTGGTTGGGGCATTCAACCCATTTACGTTTAAGGTAATTACTGATAAGTATGATCCCGTTGCCATTTACTTTATTGTTTTGGGTTCGAATTTATACACTGTTTTTGTGTTTCCTGTCTAGAGAATATCCTTTAGTATTTGTTGGAGAGCTGGTTTGGTGGTGCAGAATTCTCTCAGCTTTTGCTTGTCTGAAAAGCTTTTGATTTCTCCTTCATACTTGAATGAGATCCTTGCTGGGTTCAATAATCTGGGCTGTAGGTTATTTTCTTTCATCATTTTAAGTATGTCTTGCCATTCCCTCCTGGCTTGAAGAGTTTCTATTGAAAGATCAGCTGTTATCCTTATGGGTATTCGCTTGTGTGTTATTTGTTGTTTTTCCCTTGCTGCTTTTAATATTTGTTCTTTGTATTTGGTCTTGTTAATTTGATTAATATGTGTCTTGGGGTGTTTCACCTTGGGTTTATCCTGTTTGGGACTCTCTGGGTTTCTTGGACTTGGGTGATTATTTCCTTCCCCATTTTAGGGAAGTTTTCAACTATTATCTCCTCAAGTATTTTCTCATGGTCTTTCTTTTTGTCTTCTTCTTCTGGGACCCCTATGATTCGAATGTTGTAGCGTTTAATATTGTCCTGGAGGTCTCTGAGATTGTCCTCATTTCTTTTAATTCGTTTTTCTTTTATCCTCTCTGATTCATTTATTTCTACCATTCTATCTTCTAATTCACTAATCCTATCTTCTGCCTCTGTTCTTCTACTATTTGTTGCCTCCAGAGTGTTTTTAATTTCACTTATTGCATTATTCATTATATATTGACTCTTTTTTATTTCTTCTAAGTCCTTGTTAAACCTTTCTTGCATCTTCTCAATCCTTGTCTCCAGGCTATTTATCTGTGATTCCATTTTAATTTCAAGATTTTGGATCAATTTCACTATCATTATTCAGAATTCTTTATCAGGTAGATTCCCTATCTCTTCCTCTTTTGTTTGGTTTGGTGGGCATTTATCCTGTTCCTTTATCTGCTGGCTATTCCTCTGTCTCTTCATCTTGTTTAAATTGCTGAGTTTGGGGTGTCCTTTCTGTATTCTGGCAGTTTGTGGAGTTCTCTGTATTGTGGCGTTTCCTCGCTCTGTGTGGGTTTGTACAGGTGGCTTGTCACGGTTTCCTGGTTAGGGAAGCTTGTGTCGACGTTCTGGTGGATGGAGCTGTATTTCTTCTCTCTGGAGTGTAATGAGATGTCCAGTAATGAGTTATGAGATGTCTATGGTTTTGGGGTGACTTTGGGCAGCCTGTATCTTGAAGCTCAGGGCTGTGTTCCTTTGTTGCTGGAGAATTTGTTTGGTATGTCTTGCCCTGGAACTTGTTGGCCCTTGTGTGGTGCCTGGTTTCAGTGTCGGTATGGAGGCATTTGATGAGCTCCTGTCAATTAATGTTCCTTGGAGTCAGGAGTTCCCTGGAGTCAGGGTTTGGACTTAAGCCTCCTACTTCCAGTTATCGGTCTTATTTTTACAGTAGTTTCAAAACTTCTCCTTCTATACAGCACCATTGATAAAACATCTACGTTAAAGATGAAAAGTTTCTCTACTGTGATGGTCACTCAGAGAGGTTCACAGCGTTACATGGAGAAGAGAAGTGGGAGGAGGGAGTTAGAGGTGACCCAAATGAGATGAGGTGGAATCAATAGTGGAGAGAGTGGGCTAGCCAGTAGTCACTTCCTTATGTGCACTCCACAACTGGACTGCTCAGAGATGTTCGCGGAGTTATACAGAGAAGAAAAGAAGGAGGCAGGAGACAGAGGTGGCCAGAAGGATAAAAGGGGGAAATGAAAAGGAGGGAGACAGATCCAGCCAGTAATCAGTTCCCTAAGTGTTCTCCACTGTCTGGAACACACAGAAATTCACAGAGTTGGGCAGAGTAGAGAGGGGTTAGGGAGGAGATACAGGCGACCTGGTGGAGAAAACGGAGAGTCCAAAGGGAGAGAGAGCAGTCAAGCCAGTAATCTCGTTCCCTAGTGAAAAATGGGTCCTGAAGATTGGGTTCTTAAAGGTACAAAATTGGTAACAAATACATAAAAGCAAAAATTAAAAATCTAGAGTAGAGTTTGGAATTTCAAAAATGCGATGTTAATGAAAAGAAGAAGGAAAAGAAAGAGAGAAAAAACGAACAAAGAAAAACAAACAAGGTTGCAAAAATTATAAAGAAACTACAAGTACAAAATTGATAACTAATACCAAAAAGCAAAAATTAAAAATCTAGAGTAGAGTTTGGAATTTCAAAAATACAATGTTAAAAAAAAAAAAAGAAGAAGAAAAATAAAGAGAGAAAACAAACAAACCAACAAAAACAATGTCACAAAAATTATAAAGAAAATACAGGTACAAAATTGATATCAAATACCAAAAAGCATAAATTAAAAATCTTGAGTAGAGTTTGGAATTGCAGATATATGATGTTATATAAAAGAAGAAGAGAAAGAAACAGAGGGAAAAAAAAAGAAGAAAAAAAAAGTCACAGAAATTATAAAAAAAAAAAAAAACTATATGTACAAAATTGATAACATATACCAAAAGGCTAAAATTAAAAATCTAGAGTAGAGTTTGGAATTTCAAAAATACGATGTTAAAGAAAAGAAGAAGGAAAAGAAAGAGAGAAAAAATGAACAAAGAAAAACAAACAAGGTCGTGAAAATTATAAAGAAACTACAGGTACAAAATTGATAACTAATACCAAAAAGCAAAAGTTAAAAATCTAGAGTAGAGTTTGGAATTTCAAAAATACAATGTTAAAAAAAAAAGAAGAAGAAAAATAAAGAGAGAAAACAAACAAACCAACAAAAACAACGTCACAAAAATTATAAAGAAAATACAGGTACAAAATTGATATCAAATACCAAAATGCATAAATTAAAAATCTTGAGTAGTGTTTGGAATTGCAGATATACGATGTTATACAAAAGAAGAAGAGAAAGAATCAGAGGGAAAAAAAAAGTCACAGAAATTATGAAAAAAACTATAGGTACAAAATTGATAACATATACCAAAAGGCTAAAATTAAAAATCTAGAGTAGAGTTTGGAATTTCAAAAATACAATGTTAAAGAAAAGAAGAAAAAGAACAAAACAAAACAAAACACGGTCAAAAAATTATAAAATATATATTTGAAGTTTGCTGAAGAAGAAAAAAAAATAGGGTCTTTTTTTTTTTTTTGCGAAGTAATAGTTATAAAAGTGAAAATTAAAGGACAATAGAGGACTTAAAATTTTTTTTTAAAAATTAAAAAAAAAAGAAAAAAAAGAAAGATTGATCGTAAAAATAGTAAAAATATATCTAGGTCTTTCTCTGGTTTTGTTGTGAGTATTGTGGGTTCAGTTCATTTTTGGCTAGTTCCTTGGTCTGACTTATATTTCTCAAGATCTATAGGCCCCTTCCTATGTAGTCCATAGTAACCACAGGGTTTTAATCTATGGCCTGTAGCTTCCAAGGCGTTTCCCTCTGTTATAGCTTCTTCTGTTTGCTGGTCTCTTGTGTCTAGTTCCCGCCCTGACACAAAGGGGACGGTGGAGGACACTATTTTTTTTATTTTATTTAGGCTCACTTGTTCAGCCGCGCTGTGGGGAGGGAGGGAGGGATGCTGCAAACAGATAACACTGGCGTGCGCTCGCAGTGCCTCAGCCACACTGGGTCTGCCCCGCTCACGGGGCGTGTAGCCTCCCTGCCCACACTGCTCGGGCTCTATAGGTTGTTCCGCCGGGAACAATCAGAGGCCGGCCCTGGGCTGAGCTCCCAGGTCCAAGCCGCTCAGGTTCAGGCACTCGGGTAGTCCTCAGAGGCGCAGACTCGGTTGGGCCTGCATTTTGTGCTCTTCCCAGATCCGAGCAGCTCAGGTGATGTGTTTGGCGGGCGCCAATGCTGCGACTTATCGCCTCCCCGCCACTCAGTTATCTGGGTGTAAAACCAGCGCACCTTCTCAGGCAGATGTTGACCGTCCAGACCCCCAAGAAGTTTTAGTTAGCAAAGAAGCCTGCTTACAGTTTTATAGATAGTGTCTCTCTTGGGCTGCGATTGCCCCCTTCTGGCTCTGGCTGCCTGTCACCGGAGGGGGAAGGTCTGCAACCGGCTATCTCTGTTCAGTCCTTTGTTCTGTGCGCAGGCCTGGCGGTGTCTTAGGTTAGGGCTGGCTTTTCGCGTGGTAGATATCCCACAGTCTGGTTTGCTAGCCCAAATTATTTCGCTCAGATAGCGCTCAGGACATTCAGGCCGATTCTTACTCTAAGGGACACAGCCCGCGCCCCGCTTCCCTGCCCAGCCCCCACTTGCTAAAGCCGTGTGCAGGCGTCTGCGCTGCTTCTCCGCTGGGGGAGTTACCATAGGGCTCACAATCTGCGATTTTTAATTGTTTATTTATTTTTTTTCTCCCTTTTATGTTGCCCTCTGTGCTTCCAAAGCTCGGCACAGATTCGGCAGTGAGAAGGTTTCCTGGTGTTTGGAAACTTCTCTCTTTTTAAGACCCCTTCCCGGGACAGAACTCCGTCCCTCCCTCTTTTGTCTCTTTTTTTGTCTTTTATATTTTTTCCTACCTCCTTTCGAAGAGTTGGGTTGCTTTTCTGGGTGCCTGATGTCCTCTGCCGGCATTCAGAAGTTGTTTTGTGGAATTTACTCGACGTTTAAATGCTCTTTTGATGAATTTGTGGGGGAGAAAGTGTTCTCCCCGTCCTACTCCTCCGCCATCTTGGCTCCTCCCCTGGGCTGTTTATTTTTTGATGTTTAGCTGCACGAGCTGCTTTTATATTCTGGAGATTAATCCTGTCAGTTGTTTCATTCACAATTATTTTCTCCCATTCTGTTGGTTATGTTTTGCTTATTGTTTCCTTTGATGTGCAGAAGAACATTTGTTTAAGTTCCATTTGTTTATTTTTTGTTTTATTTCCATTGCTCTAGGAGGTGGGTCAAAGAGAATCCTGCTGTGATTTATGTAAAGAATATACTGCCTATGTTTTCCTCAAAGAGCTTGATAGTTTCTGGCCTTATATTTAGGCCATTCTTTAGCCCATTTTGAGTTTATTTTTGTGTATGGTATTAGAAAGTGTTCTAGAGGAGGAGCCATGTTACTCAGAGTATGGATTTTCTGAATCAAACCCCACTAATCCATAACTTGAAGTAAAAGAATGTGCAATCATATTAAACAATGCAATGATTCAGTTAGATAAAGAGTGCTAATTTCGTAAACATTCTGAACACAGTCTCCTCCTTTTCTGTTCTGAGGATTTTTCTTATCTTACTACAAAAAGGGTCCAAAGTAACAGGTAACTAAGATGGAAAGGATATTAGAAATGGCTATAAGGAGACTGCTTATGTTTATGGGTTCATTCTTTTGGATTTCTTATAGCTCTAATGAACTCAAAGATTTCAAGTTTTCTCTTCAGAAAATTGAAGTATTTTATTAAATGTAGTATTAGCAAATTTTATGGAAATGCAATGAAATCTATGATTGTGTTTGTTCATTTGGGACCTTGTTTATTTGGTAATAGTAATTTTGGCCAATTGTTTTGTTAATTTGGTTTGCTTTCTTTTGGCAGGAACACTTGAAATGCTAGTAAACTATTATTTGAAAGACTGACACTAAGCTTTGTTCTGTGGCCATTAGAGATTTGGAGACATAATTGTTTTAAATAGCCATGCTATTTCAAATTGAGACTACCACTGAAGAAATGGCATAGAGTTCCTTTAGAGTCCACTGGAAAAATCAGTTTAAAAAATCTCTTTCATATTATAGGCCTTAAATAGATTTAGTTCAGCTTCCAATTAAAAAAAAAAAAACCTATATATATTTCCTATAATAGCATAGATTTTTCTTTTTTGGGGTTTCTTTTAATTGCAGTCATATATGAATAAATGCTAAATATTTAATTTAAATTATTCTAAATATATTTTCCTATTGTGTTTTATCTCTAGAATGTTAAAAAAAAATAATAAGGACTTGGGTAACTGAGGTGCTCTGAGGAGGAACACATACCAGTAGGGGTGTTCAGGTCTGGGAACTTGCATATTGCATACGAACATGGGAAGTGGATATTAGTATATCTATTAAAGATAGGAAATACAAAAAGTGGCCACTGAATTCCTTTCCTGTGCTCCCATGTTGAGCATGACTTTTGTCACTGCTAGCCACTAGACTTTTACTTTCCAAGAAAATCTAATTTATTGCAGATGAAGAAAACAGTAGATTACAGTCTGACAGTGGTTAAGTATATTCTAATTTTCTTCCTTTTTATAGGAACTGATGGTTACAGGATTTCCTAAGAATGTTTCAGAAAAGAAATTTTAAATGTAGTGACAATATTATATGATATGATGTGACAAGATAAAATAGAATGGAATAGAATAGTGGTTGAGTATATCAGATGTTCACATGGGCATTATGTGAAGAATAGACTATGAGAGGAGAAAGTCAGTCAGCAAACATGTAGAACAAATAAAATTAATGAACAAATATCTCGTAAATAGTAAATGAGTATTTATGATACTTCTGTTACTGGCATAACAACATTACAGCCAATGGACTAATTAGCCATACTTTTCTCTTAGATGCAAAAATATTCATAATTCATTTTAACTGTAAATGCAGTTGTTTTCAATGTTACAGAATTAGGAGGTAATAAGCAACATCCTTGATGGTGATGAGATACCTAGCCAATTACCTCTCTTCACCCATCTATGTCCAATGCTTTTAAAATAATACAAAAGAATATAGACTACTGGACAATAGAAAAACTGTTTTTATAATGACAGGTTCAGTTCAGTTCAGTCGATCAGTTGTGTCCAACTCTTTGCAGTCCCATGGACTGCAGCACACCAGGCTTCCCTGTCCATCACCTACTCCTGGAGCTTACTCAAACTCATGTCCATTGAGTCAGTGATGCCATCCAACCATTTCATCCTCTGTCGTCCCCTTCTCTTCCTGCCTTCAATCTTTCCCAGCATCAGTCTTTTTCAATGAGTCAGTTCTTCACATCATTTGGCCACAGTATTGCAGTTTCTGTTTCAGCAACAGTCCTTCCAATGAATATTCAGGACTGATTTCCTTTAGGACTTTAGGTTGGATTGCCTTGCAGTCCAAGGGTCTCTCAAGAGTCTTCTCCATTCTCAAACCAGGTTTCCAAAAGACATCTCAGTGAGGGGGAGAAAGAGGCATCTGTGAGCATGGCCTTGCCCTGTCTCCTCAATTTCCTAGAGTTACTCTGGTTTACCTGTTTTAAGTTCTGAGGTTCTGGATTATATTTCACTGAATAAACGATTCCTCTGCCCAAGGGATAGCCACCCCTGCCCCCACCACATAGGGCTATCCAAGATGGACGAGTCATGGTGGAGAGTTCTGATCAAATGTGGTCCACTGGAGAAGGGAATGGCAAACCATTTCAGTATTCTCGCCTTGAGAACCCCATGAACAGTATGAAAAGGCAAAAAGAGAGGACATTGAAAGATGAACTCCCCAGGTCAGCAGGTGCCCAATATGCTACTGGAAATCAGTGGAGAAATAACTCCAGAAAGAATGAAGAGACAGAACCAAAGCAAAAACAACACACAGTTGTGAATGTGACTGGTGATGGAACCAAAGTCCAATACAGTAAAGAACAATATTGCATAGGAACCTGGAATGTTTGGTCCATGAATCAAGGCAAATTGGAAGTGGTCAAACAGGAGATGGCAAGAGTTAACATTGACATTTAGGGAATCAGCGAACTAAAATGGATTGGAATGGGTGAATTTAACTCAGATGATCATTATATCTACTACTGTGGGCAAGAATCCTCAGAAGAAATGGAGTAGCCATCATATCAATAAAAGAGTCCAAAATGCAGTACTTGGATGCAAACTCATAAATGACAGAATAATCTCTGTTCACTTCCAAGGCAAAACATTCAATATCATGGTAATCCAAGTCTATGCCCCAACCAGTAATGATGAAGAAGCTGAAGTTGAACGGTTCTATGAAGACCTACAAGACCTTTTAGAACTAACACCCCAAAAAGATGTCCTTTTCATTACAGGGGTCTGGAATGCAAAAGTAGGAAGTCAAGAAACACCTGGAGTAACAGGCAAATTTGGCCTTGGAGTATGGAATGAAACAGGGCAAAGGCTAATAGTTTTGCCAAGAGAACACACTGATTATAGCAACCACCCTCTTCCAACAACTCAAGAGAAGACTACACACGGATATCACCAGATGGTCAATATCAAAATCAGATTGATTATATTCTTTGCAGCCAAAGATGGAGAAGCTCTACACAGTCAGCAAAAACAAGACCAGGAGATGACTGTGGCTCAGATCATGAAATCCTTACTGCCAAATTCAGACTTAAATTCAAGAAAGTGGGGAAAACCACTAGACCATTCAGGTATGACCTAAATCAAATCCCTTATGATTACACAGTAGAAGTGACAAATAGAATCTAGAGATTAGATCTGATAGACAGAGTGCCTGATGAACTATGGAAGGAAGTTTGTGACATTGTACAGTAGAAAGGGATCAAGACCATACCCAAGAAAAAGAAATGCAAAAAAGCAAAATGCTGTCTGAGGAGGCCTTACAAATAGCTATGAAAAGAAGAAAAGCCAAAAGCAAAGGAGAAAAGGGAAGATATAAGCATCTGAATGCAGAGCTCCAAAGAATAGTTAGGAGAGATAAGAAAGCCTTCCTCAGTGATCAATGCAAAGAAATAGATGAAAACAATAGAATAGGAAAGACTAGAGATCTCTTTAAGAAAATTAGAGATACCAAGGGAACATTTCATGCAATGATGGGGTCAATAAAGGACAGAAATGGTATGGACCTAACAGAAGCAGAAGATATTAAGAAGAGGTGGCAAGAATACACAGAAGAACTGTACAAAAAAGATCTTCATGACCCAGATAATCACGATGGTGTGATCACTGACCTAGAACCAGACATCCTGGAATGTGAAGTTAAGTAGGCCTTAAGAAGCATCAATAAGAACAAAGCTAGTGAAGGTAATGGAATTCCAGTTGAGCTATTTCAAATCCTCAAAGATGATTCTGTGACAGTGCTTCACTCAATATGTCAGCAAATTTGGAAAACTCAGCCATGGCCACAGGACTGGAAAAGGTCCATTTTCATTCCAATCCCAAAGAAAGGCAATGCTAAACAATGCTTAAACTGCTGCACAATTATACTCATCTCACATGCTAGTCAAGTAATGCTCAAAATTCTCCAAGTCAGGCTTCAACAATACGTGAACCATAAACTTCCAGATGTTCAAGCTGGTTTTAGGAAAGGCAGAGGAACCAGAAATCAAATTGCCAACATCCATTGCATTGTCAAAAAAGCAAAAGAGTTCCAGAAAAATATCTATTTATGCTATATTGACTATGCCAAAGCCTTTGACTGTGTAGACCACAACAAACCATGGAAAATTCTTAAAGAGATGGGAATACCAGACCACCTGACCTCCCTCCTGAGAAATCAGTATGCAGTTCAGGAATCAACAGTTAGAAATAGACATGGGAAAACAGACTGGTTCCAATTAGGGAAAGGAGTATGTCAAGGCTGTATATTGTCACCCTGCTTATTTAATTTATATGCACAGTACATCAGCTATGCTGGAAGAAGCACAAGCTGGAATCAAGATTGCTGGGAGAAATATCAATACCCTCAGATATGCAGATGACACCACCCTTATGGCAGAAAGTGAAGAAGAACTAAAGAGTCTCTTGATAAAAGTGAAACAGGAGAGTGAAAAAAGTTGGCTTAAAGCTCAAGATTTAGAAAACTAAGATCATGGCATCTGGTCTCATCACTTCATGGGAAATAGATGGGGAAACAGTGGAAACAGTGTCAGACTTTATTTTGGGGGGCTCGAAAATCACTGCAGATGATGATTGCAGCCATGAAATTAAAAGATGCTTACTCCTTGGAAGAAAAAATACAACCAACCTAGACAGCATATTAAAAAACAGAGACACATTACTTTGCCAACAAATGTCCATCTAGTCAAGGCTATGGTTTTTCCAGTAGTCATGTATGGATGTGAGAGTTGGACTATTAAGAAAACTGAGCACCAAAAAATTAATGTTTTTGAACCGTGGTGTTGGAAAAGACTTTTGAGAGTCCCTTGGACTGCAAGGATATCCAACCAGTCCATCCTAAAGGACATCAGTCCTGAATATTCATTGGAAGGACTGATGTTGAAGCTGAAACTCCAATACACTGTCGACTGGATGCGAAGAACTGACTCATTTGAAGAGACCCTGATGCTGTAAAACATGGAAGGCAGGAGAAGGGGACAGCAGAGGATGAAATGGTTGGCTGGCATCACGGACTGTATGGACATGAGTTCGAGTCAAGTCTGGGAGTTGGTGAGGGACAAGGAGGCCTGCCATGCTACAGCCCATGGGATCGTACAGAGTCGGACATGACTGAGCAACTGACCTGAACTGAGAATAAAAGATGGCCGTACTCAAAAATATTTTTAGACTTCTGCCTTCTCTATGGTCTGCTTTGTTGTCTTTTAAGATATAGTAGCTGCATTGATTCATTTATTTGCCTGAGTTTGTTTTAAAACTGTAGATTCCTGGATCTCACCCACAATCCTATTGCCTCAGAAACTCTAAGGAACTTGTAACTTCATACACAAATCCCAAACAGTAATGAGAACAAAGTTGGTTACATGCCTTACCACCATTTCTCTTTATCATAGGAGGAAATCAGTGTCTTGTTTGAGGAAGTGTTCTTTTGTCTACATAGTCGTCAAAATGGACTAACTGTCTCTTAAGAATTCCTTTCACTCTGCAGCTGACCGTCCGCTGTCCCAAGATGGCGGCAGCGGTGGCGCCAGGGGAACCTGTTCAGGCTGCTGAGAACAGCAGGGCGGGCCAAGGTCCGGCAACCGGGAGGCAGTGGCCTCTGCGTGCCCCGCAGCCGGGGTTACGCCTTGCGGTGGTGGCGCCGGGGAATGCTCGTGCTGGGCCCAGCCTGTCTCTCAATTTAGGAATGGCAGTGGGCCTGCGCCCCTGGTTCCCAGGCCATGGTGCTGAAGTAGCTCAAAGTGTGTCTGCTGGAGGATACAGATGTAAGTAAATCAAATATTGTGTAGTGGTTCGTGGAAGACAGGTTTGATCCAAACATCAACCCAACAATAGGACCATCTTTTATGACCAAGATTGTCCAGTACCAAAATGAGCTACATAAATCCTTCATCTGGGATACAGTTGGACGAGAACGATTTCCTGCCTTAGCGCCAATGTTCTACCAAGGCTCGGCTGCAGCTATAATTATTTATGACATCACGAAATATTTTCAACATGAAAGAATTAGGTAAAAGAGCTTCAGCAGCATGGCCCACCCAACATTGTAGTTGTCATTGCAGGAAGTAAGTGTGATCTTATGGAGGTAAGAGAGGTCATGAAGAGAGATGCCGAGACTACGCCGACTACATCCATGCAGTCCTTTTATGGACCAGAGCGAAGAACAAGATAAACAAAAACGGACTCTTTATATAAATTAGTCAAAGAATTCCATCCACTGACGCCAGCCGCCTTCTGGCGGAAAGGGCTTCAAACTGTACAGAGCCTTTGGAGCCTAGGCGGAGCTGCTGCTGACTGGGCCTTGGCCCTGGGGCTCCCAGACGAAGTAGCTGGTCCTGACAGGCCGCGGGAGGTCTGGGCCCCCCTCCAGGGGTCGCCTGCCAGTCTTGGATCTTTTCTGGGCAACTGGGATTCACAGGAATTAACTGGTTCCCTCTCCTCTTCAGAGACTGCAGCAGTAATACGTCAGTCTGTGGACTTCCGTCCTGTAAAGGATCTCTGTGTACCCAGGGACTGCATCGTTGGCTCCTGATGTTGCTGAGAAGGAATGTACAGTTGTGTGAATGGTAGGATGAGATCACTGAGTAGCTTTGTAGTCAAGATTCTATGTCACATTTGTAAAGGAAAAGTTAGCACTTTCATGGTTCTTGAGGGAAGAAAAAAAGTCCTTGTGGATACATTCCTTCCCTTGTTTTCCCATTGACCATTGCCACTGCTAGAGGGAGTGATAACATTTAGAATGTATGCAGTTACCACCCTGGAGGGATGGCAGTTAGGATTGTCTGAAGCTGAGGTGGGTTGTTTCTGAGGCTGATGGAGAGGCACCCACCCACGCCGTCTCTGACACAGTCTCCATTGGACACAGCAGCCCAGGACCCTGTCGCACAGGTATCCCCAGGCACATCACTGGCACCTTTTTAAGTAAGCTCTGACAATCAAGATGGTGGTGGTAGAGAGGCTGCCTGGAACATGTTGAATTGCAGATTCAGTTTAAACTGACTAGCCGTGTTTTCCAAAGAGAAAAGCAGCAGCCTAGAAAGTGGGGTAAATGCTGTCCATTTTTAATTTGATGAGCTGCCTTGGTGGGGGAGACAGGTATCTGTTGCTTAGCACATGTAAAGTTGTAGTCATATATTTATGAGCCCACTGCTTACAGATTATAAATTATGTAAATACATTAATAAATTCTATGCTTCATTAAAAAAGAAAAAAGAATTCCTTCCACTCTGAAACTCATTAATATCACAACCAATGATTTCATATATCTGACAGGATAAAATAACTAACTGGATGGAAAGTGAAAATGAAAGTGAAGTCGCTCAGTCATGTCCAACTCTTTGCGACCCCATGGACTGTAGTCTATCAGGCTCCTCTGTCCATGGGATTTTCCATGCAAAAGTGCTGGAGTGGATTGCCATTTCCTTCTCCAGGGGATCTTCCCAGGAATCGAACCCGGGTCTCCCACATCACAGGCAGACGCTTTACTGTCTGAGCCTCTTGTACATAATATATCTTTAACAATATGTTTTGTCTCACTTAAAAGATTACAGTAACTAAAAGGTAGAGAAGATCTGCATATCTAACAATATATTTTGGTATTAAAAGGGGGAACTTTTTTTTTAACTATCATAATTATTAACTACTTTTAAATAAGATAGCCATACATTCAAATGCATGGCACAAAATTCTTATGAAAGAAAACAAGGTAATACTGGTGAATGTATTTCCTTTATGATCTGGGATCATGCTAATACAAAAGGGAAAAAAAATATGCCATAATGAAATATCTGATTTAATGAAAACATAATTACCACATATAGCAATCTTTGTTTTTTTATATTCCACGTAGGAGTGAGATCAAATAGTATTTATCTTTCTTGTATTTATTATTTCACTTGTCATAATGCCCTCAAGGTCCATCTATCTTGTCCAAATGACAAGATTTCCTTCTTTATCATGCCTGAATAATCCATTTGTACACCAATTCTACATCTTGTTTATCCACTTATCCTTGGTAAATACTTAGGTTGTTTCTATATCTTGACTGTTGTGAATAATAATTCGATGGGAGCATGGGAGTGCATATATCTTTTTAAGATAGTGATTTAATTTCCTTTAGATATATGGCCTGAAGTGGGATTTTTGGATCACATGCTAAATCTATTTTTAATTTTTTTTGAGGAAACTCCATACTATGTTCCATAAAGATGATAGCCTTTCAAGTGCTATTGGTCATTTGCTTGTCTTTTTTGGAAAAAAAAAAAAATTCAGTTTCTCTGTCCATTTTTTAAATAGATTTTTGTATTCCATTGTGTTGGATTTTATATATATATATATATATATACACACATATATATGGATACTAATGCATTAGATATATGATTTGAAAATGTCTTATCCCTTCCTTAGGTTACCTCTTCATTTTGTTGATTGTTTCTGTGGTTGTACAGATTTTTAATTTCATGTAGTCTCATTTATTAATTTTTGCTCTTGCTGTTGTGCTTGTGGTATCATACCCAGAAAAATCAGTGTTAAGAACTAATTTCAAGGAGTTTTTCCCTATGCTTTCTTCTAGGGGTTTTATGGTTTCAAGTCTTGTATGTCTTTGAACCACTGGAAAAAATAATTTGATTTTTATACCAGTCTTATCAGAAATACATTATTAATCTCCTTTTATATCTGAGAAAATGGAGCCTCAGAAAATTTAAGTGACTAAGTCAATGGTAAGTGGCAGGATGTGAAGTCCAGATAGCATTCAGTCCCATCATCTTAGCTGTAGAAAAGCCAAACCACAAAGTACGAAGATGAAAAAAAAAAAAAAAACCTGATCAGAATATGTCTTCTAATTTTAGTTTCTACACATTTACAAAAACAAAGTGAAATCATATTTCCAAAATTTTTAAAAAAAAAGCTGTTTTGCTATTTTAAATATTTGTTGAAATATAGAAAATTCTACAGTTTCAGTTTAAGCTAATGTGATATTTAATGAGTACTTTTAAAGGCACTCAAGGAGATCCAACCAGTCCATTCTGAAGGAGATCAGCCCTGGGATTTCTTTGCAAGGAATGATGCTAAAGCTGAAACTCCAGTACTTTGGCCACCTCATGCGAAGAGTTGACTCATTGGAAAAGACCCTGATGCTGGGAGAGATTGGGGGCAGGAGGAGAAGGGGATGACAGAGGATTAGATGGCTGGATGGCATCACTGACTCGATGGACATGAGCTTGAGTGAACTCCGGGAGTTAGTGATGGACAGGGAGGCCTGGCATGCTGCGATTCATGGGGTTGCAAGGAGTCAGACACGACTGAGCGACTGAACTGAACTGAAGATAGTATTCTACTAAGCCTGGGAAATTTCCAAGGTGCTCAGTTGTTGCTGTGAATCATATGGATTCAAGATGTAAAAGAATGTGAGAACAGTGAGTAAGGAGACAGATAAAACCCCAAATGATGGCCTGAATGTATTTCTGCAATCCCTAACTGCTTGTGTTTCACAAACTGTATTTCCTCTGTCTCTGCTTTCCTTTCTTTCCCACATTAATGCTGCTCCTTAAACTTATTTTGATATATGTACATGTTTGAGGGTTCTATGGAAAGTTCTATTATACTACTATATAGTTTTATTTGAAAATCATCTGTTTATTCATTGGTTTCAGTAGAATGAAATGGTCATGTTTCTCACTTTATAGCCATTGCCTTTTAATGTTTCCCTTAGAAAATCTAATATATTAACTTTATATTGTGCTCTTCAATTTTGTAGTTCAAATGCATGGCCTTCTGTTACTTCCTTAAGAATAAAAACTCTCAAGACATTTAATATCTATGATTTAGACAGTATCATCATTATTATAGTGACATAGTAGGAACCAATGAAAATATCAGAATCCTTACAAAGCAATTTTATATACATAATAGCACTGAAAGGAGATCATGTGGAAATAGCCTAAAATATTAAATCAGTCTACAGTTTGGCAAGGTTAATATTTTCTGTCCCATGTCTTGTAGGATGAAACAAGTCATTTATCACATATGATGGCTCTAGAAATATTTCAGAACCATGAAAAACTCTGTAATAGTGAATTTATATCTATAAAGGGAAAATGGAAACAAATCTGTACCTGAAAATAATAGTCTATTATAATAATGAATGACCATTTGGGGAACTAGACTGTGTTTCAAAGATATATATATATATATAGATAGATAGATAGATATAGATGTATATAGATATATATATATATATAATTTTAGATTTTAAAAGGTAGAAACAGTATTAATAGTAAAATTGGGTTGCTGAGTAAAAGCACTGAAAATATAAGGTTTTCATTTTAACCTTTCACTCTCAGTGTCTTACCAAGAAGCAGGACTGGTGTTTTCACCCAGAAGGCATCGTTGAACCTATTTAAACAGGGCCCGCCTCTACTCTGTTCTCATATATATTCCTTAAACTCCTCTGAATTTACTAGAACAATACTTGTTCTATCTCTTTCCTTAGATTATACAGAATCAGTACTTTTTTCTTTTCTCAACAGAGCAGTTGCATCTTATGAGCCAAATGTTTGAACCTCATAGAAGCTGTGCTAACCAAGATGTAAAGGATGAGTTCCACTTCAATAGAAATATGTTTGTGAATGTGTTTTTATCAGATCAGATCAGTCGCTCAGTCATGTCCGACTCCTTGCAACCCCATGAATCGCAGCACGCCAGGCCTCCCTGTCCATCACCAACTCCCACAGTTCACTCAGACTCACGTCCATTGAGTCAGTGATGCCATCCAGCCATCTCATCCTCTGTCATCCCCTTCTCCTCCTGCCCCCAATCCCTCCCAGCATCAGAGTCTTTTCCAATGAGTCAACTCTTCGCATGAGGTGGCCAAAGTACTGGAGTTTCAGCTTTAGCATCATTCCTTGCAAAGAAATCCCAGGGCTGATCTCTTTCAGAATGGACTGGTTGGATCTCCTTGCAGTCCAAGGGACTCTCAAGAGCCTTCTCCAACACCACAGTTCAAAAGCATCAATTCTTCGGCATTCAGCCTTCTTCACAGTCCAACTCTCACATCCATACATGACCACAAGAAAAACCATAGCCTTGACTAGACGAACCTTTGTTGGCAAAGTAATGTCTCTGCTTTTGAATATGCTATCTAGGTTGGTCATAACTTTCCTTCCAAGGAGTAAGTGTCTTTTAATTTCATGGCTGAAGTCACCATCTGTAGTGATTTTGGAGCCCAGAAAAATAAAGTCTGACACTGTTTCCACTGTTTCCCCATCTATTTCCCATGAAGTGGTGGGACTGGATGCCATGATCTTCATTTTCTGAATGTTGAGCTTTAAGCCAACTTTTTCACTCTCCACTTTCACTATATGAATTTGCATATGATCTGTAATAAATCTAGCATATGGTCAAACTATCACTATAGAGCATACATGTAACTGTCAGAGAAAGGATTCTATATATGTTTAATCAAATTGACATGATTGTACCATGTAAACACATATGAGAAGTGCTTTACCCAGTTAATGCATTTATTCATTCATTCCTTATTCTATTTAAATATTCAAGAAGGTAATCCTGCTTTATTAGACACTAGGGATATGATGAAAACAAAGATTGACATGATTTCTGCCTCTTGAAGCTTATAAACTACCTTCTGCTTATGCAGGTATATGTAATTTTTGTATCTGGTTATTATAATGTGTTTTAGGGGAGGAAAGTGAGGAAAAAAACAAAGAAGTTACATACATATATATGTTGAAACTTTCTTCTACTAGCAAGAAGTCATTATCTTATCTGCGGGCCCCCACACATGTAGTCCTCCCTTTTACACCCAGACAATTTAATTTACAAGGCTTCCCTGGTTCCAAAACAAGAGACACAGGTTAATCCCTGGGTTGGGAACACCTTCTGGAGAAGGAAATGGCAACTCACTCTAGTATTCTTGTCTGGGAAATCCCATGGACAGAGGAACCTGGCAGGTACAGGCCATGAGGTCACAAAAAAGTAGGACATGACTTAGCAACTAAACAACACCCAAGTCACTTTTGAGTGTAAAACTCAAACAATATAATCATTCTATATTCATACAACAAAACTACTTTTACTAGAAAATACCTAAAGATTTTTTCACAACTTTCAGAAGTATTCAGCAAATATTACTTAAGCCCCTACGATGAGCCATGGATAGGAGACATACAGGGTCACTGTTCTCTTTCCCTTCCTGGTGTTGTGGGATTTTGCTTGACTGTGCATAGGAAACAGACAGACAGCAGTGTGGAGGGGAATGGCATGAAATTAATAAAGATAGCAGATGGGACCAGAGCTTCTCTCACCCATTTCTATCTTTCACAGTATTTTGAGAGATTATATATATATATATATATTTTTTTTTTTTTTAACAGCAGAAATATGTTTAAAAGTTTGGTTTGTCCTGAATGGTAATAACAGAAAGACAACGAGTAATTTGTCAATATGTAAAAATCAGAATATTTTATATAACAATCCATATTTCTAGCTTATCTGGAAAACTTGAAGGCAGCTGGTCCTAGATCCTACAACCAAGGTATTCCCTCATTTCCTCACATACCTTATTCACCATGCTCCACCCATTTACGTCACCTTGGTTAGGGTTTTCCCCAAACTGCCAGATCAGAAAACCATCAAGACTCTGGACTAAAAATACAAAACCCAGCTCATGCTCTAGAGATGCTGGTTCAATATACTGAGAATAACAGTAGACTCTAAATTTTAATAAGCATCTTATGTGATTCTTTGTACACAAAGTAGCTGGGGAAATGGTACTATACGCATTTCCGTTTGCAGCCCCAAGATGATTAAGAACATGCTATTAACCTCACAATAAGAGTTGGTGATTTCAACACAGTATTAATTTATGGGAGTTTAATAAATGTGAGACACAGGAGATGCAGGTTTGATAGCTAGGTAAGGAGGATCCCCTGGAGGAGGGCATGGCCACCCACTCCAGTATTCTTGCTGGGAAAATCCCATGGACAGAGGAATCTTTATCATGCCATTCTCCTCCACACTGCATCTGTCTGTTTCTTGCACATAGTAAAGCAAAATCCCACAACACCAGGAAGGGAAAGAGAAGAGTGACCCTTGTATGTCTCCTATCCTTGGCTCATAGTAGGGGCTTAAGTAATATTTGCTGAATACTTCTGAAAGTTGTAAAGAAATTTTAGGTATTTTCTAGTAAAAGTAGTTTTGTTGTATGAATATAAAGCGGCAAGCTACAGTCCATGGGTTGCAAAGAGTAGGACACAACTGAAGTGAGTGCTCATGCATACATACAAAGCAGTAATGGTAACAGTAAAGATAAGCACTATCACTCACTGAACATTTACTCTCTTCTGAGCATTATGTTCATAGTTAATTCTATACAAACATACTACATTTATACACACACAGTATATAATTGACTCTTCACTATGTGCTGATATTAATCTTAGCACCTTAAATATTATTTCAGTGGTGTCAGTACTATTTTTCCCTCACACAGAAAACAAAGCCCAGAAAAAAAAAATATATATACTATATTTTTAATGTTCTACAATTTGTACACATAAATATTGAGTCTGAACCTAGGTAATGTGACTTCAAAACTAACAACTCTAAACAAAACCTCTGCCCCATTAGTACAGTTGAGAAATGATATCACAAGGAATAAATATAAAGGCCTAGTGGTTAAAGGTGGATTCGTGCTTATGTGACTTATGAATTCTTGCTCTCTTCCGAGTTTATAATTAATTTGGCAGATATCACTGCAAAATAAGGCATGCTGCAGTCCATGGGCTTGTAAAGAGTCAGATATAACTTAACAACTGAACAACAAAATCATATTATAGACTTTGTCCCAAGAAGATCTAGAAGAAACATATTAGTTATGATAAAACAAAGAGACTAAATTTATATGGAAACTATGATTTGATATTGTGTATAAATTCACAAAATATAGAGACTGTAGCCCCCTGAAAGTTTTATTACAATAAAGTTAATTATATCCAATTTAAAGTAGAAAATATATCCGTTGTTTTCAAGCACGTAAAAACAATTATTAGACTCATTGCCAAATTACTGAGTTATTGTCTTCAAAACTAAATGCACCTTTCTCTATTTCTTCCAGTATTTAGTATCGCATGGATGTTTAGGATAAACCTTATTTTGCTCTCTTTAGTTGTTAGCCCCTCTCATTATTTCTTTCTCTCCCCTCCCCATTCCATCCCAGTCTGGAGGCAGGGAAACTTCTTTATACTTTAAATTAAAATATGTCTCTAGAGTCTGGATTCTCATGAAGTGTGGGCTACTTTTGAATAATTTTTCATGAATATATTATATATATTAAATCTGCATAGTAAATTGTTTCCCTTAATTGTATTCTGGTAGTCTTACTGTCAGAGAGGAGCTAGAAGGGAAGGTACTAACAGGATAGGAAGTGATGGTCAGCTCCTCCACCAAACAAAAAACCACATAATGAGAGCACCCACAGGTCCCACTCCGGATGGATTGATTCAGGGCTTACATTTTCTACAGAGAGAGAGGATATTGGGGTTGGCAGCTAAGTGACTTTCTTGTGCTTCTCTGTAGACTGTCCCACTCTGTCCTGGAAATATCTGTACAATGTTTGCTATTCTGAAGCCATTCTATCAATTTTATAGATAGAGAACATTTTGTCTAGCTTCTGGACTTTCTATTAGTAGTCCTATAGTTGTCTCTGACTTTACTCTCTTTTATGTATGTTTTTATTTTATTGAGAAGCTGAGACAGTCTGTCAATTGTTTCAAGATAAATCTATCCTGCTGCTGCTGCTACTGCTGCTAAGTCGCGTCAGTTGTGTCCGACTCTGTGCGACCCCATAGATGGCAGCCCACCAGGCTCCCCCATCTCTGGGATTCTCCAGGCAAGAACACTGGAGTGCGTTGCCATTTCCTTCTCCAATGCATGAAAGTGAAAAGTGAAAGTGAAGTCGCTCGGTCGTGTCCGACTCTTAGCGACCCCATGGACTGCAGCATACCAGGCTCCTCTGTCCGTGGGATTTTCCAGGCAAGGAGTTCTTAAACCATTTGGTTTGGGGGGTTATTTCTAAGATACTAGTTCTACTCTGAGGTTGTTGTCCCTCTTGAGACCTCCAAGATTATTTATTTAGTGTGAACCAGGGCCAGATGTACTTCAGAATGCTGCCCCTGCCGTCTTTAGAACAGCTGTATCATAGGGCACTCTGTTTTGGTCTGTCAAGTGGGATAAATATAAATGTAGAAATGATTAAAGATTATAGAGCCAATGCCCGGTACTCATCTAAAGAGCATGCTAAATTATTTGATTTAATCTTCACAACAATCCTAACAGTAAAAAAATTATAATTATTTCTGGTTTAATGATGAGAAAGCTGTGGCTTTGGGACTTTATGTAATCTACCTAGTAAGAAACTAGGAGACACAGAGTCAAATTTAAACCTCAATTTTTGCCTAAATTCAAGAGCTGGACTCTAATTTACATGTGTAAGTGATGAGTTTGTATCCATACTGAACACTAACATAAGAAAAGACACACAGTAAGGAGAGTGCTTGTATACTGCTTTGGCTAATCAGAAAATGCAAATAGTCTATAAAGTCCCCAAATAGTCAATTCTACCAATAACAGATGAAAAATTCTTTGGGGAAAATGTAAACTGTTTTGATAACACAGGTTATTTTTCAGTATTTTTATCTAAGAATCATCTGCTTATTTTTTATTAGGAATATATATCATAAGATGTTGTCAGGGGAGAAACATTTAGAACTCAAATCTTACTAAAAATCCCTAAACACCCAAAAGTCAACTTCAATATGTTACCACCATTAGCATATTATCATCAGAGAAAATATTCATGGGAGAGAGAAATATAGCATGATAACAGAGTTGTTTTTTTTTCCCCCTTTAGAGATCAGAATTATGACAGCTCTCATTGCTCATGTTAGAAAAATCTAATTTCATAGCCAGTTCCAAATCCTGCTGTTTCAGCAGAGCTAACAGAGATATGTGAATGAGTAAAGTCAGCCCTTAGTGTAAAGCAGTTAGGAAATCTGTGGTTTCAATATCCTTCATGGGCAACTTTTATCGATAATGTTATATATCTTAAAATAAATGGGATTTCTATGGTGCTGGGTTCCTAAAAGTAGTAAGATACTGGAAGTGACATACATACCTACAAAGGCTAATGCCTCTTGCCAGAGAGGCATTTAATTGAATGTCTCAATTAAAATATTGAGAAAATAGGTATTCATACAGACAGCATGCAAATAGGGTGGACCAGGTAGATAGGAGCTGAAGTATACTAACATTTTATTTGAGAAGCCTGGAAATTGAAAATATAGCCTTTTACATTTAAAAACTGGGGAGCCTGAAACTTTCTCTTAAATTTCTTCATTCTGAACATAGCAAAATTTTGCAGTAAGTAGGTTTGTTTCCTTGCATTTCCAAGGAAAAAAAATTATCTTCATATTTGTATAAAATAAGAAATAAAATATATAGACTCCTGTACATTTTGCTCTTGAGTAACCTACAAGGAATGTGGACAAACAACGTATCAAATTCTCAGTAACTGACAGGTTTGAGTGGTAGGATTTCACTTTGACTACTGGCTTGCAAATATTGTTAAATTACATTCCTAATGAACATGGCTTAAAGATTTGTGATGTTGAAAAGTAACAGTGTCACAGTGGATAATATTTATAGGTTTATCAATGCTCAAACTAATAAATATTTAAATCACACAAGCATAAACTATATTTAGTCTCTAAATATTTCTGTTATTTGTAATAAAGTTGACACACATATCTACTTTATAAAACTAAGAACTTAAAAACAAGCATTTTTATTACTAAATACTTATAAAATTTGGTTTTAATTTCCTAATACTAAAATTCTCCATTCTTTATTCATTTATCAGTAAATATATAAATAGTAAAATCTTAAGTCATAATTTTAACCTTGTCTAATGAGATCCAACCAGTCCATTCTGAAGGAGATCAGCCCTGGGATTTCTTTGGAAGGAATGATGCTAAAGCTGAAACTCCAGTACTTTGGCCACCTCATGCCAAAGTTGACTCATTGGAAAAGACTCTGATGCTGGGAGGGATTGGGGGCAGGAGGAGAAGGGGACGACAGAGGACAAGATGGCTGGATGGCATCACTGACTCGATGGACGTGAGTCTGAGTGAACTCCGGGAGTTGGTGATGGACAGGAAGGCCTGGCGTGCTGCAATTCATGGGGTCGCAAAGAGTCGGACACGACTGAGTGACTGAACTGAAGTGAACTGAATGAGACAATGTCCCTATTATGACTCAACCAATATTATTTTCATTATAACACTAACAATTATATTTAAGATAAATATTTCTAGAACATATAGAGGGGCAATATATAGAAATTAAAGTAGAACATGTAGAAGAACATGTAGAACAATATGTCAAAATGATATTTATGCATATATCCACATATGATTAAAACAGAGTAAACAACATCAGTCAATCAAATATAGTGATCATTGGAGAGGATGTGGCACCAATTATCTTCATCTGTATTTTTCCCCACTACCTCTCCCAGTATCTTCCATATAGTGAAAGTTCAATATACATTTATCAAGTATTTACTGAACATTTTCTATCTTTCTAGAACTATGAAAAAGTTAATCTATTATTTCTTATATGCAGCACTACACTCTATTAACTGACATTCTAATGATATAAAGTTTTAAAATTAATTTTTTAAGTGCCACTGGAGCATGTCTTCACCATCATTTGAATGGTTAAGTTCAGTTCAGTTGCTCAGTTGTGTCCGACTCTTTGTGACGCCATGGACTGTGGCACTCCAGGCCTCCCTGTCCAACACCAACTCCTGGAGTTTACTCAAACTCACGTCCATACAATCGGTGATGCCATCCAACCATCTCATCCCCTGTCATCCCCTTCTCCTCCTGCCTTCATTCTTTCCCAGCATCAGGGTCTTTTCAAATGAGTCAGTTCTTCACATCAGGCGGTCAAACTATTGGAGTTTCAGCTTCCACATCAGTCCTTCCAGTGAATATTCAGGACTGATTTCCTTTAGGATGGACTGATTGGATCTCCTTGCAGTCCAAGGGACTCTGAAGAGTCTTTTCCAACACCATAGTTCAAAAGCATAAATTCTTCGGCACTCAGCTTTCTTTATTGTATAACTCTCACATCCATACATGACCACTGGAAAAACCATAGCCTTGACCACACAGACCTTTGTTGGCAGAGTAATGCCTCTGCTTGTTAATATGCTGTCTAGGTTGGTTATAACTTTTCTTCCAAGGAGTAAGCATCTTTTAATTTCATGGCTGCAGTCACCATCTGCAGTGATTTTGGAACCCCCAAAATAAAGTCTGACACTGTTTCCACTGTTTTCCCCATCTATATGCCAGGAAGTAATGGGACCAGATCCCATGATCTTAGTTTTCTGGATGTTGAGCTTTAAGCCAACTTTTTCATTCTCCTCTTTCACTTTCATCAAGAGGCTCTTTAGTTCTTTTTCGCTTTCTGCCATAAGGGTGGTATCATCTGCATATCTGAGGTTATTGATATTTCTCCCAGCAATCTTGATTCCAGCTTGTGCTTCTTCCAGCCCAGCGTTTCTCATGATGTTCTCTGCATATACGTTAAATAAGCAGGGTGACAATGCAGCCTTGACGTACTCCTTTCCCTATTTGGAACCAGTCTGTTGTTCCATGTCCAGTTCTAACTATTGCTTCTTGACCTGCATACAGATTTCTCAGGAGGCAGGTCAGGTGGTCTGGTGTTCCCATCACTTTCAGAATTTTCCACAGTTTATTGTAATCCACACAGGAAAAGGCTTTGGCATAGTCAATAAATCAAATTGATTATATTATCTGCAGTCAAAGATGGAGAAGATCTATACAGTCAGTGAAAACAAAACCAGGAGCTGACTGTGGCTTAGTTTATGAACTCATTTGAATGGTTCAGTTCGGTTTAGTTTCTCAGTCGTGTCCGACTCTGCGACCCCATGAATTGCAGAACGCCAAGCCTCCCTGTCCATCACCAACTCCCGGAGTTCACTCAAACTCACGTCCATCGAGTTGGTGATGCCATCCAGCCGTCTCATCTTCTGTCATCCCCTTCTCCTTCTGCCCCCAATCCCTACCAGCATCAGAATCTTTTCCAGTGAGTCAACTCTTTGCATGAGGTGGCCAAAGTACTGGAGTTTCAGCTTTAGCATCATTCCTTCCAAAGAACACCCAGGACTGATCTCCTTTATAATGGACTGGTTGGATCTCCTTGCAGTCCATGGGACTGTCAAGAGTCTTCTCCAACACCACAGTTCAAAAGCATCAATTCTTCGGTGCTCAGCTTTCTTCACAGTCCAACTCTCACATCCATACATGACTACTGGAAAAACCATAGCCTTGACTAGATGGACCTTTGTTGGCAATCTCAGTCAATTAACTCACTTTTGAACATTTTGTATATTCACCATAATAGAATAGAGATCACAAAACATATAGGTATACTCCTCCACACTGGGATCCCTGAGAATGATGAAAACTGCAGATTATCCCCCAGAAAAATGCAATGATCTATGTATACTTTATTTCATGCTAATTCAGAAATGCATCCTAAGGCTAATGGACTTCCAGTTAAAAAAAAAAAAATGATTGTAGAAAACTTCACACAGGACAGAGTATCTCATACTTAACTTGCCCTTTTACAACTAAAAATTAGACAAAACGTGTAAAATAACTGTTTTTCAGATATTTCACAACAGACATCATAGTACTATAATCCTTGAGAGAAGAAATAATAAAAATGAGAATATAATTGCTTTCTGCCTAGACAGACAAGATCTGCCTTTTTAGATCATGTCACAGGCAGGAGAAACCAAAGCACTGCAGTCTTATTGAATTGAGGAGACAGATGTTGAAGTCTGAGGTCAAAGTAGATGCAATTTAGGAGTAAAGTACTAAAAGATAAAGTTACATAAATAATACTTCAGAAATATGCATAGGATCCCTTGAATTTTTGGAGGACTCTTAGGCAGCACACATGTAGGATTTAATTCCACTAACCCGTGCAAAAAAATAAAAAGTTTCTGGATGCCTGTAAATCTAAACAATTTATAAAGCTCATGCAAGCCACAAATGTTGAGTACAAACCACCACAATACAGAGACCTTGTTGCATATTTGGGGCATAAAGCAGAGACCCAAGGAAAGTCACGCCGTGGTAGTAGGGATAAACTGGCTCTACAGTAAGACTACTATAAATCCACCTATTAAAAAAAATCTTGTAAATGATGCAATGACTAAATTGTCCTCCAGAATAAAGTCAAGTACTCTAAAAGGAAGAGAAAAAACTCCAGAAACACATCAACATATTGATTTCATTCTCCGTGTCTGAAGTTTTCAATTTCAAATGTCTGCTACAAAATATGCTTAAAAATTATTTTAAAAATTTGATATTCATTAAAACAATAAACTATTTTTATTTAATTCATTAAAGTAGTAAACTCTTTAATAGCAATTTGCTTATAATAATAAACAATTAAATTATAAAAATAAGGGCAAAAAGCAAAATATGAAAATTATATACCATGCAAACTAAATATAAGACAGCTGCAATGGCTATATTACTATCAGAATGATCAAAGAGAAATTGGTAAATTCTTTAATGAAAGAGTTTGCAAGTCACCAACAAGATATAACAATGCTAAAAATGCATATATTCAATAAGAGAGCTTCAAAAATAAATGAAAACTCAAAACAGGAAGTATATGTAAGCATATCCACAATTACAGGAGATTTTAAAACTCTCCAAATTGATTGAAAGATCAACCAAAAAGTTAGTAAGAATATACAAAATTTCCATAACTCAAATAAATTGACCAGGCTGACATTTACATAATAACCAAAGGGTAATGGAGCTGGAGTAATTATATCCATCAGCCTTTGGTCAAGAGCTACCCAGATATGCAAATTCTTCAACAATTCCTGCCTTTTGTGCTTGAAGGCAAAGAGAGTTCCAGTAGCCCAGGAGGACAAACCCTTATTAAAGGTATGCTGGTGCCCTCAATTGGAAGTGAGAGCCCAGCAAAAGACTTCGGGGTGAGAAAATAATATATACAGTGAAAGGAGAAGACACTGGCAGTTTCAGAAATGGGATGAGGCAGAACCCAGATA
Organism: Bubalus kerabau; assembly: GCF_029407905.1. Lineage (NCBI taxonomy): Eukaryota > Metazoa > Chordata > Mammalia > Artiodactyla > Bovidae > Bubalus > Bubalus kerabau. The sequence goes on along the minus strand of NC_073627.1, from coordinate 79,115,267 downwards.
GCCTCTGGGAAAGAAAGAAAGGTGCTTATGATGACCAAGAGAAGAGGATTCAAGATCCACAAAGAACAGATTAAGTTGGGAAAACATGAGCATATTTGTTACAGATTAAGGGCAAATGTGTAGAATGTTTATAATGAGAGCTTGCAGATAATAGGAGAACAATTGTGACTCACAAAAACATTAAAATCTAAAGAAAAATGTTATGATGGACTGAGACTGTGGAAGGAAAAATGTGAGAATGAAGTAGAAAGAAAAACTAGTGAATTATTGGGTATTTACAATGAAGCGCTGGTGGAGGGCATGGCAACCTTATCCAGTATTCTTGCCTAGAGAATCCCATGGTCAGAGGAGCCAGGCAGGCTACAGTTCAGGGGGGGTCACAAAGAGTCGGATACAACTGAAGCAACTTAGTACACATGCACGATGAAGCACACATCATATCAGGAACTTTGGATGTATTAACATTGTCACTCCTTAATCTTTCAAGATACATAATAATAACATTCTCATTTTCCAGATTAAAATTTTAAAATAAACAGAATACAAAGAGTTAAACTGAAGCACTCTGGTTGCAGAGTCAAAGGCTTAGCCTACATCCCTTCGTGAATTACATTTTGTCTTATTACTTCACATGGGATCTAATTCCTAAGGAGGAAGCCTTGGTGAGCCATCAGAGTAAATTGCTGTAGTGATGAGAGGGTCAAAGTCCTAGCAAGTGAGGACATTGGAGGAGGAGAAGGCTGACCTAAATTTCTCACAGTGGGGCAGTTACTTGGAAATAAATGGGAAAAATAAAATGAATGTGAGAATGGAGATAAAGTCTGAAAAATGGGGATTTTTACATTGAAGCATGCTTCATGAGCTTGAAGCATGAGAGACTCAGTAGCAAAAGAATGCTAACCTCATTTTAAATTTGAGGGACACATGATTTGCAGGAGAACGGTACCTTGGTATAGATTAAAATAATCTCAGAAAACAATGATTAATACTGCTTAAATGACAAAATCTAAAATATATGAACCAAGTGGAACAGAATTCCTCAGGCCTGGAAGAGTCCTCAGGTTCCATGTAAGTGACAGTGAGGCTTCTGTAAGCCCTTAAAACAGCTCTACTGCTCTGCATAGTAGTGTTTCTCATCACCTACTAAACTGCGTGGTAAGTCTCTCCTCCAAGCACAATTTGTTTAAGATTGTCCGACAGGACTGAAGCTACTTAGCAGCAGCAGCAACAGGAGGAGTGTAAGAGTAATACAGAAGTAGGTCCCTTGAATATTATGATCATAGGCATAATTTTTTTTTTTTTTTGAGTGGTAGGAACTGCTCTGCACAGCACACTTAATTCTATCATTCTTACTTTGTGTCTTATTCTAAACCCCCTTTGCTGTGTTGATTCTTTGCATTGTGACTATAATTTGTTTATATGTGTTTTCACCTAATATGTCCTAAGGCTAACTGCAGTCTCTTTCTATCTAATTAGTTTGAATTTCCTAATGCAAGCTTAATTGCTTATTTGTATTTAATCCTTGCCTTCCCCTTTCCTATTGCTATGGAACAGCCATGCTAGGAAAATGGCCTTTCCTAAATATTTGTCTGCTCACCATCAATGCCTCTTACCATGTATAAACTGACAGGGCACTCAAAATGGATATATGCCAATTTCATTCTTGGAATATCTCACATAGCAGTTACATAGAAGAACATATACTATATATTTAAATTATTAATACTATTTTTGGTGCATAAACATGAGCATGTGACTACTAAGAAAACTATAGAGAAAATAATTTATTGACATCCATAATGGGAAAAGGGGTATGAAATGGAAATATACTAATTTATAATACTTTTTCAACTCCTAGGAATAAAATTGATTAGGAGAGTCAATGTAACACATAATTACAAGTAACATTCAGCTACAGGGAAAGAGTACACGAAAGTGAGATTAATGGTAAGGATTTTCAACTGCTAAAGCGGGAAGTAAACAGACTTGCACAAACACACACACACCTGTTTTTGAAAGTTCCAAAAGAGAAAAATATTAAGCACTAATACTAAACAATTTAAAGTTTAATGTAAGGTTTAATTATATACATATATATATATATAAAACAAAATAATAGAAAAAATATATTAAGCACTGATTCTAAACATTTTAAATTCAGTTTTAATTATGTACATATAAAAAACTGGAAAATTTTCTTATAGTGAAATTTAAACACCAATATGAATGAATAATGTAATACTTGGAAACTACATGCATTATGGATAATTTTGAAATGTATAAGCATGAGTCCTTCTGGATATATCAAATTGTTAATTACAATTTTGAAAAAATGTATGATTAATGGAAGTTGTAACAGGAAAAGGTATATGGAAACATAGAATTCAGGATTCCTAAAAATAGAGGAAACAGAGGAAACACAAATCTAAAGAAAAAGTTATTGTTTACAAGTATTTTGTTTTAAAGAAATGTTTGCAGACTACATAGATCAATTGTATCCATTATAGATCTTTTTAGTGATAATGTATGGGGTGGGAAAGAAAACAATAATTAACTAACAATAATTCAAATAAAGGATACTTGTCTAAATAACTAAAGATATCAAAGGATAAAGTATCAAATGGATTCTCAGGGTTCTTAGGGTTCACAATACAACCCTTTCAAACAATTAGAACTATAGAACATGTAACTCTGGTGTTCAGTTGAGTCGCTCAGTCATGTCCGACTCTGTGACCCCATGGACTGCAGCATGTCAGGCCTCCCTGACTATCACCAACCCCCGGAGTTTACTCAAACTCATGTCCATTGAGTGGTGATGCCATCCAACCATCTCATCCTCTATCGTTCCCTTCTCCTCCTGCCCTCAATCTTTCCCAGCATCAGGGTCTTTTCCAATGAGTCAGTTCTTCACATCAGGTGGCCAAAGTATTGTTCTGATGGCCAAACTCTGATGTTCAACTTTAGTTAAAAAGTATTTTTTAATGTAATTGACCCATCTTACTAGGTAATACAGTACTTGCTAGTGACTCAGTCCATTTTTTTTTCCTTCCAGTAAATAAATTTATATTTCGGTATTAACATTTAGTCATCTATTGCACCATTTTATCCACATACACATATCAGCTTGACTCTACAAAAATACTGAGGCTGTGACATTAATAACATTAATAGGAGGTTTGGAATCCATTCCAAAGCTAGGAGTGTCCTGGAAATCATCTTTTCTGTGTCATAGATTCCACAATTCAACGTGAGGCTACTATTAAGAGACCTCCACAAAATATGTCTATTGGCTGTATCTTTTTTGCTTAGAAATACCAAAGATCAAAGATGACTTACTATAGTGGGTTAATTGTGTCTCGCCAAGAGATATGCTGAAGTCATAACTTCTAAGGCCTGTGAAAAAGATCAGATCATATTTAGAAAAGGGGTCTTCACTCATGCAATCAACTTAAGATGTCACACTGGATTAGAGTGGGCTCCGAATGCAAGGACTGGAGTCCTTATAGGAGATACAGAGACACACCTGCAGAAGGATGGCAGCTATTTGAAGGCGGACAGAAACTGGAGAGATGCAGTTACAAGGCAAAGAATGCCAGCTACCACAAGCCAGGAAGGAGGAAAGTGGTATCTTTCCAAGAGAATTTAGCAAAAGCATGGCCGTGCTGACACCTTTGTTTTGAACATTTGGCCCCCAGAACTGTGGGAGAATACATTTCTGTATTTTTAAAAACTAAGTTGTGAGAATTTGTTGTGGCAATCCAAGGAAACTAATACGTACTTGCGACAAACATCTTTGTATTTCTTTGTGTTTTCACCAAAGAATCACATTAGGTCAGAGCTTCACTGGTCTTTTGATGTGAGGGAGATAATACATCATCTTCTTAGATATTTGGCATCTTAGACAGGACATGAACCTGGGGTTTGACCGACTTAAATTTGGTAAATCCGAGATCAATGGCAACTTGAGCACTGTGTCATTTTTTTCACCTTTGACAACATGATGCTTCAGTTTTTGTTTTCGTTTTTTTTTTTTAAAGGAGGGGTCAATAAATTCTACTTTATAAGCCTGAAATATTATTCATTATGATAACAAACATAATATATGGCATATAAGTAGTTCTTATCTCTTAAAGTGGCTTTGATTTTAATAGGTTACCTTCTCTTTTAGAATACACAGGGATATATGGCAACAGGGAACATTTCCACATTGATTTCCAGGATAAAATTGACAGCCAAAATCATTCCAGCATTATTTTCTTATTCTCTATGCCCTGTAACAGCTCAATTTGAGGTTCATTTGAGGACTCTGATTCTTATCTTTCATTATTGAAGAAAATGGGATCCTTTAATTATTTTAGTAACTCATTCTCATTTGGCCATCCTGTAGTATTTGTACAGGAACCAATATGCCTCTAAATTCTAAAAAGAAATATAAATTAGATGTGGCAGTGATTCTCACCTATAGATTTAAAATACACAACATGAACTTTCCAATTATCATGGCAACACTGTGAAAAGTCTCAAAATGAGAATTCAAAAAAGGCCTAAGAAGAAAGTTATATATGTATATTAATTTTAATCTGGGAATAATTTTTATAATCTTACTTTGTTGAAGACCTAATTATCTGACAGCAGTTCTGTTAAATGTAACTAATATAAGTAGCCCAGTCTAACCTTGTGTGTATGTGTGTGCACCTGTGTGAATGGACACCGTATTTGAGAAAATCCTACTCATGCTTTCCCCACATTAACCCATTAGAGGCCAGATAAATAGAGTAGACTGAAGCAACAAAAATACTTTATTATAAATGTTTTACAATTAGTTCATTATAAAGGTGAGAAGAGAAGAAGTGGAAAGAATTTGATAACAATTAAAATAAATTTAACCTACATGGAAAAGGTATGTGCATGCTTTGAACACTGCTTTTATAATATTCATACAATATAAGTATAAACATGTTATCAATTATTACTAAACTATAAAATGGATATTTATTAATATAACAATAATAATATAAAGAATGTTGTATATCCTTTACACATAGATGAGAGCACAATTCATAAGTATAAAACTCAAATAATTTTCACAAAGTAAACATACTTATGGAACCAACAATAAGGTAATGACATAGATTTTACCAGCACCCTAAAACCCCCATAAATTTTTTCTTTCATTACACCTCTGTGGAAGGTAATTACTCTCTTGCCTTTCACCTGTTTTCAAAGATGAATATAATTCCATATAAATGGAATCATACAGGATGTACCCTATGGTGTCTAGCTCCTTTGGTCCAGCCGTACATTTGTGGGTTTCATCTTGATTGCTGATTTAGAAATAGTTTGTTCATTATTAATAATTTATAACATTCTATCATTTAAATACGACGCTATTCGTATGATTGTTTCTGGGTTTCCAATTCTTGGCCATAATGAATAGTGCTATATGAACATTATTAGTGAAGGTGCTGTGCTGTGCTAAGTTGCTTCAGTTGTGTCCAACTCTTTGGACCCCATGAACTTAGCCTGTCACACTCCTCTGTCCATGAGATTCTCCAGGCAAGAATCCTGGCATGGGTTACCATGCCCTCCTCCAGGGGATCTTCCTGACCCAGGGATAGAACCTGTGTCTCCTGTGACTCTTGCATTGCAGGCAAATTCTTTACTGCTGAGCCACTAGGGAAGCTTACTAGTGAGTATGCATAGGTAATTTTCACTAGGAAATGTCTAGGTGTCTGATTTTAACACAACTACTCATTTCCTTTGGCTTCTTTTTGTGTTCTTATATTTAACATGTGCATCTAGTAATGAATTTATAGGTATGTTTTAAAGATGTCTGAAAATCTCAGTCTTTGAATTTTTATTTCATTTACACTAATAGGATTCCTTTCATATCAGCTTTATCCTACAAGTTTATATTTCATTTAAATAGTTTTTCCCTCTTTCTTTCTTCTTGTAGATGATTCGACTTTAAAAGTCTGTGCTGCATCTATTTAGCCTGATAATTTACATTTTTTAGTATCTATTATGGTTTTCTCAAGTGTGGAAACTATAGCCTATGTCCAGGCTCAGGAAGTAGAAGAAATACGGTTTCTTGATGAAAAGTAGTCTCTGCCACAATGGTGAAGCTTGAAAACACAATGTGGGACTTCCCAGCCACACAAAATTCTAAACTATACATATCCAAACTTATATTAAATTCTAGAATAATTATGAGTTGAGTTACAGTGGCTGAAAAGAGAATCCATACATGACATTTTGTATTATTTATTTCATATTCAAAAGTATGTTTTATAAATAAAAAGTGATTATATTCTGATTATAAAAGTATTGACATTCGTTTAAGAAGCATGGGTATTACACAAAGTAATTTTAAAAATCCTCCTTCATTTCATAGTATGATACAGCCATTGCTAATATTCTTTTCTATTATGTATTTTTATTCACATTGTATATACTGTTTATGTTTTACAATATTAGAATTGGCATAGTAAAAGACATCAAGCTGAACCATAAGAAAATGTTGATATTCAGCACTTTTGAATTATAAAGATGGCTATTTCATATAGCTTAAGGTCACAAACAGTAAAAAATAAAGTGTAAAATGTATTTATCAGTCAGAAAATAAATCTATTCATGCTTGCCTCTATAATGTTGTAATTAAAACATGAGGTAGAATAATTAAATTAACATTTGTTAATTCATATTCTTTTATAAACAAGGTTTCTGAGATCATTCTATATTTGTTTTCAACCATATGAAGGAATTAATAAACATGCATCAATAAATCTCTTTAAATTACTAAATGTAAAGAAAAAATATATTTATTGTGAAGATAATTGGAAAACAACAATATATATCAAAGCTCTTTAAAACTTAAAAATAGCATTTTTACTGGAACATAGTGAATAAGCCTTCAAAAAAACTGCCATTTTACAGATAATGATATTTGTGTGTAATGAACATGTCGAAATGTGAAGGGTATGATAGATGAGCTAATTCTATGTCATTAAAATTGTTGCTTCACCCAAAAGTTAATGATCTTCAAGCTTGAAAAAGGTAGTAGCTATTTCATTAAGTACTTAATGTTTTCCTAATTTTAAGAATATAGTAGGATAATATAAATTATTTTCTCTTCTGAGATAAAACGTGCAGCAAATTATTACCTTAAACAACCTTAATATATTAATTTAGTATCAGTTACTGAAAGACACGATTCACTGAATTAATACTATTTCACTCAACAAGAGTCTCAATGCTTCAACAAGAATTAGACTTTATTGAAATTTTATTAAGCTTCCTTTTCTTACTTAGGTTTCTGTTTAATGTACTGATCTTGCTTGGTTGTTTCCTCAAAGTCCTCGTTCTATCATTTCCTGTTCTGAAAAATTATACTTTTAAAATGACAGCAAGAAAACAAAACAAACATCTGGCAAAACTTGAGGCTGTGTGTTTTTATCATAAGTATTTTTGTATTTTAGCTATAAAGAAAAAAATACATGAGTGTGCACATATATAATGACTTGATAATATAATTCAGAGATTTTAGAGACCTAATAAAGTCCAATCTTTCAGTTAACAGATGAAAATATTATATATCACAGAGCTCCAGTGACCTGGTCTATTTCTATTTCTTTGTGACTAGTTTTCCCTGTCATCTTGGCTTCCCCATTCTAGAAATTTATTGACTTAAGTTTCTTTGTATTTTCAGTTCTCTGCTGGGCACAGCTTTTAAAATTATTTTTTAGTGGATTATCCAGTTGGCACTGTTAGTTGAGGAATGATGGTCCCTTCTATCTTTCTACAACTGACCCAGAAATGGAAGCCTTATTCACATTATATTTTTGTTTTCATCAACAAGGGTTAATCTGATACCAAATATTTGATCCTATTCAGAAACAAAAGCTGTTGTTAACTTATTAAATGGATTTTTCCTTCTAATATAAACTTTGTTTACATTTAAATAAAGCATGGTAACTTTACTTCTTTATGAACATCACTTATTGCTATAATGGATAACCTTTGTCTTCCATACAGTCTAGCTATTTTATTGTCCTTTTACTTAGATTTCAGTGTATCTTAAGTTACTCTTTCAGTATCCTATCATTTTGCCTTTTCATACTGTTCATGGGGTTCTCAAGGGAAGAATACTGAAGTGGTTTGCCATTCCCTTCTCCAGTGGACCCCATTCTGTCAGACCTCTCCACCATGACCCATCTGTCTTGGGTAGCCCCAGATGGCATGGCTTAGTTTCATTGAGTTAGACAAGGCTGTGGTCCGTGTGATCAGATTGACTACTTTTCTGTGATTATGATTTCAGTGTGTCTGCCCTCTGATGCCCTCTTGCAACACCTACCGTCTTACTTGGGTTTCTCTTACCTTGGACGCTGTGGAAAATTCTGAAAGAGATGGGAATACCAGACCACCTGAACTGCCTCTTGAGAAACCTATATGCAGGTTAGGAAGCAACAGTTAGAACTGGACATGGAACAACAGACTGGTTCCAAATAGGAAAACGAGTACGTCAAGGCTGTATATTGTCACCCTGCTTATTTAACTTATATGCAGAGTACATCATGAGAAACTCTGGGCTGGAAGAAGCACAAGCTGGAATCAAGATTGCCGGGAGAAATATCAATAACCTCAGATACGCAGATGACACCACCCTTATGGCAGAAAGTGAAGAGGAACTAAAGAGCCTCTTGATGAAAGTGAAAGAGGAGAGCGAAAAGGTTGGCTTAGCTCAACATTCAGAAAACGAAGATCATGGCATCTGGTCCCATCACTTCATGGGAAGTAGATGGGGAAACAGTGGAAGCAGTGTCAGATTTTATGTTTTTGGGCTCCAAAATCACTGCAGATGGTGATTGCAGCCATGAAATTAGAAGATGCTTACTTCTTGGAAGGAAAGTTATGACCAACCTAGATAGCATATTCAAAAGCAGAGACATTACTTTGCCAACAAAGGTCCGTCTAGTCAAGGCTATGGTTTTTCCAGTGGTCATGTATGGATGTGAGAGTTGGACTGTGAAGAAAACTGAGTGCTGAAGAATTGATGCTTTTGCACTGTGGTGTTGGAGAAGACTCTTGAGAGTCCCTTGGACTGCAAGGAGATCCAATCAGTCCATCCTAAAGAAGATCAGTCCTGGGTGTTCATTGGAAGGACTGATGCTGAAGCTGAAACTCCAATACTTTGGCCACCTCATGCGAAGAGTTGACTCATTGGAAAAGACTCTGATGCTGGGAGGGATTGGGGGCAGAAGGAGAAGGGGACGACAGAGGATGAGATGGCTGGATGGCATCACTGACTTGATGGGCATGAGTTTGAGTGAACTCCTGGAGTTGGTGATGGAAAGGGAGGCCTGGCGTGCTGCGGTTCATGGAGTCACAAAGAGTCGGACACGACTGAGCAACTGAACTGAACTAAGTTACTCTTGTATCTACAATTTAAAGTCCTCCATTTGATTTCTTGTTATTCCAGAAGGACTTCTTAATTGTATAACGATCTTCTTTTTCTTATGCCAAGTACTTAAACTCTCATAATCTAGATTGAATATTTTATCTTTGATATTATACATAGATTAAATCATTATCCCTGTTTCTTTACTCCTTTCCAAGCCCTTTGCCTTTTATCACTTGCAGTATGTTTCATAGACATACAGTGTAGTCTGAATCACATGATATATTTAGTCATGTGACTTGATTCTTCAAATAGTATATTGGTAAGCATGATGCCATGAATGGGCTGGAGATTTGCTTGCACATTTGTGTTTGTTCTCTTTTGTTTCTGCCTTTGCCATGAAATAAGCACACTCTGGCTAGCCTGCTAGTTCAGAGAGAGTAGAGGAGACATCGGGAGCCAACCAGTACTGAACCCTGAATTACCTAGCCAATGCCAATTTATATCAGCAAAACCACTCCAAGTGATCTGAAGAAAACTGATATATACATGATTACTATTTTTTGCCACTGCTTATGTCTGTGTGTATGATTGGTAGGAAACACTGATTGATACACTGATTATATATACAAACTGAATGAATTCATGTTCTCATTATTTTCAACTATATCACGGGGAGAGCCAAATATAAATTTTCTATTTTCTGTGATGATTTAATTCAACATTTGGTTCTCACTATTTGTACTGATGACTTCCTCTCTTTTCTTGCCTCATGTCCTTTTCAAGAAGAATTTATCTTTCAATGTTGTTGTATTCCCTTTTTCCCTCCGTTTTGCTAAAGAAGGTAATTGTGTCAAAAATTACCTCATTTTGGTTGACTGTCCCACTATTGTGAGAACTGTGTTAGCTTCTCCATAGAATTATAGTTAAAAGGTTGAAGAGTACATACTGCGTTTACTGTAGTGTAGTCTGAGGGAAAGGAAAGATCAGCTAAAGCAATGATCAGTTTTGGTTGGTAGACCTGCTATGTATTCTTTAAGCTCTGATTTTATTAAATGGGCCATATAGGATGTATTCAACCTAATAAAATTATTCTTAGTCTAATCTTAGGGAAGTCCATTAGACTTTAAAGCTTGAGAACAAGTCATCTTTGGCTACTTTTCCTTGAATTTTAAATGTCTTTTGTACATCAGCATTCATTCTTCACTCAAACTCAAAACAAGAACATGAAATTAATAAGGGGATCTTTGACTTTGTTTGCCATTGGAGGAGAGGAGCCTGGGGGAAGGGGAGTTTGAATGTTCCTAAATTTCTACTTCCTTTTTAGACAGTCTCCAATTTTCTTTTTTTCTTCCAATGGTTCATGTTGCTTAGGTTTCTTTATTGCTGGGGATAGTCTGCAAGTTTTTCTTGTACTTATTATTGTTCTAAATAGCATTAACTTAAAGAATCAATTCTATGATAATTGTTAGAGAAATCTACTCTTTGTATTTTTATTGTTTTCATAGTGAACTGCTTTCCTTCTCCGCTAATTTTAGGAAACTGTTGTATAAGATTATGCCTTTTTCTTGCTTTCTGTTGTTTAAGATTTGCTGGCTTTTATTAATTTGTGTTTAGTTACTTACTGTAAAACAATATGTTACTATTGGACTTCACTATATCACCTTGAATTTCTGCATACTACTTAGGATTTTCAATTGCTTTTGCAATTAAAACTGAAATTAAAACTTTCTATCATATTTAATGATTTATATGTTCATTCACCAACATTTCCAATTAAGGCTCTAGTATTAAGTTTGGAATATAAGTCTTTCAACTGTTGGCTTATTTGATACACAGTATGTATGTCAATTTTCATTAGTCTTTCATTCCAAATGATTTTTTGCCTTGTATTTCTTTTTACTTACTATGTTAACAGATATTTTATCTTTGTAAGGTAAGAATGCTTCGCTAAAGTCATTTTTATAAATGGGGAATACTTTAAATATGCTCAGTGTCTTTTCTGTGGCAGCAGGTCAAATTAGGACTACACATATTTGTGTTTCATTTTCTATAGGTCTTAAGTTTTGTGTCCTTTACAACTGAAACTATATTCCATTCTCTCTATGACTATTTTTCTAAATCTGTTTTAGTATGCATTCTTTTCTATTTCCTCTGCTGAATTCTAGTTAAAATAGGTGGTTACTTTTTCAGACCAAAGGTCTCAAATCTCCAGAACAGTGCATTAGAAAGCTTCAGAAGCATAGTTAATTGAATAATTGAACCAACTGTACTAATTGCTAAACCCCAGTATTTGTACCTGTTGAAAATTCTCACAAGTGCACAATAGATGAAAAATGCAAGCTCTGCATAGATACAATAGGAATCTCCAGTCCCTGATGTATTTTTGATTCTCTACAGCAAGAACATAAGTGAATTTGCAAATAATCTTCTTAAATTAATTGATTTATTAATAACATATACTGCTCTCTTTCAAACAATGAACAACTATGAATGCTATCCTGGGAATCACAATCATATAAAACATAATTTAATAACAAACACTTTAGGCTTTTCTTACCTACAAAAATACTCAAGTAGACTTTATACCAGATGTTAAGTCTGTTGCCAAACTACACACATTCAAGAAAATAAAATCTTGAAAATAACTGTAAAGAGAAAAGAATGCTAAGTGGGGTTGTGTGTTAGTGTTCAGCTGTGCCCCACTCTTTGCAGCCTCACGGACAGCAGCCCGCCAGGCTCCTCTGTCCACTGGATTTTCCAAGCCTGGATACTGGAGTGGTTTGCCATTTCCTTCTCCAAGTGGGGGTAAATTATATAACAGAATTAATACTGACCACTCAATATTCTGCTTTATAGTGATTTAATTTATATTATTAAGGGAAAAATAAGAAGTGTGATACATTTTTAATATTTAAAATTTGTATTCAACTATTATTATTTTTATGTTTGTATTAACCTAAAATCATATTCCAGTTGATCAATAAAAGTGAAATACGACTGGAGATGTATAGAAGAGGACATATTTGTAATGTTACCAAAATGCCATGGATAGAGTAAATCTTCAAATTTCCCAAAAGATAATATGACAAATAGCTCCAGATATTTAATGAGACCACACTAATACTGTTGTTTCTCCAGAAATGCAAAGGTTAATATAATAGTGGGGCAAAAATATTTTATTTAAAAGATTGCATATAATTGAGTTGATGAGTTATTTGTTCAGTTTCAAAGCACATTCTTTTACTTCAGTTTGGTTACTGTAGCTGAGACTAAAAAAACATTTCTGCTTAGTCAACTGACATCCTGTAAGGTAAGTCATTAAATATAGTACCCTTAATTTTATACACTACTAAAAAAGAATATTTCATGGTCTACCTGGAAAACCAATGTGGTCCCTTGGTATATTAGGATTCTAATTTGCAGAAACTCTATTTATGAGGAGAGACAACAGAAGAAAGAGGATGTGACATGTCAACTGAATATGAGTCTTAGAAACGCATTGTGGACTCAAAGTGGGCAAGTGGTGAAACTGCTTCATGATGTGATCTTCCTCTCATTTGTCCATTCCCCTTTGAAACCATTCATCCTCACAAAGAGGACCTAACTCTTATATGTCTAAAGTCAAATAAGAAGCAGAGATTGCATACTGAGCAATTGTTAGATATGAGGAGGAGGTAAGGTTTTTAACAGATATATGGAAATATAAAAGAATGAGCATTCACTTTTTAAAAAATCTGTTTTCTTTTCTATTTTTTATCTGTGACATGCAGGATCTTGGTTCCCCAACTAGTGATAGAACTTGTACTTGCTGCAATGAAAGCGCAGCATCTTAACCACTGAACTACAAGGGAAGTTCAGCATTCATGGTTGTAACCGTTATCTTTGGAGGGAAAGGTGGTTTCTATCATCCATGTTCCTCTTAAAGGAGTGTATAAAGGTCAGCAACCATCGGAATGCACAAGCCTGAAAATACAGGTGTAATACTATGTTTTCTAATAGCATTCCCTCTTTTCCCTCTAGATTTTACCATTTATTAAAATGGAAAAAAAGTATCCTTTAAATACACTCACACACAGAAAGAGAGTTAATACAGGTTTTAGAAGTGACGAAATCATTTGTTAGCAACTCATTTACTGAAAATACCCTGTAGTGACTTTATTAGCCTATATTGTCCCTGGTTATCAATCCATTTGTTTCTGTGCAATAAGAAGCCTTGCAAAACTCAAAATACTAAATTGTTTATTTCTAATTTCTACAATTTAAAAAAGTTCTATCATTCTATCTCAACATGGGTCCATTGCTCCCCTTAATGTTTCTCTTTGCTTTGTCCTTTTTAGCAAGGTCTCCCTTAGACACTATCAAAAATGATCATACTTAAATGACTGTCTTTATTTTTTCCTTCATCTGACATTATACAAGAAAAAAAAAAAAGTCTAGTGGAAAAGAGTGTAACAGAATTAAAGTATGTATTTCTACTAAAACTTTTTCTTTTTTTAATCACAGGTCACCAAGTGAAGGAGTGAGAGAAAAAGTCTTCAAGTCCACTCTTCCCACAAGGCATTTTTTGAGAACTCTTTTTATGCCAGACACCATGTTAGACTGTTTTGTCAAAATAAATGAGATATACTTCTTTTGTCTGATAACTGTAATTTAGATAGGAATCTACTCTGCTAGCAAATACAACAATGCTACTGCTATATTAACAATGAAGACATTTAACGATACAAGAGTAAAGCCAGCTCAGAACTTGAGATAAAACTAATTACCAAAAAAAGAGCTGATAACATTTTTAGTAGTTTAAAATGACTAAGTAGTTAGGCAGTAGGTGATTAATGCAGGCTGAAAGTAAGTCTTCCCAAACTAGAATTCTGTTTGGCCATTCACAAGCTGTAAGATAATGGATATATTACTTACTCTCTTTAAGCATATTTCTCTGGCTGTGAATTCAAAGTGATTATGGAACCATTTTTTTTTTTTTGTACTTTTATAAATATCAACTTCTTCTTGCCACAATTTGAAACTGAAAACTGATGGTATCTTTATATCTTTCCAACTAAATGACAGGCAAACGCCACTCTTAATTATTGCTATGGTATTTCTTGACATTTTTTTTTCCTAAGTTGCAGTTCTGCAACTTGTTATCCAACTAAATGCTTCCTCTGTACTAGAAATACCACATGACAAACCGTCTCTTTATTTTGGCAACACAGTGATACAGCACTGTACCTGAAATTTTGTATTAACAAAGAAATAAACTTGCATATTATTAAACTATCACGTTTGTCATATTCTGGGCTTTCCTTGGTTAAAACTGTGTCAGGGAGAGAGAGCATGTTTCTTCTGTGAGGGAAAAAAAGCTCTCCACCTTCAATCTTAAAAAAAGAAAACAACAACTGTGAAAAATTATCAGAGTATAAAAATGATGCATCTCAAAGACCTTCTGTTCAAAGAGAAGATTCATACTATCACTTCGGTCTATGATGAAATTTGGCCTCTTTTTCCTTTCTGGTTCAAAATAAATTTTGATTTTCAAAAATATTTTACTGAATGAAACAAACAGACAGCAAGGAAATGACATTTGTCAAGTTTTCACTCTTTCATATTCCATCTGGTCTCTAATCTTTTGTTTGAGGTGGGAATCTTTCATCTCTAACCAGTCTAGAATTTTGTGTTTGGCCAGTTTACTCAGAGATGAGGACAAAGACAATGTCTTGTCTTTTTATCTTTGTCTTGTCTTTGTCAATTTGCTACAGAGTGACCTCAGATTTGTTATTTGCTACAAATTAGCCTCCGATATTATACTTTAGGGGCCAGGGATTGAAGACTAGCTCAGAAGTGTTTCTCAAATGTTTTACTGTTTATTTAGGTTGGAAATTACAGGCATATGATGACATCTAAACACACACATGATGACATCTAAACACACACACACACACATCTTTATTTACATTTTCCCAGATGCTTATTTGCATTTTCCTTAATCTACTATAAAAAAGAAAGTAAAGTTTTCAATGAGAAATTTGGAAATTTTGACATGACATGTCAATATTTATATATTATATCTTAATTTCAGATACTTAAATATTGGGAATTCAAATTATCCCCAGGAAAGAGGCAAATTTTCATTCTACTGGAGCTCAGAGACTGTAGCACACATGATCTAAAAACAAAAGCAAAAATTAGGCAGTCTGTTTTCCTTCCCAGGAAAGAATAAGGTGGTACCCAGAGTATCCGATACAACATAGATTTATTTCCCAAAAATATTCCATAGCAACTGGACAATCTAATTAGAAAAATCAATATAAATTTAAATTACCTGAACTCTGCTGCAAAGATTAAATATTCTTTTCTCATATTTATATATATATATATATATATTTATTTATTTATTTATTTACTGGGTAAGAAATAAACAACAAGAAAATTATCATCATAATGTCATGAAGCTAATGGTATATTTTAGAGTTAACAGACAAATCATTACATGCTAGAGTAGAAAGACCACAGAGTATTAAAGTAGCATAAAGAAAGTACAGGCTATAAAAGTAAAGGACACTACTATTTCAGACAGTAGAAATCTACACGTAATGGGACAGACTTTAAAGAAAGTGTGATGCAGTTAGACATGTAAAGAACATTTAGTATGATTCCATTTTGTAAAATGAGATGGTACTTAGAGGTAATCAGAAAAGATAAATTGAGTAGAGAACATCTTATAGGATATCATTAGAATCTGGGGCTTTTACCTTAGCACATTAGGGGATCATTTCAAAGGTTATATAGAAGAGAGTGACATGGTTATATTTGCAACTACAAAGATCATTCTGATCTCAGTGTCAAGTGTGTGTTAGAGGGAAGTAAAACTAGAGATGGTGGGATTGTTTAGAAAGCTGTTGTTAGTCCAGGGACATAAATGGTTTTCTGTTTTAAGATATATATGTGGGCAATGAATAAGTGAGCCTTTGTAATTTATTGATATGATTTATGATAGAAAAACCTATATGAATGAAAGTAACATAAAGATGGTAATCACAGAAGAACTTCTGAAAAGGGAAATTCCACTCACTCTTGTAATTGTGATTCATAAAGATTGTAAAACATACAATTGCACCTGGTAAAAGTTGCTAGATTTGTGGGTTTGAACATCAGTACAAATATTATAGTTGATGTTTACAGCTTGATTAGAGGTCATAAGGGTATGGATAATTGCTGAGTGATTCTATCCAGGAAATGTAAGATGGAAATAAAGCTTGAAAAGAACTGTGAAGATCAATATTTAAAATAGGTGTTTAAGAAATGAAGCCCAGAAAAGGGAACTGGGAAAGGAGAAATAATAAACATGGATGGATAGCCAGATTACATAATTAGTTATGCCAGTGAAAAAGAAAGTTCTGAAGAAGTGGTAAAGAGTTAAAATTGCTAGACAGATCAGGTAGGAGTAGTACAGAGAGAAGTTAATTCAATGTACCAATCAATAGGACACTGATGTCTTACAGCAATGTGAGTTAAGTACAATAAATCAGACTCTATCAGTTTCAGTGGAGGTAAGTGAGTATTTAGAGCAAATATAAACAGTTTTTTTCAATGATGGTTGTGAAGAAAGGGAGTTAGTACAGTAGTTGTTGTCAACTACAAATTGACACTTACCAAGAGCATTGCCAATGACTGAACAACAAAGGCATTTGCCATCTGCCTCTATGGAGACTGAACCCCATGCTGCCATGGCTGTTGACCTTCAACAACCCCTGAGGGACTTCAGGGTGGAGTGAGGCACTCTGTGCTCTAGGGAACCTGGTGGGACAGGTCTTTAGATAGTTGGATGTTTTTAGGAACAGATGTTATGATCTCAACCCTTACATCTCCTCATATCTAGAGAAGCACTAAATCCCTTCATGGTGACATCAGATCCTCATGACTAACAAAAAACCTTTTGTAAATTGAGTGCTTCATGGTATTGAACTCCCCCTTCACCAAAACCTTATATATTGACCTTCCCCCACTGCCACTTTGGAGCAGTCTCTCAGAGCTGAGGTGCTGCCTCCCGGTCTGCAGTCCTCATTTTGCCCCAAATAAAACTTAACTCACAAACCTCAACTTGTACACCTTTTTAAATTGACATTGTGAACAGCAGGGTGTTTAAAGAAGAATTCACTTAAGGTAGAGTTAGTTCAGTTCAATTCAGTCGCTTAGTTGTGTCAGACTTTTTGCAACCATCCGCCAGGGCCCCCCTGTCCATCACCAACTCCTAGAGTTTACTCAAACTCATATCCATCAAGTCGGTGGTGCCATCCAACCATCTCATCCTCTGTCGTCACTTCTCCTCCTGCCCTCAATCTTTCCCAGCATCAGGGTCTTTTCAAATGAGTCAGCTCTTCACATCAGGTGGCCAAAGAACTGGAGTTTCAGCTTCAGCATCAGTCCTTCCAATGATTTTTCAGGACTGATTTCCTTGAGGATTGATTCCTTTGATCTCCTTGAAGTCCAAAGGGCTCTTAAGAGTCTTCTCCAACACCACAGTTCAAAAGCATCAATTATTTGGCACTCAGCTTTCTTTATAGTCCAACTCTCACATCCATACATGACCACAGGAAAAACCATAGCCTTGACTAGACGAACCTTTGTTGGCAAAGTAATGTCTTTGCTTTTTAATATGCTGTCTAGGTTGGTCATAGCTTTTCTTCCAAGGAGCAAGTGTCTTTTAATTTCATGGCTGCAGTCACCATCTTCAGTGATTTTGGAGCCCCCCAAAAATAAAGTCTGTCACTGTAGAGAGAGTTGAGTATGTTTAGATGATCACAGGAGACATCTCCCAGAGAGGGCATACTATAAAGGAGGAAGAGTGAGGTCCAGAGGGTGGTCTTATCCAGTGGTTTAGATACAGAACACAAGTCAAGGAAGCTGCTTTGAATAAATAGGTTCAAGAACATCTACCATAAACAAAAGGAAACATAAAATAATGAATAGAAGTGCAGATACTTTTGCAAATTGAATAAAAAGTTGAGGAAGTTTCCATGCACTGTTTTTGTTATTCTGTAAAACTAGAGGAAAGATCTTTGTATTTAGATGATAACCTGAATGTTCTTATTGAAACACAAACACAACTTATCAGACACTCTAGGTTATAGTTATTTTTGTTTCTCCTTTTAGCTTATATCACTATATACTAGGGACAACAAAAAAATTAAAAAATCCAATAGGCCAACATATAGGTGAGTGAAGTCTAGCCCAAGGCTTTCTAACACGCTGACTGCAACATTATAAGCAAAAGCTTCAGAGTTTTGGGCTTACTTTTACTCATTTGTAAAATGGGTGGCTGGAGGAAATATTCTATATATGATCTTTTACAGCACAACATTTTTTAACTCTACTTCATTTTTAAATTTAGAAGTCTGATTGATCATATCTATTAACTAAACCACATACCACTTCACCAACTTTGGCAGTAATACACAACATACAGTCCTGATACCCACTTATTCCATGTAAGGGATTCCAGCTTACAGAAGCTAATACTTATCATGTGTTAGGTTTTCAAAGAATATTCAATATTAAAAAAAATTTAGAAAGGTTTAATTAAAAGACGTTTACTCCTTGGAAGAAAAGTTATGACCAATCTAGGTAGCATATTCAAAGCAGAGACATTACTTTGCCAACAAAGGTTCGTCTAGTCAAGGCTATGGTTTTTCCTGTGGTCATGTATGGATGTGAGAGCTGGACTGTGAAGAAGGCTGAGCGCCAAAGAATTGATGCTTTTGAACTGTGGTGTTGGAGAAGACTCTTGAGAGTCCCTTGGACTGCAAGGAGATCCAACCAGTCCATTCTGAAGGAGATCAGCCCTGGGATTTCTTTGGAGAGAATGATGCTGAAGCTGAAACTCCAGTACTTTGGCCACCTCATGCAAAGAGTTGACTCATTGGAAAAGACTCTGATGCTGGGAAGGATTGGGGGCAGGAGGAGAAGGGGACGACAGAGGATAAGATGCCTGGATGGCATCACTGACTTGATGGACGTGCGTCTGGGTGAACTCCGGGAGTTGGTGAGGGACAGGGAGGCCTGGCCTGCTGCGATTCACAGGGTCACAGAGAGTTGGACACGACTGAGCAACTGAACTGAATTGAACTGAACTAAATGATTCAAGATGTCACTGAAAAACACCACAAAAATAAAAGTACACACTGCAAGAATGTCATTTCTTTTACATTAATTGTGAGATGACCACATAGTCATGAGCTAAGCATACTCACTGCAGCCAAAGCATATGAGACCAAATTCCTAGAAAACTAATCCTGTTGTTGGATATTAAACAATGAATGCAGATATCAAAATGCAGGTTCTTGCAACTAAGAGAGAGAGGAAAGAACTCTCAAAAGGAAAAGATCAAGACTCACACATTACAGTGCAAAATTAATTTATTTCAACTCATCACTAGAGGAAAAATATTTTCATTCATTTAATGCCTTAAAAGATGAGAAAAACTGCTGACTTCATACAGGAAAAAAATCACGAATGAAAAATAGGATGTAAGGAGATACCATTTTGTTCCTTTTATGTCAAAAGGGTCAGAAAGCTAAGAAGCTATTGTTTCAAAAATACACACTTTAGGAAATAACATACCTTGTCAAACAGTTACAGTCCTATAATAGTTAGCATTCCAAAACAATTGGATGACAAATCCACTTAATAGTGAAATTCTAACATGATATTGCTATTCAAATAATACTGAGGATTGACCTAAGTATATTTGTTCCAGATAATACATTTTTGAAGTCTCTCTCTCTCTCTCTATATATATATATATATATATATGTATGTATGTATGAACCAAGTAAATGAGCAGAGAAAAGAAAGTCTAGTAGCTTTACTAATTTGTATCTGTTCTACATAATTTGAGATGGTCCAGTCTACTTCAGTATTACTAAACAAGTGAATTTACTCCAGGGCTTTAATGAGGGTCATACATATGTAGGAAGAAAGAACAGATTAAGTGGAAATAAGACAGGGATATAAACAACCCAATCAAAAAATAGGCTGAAGACCTGAATAAACATTTCTCCAAAAAATACACATAGATGGCCAACAGGCACATGAAAAGATGCTCAACATCACTAATTATTAGAGAACAAAACAAAACTATATTGAGATTTCATCTTATACCAGTTAGAATGGCCATCATCAAAAATTCTACAAACAATAAATGCTAGAGAAGCTGTGGAAAAAAGGGAATCCTCCTACACTGCTGGTGGGAGTATAAATTGGTACAATCACTATGGAGAATAGTAGGAGGTTTCTTCTAAAACTAAAAATAGAACTACCATATGATTCAGCAATTGCACTTCTGAGCATATACCCAGAGAAAAACTTAATTCAAAAAGATACATGTGTTGTAATGTTCTTTGTACCACAATTTATGATAGCCAGGGCATGGAAGCAAGGTAAATGTCCATCAGAGCAATGGATAAAGAACATAAAGTCCATATATACAATGGAATATTAGTCATAAAAAGAACAAAACAATATCATTTGTAGCAACATAAATGTACCTGGAGATTATCATACTTAGTGAAGTAAGTCAGACAGAGAAAGACAAACATCATATGATGTCACTTACGTACAGAATCTTAAAAAAAAAAAAAAAAGATGATGCAAATGAGCTTATTTACAAAACAGAAACAGATTCACAGAGGTAAAAAATAAATTTATGGTTACCAAAGGGTAAAAGTGAGTGGAAGGTATAAACAGGAAGTTTGGGACTGACACATACATTCTGCTATATATGAAGGAGGTAACCAACAAGGACCTACTGTACAGCACAGCGAACTCTGCTCAATATTCTGTAATAACACAAATGGGAAAGTGATTTTAAAAATGTATATGTATGTATAACTGAATCACTTTGCTCTACTCTTGAAATTAGCACAATACTATAAATCAACTATAGTCCAATATAAAATAAAAATTAAAAATAAATAAATAAAAGAAAGAAACACCAAGACCCCTACTTTGCCCATCCTGGGTCCTGCCTGCTTACATCTGCATAGCAGTTAGCAGCATATTCATTAGCTCAGCAGGTCAGCCTTGTCCCTCCTGAAGCAACCCCTCCCACAGTTACTCCACAAAATTTCCTTGGAATGGCTCCAGTTCAGTTGGTTTGGGAAAATGTAAGCCATTCCCCTAAGCTAACTTATGAAAAATGGAGAGACTAGGGAAATTCAGTCCCTTTTCTCCCCGTCATACTGATTATTTGTGACCTTACTCCTCTGCTTTTATAGACAAGGTCTGTATTTGACTAGTAGAAAGGGGGCACTCTTGGCATGATAGCTTAGATTGCATAGTCACAGCACATGCTTCCTCAACAATCCCTGAAGAAGCTGATTCTTTACAGCTTCATTTTCTCAGTTCTATAATACACAAGGAAATAACTGGAGAAGAGTCCTTCTTGTATCATTTTTATATAAAAAGCAAACATGCAAAAAACAAGTAAATCCTACTAATTTCAAATTAAAGATTAGAAATAAATATTCAAATTCCTGTTATATAAAATTATAGATTCTTGGGAGAACATAGAGTATTTCATAAATACTTAAAAATATTTCATCAATTAGAGTATTTAGAGGTCATTTCATAGTTTAGAACATCTATAAGGCAATTCCAAAAAACAGCAATCAGTTAACTCAACCAACAACACAAGAGAAGACTCTACACATGGACATCACCAGATGGTCAATACCAAAACCAGACTGATTATATTCTTTGCAGCCAAAGATGGAGAAGCTCTATATAGTAAGCAAAAACAAGACCAGGACCTGACTGTGGCTCAGATCAAGAACTCCTTATTGTCAAATTCAGACTTAAATTGAAGAAAATAGGGAAAACCACCCGACCATTCAGGTATGACCTAAATCAAATCCCTTACGATTGATTATACAGTGGAAGTGAGAAGTAGATTTAAGGGACTAGATCTGATAGACAGAGTGCCAGATTAACTATGGACAGAGGTTTGTGGCACTGTACAAGAGACAGGGATCAAGACCATTCCCAAGAAAAAGAAATGCAAAAAGGCAAAATGGTTGTCTGGGGAGGACTTACAAACAGCTATGAAAAGAAGAGAAGGGAAAGGCAAAGAAGAAAAGGAAAGATATACTCATTTGAATATAGAGTTTCAGAGAAGAGCAAGGAGAGATAAGAATGCCTTCCTCAGTGATCAATGCAAAGAAATAGAGGAAAACAATAGAATGGGAAAGACAGAGATCTCTTCCAGAAAATTAGAGATACCAAGGGAATTTTACATGCAAAGATGGGCACAATAAAGGACAGAAATGGTAGGGACCTAACAGAAGCAAGAAGATACTAAGAAGAGGTGGCAAGAACACATAGGAGAACTATACGCAAAAGATCTTCATGACGCAGATAATCACAATGGTTTGATCACTCACTTAGAGCCAGACATCCTGGAATGTGAAGTCCAGTGTGCTTTAGGAAGCATCACTATGAACAAAGCCAGTAGAGGTGATAGCAATCCAGTTAATCCTTTTCAAATTCTGAAAGATGATGCTGTGAAAGTGCTGCACTCAATATGCCAGCAAATTTGGAAAACTCAGCAGTGGCCACAGGACTGGAAAAGGTCAGTTTTCAGTCCAATCCCAAAGAAAGGCAATGCCAAAGAAAGCTCAAACTACCACACAATTGCACTCATCTCACACACTAGCAAAGTAATGCTCAAAATTCTCCAAGCCAGGCTTCAACAGTACATGAACCGTGAACTTTCAGACGTTGAAGCTGGATTTAGAAAAAGTAGAGGAACCAGAGATCAACTTGCCAACATCCGCTGGATCATTGAAAAAACAAGAGAGTTCCAAAAATATTTTGGATATTTTTTTTGCTTTATTGACTATACCAAAGCCTTTGACTGTGTGGATCACTGTCAAAAAAAGAATTCTGTGGAGAATTCTTCAAGAGATGGGAATACCAGACCACCTGACCTGTTTCCTGAGAAATCTGTATGCAGATCAAGAAGCAACAGTTAGAACTGGACATGGAATAAGACTGGTTCCAAATCGTGAAAGGAGTACGTCAAGGCTGTATTTTGTCACCTTGCTTATTTAACTTATATGCAGAGTACATCACCCAAAATGCCAGGTTGGATGAACCACAAGCTAGAATCAAGATTGCAAGGGGAAAAAATCAATAACCTCAGATATGCAGATGACACCACCCTTATGGCAGAAAGCGAAAAAGAACTAAAGAGCCTCTTGCCGAAAGTGAAAAAGGAGAGTGAAAAGGTTGGCTTGAAACCCTTGAAACCAACATTCAGAAAACTAAGATCCTAGCATCTGGTCCCATCACTTCATGGCAAATAGATGGGGAAACTGTGGAAACAGTGACAGACCTTATTTTGGGGGGGCTCCAAAATCAGTGCAGATGGTGACTGCAGCAATGAAATTAAAAGACGCTTGCTCCTTGGAAGAAAAGTTATGACCAATCTAGTTAAATTCTGTTCAGTTACTCAGTCATGTCCAACTCTTTGTGACCCCATGGACTGCAGCACACCAGGCCTCCCTGTCTACACCAACTCCTGGAGTTAACTCAAACTCATGTCTATTGAATCAGTGATGCCATCCAAACATCTCATCCTTTGTCATCCCCTTCTCCTCCTGCCTTCAAACTTTCCTAGCATCAGGATCTTTTCAAGTGAGTCAGTTCTTTGTATCAGGTGGCCAAAGTATTAGAATTTCAGCTTCAGCATCTGTTCTTCCAAAGAATATTCAGGACTGATTTTCTTTAGGATGGACTTGTTGGATCTCCTTGCTGTCCAAGGGACTCACAAGTGTCTTCTCCAACAGTTTAAAAGCATAAAGCTTTGGCACTCACCTTTCTTTACAGTTCAACTCTCACATCCATACATGACTACTGGAAAAACCATAGCCTTGACTAGATGGACCTTTGTTGGCAAAGTAATGTCTTTGCTGTTTATTAAGCTGTCTAGGTTGGTCATAACTTTTCTTCCAAGGAGCAAACATCTTTCAATTTCATGGCTGCTGTCACCATCTGCAGTGGGTTTTGAGCCCAAGAAAATAAAGTCTGTCACTGTTTCCACTTTTTTGCAATCTATTTGCCATGAAGAGATGGGACCAGATCCATGATCTTAGCTTTCTGAATGTTGAGTTTTAAGCCAACTTCTTCTCTCTCCTCTTTCATTTTCATCAAGAGCTTCTTTAGTTCTTCTTGGTTTTCTCCCATAAGGATGGTGTCATCTGCTTATCTGAGGTTATTGATATTTCTCCCAACAATCTTGATTCCAGTTTGTGCTTCATCCAGTCCAGAATTTTTCATGATGTACTCTGGATATAATTGAAATAAGTGACTTAGAAAGTTTATTAAAAAGCAGAGACATTAGTTTTTTGACAATGGTCCATCTACCCAAAGGTATCAAAAGTATGGTCTTTCCAGTAGTCACATATGGATGTGAGAGTTGGACCATAAAGAAAGCTGAGTGCCAAAGAATTGATGCTTTTGAACTGTGGTGTTGGAAAAGATGCTTGAAAGTCCCTTGGACTGCAAGGAGATCCAACCAGTCCATCCTAAAGGAAATCGGTCCTCAATATTCATTGGAAGGACTGATGCTGAAGCTGAAACTCCAATACTTTGCCACCTGCTGCAAAGAAATGTCTCATTTGAAAAGACCATGATGCTCAGAATGATTGAAGATGGGAGAAGAAGGGGACATCAGAGGATGAGATGGTTGGATGGCATGACCGACTCAATGGACATGAGTTTGAGTTAACTCCAGGAGTTGGTGATGGACAAGGAGGTCTGGTGTGCTGTAGTCCATGGTGTCGCAAAAAGTCAGACAGGATTGAACTGTACACAACCAGGTTTTGGTTAATTTCTGCAAGCAATTTTTTTTCTTCCTTTGTGTCTCCATTCTTTGCTTATATTACCTATGAGCACACTCATGTTCTCAATTAAACTTGGAACATTGCTTTGTATTTACTGTATTTCCTTGACTGCAAATACAACTTGACTACTGTTCCATTTTCAGTACTTCCAGACTCAAGTACTACACACTATGTTTTCTAAAAAAGGTAAAATAAAAATCAATTTTCATTCTTCTAGTGGATAATATTTGTAAGCATTTATTAGGTGCTC
Source organism: Bubalus kerabau (assembly GCF_029407905.1). NCBI lineage: Eukaryota > Metazoa > Chordata > Mammalia > Artiodactyla > Bovidae > Bubalus > Bubalus kerabau. Next base: position 79,089,721 of record NC_073627.1, on the reverse strand, counting down.
TGTGTGTGTTTTGTTAGTAGTTCATTCATGTCCCACTGTCTGCAACCCCATGGACTGTCACCCAGCAGGTGCCTCTGTCCATGATATTCTCTACCTATCATTAATTATATCTTTATTATTTGACACTAAAATGGATGATCATCTAAACAAATACATTTCAGGTGGGCACAAATGTTAAAAAATAGATACAAGGAGTACTTTTACATTCCTAAATTAGTCACCAGAACTGGAACTAATGTGTAATATAATATGTGGTAAATGCATAGTTACATATGTGTAATTTTTTAAAATAAGGTTTAAAATTTAATCCTAACATTAAAACAAAGTGTCAGTAGATATGGTCCCACTGCTATTCTTGAATTTGTTGAATTTCTTTACTTTGAGAAAGGCTCTCTCACCAGTTGGTAATGTACTCCTTTTGAGGAATTGCTCCTGTTAGGTCGCCTTGGGAGGTGTTTAGCTTTATTGAATAATATATCATTGCCAGGAATCTCTTATAAGAAACTTGATTTCTGCAGGAAATGTGTTCATTTGTGTGGCTTTTAGATAAATCAGTTTGGTGAATGGTCAAGAGACTTTCAGCTCTTTTTCATTGCTTTTGTTAAAAGTTAAGTGGACACTCTCACAATTTCACTGAGATGAGTAAGACAGCTGCAAAGATTTCTGAAAATATGCGTAAGCCTCTTAGTAAAACACTGAAAACCTATATGATATTCAGAAAAATATAAAATAATAAGCTTAAGTTCTTAAATGAATTAATGCTGTAAGGAGAGGAATTAGAACTAATATGTAGGCTTGGGATACAAATAAAGTGCTTAAAGAATTCAGAAAACATACTTGCAAAATATTTACTCTCAACTAGTTCCTCTCTAACAGATGGAGAAACAAGCATCACAACACATCTTTTGGGGAGCAGAGAGAAAGAACAGGAGATTTTATTCATAATTAATAGAACATCAGAAATCCATCTTAAATGAAACTATACAAAAAATGCATTCAATGAAATAAGTTCAGTATCAGAATAAAAGGATTAATACAACTAACCATAAAAATAATAATAAATAATTAATAATGCATAAATGTTGATAATATCATTGAAATAAATATTAGACTTACAGTTTTACCAAAGGTAACAATGGAAAGAGAAAAGAAAAACAATTATAATATAGTATGATTTATAAAAAAAACTATCAATAATAGAAAGTTAATGAATAGAACATGAATCAAGAAATTGAGAATAGATAATAAACAGAGAACTCACTTTTTTACACAAGAATAAAACGCAGATATCAAAATAATAAATCTAAGCATGCTCAAGATTTAAATATGCTACAAATAATACATAATTTATCATGCTACAAGACTAGAATGTGTTTTCTTTCAAAAATGTAAGGGTAAAAGAGATTATAATTAAAAGGACATTTCTCAGGTAGTTAAAGAAGCCATTTCCCTTTGTTTCTTTTCTGAAAATTCAATTCATAAAAATGCTAATTCAAAAAACATATAATAAGGTTTGAAAGATAAAATGCACAGGAAAATTAAGGAGATGATTTTATTCTGACTATTGCAAAAAGAAGATGCTCATCAATTTAAAAATCTCAAAGAATGAAAGGAAACCTGGGGTTTCATAAGACAGGTAAACAAGGGAGTAATATGTAATGATTAATGTGTCAACTTGTCTAGGCTACAGTACTCAATCATTTGGTCTAATGCCAGCCTAGGTGTTGTTAAGGTATTTTTTAGATAAAATTCACATGTAAATTTGTAGAATCTGAGTAAAGCATATACCCTACACACTGTGAGTGGGCCTCACAAAACCTATACATGGGTGTTAATAGTAGCTTCACTTGTAACTGTCCAAACTTGGAAGCAACAAAGATGTCCTTCAGTAGGTTAGTGGATATGTAAACTGTGATATCTCCAGGAAAATAAATTTTATTCATCTATGAAAATGTAAAACTATCAACTCATGAAAAGATATAGGGAGATCTTTTTAAAAAGTATTCATTTGGCTGCATCGGGCCCCAGTTGTGGCAGGTGGGATACTCACTGCATCATACAGGGTTTTTGATGCGGCACATGGCCTCTCTAGCCGTGCTGCACAGCCTCAGCTTTTGTGGTGTGTGGGCTTAGCTGCCCCACAGTAGCTCCCCAACCAGGGACCAAACTCACGCCCCTCTGCTAGGCGAGGTGGACTCCCTACCACTGAACCACCACCAGTGAAGTCCCTAGGGAGATCGTAAATGCATATTACTAAGTGAAAGAAGTCAACCTGAAAAGGTCACCTACTGTATGAAAGATATGCATCCTGCAAAACTGTGGAGACAGTAAAAAGATCAGTGGTTGCCGGTGGTTAGAGGGAAAAGAGCAGGATGAACAGGCAGAGTGCACAGGATTGGGGGGTTTGGGGGGCAGTGAAAATAATCCTATGAAAAGAACTCTTGTATAATAACATAATGATGGACACATGTTGTTATACATTTTACCAAATTCATACAATGTACACAAAGAGTGGGTGATTACGCTCTGACAGTGTAAGTTCATCAACTGTAAAAAAAAAAATGTACCATTCTGGTGGAAGACATTAATAATGGGGAAGCTAGTAGATGCAGGGGTATACAGCAAATTTCTGTACCTTCAGCTCTATTTTCCTGTAAAGCTAAAACTGCTTCAAAAAAATCAGGTCAATTAAGGACTTCCCAGTGGTTAAGGAACTGTCTTCTGGTGCAGGGGACACAGGTTCGATCCCTGGTCAGGGAACTAACATCCTACATGCCACAGGGCAACTAAACCTGCACACCTCAACTACAAAGCCTGCACTCTAGAGCCTACTGGCCACAACTTCTGAAGCCCACAAGCTCCAGAGACTGTGCTTTGCAACAAGAGACCTGTGCATTGCAAGGAAAAACCAGCATACCACAGTGAAGACCAACACAGCTAAAATGAATAAATAAAATTAAATATATTAATAATAAACTTTTAAAAATGTCAATAAAAAAACCCACATAAATACATTGCTGCTGCTAAGTTGCTAAGTCGCTTCAGTCGTGTCCGACTCTGTGCGACCCTATGGACGGCCTCCCACGAGGCTCCTGTCCCTGGGATTCGCCAGGCAAGCACACTGGAGTGGGTTGCCATTTCCTTCTCCAATGCATGAAAGTGAAAAGTGAAAGTGAAGTCACTCAGTCGTGTCTGACTCTTAGTGACCCCATGGACTGCAGCCTACCAGGCTCCTCCGTCCATAGGATATTCCAGGCAACAGTACTGGAGAGGGGTGCCATTGCCTTCTCTGGACACAAACACACTATTATATATAAAATAGGTGAACAACAAGGCTCTACAGTATAGCACTGAGACTATACTCAATATTTTATAATAACCTACAAGTAAAAATAATCCGAATAGATATAGATATATATATGCATGACTGAATCACTTTTCTGTACACCTGAACTAACACAACATTGTAAATCAATGATACTTTAATGAAAGTTTAAAAAAAGCACCACAAAACCCAAAAGAGATATACAGTATTTGATATAAACACAATTAAAGTCTCATTTCTATCAATCAATAAAAAAATATAATGTTTAAATTATGCTATTCATGAGATGATATTAACAGTTTTTGAAGTAGGATAAACTAAGACAACTAAGAATGTTCTTAAAAATACTGCTTTCAATGTACTTCATCTTTGTAACCTTTATAGTAACTTTAAAATAATAATAAAAACTCCCATTATTTAATACTGAGTCTTTGCCAGACACAGAGGTATACTTTATACATGTCTTTTAATCATTACAGCAAATGAGAGAATACCATTTTCCATATTTTATAGTAATATGAGCAAGCCTTGGAGCTAGCCAGAGGCAGCAACAGAGGAGCACCTAGTTTAAGCAACTCCAAGCTATTTTCAGCGTCACTGTCTTACTCTGTAGAGACAAAACGTTTTATTTCTGATTTCAGTGCAACAACGGTTAGTGCAGTAAGAAAATTTAAAAATGGTCTTGTATATAAGTGCTAGCTCATCAGTAAGTAGGGACTACAGTACAAGACCTTACATTCTAATGACTAACGCATTATTGAAAAGAAAATATGCTTACATTTATGGTCTTTCATAAAGAAAGGACGAGAAATACTGTTGAACTAAAATATATATATATATTTAAAAGATATATAAAATGGAAGATAAATGTCTTTAAAAGTGGAAATTATTAAAAAGAAAACACTGGAAAATTAAAAAGAAAAGTCATTGCAAATGCCTAAATTATTTGGTTAATTCCACCACATTTCATAAAGACACACAAAATACTAATTTAAAAAGAGAACTGTGTGTGTGCCAGTACACACAATACTGTCAACACATGAAAGAATATTATATGCCATTATTTGGAAATATATCTACTCTTCATGAAGAAATAACAGTGATTGAATAGATAATCTATAGAGTTTTTAAATAGGGGATGGGTCTATTTTAACAAACAAGAACATAAAATAAAAATTTTAAAACCACTAAAGACTGTTTTGTCATTTCACGAAATTTCTAATATATAAGATTAGTATTTAAATAATCTGCACAGGTTTATAGTCTCAGATAATTTTCACATATCTACCCTGAAAAATTTGATCAGAAAAGATAAATATTAATTTAAATCCAGCTATTAAATAGTTCTCAAATATATGGTGTACATAACATAGAAGAGACATGTTTCAAACTGATCAATTCTATTTTCCATCACAACTTTTCAGAATGGAAATCATAAAGTTTCAAAATTCAGATCTACATCTTTGCTGTGAAGATTTGTTAGATATGTGCACAAAAGGTAAAGTCTCCTTTTCTGATCTCCATCCATCAATACAACTGTCATGGGAATGGTTAAGCGACAACAGCATAGGAGTTGCTGTGGCATACATGGATAAAATCCTGTGCAGGTGTTGATGTCTAGATGAAGCATCAATTCTGTGTTAGTTCTCAGGTTTAATGACAAGGGAACCTTTAGTGACACAATTTGTAAAAAGAGAAAATAAGAAATCAAGTGCAGGTTAATTTAATCTAAACTTTAAACAAAATGGAAGATCTTCATAGATCAGTAATATAAAACTGATTATATCAAGTAATAAAGCATGAAGTTGAAGAGATGGACGCTTTGTCCTTACGCTTTGATGTTTGTCTCAGAACAGCAAGTTGTTACGCTGGGAAGGGGATAATTGCACCTAATAATCATTAGAAACTAGCTTCTGCTCTGATATTTACAAAAGAAAAGATTAGGATCTGAAGAATCAAGGTTTCTTCAGTTCAAAACAAATGTCACATACTTAGCTGGATGAACTCCAAAGATCTAGCAAATATTTTATAAATCATAGAATCAAAGAATTCTAGAATAGGATGAGAGGATGCAGTGATCAAGCCTAAGCTGGCTGTTTCTTATATAATGATAACAAGGATATAAGATGAGGATCAAATTGGGTTTTGTCACAGATCTATCAATCATTAGTGATGCAAATAAACATGTATCTGACAATGGTGATGAGAGATGACAGTGTGAAAATGATGGGTTCGTGCCGTATTCATATGAACTACGAAACTAAACCCCTATACAATCCTCATTCCCAAATCTTATTCCCTTGAAAATATTCAAATATTGTGGGTGATATTAGCTAAATCATTACTCATTAAGGATCAAAGTGTATAACTCTTCTCTTCAACTAAATAAAACAATGTGCTATGAGATGTTGGGAGTTTAAACATTGGTAAGACATAATGGAGAAGCGGTGGACCCTGAGTTGGAAGATACTGAGTTAGAAGTTACTGTTCTAGGCTCAAGATGCATAAGTATAGCAAAATAGCTTCTATGCTACTCTGAGAGACTAAACAACTTCAATTTCAATATTCCCTAGTACTTTAATTTGTTTCAATATTAAGAAGAGCAAAATTTTATAACAGTTAATATTCATATATATGATTAATGATTGGCATCCAGATCTCAGAATTTCTGGCCAGCTAGCTTTGCAGCTAGAATATCATTGGCTATTTCTTTATTTTTTTTTTTATTTATTTATTTTTTTTTTTTGTTTGTTTGTTTTTTTTTTATTTTATTTTATTTTATTTTAAATTTTATTTTATTTTTAAACTTAACATAACTGTATTAGATTTGCCAAATATCAAAATGAATCCGCCACAGGTATACATGTGTTCCCCATCCTGAACCCTCCTCCCTCCTCCCTCCCCATTCCATCCCTCTGGGTCGTCCCAGTGTACCAGCCCCAAGCATCCAGTATCGTGCATCGAACCTGGACTGGCAACTCATTTCATACATGATATTTTACATGTTTCAATGCCATTCTCCCAAATCTTCCCACCCTCTCCCTCTCCCACAGAGTCCATAAGACTGTTCTATACATCGGTGTCTCTTTTGCTGTCTTGTACACAGGGTTATTGTTACCATCTTTCTAAATTCCATATATATGTGTTAGTATACTGTATTGGTGTTTTTCTTTCTGGCTTACTTCACTCTGGATAATAGGCTCCAGTTTCATCCACCTCATTAGAACTGATTCAAATGTATTCTTTTTAATGGCTGAATAATACTCCATTGTGTATATGTACCACAGCTTTCTTATCCATTCATCTGCTGATGGACATCTAGGTTGCTTCCATGTCCTGGCTATTATAAACAGTGCTGCGATGAACATTGGGGTACTCGTGTCTCTTTCCCTTCTGGTTTTCTCAGTGTGTATGCCCAGCAGTGGGATTGCTGGATCATAAGGCATGTCTATTTCCAGTTTTTTAAGGAATCTCCACACTGTTCTCCATAGTGGCTGTATTAGTTTGCATTCCCACCAACAGTGTAAGAGGGTTCCCTTTTCTCCACACCCTCTCCAGCATTTATTACTTGTAGACTTTTGGATCGCAGCCATTCTGACTGGTGTGAAATGGTATCTCATAGTGGTTTTGATTTGCATTTCTCTGATAATGAGTGATGTTGAGCATCTTTTCATGTGTTTGTTAGCCATCTGTATGTCTTCTTTGGAGAAATGTCTATTTAGTTCTTTGGCCCATTTTTTGATTGGGTCATTTATTTTTCTGGAGTTGAGCTGGAGGAGTTGCTTGTATATTCTCGAGATTAGTTGTTTGTCAGTTGCTTCATTTGCTATTATCTTCTCCCATTCTGAAGGCTGTCTTTTCACCTTGCTAATAGTTTCCTTTGATGTGCAGAAGCTTTTAAGGTTAATTAGGTCCCATTTGTTTATTTTTGCTTTTATTTCCAATATTCTGGGAGGTGGGTCATAGAGGATCCTGCTGTGATGTATGTCAGAGAGTGTTTTGCCTATGTTCTCCTCTAGGAGTTTTATAGTTTCTGGTCTTACATTTAGATCTTTAATCCATTTTGAGTTTATTTTTGTGTATGGTGTTAGAAAGTGTTCTAGTTTCATTCTTTTACAAGTGGTTGACCAGAGTTCCCAGCACCACTTGTTAAAGAGATTGTCTTTTATCCATCTTTTATCCATATTTCTTTAGCTCAAAATAGCATGTCTTCTCATTTCACATAGAAATATTTTATTTTTACATCCTGTTGCTTTGGTTATCTACTGGTGCATAACAAACCACCACCAAAGCTGTGGATTGCAACAGCAAATATTTTTATCTCTTATTGGTGACTGCAGCCACAAAATTAAAGGCTCTTGCCCCTTGGAAGAAAAGTTATGACACACCTAGAAAGAGTATTAAAAAGCAGAGACATTACTTTGCCAACAAAGGTCTGTCTAGTCAAAGCTATGGTTTTTCCAGTAGTCATGTATGGATGTGAGAGTTGGACTGTTAAGAAGGCTGAGCACCAAAGAATTGATGCTTTTGAACTGTGGTGTTGGAGAAGACTCAAGAGTCCCTTGGACTGCAAGGAGATAAACCAGTCCATCCTAAAAGCAATCAATCCTGAATATTTACTGGAAGGACTAATGCTGAAGCTGAAACTTCAATACTTTGACCATCTGATGCAAAAAGCTGGCTCATTAGAAAAGATCCTGATGCTGGGAAAGATTGAAGGCAGGAGGAGAAGGGGGTGACAGAGGATGAGATGGTTGGATGGCATCACTGACTCAATGGACATGAGTTTGAACATGCTCCAGGAGATAGTGAAGGACAGGGAAGCCTGGTGTGTTGCAGTCCATGGGGTTGCAAAGAGTCGGACTTGACTGAGTGACTCAACAACAACAACTACGAGGTTCTGTGTACTGACTGGGCTAGGGTAAGCCTTCTATTTTTCTGGGGGTCTCTTTACTGGTTGCAGTCAGATGGCTTCTGGGGCATGACTCACCTGGAAGCTAGTACAGAAGGTCCAATGTTTGTGCCTCAATCTCTCTTGTTCTCTCTTCATGCAAATAAAAGACCTCTCTCCCTCTCTGAAGGACCTTATGTGCAGTGTCTGCCTATCACCATCTCAGTAATACAGAGATTTCTCATACTAGCAAACAGGTACCTCCAGTGTGATCTCAGTGGGCAGAAGCTGGCAACTTTCATAACAGCTAGTTTGGAATGGATTCAACATCCCTTCAGATACATTCTACAATCACAATGAATCAGGAAAGACAGAGCCAGACCCAAGGACTGGGCATTTGGTAGAAGCAAAGCCACCTCCTTGTCTTGCACTTAATGAGACCATGATGCATGGAAGAACGGTATCTAAAATAGGAACTCTAGCATCTGAGCAAGAAACTGACCATGAAAACCGTGGAGCACATGATAGAAATGCACAGATTGCTTATAACCTTCCATGTATGGGGTTCAATTAGTAAGGGAAATTTTAAGATAAAACAGCTCTTAGAGTGCATGTTTAGTGTCTTCAGGAGACAGATACATAGGACTGGGAGCTGAGGCAACCCGGTGCAATCCAGACCCACATCAAGCCTCCTGTTAAAGAATATTCCACATCTAATAAAAAGGACACCACTCATTCAAAAGGCTAAAAATAAGATAAAAAGTGGGATCAACCATCCTGAATGGAGCCCCTCATTCATGAGGAGTCTGGTGCTCTTCTCTAAGTAAATTTCACCTCTACTCTAAAATAAACTGCTTCTTTGTTCTCTTTGCTCCTCAGCCTCAGTGTGTGTGTGTGTCTCTGTGTGTTTATTTTTCCTTTATGCTTTGTGTTCCTCATCCAAATTCTTTTGGATGAATCAAACAAGAGCTTGGACATTTGATAAAGCTTTTCTTGTTTCAACAAGGTCAGCCTGAAACCAGTAGGACCCTAGGGGCCTCCTGGGCACAGAAGTTTTTCTGTGTTCCCTGTTCCTTATTTATAGGGGAAATACTTCCATGTCTCTATGGTCTCTTCCAGGTCTCTATGATCTTCCCTGAGTTCCAAAGGGCAGATTCTAATAGTTGCTAATCAGGGATGGGAAGGGACACAAAGACAACGGAGGAGCAGTCAAGAACAACAGTGCAAAGTCCTGGTTTGCCTCAAGGGATACACATAATATTTTTGAGCTCTTTATAGAACTAAAACTCCCAATAAAGGGAAGATGTTAGCATTCTTCATTCCAGAGAAACCATCTGAGGTCAGTTTAAAGGAACCAGGGAAGTTCATCAAGAGATTGTGTGTCCAACTCATTGGGGTTCCATGGACTGTAGCCCACCAGCCTCTTCTGTCCATGGGATTTCCCAGACAAGAATACGAGAGTGGGTTGCTATATCTTCTTCCAGGAGACTTACTCAGGAATCGAACCTGAGTCTCCTGCATTGGCAGGTGGGTTCTTTACCCACTGAGTCACCTGGGAAGCCCTACAAAGACATTTCCTGAGGCTAGATGGAAGGAGTGCAGGCCCTATATACACCTTAATCCATATCAGCAACCGTATCCTTGAACCACTGCAATAAAACTTACCATATTGGGCTGTAACACGAAGTTTTTGAAGGGCACAAGTTCACTGTGTCCCCGTTCTTCTGGCAAGGCAATGAAGCTATTCTTTTCTACTTGACACAAAACTGTCTGTAAGATTTGATTTGACACCAGCACACAGAGGCCAAGTTTTTAGCAACAAACCTAGATTCAGTATGTGAAAGACAATACAAGAGCCTGATTAATGAAGATATGAGATGTCATAAGGTCATATTTAGAGATTAACTACTATACCCACTTTAGATTTTAAATGAGAACTTAAGGCATTCTTTATCCAAATAATAATAATGTGTGGGGGCACTCAGGCACTTGCCTATTGCATGATAGAGATGGAAATGACTATGAAAGGAAAAGCTTAATGGATGGTTTCTGACATTTCCTCTAGTCTCTGCAACACCTGAGGAGTTATTTTTTCCTTTTTTTTTTTAACTTAAGTTTATATGTGGAATATAAAAAAAGAAAAAGGAAAAAATACAAATGGACTTACTTACAAAACAGAATAAAGTCACAAATGTAGAAAACAAACATGGTTACCAGTGGGGAAACGAGGTGGGGTAAATTTGGAGATTGGGATTGACATATACACTACTATATGTAAGGGGCTTCCCAGGTGGTGCTAGTGATAAAGAGCCTTCCTGCTAATACAGGAGACATAAGAGATGCGGGTTCCATCCCTGGGTCAGGAATGTACCCTGGAGGAGGGCATGGCAACCCACTCCAGTATTCTTGCTTGGAGAATCCCATGGACAGAGAAGCCTGGTGGGCTACAGTCCATGGTGTTGCAAAAGAGTCAGACATAACTGAAGCTACTCAGCAATGCACTACATATAAAACAGGTAATTAATAAGGACTTACTGTATAACACAGGGAAATTTACTCAATACTCTGTAATGATTTGCATGTGAAAAGTATCTAAAAAAGAGTGGATGTATATGCATATTTGTAAATGATTCACTTTGCTGTACACCTGAAGCTAACACAGCATTGCAAATCAACTCTACTCCAATAAAACTTTAAGAAAGAAAACAAAATAATTCTTGAAACATTAACTCAAGATATTTATAGGACCATAGCAGAAACTCCAGTACTTTGGCCACCTCATGTGAAGAGGTGACTCATTTGAAAAGACTCTGATGCTGGGAGGGATTGAGGGCAGGAGGAGAAGGGGATGACAGAGGATGAGATGGCTGGATGGCATCACCGACTCGATGGACGCGAGTCTGAGTGAACTCCGGGAATTGGTGATGGACAGGCAGGCCTGGCGTGCTGCGATTCATGGGGTCGCAAAGAGTCGGACAGGACTGAGCGACTGAACTGAACTGAACTGAGCAGATCCAAGATTCATGAGAATTTAGTATAGAGAACTACATATGGAAACAAGCATCTATACTTCAATGTCAAATTTATTTATTTAGTAACAACTATCCTGAATTAACAAGATTCCATTCTATTCAGGAATAGAAGCTGGCCATGCACTATGGAGGGGGCTTCGTAGACAAAAAGTTATAAGAACTGACAATACTCTGGAGTTGATGACTTCCCCAAACTTATTAGTCTTTGCTCACCCAGTTTCATTTCTCATTACCATATGTGTCCCAAGTAAGGAGGAGCTGCATATTGGGATACTGACTACAAGTTAGGAGATTTTAACTTTCCTATTACTTTCTTGTCATGTTGCTGTGTTCTGTATTCATTCTCACAGTAAGTAACATCAATTCTGGATGAAAGCCTGTTATATTTTGTAGCTTTATTGTTAATATGACCAAGACACACTTGGCAGTTGAGAACAATGCGTGTGTACAAAATCCAAACTATTTTGAAACTTCTCATTTATTCTCTTAGACACAAGATAAGAAACTAACTTATTAGGGGGAACACTTTCCTTTGTGATGGATATAATTTATAGATTCAGGGTCACTGAAGTATCTTCAAGAATAGCATGGCTGCAAGACTTTGACAGTGTTGGAGTGTCTGTGTTGGAGGCAGAGAGTGTGACTTCCCATTATTACTCCCTGCTCCTGTCACTTAGAATAATATCTACATATCATATGAAGCAGGGAAATTAATCTGGAGCTGATATAGTTTCTATTCTGGAACTGATCAGTGCTGCAAGGCATCTAATTACTAGCAGCTCAACTACTTGGAAAGGAAAGACAATGCTAGGTACTGACAAAGCTGATTCCTTTCTTCTTGGTCAACAGCCGGATCATTTCCTCCAGCTTCTTTGCTTCTATGTTCATCTGCATGACAAAATGTTGCCATGGAATAAGAATGTAAATGATGTGTAACTTCCAGGATAAATTGAACAAAGGTGAACATATCTTTTCCATTGTCTTATTCCTCATTCCCTGATTGCATTATTCTAGGTCGATCTTGAAATTGCAGATTGAAGTTTGAGAGCTTAGGGCCCTGAATCAATGTTTGTGGAAGACTTCCTTCATACCTACAACACAGATACAGTGTCCTATGCTGAATAATGGCAGAAAGTGATGAGGAACAAAAGAGTCTTTTGATGAGGGTGAAAGGGGAGACCAAAAAAGCTGGTTTAAATTTCAACATTCAAAAAACTAAGATCATGGCATCCAGTCCCATCACTTCATAGCAAATAAAAAGGTAAAAAGTAGAAGCAGTAACAGAGATTTTATTTTGTTTTATTTTTTTAATTCCAAAATCACTGTAGACAGTGACTGCAGAAATGAAATAAAAGACACTTGCTCTTTGAAAGGAAAGCTGTGCCCTGCAGATGGTGACTGCGACCATGAAATTAAAAGATGCTTACTCTTTGAAAGGAAAGCTATGACAAACCTAGACAGTGTATTAAAAAGCAGAGACATCACTTTACCAACAAAAGTTGGTATAGTTAAAGCCATGTTTTTTCCAGTAATCATGTATGGATGTGAGAGCTGGACTATAAAGAGGCTGAGCACTGAAGAACTGATGCTTTCAAATTGTGGTGCTGGAGAAGACTCTTGAAAGTCCCTTGGACTGCACGGAGATCAAACAAGTCAATCCAAAAGGAAATCATTCCTGAATATTCATTAAAGGACTGATGTTGAAGTTTAAGCACCAATACTTTGGTCATCTGATGCAAAGAGCCCACTAATTGGAAAAGACCCTGATGATGGGAAAGATTGAAGGCAAAAGAGGAAGAGGGCCATAGAAGAGGAGATGATTAGCATTACTGATAGCATGATATCATCATGATAGCATCACTGACTTAATGGAAAGAAAACGGAGCAAACTCTGGGAGACAGTGAAGGACAGGGAAGCTAGCATGCTCAGTCCATGGGGTTGCAAAGAGTTGGACATGATGCAGTGACTGAGCATATGCTTTGGTTTTACAGCTGAAATTTTAAGTTTATGTGTTCTGGCAACTAACATTATGGACCTTAATATAGCAATTACTGCAAGTAATTGGAATTCTGGTTTGACAAAAATTAAATATTTGGCTTTACACTACTGGGCAGCAAGAAATAGATTAGAAGTTATAAAGTTGATGATACATGTCTTTCAGATATTTAGAAGAATATTTAGAAAAATTGTTGTCTGTGAAGAACTTAGGAAACAAGCCTCAAGATGGTAAATCCGATATTGTCTGGCAAAATAGCTAGAATGAAGTTTTAGAGGCTTCTCTGTTGGCTCAGTGGTAAAGAATTTGCTTGCTAATGCAGGAGACAAAGATTTGATCACCGGTGCAGGAAGATCCCACTTGTCGCAGAGCAACTAGGCTTATGCGCCACAACTACTGAGCCTGCCCTCCAGAGCTCACCTGCCTGTGCTCTGCAGTAAGAAAAGCCACTGCAACGAGAAGCTCTGTGCACCACGACTAGAGAGTAGCCTGGGCTTGCCACAACTAGAAAAAAGCATGCACAGCAATGAAGACCCAGCACAGATATAGATAATAAATGAAATTAATTAACACTTAAAAAGTTTTAATGTTCACAAGTTATTTTTAGCCACTTGACGGGTGGTAAAATCAATAGAGGCACTCAGGAGAATTACTAGAATTTAAGCCAATATAAGAATACACTTGTAGAGTCTAAGAATTTGAATTCGTTATGGTTAGAAAACTCTGAAAAGTAAGACATAAAAGCTTGAATATATTGTTTATACAGAGAAATTTTCAGAGATGTAAACAGTAGTAGGTGAATTATCACCATTGTACTCTGCATGGGGCAGTAGCATGATATTAATAATGAGCAGAACTAAACGTCAGATTCTGTGTGATGATCCCTTAACTCTGGACTGTGGGGTTAACAAGATAAGTGATATCAGAAACATCAGTCCCTTTCCTAATGTGATCACAAGCTGGGTTACTATTTTTCAGTTTCTGCTGAAAATGGTACCAGCTGTATCCTCCAACCTTGTTCCTCCTCTTTAGCATTAATATTCAGAGTTGCTTTTTTCTTTAAATCTGAGACATTAGATACAATTAACTATTAAGGCACAGAAACAAACAAATAACATTTTTATTTCCCACTTATTCTCCATCTACAGATGAACTAATTAAAATTCAGAGACAACAATGTTTTCTAAAATTTTTTTGGTGGTTTTAAGGATCAGATCAGATCGATCAGATCAATGGCTCAGTCATGTCCGACTTTTTGCGACCCCATGAATCACAGCATGCCAGGCCTCCCTGTCCAACAGCAACTCCCAGAGTTCACTGAGACTCATGTCCATCGAGTCAGTGATGCCATCCAGCCATCTCATCCTCTGTCGTCCCCTTCTCCTCCTGCCCCCAATCCCTCCCAGCATCAGAGTCTTTTCCAATGAGTCAACTCTTCGCATGCGGTGGCCAAAGTACTGGAGTTTCAGCTTTAGCATCTTTCCTTCCAAAGAAATCCCAGGGCTGATCTCCTTCAGAATGGACTGGTTGGATCTCCTTGCAGTCCAAGGGACTCTCAAGAGTCTTCTCCAACACCACAGTTCAAAAGCATCAATTCTTTGGCGCTCAGCCTTCTTCACAGTCCAGCTCTCACATCCATACATGACCACAGGAAAAACCATAGCCTTGACTAGATGGACCTTTGTTGGCAAAGTAATGTCTCTGCTTTTGAATATGCTATCTAGGTTGGTCACAACTTTCCTCCCAAGGAGTAAGCGTCTTTTAATTTCATGGCTGCAGTCACCATCTGCAGTGATTTTGGAGCCCCAAAAAATAAAGTCTGACACTGTTTCCACTGTTTCCCCATCTATTTCCCATGAAGTGATGGGACCGGATGCCATGATCTTCATTTTCTGAATATTGAGCTTTAAGCCAACTTTTTCACTCTCCACTCTCACTTTCATCAAGAGGCTTTTTAGTTCCTCTTTGCTTTCTGCCATAAGGGTGGTATCATCTGCATATCTGAGGTTATTGATATTTCTTCTGGCAATCTTGATTCCAGTTTGTGTTTCTTCCAGTCCAGCGTTTCTCATGATGTACTCTGCATATAAGTTAAATAAGCAGGGTGACAATATACAGCCTTGACGTCCTCCTTTCCCTATTTGGAACCAGTCTGTTGTTCCATGTCCAGTTCTAACTGTTGCTTCCTGACCTGCATACAATTTCTCAAGAGGCAGGTCAGGTGGTCTGGTATTCCCATCTCTTTCAGAATTTCCTACAGTTTATTGTGATCCACACAGTCAAAGGCTTTGGAATAGTCATAAAGCAGAAATACATGTTTTTCTGGAACTCTCTTGCTTTTTCCATGATCCAGCACATGTTGGCAATTTGATCTCTGGTTCCTCTGCCTTTTCTAAAACCAGCTTGTACATCAGGAAGTTCACGGTTCACATATTGCTGAAGCCTGGCTTGGAGAATTTTGAGCATTACTTTACTAGGGTGTGAGATGAGTGCAATTGTGCAGTAGTTTGAGTGTTCTTTGGCATTGCCTTTCTTTGGGATTGGAATGAAAACTGACCTTTTCCAGTCCTGTGGCCACTGCTGAGTTTCCCAAATTTGCTGGCATATTGAGAGCAGCACTTTCACAGCATCATCTTTCAGTATTTGGAATAGCTCAACTGGAATTCCATCACCTCCACTAGATTTGTTCGTAGTGATGCTTTCTAAGTCTCACTTGATTTCACATTCCAGGATGTCTGGCTTTAGGTCAGTGATCACACCATCGTGATTAACTGGGTCATGAAGATCTTTTTTGTACAATTCTTCTGTGTATTCTTGCCATCTCTTCCAACAACACAAGAGAAGACTCTATACATGGACATCACCAGATGGTCAACACCGAAATCAGATTGATTATATTCTTTGCAGCCAAAGATGGAGAAGCTCTATACAGTCAGCAAAAACAAGACCAGGAGCTGACTGTGGCTCAGACCATGAACTCCTTATTGCCAAATTCAGACTTAAATTGAAGAAAGTAGGGAAAACCACTAGGCCATTCAGGTATGACCTAAATCAAATCCCTTATGATTATACAGTGAAAGTGAGAAATAGATTTAAGGGCCTAGATCTGATAGACAGAGTGCCTGATGAACTATGGAATGAGGTTCGTGACATTGTACAGGAGACAGGGATCAAGACCATCCCCATGGAAAAGAAATGCAAAAAAGCAAAATGGCTGTCTGGGGAGGCCTTACAAATAGCTGTGAAAAGAAGAGAAGTGAAAAGCAAAGGAGAAAAGGAAAGATATAAACATCTGAATGCAGAGTTCCAAAGAATAGCAAGAAGAGATAAGAAAGCCTTCTTCGGCGATCAATGCAAAGAAATAGAGGAAAACAACAGAATGGGAAAGACTAGAGATCTCTTCAAGAAAATCAGAGATACCAAAGGAAAATTTAATGCAAAGATGGGCTCGATAAAGGACAGAAATGGTATGGACCTAACAGAAGCAGAAGATATTAAGAAGAGATGGCAAGAATACACAGAAGAACTTTTTTAAGGATACTGATGTACCAATCCTGCTTAAATACATCAATGGGTAACTAATGAACTTCAAACAAAAATGTCACACCCAAGATGAGCCAATGAGAGTAAATGTGAAGGTGTATTTTGGTGAGGTCATCTTCTAAAAAACTGACTTCCCAAAATATAACATATGGGTTTCCCTTGTGGCTCAGATGGTAGAGAATCCACATGCAATTCAAGAGACCTGGGTTTGATCCCAGGGTTGGGAAGATCCCCTGGAAAAGTAATTGGCAACCCACTCCAGTATTCTTGCCAGGAGACTACCCAAAATATAATATATAATAATACATAATTACATAAAACAAACATTCAGAATTCATACAAACCTCTAACTTACTATTTCAGTTTTTATTATTAGCTTGTTACAAATATTGGGGAAAAGAGATTTTTTATGTTTGTTCAAATGTGTCTGTGTCACTGAAGAGTCTGCTCTTTGACCCTATAATAATTTTAATAGGAAACACATTATTATATTAAAAATTGTAATTTGGAATACTTTTGGATAATTTCAAGTTGTGTGTGTGCGTGTGTGTGTGCACACACCAAAGTATATTTAATTTTATGACTACTAGATACGTACAAGGAGAAGGCAATGGCACCCCACTCCAGTACTCTTGCCTGGAAAATCCCATGGACAGAGGGGCCTGGTGGGCTGCAGTCCATGGGGTCGCTAGGAGTGAGACACGACTGAGCGACTTCACTTGCACTTTTCACTTTCATGCATTGGAGAAGGAAATGGCAACCCACTTTAATATTCTTGCCTGGAGAATCCGAGGAACAGAGGAGCCTAGTGGGCTGCCGTCTATGGGGTCGCACAGAGTTGGACACGACTGAAGTGACTTAGCAGCAGCAGCAGCAGATACATACAAAGTGGTAAACATAAAAACGTTTGGAATTTTATTAATTCAATATTAGAGAATTGATGCAATTTTTCTAAATGTTATTTAAATAATTTGATTTTATATTGTTATCTCCTTGTTCAAAGCTCAAAGTAAATAGGATTGTCAATTTTAGTGCACTGGAATGTAATTACTTTGCTTATTACTCATTTATAAAAATGAGCCATTTCTACATACAGTGTCCACTCAAAGGAAGAACAAAGAAAGTATAGGAAAATGGGAATAAGAAATTATAAATGAAAACCAAAACCTATTTTAAGAATATTAGAGTATTTCATAAAACACAAATAAGTGAACAGCTGTATTTTAGGTACAATTAGAACAAAATCATTGTAGATGGTGACTGCAGCCAGGAAATTAAAAGATGTTTGTTCCTTGGAAGAAAAGTTATGACCAACCTAGACAGCATATTAAAAAGCAGAGACATTACTTTGCCAGCAAATGTCTGTCTAGTCAAGGCTACAGTTTTACCAGTAGTCAAGTGTAGATGTGAGAGTTGGACCATAAAGAAAGCTGAGTGCCGAAGAATTGATGCTTTTGAACTGTGGTGTTGGAGAAGACTCTTGAGAGTCCCTTGGACTGCAAGGAGATCCAACCAGTCAATGCTAAAGGAAATCAGTCCTGAATATTCACTGGAAGGACTGATGCTGAAGCTGAAACTCCAGTACTCTGGCCATCTGATGTGAAGAACTGACTCATTGATGCTGGGAAAGATTGAGGGCAGGAGAAGAAGGGGATGACAGAGGATGAGATGGTTGGATGGCATCACTGATTCAATGGATATGAGTTTGAGCAAGCTCCAGGAGTTGGTGATGACAGGGACGACTGGTGTGCCGCAGTCCTTGGGGTCTCAAAGAGTCGGACACGACTGAGCAACTGAACTGAACTGAAGAACTGGTTTACTGTTGGAGACTTCAGCAGCAGATATTCCTGAATATTTCAAAAGGTCTGGGTTAGTCTAAATTTCTACATTCCAAAAAGTATTATTGGTCCAGCACAGATTCAGGTATTTACTCCCAGAACAGATAATAAAATGACTGATTCTGGAAACCACTTCAATGGTGAGAGAGGGAAATCCAAAATTAGCAAAACAAACCTAAATTTTGGTATCTGGCTATTATAGGATCCCAAGACAAAAGGGGTAGGAGAAGAGCAGAAAAAAACTTCAGTTAATTCTCTAGGTCTAGGGATTGCACACATATAAGAGATAAACTTCCTTAGCTCTTCCAATTTTCTAAGTATGTAGGGAAAAAAGCATATTCAGTACTGACCCATTCATTGGACTACTCTGCATGAAGCATTTTAATATAGTACTGTACATTAAGAATTCTATGTATGATGGCAAGCATTTTTCAATGTTAAAACATTAGTACAATTATGTAGAACACTTGGATAGGTTGTATAATTGTGTTCCCTGAATGACTTGGTTAATATGCTAGTATGTCCTTTCATAAATTTTATATTCCAATACGTGGTACATAAAAAATGATTGGGACAAAAATATGACCTATCTGAATGATTTTTAAAGATCAAAGCATTATTCTCATTTATAATATATGTACATGTTTACTATTCAAATTGATAGTTTATGCCATGGATAAGTTTGTTGAAATAGACTGTGATTAGAGCTATGAATCATATAATTCTGCTGTATTACAATGATTACAAGACTGCAAGTTCATTTAAAAATATTTACTAATTCTGCGTTCACAGATCTTGCAAATTGTTGTCATTTGAGTTTGTTGTCTCAACTTTGGCATATGTTTTTTCTTTTATAAATGCAATAAAAAATTGTTATGTAAAATATTTTAACTATTGAATAGTCATATTTATCAGTCCTTTTAAATAGAAGCTAAATAAACCTTTTATATTTTAAAAGCCCCTTCCTTATTGTTAATTAAGACACTATTAAATGCTGTTATTTTTTATTCTCCTGAACATTTCCGCATACTCATAAAGAGTATATTATACTTCTACCAACTGAAAGAATCTATATATATCTGTTTATGTAAAACACACAAATGTAAGATTTACCATTTAAATCATTTTAAAGTACATAATGAGTAGCATTTAGTACATTCACAATTTCTTGCAGCCATGACCATTACCTAGTTCTAGAACATCTGCATTATCCCTCTAATAAACCATACCTATTAAACACACACCCCTATTTACTCCTCCCCTCAGCACTCAGAAACCACTAATCAGCTCCCCATCTGCAAGGATTTGTATATTCTGGTAATTCCATATAAATGGAAACATACATTCTGTGTCTGGTTTGTATCATTTAGAGCAGTTTTTTATTTTTAAAAAAGCAAACAAAAAACAAGACACAATGTTCACTGGAATTTAAATATACTTTTTGAAAAAGTAAATTCTTATGCTGACAAAAACTGCAGTACGGATAACAAAGTCGATACAAGAACATGCTTATTCCAAACATCTTTGTGTGTGTGTGTGTGTGTGTGTGTGTGTGTGTGCATGCATATAAGTAGAGAAAAAGCACTTTTGATTTATATCTGGTAAACTGTAGTAGATGTCCTTGTTGTCAATGACATCGTGGGATAAATTAATTATTTCTTCTTTTTTTTCCAGTCTTATTTTTGTACCAACCAGGCAATAAGAAAATGAGAATTCACTCTTCGATGGCTTAACTATAAAGTGCTTTCTAATATTCCTGTCATTGCAGAACCCTACCTATTGGCCACTTGCATTTTAAAATATACAAATAAACTACTTTAAGATAAAAGTGTAAATAGATAACTGATATGCAACTTCCAGATAAATACAAAAGAAAATGTCTCAGAAGATAAGCAAGAAATACAGCTCTGTATTTATAAAAATATGGCTAGCATTATTTGTGACACTACCTCAGCTATGAAGAAGCAGT
This sequence comes from Bubalus kerabau, assembly GCF_029407905.1. NCBI lineage: Eukaryota > Metazoa > Chordata > Mammalia > Artiodactyla > Bovidae > Bubalus > Bubalus kerabau. The sequence goes on along the minus strand of NC_073627.1, from coordinate 79,069,126 downwards.
ATCCAGCCTATATTGTCAAAGAAGTTTGGGAAGTTTTGTGTTATCTCTACTATTTACTTGTTTACTTATCTAATAACTTACTAGTTTTGCACTTTATTGATAAGATTGTGTGCTTGTGCATGTGCTCAGTTGTGCCCAACTCTTTGGGACTCCAAGGACTGTAGCCTGCCAGGCTCCTCTGCCCACGGGATTTTCCAGAATTTGGCAAGAACATGGGAACAGGTTGCCATTTCCTACTTCAGGGGTTTTCCTGACCCAGGAATCAAACCCACGTTTCCTGTGTCTCCTGCATTGACAGGTGTATTCTTTATCATTGAGCCACCAGGGAAACCACATAAGACTGTGATAACAAACATAATAGTTTTAAACTAATGACTATCTACTTTTTTCTACTTTGTGAGGTTGCAATTAAAATGTTTCAAAGGCATCAGTATTAGAACAGAATCCAAAATGAGATCTGCATTTCCTGTATTCTTATCCCTAAATCTCAACCCTGAGGATGTCAGTCTTATCCCTAAACACTAAAGTGCTATTTTAAAGTGTATTTCTAAATAATACAACTCACACAAAAGAAAAAAATATAACCACATATGATGAATAATTAAGAAGTGGCACAAAAATGAATTTTCTAATTTGAAGATAAAATAATTTTGTGAGCCAGATTAATCAAATCAATATGTGAAACTCTAAGAAAGTTATTTTAGTTAAAATTCATAGAAATGAAAGGTAATATTTCACAAATTAGAAAAAGAATATTAAAAAATTTTGAGACAGTAATAAACTCATACTTAAAAAGGGGTTTAGGTAAAAGAAACATCTACCTAATAAACTGCATCAGCAGATTTTAGAAATAATTCCAACATGATAATACTTTTAAGCAAAAGGCTTAGATAAGGTGGGGTGCTGTATGATTTTATTTTCAGTCATAATTTTAAATGAGACACTAATATGTGTGAGTATTGCAGTTTTCCCTAAGTCAGAAAAAGTTCAGCATGCCTAGTCGTCACTTGAATGAAACGTTAGTCAAGATAATTTGGTTCTCTGATTGTTTTGATGTCTTGCTTACTGAAGCGAGTAACAACTTTGCCTAATACTCACTTATGTTTTTAATTTAAGCTAATCAGTTTTTTAATTTAAGCTAATCAGTTTATAACATTCAAATAATTTTTTGAACTTTGTATTAAACTAAAAGTGTTTAATAATCCTATGGGAATTATCATGGTTCCACTTTTCAGGGGGAGTTCCTTTCTCTTGCTGTTGAATATGAAGAGGATATATGCAAATCCAATGGCAACTTCCATGTACATAAAGGGACACTTCCTAGGGATGAAGAGATCATTGAAAACAAGAGACTGAAAATCTGAGAGAATATGCATTCTCATTGGCATATGTAACTCTCAGACTCTCCTATTATTCTAATCATTTTTCCTTTGAACTCCAAATACAAAGAGCTATCAAATTCCCCATTTATGTAATCCAGTATGAACTAAAGCTGAGAGTGAGGTAATTACTTCTCAATGAGTACATTCACTTGGGCAGAAATTTTGACTGTCCACAACAGTATACAATTGTCTCCTTCCTCTTTCCTGTGTCAAAATGTTGACTAAAGTTGCATTTTCTTCTCTATCTTGCAGTTAAGCATGGACATATATCTAGGTCCTGGCCAATGTGATACCAGCAGAAATACATTATTGGAGCAGAAGGTAAGAACATGTTAAAGAAAGGAGTTCTTATCCTTTCTCCCTTCTGCTTTTTCTGATATGCAGATATAAAGCTGCAGCCTTGAGGACATGTGTCTTACTTTATGAAGACATACGGGAAAGGACAAAGCAGTTGTGTTGTCACCAGCCATTCATAACTGATTAGATGCTGATGATTTTTCACGAGAGGGAAATAAATTTCTACTTTTTATTTTTGAGTTTATGTATGGAAAGTCAAAACTGTTCATAGCTTACACTGAACAACAACAAACAATGATTATTATTTGTGGTTATTTTAAAAACAGGAGTAAAATGTTCTATATATACTAATATTACTATTTATTCATGAGTGTCCTGTACATTTGATTAGTGTGAATCTGTCCAACCACTGAACTCTATCAGTATCCATGCTCCGAAACTAATCTCCATATTTCAGCTGTGTGACCTTGGGAGGATACTGAACTTCATTGGGATTTGTTTCCTCATTGTATCGCCAACAATGCATGCAAGCAACTCCTGTGTACAAACAGAAATCCTTTGATACATATTGCTGCTGCCACTAAGTCTCTTCAGTTGTGTCCGACTCTGTGCGACCCCACAGACGGCAGCCCACCAGGCTCCTCTGTCCCTGGGATTCTCCAGGCAAGAATACTGGAATGAGTTGCCATTTCCTTCTCCATTGATACATGTTAGATGTTGCTATTTTAAGACTTGGGAGAAAAGCCAAATGATGCTGACTCAACTGAATTCTCGACCATTCTGAGCAAGCAACTGAAGTTCCACCACAGTTCACACAATTCTAAATTATATTGATTCCAAGAAGTGAATAAATATGTGGCTCTTCAAGTATTCTACCCTGAGGTAAGGTATTCTAAAGCATTAAAATATTTTTACTGAAATGTAATTATTTTAAAGGATTTAAATATTTTTACTGAATTACTTTGCTATACACTTGAAACTAACACAACACTGCAAATTAACTACATGCATACTTCAGTTAAAAAAAATAAGTATTTTAAATAAACAGTCCAAGCATTTAAATATAGTTCCCATAATAAGCAGAATTGATAGCATCTCATCCAGAGTGCAGAATTTTATGAGGAAGTAAATATTGCTAATAATGGGGGAAAAGTGAGGATAAAGGAGTATGATAGGCAGATTTCTAAGATTGTCCCTGTATTACTTTCTAGGGCTACTCTAAGAAGCTAGCACAAACTGGATGGCTTAAGAGAAATTTATTTTCTCAGTTCTGGAGGCTATTAGTCTAAAATCAAGGTGTTGGTACGGTAGGTTCCAGCTGAAGACTGCAAAAGAAAAATCTGTTTCAAGCCTTTTTTGTCAGCTTACAGATGACTGTCTTCATATAAATAAAGCATTCTCCTTGGGTCTGTGTCCAAATATCCCCTACTTGTAAGGACACCTATCATAAGGGATGAGGACCCACCCTAATGAACTCATTTTATCTTCATTACAAAGATTCTATTAATATCTCCAAATAAGGTCACATCCTGAAGTACTGGAGTAAAGAGATCAAAACACAGGAATTTTGATATGACACAATTCAACTGATAACATACAAGATCCCAGTCCCCAGTACATGTGTTCTGCACTAACCCATGTTTTTGACTGTAACATGAAAAGCATGGGATAGCCACTCCCTTTGTGAAGTAATACTATATGGCAAAAAAAAAAAAAAAAAGGAACTTTTCAGATCTCCTTGAGGTTTCTAGTTGACTGAATTTATCTTAATCAAAACAGAAATAATTCCATGAGAGTCTGACCTAATTAGGTTAGTATTTTAAAAGAGCATCTAAAGATCAGAGGCAGAGATGCTCTTTAAAGAATACTTTAGTTTACCTTGGAAAAGCAAATTTCCATGTAGTGGGAGAGGGTCAAATGGCAGTGAATGGTGAGCAGACTCTAGCACTGAAGACCTTAGTGTTTTAACTGCAAGAAACTGAATTCTTCCAACAAAGAATATAGTGAGAAAATCCTGAGACTTTTTGAGATACGAGCCTCAACACACACCTTGATTTCAGCCTGGTTGGATAATGTGCAGAACACCCAGTTAACCTGCACCTAAGCTCCTGACACATGGAAAATGTGAGATAATACATCTGTGTTGTTTTAAGCTGCTAATCTGTGGGAACTAGTTAAAACAAAGCAAAGAGTAAACTAATATAAGAGAAAACATACGTTGAACAAGTACATACCATATGAAAGGTCATACATTTTCTAAAACATATTTTACATCAAAATGAACATACTTTACCAGGATATATATACTTTACCAGATGGTAAAATGTCTGCCCACAATGCAGAAGACCTGGGATCAATCCCTGTGTTGAGAAGATCCCTTGGAGAAGGAAATGGCAACCCACTCCAGTACTCTTGCCCAGAAAATTCCATGGATGGAGAAGTCTGGTGAGCTACAGTCTATGGGGTCACAAAGAGTCGGAGACGACTGAGCAACTTCACTTTCTTACCAGGAAAAGTCCTGTTTTCAGCACATACTGATAAGCCTACAGATTCATGTTCAGAGTGCAGGAGCTTATTTACGTACAGAATAGATTTAGTATGGGAAAGGGGGTACTGGGTATTTGGGTAAAAAGTTGATGCTTGCTTCATACACTATATTTCATGATTATATCAGATATATATTTTATCTATTTTTCATGGAAAGGTATTTTATTTTAAATATAGTAGTCTGCACATGTCAGTCCCAAACTCCCAAAATAGCCCTCCCCCACAACCTTCTTTAAGTCTGTGAGTCCATTTTGTAAAATAAGTTCATTTGTATCATTTCTTTTTAGATTCCACATACAAGTGATATCATATGATATTTGTCTTTCTCTGACTTACTTCACTTATTATGATATTTTAGATTATAAACAGAATGGGGTACAGGATGATACATGCCAACATGCAAACAGAACTTATCTTTGAGATATCAGATAACTGGTTGAAAAGTGAGAAGAAGAGAGGGAGAAGATAATGATGATTATGATTATTACATATTTGAAACTAGAAATTTGTTCATTATTAATTTGACTAATTAGGAACTCTGTTAGTAGAACTGACTCTAACCAAGTACTGACAAAAGAAATCAAAGCTATAACATTAAAAAACAAAATCTGTACAGTATCACTGAGAAGAATCTGTTTCAAGATCAACCAGATTTTGTTTTTCAGCACTAGATTCTAAATTAGTTCTAGATACTAAATTTAGTAATAGATTACTGGTTGCTATGAAATTCATTTCTACCTATTGGCAAAGGAATTAGGGAAAAACATAGTATTCCAAGGAATATGATAGGCTTGCCTCAAATCCTCATTGGTATGTGATTTAATTCACAAACTATGAAATCTACACTTTAATGTCACACTTTTTAGACTTTAGTTCAGTCACTCAGTCATGTCTGACTCTTTGCGACCCCATGGACTGCAGCACACCAGGCCTCCCTGTCCATCACAAATCCCAGATTTACTCAAAATTTGTCCATCGAGTCGGTGATGTCATCCAACCATCTCATCCTCTGTCATCCCCTTCTACTCCTGCCTTCAGTTTTTCTCAGTATCAGGGTCTTTTCCAAAGAGTCAGTTCTTCACATCAGATGGTCAAAGTATTGGAGTTTCAGCTTCAGCATCAGTCCTTCCAATGAATATTCAGGACTGATTTCCTTTAGAATGGACTGATAGGATCTCCTTGCAATCTAAGGGATACTCAAGAGTCTTCTCCAACACCACAGTTCAAAAGCATCAATTCTATGGTGCTTAGCTTTTTTATAGTCCAACTCTCACATCCATACATACGACTGGGAAAACCATAGCTTTGACTAGATGGACCTTTGTTGGCAAAGTAATGTCTTTTCTTTTTAATATGCTGTCTAGTTTGGTCATAAGTTTTCTTCCAAGGAGCAAGTGTTTTTTTAATTTCATGGCTGCAGTCAACATCTGCAGTGATTTTGGAGCTCCCCAAAATAAAGTCTCTCACTGTTTCCACTGTTTCCCCATCTATTACCCATGAAGTGATGGGCCCAGATGCCATGATCTTAGTTTTCTGAATGTTGAGCTTCAACTCAACTTTTTCACTCTCCTCTTTCAATCAAGAGGCTCTTTAGTTCTTCTTCACTTTAGGCCGTAAGGGTGGTGTCATCTGTATATCTGAGGTGATTGATATTTCTCCTGGCAATCTTGATTCCAACTTGTGTTTCTTCCAGCCCAGCGTTTCTCATGATGTACTCTGCATATAACTTAAATAAGCAGGGTGACAATATACATCCTTGATGTACTCCTTTTCCTATTTGGAACCAGTCTGTTGTTCCATGTCCAGTTCTAACTGTTGCTTTCTAACCTGCATACAGATTTTTCAAAAGGCAAGTCAGGTGGTCTGGTATTCCCATCTCTTTCAGAATTTTCCAGAGTTTGTTGTGGTCCACACAGTCAAAGGCTTTGGCATAGTCAATAAAGCAGAAGTAGATGTTTTTCTGGAACTCTTTTGCTTTTTCGATGGGATCTGAAAGAGTGCCTGATGAACTATGGACAGAGCTTTGTGACACTGTACAGGAGATAGGGATCAAGACCATCCCCATGGAAAAGAAATGCAAAAAAGCAAAAGGGCTGTCTGGGGAGGCCTTACAAATAGCTGTGAAAAGAAAAGAAATGAAAAGCAAAGGAGAAAACAAAAGATATAAGCCTCTGAATGCAGATTTCCAAAGAATAGCAAGAAGAGATAAGAAAGCCTTCCTCAGCAACCAATGCAAAGAAATAGAGGAAAACAACAGAATGGGAAAGACTAGAGATCTCTTCAAGAAAATTAAAGATACCAAGGGAACATTTCATGCAAAGATGGGCTTGATAAAGGACAGAAATGGTATGGACCTATCAGAAGCAGAAGATATTAAGAAGAGGTGGCAAGAATACACAGAAGAACTGTACAAAAAAGATCCTCACCACCCAGATAATCACAATGGTGTAATCACTCACCTAGAGCCGGACATCCTGGAATGTGAAGTCAAGTGGGCCTTGGAAAGCATCACTACGAACAAAGCTAGTGGAGGTGATGGAATTCCAGTTGAGCTATTTCAAATACTGAAAGATGATGCTATGAAAGTGCTGCACTCAATATGCCAGCAAATTTGGAAAACTCAGCAGTGGCCACAGGACTGGAAAAGGTCAGTTTTCAGTCCAATCCCAAAGAACAGCAATGCCAAAGAACACTCAAACTACTGCACAATTGCACTCATCTCACATGCTAGTAAAAGTAATCCTCAAAATTCTCTAAGCCAGGCTTCAGTAATACATGAACCGTGAACTTCCTGATGTTCAAGCTGGTTTTAGAAAAGGCAGAGAAACCAGAGATCAAATTGCCAACATGTGCTGGATCATGGAAAAAGCAAGAGAGTTCCAGAAAAATATCTACTTCTCCTTTATTGACTATGCCAAAGCCTTTGACTGTGTGGATCACAATAAACTGTGGAAAATTCTGAAAGAGATAGGAAAACCAGACCACCTGACCTGCCTCTTGAAAAATCTGTATGCAGGTCAGGAAGCAACTGTTAGAACTGGACATGGAACAACAGACTGGTTCCAAATAGGAAAAGGAGTACATCAAGGCTGTATATTGTCACCCTGCTTATTTAAGTTATATGCAGAGTACATCATGAGAAATGCTGGGCTGGAAGAAGCACAAGCTGGAATCAAGATTGCTGGGAGAAATATCAATAATGTCAGATATGCAGATGACACCACCCTTATGGCAGAAAGTGAAGAGGAACTCAAAAACCTCCTGATGAAAGTGAAAGAGGAGAGTGAAAATGCTGGCTTAAAGCTTAACATTCAGAAAACTAAGATCATGGCATCTGGGCCCATCACTTCATGGGAAATAGATGGGGAAACAATGGAAACCATGACAGACTATTTTTTTGGGCTCCAAAATCACTGCAGATGGTGATTGCAGTCATGGAATTAAAAGACACTTACTCCTTGGAAGAAAAGTTATGATCAATCTAGATAGCATATTCAAAAGCAGAGACATTACTTTGCCAACAAAGGTCCTTCTAGTGAAGACTATGGTTTTTCCAGTCATCATGTATGGATGTGAGAGTTGGACTGTGAAGAAAGCTGAGTGCCGAAGATTTGATGCTTTTGAACTGTGGTGATGGAGAAGACTCTTGAGAGTCCCTTGGACTGCATGGAGATCAAACAAGTCAATCCTAAAGGAAATCATTCCTGATTATTCATTAAAGGACTGATGTCGAAGTTTAAGCACCAATACTTTGGTGTTCTGATGCAAAGAGCCCACTCATTGGAAAAGACCCTGATGCTGGGAGGGATTGGGGGCAGGAGGAGAAGGGGATGATAGAGAATGAGATGGCTGGATGACATCACTGACTCAATGGACATGAGTCTGGGTGAACTCTGGGAGTTGGTGATAGATAGGGAGGCCTGCGTGCTGCAATTCATGGGGTCACAAAGAGTCAGACATGACTGAGCGACTGAAATGAAGTGAACTGAGCAGATGTTGTCAATTTGATCTCTGGTTCCTCTGCCTTTTCTAAATCCAGCTTGAATGTCTGGAAATTCACGGCTCATGTATTGTTGAAGCCTGGGTTGGAGAGTTTTGAGCATTACTTTACTCGTGCGTGAGAGGAGTGCAATTGTGCGGTAGTTTGAGCATTCTTTAGTGTTGCCTTGGTTTGGGATTGGATTGGAAACTGACCTTTTCCAGTCTGTGGCCACTGCTAACTTCGGAAAGCCATTTTATTCTCAAGTTCAGTGAGGGTCATTTCATTCTTAAAGTGGAAGGTTCATGTTTTGTTTAGCCTTGCTGGCATAGACTGAAATCAGAAAAAAATGAAAATTTCTTTACTCCTCAAATATTTCTGTTAGTTTTCTTATTTTTAATCTTTTTCAATATGGCTGTGGTTCTCAATGGGCTTTGCAGATGGCTCAGTGGATAAGGAATCCACCTGTAATGCAGGAGACAAAGGAGACGCGGGTTTGATCCTTGTGTTGGGAAGATTCCCTAGAGGACGAAATGGTAACCTACTCCACTATTCTTGCCTGAGAACTCCATGGACAGAGGAGCTTGGTAGGCTACAGTTCACAGGGTGGCAAAGATTTGGACATGACTGAATACATGACACATGTTTCTGGTGACTAGTTTTTCAATCCAGTGCACACCTCATCAATACCAAAATTTTACACTCTTACACTCTCATGCAATTCAATGTTGGATCAAGAGAGAATGGATATTTTAGAATGAAGTTTTCCTCCCCAACTTCTGCCATATACCATTCTCTTCTCCCTGCAAGAACTAAATGGGAGAGGACAGGACCCAATCATGTGTGAAGATATTTACAAGACTTTGAAGTGATTCTTAATGCTTAGAAGTGGGGTAAAAATAATACCCAGTGAAACAGAATAAATGCTATGCCATCTTTCAGGATTTTTTCTCACCTAAAACCTTTATTTTCAATATTTTCAAATACTGTTTCTTCTTAAATTCACCCCCACTTCCCCCAACCCACCCCATAGGCAGTCACATTTTCGACCTTCTGGTTTTAGAAAATAATTCTCTTATAACCTCTTACTTTTCTTATAATGTGTGAATACTGGACTCAAGGCATTCCTATTAAAATCAATACACTAACATTTCACATAATTTGGTTTATAATTTTCACATTTTATTAGAAATAGAAACTCCATCTCACTAACATTAACAATGCTTTAAAAAAAATAAAGTAACTAAGCATACTTTTTAAACCATCAGCTTTCAAGATAGCTAAAGCTCTTAGCTATTTAAAAAGCTTTCCAGCCCATTTTCTATTTGATCAATTTTCCCGGTAACATATTTTCTATTATACCAGTTGATAATTATAGCAGTACGACATAACCTTTTAATCACGGACATTAACTGAATACCTATTCTGGTCCATTCTGAAGTCAATATTACTTAATGCTAATCTGTTTGTATATGTTCTTCATTTCTAAAAGGACTGCATTGTCTTGCTTTATTTCCTTAAGTTCTGTAACACCTCTTTGGAAAGTGCAAAATTATATCCTTACAGATAAAAATATGAAACTTCAAATGCATACACAACATTGTTTTATAAATTACAGTATGATTTAACACTTGAAGTACAAAACATTTTTCTTCAACTTTCACTGTTTCTTCTCTTTCATGAACAATAATGAAAAAGATAGTCACAAGAATGTTTCATTCCTTCTTCTTGATTTAAAATCTTATTCCAATTGACAATATAACTGCTAAGAATATAGATAAATCAAAAGCAGAAGGGATATGTAAATAATTTGTTATAAGTTCATCTCAAAGTGAATCACCCAGCCTTCAGTATTTTATAGCTAATAGCCATTTTTTGTTTGATATGAATCTTCCATGACAGCTAAGTCAACTAGGAATGGGCATATTTCCCAAGGGCAGTCCAGCCAAATTTCAAGGGAATCAATTTGTGCTGGTTAGTAAAGAGCTGAAGTGGAAGAGTCAGGATCCTTAATGAGCCAGGCAGGAGTGTTTGCAATTTCTTGTAATTAAAATGTCTAAGTAGAAAACTGAATGATGTCATTATCATTTATTTAAAATAATGCATAATTTAAAACTATTTGCCTCATAAAAAAATTAAAACTAGAAAGTGTTAGAATCTTTAATCCATTAAGTAGAGTTCAAATAATTTTTGATTTCTTTTAAAGTTAATATTAAATATTCTTCTTATAGAACACATTTATAAAATACATATGTGATAGTTGAGACACAAAACTATTACATATAAGCTGGTATACATTACATATAAGCTGGCACATACACACATATGTGTGTGTGTGTGTGTGTGTGTGTATATATAAATGGATGGATACATAGATGGATCATGAATAGTTTGAAAAGAATATCTGCACAGAGATATATCTATTATAACACTATGTACTTACATTTTCAAGCCTTTTTCATTAATGACCTGTAACTAACATATCAGTTTGGTCTGTCCCACAAAGATGTTGTCAATTCATCTGGAACTGTGCTCCTTATTTTAGGGACACTAGTTTCTCAATTTTTAAAATTTCCTTTCAGGTTTCTTTTTCAATAGATAGATATGGTTTATATGTCATAAGATCTTATTCCCTGTTCAAAGAAATATTATGAGATAAATGTGTATAGTTTTATAATCTTTCTCTTACCATGTCTTAAATCATATATAATAAATCATGATAGAGATGTCAACTGGGAAATTTGAAAGCAAGAGGATCAATCAGTTAAGGATTGTTGAAGCATAGCTTTAAGCCAGTATTCTAGCAGATGTGAGAATTCTTATGCAGGAAAAAAGAAGTATGTTGTGATAGAACCAAATTTGGGGATTACAATAGAGAAATAGGATGGCAGTTAGAGGCATAATGGGTTGAATAAAAAATACTCATAGTGCTCTGCAATGTACTTTAATTTTTTCAAAAATTTATCATGCACATATAAAAAGCCTTTTTGTTGCTTTGACTGAGTACTGGAAACCTATAATTTATATAAGCAGTCCTCTATTGCTGGACATCTAGATGGGGTTCATCTAAATTCATGTTACAATAACTACTGTACAGATACAACACCAACATATGTACATGTCACGTCAGTGTCTACGACTAAGGCTATATTTACAACGATCCATGTTTGTACTTACATACAGTAGGACAGTATCCATGATCTATATTCCACTTGCTCCTATTTCACTTTTCCACTATTTCCTGACACTGCTGTAAAACAGATTCTTCAGGATAGAATTGATTTTAGGAAAAAAACTGATAAGTAGTATAATACATCAGCTTGGAGAAATTATCATCATTGGTAAAAATAACCTTTAAGCACCCTAAGTCTATAATTACCACTAATTTGTTACCATAGTAATAATATTTAAAATAGCATCTATATTTACTGAAAAGTATCATTAATTGCATGTTTATTTGGTAAGCCAGAAGAGAATTATGGTCTTTTTCCTCTTTTCCACATGTGTGACATTTGGAAAGAATGGGCTCATAGAAATTAGTAACAGACATCTAGAAGATATGAAGTTTAGTAAGAAAAGTAAATGTACTTAAATTCAGATAGATTGGAAAAAATTCCACAAAATGGCTTAAACCATTTACATTCCTACTAATAGTACATGAGGGGGTACCATTCCCACACTAAGTACCCTTCCACTATATGAAGGGTACCCTTCCCCTATATGAAGGGTACATAAGTACCCTTCCCAACTTATGTATATGTATGGCTGAGTAACTGCAGGACACCTAAAACTATTACAACATTGTTAATCAACTCTACTCCAATATAAAATAAGAGGTTAATAAATGAATAAAATTTAAAGAATTAAGGAAAAATAAATCAAGGAAGGCTTTCGTAGAAACTGTATGTTTGTCTTTGTTAAAGGCTTTAAAATAGATATATCATCAGAAATAAAGATGTGGTAAGAAATAAATCAGTAAAACATAATATGATAGAAGTCAAGAGAGGAGAAAATTAAAAGCAGCAAAATGCATTTGACAATGCAGTGGAAGAGACAAGTGGACGAGACATAGATTGAGAAAATTGTACTGAATTCAGCAATTTTTAGGCTGTTCATTAAGTTAAGGGGTAATATCTCTTTTCTGGCAAGCTAGATACTAGACTGAAAGAGATTAAAAGCAAATTTAAAAGTTAGACATATATAAGTTTATACATATATATGAAAACTTTTTACAGAAGCATAACTTACATACAGAAAACTGCAGAAATTATAAGTATACAATCAGAAAGCTCCCCTTGTATCCTCTTCAAATCATTACCATTCTTTTTAATCAAAATTTAACTTCTTACTACTTTGACTTTTAATACTAGGATTTGTTTTGTCCATTTGGAATTTCATATAAAATGAAAAGGACTACATATATTATTTGATGTTTGGCTTCTGTTGTCCAATATTATAGGATTCATAAGTATATTTTCAGGTAACTTAGATTGTTTGGGGCATTCCTAGTAGCTGAGATGATAAAGAATCTGCTTGTAATGCGGGAGACCCAGGTGTGATCCCTGGGTGGGGAAGACTGTTTATTTTTCATACCTGTATAGTTTTCCACTCTATGAATGCCTTATAATTTGTTTTTCATTGTATCACTGGTAGATATTTAAGTTATTGAACAGCATATACCTACTCTATTTCCCCTCAGATCATCTAAGTTTTCCTGTGCCTGTAAACTCTCTCTGGCTTGCTAAAGATTTCTCAGCTTGAGCTCCTCAAATTTGTATTTCTTCTCTACTAGAGGGCCCCTGTGGCACTGAGGGGACTTGCACAGCTATGTGCAGGCCCCATCTAGGAATGGAGGGAAATACATGCCACTGGAGCAACTCTCAAACCATGGGGAGTGGAAACTAGTAGAAAATGCTCCAGTTTTCTTATCTTTCTGAGGAATAATTCTGAGCTATCACCCATATGTCACAGAGGGTCCCCAGACGACTGGTCTCTAGTGATTACTATTCTAAATTCGATTAGCTTCCCTTTCTTCCTCCTCTCACTTTCACCAAGCACACTCTCATGTGTGTTTCATAAGTAATCTGCCTCATCCATGTCCTTGACAGTGCATCTGGTTTGGTGCTGGAAGGGGTTGGGCTGGGGTGGGGGGAATCTAAGACTAGAGCAGCTAGTTATGGAACTTTCCTTAGAAAAAGGACATCAATATTTGATTCTGGAATTTTAATGATCAAGTGGGAGCAAAAAACCCACTGCTGGTAGAAGTTAGGTTGACAGCAATATCTGGCATTCTGTCAGAATACGGTCATTAAGACCTTCAGTTTTGGTGGACAGGGATGAATAGTAAGTGGACAAGTGAGTATTTGTTATACAAAAGTTCTGGCAATAACAGATTTAAGGCAGAGAGTAAACTGGCTGGCTGGCTTTTGTTAACTTCTCCAGAAGCTGTGAAGGAAGAGAATGCCATGTGTTAACTTTTTTCTCATATTCTTTTCTGTGCTTCCCACATTTTTGTCTCTATTTACTTGAACATGAGCATTTAACTACAAAATATTGTTCAAAAAACTAATTTTCTCTTTAGCTTTACCAAAAAACTACTAAACACATCTTCAGTTCAGTCACTCAAACACATCTTACATAAAGTTATTTTCTAGTTCTTAAATTTCCATTTGATTTATCTTTGTAGTCCTTATTTCACTCCTGAAATTCTCCACCTATGTTTTATTTCCTTGATTACACTATTTCAAAATCTGTATCCCAAATTTTCATTAGTTTTATTCCGTTTGATTGTCAAATTACTGTGGTTTTCTTGAATTGTTAAAGTTCTCTTGCATGTTTCATGGGTTTGGATTAATGGTTTCAAAAGGTATATGAATACTTTCATACATCATTTTAGTTCAGAGAAGAATATACTTTTATATTTTGTTAAGAATGTTAGACTAGGTGACAAGCATATTAAGCCAATCAAAAACTGAAATGATGGTGAGCTTGATTTCAATTCTTGTGAGAAATGGTCTATTTCACAGATACAGGTAGAACATTCCTCTTCTAGATTCTTGCTAGAAACATAACATGATTTGCCAGCTTCTTCACAGATCCTGCACTTCTTTATTTGTTTCTTATCTGTATGAAAGTGAAAGTGAAGTCGCTCAATCGTGTCTCTTTGCGACCCCATGGACTGTAGCCTACCAGGCTCCTCCATCCATGGGATTCTCCAGGCAAGAGTACTGGAGTGGGTTGCCAATTCCTTCTTCAGGGGATCTTCCCGACCCAGAGATCAAACCCGGGTCTCCCGCAATCCAAGCAGACAGTTTAACTGCTGAGCCACCAGGGAAGCCCTATCTGTATAAGAGGGCAGAAATATTTGCTCAAGGTATTCTTGCCTTGAGAATACCATGAACATGTAATATATTTATATATGCCCTTGCTTTTATTGAAGATATTTAGAGACTGGTAGTTTTTCTTACACATCTTAATAAATAATCCTGTATGATAAACTCTCAATACTATTAGTATATTGAAAAAAACTATATTTTTGTTGCTTTTGTGTATTGGTCTTTGTTCCCTTGATCCTCTTAAGCTAATGCTAAAATTGGATCTGTTTCAATTTAGCTAGATTTTTCTTGGTAATAAAAAGGATTTATTTTCATTTTACTCATCACTTTTCACTTCCTGATTTGCAGTCATAGAATCACATGTTATTTATCAAATTATAAAATATTTTTAGATAGCTGCAGCATTTGCTAATAACAGCCTACAATGATATCTACCACATTTTACTCACTTTCAAATTGTTTTTCTTATATGAAATATTCTATTAATAATAGCCTAATCCACCCTGCTGCTGCTGCTGCTAAGCCGCTTCAGTCGTGTCCGACTCTGTGCGACCCCATAGACGGCAGCCCACCAGGCTCCACGACCCCTGGGATTCTCCAGGCAAGAACACTGTAGTGGGTTGCCATCTCCTTCTCCAATGCATGAAAGGGAAAAGTGAAAGTGAAGTGGCTCAATCGTGTCCGACTCTTCGCGACCCCATTGACTGCAGCCCACCGGGCTCCTCCGTCCATGGGATTTTCCAGGCAAGAGTACTGGAGTGGGTTGCCATTGCCTTCTCCGAGGAAACAAAACAGTAACCCTTAAATTGCTCCTCTGTCCACGGGATTTTCCAGGCAAGAGTACTGGAGTGGGGTGCCATCACCTTCTCCGGTTCTTAGAACAGTAGTTATCAATTCTAATTTTGTTATGTTTATATTCTTCAGATTATTTAAGAGTTGGATCGATTTTTTTCGATAATAAAACCCATAGGTATAAAGTTTCAGGTGATTGCATCATGCACTGCCTGGAATCTTAAAGTGGAATAATTTTTCCTCTTAGGAAACAGTAGGCTGCAGTCCATGGGGTCGCTCAGAGTCGGACAGGACTGAGCTACTTCACTTTCACTTTTCACCTTCATGCATTGGAGAAGGAAATGGCAACCCACTCCAGTATTCTTGCCTGGAGAATCCCAGGGACAGGGGAGCCTGGTGGGCTGCCATTTATGGGGTCGCACAGAGTCGGACACGACTGAAGCGACTTAGCAGTAGCAGCAGCAGTTCTAAGGACAACTAGCTTCTACTGCCTTTTAACAAAGTAACATGTATGCCAGTATGATATTCTAAAACTATTAAAATAAGGCTAAAAATATCCCACAAAAGATATAGTATTATATAAATTAAATGTTTAAGAGTGACTCAACAATGTTAATTTTATAACTTTCTTTAAAAGAAAGTTATTTTTGAAATATTTTATACCATTTAAAAACATTTTTCATCTTTAATAAATTTAGATATCTTAGATATCAACCTAAACTTTTTTCTGCCTTAAGACATAAACTGTAAGTTTTATACATATTTCATGTAATTTGAGGTGAGATACAGTGGATATCTTCCTCTTAAAAGATCTGCTTTAAAGGTAACTATTGATTACTAAATATTTATTTTATTATAGCCACTCATCTTCAAGGTAAATTGCTTGGATATATTTTTAAATAAAATTTCTTCAAGCATAACTTATTATAGTATGCCCATTTTAAATACACAGAGCAATACATTAAAAAAAAAACACATTTAGCTGTTTAGTACTGCTCCAACGTCTCTGTCGACTATCCCCTTAGTCCCTTCGTAATCAATCCACTTTAGTCTATCAATGATCTGCTTTATACCATGATAAATTATAGTTATGTCCTCTCTAGAAATTTCTAAAAATTATATTATGTAATATGCACACTTTTTCATCTGCCATCTTTACTCTACTTACTTTTTTTTGAGGGTAAAACTCTGTTTTAAATGTAATGATTTTAAATAATATACTAAAAATCTTTCAATAAATATATTAATTATGATCTATACCTTTCTATACTCAAAATATGGGAGAAGGAAATGGCAACACACTCCACTATTCTTGCCCAGAGAAACCCAGGGACAGAGGAGCCTGGTGGGCTGCCGTCTATGGGGTCACATAGAGTTTGACACGATTGAAGTGACTTAGCAGAAGCAGCAGCATACTCAAAATAAACAACAGTTAGAACCCAACAGATCAACAGACTGGTTCAAAATTGGGAAAGGACTGCATCAAGGCAGTATATTGTCACCCTGCTTATTTAACTTACATGCAAAGCACATCATGAGAAATGCTGGGCTGGATGAATTACAACCTGGAATCAAGATTGCCAGGAGAAATATCAATAACCTCAGATATACAGGTCTTCCCTTGTGGCTCAGCTGGTGAAGAATCTGCCTACAAGGCAGGAGATTTGGATTTGATCCCTGGGTTGGGAAGATCCCCTGGAGAAGGGAAAGGCTACCTACTCTAGTATTCTGGCCTGGAGAATTCCATGGATTCTATATTTCATGGGGTCGCAAAGAATCAGACATGACTGAGGGACTTTCACTTATCACTTCAGATACGCAGATGGCACCACCCTATGGCAAAAGTGAAGAGGAACTAAAGAGTCTCTTGATAAAGGTGAAAGAGAGTGAAAAAGTTGGCTCAAAACTCAACATTCAAAAAACTGAGGTCATGGCATCTGGTCCCATCATTTCATGGCATATAGATGGGGAAACAATGGAAGCAGTGACAAGCTTTATTTTCCTGGGCTCCAAAAGCACTGCAGGCAGTGACTACAACCATGAAATTAAAGGACTCTTGCTCTTTGGAGAAAAAGCTATGATAAACCTAGACAGTGTATTAAAAAGCATAGACATTACTTTGCCAGCAAAGGTCTTTACAATCAAAGCTATGATTTAGCCAGTACTCCTGTATGGATGTGAGAGCTGGACCATAAAGAAGGCTGGGTGCCAAAGAATTGATGCTTTTGAACTGCGGTGTTCGAGAAGACTCTTGAGAGTCCATTCGACTGCAGGGAGATTAAACCAGTCAATCCTAAACGAAATCAACTCTGAATATTCACTGGAAGGACTGATGCTGAAGCTGAAGTTCACATACTTTGGCCACCTGATGGGAAAAGCGGATTCATTAGAAAAGACTCTGACACCAGAAAAAGTAGAAGGTTGGAGGAGAAGGGAATTATAGAGGATGAGATGATTGGAAAGACCCTGAATTTGGGAAAGATAGAGGAGAGGAAGAGAAGGGAATGACAGAGGATGAGATGATTGGATGGCATCACTGACTCAATGGACATGAGTCTGAGCAAACTCCAGGAGATGGTGAAGGACATGGAAGCCTGGTGTGCTACGGTACATGGGGTTGAAAAAGTTGGATACAACTAAGTAACTGAACAACAACAGCCATACTCAAAATATGATTTATATTTAGATATTAATAACTGTCACTGTAATGGCCTTGGTAAATAAAAGTCAAAGTATATTTATAGTTTGCTGGGCTTTTTCTTCTAAGTATAAAAGCAAAAGAAAAATAAACAGTATTTGCTCATTTGTGCAAATCAGGAAGACAATAAAAACATAATGAAGTAGGCTACAAGAAAGAAGTGAAAAGATGCAGCATTAAAAGTATATCAGGAAAAAAAATGCAAGAATAATATTTGGAATATAGCTTTCTCTAGTTCTGACTTTTAGAATCATGATAATCTTCCATATAATGAACATAGAATGAAAATCAATATGGACAACATGGAGAGGACAATATGGAGAGGATGTGGAGAAAAGCAAACCCTACTTCACTCTTGATGGAAATGTAAATTGGTACAGCCACTATGGAGAACAGTATGAAGATTCCTTAATGAACTACCAATAATTCTACCATGTTACCCAGCAATCCCGCTACTGGGCATACACCCTGAGAAAACCACAATTCAAAAGGACACAAGTATTCCAGTGTTTAGTGCAGCACTATTTACAATAGCCAGGAAATGAAAGCAACTTTGATGTCCATTGATGGATGAATGAAAAAACAAATTGTCATGCATATATACAATGGAATATTCAGTTCAGTTCAGTCACTCACTCGGGTCCAACTCTTTGCAACCCCATGGACTTCAGCACGCCAGGCTTCCTTGTCCATCACCAACTCCCAGTTCTTGCTCAAACTCATGTCCGTTGAGTCAGTGATGCTATCCAAACATCTCATCCTCTGTTGTCCCCTTCTCCTTCTGCCTTCAATATTTCCAGGATCAGGGTATTTTTCAATGAATTGGTTCTTCATACAGGTTGACAAAGCACTAGAGTTTCACCTTCAGCATCAGTCCTTCCAATGAATATTCAGGACTGATTTCCTTTAGGATGGACTAGTTGGATCTCCTTGCAGTCCAAGGGACTCTCAAGAGTGTTTTCCAAAACCACAGTTCAAAAGCATCAATTCTTTGGTGCTCAGCCTTTTTTATGGTCCAACTCTCACATCCATACATGACTACTGGAAAAACCATAGCTTTGACTAAATGGGCTTTTGTCAGCAAAGTAATGTCTCTGCTTTTTAATATGCTTTCTAGGTTGGTCATGGCTTTTCTTCCAAGGAGCAAGTGTCTTTTAATTTCATGCCTGCAGTCACCATCTGCAGTGGTTTTGGAGCCCAAGAAAATAAAGTCTGTCACTGTTTCCACTGTTTCCCCATCTATTTCCCATGAAATGATAGGACTGGATGCCATGATCTTAGTTTTCTGAGTGTTGAGTTTTAAGCCAACTTTTTCACTCTCTTCTTTCACTTTCATCAAGAGGCTTTTTAGTTCCTCTTCACTTTCTGCCATAATGGTAGTACCATCTGTGTATCTAAGGTTATTGACATTTCTCCCAGCAATCTTGATTTCAGCTTGTGCTTCATCCAGCCCTGAATTTTGCATAATATACTCTTCATAAAAGTTAAATAAGCAGGGTGACAATATACTGCCTTGACATACTCCTTTCCCAATTTGGAACTAGTCTGTTCCATGTCTGGTTCTAACTTTTGCTTCTTGACCTGTATATAGCTTTCTCATGAGGCAGGTAAGTTGGTCTGGTATTCCCATCTCTTGAAGAATTTTCCACAGTTTGTTGTGATCTACACAGTCAAAGGCTTTGGTGTAATCAATAAAGCAGAAGTAGATGTTTTTCTGGAATTCTCTTGTTTTTTTTTTTTCTATGATCCAGTGGATGTTGGCAATTTGATCTGTGGTTCTTCTGCTTTTTCTAAAACCAGGTTGAACTTCTGGAAGGTCCTGGTTAATGTAGTGTTAAAGCCTGGCTTGGAGGATTTTGAGCATTACTTTGCTAGTGTGTGAGATGAATGCAATTGTGTGATAGTTTGAGCATTCTTTGGCATTGCCTTTCTTTGGGACTGGAATGAAAACTGACCTTTTCCAGTCCTCTGACCACTGCTGAGTTTTCCAAATTTGTTGGCATATTGAGTGCAGCACTTTAACAATGGATTTTACTCAGCCTTAAAAAGGAATGAATTTGAATCAGTTGCATTGAGGTGGAGGAATCTACAGCCTGTTATACATTTTGAAGCAAAAAAGAGAAGAGTAATGTTGTAAATTAATGTGTACATATGGGATCTAGAAAAACGGTATTGATGAACCTATTTAGAGAGAAGAAATGGAGATACAGAGATAAAGAATAGACTCATGAACACAATGGGCGAAGGAGAGTCTAGGAGGAATTGAGAATGTAACAATGTCATATATACACTATCACATGTAAAATAGATAACTAGAGGGAAACTGCTATATAACACAGGGAGCTCAGACTGGTGCTCTGTGATGACCTGCTGCTGCTGCTGCTGCTGCTAAGTCGCTTCAGTCGTGTCTGACTCTGTGCGATCCCATAGACGGTAGCCCACCAGGCTCCTCCATCCCTGGGATTCTCCAGGCAAGAACACTGGTTGGGTTGCCATTTCCTTCTCCAATGCATGAATGTGAAAAGTGAAAGTGAAGTCGCTCAGTCGTGTCCGACTTGTAGCAACCCCATGGACTGCAGCCTACCAGGCTCCTCTACACGTGGGATTTTCCAGGCAAGAGGACTGGAGTGGGTTGCCATTGCCTTCTCCGTGTGATGACCTAGAGGGGTGGAATGGGAGTGGGGAAAGGCTCAACTGGGAGGGAATATATAAGTGTATATTATATATATTTTATGTGTGTGTGTGTTTTGTGTGTGTGCACAGCATCTGGTCCCATTACTTTATGGCAAATAGAAAGGGAAAAAGTGGAAACAGGGACAGATTTTAAACTTGGGCTCCAAAATCACTGCAAACAGTGACTGTAGCTACAAAATTAAAAGCTGCTTGCTCCTCGGAATGAAAACGATGACAAACCTAGATAGCATATTAAAAACCAAGAGACATGAGACATTACTTTTCTGACAAAGGTTCATATAATCAAAGCTATGGTTTTTCCAGTAGTCATGTACAGATGTGAGAATTGGACTATAAAGAAGGCTGAGGGCTGAAGAATTGATGTTTCGAATTGTGGTGCTGGAGAAGGCTGTTCAGAGTTCTTTGCACTGCAAGGAGATTAAACCAGTCAGTCCTAAAGGAAATCAACCCTGAATATTCATTGGAAATGAGAGAGCTAATTGTTAGGTAGGTTGATACTGAGTCCAGGGTTCTCAAGGAGGTGAAAGGGGTCTGGGACCCTCAAAATGAGAAAGGGACAAACTTTTTTTTTCCCCTACATTCCTTAGACTTTGTCATATAAGATTTAGTCACATATTTTCTTTAAGCTCAGAGTTAATGATTACACAACAAAACTCATCTTGCTCAAGGGTATATTTTTCCTTAAGCTCTGTACTAATGATTATACAATAACAATTTATCTTGCTCAAGGATATGTTTCTCCTTCTTAACAAGAACCTTCTGACTCATCTTGTTATATTAAGACATATGTTGTGGGAGTGGGTCTGGTAAGACCTTTCTATTGTTAATTCTAATCTTGTTAATTTAAGATGTATGTTGTGGGAGTGGGCCTGGTAAAAGTATAGAAGACCTTCATAAGACTAGCAAGGTCTTCATAAGACTAGCACTCTCCATCCCCCTTCTGATGTCTATGTCAGAAGCTTTCTTTGTCCCTTTTATACTTTAATAAAACTCTGCTACACAAAAGCTCTTGAGTGATCAAGGCTGGTGCCTGGTCCTGAAGCTAAATCTTCTTCAGAGATCACGAATTGGACACCATTCACCATAAGCTTTCAGAAGGACTGATGCTGAAGCCGAAGCTCCTATAATTTGGCCACCTGCCACGAAGAGCCAACTCATTCGAAAAGATCCTGAAGCTGGGAAAGATTGAGGGCAGGAAGAGAAGGGGACTACAGAGGAAATATAATTATGAATTTATTAGTTTAATATAAATGTATATAGACATAAATCTATATAGAACTGTTTATATATATGCATAAATTCACATATACATATTTATATGTTTCGATGTATTAAATATACACATGTGTACACACACATATATTTGATTATGACTATACATGGATATCCCTTGTCCCTGGGGGCTCAGTAGTATAGAATCTACCTGCCAATGCAGAAGATGCAGGTTTGCTCCCTGAGATGAGAAGATGCCCTGGAGAAGGAAATAGCAACTCACTCTAGTATTCTTGCCTGGACAGAGAAGCCTGGTGGGCTGAAGTCCATGGGATCACAAAAGAAGAGTCAAACACAACTTAGTTACTAAACAACAATAAATGGATATATGAATATATGGATAAAGAGTGTCTGAAATTATATTTTTTAATTTTTCTAAGCTTGAAAATATTTTAAATGAAAAGCTTTTAAATATCTTACTCAACTCATATTATTTTAAAATATTCTCCAAATTCTTTTTCTCTTTCTATGCAGATTCTTAAGCAAAAGTGAAACATAAACCCCCCTTTTCTTTCCTTCAAAATATTTTGCCTCTTTTACTCTGTTCTGTGATGAAGCATTTCCTGTAGTTTCTCAGGTTTTTGTTATTTTTCTTTACAACAGAACATATTTGATGAGTTCAAGTAAAATGAGTGATTGAGGCTAAAAAACCACTTCTGTCACAATAATTTTCATCTATTTATCAACTGAACTACTATTTATGTCTCCAGCCACTTTTTGCTATAAAATTTACTCATTAAGGTCTATCCATGTCATATTGTGACCATTCAAGTTAAGTATACTTGATATCATTCAGCGAAGATAATGACTTTAGAGTCCTAATAGCTTTTCTTGTCAGTTATGACCAAAGTGACATGACTAAATATGCATCTTGAATACTGCATTTTTCTTCCTGATACACTGCTCTGCACTTAATAAATATTTACAATCTCAGTTGTTTGTAACTAACAATTACAGGGCTTGTCCAACAGTTTCATTTCTTCAAAATGTCAATAGCTACTCAGTTTTGTACACAAAATTGTGTAATACTTACCACTGCATTTATAGATGCTTATTACAGATACAGGCAAGTGAATTTAAGGGTGTGTTGGAGCTGGCTTATAGTGGCTCTCAAGACCTGACTGGGTATAACTCTTCCCAACCATAGCAGATATCTCATACTGACAGCTAAAATCACCACGGTGAGCATATTGACAATGTAGGAGGTGGTAAATGGTATCGACCAGCCCCTACCCCTGAACCCCCTGCCCAGGGAAAGTGAAAGTTAAAGTGTTGGTTGCTCAGTTATGTTGGACTCTTTGTAACCCCATGGACTATAGCCCAGCAGGCTTCTCCATCCATGGAATTCTCCAGGCAAGAATACTTGTGGGAGGTCATTTCCTTCTCCAGGGGATTTTCGTGACCCAGGAATTGAACACAGATCTCCTGAATTACAGCAGACTGTTTATTATCTGAACGACCAGGGAAGCCAAGGGAGCCCTTTGCTATATAATTACTAGCACCTTATTGTCCTAAAATCTTGTAGGAATATGGAACATTCCATATTCATAAACTTTAAATGGAAATATAGAGGTCGCCTCTTCATTTCGGCTTCAATTACACAGTTTTTGCTGCTTTTCTTAGGACATGAAAGTTGCTCAGTCATGTCCAACTCTTTGTGACCCGATGGACTATACAGTCCCTGGAATTCTCCATGCCAGAATACTGGAATGGGTAGCCTTTCCCATCTCCAGGGTATCTTCCTGACCCAGGGATCAAACCCAGGTCTCCTGCATTGCAGGCCAATTCTTTACCAGCTGAGCCACAAGGGAAGCCATTTCTTAGGAAAGTAGGCTCCAAAAGCAAGACTTCTACACTTGCTGTTTCCTCTGCATGGAATAGAATTTGTCCAGATAACTGCTAATGTGTTCCTTACTACCTTCAGTTCTGCTAAAAAGGCATCAGTGAAGCTTCTCCTGTACCCTATGTGAAATAATTTTCTGGTGTACAAGCCTTCAGTAATCCCCTCTCCAAACAATATAAGCTTTATTTTAATCAACAGCAGGTAACACAATATGACGTACTCCTTATTGACTTGCCATTCATTACTACTTATTTATCATCAACCTAGACAGCATATTAAAAAGCAGAGAGATTACTTTGCCAACAAAGGTCCATCTAGTCAAAGCTATGATTTTTCCAGTAGTCATGTATGGATGTGAGAGTTGGACTATAAAGAAAGCTGAGCGCAGAAGAATTGATGCTTTTGAACTGTGGTGTTGGAGAAGACTCTTGGGAGTCTCTTGGACTGCAAGATCAAGCCAGTCAATCCTAAAGAAATCAGTCCTGAATATTCACTGGAAGGACTAATGCTGAAGCTGAAACTCCAATACTTTGACCACCTATGAGAAGAACTGACTCATTGGAAACGACTCTGATCCTGGGAAAGATTGAAGGCAGAAGGAGAAGGGGATGACAGAGGATGAGATGTTTGGATGGCATCACTGACTCAATGGACAAGCTCCGTGAATTCGTGATAGACAGGGAAGGCTGGCATGTTGCAGTCCATGGCGTTGCCAAGAGTCAGACATGACTGAGCAACTGAACTGAACTATCACTAAAACAATGCAATCTCCATGACAACAGATTTACTAGCAATTTTTCTTAAATTTCTATCTCTGAGGTATAAAAAATGAGTCACATAAGTGACACTCAAAATATATGTTGAATGAATAACAATAATGAGAATAAAACTGTGAGTAGTATTTAAAAAATAAAAATTACGTTTATAAAAATAGTTCAGAAGTATGTATATTACTAAAAATTGGTACTTTAATAACACATATAATTTGTTTTTTATTTCACAATATCATCATATATGTTTTCTTTACTCCTTTATTATGACTTTTTATCCACATTACTAGATATAAGTATTACATAAATAGACTAGCTATTATAAATGTCACATTGAAGAGTTGTTTTGCTCATAAACAAATTTAGGTTATATGTATACAAAACTTTTATGTAAAAAATACATTTCTATGTGTTTTTATGTGCAAAAGCATTGCTAACACTTTCAATACATGCTTTTTTAAATCGAGAAAACATTTAAATTTTTCACTAATTGGTAAAATTATGTAATAATTTAGAGTACAGTATGTTATTATACGGAGAAGGCAATGGCACCCCACTCCAGTACTCTTGCCTGGAAAATCCCATGGATGGAGGAGCCTGGTGGGCTGCAGTCCATGGGGTCGCTGAGGGTCGGACACAACTGAGCAACTTCATTTTCACTTTTTACTTTCATGCATTGGAGAAAGAAATGGCAACCCACTCCAGTGTTCTTGCCTGGAGAATCCCAGGGACGGGGGAGCCTGGTGAGCTGCCGTCTATGGGGTCGCACAGAGTCGGACATGACTGAAGTGACTTAGCAGCATGTTATTATATGTTCATTAATTCTTTCAACAAACTCTCATTGATTAAATACCTTAAACATAGTTTCCTTGTACTAGGAACTTTATATTTTTATTTACATTTTTTATAATACTGAGGCCACAGAACTGAAATTGCATAAATTTATCATTTTATAATTGACCCCTACAATGGAGTTTAGTGTCCCAAACTTATAGGTGATAATATCAAAGACCTTTTGACAAATGAATCTGTTTTCCCTGGGGACAAGATGTCTAATTGACTTTCATCTTCCCAGATAATAACATCATAACTGTTAGACAAGTGAGAGTTACTATGAATAAATGATTGAATGAATAAATGAATGAATTAATGAACAAATTTTCAGGATACTTGTATTAGAATTTCTAAGAAAGTAACTTTTTAAAGTTACAATGTTGGAAAACAAATGAAGGACTCTTTATTCAAAGATATATAGGAAACAACCTATTTTTTCTTTTTTAATTGAAAAAATATAAAGACAATTTTTATTTATTTTTTTAAATTTTATTTTATTTAACTTTACAATATTGTATTGGTTTTGCCATATATCAAAATGAATCTGCCACAGGTATACATGTGTTCCCCATCCTGAACCCTCTTCCTTCCTCCCTCTCTGTACCATCCCTCTGGGTCGTCCCAGTGCACCAGCCCCAAGCATCCAGTATCGTGCATCGAACCTGGACTGGCGACTCATTTCATATATGATATTATACATATTTCAATGCCATTCTCCCAAATCATCCCACCCTCTCCCTCTCCCACAGAGTCCAAAAGACTGTTCTGTACATCAGTGTCTCTTTTGCTGTTTTGTATACAGGGTTATTATTACCATCTTTCTAAATTCCATATATATGCGTTAGTATACTATATTGGTGTTTTTCTTTCTGGCTTACTTCACTCTGTATAATAGGCTCCAGTTTCATCCACCTCATTAGAGCTGATTCAAATGTATTCTTTTTAATGGCTGAGTAATACTCCATTGTTTTTAAAGCAGGTTTAGATTCACTGCAAAACCGCAGCAAAGGCACAGATTTTCCATAAACCTCTTGACCCCGGGCATGCATACCCCTCTACTTTATGAAGGCTCCCCACTAGAACAATATAGCGTTACAATTGACAAATCTGCAGTTACACATCACAAGCACCACAGTCCATAGTTCACATTACTATTCACTCATGGTAATGTGCATTTTTTTGGCTTTGGACAAATTTATAATGACATGTGGGGATTGCCTGGTGGCTCAGTGGTAAAGAATCTTCCTGCCAAGCAGAAAATGTGGGTGTGATCCCTGGGTTGGGAAGAATCCCTGGAGAAGGAAATGGCAACCCACTCTAATATTCTTGCCTGGAGAATTCCAGAGACAGAGATACCTAGCAAGCTACAGTCCATGGGGTCATAAGAGTCAGATACAACTTGGCAACTGAGCACACACACAGCATTTTCACTGCCCTAAAAATCATCTGTTCTGCTTATACATCCCACCATGCTCTCCTTCCATCTTATAGCAATCACTGGGACAGATTATTCTGATCATACAAGGAAGATAACCAAGGACAAGCTATTAAATTTACCTAAAAAAGTACTTACGATGATTCCAAATTCTCTGCCAAAGAGAATAAAAAAAATTTCTAGGTCAGTTCTATAAACGTTACCCAAACATCATTTTTGAATATTTTGGGGACTGAATTCCTAATGTTTATATAACTTGTGTATTTTAACAGGAAATTGTGTATTCCAAATAGCCAATCACAGTGTAATACTCGATATTCTTCTACATGTGAAATTAAACTTAGTACAACTTTTTTTATATAAAAATAAAATCATATCACATCAAAAAATAAAATATATAGGAATAAAGCTAAACAAGGAGGTGAAAGACCTAAACACTGAGAACTATAACACACTGAAAAGGGAAAATGAAGATGATGCAAAGAAATGGAAAAAATATCTGATGCTCTTAGATTTGAAAAGTTAATATTGTTAAAATGCCCATACTACCAAAATCTATCTAACGATTTAATGTGATCCCAATCAAATTAACCATGACATTTTCACAGGACTCAAACAACAATCCTTAAAGTTTATATGAAACTCCAAAAGACCCAGAATTTCCCAAGCAATGCTGAGGAAAAAGAGCAAAGCTGGAGGCATCTCCAGCCCAGATTTCAGACAACAACACAAAGCTACAATAATGAAACAACGTGGTACTGGCACAAAAATAGAGGTCAGTGAACAGAACACAGAGCCCAGAAATATACCCACATGCCTACTGTCATTAGTCATCAACAAAGCAGACAGGAATAACAATGGAGAAAAGACAGTCTCTTCGGCAAGCAGTGTTGGGAAAGCTGGTCAGCTTCACATAAATCCCTCATACTATATACAAAAATAAACTCAAAATGATTTAAAGACTTAACTTCAGGCATGCATGCTAAGTCGCTTCCGTCATGTCTGACTCTTTGAACCCTATGGACTGTAGCTGGCTAGGCTCCTCTGTCCAAGAGATTCCCCAGGCAAGAATACTGAAGTGGGTTACCGTGCCCTCCTCCAAGGGGATCTTCCTGACCCAGGGATCAAACCGACAACTCTTTATGTCTCCTGCATTGGCAGGCAGCTTCTTTACCACTGGAATCACCTGGAAATACAAGAAATGAAATTATAAAACTCCTAGCGCACAGGCAAAACATTCTCTGACATAAATTGTAGCAATGCTTTCTTAGATAAGGCACAAGAAATAAAAGTACAAATAAACAGGTGGGGCCTAATCAAACTTAAAAACTTTTGCATAGCAAACAAAACCACAAACTAAACAAACAAACAAATCGAATGGACTTCCCTGGAAGTCTAGTGGTTAAGACTTTTCCTTCTCATGCAGGGAGGGTGGGCTTGAGAGCTGGTTAGGCAGCTAAGATCCCACATGCCTCGTGGCCAGAAAAAAATAAAAATAAATAATAATAATAATAAAACAGAAACAACTTTGGAACAAATTCAAAAAATAAAGACTTTAAAAAATACATGATGGACTGGGAGAAGATATCAGTAAATAATATGACCAACAAGGGCTTAATTTCTAAAACACACAAATAGTTCATAGAACTCAGTAGCAAAAAATGAATAAAAAATAAACAGTCCAATAAAAAATTAGGCAGGAGACCTAAAAAGGTATTTCTCCAAAGATGACATGCAAGTGGCCAAGAGGCACATGAACAGATGCTCAACATCCCTAATTATTAGAGAAAGGCAAGTCTAAACTACAAAGAGATACCACTTCACACTGGTCAGAGTGGCCATCATCAAAAAGGCTATAAATTATAAATGCTGGCAAGGGTGTAGAGAAAAGGGAACCCTCCAACACTGTTGGTGGGAATGTAAATTGATACAGACACTGTAGAAAACATTATGGAAGTTGCTTAAAAATCTAAAAATAGATTTACCATATGAGCCAGCAATTCACCCTTGGGAATATATTCTGAAAAGATGAAAGCTCTAATTTGAAAGGATACATGCAACCCAATGGGCTTCCCTTGTGGCTCAGCTGGTAAAGAATCCGCCTGCAATGAGGGAAACCTGGGTTCGACCCCTGGGTTGGGAAGATCCCCTGGAGGAGGGCACAGCAACCCACTCCAGTATTCTGGCCTGGAAAATTCCATGGACTGTACATTCCATGGGGTGGCAAAGAGTTGGACACACTAAATGACCTTCACTTCACTTCATGCCCCCAATGTTCACAGCAGCACTCTTTATAATAGCCAACACATGAAAGCAACCTAAGTGTCCATCAACAGATAATGGAGAAATAAGATACGGCATATGTATACAATCAAATATTACTTTACCATTAAAGATAATGAAATACTGCCATTTGCAGCAACATGGATGGACCTAGAGAATATCATACTATCTGAAGAAATTCAGAGCAAGATATTTATATGTGGAATCTAAAAAATAATGCAAATGAACTTATTTACAAAATATAAACAGGCCAACAGACATGGAAAACAAACTTTTGGTTATGAAAGGGGAAAGCTGGGGTGAGAGGCATTTTAAAAATATTAATTTTTCAAATCCAGATACAAACTACTACATATAAAATAGATAAAACAACAAGGATTTATGTATAACACAGGGAACTATATTCAATATATTTTAATAACTGAAAATAGTAAAGAATCTGAAATAAAAAATACGTGTAACTGAAGCACTTTGCCGTATACCTGAAACTAACAAAATATAAAAATAGAAATTTGTCACTTTGAGCCTCAGTTTCTTCATCTAGAAAAATTATTATTTTGGACAATCCTCTTTTTAAAGACTTTTTTGAGAAATAAATTGCCATAAAATTCAACTACATGAGAAGCATACCCTTGGGTCTCTTACTAGGCACTCATTCAATTTGGGTTCTGGTTCTACCTTCACATTGATCACCCTCAGGATTCAAATTTCCAATTGATTTTAGTTTAGCTTTAGTTTAAAAAATGTATTATTACAAAGGGCAACATAGTTTTATGTTACTTGTTTATGAACCTTAAGCCAACTGCAGGAGACACACGGAGAAAGCCACAGGAGGTATCTCTTTTTTATTTAAAATTTAGACTAAAATAAATGAAAAGATTTTAGAGGAATTATTTAAGACACAAATATCTGTATGGTTTTTGTTGGAGAAGGCATTACTAATTTGCTCTGGGAACAGCTGCACTTTATTGGACATGATATTTTTCCCTGTGCAGATTTCCTCTTGCTTAGCAAAGGTACATAAAGAGAATGCCAGTTTAGTGCTCTGGAAAAGGCTGTCAGTTCCTCCTGAGCTCAGCTCATGCATCTTAATGCAGCATCAGGTTTCTTGTAGACGACCACATTTCAGGCCCTTTGACAAAAGCCATATAAAAAAAAGATATGATGCTCAAGTAGAGGAGGTGGCTTGAATAATTTAACAGCTACATATAGACCTATGAAATATTAAAGGAACAATAGCGTTCAACGGGAATTTTATAGATTCTAGCTTGACATCTGTCTCTCCCTTACATAACTGGCTATTTGGCTACAGCAATAATTAATATGTTATGATAGAGAGATGGTAATTACAATGGAGCTAATAAGTACTTTAATTAAAGCTAAACCAGCTTACTGACACTCAGGTATCTTAAAAAGTTTTATAAAATTCAAATAATTTAAGCTTTCTTAAGAATACTGAGCTGATATTTAAAAAACAAAACAAAACAAAAAAAGGAATATTCTATCCTGGCTATTTTAAAATAAATTTGTTCTGAATAAGAACTGTTCAGCTAGCACTTGTATTTCTTTTATAAATATGATGGACTTTAAAAATCCCTTTGTAAAGTGAAAGGCAAGAAAGCAAGCACAGGATCTCTGAGGTTATTTTGTCACAATGTGAGGAATCAATGCTTATCAATTCATATGGCACCTCCACATACTCTACCCCACTGTATAATCAGGAGCATCTCCATCAGAGACTGACTGTATTGCAGATATCCATATATGGCAGATGGTCTATGGAGAGACTTGCATTTTTCTTAATTGTGAATCTTTATCTTAGATATCTGTAACATTCCTTAAAAGTTTCTTATTGTTTGTAAAATATATTTACCTTTAATTTTCTTCACCTCTTTTGGCATAATAAGGTGCTTACTTACAAAAACCTGTAATTAGACCAAAGTGTATTGTATGCACTTTAAGTGAAGTAAATGTTTGAGATATCTCATTTAAAAGAAAGGGACCTAATTAAACTTAAAAGCTTTTGCACAACGAAGGAAACTATAAGCAAGGTGAAAAGACAGCCTTCAGAATGGGAGAAAAGAATAGCAAACGAAGCAACTGACAAAGAATCTCAAAAATATATAAGCAGCACCTGGAGGTCAATTCCAAAAAAATAAATGGCCCAATCAAAAAATGGGAAAGAACTAAACAGACATTTTTCCAAAGATGACATACAGATGGGTAATAAACACATGAAAAGATGCTCAACATCACTCATTATCAGAGAAATGCAAATCAAAACCACTATGAGGTACCATCTCATGCCAGTCAGAATGGCTGCTATCCAAAAGTCTACAAGCAATAAATGCTGGAGAGGGTGCGGAGAAAAGGGAACCCTCCTACACTGTTGGTGGGAAGGCAAACTAGTACAGCCACTATGGAAAACAGTGTGGAGATTCCTTAAAAAACTGGAAATAGAACTGTCATATGACCCAGCAATCCCACTGCTGGGCATACACACTGAGGAACCAGAACTGAAAGAAACACGTGCACCCCAATATTCATTGCAGCACTGTGTACAATAGCCAGGACATGGAAGCAACCTAGATGTCCATCGGCAGATGAATGGATAAGAAAGCTGTGTTACATATACACAATGCAATATTATATTAAAACATATATAGAGAGAATTTAGAAAGATGGTAACAATGACCCTGTATGCAAGACAGCAAAAAAGACACAGATATAAAGAACAGACTTTTGGGCTCTGTGGGAGAAGGTGAGGGTGGGATGATTTGAGAGAAAACCATTGAAGCATGGATATTACCATATGTGAAATAGATCACCAGTCCAAGTTCGATGCATGAAACAGGGCACTCAAAGCCAGTGCACTGGGACAACCCTGAGGGATGCGATGGGGAGGGAGGTGGGAGGTGGGTTCAGGATGAGGGACACATGTACACCCATGGCTGATTCATGTCAGTGTATGGCAAAAACCGTTACAATATTGTGAAGTAGTTATCCTCCAATTAAAATAAATTAGTTTAAAAAAAGAAAGCATCATGTTATTTTGCTATTGTTTCTAATAGGCCTCAGTTCTTCACTTCTTAACACAGTGCTCTGAGTTTTTGCTTTGAAGAGACACCTAAGCATGAAGGAAGTGGAGGCAAAGGGGCTGGTTTCCCAAAGAGATACTTTTCTGCAATCGCTCTGATAAAGTGACCTCATTGTTAGAGAGTTTAACTCAGTTTTAGCAGAGATGTTGTATTCCCACTGAATACTCATAATACGTTTTAGGTTCTTGCAGTGTTTATGGAAATCTGTAGTGTGACTAGGACTAAATATGAGTCATTCTGTAGAGGCAATGGGTCCACAAAACAATGACTGCTATTCTTGGGACATTAATAGTCTCAGAATAGTCATAAAGTAAACCACTAACTAGTGAGGTAATTCTGAATCAAAACAGCCCCTTCACAATGTTTTATCATTTTTCAATTGCTTCCTCATATGCAATTTCAAGGGATATATATTTAGCATAATGCCATGGGGAAGACTCTGAAAGAGGGGGTGCATTCCAGACAGAAGCCGTTCAGCAAACTAGACCTCATCAGTTACTGTGAATTCAGAGGTTACAACATCCTAAAAGATGATGCTCTGAAAGTGCTATACTCAATATGCCAGCAAGTTTGGAAAACTCAGTGGTGGCCACAGGACGGGAAAAGGTCAGTTTTGATTCCAATCCCAAGGAAAGGCAATGCCAAAGAATGTTCAAACTACTGCACAATTGCATTCATCTCACATGCTAGTAAAGTAATGCTCACAATTCTACAAGCCAGGCTTCAACGGTACGTGAACCAGGAACTTGCAGATGTTCAAGCTGGTTTCAGAAAAGGCAGAGGAACCAGAGAGCAAATTGCCAACATCCACTGAATCATAAAAAAGGCAAGTCCAGAAAAATTCCAGACATCTATTTCTGGTTCATTGACTACGTTAAACCCTTTGACTGTGTGGATAACATCAAACTGGAAAATTCTTAGAGACAGAAATAACAGATCACCTTACCTGCCTCCAGAGAAATCTGTATGCAGGTCAAGAAGCAACAGTTAGAACCTGACAGGGAACAAGAGACTGTTGGAAAATTTGGAAAGGAGTATATCAAGGCTGTATATTGTCACCCTTCTTATTTAACTTGTATGCTTATTTAACTTATTTAACTTGTATATCATGCAAAATTCCAGGCTGAATGAAGTACAAGCTAGAATCAAGATTGCTGGGAGAAATATCAATAACCTCAGATATGCAGATGACACCATCCTTATGACAGAGAGTGAAGAAAAACTAAAGATCCTCTTGATGAAAGTGAAAGAGGAGAGTCAAAAAGTTGGCCTAAAACTCAACATTTAAATGAGGTGGATGAAACTGGAGCCTATTATACAGAGTGAAGTAAGCCAGAAAGAAAAACCCCAATACAGTATACTAATGCATATATATGGAATTTAGAAAGATGGTAACAATAACCCTGTACATGAGACAGCAAAAGAGACACTGATGTATAGAACAGTCTTGTGGACTCTGTGGGAGAGGGGGAGGGTGGGAAGATTTGGGAGAATGGCATTGAAACATGAATAATATCATATATGAAACGAGTCGCCAGTCCATGTTCAATGAATGATACTGGATGCTTGGGGCTAGTGCACTGGGACGACTCAGAGGGATGGTACGGGGAGGGAGGAGGGAGGAGGGTTCAGGATGGGGAACACGTGTATACTTGTGGCAGATTCATGCTGATATATGGCAAAACCAATACAATACTGTAAAGTCAAAAAATTAAAAAAATTTAAAAAATTAAAAAAAACAAACTAAGATCATGGCATACGGTCCCATCACTTCATGGTAAATAGATGGATAAACAATGGAAACAGTGACAGACTTTATTTTCTTGTGCTCCAAAATCACTGTAGATGGTGACTGCAGTCATGAAATTAAAAGACACTTCCTCCTTGGAAGAAAGCTATAACAAACTAGACAGCATGTTAAAAAGCAGAGACATTACTTTGCTGACAAAGGTCCATATAGTCAAAGCTATGTTTTTTCCAGTATGGATCTGAGAGTTGGACCATAAACAAGGCTGAACAAAGAATTGATGCTTTTGAACTGTGGTGTTGGAAAAGACTCTTGAGAGTCCCTTGGACTATAAGGAGATCAAACCAGTCAATCCTAAAGGAAATCAGTCCCAAATATTCATTGGAAGGACTTATGATGAAGCTGAAGCTCCAATACTTTGGCTACCTGATGCGAAGAACTGACTCATTGGAAAAGCCCGTGATGCTGGGAAAAATTGAAGGTGGGAGGAGAAGGGGACAACAGAGAATGAGATGGTTGGATGGCATCACTAACTTGATGGACATGAGTTTAAGCAAGCTCCCTGGGAGTTGGTGATGGACAGGGAAGCCTGGCATGCTGCAGTCTATGGGGTTGCAAAGAGTCAGACATGACTGAGCAACTGAACAGAACTGATAAAACATGGGACATGTCTTTGGGAGCAGAGCTGCAGAGTTGGAAGAGCTAATTACCTTTGGAATCATTAGTAATTCTGTTTTCTTTTAAACAATACCCAACTTTTCCAGCTTCACTACCATTAGTCTTACCTCTTTTGTTCTAAACTAGTTAAATGGGACAACTGCTGGATTCTATATATTCCCCGTTACTGGTATAGTAAGAAAATTGCCATAACTCATTCCTTGATCTTAGTGAAATAATCAATAATAGGACTATATCACTGATGTGCTTCAGTAGAGTATTTCCCCAGGTAAACAATACCAATCAGTCAAATCGGCATTTGAAGTGAAATTCAGGCCTACTTTATTCTCACTTTCATCCTTTGATGCACTAATTTTCTTGGTCTTAGATACCTCTCACATAGTTCCAGCATGTACTTCATTAAATCATGTTCTGATCTTATTATTTAATAGGATAAACAATTTATTCATTTCAAAATCTCACACATTACAGAGGTTACTTTGATTTTGTTATACAGTCAGGTTGCTTACATTCTTCTTTTATTTTGACACATTCTGTCCCTAGTCTATTCATTGGCAGGTGAATTCTTTACCACTAGCACCACATATCGTCAATTAGTTTAAAAAACAAATCATAAATTAAAAATACAGAACCACTAATTGGTCAGAGGTTATAAGCTAACATGCTAAGCACGTCACTTTACTCAAAATATTGCTTTAAAAGGAAGATTATAGAAAGATTATAGAAATTGTGATGCTTTTGGTGGGAGAGTAAAGATTTAGGAAAAGCAAGAACATAGTAGGGAACTGGAGAGGTTCTCAAGGATATGATTATTTTTTTTATCAATTCTGACATTTTTACAGCATTCCACAGGCATTCCTTTTATACATTTCAAAACTCATGGTTATAGTCAATTGCTACTCTGGGTCAATTATCACCAGTTACATTTTCATCTATTTCTTTCACTGATCCCTGGAAAGTCTAGCTGTCAAACTGACCTGTTGTGACTGTTCATGGCCAGTGGGAACTGGCTAGTCAAAAGTATGAAACTTCTCCTCCATTTTAAATACCATTTTAAATATGAGTTTTAACCTAAAAGACACATTTGTCTTAAAAATATATATATTCCTGCCCCTCATCTTCAAGTCAATAGTGATTTCCCTGTAACATAACCACATGCAATTCCACTACATAATTTTAATACATGCTCAGATTTCTTTATACTCTTTTTTTCCATTCCTTTCAAATCTAGTACTTGTTACAATCACCTATGCAGATGACATTTCAGAGCTTTGTGTCTAAACTGTAAGGTTAGAAATGCATGTTAAATTTTGCAAATGATTTATGGATTATAGGGTAGAATGATGTATATTATTATATAAGGGGTTCAGGAAGGGCCATTTATGCACAATTAAAGAAAAACAGGTATAAATGTTTTTTCTCAAACCTTGGCCTTTTTCCTTTTAACCTTCTGAAAGTCATTATGTCATATTTCAAAATTCTTATTTTGCTTGAGGGAAAAATTTAAGTCACATAACTAGGCCATAACATTCAAATGTTCAAGGTTTGATTTTTTTTCTGTGTGATTTATAATAGTGCATGCTTTCATAATGTGTAATTTATCAGGTATGATGCAAGATTTTATGCCAGTTGTACAATTTATTCCTTAAATCTTTAATGGAAGAAGAGAAATTGATTGTTGAGATTAGAACAAGTTGCCAATAATTTCTTCATGACATCTCTATAAAGCATCCATCACTCATTTCCATTTTTAAGCTGCCAACCTAACTACATTTTTTTACCCCCATGTAGAGATTAGCATAGAAACCCAAGGGTAACTTTTCCAGTTTATTCTGCTCTCAATATACTATTTTCATTATTACCACTGTTGTCATTCTCACCAGCATAATACCTATATAAATTAGAGTGCTTCACAGGTTGAAAAATATCATGTCAGTTTCTCTCTACATTTTTTTATGAGGCCCAGCTGGTGTGCAATATTGTATAAGATGCAAGCATACAATATAGTGAATCAATTTTTAAAGGTTATATTCCATAGACATGCTGTGCTATGCTTAGTCACTCAGTTGTGTCCAACTCTTTGTGACCCCATGGATGGCAGCCCACCAGGCTTCTCTGTCCATGGGGATTCTCCAGGCAAGAATACTGGAGAAGGTTGCCATGCCCTCCTCGAGGGGATCTTCCTGACCCAGGAATTGAATTGGGGTCTCCTGCATTGCAGGTGGATTCTTTACCAGCAGAGCTACCAGGGAAGTCCATGTTCCAGATGTAATTACTACAACATACTGGCAATATTCCTACATTGTACAATATACCCTTATAGCTTATTTTATAAATAAAAATTTGTACCTCTTAATCTAACTGTATCTTGCCCCTACTCCTTCCCCCTTCCTACTGGTAACCACTAGCTTGTTCTGTGAGTCTGTTTCCTTTTTGTTATACTCACTAGTTTATTTTTTATATTCTCCATACAAGTGATATCATACAATAATTGTTCTTCTCTGACATATTCCACATAGCATAACATCCTCCAAGTCCATGTTACTGCAAATAGCAAAATGTCATTATTTTTATGGCTGAGTAGTATTCCACTATAAATATATACCCCATCTTTGTCATCCATTCTTGTGTTGATGGACACTTAAGTTGCTTCCATATCTTAACAATTGAAATAATGCTTCAATGAACACTGGGATGCATGTATCTTTTCAAATTCATGTTTTTGCTTTTTTTGATATATACCCAGGAGTGGAATTGCTGGGTCAATTGTAGCTCTGTTTTTAGAGAAATCCTCATACTGTTTTCCATAATGGCTGCATCCATCTGCATTCTACCAACAGTGTAAGAGAGTACTCTTTTCCTCCATGCCTTTACTAACATTTTAAAAGCTAGCCCTTCTGACAGGTGTGAGGCCATAGCTCACCGTGGTTTTAACTTGCATTTCTCTAATGATTAATAAGGCTGAGCATCTTTTCATATGTCTGTTGGCCACCTGCATGTCTTCCTTCAGTTCAGTTCAGTTCAGTCACTCAGTCATGTCCGACTCTTTGCAACCCCATGAATCGCAGCATGCCAGGCCTCCCTGTCCATCACCAACTCCTGGAGTTCACTCAGACTCACGTCCATCGAGACAGTGATGCCATCCAGCCATCTCATCCTCTGTCGTCCCCTTCTCCTCCTGCCCCCAATCCCTCCCAGCATCAAGGTCTTTTCCAATGAGTCAACTCTTCGCAGGAGGTGGCCAAAGTACTGGAGTTTCAGCTTTAGCATCATTCCTTCCAAAGAAATCCCAGGGCTGATCGCCTTCAGAATGGACTGGTTGGATCTCCTTGCAGTCCAAGGGACTCTCAAGAGTCTTCTCCAACACCACAGTTCAAAAGCATCACTTCTTCGGCACTCAGCTTTCTTCACAGTCCAACTCTCACATTCATACATGACCACTGGAAAAACCATAGCCTTGACTAGATGGACCTTTGTTGGCAAAGTAATGTCTCTGCTTTTCAGTATGCTATCTAGGTTGGTCATAACTTTGATTCCAAGGAGTAAGCAACTTTTAATTTCATGGCTGCAATCACCATCTGCAGTGATTTTGAAGCCCAAAAAAATAAAGGCTGACACTGTTTCCCCATCTATTTCCCATGAAGTGATGGGACCAGATGCCATGATCTTCGTTTTCTGAATGTTGAGTTTTAAGCCAACTTTTTCATTCTCCTCTTTCACCTTCATCAAGATGCTTTTTAGTTCCTCTTCACTTTCTGCCATAAGGGTGGTGTCATCTGCATCTATTCAAATCTATTCTTTAGCTCATTTTTAACTTGGGTTGTTCATTTTTCTGATGTTGAGTTGCATGAGCTATTTGCATATTTTAGATAGTAACCCCTTCTCGGTCATATAATTTCCAATATTTTCTCCCACTCAGTAGGTTTTCTTTTCATTTTGTCAATAGTTTCCTTTGCTGTGCGAAAGCTTTTAAGTTTTACTATATTAGGTACTATTTATTTATTTTGGCTTCTATTTGCTTTAGGAGATAGACACAAAAAAAATATTGCTATAATTTATGTCAGGGAACATTCTGCCTCTGTTTTCCTCTGATTTTATTTTTCCCTCTGGCTGGAAGCCATCACATCCATTAAGAGGGCCTTCACTGAACATCTGATCAGGAAAAAATACTATCTTTGAGCTCCTGTGGTTAGTCATTCTCATGTGAACTTTGCTATATAATGAGCAATGTTTTAGTTGTGGCTAAAGTTATGACATGCTCTTTACGTGATTACATGAATGATGAAATGATGATACTAATGTAGAGGGCAAAGACCACGAGTAATAACTCAGTTATCAAAGATTCCTTGAAGCACTGTAAGTATTTGCCAATATCAATTACTATATATACATAAATAAGTAGCTCAGCAACTTTCTTTCAACATATCTATCGAAGGGTAAATCACATGCAATGCAACTAACTTTTTTAAAGTATAAGACTCAATGGTTTCTCGTATGTTTTCCATTCTAGGACCAAAAGGAACAAAATTCAGCCAATGCCCTGAACAATCAAAGAAATGGAAACTGTCTTAGAGTAGTCATAATGAAACACAGCCTGCTAACATGGTGATTTTAGACAGTGAGGACCACTGAAAAATGGAGGCATAAGATAATATATTGGTATGGTTTAAGACAAAAATCTGGCCAGTAAGTTTCCACCAAATTTTTTTCTGATGGTTCCATAAGGGTTCCCTCAGGTATAACAAGTTGCATAACAGACCCCAATTATTTGATCAACAAACATATAATTCTAACCAAGATATTTAAAATGAAGTCAAGGGTCTAAAATTATTCAAGTGTTCAGAGATTGGGACTGTATCATTTTATGTTATTGTTGTTCAGTCACTAAGCTGTGTCCAACTCTTTGTGACCCCATGGCCTGCAG
This sequence comes from Bubalus kerabau, assembly GCF_029407905.1. Classification (NCBI taxonomy): domain Eukaryota; kingdom Metazoa; phylum Chordata; class Mammalia; order Artiodactyla; family Bovidae; genus Bubalus; species Bubalus kerabau. The sequence goes on along the minus strand of NC_073627.1, from coordinate 79,029,518 downwards.
TATGCAAGGCTCCTCTGTCCTTCACTATCTCCTAAAGTTTGCTCAAATTCATGTCCATTGCATCAGAGATGCTATCTAACCATCGTATCCTCTGCTGCTTCCCCTTCTTTTGCCTTCAATCTTCCCCAGCATCAGGGTTTCTTCCCAGTGAGTCAGCTCTTCACATCAGGTGGTCAAAGTGTTGGAGCTTCAGCTTTAGCACCAGTACTTCTAAAGAATATTCAGGGTTGATTTCCATTTGATCTCCATGCAGTCCAAGAGACTCTCAATAGTCTTCTTCAGCACAATTCAAAAGCATCAGTTCTTCAGCACTCAGCCTTCTTTATGGATCAACTCTCACGTCTGTACATGACTACTGGAAAAGTCATAGCTTTGACTATATATCCCTTTGTCTGCAAAGTGATAAACCTCAATATTAAAGGCAGCTAGACCGTGGAAATTAAACATGAATAAAGGGAAGTTTACTTCTTTTTACTCTGGATTAGTAAAATATCTGACTGTGATTTTGGAAACACAATGTCCTGTGTGATATTCGAGTCCACTCTGATATGAATTAGCCACATGTGGTTAACAGAGAACCATTTTGGTGCCTGATAACATTGCCCTGAGAAAGTGGCAGTACTGCTCTATTTAGTTGTTAATCTATTTCAGTCCATCAATTTGAATATTCATTAAAACATGTCAGCAAGATAAAATGCAAATAAATAAGAAGAAAATTTGCAGGGGTGTTGATAAATGTGTGACACTGATAAAATAACAACATAAAATGTATTAAATCAAGCTTAGATCCAATTAAAATCTTTCTAAGATTTTCAATGTTATTTCTCAAGGTATTTCTGTGTTTAGGAGGATGCAAGCCCATTTGTTTAGCTCTCCATTTTCTCCTTAGAGTCTACCTTCATATCTACAATACATAATGCCTTTAGGAAGAATTTTTTTTATCATTACCGGCTATTATTATGCAGAAAACACTCAGGTTTATGTCTCTCAATTTGATAATTTAGCTTTGGCTGCAGATGATCTGATTCAGAGTCCATCTACAGTGAATAATTGAATGTCAGAAATGTTTTAAATTAAGTTCCAACAAAGATGAAATGCTTTGTGGAGGAATCTTAATGTTTGTTAAGTTCCTGTCCTCCTTTTCATGGCCTCTTAATGGCTGCAATCTTGTATCCACTTTTCCAAAGAAAAGTCAGCACACTATTTAAGAGTCTGTGGTGGGAGCCTTCAGTCATATTAAATTTCTGCCTCTGTGTTCTTTCACCATCTTAAGTACACTGTAAGCATAAAATAAAAAGTATAGCAATGGAAGAGGGTTTTTGACTGGGTGGCATAATTAATGTCATTACATATTTCATTTCCTGTTAATGGATGTAGATATAAGAAATAGGTCTGGTTAATATTCTCTCATGGATAAATATAAAGAAGATTTTGGTGGAATTCAGGAGCAGTGGTCTTCTGATATACTCAATAGTCAACTGAGTTACCAACTGATATTGTAGAACTAGTAGGTAAGTTACACATATGTGCACTTTGATCTGTAGATTCAATATATATTCATATGGAATTGAAGTACAGGGAAATTTGAGGTGTGCTGGCACTAATTTGGTTTAGAGACAAAATATAAACTTTAGATAAAATTGACTTGGATTCAATTTCTAGCTGTTACTCTTTATTATTTATGTGACACTGGGAAAGTTACTAAATAATCTACTTCAATTTTGTCATTCATAAACTGGGAGGGAATTATATTACCCTCATTTATTAATTCAAGCCATACATATTTATTGTATATACATAATGAGCTAGTCATAACCAGCAAAGGATGAAAGATTAGACAACAAACCAAATTTCTACCCACATGGGCCTTAAATTCTAGTAAGAGACAATGAGTGAGAAAATGAAATGTGCTAGATAATTATAAATATTAAGAAGAGAGAAATGATGTGAAAGTGGGTCAGGGGATATGTGTATATACTGTGTGTATGTACACATGCCTTTCCCCAGTTGCTTAATCAAGCAGTATTTACACATACAGTTTGGAGATTTTATATATATATATATATATATATATATATATATATAAATATAGTTTGCATGTATATAGCTTCCCTGGTGGATCAGTTGGTAAAGAATCTGCCTGCACTGCAGGAGACTTGGGTTCAATCCCTAGTTCGGAAAGATCCCCTGGAGCAGGGTATGGTAATCCACTCAAGTATTCTTGCCTGGAGAATCTACATGGACAGATGAGCCTGGTGGACTATAGTCCATGGGGTGACAGAGAGTCAAAAACGACTGAGCGATTAAGCACAGCACAGCATTATATGTAACATCTGGAAACAGAACAGTCAGCTATTATTTATTTGTAAAATAAACATTTAATGTTGGAAAAACAGCTCCAATTTCATATTTCCTGCAAAACAGGAACCAGGTGTCTTATGCCACCAGAAAGGAAGACATAAAATTTCTAGATTCAAATGTGTTCTGTTTAATTATTAAAATACACATGAAGGGATGCTGATCACACAAGAAATGTTACTGAAGGCAGGAAAAACTGTCAAATTCCTGTGACTAAATATGCTAGGTCTAGCATGTGCTATGATGATTTTTTGTAACCTAAGAGGATTTTCAAGAAGAAAGCTTGACCCTGTCTGCAATTCTTCATCTGCTTTGATTTCTTTGCTGTTCCCAAGAAGTGTGACTCAGTAAGTACATCCTGCTTAACATGAAACTGGTGTCTTTCCTTCTAAACCCCTCTATGAAATGGCTAACTCATTGTTACTTGCACCCCTTTACAAAAAATCATTGCTGTAATGAACACATACAATTTCAATATAGTGTTTCTCACTGTTATGGATTTTTGATGACCTGACTTTAAATTTTGTATGTTTTGGCTTTTTTATCGAATTAACAGACTAGTAAATCACCAGACACATATTTATCATCATTAAAAACATCTCCACATTTCCTTACTTGTTCCTGTAAATATATTTGTGTTTTATGTGATTGAAAGTCACAACATATAGGATCATCATATCTAAAAATATATATGGAGGAAAAAAATCCTTAAGTAATTGGTATTGTGCATTATTTTTATTGATACTGCCATATATTTTTTAAAAAAATAAATATTAGATTTTTAAAAAGTCTGTTCTGCACTGTGCTCAGTTATATCAACTCTTTGCAACTGTATGTACTACAGCCCGCCAGGTAGTTCTGTCCATGAGATTCTTCCAGGCAAGGATACTGGAATGGGTTGCTATCCCCTTTTTTGGGAGAATTTCCCAATCCAGGGATTAAACCCACATCTCTTGCATCTCCTGCATTGGCAGGCAGATTTTTTTTTAAGCCACAGGTTACAGAAAACAATTTTATATATACCAAATGCTCTAAAATAAAAAAGGATACTAAGATAAGAAACTATCTCATCTAAAATATGAAACCATTTCATGTAAAATGAAAATTCTCTAGAAGAGCTAGGAGTGGTAATTGCTTTCACTACTGTTTTCTGTCTGATAACTTCTCCATAGTAAGAATATATCATCTTTACATCAAAAAAAAAGTTTCATCTTAATAGCAAATTTTATTTTATATTATTTATCTGGATAGATGTCTTAAATGAGTTAGGTTCAATAATGTGCTATGATGATTCTCTCTCCGCTATCTAAATGCTACAACTTAGGATATTTTAAACTTTGATAGATCATTGTCATTCACCAATAATAGCTTTAAAATATGTATTTTATTAATTATATTGAGAATAGATTCCCAGATGCAGAATGTATCTCTAACACCAATGCTACTGCCACTGCCTAACCACCTGCTTCATCTCCAACAGGAGTTGCCCGCTGTTGATTTCAGTCAGTATCGGCAAAGAGAAGGTCCCCAAGCCAGAGGCTAAGAACAACACCAGTGTCATTTCCAAAGATGGACTACATACAGGCCTTAGAAATAAACAGAGTGCCTGTGAGGGTCTTGGAATGTGGAGTACTAATCTGTACATAGGGTCTGTGGAGTCTCCTTCAGTGCCTCTTGGGTCTAGGAATTTATCCAGGAGTAACCCATTTCAACGGAGAAGGCAATGGCACCCCATTCCAGTACTCTTGCCTGGAAAACCCCATGGACGGAGGAGCCTGGTGGGCTGCAGTCCATGGGGTCGCTAGAGTCGGACACGACTGAGCGACTTCACTTTCACTTTTCACTTTCATGCATTAGAGAAGGAAATGGCAACCCACTCCAGTGTTCTTGCCTGGAGAATCCCAGGGACGGGGGAGCCTGGTGGGCTGCCATCTATGGGGTCACACAGAGTCGGACACGACTGAAGTGACTTAGCAGCAGCAGCAACCCATTTCAAACTAGAACAAGCCTGACACCCCAGAAGGAACACAAGCAAAGAACTACAGAGGTGTCAGTCAATCAGCTGGAGGTGCGATTGGTGGGACTGAAATTTGTATGTTCTCAGGCTCCACTGGGTTCACCTACCAGGTCATCTGGATTCAGGGGAATTCCCACACTGGTGTTTCTAAGCCAGACCTGCCCAGGGTGTCTAAGCCTGATATCCAGGGTCTGCAGGAACCTGCATGCAGGCAAGAATGGAAGCCTCCTGTTAGGTGAACAGGTGGATAGAATTTGACAACCTTCTGTGGGGACAGCTCTTAATATCTGTTGGACCTAAATGATTCTCCAAGAACATCCATAACTAAGAGAGATCTGTCCACATTTCCAGGTTTGCAAACTGGCTCTGAAAGGAGCAAAATTGCCTCCCCCAATAAGAGTTTAGGGTGCTCTGGCAGCACTTACCTGACCCCAGGCTTATGAGGCTAGGGCTTTACTATTACTGGGAAAAGACCCAGAGATTCTACAGTCAGGGAAGGACTGTCTACTTATCCACCCATTCTCCTGCCACATGCTTCTCAGCTCTGAATTTTATTTTCCTTCACAACCTTGGATGGGTGATATGAGAAACTAGAAGATCCTGGCCATATCTAAGCTGTATTCAGAGGCATCCCAATGTGAAATAAAAGAAAGTACACAGACGAGAAATGTGACCCATCTTCTTACATGTACACTTATCCTTGAATGTATACTCCAAATTTGTTTTTACTGGTTTGGAAATAAAATTAACTGAGAAACCCTCTTCACCATTCCTGTTTACAGGAAGCTCCACCCACCACCACCGCCATTCTTTTTTTGTCAAGTATGAGATGAGTAATTTTTTATTTAGTGACTTTCTTTCCTATTGTTGTTGTTGTTCAGTCATTAAGTCCTGTTTGACTTTTTGCGACTTCACAGACTGCAGTGCACCAGGCCTCCCTGTCCCTCACCATTTCTTGGAGTTTGCCCAAGTTCATGTCCATTGAATTGGTGATGTCATCCAACCATTTTATCCTCTGTTGCCCTCTTCTCCTTCTGCATTCAATCTTTCCCAGCATCAGGGTCTTTTCCATGAGTTGGCTCTTCTCATCAGGTGGCCAAAGTATTGGATTTTCAGGTTCAGCATCAGTTCTTCCAATGAATATTCAGGACTGATTTCCTTTAGGACTGACTAGTTTGATCTCCTTGCTGTCCAAGTGAGTCTCAGGAGTCCTCTCCAGCCCCACATTTCAAAAACATCAATTCTCTGGTGCTATGCCTTCTTTGTGGTCCAACTCTCATATCCATATATGATTAACGAAAATACCATAGCCTTGACTGTATGGACCTTTGTCGGCAAAGCGATGTCTTTAATATGCTGTCTATGTCTGGTTTTTTTTATAGCTTTCCTTCCAAGAAGCAATCATCTTCTTGTGCATGATTGTGCATTCTTTTCTAATACATGTATGTATTTGAAAGGGCATAATAAATTTTAGAATCAAGCTTCTAGGTTTCACTTTTTTTAAGTTCTTAGAGTTCTGATTATTATTTACAGATTGATTTAGACAGTTTGACTATCTTTACCAAGATGAGTATTCTTTTCCAGACACCTGACATGCCATTCCATTTACTGAGGCATGTCTAGACTTATATATGTTTTGAAAGTTTTTATAGGTTTACAGATTTTTAATTACAGCGAGCCTTCAGTTTTTTTGTTAAAAAATTCAGCGAGTATTTATATTCTGCTGCCATCAGTCATGTCTTTTTATTAGCCTCCAAAGCTCTTGTCTTTTTTTTTTTCTTTTTACTATTGATGCAATAATTGACATACATTTTATTAGTTTCCAGTCTACAACACAGTGATTAGACTTCTATGTATGTTGACCTCATCACAATAAGTTTAATTATCATCTGTTACTATTTAAAGTTATTGCAGTCTGATTGACTATATTCCCTATTCTGTGTATTACGTTTCCATCACTTATTTTCTTTATCACTAGAAGTTTTTGCCGCTAAATCCCTGTCACCTACTGACTTGAAAAAAGTGTTTAATTTTTAAATGGGTTATATGTGCCCACTGTAAACATTTCAAGAAGTGCTTTCATTTATATAATGTTATAAACGGGATCTGTCATTTCTTTCTTTTTAAATCATTTTGTACATTTGAAAGTCTTTTGTACATAAATTTAAAATTCCTATATTGCTTATTTTAATTTCATTTACTATACTTTCAAGTAGAAAAACTCATTCTACATAATCTTCCTGAGTTTAGCAGTAATGCCTATTACAGTGCTATACATGATTTTCATTTATGAATTAATTTTATGTTTACATATTCATCATTTTTATCTGTGTGTATGTGTGCTCAATTGTGTCTGACTCTCTGTGACTCCACAGACTGCAGCCTGCCAGGTTCCTCTATTCATGGAATTTTCCAGGTAACAGTACTGGAGTGAGTTGCCATGTCCTATTCCACTTTATCTTCCAGACTCAAAGATTGAATCTGCATCTCTTGCGTCTCCTGCAGATTCTTTACAACTGCACCACCTGAAGCAGTTTTTAAATAATGTTTTGAACTTCATAAGTTTTCAAGGAAATTATTCTATAAATTTTATGCTGGCCTATTAATAGGATGAACTGTATTAATATATTTCATAATAGTGAATCATGTTACATTCTTGAATTAAATTTGTTTGCTGAATTTTTAGCAATAATTTTATACCAATATTAATAGTACGTCTGGTTTTGATATCTTCTCATTGCAAGAAGCTTATAAATGTATTATTAATGCTTTCTGATTTCAAAAGATAATATAGATAATTTCCCTGGTAGCTCAGGTGGTAAAGAATCTGCCTGCAATACAAAAGACTCAGGTTCTATCCCTGGGTTGGGAAGATGCCCTGGAGAGGGAAATGGCAACCACTCCAGTATTCTTGCCTGGAGAATCCTACAGAAAGAGAATTTTTCCTGCTTGAAAATACATGTATCTGGTGAATGCTGAGCTGTTACCACTGCATTTTGAACCAAAGTTTGTAATGGAGATTTATTAATGCTGTTAAAAATATTATTGATTTATATGATTGGCTTGGTTGCTTTTGTTATATCTAAGTATCCATCTAGTTAACATGAAAGTATGCTGTTTCTATATACATTAAGTTGAGATGCTTCCATAATAATTATTTCCATCTAAAGTCTCAGTATTAACTCTGATACCTATTTCATGTTGATTTTGAAATCAAAGTGATAGAACTTTATGGACTTTTAATATGCATATTCTCTTCATATTTTTTCAAAGCAAATCCTTATTTGCATTCTACCTAGAGCATTTTAAAGTCATTCTCTTCAAAAGAAAGTGGCATTATTCATTTCCTTGTATCTTAAGAAGTCAAATTGTATGAAGGAAATAAATTTCAGGGACTGATACTTTTCTTGAAACTATATATGAGAAATGCCCAGAAATTCATGGTTTGAATATAATAGTACAGAGTTACATGATCCGGTATATTCTGCATAGACAAATCAATATTATATATATATATATATTTTTTTTTCTATTTTGCTGCATCATTTAGAATCTCTATGCCAAAGTAAAATGTAAAAATAATGGCACTATAATAAATATTTAGGAAGGTTTCCATTATTTTAAACTTTATATTTACATCTTTTTATTTTATTCCTTTAGAAATTGAGTGATATTTAATGTGATAATTTGACTTTTTTTTTTTTTTTAATTATTGGTTAAATGTAGTAGATTGAATTGAGTCCATAGCTTGACTCATGAGATATGTAGGACAAGTAAGAATTAACAAAGAGGGATGCACAGATAAATGGAAGCCCAGAATTGATATGCCTTTCATTTGTATTCAGTTCAGTTCAGTTCAGTCGCTCAGTCGTGTCCAACTCTTTGCGACCCCATGAATCGCAGCATGCCAGGCCTCCCTGTCCATCACCAACTCCCGGAGTTCACTCAGACTCATGTCCATTGAATCAGTGATGCCATCTAGCCATCTCATCCTCTGTCGTCCCCTTCTCCTCCTGCCCCCAATCCCTCCCAGCATCAGAGTCTTTTCCGATGAGTCAACTCTTTGCATGAGGTGGCCAAAGTACTGGAGTTTCAGCTTTAACATACAAAGTGATAGGTTGTTTTGTCGAGTCTAGGATGATACTCTCTGTATGGCAGAATCTCAGACTTCAAGCTGTCATTAACTTTCTCTGTGAGAGGAAAGCAACACTCTTGTAAGGTAGTTCATTTCAAGCATAGCTGAACGCCAAGGCATTTACCACAGGTGGTTATAATCTGCTCTACCCTGTCCTGACAGGAAACAGATTAGCTAGCTTTTAACATTTTCTTCTCAGAATCTGTATTCTAATTGTAAAGATTTAAATATTCAGTCCCTAAATTGCCCTACAATAATCCTAGAAAGCCTATATAAGCATTTACTGTGTAAGTGTAAAATTAAAGATTTATTAATATGGCTAACATGTATGGATTTATGTTTCTTATTTCACTAAGATGTTGACTTATAAGTAAATATTCATGTCTATAGACTCCAGGTGCCTCACTGAGCTACCCTCTGACAAGTAGGCTGGTTCTGCTAACTTAGGGAATTATTCAAGAGCCTTCTTAAAAGTAGTCATTATTTTCAACTACAGGACTGGAAAAGGTCAGTTTTCATTCTAATCCCAAAGAAGGGCAACTTCAAAGATTATTTAAACTACCACACAATTGCAATCATTTCACATGCTAACAAGGTATTGCTCAAAATCCTCCAAATAGGCTACAACAGTACATGAACCAAAAACTTTCAGATGTTCAAGGTGGATTTAGAAAAGGCAGAGGAACCAAAGATTAAATTGCCAACATCCACTGGATCATAGGAAAAGGAAGAGAATTTCACACACACAAAAAAATCTACCTCTGCTTCATTGACTATGCTAAAGCCTTTGACTGCATGAATCACAACAAACTGGAAAATTCTTAAAGAGATAGGAATATCAGACTGCCTAACCTGCCTCCTGAAAAATCTGTATGCAGGTCAAAAAGCAACAGTTAGAAATGGACCTGGAACAACAGACTGGTTCAAAATTGAGAAGAGAGTACATCAAGGCTGTATATTGTCATCCTGTTTCTTCAACTTATATGCAGAGTACATCATGCAAAATGCCAGGCTGGATGAAACACAAGACAGAATCAAGATTTCTGGGAGAAATATCAATAACCTCAGGTATCCAAATGACACCACCATCATGGCAGAAAGCAAAGAGGAATGAAAGAGCCTCTTGAAGGTGAAAGAGGAGAGTGAAAAAGCTGGCTTAAAACTCAACATTCAAAAAATGAAGATCATGGCATTCAGTCCCATCATTTCATGGCAAATAGATAGGGAAACAATGGCAACAGTGACAGACTATTTCCTTGGTCTCCAAAATCACTGTGGACGGTGAATGCAGCCATGAAATTAAAAAGATGCTTGCTCCTTGGAAGAAAAGCTATGACCAACCTAGACAGCATATTAAAAAGCAGAGGCATTATTTCACCAACAAATTTCTGTAGAGTCAAAGCTATGTTTTTTTTTTTTTTTTTCCAGTAGTCATGTATGGATGTGAGAGTTGGACTATAAAGAAGGCTGAACACCGACAAATTGATATTTTTGAGTAGTGGTGTTGGAAAAGACTCTTGAGAGTCCCTTGGACTGCAAGGAGATCAAACCAATCAATCCTAAAGGAAATCAACCCTGAATATTAATTGGAAGGACTGATGCTGAAGCTGAAACTCCAATACTTTGGCCACCTGATGCAAAGAGCCCAGCTCAACTCTGTTGCTGAAAGATTGAAGGCAGGAGGGTAAGGGGTCTACAGAGGATGAGATGACTGGATGTCATCACTGACTTAATGGACATGAATTTGAGCAAGCTCTGAGAGATGATGAAGGACAGGGAAGCCTGGTATGTTGCAGTCTGTGGGTCATAAAGAATTGAACACAACTCAGCGAATGAACAAAAACAACAAGGATAATTTTAGAAGTTTATGAGTCTGTAATTTTCTCAAGATGAGGTTGAATTACAGGTACAGTTTTTTAAAACTCAAGTCTTAGCCACATTTTCTTGTTAATGCTGTGCTCCTGATAGAGGTTTTCCTGCCTGTTACCTTAGCCAGTATTGACTTTTTGTTTATAATGGCATATATATATATATATATTTTTTTTTTCATCCAGTAAGAATCCTTGACATGTACAGAGTATGACCAACTACTACTTCCTGAAGTTCTATGATATTAGAGTGTGGTTAAATCAATTTCTAGTTAAAAGGGAAATAGTATGAGTTATTGGCACTTGTCACCAGCACACATGGGGCTCATGTGTTGGCTGCTGATAAAATAGTGACTAATCACATGAAACTCTTTTTTTTTAATCTTGAGTGTGGCAGTCACTAAAACTGTAAAGTAAAGGCAGATGTTATCCCAGAGTGTTAGCTAGCTTTCCAGTAACTTCATCAGGTTTCCACACTGTTGTACATTTTATCTAATGTCATTTTTCTGAGACTAATGCTATGCTCTATTTTATGAGTGCTATGGTGGCTCAGACGAAAAGCGTCTGTCTACAATGTGGGAGACCCAGGTTCGATCCCTGGGTTGGGAAGATACCCTGGAGAAGGAAATGGCAATCCACTTCAGTACTATTGCCTGGAAAACCCCATGGACAGAGGAGCCTGGTAGGCTACAGTCCATGGGGTCGCAAAGAGTCGGACACAACTGAGCGACTTCACATACTTATCACTAGTATATGACACTCATTAGAAGTACAACTTGAAGTGAAGTTTTATTACATATCCAAATAATATTTCAAGAAATCTATTTAAGTATGTTGGTGAATGCTTCCTGATATTTACAGTAAGTATGCTGCTGCTCAGTCACTCAGTTGCATCTGACTCTTTGCGACTCCATGGACTGTAAGCACACCAGGCTCCTTGGTCCATGTGATTTTCCAGGAAAGAATACTGGAGTGGGTTGCCATTTCATTTTCCAGGGGATCTTCCCGACCTGGGGATCAAACCCAAGTCTCCTGCACTGCAGGCAGATTCTTTACCATCTGAGCCACCAGGGGAGCCAGTGAGCATATAAAATACTTTTCTCTGGAATTCTATAGAATATATCAAAGGAAATGGCAATCCACTCTAGTACTCTTGCCTGGAAAATCCCACGGATGGAGGAGCTTGGTAGGCTACAGTCCCTGGGGTTGCAAAAAATTGGGCATGACTGAGTGACTTCTCCTTCTTTCCAACATAAAACCCCAAACTCCATCTAGTGGTATAATATTTAGATTTTGGTTATGATAGTTTGATTCAAATTGTTTGGTGATGATGACAACGATACTTTTGCAAGCTTTTTCAACAAAACATCACTATTTAGTCTGACACTTTCTTGCAAATAGCATGGACTTTAAAAACCATGAATGTGATGGATCTTTAAAACTATATTGTCTGTAATTTTAAAATGCTATTAGGGTAAACAGACTGAAGGATAATAGGTGTATAGACAACTATGCCTCACAAAATGTAAAAATTAATTTGAGAAAGGTTTATCACCATGGCATTTGATTATCCTCGTATTTCTCTCAAGTCTGAGAGAAGGCAGTCCAATAATAGCCTATCATTAGGTTAGATTAAGATTAGCTTTAAATATAATTATTTTCATTCAGAGACACACTTTCTTTATCCTCCACCCAAACTCCTAATTCAAGAAGGCAATTAATTCAAATTTATGTAAGTATGGGATTTTAAAAGATGATGGTTTTGGAGACATATACACTTCCAGGTACTTCTGGCATAAGAAAGATCACACACGTGCTAATATACTAATTTACATCTTAAGCTTGAACACTGGACACTATTTTCATGCTGCTGCTGCTGTTGCTGCTAAGTCGCTTCATTCGTGTCCAACTCTGTGCGACCCCAGAGACGGAAGCCCACCAGGCTCCCCCGTCCCTGGGATTCTCCAGGCAAGAACACGAGTGGGTTGCCATTTCCTTCTCCAATGCATGAGAGTGAAAAATGAAAGTGAAGTCGCTCAGTTGTGTCCGACTCTTAGCGACCCCATGCACTGTAGCCCACCAGGCTCCTCCACCCACGGGATTTTCCAGGCAAGAGTAATGGAGTGGGGTGCCATTGCCTTTTTCAACTATCTTCATAGTGGTGGGCAATTACTTTTTAACATAAGACTAAGGAGTAATGAAAATGCTTCAAACTTGTATTGAGCTGTTTGAAGTATTACTATAATTCTAACATGATGTATGGGCTTCACTGGTGGCTCAGTGGTAAAGAATTCCCCTGCCAAGGCAGGAGATATGGTTTGATCCCTGGGTCACCAAGATCCCCTAGAGGAGGAAAGGGCAACCAATTTCAGTATACTTGCCTGGAAATCCCATGGACAGAGGAGCCTGATGGGCTATAGTCCAAGGGGCCACAAAAGAGTTGGACACAATTTAGTGACTCAGTTCAGTTCAGTCACTCAGTCATGTCCGACTCTTTGCGACCCTATGAATCACAGCACGCCAGGCCTCCATGTCCATCACCAACTCCCGGAGTTCACTCAGACTCACGTCATTCTAGTCAGTGATGACATTCACCCATCTCATCCTCTGTCGTCCCCTTCTCCTCCTGCCCCCAAACCCTCCCAGCATCAGAGTCTTTTCCAATGAGTCAACTCCTCGCATGAGGTGGCCAAAGTACTGGAGTTTCAGCTTTAGCATCATTCCTTCCAAAGAAATCCCAGGGCTGATCTCCTTCAGAATGGACTGGTTGGATCTCCTTGCAGTCCAAGGGACTCTCACGAGTCTTCTCCAACACCACAGTTCAAAAGCACAAGCTGGTTTTAGAAAAGGTAGAGGAACCAGAGATCAAATTGCCAACATCCACTGGATCAATGAAAAAGCAAGAGAGTTCCATAAAACATCTATTTCTGCTTCATTGACTATGCCAGAGCCTTTGACTGTGTAGATCACAATAAACTGTGGAAAATTCTGAAAGAGATGGGAATACCAGACCACCTGACCTGCCTCTTGAGAAACCTGTATGGAGGTCAGGAAGCAACAGTTAGAACTGGACATGGAACAACAGACTGGTTCCAAAGAGCAAAAGGAGTACATCAAGGCTGTATATTGTCATCCTGCTTATTTAACTTCTATGCAGAGTACATCATGAGAAACGCTGGGCTGGAAGAAGCACAAGCTGGAATCAAGATTGCCGGGAGAAATATCAATCACCTCAGATATGCAGATGACACCACCTTTATGACAGAAAGTGAAGAGGAACTAAAAAGCTTCTTGATGAAAGTGAAAGTGGAGAGTGAAAAAGTTGGCTTAAAGCTCAACATTCAGAAAACGAATAACATGGCATCTGGTCCCATCACTTCATGGGAAATAGATGGGGAAACAGTGGAAACAGTATCAGACTTTATTTTTTTGGGCTCCAAAATCACTGCAGATGATGACTGCAGCTGTGAAATTAAAAGACACTTACTCCTTTGAAGAAAAGTTATGACCAACCTAGACAGCATATTCAAAAGCAGAGACATTACTTTGCCAACAAAAGTCCGTCTAGTCAAGGCTATGGTTTTTCCAGTGGTCATGTATGGATGTGAGAGTTGGACTGTGAAGAAAGCTGAGCACCGAAGAATTTAGTGACTACAATGTAACAAAATATGATGTATAATTATATTGTTTTGCAATCAGGAAATAAATAGAAGTGATCCTTTACGAATTCCCTAGAATGCATTCTCTGTATGTGCTAGCTGGTCCTCACTGAATGCGTGATTTCCGTGGTACACCGGTGACACAACAAAAATGACAAAAACAACACTTAGTACTTGCTGATGACAACTTGTTTTCCATCTAGAGGAAGAAGGAATACATGTAAACCAAAATTAGCATGTTAAAAAAGCAGTAGAAATTAATAAATGGCAGTAAAGAGAAGAGACAAGAATAATGTGGATGGGAAAACTGCGATTTAAAAGTACGTTCTAATACCTGACACATCAAATTGCAAACATGGAAACAAATATTAAAATGTCTTTCTTTTAAAATGAAATGACAAAGTTAAAAATAAGACCCAACCTTACAGAAAAGAGCAAGTTTAATCACTAAATGGAACTCAAGATAGCTGTAGTAAATTCCTGTTTTTTTTTTGTTCTTTTTCTTTAATGTTCAGGGGGAAAATTACTACTAATAGAGTCATGCTGGGATAAAAGTATGCTAAACTGTTAGTTTCTACACTTCAGAGGAAAACATCAAGGATTTATTCTTTTTTTAATTTTCTGACAAATATTTCCAAACACGTATTGGTATTTTATTATCCAACATAGTATTTTATCTGTTATTTTATGAATTGTTCATTTACTTTGTGTATTTGTAGACTATTTTTACATCTAATGTCTACAATTTACTTTAGTTCTGTACACATTTTACAATTGTTGTGGAGGTAAATCTAATATCTCCAAAAACCCCTTGCTGCTGCTGCTGCTGTTAAGTCGCTTCAGTCGTGTCCAACTCTGTGCGACCCCATAGACAGCAGCCCACCACGCTCCCTGTCCCTGGGATTCTCCAGGCAAGAGCACTGGAGTGGGTTGCCATTTCCTTCTCCAATGCATGAAAGTGAAAAGTAAAAGGGAAGTCGCTCAGTCGTGTCTGACTCCTAGCGACCCCACGGACTGCAGCCTACCAGGCTCCTCCATCCATGGGACTTTCTAGGCAAGAGCACTGGAGTGGGTTGCCATTTCCTTCTCCAATTCATGAAAGTGAAAAGTGAAAGTGAAGTCGCTCAGTCGTGTCCGATTCTCAGCGACACCATGGACTACAGGCCACCAGGCTCCTCCATCCATGGGATTTTCCAGGCAAGAGTACTGGAGTGGGGTGCCATTGCCTTCTCCGCTGAAAACCCCTTATTTGTCACTAATAATTTTTTTTAGGACATATAAAATGCATTCTAATGGGGCTTCCCTGGTGGCTCAGTGGTAAAGCATCTGCTTGCCAATGCAGGAGACAAGGGTGTGAACCCTGATCCAGGAAAATCCCACATGCTGTAGAGTACCTAAGTCTGCACACCACAACTACTGAGCTCTTGTCCTGTAACTACTGAAGCATGTGCACCCTAGGGCTGGGGCTTTGCAACAAGAGAAGCCGCCCCACAACAAGGAGAAGCCAGCACCGCAACTAGAGACTAGCCTCCCGCTCTCCACAACCAGAGAAAAGTCTGTGCACCAATGAAGACTCAGCACAGCCGAGAGTAAACAAATAAAATTAAAAGAAATCTTAAAAAATATACATTCCAACTTGAATTAGTCAAGACTTGTTCAATGTTCTGTCTTATGAATTTAATTTTATATGAAATTTGTATCTAAAAATGTATGCATAATCATCGAATCTAGACAAGTATATAGAAAATTTTTGCACTAAAAAATAGAGTCATTTTGGCAAATAACTAAATTGGGTCAGAGTTTTGGCTAGACCACTGAATAAACAGAAACAGAAAGAGGCATGGAAACTGCCTAATATTTTGTGAAATTGATTCTGGTGATAATAAACTGCCACTTTCCTAATCAACATCCCAAATCATCACAACATAGATTTTGTGATCAGGAAACTCACTTAACCACCAGTTTATTATTCTAACTTGGGGGAAAACACTCAAGATCTGAAGGTGTTAAACAGCTTTTGAAACACATATGTGCTATGGATTGAATTGTGTGGCGCTGGAGCAGCAGCGGTAAAACACCCAGTGTCCAAGGTCAGGAGCAGCTGTCCCCAGCGCTGGAGCAGGCAGCACTGAGGAGATACCCCATGTCCAAGTTCAGAGAAACCCCGGTAAGACGGTAGGCACTGGAGCGGCTATGAGGAGATACCCCACATCCAGGGGCAAAGGAGAAGCCCTAGCAAGATGGTAGGAGGGGCAATTTGCATTCAGAATCAAACCCCATTCCCGCCAGATTCCCAGAGGGCTCAAACAAACCTTGTGCGCACCAGGACCCAGGGACCGCACAGAGATTGAGACAAAACTGTGCTTGAGCATCTCCTGGGGAGGTACGGGTCAGCAGTGGACTGCCACAGGGACAGGGGCTCTGGGCACAGCAGACTTGGGTATGGCATTAGTCCTCTTTGAGAAGGTCACCATTAACCCCACCACAGAGCTACCAGAACTTACACAGGACCGGAAAATAGACTCTTGGAGGGCACAAACAGAACCTTGAGTGCACCAGGACCCAGGAGAAAGGAGCAGTGAACCCACAAGAGACTGGCCCAGACTTGCCAGTGAGTGTCCAGGAGTCTCCAGCAGAGATGTGGGTTGGGGGTGGCCTGCTGCAGGGTTGGGGATACTGAGTATAACAGTACATGCATGGGACCTTTTGAAGGAGGTCACCATTATCTTCATTAACTCCACCATAGTTTCAGTTCAGTTCAGGTGCTCATTATGTCTGACTCTTTGTGATCCAAAGGACTGAAGCATGCCAGGCCTCCCTGTCCATCACCAGCTCCCAGAGTTCACTCAAACTAATGTCCATTGAGTTGATGATGCCATCCAACAATCTCTTCCTCTGGCATCTCCTTCTCCTCCTGCCTTCAATCTTTCCCAACATCAGGGTCTTTTCAAATGAGTCAGCTCATCGAATCAGGTGGCCAAAGTATTGGAGCTTCAGCTAGAGCATCAGTCTTTCCAAAGAATATTCAGGATAGATCTCCTTTCGGAAGGACTGATTGGATTTTAGGACAGACTGGTTGGACCTCGTTGCAGTCCAAGGGACTCTTAAGAATCTTCTCCAACACCACAGTTCAAAAGCATCAATTCTTCGGCACTCAGCTTTCTATATAGTCCAACTCTCACATCCATACATGACCACTGGAAAAACCATACCCTTGACTAGATGGACCTTTGTTGGCAAAGTAATGTCTCTGCTTTTTAATATGCTATCTAGGTTGGTCATAACTTTTCTTCCAAGGAGTAAGCGTCTTTTAATTTCATGGCTGCAGTCATCATCTGCAGTGATTTTGGAGCCCCCAAAATGAAGTCTGCCACTGTTTCCACAGTTTCCCCACAGTTTTCCCATATATTTACCATGAAGTGATGGGACCAGATGCCATGATCTTAATTTTCTGAATGTTCAGCTTTAAGCCAACTTTTCACTCTCCTCTTTCACTTTCATCAAGAAGCTGTTTGGTTTTCCTTCACTTTCTGCCATAAGAGTGGTGTCATCTGCATATCTCAGGTTATTGAGATTTCTCCTGGTAATCTTGATTCCAGCTTGTGCTTCATCCAGCCCAGTGTTTCTCCTGATGTACTCTGCATATATGTTAAATAAGCAGGGTGACAATATACAGCCTTGACATACTCCTTTCCAAATCTGGAACCAATCTGTTGTTTCATGTCCAGTTCTAACTGTTGCTTCCTGACCTGCATACACATTTCTCAAGAAGCAAGTCAGGTGGTCTGGTATTCCCATCTCTTTCAGAATTTTCCAGTTTACTATGATCCACACAGTCAAAGGCTTTGGCTTAGTCAATGAAGCAGAAATAGATGTTTTTCTGGAACTCTCTTGCTTTTTTGATGATCCAGCAGATGTTGGCAATTTGATCTCTGGTTCCTCTGCCTTTTCTAAAACCACTTGAACATCAGGAAGTTCACAGTTCACGTATTGCTGAAGCCTGGCTTAGAGAATTTTGAGCATTACTTTCCTGGTGTGTGAGATGAGTGCAGTTGTGCGGTAGTTTGAGCATTCTTTGGCTTTGCCTTTCTTTGGAATTGGAATTAAAACTGACCTTTTCCAGTCCTGTGGCCACTGCTGAGTTTTCCAAATTTGCTGGCGTTTTGAGTGCAGCACTTTCACAGCATCATCTTTTAGGATTTGAAATAGCTCAACTGGAATTCCATCACCTCCACTAGCTTTGTTCGCAGTGATGCTTCCTAAGGCCCACTTGACTTCACGTTCCAGGATGTCTAGCTCTAGGTGAGTGATCACACCATTGTGATTATCTGGGTTATAAAGTTCTTTTTTATATAGTTCTTCTGTGTATTCTTGCCTCCTCGTCTTAATATCTTCTGCTTCTGTTAGGTCCATACCATTTCTGTCCTTTATTGAGCCCATCTTTGCATGAAATGTTCCCTTGGTATCTCTAATTTTCTTGAAGAGATCTCTAGTCTTTCCCATTCTGTTGTTTTCCTCTATTTATTTGCATTGATCACTGAGGAAGGCTTTCTTATCTCTCCTTGCTATTCTTTAGAACTCTGCATTAAAATAGGGACATCTTTCCTTTTCTCCTTTGCCTTTCGCTTCTCTTCTTTTCACAGCTATTTATAAGGCCTCTTCACACAGCCATTTTGCTTTTTTGCATTTCTTTTTCTTGGGCACGGTCTTGACCCCCGTCTCCTCTACAATGGTCATGAATCTCCATCCATAGTTCATCAGGCACTCTATCAGACCTAGGCCCTTAAATCTATTTCTCACTTCCACTGTATAATCATAAGGGATTTGATTTAGGTCATACCTGAATGGTCTAGTGGTTTTCCCGTTTCTTCAATTTAAGTCTGAATTTGGCAATAAGGAGTTTGTGATCTGAGCCACAGTCAGCTCCTAGTCTTGTTTTTGCTCACTGTATAAAGGCTCTCCACCTTTGGCTGCAAAGAATATAATCAACTTGTTTTCAGGGTTGACCATCTGATGATGTCCATGTGTAGATATCAACACATGCTGATGGACTACATGTGTTAAAATTTATATATATATATAAATGTTGATCAGTTTCAATTCTTTATCTACATTTGTAAGCTCAGTAGGATTAAAAAAAATCATGTTTTGTGATTGTGTGTAAAAATGTTGTGAGTGTGTAAATGCATATGTTTATATGTGTGGGGGTATGCAGGAATATACTCACTATAATTTTAGTTCCACACAACTCTTCAGTTCTTACAGACTTTAGTTTGTTTGGGTCACTGATGCAATTATTCCACAGCTATTTTTAAGTTATTTTTTAGGAGCACTACTTTTCTTTTCAAGCATTCCTGATTATTTTAACTGCTTTATGATCTCTGATTTATACATCTATTACAAAACTAAATAAATCAAATGAGAAAAAAAGTAGGTTAAAATTTCTATATAATGGATGAAATAAAATAATGAGGATTACACTTACTCCTTAATAAATCAAAATGTATCTATTATGTAACAATCATTATACTCACTACTCTAAAAGCTATTACACAATTTTAAAGCATAACTGCTACCATGAAAGGTCTTACAATTTAACTCAAAAAACAAGGATACATAATAATTCAATTCTAAGCTCTGAACTCTATATATAATAATTCTAAACTATGACAAAGTATAATAGCAACACAGGGAATGGAGAGTTATTACATTTCTGGATTAAAATCATTGGTAAATAGTTATTTGAAAGGTTTGAAATTTTGTTATTTAGAGGGAAGAAATGCTAATATTTATGTTTTGTAACCTTTGGTAATCTTCAGTGCTACGTCTCTTCAGTCCTGTCTTACTCCTTGCGACCCCTCAGACTGCAGCCCGCCAGGCTCCTCTGTCCGTGGGATTCTCCAGGCAAGAATATTGGAATGGGTTGCTACTACCTTCTCCAGGGGATCTTCCCAACCCAGGGGTCTAACCTGTGTCCCTTTTGTCTCCTGCAAGGGCTGTCGAGTTCTTTACCACTAGCACCACCTAGGAAGCCCCAATAATCTTCAGGCAAAGTGCGATAATTAGATATTTAACAATCATACACAAACAAAGAGCAGAGGAGGAATCTTGCTGTGATAGGCTCTGTTTCTTTAGTTCCTGCATCAATTAACAGAATTTGTAATAACAAACTTCACAATACTTTGGTAAATCTCAAGCATTGCATTAATTTGAATATGCATATCTTGAGCTAAAACCAATATACAGTATTAATTTATTTTAATGGAAATATTTTGAGTTATGCCTCTTAGTTCTATTTTTTAAGGGCTTCCCTTGTGGTTCAGCTGGTAAAGAATCCACCTGCAAGGCAGGAGATCTGGGTTCGATCCCTGGGTTTTTCCATAATTCCATAGATTAGTTTTTATAGAATTGTTAAGTCCAATTTTATATGTAGTATTTTGCCATTTCATTATCTAAGAGTAAGAAAATAATATTTAATGTATCAAATGAAATATATTAAATCACATTAGAAATTATAGTTAATAAGTGATCAAATAATAGACATTGTTTAGTGATCATTACAAAATGATCACTAAATCACTTTTATAAATCAGTTTTATAAACCAGCTATTTTTCTAGGCATCACACATACTATATCCTATTTTTCCTCACACAAGTATCAAATTTGAAATTATTATGTGCAAAGGAAAAATTGGGAAACAGTTTCAAGTATTTTAAAAACTTGACCTATTAATATGACAGCATGGTTTATACTGTTTTCTTGGACTCCAAAGCCTGTCATACAGCAGAGCTAAAGTAATGTGTTCAGATTAAAGTTTAGTGTTTAAAAAATAAAAAATCTTAAATGTTACCAGATTATGTTCTAGAGCCATTTCTTCTTTGCTGTCTTTTTGGCAAAGTATACAAACAATTTCCTCATGGCTTCAATTAATTTTATATATTCAACTCTGAATTTTTTTTTTTTTAAATTCAAATCCATAAAGCAAACTGATCTCAACTTGGAGAAATCTATTACTTGATATATCTATCACTGAATCATTGAACTTCTATTCCCCCAAACTTGCTCCTTTGGTATTGATATATCATTCAGTAATTCTACGCCTCATACATTATCCAGAGGAAGCCATGATATCAACATTGTCTTAATTGTCCACTGTTTTCAGTGTTAATTCTAACTCCTATGTATCTTATTAATCCTTTTCATCCTTTTTATGACAATAGCACTACCCTGTAGGTCGTTAATACCTACAGTCTGAATTAAAACAGTTGAATGTAATTCTGCTTACCGGGAATCCACAATGAACTCAGAATGACCTTTCTACAACAAAAATTAGATCAAGTTACCTCCAGCTTTAAATGTTTTCAGAATCTCTCCATTACCTTAATAAAAGCTCTGTTCCTTACAAGATTTGCAAGATTCATCATCTGGCTCAACTTTCTTTTTTTTTTTTCAACTTTCAATTTACTTTTTATTCTGACCTAAATTACATGCTGAAACTGTATTTTGTGATAGTCGCTCAGTCGTGTCCGACTCTTTGTGACCCCATGGACTGTAGCCCGTCAGACTTCTCTCTCCATGGGGATTTTCCAGGCAAGAATGCCCTTCTCCACAAACTGTATTTTAGTACTTTTAAAATTGGAAATCCCATGTTCTTTCTTCCCTGCATTCTTTGACATATGACAGTTTTTCTACCAGTGTGAGACCTTCTTGCCTCTTATTTATTGTGCTGCTTTCTCACCGCTACTACCAAATTTTTATTTTTATTTTTTTTTAAATTGATGGTTTACACTTTTGTTTTGGTGACACTGCATGAGAGAACTCTGAAATGGGTCCGAATGGGCTGCAGTCATGCCGTTGGCAGGGCTGCACTGCTTTAGAAAGTTATAATACAGAATTTCCCTGCCTCCTTGAAACTTCCAGGGCCTGCCTGCAGGTCCTTAGCTTGTTTCTCTTTCTATCCCCAAGCCAATACGGCTGGTATAGTGTTGTTCACATCATTTCCTTCTGACACTGAGGATCTGCCTCCATCTTTTACTTACTAGAGCTTTTGTAATTACATAGGTCCACCCAGATAATCCAGGGTAATCTTCCAATCTCAAACTGCTTAATCATATTTGCAAATTTCCTTCTTTCCAAGTAAGGTAACATGTTCATAGATTCACAAGATTAGGATGGAACATCCTTAGGGGTCATTATTTTGCCTACAATATTGATTCTTGAGTTTCCAGATTAAAGGTAAATTCTCCCCCAAAGCTCCATGTTAGAGTTACATGCCATTCCTATATGTTAGCATAACTTCTTAGTGTTTTTACCAGGCAAAAGTAAACAAGACAATCACTGACCCTATGTAATTTATAATCTACTGAATTATAAGGAAGATTAAATAAGTGTGCACACAATGTCAGGAATTTGGGTCACTACTGTATTCCCAGTGACCATCAAAATTTATTCCATCTGGTATGTTTAAGTATCCTAGATATTTAAATATCTTGAGTGAATAAGTGAGTAGAAAATATATTTTCTACTTAAATATATTTAATACACCTCACAAAACATCTTCTGATCATTAATTTTATGTGTATTTGTAAAGATTTTTTTTAAACAATATCTTATCCAGCATTCAAGTCTTGTCTACACTGTTTTCATTCTCTTTCTCTAGAAAAGGTATGCATTACCCAAAACACTGATGATTTTGTACATCTGCATCATTACAAAACAAACATTTAATTAGGAAAAACAATCTTCCTATACTATCTTTCATACACTCATACAGTCTTTCTGTATACTTGCAATGAACAACCTTGAAAATAAGAACACATGTTTCATAGTAAGATGAAAAAGGAAAGGAATAAAAACTAGGCACACACTTAACAAACGAAGTAAAAATCTTGCATAATATGAAAACCACAAAATATCTCGAGGAATTAAATGATATCTAAATACTGGAAGTACAATCCATGCTCATGACTGAAAGATTTATCCTGTTAAAATAGCAACACTCCCCAATCTTATCTATAAGTTCAACACATTCCCCATAACAATGCCAGATGACTTCATTACTGAAATGGACAAGCTGGTCGTAAAATTCATATAAAATTATAAGTAACAAGAAGAGCCAAAACAACTGAAAAATAAACACAATATATGACCTCACATTTTCCTACTTCAAAGATGGTAATCAAGACAGTATGAAACTCAAACTGGAACAGAGATAAAGTTCAATGGAGAGAACGAGATCTCCCACAGGCCATCAGAGAGAGAGAGAGAGTGAGTGTGAGAGTGTGTGCTCAGTCATGTCCAACTCTTTGCAGCCCCCTGACCCTGCCAGGCTCCTCTTTCCATGAAATTTCCCAAGCAAGAACACTGTAGTGGGTGGCCATTTTCTACTCCAGGGGATCTTCCCGACCCAGGATAGAACTTTCATCTCCTGGGCCTCCTGCATTGGCTAGCAGATTCTTTACCACTAATGCCATATGGGATGCCAGTTAAATGGACGAAAACAGAAAATCCACACACATATAGCCAAATGATTTTCTACAAAGGTGCCATGATCATCCAAAGAGAAAACAAGAGTCTTTACAACGACTGATACTAAATAGCCACATGCAAAAACATCAAGATGGGCCCTTGCCCTATAGCTTATTTAAAAATTAAATAAAAATTGATCCAGGACCTAAATATATGAGCTAAAGCTACAAAACTCTTTGAAGAAAACACAAGAGTAAATCTCTTTTACCTCAGATTTGGCAAAGGATTCTTATAAATGACACAAAAACATGGGCAATAAACAAAACAGAAAAACTGGATTAATCAATATTAACAACTTATTGCTTCAAAGGCACCATCCAGGAAGTGAAAACATACAGAATAGGGGAAATATTTGCAAGTCATTTTTCTGATAAAGGACTTGTATCAAGAACATATTAAAATTTTTTACAACTATAATAAAAACACAAAAAATTAAAAGATGAATAAATGCTTTGAATATTATTAATATTTCTTCCAGGCAGATATACAAATATTTGGCCATTAAGCACATGAAAAGATGCTTGCCATCATTAGTCGTCACAAAAATGCAAATCCAGAACACAGTGTGATATTACTTCGTATCTGCTAGGATAAAGTATTACAGGAAAATAACAATGTATGATGGTGAGAAAATAGAGAAATTGGAACACTGATACACTTCTGGTGGGAATATAAAATATTAAACCACTTTGGAAAACAGACTGATAGTCCTCTCATGATTAAAGGTAGAGTTTTCCTATGGCCCAGCAATTCTACTCTTAAGTATACGCCCAAGAGGAATAAATATATATGTCCACACCAAAAACTGTATATGAATATTTAAACAGCATTATTCATATAAACAAAATGTGGAAACAACATCCATCAACTGCAGGATGAATAAACAACATATGGTATGCCCATACAAGAGAATATCCAACTATAAAAGCAATGAAGTACTGATACATACAAGACAAATGAATCTTGAGACTATATGGTAAATAAAGTAGTCAAAAATATCACAACTTTTACGACTGCACTCACATAAAATGATTAGAAAATAAAAATATAGAGACTGAAAAACAATTGCTTAGGGATAGGTATAGAGACAAAGGATTAAAAAGATGATAGTTACAAGATATGGGGTTTCCTTTTGAGGTGATAAAATGTTTTATAATTGACTGCAGATTAATGCACGTATCTGTGAATATACTAAAACACACATACACACACACAAAATGAATTGCAAGCTTTGAATCGGTGAATTGTATGGCATGTGAGTCATATCTCATAAAATTGTTGAAAAATAGTCAACTAATACAAGTTTCATTGTATAATAAATGTAAAAAGGTCTTTAACATTTTATCTCTCAAATGCTAAACAATAAAATTGAAAAATACATGACAATCCCACTATTTAAGGTAAATATATTTTTCTAAAGCACTTAGGTGTTGCTTAATTTGCTCAATGCCTGTGACATCAGTAGTATCTTCAAATAGACAAAAATGGAGACCAGTTTGGAAAATTCCCTGAGCAGATGAAACCAGTTTAGTGCTATAAGCAAAGATTAATTTAGCTTATTTTGCTCGATTAACATGACCTGGGTCACTTTTTATTTATACATCTTGAAATCATAAACAAAACTAACAACTGTTTCTCAAAATCTATAAAAGACAACCACCATTTCGTATCATTTAAGAAAATTCTAGTATTACAACCAATCTCTGTGAAAGACAGTCACTGCCTCCTCACTATAAAAAAAACCCTTAATAACTATATACCCTTGAACCTCATTCATATTTGGTTTGAGTACTTCTGGTTCACAAACAATCTTTTTGCTGTGTGCACAATAAACTTTACTAAGAACTGCTTTGGTGATTCATTGGTTTTACCCCTGTTATTTCTGAACTTTTGACAGCGCAAATATAGTGTCCCTTACTGATAGTCAAAAGCTCTTTAAAGCTCTCATGTAGGTGTCTGGAAATCAATTTCCGTTACTCTTTTACTAAATGATACACACTTATACCAAGCTAATATACTTAGGTGAAGAGAGACATTCCAATTTGTAGCTGTTTTATCTTTGTGCCTCTAATACTCTTTTATTCCTATTTAAGCTAATACATCACTTTATTCTAGTGTGTGTGTGTGTATATAATATAATGAAACATCATAAATATCTTGAGAGAGTAAGCACAATGCAAGGTTATTTCAATAGAACCTAGAATAAAGGTCTGCCCCAAGAAGAGGGAGAAAATACGGGACTTACTTGTCACAGGTTGACTTCTTTCAGAAGAAACCTCTGAAGCAGAAAGCGGGAGGCTGTGTTCTCTTGGGGTCATCAGCCGTGGATGAGGAAAAAGGAAGTTGAACAAGAGGAAGATATCAAGCTGCAAGGCAGTTTCAATGGAAGGTTCCAGTCACCTCTGCACCAAGTACTGAGAATGGGATGACCTATCCACGTGGCTCCAGGACTATGGGTGAGAAAGCAGGGCAGTTTTACTCCTGTAAGCAATCACTGAATATGGACCAATCAGAGGTGGGGTCATGACCTTTGTGATAATCATGTTTAGTTGAGGCAATCATGAAGCCTGATGGTAGTAATCTCTTATAAGAGCTGACAGCTGAGTGCTGGATGCCAGCACCAGTCACATCAGTTGGGATAAATGGATCATATCTCAAGACCATCACCCTGTGAAAAGAAATATTATCTTAAATAGTATGGTATCTAAATTAATACTTAATAAACTAATTATAAGCAGAATGAAATAAAGCATAAGAACACAATAACTTCACATACAATTTTTATTTTGAAAATGCATCTGTCAATCTTATTATTGTGCATATGAGGTCCTATTTTTCCCCCCCTTGGCTGCTTTTCAGACTTTTGTTTTTTTTAGCAATTTTCAATGACTTTTCTAGACTTGGTTTTCTCTGTGTTCATTATATTTGTGGGCGTGGAACTATTCTTAAATCCTTGGTGGTTTTCTTCCCTTTGCCCTGCCTCACTCCACTCAGGCCAATCTCCCAGTACTTTAATTAGGATAATTGACTTTAATTTTTGTCTCAAATGTTTCTTACGCTCTTTTCTCCATTTTTCATCCATTTTTCTCTTCAGATTGTACTGACCTATATTATACTTTACTGACTCTCTTTTTGTTCATCCAATCTGCTGTTAAAACCATTTACGGAGATAGCAATCACTATATTGTATTTTCTTTTTTCTAATCCAACTGTTAACTCCTATGTATGAACTCTCCTATGAAAATTTCATCTTGTTAGGTACAGGTAGTTATGGTTGTTTTAATGTTTTTAATAACACATCTTGATTGTATGTGTGTCTATTTTTGTTGACTTTTTTGTGTTGGTTTTAAATAATTTAGTACTGTATTTAGATGTGTTTGGTAATTTTAGATGTAATAGTAGTCACTGTGTGTTAAAAAAAAAAAAAAAGTTTTAGAAGTGTAGCTTTTATCTTGGAGAAGGCAATGGCACCCCACTCCAGTACTCTTGCCTGGAAAATCCCATGGACGGAGGAGCCTGGAAGGCTGCAGTCCATGGGGTCGCTGAGGGTCGGGCACAACTGAGAGACTTCACTTTCACTTTTCACTTTCATGCATTGGAGAAGGAAATGGCAACCCACTCCAGTGTTCTTGCCTGGAGAATCCCAGGGACGGGGGAGCCTGGTGGGCTGCCGTCTATGGGGTCGCACAGAGTAGGACACAACTGAAGCGACTTAGCAGCAGCAGTAGCAGTTTTTTAGGGGACTCAGCTACAAATCTAAAATAGTCACTGCTGCTGCTGCTGCTGCTAAGTCGCTTCAGTCGTGTCCTACTCTGTGCGACCCCATAGATGGCAGCCCACCAGGCTCCCCTGTCCCTGGAATTCTCCAGGCAAGAACACTGGAGTGGGTTGTCATTTCCTTCTCCAACACAGGAAAGTGAAAAGTGAAAGTGAAGTCGCTCAGTTGTGTCTGACCCTCAGCGACCCCATGGACTGCAGCCCACCAGGCTCCTCTGTCCGTGGGACCCTCCAGGCAAGAGCACTGGAGTGGGGTGCCATTGCCTTCTTAGAAATATTCACTAGAGCTACTCATATTGGGTATGGCCTACACTCCACATTTTAAAACCCAAATACTACAAGACAATCACAAATTCTGATTAGCTTTCAGGACTCTTGGCTTCAGGTTTCTGTTTGCCTTCCTGGCCTCTTAATCCATGCAATAAATATGAAAATGCTTTCAGAGGATACATGGCATAGACTATTAAGCTAATCTCTTTGCTCTTTTTGTTTGTTTGTTTTTTCTTCTTCAGAACAGGCACCCCTCAGCTTTTGCTCTACCTTTGAATCTCTGAACTTCAGAGATTCTTGTGTTCTAACCCTAGGACACCAGTAAAAGTACTGCGCTGCTACTCTCTTCTTGGACTGCTCTCTGTTGTCTATAAATAAGCAAAGAGGGAAGGTGACAGTCAAGGCTTGGTGCAACTTACTAAATCTCCCACTGAAGAAAATCAATAAGCAAATAAATTTGAATTTTCCGTGAGACTAGTAAAAGGGTTTGTGAGCTATCCTGGGCTTTGAAGCAGAAATAAGCAATGCAGTATGGTAAAGGATACAGAAGGAGTGGAAGTCACAGCAACAGCCAGGCTACAGGGTCACATTATGTCCATCACCTCTGGCAGCACTGCCGTGATTCCCACACAGATGATGTATCTAGAGTCCCTAATACTGAAGCAGCTGAATCAAGTGCTCAGAGACCTGAGCAGTTCTGTTCTTGCTAGGCTGATCCTATGGCATGTTTTTTCTCATGGTCCTGATAATGAGTAGCCTTTAAACTACTCAATATTTTCAGCAATTTAGTGAGATATCTAGTATAGTCTCAAATTATTTTCTACTGCTTGTGCAGAATGAATTATATTGCATTCAACCAATTTATACTGTCACCAATGATGTTTACAAGTATTTCCCAGCACTCATCATACCTTCAGGTTGCCGTCCACTGAATAAGTGAGAAAGTATATTTCATTATTATTTTACATTTTATTTAATTGAAATATGAGTAAACACAATCATAATTTTGTATTTTTTAAAAACAGCCATAATGTATCGATTGCTTGGTATGTGCCACTAGTTTGTGAAGTCTTTTATATTAATCTTCCAATTTAATGCTTGGACTTCCCTGGTGGCTCAGATGGTAAAGCTTCTGCCTACAATGCGGGAGACCCAGATTCGATCCCTGGGTTGGGAAGATCCTCTGGAGAAGGGAATGGCAACCCACTCCAGTATTCCTGTCTGGAGAATCCCATGGACAGAGGAGCCTGGTATGCTACAATCCATGGTGTCGCAAAGAGTCAGACATGACTGAGTGACTTCATTTTCACTTTTTTTCTCATTTAACACTTACCAACAGTAACACTTATAGTTATAGAAATTCTATAACTCTATATAAGTTCTATAGTTATATAGGTTCTATAGTAATAATTCATTTTTATTGTCTTCATTATGATTATAAAGTAAGATTCACCTTTTTGTTTTCTTATTGGAAAAATATGACAATTTTAAGTCAAATGAACAAATAAAAATATTTTATATAAATATTAAGTGGAAGTGCTGAAGCATATTGATTTTTTATTAATTAAAAATAATTTTTAAAAGTTATATAATAACACAAATAGTGAAGAATGTTTTTAAAAACACTAAAGTGAAACAAGCCAAACAAAAGACACAGCCTGAAAATATTTCTTATGGGCTGGTCTTAAACAAATTATCTACTTTGCTACAGAAACCACCTGTAACAGGAATTTGTTGGTCTCTAAATCAAGACTATGTAATCCTCTACATTGGAATCAAAAGTGATACTAGTCACATTTGATTAACTGGCCCTACATGATGGAATAAAATATGAATATGTTCTCCAAAGGTATTTCCACTCCTTAATGAATTGCTAATGGATGCTATATGTGTTTACATTTTTTATCTGTGTCCTAAAATCATCTTGGGGTTATCCTGATGCAATATAATTCTTATAATGTTTGGCCATTGTTAAAATTCTGAGAGTAATATTCAGAATAAGATCTCAATTTTGTTATCCTTTTCACATCATTTTCCTTTCTTTGAACATTTCTGACATTCACACCCAAAGCTTTATACTATGACAAGCACCAAAGGTATATTATGTTTGCAGATTGGTAATTTTTTGAAAATATGATCATTGCTATTGGTACGACATAGTCTTCTCTTTGGACTACTACATTTATGGGCTTCCCTGGTGGCTCAGCTGGTAAAGAATCCACCTGCAATGCGGGAGACATGGGTTCAATCCCTGGGTTGGGAAGATCCCCTGGAGACGGGAAATGATACCCACTGCAGTGTTGTGGCCTGGAGAATTCCATGGACTATATAGTTCATGGGGTGGCAATGAGTCAGACACAACTGAGTAACTTTCACTTAAATACTTACTACATTTATAACTCCATATTTGAAGAAAAAAATAATCTGCTGCCCATTAGCATACTAACTCCTCTTCCCAATTCATACATTAAATGTACTCTTACTTTTGGCCATAATTCTACCAGTTTTTTAGTTCAGGGTTTTAATAAAAAGAGAAAGTGCAAGGAAACATGACTTGAACACATAGTTGAGTGGAAGGAAATATATTTTCTATCTCTCTTGAGAATAATAAATTCCTGTCTTCCTAGGAAAATATTGGTAGTTACTTATTGCTATGGCCAGAAACAATCTGAGTCAGGTTTAAGGCATCAGATTTGATCCATGTTTGTTCCTCCAATAGCATACTTCTTTGAATTAGTCAAGCAGCAACAACCTTATTCTGCTGCCCAGACTTCTAAGCATCAACCAATCAATCAGAAAGAGCTACATTTAATAACATGCTTTCACAGAAGAAGTTCAGCCAATCCCTAAACAGGACCACTTTTCAAAGTCCTCCAATCCGTGAGAATTCTACTTTCTTTAACTCTTTACAAGATCAGATCACTATTCTTCCTCTCTTTCTAGGAAAAGATTGATGGCTAAAACAAAAGAATACAATCTTTCTTTCAGGCAGTGAATGACGGTCTCTCTACTTCTTTATTCTTCAATGAAAATGTAACTAAATACTCTTTACTGTTAATGTCAGATTCTGAAGAGAGAGAGAGAGAGAGAGAAAACAAAGATAACCTTGATGGATTTACTAACAACTGAGATGAAAGAATTCACAGGTGGAGCAAGTTTATGGGGATAAGATGTGGAGCTCAACTAGACATGCTGAGTTAACATAATTAGATAAACAAGAGTAGATTATGGCTCAACAAACCTGTCTTGATTTTAGTCTGGAGAAAATAGAAAATCTATAAACAATCAATATATAAATGGAACTTTTAGTGATCATGAAAAAGAGATAAAGACCAACTACTGAGATCTGAGGCACTCCAACTTCAAGAGATTCCTAAAATCTGGAGTCTTCTAAAGAGACTGAGAAGAAGCTACTGATCTGGCAAGAAGAAAACCAGGAGAGTGGGTCCCAGAAGCCAAGAGAAGGACTTTCCCACCCATGTATGAAGAAGTGAGGGAGTGTACCAGACATGGCTTAGATATCCAGAAGATGGTACTCCTGAAATATCCATTAAATCTAATAACTTGAAGGTCATTGAAAATTTTGACAAAAACAGATCTGATGGTCTCAGAGTATGAGCAGGAGTATTAAAGGCTCCTTTGGGGAGTTAAAAGTGATATCAGTGAAAAGTATTCATTTCTCAAGTGAATTTGATCAATGTCATCTTAATATTGAACATGTCTTTTTTGAATAAACCTAAACTGACATTCTTGGAGGTGGGGTAGGTCCTCCCGGCTGCTGCCCCTAGCCTCAGGCGTGGGGTAGCTATAGGTGAACCCTGAACTTCCAGATGTTCAAGCTGTTTTTAGGAAAGGCAGAGGAACCAGAGACCAAATTGCCAACATCCACTGGATAATGGAAAAAGCAAGAGAGTTCTAGAAAAACATCTACTTCTGCTTTATTGACTATGCCAAAGCCTTTGACTGTGTGGATCACAATAAACTGTGGAAAATTCTGAAAGAGATGGGAATACCAGACCACCTGATCTGCCTCTTGAGAAATCTGTATGCAGGTCAGGAAGCAACAGTTAGAACTGGACATGGAACAACAGACTGGTTCCAAATAGGAAAAGGAGTACATCAAGGCTGTATATTGTCACCTGCTTATTTAACTTATATGCAGAGTACATCATGAGAAATGCTGGGCTGGAAGAAGCACAAGCTAGAATCAAGATTGCCAGGAGAAATATCAATCACCTCAGATATGCAGATGATACCACCCTTATGGCAGAAAGTGAAGAGGAACTAAAAAGCCTCTTGTTGAAGGTGAAAGAGGAGAGTGAAAAAGTTGGCTTAAAGCTCAACATTCAGGAAATGAAGATCATGGCATCTGATCCCATTACTTTATGGGAAATAGATGGGGAACAGTGGAAACAGTGTCAGACTTTATTTTTGGGGGGGCTCCAAAATCACTGCAGATGGTGACTGCAGCCATGAAATTAAAAGACGCTTACTCCTTGGAAGAAAAGTTATGACCAACCTAGATAGCATATTGAAAAGCAGAGCCATTACTTTGCCAACAAAGGTCCGTCTAGTCAAGGCTATGGTTTTTCCAGTGGTCATGTATGGATGTGAGAGTTGGACTGTGAAGAAAGCTGAGTGCCAAAGAATTGCTGCTTTTGAACTGTGGTGTTGGAGAAGACTCTTGAGAGTCCCTTGGACTGCAAGGAGATCCAACCAGTCTATTCTGAAGGAAATCAGCCCTGGGTTTTCTTTGGAAGGAATAATGCTAAAGCTGAAACTCCAGTACTTTTGGCCACCTCATTCGAAGAGTTG
Organism: Bubalus kerabau; assembly: GCF_029407905.1. NCBI lineage: Eukaryota > Metazoa > Chordata > Mammalia > Artiodactyla > Bovidae > Bubalus > Bubalus kerabau. The sequence continues at coordinate 78,997,090 of NC_073627.1, read as the reverse complement.
ACTCATTGGAAAAGACTCTGATGCTGGGAGGGATTGGGAGCAGGAGGAGAAGGGGACGACAGAGGATGAGATGGCTGGATGGCATCACTGACTCGATGGATGTGAGTCTGAGTGAACTCCGGGAGTTGGTGATGGACAGGGAGGCCTGGCATGCTGCAATTCACAAGGTGGCAAAGAGTTGGACACGACTGAGCGACTGAACTGAACTGAACTGAAACTGACATTCTAATATACAAGTGTTATGGATTTCTCAAGGGCTTAGAGTAAGCAGTTCTGGCCAAACAATGATAGAAGCCTTTTATTTTATAAAGTATTTGTAGACTTAGTGTCCTATATATTTTGAAACTATAATCTTATAGTTACTCATGCCTCTAGATTTTAAGAAAATTACACTAAAATGATTGATAGTGTAAAACTAATTTAAGTACTGAGGGTTTTATAATTTTGCTTAACTGACTTTGTACTTATGGACTTGCAAAGTGGCTCAGTGGTAAAGAATCCACCTGCCAATGCAAGAGATATGGGTTTGACCCCTGGGTTGGGAAGATTCCCTGGAGAAGGAAACGGCAACCCAATCCAGTATTCTTGTTGGGAAACCCCATGGAGAGAGGAGCCTAGTGGGCTACAGTCCAAATAGCTGAACATGATTTAGTGGCTATTTACTTAGATGTTCTTAAATTGGCATGCCAAGTCATATCTAATGACTTATGTCTAATGACTCATGTCTAATGTCCTTATTTAATTACTCTAAATCAATTATATTTATGCCCCTAAATTCCTGAATTTAAATAATACTTTTAGGTCTTCCTAAATAATGGTATCTAAGCAAAACAGAAACAACCAGATTGAAAGTAGTCTCTTAGTTCCTCAACTAGGAAGACAGCTAATAAAATGTCTGATGAAATGACATTTAATAATTTCACACTGTAACTGCAGCAATCCTTCACTGAATCCCTTAAGATTTAATACTATAAAGGTCATGGATTTTCCTTCTTCCCTAAATTAAATACATACAATGTATGACTTTGGAAAAGGAAATGGTAACCTACTCCAGTATTCTTGCCTGGAGAATTCCATGGACAGAGGAGCCTAGTGGGCTACAGTCCATGGGGTTGCAAAGAGTCAGACATGACTAAAGCGACTTAGCACAACGTATGACTTCTCATGAGATGTACTAGTTTTAAAATTGCAGTTCTATTATTCAAGGCAGGAGTGCATAATTGTGTTTCTAACAGCATGTACTTTGTAATGCCCTAATATCTCCAATAGAGTCAATTTTTACCTATTTAGGAAATTGAAGAGAAGGCCGTTATTTGTTAGGAAAAAGTACAATTCATTTATTTATGTATACAAATATGTGAGTTTATTCTATGAATATAGATCCTTCTGAGGCATATGGAATACATATTACACCATAAAATAATTTGTTGTTGTTGTTCAGTCGCTCAGTCCTGTCTTAATCTTTGCAACCCCATGGACTGCAGCATGCCAGGCTTCCCTGTCCTTCACTATCTCCCAGAGTTTGCTCAAACTGACATCCATTGACTCGATGATGCCATCCAACCATCTCATCCTCTGTCACCCACTTCTCCTCCTGCCCTCAGTCTTTCCCAGTAACAGAGTCTTTTCCAAGGAGTTGGCTCTTCAAATCAGTTGGCCAAAGTATTGGAGCTTCAGCTTCAGCATCAGTCCTTCCAATGAATATTCAGTGTTGTTGTCCTTTAGGAATGGTTAGTTTGATTTCCTTGCTGTCCAAGGGACTCTCAAGAGTCTTCTCCAGTATCACAGTTCAAAAGCATAAACGCTTCCACTCTCAACCTTCTTTATGGTTCAACTCTCACATCCATATATGACTCCTGGAAAAACTATAGCTTTGACTATATGGACCTTTGTTCACAAAGTATGTCTCTGCTTTTTAATACTCTATTTAGGTTCATCATGGCTGTTCTCCCAAGGAGCTTTGTAATAATAATAATAGCCCTTTAACGAAGGCATTATTCTAATTTAACATGAAAATAACTGAAGGAAAAATAATATTTAAATTTTGCAATGTTCAACATCACATCAATATTTTGGTATATATTGGTTGCCTATCCTTGTTACCAAATTTATTGCCTAAAAAATACAATTTTAAGTTTGTCCCATTATTGGAAGATATATATTTCATGGGTTTATCCCAAGACTAAAGATTTAAATGCTAATACTATAAATCAATCTTGACAATCCTAGTGACATAATCTAAATTAATAAGACAGAATGAAGACTCTTATGACTGTTTTTCCTGCTTTTAACAAATGACACACGATAAATATCATCTTGTAGGCTTTTCATACATTTTTGTAGGACACGATGCTGGGAGTTACTGTACTCAAGTAGCAAATAAGATACATTTCAAGACACACAGAAGTTTATCAGACTTTTGCATTATTGAGTCACTGTATTAACTTGTCTTATAACAGCTTACCTCTGGACTTGCGGTTATTTGAGATAATAAACATCCTTAACATTACCTGGATTCCTTTTACTTGCCAAAGGAAATATGTAATCTAGCTGGTAAATGTTAGTACAGTAATTTAAAACCATGACCTGTGATTCAAATCACTGGCTTCCTTCCATTGCAAAATCTGAAATATTTACAAACTTACAAATTTAACATTTAAGTCTATTGAAATGAAATGGTTACTGAAAATAGTTTCTTTTTTTTTCTTCTGATTTTCAGTTCATATAGTACAATCAGAGAATTTGCAGCGTCAGAAAACAGTAAACAAGTAATATCCTCCCCAGGTTCTCTGGATCAGGAATCTGGGAGCAGGTTAACTGGCTGGTTCTGGCTCAGCTACTCATACTGTAGATGGGGTGTGGACTAGGGCTTGCAGTCATCTGGAGACTTGACTAAATCTGGAGGATCTGATTCAAGGAGGCTCACTCACTGGCAATCAGTGCAGATCAGAGTCATGAGGGGCACAGAGACTAGTCACTGGACCTCCTACAGAGATGCTTACATGTTCTCATGACATAGTACTTGGATTCCCCCAAAGCAGGAGTTGGACCATAAAGAAGGCTGAGCATTGAAGAATTGATGCCTTTGAACTGTAGTATTTGAGAAGACTCCTGAGAGTCCCTTGGGCTGCAAGGAGGTCAATTCAAAAGGAAACCTGATCGCTGAGCACTAAATAAACCCTGAATATTCATTGGAAAGACTGATGCCAAAGCTGAAGCTCTACTACTCTTGCCCATCTCATGTGAAGAGCAGACTCATTGGAAAAGACCCTGATGCTGAGAAAGATGAAGGCAGAAGGAGAAGGCAGAGGATGAGATGGTTAGATGGCATCATCAACTCAACAGACATGAGTTTGAGCAAACTCTGGGAGATGGTGAAGGATAGGGAAGACTGTTGTGCTGCAGTCCACGGGGTCACAAAGAGTCAGACAAAACTTAGCAACTGAACAACAAGGCAAGAAATCTAAAAGAGTGAAGCAAGGATGAAGATGCAATGCCTTTTACAACCTAATTGAGGAATTTACACACTTCTGTCTTAGGCTATTCAGTACAAGCCATCCTCCTGCTTCTGCTGCTAAGTCGCTTCAGTCGTATCCGACTCTGTGCGACCCCATAGACGGCAGCCCACCAGGCTCCCCCGTCCCTGGGATTCTCATCCCCCTAGTCCACCTTAAACCCCTGAGAAGGGATATCTAAGTCCTATCTCTCAAAAGGAACAATAGCAAAAGATCACAAACATACTGTTAAACCACTAAAGGATCTGTATGGCTTTATTTAATCTAGATTTTCTACAAGTCACTTGACTTAGAATTCTAAAGTAAGAATGGTTATAAGAATGGTTATAAGAATTCTCTGTGAGTACTCGACACAACAGAATTCTATGTGGCTTAATTTGAATAAATAAATGTGAAAATTTTGTCATGCAAAAGTAAAGAGTTTTAGTATTTCTTAAATATTTAACCAGCTTGACAGCTTGTTTTTAAAAACTTTCTTGAATGATATTTGTGGTATTCGCTTGCTTCTAATAATTTCTAACCACTGATTGTGATCTGAATTGGCAACCATGATTTTTGAATGATACAAATGGACATAACAATATAGATTTTGGAGACATTTTCTAAATGCAACTTGGCATATACTGTTAATTTTTTTTTTAGGTTTTAAATGGTTAAGACCTTTATTCTGGAATGTGGTGCTGTTCTAAGGAGGAGTGAAGTAATTTGTTTTTAAGTAAAATTTGTCTGTTTCCTCATTAGCTATTATATTGGCAAAATGGGATATTTTTTAATAAATACGCTCCTTACTAAAAGCCTGAATCACACTCAGAGGAATGGAACCCCAAAGAGTTCCTCAACCCTGACTGTAATAAAGGATTTATAAGCAAAGCTATAAAGGTCTCTCAAAGATTTAACATATCTAGCCTAGTTCCTTTGAGTAGGCAAGTACATAGGAACTTAAACAAATGCCCTAGTCATGAATAATGGGCTTCAGGCAGCTTTAGTACCTCATATATGTCTCTCTAAGGTTTAAATATCAACAAAGTCAGAGTTACTTGAGGTCCAGGATCTTTTAAGATATACTTAATATCTGCCATCATCAGTAAATTGCAAGATAATAACCAGAAAAACAGCAAGAGATAAGATACAGAAACGTAAGTATGCTCACACACAGGATGCACTTATGGGAACACAGAGAAAATAAAACACAGAGCTTCATATTTGTTTTGTAGAGAAAACAGGACATGAGAAAGCCAACTGTTAGAGTTTAACTCTCCTTAGATTGCAGTTGCTTTCTTTATCAACTGTTTTGTTCTATACTCAGATTTCAGCTGTTCTGTATCCCATGTAGCCCCAGCATAAAGAGTTGGACCTCTGGGAAATGACAATTTTCCACAAGAGCAATTTTTATGTCAAAAAGACAACGGAAATATGAGAAGAATGGCTGTTGCTGTTAAAGTGTGTCCTCAGGATTATAAACTACATTATACAGTCATGAACTTCTGTATTAATGTCATTTAACCTCTGGCAATATTAGTCTAGAGAGGATCTTGTGAAGGATGGTACATTAACTTTTAGAAGTGATGGGCTGTGATATTCCTGCTGTGATGTGGAATGGCATAGGCTGAACTTCAACACAGCCTTCTAAAGGCCTATTTTCGTTCTACAGGGTAAACATAATGTGGGCAGAACTGTGAATTCAGATAGCTCAACCTGTCCTTTGAACAGGAAGACATAATGGTACAATTTTTTAAAGGATTCTATAATATAGCCCACTTTCCTGGTTTCTGACCACTATATTTTTAACTCTTTCATCAATCAATTCATTCTATAAATAGATACTAGGAAGCTGCCATGTATATATTATGATATTATTTCCCCACAAATTCTAGACACAAATATTTAGCTTTAGATGTAGCTTGTGTAAATTACTGAGATAAATGAAAACATAACTATTTGACTAGATCAAGGGGTAAAGGCAAGCACTCCTCCTGGGGAGAATAAACACCAAGGTGATGGTTGGGGGGAAAGAAGAAGACAATGAATATGGAACTGAACCCAGATCAAAATAAAGACCTTGCATTCTGGAACACTGACTTGACCTTTGTACTTTGGCAACAAGCAGAGGCTACAAGGCAGTGGGCAGGCAGACTTGAAGAAAACTGGAAAAGCACTGCAGTAAATGCTTCTGGAAGACAGGAGAAAAGTGACCATTTTTAGATACTCCATACTAGTAAAACACTTCTAAATGCTCCTTGAGATATCCGGGTTATAAACTAACTTTTAAAATCTTCTGCTCTTGCTTTTCCTGCACTTCTGGAATGTTTTATTTCAAAATTGGCTAAAACAAGGAGGCTTAAATTTGCTCCAAAAATAAAACCCTTACTCTTCTATTTTTACCAGTGACTTTTGACCTACATGACATCTCAGTCATCTTATACTTGTAACAAATATCCTCCTTCTTCATTTTTATGTCCTAGAAGCAACTCAAATGCATGTGTCCAAAATTTGTTCAAAATGAATATTTCTAAAACCTATTACATTTTCTGTGAAAGTATGTACCTCTTGATGTAACCCAAACCTGATGAAATGTATCTCCATTTACTGGTTCCATTCAAATATTCTAGGAATTTAATGAAACTCCATGAACTACTAAGTATGTTCTAAATATTTCTCTGCATACCCTCTTTTTGCTCCATCCCTTGTGGCTTGGTGCAGACTTTCAGCATTTCACACTTAAGTGAGCACAAATTTCCAACTGGGCAGTTCAATAAAAGTTGTCCTGCCACATAGCTCATTCCCCAACATGTGATTCACATGATTTCTGTCTTATTCTATAATTTTGGCACGGAAACTGACTAACTGCCAGTTGTTTTCATGATGTAGTCAACACTTATTAACTTAGCAAAATAAAGATTCTATTTTGATTCTTCCTAGCTGTTTTTGTTGCTTCTTTTAAAGATCAGTTTTTGTTACTGTGGTTTATGAGCAATCTTACTTATTATATATTAAGCTTTTTGTAGCTTTATCTAGGTATAATTAATATACACAAAACTGCACCTAATCATTATATATAATTTGATTAATTTGGACATATGCTTGTAATACCATCGCTATAGACAAATATCCATGGCCTTCCAAAATTTCTTTGGGTCACTTTGGCCCCCTCCACTTCTTTAAATCATCTTCTGCTACAAACACTCCCTAATGCAACAGCAATAATAATAATCTGAAATACCTACTATTTATTGATTGCCTTCTGTCAGGCACTCTAATAAGTATTTTACCAACATTTCCTACTCAAAAGGAGTTTAAAATCTAGTGCATAGAGTTACCCTAATTTCATAGCTGAAACCGAAGTGCATCAATTTAGTGAGTGACCAGAGACTACACAGCAAGCAATTGGAGAACTCAGAATTGAATGTAGGTAATTTAGAGTTCTTAGTTGTACATCACTGTATGTACACTGACTTGTGGTTCTTTGAATATCTTTTTTTTTTAACAATCATATGATTTTTCATGTGTTCCTCCCGATATGACATTACTGTAGTTCTACTTACACCAAACGTTCACAATTGAATTTAAACACCTTCTCGAAAAAGTGTTTTTTTATTGCCTGACTCATTCATAATGAGATCTACGCAGATCTCTATTGCAGTCTCTAGTAATCCTGAGAGCAGGATTCCTTTTCATCTCATATTATACAGTAAATTCTATCTAAATATTTGCTGAGTTGATTTAGCAAATGATTATACAACTTTTACAGAATCATGTTAACTTATTTATATCACATACTTATTAACCATCTTCCTATATGTTCTCCAAAAACCCATTCAGTCCTTTTCCACACAACTAGATAATTCTTACAAAGTGTGAGTCAAATCATATATTTCCAGTTTAATGTATATGATACAAAATTCTTACTGCTCATTTATAACAAAATATGAACTACTTATTTGGTCTTTTGAAAATGACAGCACACAGCCTCTGGCACTTTCTCACCTCCTCACACCTTTCATCACAAGTTGTAAAATACTACAAGTAAATTTTATGCTGTTTTTGCACAATTAAGGATGAGAATGACAGGGAATATACAGTTATGGAAATTATGCTGTTTGATCTTTTTTAGGCAAAGAATCAATTTAAAAGTGATGTTAACAAGTACTGACACAATAAAATGTACAGGAAGCTCTAGCTCTTAAAGGCTTAAACAAGTATTCAAAATAAATACCATTTGAGAGGAAATATATTCTTCTATTTCTCTGTGTTAAAATGTAATGCTTACACCTTATGGAGGAATTTAGCCAAAAAGTAAGAAATAGTAAAAGAAAAGAAAAGTATGATCCTAAGGAATCGTGTTATAAAGATGACTTTAAACTCTCTATATTCAAGTCTAAAAACATAAATTAGAATAAACAATTCTCTTAATAAGAATGATAAGACTATTTTCATTTCAAATCAATTATTATCAAACCAATACAACATTGTAAAGCAATTATCCACCAAAAATAAATTTTAAAAAATTTGAAATAAAAGTAGAAATTTCTATTATCTGGAGACTGGGCTGAATTACCAGAGTAGTTATTCATGGTAACTAATTAATATTTAGCTAATTACTATGACTAAAACTGATTTGTAAGTAGCCCAACTTGTGAATAATTGTTTCTATGTCTTGAGAGTAGCTGAACACTTCAAAGGACTGACAAAAGTTTCCATTAGTTAGTGTTTGTACAGTGCTCCCTAGGAGTCAGGGCTCAGACTTTGGTGAGATGAAGTAAAACCTCACCTAGACATGAACTCTGAAGCAAATACAAAATAAAACAAAGAATGTATATAACAAAACAGAAACAGACTCACAGATAAAGACTGGTGGTTGCCAGGAGACAGTAGAGGGAAGGGGCAAAATAAGGGTAAGGGATTAAGAGGTGTAAATACTGTGTATAAAATAGATGAGGCACTAAGGAACATATACACATCATACAGCACTGGGAAATATAGCCTTTATTTTGTAATAGTTATAAATGGAGTATAATCTATAAAATATTGAATTATTATGTTCTAAAACTGAAACTAACATTATACATCAACTATACTTAAAATAATACTAATTACTATATTAATATCTTAGACATTACAGTAATCACTGAATTGATAAATTTGTTTTACTTTTTAAGCCAAGTTTTAAAACTTGTTGATCATATATCTGTCTTTTGTTCATGTAACAACTCCTATCGCTGCTGCTGCTAAGTCGCCTCAGTCATGTCCGACTCTGTGCGACCCCATAGACGGCAGCCCACCAGGCCCCGCCGTCCCTGGGATTCTCCAGGCAAGAACACTGGAGTGGGTTGCCATTTCCTTGTCCAGTGCATGAGGTGAAAAGTGAAAGTGAAGTCGTTCAGTTGTGTCCGACTCTTCTTACCCCTCTATAATTGCATTTGACAGAAATATTTGACAAAAGTTAAGCAATCAAATTTTTAAAAAAATCATCAAAATTGTTAGAAAATCTATTAGTGGATTCCAATTAGAAGTTTATTTGTAATCTTCTTGACGTATTTCATTAACTTTTCCTATGTCTTCACCTTATTACCTCCTGCATCTTTGCTTTGCTATGTGTTCTCAACATTTTCATATAAGCCCAGATTCCTTTTATCATAAGTGTAGAATTTTAACATGAGCCCACCTCATGCGAAGAGTTGACTCATTGGAAAATATTCTGATGCTGGGAGGGATTGGGGGGCAGGAGAAGGGGACGACAGAGGATGAGATGGCTGGATGGCATCACTGACTCGATGGACGTGAGTCTGAGTGAACTCCGGGAGTTGGTGATGGACAGGGAGGCCTGGCCTGCTGCGATTCATGGGGTCGCAAAGAGTCGGCACGACTGAGCAACTGATCTGATCTGATCTGAAAGGATCCTAGTTTCCCAAGTTGCTTCCCTCTCCATTTGCATAACACATAACTGAACAGTGTGTAAATGCAATTTTTATAGAAAACATAGTGCTCAAACCTCAATAGATAACTCAACAAAGTCAAAACAGACCAAAGTTTCCATCCAAGCTCGTCTCCCCATTCATGCCTACACAGAAACCTATGAGTAGATGGCAGGCCGTTCATTATGCTCTGAAGACATCATAGCTATTTAGTTTTTTAGGTCTTAATATTTGCCTTCTCCTGCCTTGCAGTAGTCTCCTACTTCACATATCCAGATCCTCCATGCACAGCTTTATTCAAATCTAACTCTGACTAATAACAATGTCTTCTTTCTCTGAGTTTATAGTACATTTTTCTATGCCAAGTAGTTGGCCTTTAAATAGGCTTTGCTTGCTCTATCTATGTGACTATTTCCTTATAGCGTTTCTTGCATTTTAAAGCACTTATCTTTAACTAAATCTACTTCTAGGAGTATATCAATCCAGAGTTTACTTATTTGTATTCATTTATTAAAACAAACATCATCAGGAATGTAATATAACTTTTCCAAAATGTCTCTTGAAAATTCAAAGATAAAACAATCTCTTTCCTACTTTCTGAGAGCTCACAGTCTAAGAGTAGAGATAAGAAAAAAACAGATAATCACACTGCATTATACTTCCTTGCCACAGTGCAATGCATATATGAGGTAATTAATCACTTTATACAGAGAGTAACAAACAATTATTAGAGTCCTTATTTCCAGGCACTAAGTCATTCATAGATAAATAACACATTAAATTAATAAACATAGTGCCAGAAATATAATAAATAATCCAAGAAGGTCTATTTATAAAACTTAAATTTTAACTATCATCAGTGCTAGTTTAGTTATTCCATTCAATATTCCTATAAGGTAGGAAGGCATTTCTATCTTTTGAGATAAGGAGAATGGGCATAGGTATAATTATATAAAATTATTTAACTTTATGGTCATTGAAGTAGTATGTAATAAATCTAGAATTTAAACTCATCATCTTCATTCTAGGATCTATATTTTTCCAGTAAATAACCTTGACAAATGATTTTTCTCTCACTGCATTATTAAAAAGTAAGAATGTGGTTGGATAAGGACCATCTTATGCTCATACAAAGTGAACTTAAAATTTCTTGGTCTGTCATTTCATTTCTCAACCAAGAGGCAAAGAATGAAAATATGAGTATTAAGAGTGTGGCTGCTTTATTTTTTCCCCTTAGACTTTAACCCGACTATACGGTTCAATCATACAGAGGTTCATTTAGTTTGTTCTGAAAACAGTAGGTGTTATTTGAAGAAATTTAACAGGGAGGTAAAAGGCAAGATTGACTTAAACAATGAGTATTGTCCACTTACAGCATTTTAACTCAAAAGCTTGTATTTGAAGCTAGTACTTAAGGCTTTTAAATGCTGAGATTATCAGTTAATTTTCCACACATTTTAGAAAATGTGTGGGTCAGCCAGGGAGATTCCTGTCCAATGGGGCCTTCTTTTCAATAATGCACCATTTGCAGTCTCTCTGAATGAGCCTCGAAATGTTAAAAGTCCTCAGCACTACCGACTGGCACAGCCTAGACAATCAGTACTGTCTAAATGATTCATTATGCTGCTGCTGCGTCACTTCAGTCGTGTCTGACTCTGTGCGACCCCATAGATGGCAGCCCACCAGGCTCCCCCGACTGGAGTGGGGTGCCATTGTCTTTTCCCAAATGATTCTTTATAATCCATCATAAATCTGAAAATGAGTAGAGTGAATTTATTAGTTTCATCCAACAGTGAGACCATAATAGACTTGTGTCTTTCTTATAATTTCCACCATCACATGTATAGTATATATGCTGCTAAGTCACTTCAGTCGTGTCCGACTCTGTGCAACCCCATAGACGGCAGCCCACCAGGCTCCACTGTCCCTGGGATTCTCCTGGCAAGAACACTGGAGTGGGTTGCCATTTCCTTCTCCAATGTATGAAAGTGAAAAAGTGAAAGTGAAGTCGCTCAGTCATGTCTGACTCTTCGCGACTCCATGGACTGCAGCCTACCAGGCTCCTCCATCCACGGGATTTTCCAGGCAAGAGTACTGGAGTGGGCTGCCATTGCCTTCTCCAATAGTGTATATAGTTACCATTAATAACAGTTACCAATAATGTACTTCAGGCCATGCCACACGTTAAACTGTATTAAGCAATTTATACACACAATCTCAATTTTATTAACTCTGTAAGGTAGTTATCACAGTTTTCTACCCTTTGGCACATAAACTCAGCCTTAGGTTAGATATATAATCGAAGACTTGGCAGAGCCTAGCCGTGGACCATAATTGTTGACCCTAGCACTGCAACTCTTAACCAGTTCTAGATACTGTTTATAAATACAGCTAGTTGGGAATGTAGGTCTAGAAGATAAAATAGGATGTCAAAGAAGAAAAATAATGTCTTTTAAAACTGCAGGCTCAGCTACAGTTTTATTTATTTCATATTATGATATTTATCTAAATTATTCAACAGAAGTAACCATGGTAATCTCTACTATTTTCATACATACTTTTTCTTAGAGGACTCATATACCAGTTGAGTCTGCCGGAGAACTTTTCCCTGGTTCCTTGATCTTTGGGATTTCTGAATCTCTGGTGAAGAGTCAGCTGTATTTTTATTAGAAATATGGGAAATTGAAGATTTGTTCTTTATCAAATGGGATCAAAAGTTATTGAGAAACATGTCGTGTTTTTATGACTTGCCTTATGAGATTCAACTCGCCGTATCCAGCATGATAAAAGTATATTCATTCTGTATCAACATCTTTGGGGCTATATACCACACAAATCCAAAACAAATAAGAAGGTAGAGTTTTGAGGGTTTTTTTTTTTTCTATGCATCATTAACAGAAAAATCTGTCTTTGAAGAAAAGCATCAATATATAGTTTTTACTACTGATTATCACTCAAGGTTATAGGTGTATGCCTAGGTTTTTCTCATAGTCAACCTCTGGCTCTAAACGGTTTGAAGGCAAATTTGACAACACAGCACACTACAAGAACAGTGGTATTATTATTGGAGGTTTAAAATAAGCAAAGAGCGTTGCTAATTTTTATGTATAAATATGAATGTCTAATTTTTCTCAATCGTTCATTCAGGAAAAAATTGATTCCTATCAGCTTTTTTCTGTTGCTGTTCTTCATTGCTCAGTCGTGTCTGAGTCTTTGTGACCCTATGAACTGTAACCCACCAGACTCCCCTGTCCATGCAAATTCTCCAGGCAAGAATACTGGAAGCCATGCCCTCCTGCAGGGGATCCTCCCAACCCAGGGATCTAACCCAGGTCTCCTGCATTACAGGCAGATTCTTTACCACCTGAGCCACCAGGAAATCAGCCTTATCCCCAAATGTTGTGTAAAATATTACACAACAACATGCTGTTCCCAATGCTTTTTTATTTTAATGAGAACTTAAAAAGCACTACACATAAATGAAATGTAAATCTGGGAAACTTAGCTTCCTAAATAAATATAATTACATGCATTTTCATAGTTTCATTTTTATAAATTGATTTCATATCTTTTACCTTATTTACTTTTCACAACAGCTTGTCAGCCAGACAAGGCATAAGTCAGAATCATTTTACAGCAATTACAAATGCTCAGAGGAGTGAAGGGACCTCCCTGCCACACATGAAAACAAATACTAGGATCCGGACTCCAATTTTCTCACCTCTTCATTACTTCAATGCATTCATTCATCTATCATCCAATACCAGCCTAAAGAACAAGTTCCTTGTATAATGAATATGCAACACTTATTACTTTGGGATCTCAAAGTGTATGTTTTAAGTCTAGCCATCTCATAACTTTTTGCATAGTTCAGAGTCAAAGCAATATTTTTTAGCTCCTTTCAAACTTGCAAAAGAATGTGCATTAACTATCAGAGTGAGAGGTGTAATTGGCTGACTTGTTCTATGATATGGGCACAAATTAGGCTTAATATATAAAAACTTAATCTATTTATGCTGTACCCAGTGGGAATAAATAACTATTTTGAAACCTCAGAGATATAATAAATATATACACTTTACTTAGCTTTTAGAACTTAGTAATTAATAAATGCTTGTCTTATTTTCCATATACTAAGAAAGGAGAACCTCAATATTTTTAAAATATGCTCTGAGCTGAATAAATATGAAGTCTAAAAGTTTATATAAGAATTTCAATATGAAGGCATTACAAGATATGCACTTTTGGATGTTGCTTAAACTACAGTTATAAAACACTATATGGAGATACAAAGAACAGACTTGTGGACACAATGAGGGAAGGAAAGGGAGAGACAGACTGAAAGAGTAACACTGAAACATATATATTACCATATGTAAAACAGTCAGTGCAGGGCAAATAACTGTATATTTTATACAGTATAAAAATATAAATACAACCAAAATGGCACTATGGATATATATATATATATATATATATATATATATATATGTATATTTGAATATATATCTGTATATGCACGTTTATACATATGTATACACACGAATGTATATATTTGAATATATGTACATATATTTGTATATATATGTATATTTGCATACTAACATGTGTGTGTGTATATGTATATTTGAATATCAGAAAAACAATTTAAAAAGTAACAATTGCCCTTTTACTTTGGGATAGATGCAGTAGTGGTGGCAGGAAACGAGTTTATATTCTAAAATATTACAAATATCAATGTTTTTGAAAGCTGATGGGGTGACAAAGAGAAAAGGAGCTGTAATTATTTAGAGGACAAAATTTTCATGATGTGATTTATGATTATCAGGTATTTTTTCACTGGGGCAATCTGTAGATTAAGGGAAAATACAAGATACTGACATGCTCTGCAAAGAAAAAGGATGACTATCATTGGATAGGAAACCAGTGGTGAATTTGATAATTTCATGGAGAAGACATACACTGGAGATGTCTACAACATCGAATTTCACCATAATTTCCCTCAAGAAAGATAAATTCTACAGCACTGCAGGGATAGAAGCAAAAATACAAAACCCTGAAAAGCAGCGTGGTGTTTTCTCATGTTTTACTGGGCTGTGGAAAAAAGGTATAGAGCTTGGGCTCCATCAATAGGAAGGGACAGAATGAAATAAAATAATCTCTTGACTAAAAAAAATACTCTGGAAGATCACGCCTTCCACGAAGGGTGACTCAGAATAATGTTAAAATCTAATAGGGAATACTCTAAGCCAAGCTGGAAATAAATAAATAAATAAGGACTGGATTTCCTTTTCTTCTCAAAAACAACTTTAAAAAAGTGACAAAGTAGAGGAAACAAACATTCTCAGACATTGGACATCAGCCAACCTAGTCAATGGTCCTAGCAGAGATGTAGCAGATGAGGTTAAGTTCTACAATCAACATCACTTACTGAATAGAGTGATACCAGGACACAGAACAGGAAGGGGAAAGCCAGGGAGAATCTAGTGGAGCAGCAAAGACTGAGTGAGGATTTCAGGGAGTCCAGGGAGCTAAAATTCTCAGTGTAGACTACTGGAGAAGACAGAATTGCAGAGAAAAACAGAGGGTGGGGAATGGAGTTCTGGATATCAGCAGAAGATGCTGAATAGTAAGCATACATGTGTGTGAGGAAACTACCCAACATGGTCTTAAACAAAGGAAGAGAGGGACCTATCCCTGAGGCTCTACAGGTTTAAGAATAATGTGAATTCATATCAGCAGAGCAGAAAAACTTAGAATGTATGGCACACTGGGAAGAATACTCAGAAAGAAACTACTTCAATAGTAAAATACTTGACTCAAGGTTGTTCTGAAAATTCTAACATTTCCCAGAATTGCCTTTCTAGAGTTGGACATTACTGAGCAACTAAACGAGAACATGTTTCTTGTTTGGGGAGGTTCTAAGAACAATTCTCTTGTGGGAGTTGGAGGACTCAGGCAAGGGAGTAGCCATTCTGATGCAGACACATGCACTGTTGTTAATCTGCTAACTCACTTCCTTGACCCAGAGTAGCAGATAGGCCTGTGGCTGCTAACTCTTCTTTCTGGATCTTCATTCAGTTTCTCTGACTCCCAGGCCATGTATGTTTAGTTACATGAAGGACACGGACTTAGCAGGATACCTTTCTCAATTAGATCAGAGAAAAGGAAAAGGACATGAGTTTTAGCTAATCATTGAGTTTCCAGTTCATGGGGTTCCAGGCTGCTCCCAAGCTTCTGTCAGACTGTCTACCTTGTAGACGTATGAGCTCTAGCATTAGATACAGAAATAGCCTTGTAGAAACTACTTACTCAACCCCTGTAAATGAGTAAGCCAATTCATTCATTTCCTACTTATGTATTCATCCTGCATCCTAATGGTTTTGCTACTTACCTGGCTGGACCCTAAATGAACATACCTGAACAGACTTGTGGAAACAGGGTGGGAGGCAGGAAGGAGAGGGTGGAATGTATGGAGAGAGTAACATGGAAACTTACATTACCATATGTAAAATAGACAGCCAATGGGATTTTGCTATATGACTCAGGGAACTCAAACCAGCACTCTGCAACAACCTAGAGGGGTGGGATGAAGAGGGAGATGGAAGGAAGGTTTAAGAGGAAGGGAATATATGTATATCTATGGCTGATTCATGTCGATGTTTGGCAGGAAGCCATACAATACTGGAAAGCAATTATCACTCAATTTAAATAAATAAATAAATTTAAAAATGAAAAACAAACAAACAAGCTGTTACCAAGAAATTTAACTGCACCAGAGAACAAGCCTCAAGTGTATTTACAGGAATATGGAAGTATCTATCACCCAAAAAAGATCAATTTCATAATTTTTGTCATTCAATAAAAAAACTACCAGACATAAGATAAAGGAAAAATCAATCAATAGGAACAGAGCAAGAATAACAGATGACAGAATTAATTGTTAAAGACATTGAAATAGTTACTATTACTAAATACCATATAGACAAGAAGATAGGAAAGATATCGTGAATAATAAGCAGGAATAAGAAAGATATTTTACAATACCCAATCAACCTTCTAGAGGTGAAAATATGTCTAAAATGAGAAATACACTGGATGGGACTAATAGAAGATTGCATACTGCAGGAGAAAAGATTAGTGAGCTTGAAAGAAATCAGTAGAAACTATACACAATGAAACACTGACTTGAGCATTTATGATACAGAAATGAAAATGTGTGTGAAAGAGAAAGGCTGTACACAAATGTTCATAGAACTTCATTTGTAATTGCCCCAAACTGGAAATAATCCAAATACCTTCAATGGCTGAACGGTTTGCAAACTGTTATATCCATACCATGGACTACTCTGTGTGTGTGTGTGTCTGTGTGTGTGTGTGTGTGTGTTAGTTGCTTAGTCGTGTCTAACTCTTTGCAACCCCATAGACTGTAGCCCACCAGCCCCTCTGTCCATGGGATTCTTCAGACAAGAACACTGGAGTGGATTGCCAGTTCCTTCTCCGAAAGGAACTATAGAGAGAAAGAAAGTGAAGTTGCTCAGTCATGTCTGACCCTTTGCGACCCCATAGACTGTAGCCTACCAGGCTCTTTCATCCATGGAATTTGCCAGGTAAGAGTACTGGAGTGGGTTGTGATTTCCTTCACCATGGACTACACTCAGCACTAAAAATAAAGAATCTACTGCTGCATGTAACAACTTGCTGCTGCTAAGTCACTTCAGTCGTGTCCGACTCTGTGCCACCCCATAGACGGCAGCCCACCAGGCTCCCCTGTCCCTGGGATTCTCCAGGCAAGAACACTGGAGGGGGTTGCCATTTCCTTCTCCAGCATGTAACAACTTAGATGGATATTAATGGAATTATTCTCAGTGAAAATAAAAAATCTCAAAAAATACATTCTGTATGCTATCATTTATAGAATATTTATGAAATGAAAAATAATTACAAAGATAGAGAATAACAGAGTAGTGGTTGTCAGGGGTTAGAGATTTAGACAAGGGTGAGGAATGAGGTTGTAAAGGAGTGGTCAGTTCTGTATCTTCATTGTACTGGTAGTTACATGAAGCTATGCACTAATAAATTCAGTATAAATACATACAGACACACACAATACATAAAAGAATAAATACATAATTTACAATCTGAGTAAGCTCTCTTAGTTATACTATGTCAGTGTCTTGGTTATGATACTGGATTATCAATACAGAGTTATGAAAGATAGCAGCACTTGAGGAAGCAGAATGGAGGGATCATTAAATTTCCCTGAATGTTTGTCATTTCCTATCACACTACAATTATTTTAAAATAAAATTTTAAAAAATGAAATAGAGAAAAAAGAAGTAAATTACTACAATTGGCCTCATGCACCCATAGGCCTGAAGACACTGAATGAGACACTAAAGGAGAAGGGCTGGAAGCATGGGGAAAAGAGGTATTTGGAAAAATAATCACTGAAAACTTTTCAAACTTCATGAAAAGCATAAACCACAGGAAAAGCAATGTCAACCAACCTAAACAATAAATATAAAGAAAATACTGTGACTTACAATTCTAAACCCAGTCAATAGATATTTCAGAAATAGGAGAAATAAAGACTTCCTTTGACATATAAAAGTTGATGAATTATTACTATAAGAAATGTTAAAGTCAGTCCTTTAGGCAAAAGGAAAATTATGTCAGTGGGGAAAATATATCTATGCAAAGAAACCTGGAAAGCAAAATAAACTGTAAATATGAGAGTAAATGTAAAGGATTTTTTTTACTCTATCAGTTCAGTTCAGTCACTCAGTCGTGTTTGACTCTTTGTGACCCCATGAATCGCAGCACACCAGGCCTCCCTGTCCATTACCAACTCCCAGAGTTCACTCAGACTCACGTCCATTGAGTCAGTGATGCCATCCAGCCATCTCATCCTCTGTCGTCCCCTTCTCCTCCTGCCCCCAATCCCTCCCAGCATCTGAGTCTTTTCCAATGAGTCAACTCTTCACATGAGGTGCCCAAAGTACTGGAGTTTCAGCTTT
Organism: Bubalus kerabau; assembly: GCF_029407905.1. Taxonomy (NCBI): domain Eukaryota; kingdom Metazoa; phylum Chordata; class Mammalia; order Artiodactyla; family Bovidae; genus Bubalus; species Bubalus kerabau. Next base: position 78,978,643 of record NC_073627.1, on the reverse strand, counting down.
AGCATCATTCCTTCCAAAGAAAACCCAGGGCTGATCTCCTTCAGAATGGACTGGTTAGATCTCCTTGCAGTCCAAGGGACTTTCAAGAGTCTTCTCTAACACCACAGTTCAAAAGCATCAATTCTTGGGTGCTCAGCTTTCTTCACAGTCCAACTCTCACATCCATACATGACCACTGGAAAAACCATAGCCTTGACTAGATGGGCCTTTGTTGGCAAAGTAATGTCTCTGCTTTTTAATATGCTATCTAGGCTGGACATAACTTTCCTTCCAAGGAGTAAGTGTCTTTTGATTTCATGGCTGCAGTCACCATCTGCAGTGATTTTGGAGCCTAGAAAAATAAAGTCTGACACTGTTTCCCCATCTATTTTCCATGAAGTAATGGGACCAGATGCCATGATCTTAGTTTTCTGAATGTTGAGCTTTAAGCCAACTTTTTCACTCTCCTCTTTCACTCTCATCAAGAGTCTTTTTAGTTCTTTTTCACTTTCTTCCATAAGGGTGGTGTCATCTGCATATCTGAGGTGATTGATGTTTCTCCCGGCAATCTTGATTCCAGCTTGTGCTTCTTCCAGCCCAGCATTTCTCGTGATGTACTCTGCACAGAAGTGAAATAAGCAGGGTGACAATATAGAGCCTTGACGTACTCCTTTTCCTTTTTGGAACCAATCTGTTGTTCCATGTCCAGTTCTAACTGTTGCTTCCTGACCTGCATATAGGTTCTTACTCTATATAACATTAAAAGATAATTGTCTAAAATAAAGTAATAAAAATGTGGAGTTAATTTCATTGACGGTAGATGTTCACATGGATTTTTCTGCATCTAAACTTTCTTCTATCTTGCAGATGAAAGATAATTTGTCTTTTACAGTGTAAAACCAGCACCCCAATGTTTATTGCAGCATTATTTACAGTAGCCAGGATATGGAAATAACCTAAATGTCCACTAACAGATTAGTGGATAGAGAAGAACTAGTACATATAAACAATGGACTATTACTTAACCATAAAAAAGAACAAAATGATGTTTTTTGAAGCAACATGATGGAGCTAGAGATTGCCATACTGAGTGTGGTAAGTCACAGACAAAAGACAAATATCAAACAATACTGCTTATATGTGAAATCTTAAAACAATGGTTATTTAATAGAAATAGTCACAGATGTAGAAAACAAACTTATGGTTACCAAGGATAAAGGAAGAAGAGATAAACTGGGAGACTGGGATTGATATATATATACACTACTATATATAAAACAAATAACTAATAAGGCCTACTAATAAGGGAACTCAATACTCCATAACGACCTATATGGGAAAAAAATCTAAAAAGGGTGATAAAACAAATAACTAATAAGGCCTACTAATAAGGGAACTCAATACTCCATAATGACCTATATGGGAAAAAAATCTAAAAAGGGTGGATATATGTATATGTAAAACTGAACTGTACACTTGAAACTTACACAACACTGTAAATCAACTGTATCTCCATAAAAATTAAAAGCAAATAATTTTATATGATATATGCAAGCTTATTTTTAAATTTGTTACAGTGGAAAAAATATTTCTCCCTCTTCTCTCTCTATATAAACACACACACTCACACACACACACACATACATATATAGATAGATAGATATTATTCAGCCTTGAAAAGAAAGGATATCTTGACATTTATAGTAACACGAACATGGATGGAATTTGAAGTCACTATGCTAACTGAAGCAAGTCAGACAGAGAATGAGAAATATGGCATGGTAACGCGTATATGTGGAATCTATGGGGAAAAAAACCAAAGTCATATAAACAGAGGAGAATAATGCTAGGGGCTGTAGTGTGGTTAGAGACAGGTTGGTAACAAAGTATAAACTTTCAGTAATAAGAATGCTAACTTCTGAGGATCTACTGTGCAATATCTCTATGACAGTTGACACACTATATTGTGTAACTAAAATTGCTAAGAGAATAGTACTTCAGTGTTTTCAAACACACAAGAAGCTAAATATGTGAGGTGATGAATGTATTAATTAACTATTTAAGGGAAAGCTATTCACAAGGTGTACATATATTAATTCATCATGATGCACACTGTAAATGTCTTCCAATATTATTTGTCAATTGTACCTTTGATAAAGCTGAAACATTTTTAAATTACCAAGAACCTCTTTGCATTCACATTTATATTTTTCTTTCTTTTCTGTATTTCCTCCATATTGCATGCATGCATGCAAAGCTGCTTCAGTCACGTCCGAATCTGTGCGACCCTATGGACAGCAGTCCACCAGGCTCTTCTGCCCACAGGCTCCTCTAGGCAAGAATACTGGAGTGGGTTGCCATGACCTTCTCCATTCCTCCATACTGCCATTGCCCTTTTGCACATGTGTTTGTCTTCTGTGTTTGTCTTATGTGTTCAGCTTCCTCATTTGTTAATTGAGAATTCAGCTCATGGAAAGTACTTAAAATGGTGACTAGGACAAAATAAGCACTCAAAATACTGGTTATTATAATTAACAGTATTATCATACATTATTTTAACAAAAACATTTTTTCACAATTCTACTGTGGTAAAATAGCTACTGAGACTATTTTTCTATGTTCCTTTCTAATTCTTATCTATTTACATATGTAATGTTCATAAAAATTGTTATGAAAAGATTAAACTTCAAACCAGGTAGCAAATTGAAGCTTTTATTACCACTTGCTATGACTTTCCTAAATGTATGCTCATTTACTCAGTTTTTGAGGGGGATTATAGAAGAGCTAGGGAGACAGATTCCATATTGAAATTTAAAAATAATAAATGAGTTTAAATTGATCAGAAATATACATGCATGCTAACATTATACAATAGTTATTACTGAATCCCTAATTAAAGTAGTTTATAAAACTCTTAAAAAAAGTAATCAATGTTATTTACAGATTATTTTATAACACGTTTTTTTTTACAATAATGTTCAAACAATCATGCAATAGTGGGGGATATTCTGAAGCCATCTGTAACACAGATAAGAAGAATTAGGGGTACATCTGTTCAGTTCAGTTGCTCAGTCGTGTCCGACCATTTGTGACCCCATGGACTGCAGCACACCAGGCCTCCCTGTCCATCATCAACTCCCAGAGTTTACCCAAACTCATGTTCATCTAGTCAATGATACCATCCAACCATTTCATCCTCTGTCCTCCCCTTCTCCTCCCCCATTCAATCTTTCCCAGCATCAGGGTCTTTTCAAAAGAGTCAGCTCTTCGCATCAGGTGGCCAAAGTATTGAAGTTTCAGCTTCAACATCAGTTCTTCCAATGAACATCAAGGACTGATTTCCTTTAGGATGGACTGGTTGGATCTACTTGCAACCAAAGGGACTCTCAAGAGTCTTCTCTAAAACCACAGTTCAAAAGCATCAATTCTTTGGTGCTTAGCTTTCTATATAGTAAAACTCTCACATCCGTACATGACTACTGGAAAAACCATAGCCTTGATCAGACGGACTTTTGTTGGCAAAGTAATGTCTCTGCTTTTTAATATACTGTCTAGGCTGGTCATAACTTATCTTCCGAGGAGTAAGTGTCTTTTAATTTCATGGCTGCAGTCACCATCTGCAGTGATGTTGGAGCCCAAAAAAATAAAGTCAGCAACTGTTTCCACTGTTTCCCCATCTATTTCCCATGAAGTGATGGGACCAGATGCCATGATCTTAGTTTTCTGAAAGCTGAGTTTTAAGCCAACTTTTCACTCTCTTCTTTCACTTTCATCAAGAGGCTTTTTAGTTCTTCCTTACTTTCAGCCATAAGGGTGGTGTCATCTGCATATCTGAGGTGATTGATATTTCTCCCGGCAATCTTGATTCCAGCTTGTGCTTCTTCCAGCCCAGCGTTTCTCATGATGTACTCTGCATAGAAGTTAAATAAGCAGGATGACAATATACAGCCTTGACGTACTCCTTTCCCTATTTGGAACCAGTCTGTTGTTCCATGTCCAGTTCTAACTGTTGCTTCCTGACCTGTATATAGGTTTCTCAAGAGGCATGTCAGGTGGTCTGGTATTCCAATCTCCTTCAGAATTTTCCACAGTTTATTGTAATCCACACAGTCAAAGGTTTTGGCTTAGTCAATGAAGCACAAATAGATGTTTTTCTAGAACTCTTTTGCTTTTTCCATGATCCAACTGATGTTGGCAATTAGATCTCTGGTTCCCCTGCCTTTTCTAAATCCAGTTTGAACATCTAGAAGTTCATGGTTCACATATTGCTGAAGCCTGGCTTGGAGAATTTTGAGCATTACTTTGCTAGCAAGTGAGATGAGTGCAATTGTGCAGTAGTTTGAGCATTCTTTGGCTTTGTCTTTCTTTGGAATTGGAATGAAAACTGACCTTTTCCAGTCCTGTAGCCACTGCTGAGTTTTCCAAATTTGCTGGCATATTGAGTGAAGCACTTTCACAGCATCATCTTTCAGGATTTGAAATAGCTCAACTGGAATTCCATCACCTCCATTAGCTTTGTTTGTAGTGATGCTTCCTAAAGCCCACTTGACTTCACATTCCAGGATGTCTGGCTCTAGATGAGTGATCACACCATGGTGATTATCTTTTTTGTGAAGATCTTTTTTGTACAGTTCTTCTGTGTATTCTCACCACCTCGTCTTAATATCTTCTGCTTCTGTTAGCTCCATACCATTTCTGTCCTTTATCGAGCCCATCTTTGCATGAAATATTCCCTTGGCATTTCTTATTTTCTTGAAGAGACTCTAGTCTTTCCCATTCTATTGTTTTCCTTTATTTCTTTGCACTGATCACTGAGGAAAGCTTTCTAACCCCTTCTTGCTATTCTTGGGAACTCTGCATTCAAATGAGTATATCTTTCATTTTCTCCTTTGTTTTTTGCTTCTCTTCTTTTCACAGCTATTTGTAAGGCCTCCTCAGACAGCCATTTGCTTTTTTGCATTTCTTTTCCATAGGGATGATCTTGCTCCCTGTCTCCTGTACAATGTCATGAACCTCCGTCCATAGTTCATCAGGCACTCTGTCTATCAGATCTAGTGCCTTAAATCTATTTCTCACTTCCACTATATAATCGTTAGGGATTTGATTTAGGTCATACCTGAATTGTCTAGTGGTTTTCCCTGCTGCTGCTGCTGCTAAGTCACTTTAGTCATGTCCGACTCTGTGTGACCCCATAGACGGCAGCCCACCAGGCTTCCCCATCCCTGGGATTCTCCAGGCAAGAACACTGGAGTGGGTTGCCATTTCCTTCTCCAATGCATGAAAGTGAAAAGTGAAAGGGAAGTCGCTCAGTTGTGTCCGACTCTTAGTGACCCCATGGACTGCAGCCTACTAGGCTCCTCCATCCATGGGATTTTCCAGGCAAGATTACTGGAGTGGGGTGCCATTGCCTTCTCCAGTGGTTTTCCCTACTTTCTTCATTTTAAGTCTGAATTTGGCAATAAGGAGTTCATGATCTGAGCCACAGTCAGCTCCCCGTCTTGTTTTTGCTGACTGTATAGAGCTTTTCCACCTTTGGCTGCAAAGAACGTAATCAATCTGATTTTGGTGTTGACCATCTTGTGATGTCCTTGTGTAGAGTCTTCTCTTGTGTTGTTGGAAGAAGTTGTTTGCTATGACCAGTCCATTCTCTTGGCAGAACTCTATTGGACTTTTCCTGCTTCATTCTGTACTCCAAGGCCTAATTTACCTGTTACTCCAGGTTTTTCTTAACTTCCTACTTTTGCATTCCAGTTCCCTAAAATGAAAAGGGCATTTTTTTTTGGGGGGGGGGGGGTGGGTGTTAATTCTAGAAGATCTTGTAGGTCTTCATAGAACCATTCAACTTCAGCTTCTTCATCATTACTGGTTGGGGCATAGACTTGGATTACCATGATATTTAATGGTTTGCCTTGAAAATGAACAGAGATCATTCACGTCATTTGAGATTGCATCCAAGTACTGCATTTTGGACTCTTTTGTTGCCTATGATGGCTACTCCATTTCTTCTATGGAATTCTTGCCCACAGTAGTAGATATAATGGTCTGAGTTAAATTCACCCATTCTATTCCATTTTAGTTGGCTGATTCCTAAAATGTCGACTTTCACTCTTGCCATTTCCTGTAGGACCACTTCCAATTTGCCTTGATTCATGGACCTACTATTCCAGGCCCTATGCAATATTGCTCTTTACAGAATCAGACTTTGCCTCTATCACCAGTCATATCCACAACTGGGTGTTGTTTTTGCTTTGGCTCCATCTCTTCATTCTTTCTGGATTTGTTTCTCCACTGATCTCCAGTAGCATATTGGGCACCTACCATCCTGGGGAGTTCATCTTTTAGTGTCCTATCTTTTGCCTTTCATACTGTACATAGGGTTTTCAAGGCAGGAATACTGAAGTGGTTTGTCATTCCATTCTCCAGTGGACCACATTTTGTCAGAACTCTCCACCATGACCCATCCATCTTGGGTGGCCCTATATGGATGGCATGTCTCAGAGCTCATAGTACATACATGCAGTTAAGGAAGGCTTTCCTTTTGGACAAGAGAGTTGAGAGTATTCTGTAGTTAATGAATAAGAAAAATTAGAAGGAATGCTATTTTATTCTGCTAGTGTGACATGGATTTCTTTAGTGGGATAACTTAGAAACTGATCGCTTAAAAAGTTGAGAATAATTCATCATTTTAAAAACCTGAGCAGAATTAGTTTTCTCAAAACACCTTTCATTACTTCATTCTACAAAATTTTTAGGTATGAAATGCATTTCCTTGTTAGCACTATATTAGCTATTAACAAGTTAAATATGTTCCCTTTCAAGTATATTTTCCTCATAGCTCAGCTGGTAAAGAATCCACCTGCAATGCAGGAGACCCCGGTTCGATTCCTGCATTGGGAAGATCTGCTGGAGAAGGGATAGGCTACCCACTCCAGTATTCTTGGGTTTCCCTTGTGGCTCAGGTAGTAAAGAATCTGCCTGCAGTGAGGGAGGCCTGGGTTCAATTCCTGGGTTGGGAAGATCCCCTGGAGAAGGGAACAGCTATCCACTCCAGTATTCTGGCCTGGACAATTCCATGGGCTGTGTAATCTATAGGGTTGCAAAGAGTCAGACATGACCGAACAACTTTCACTTTCAAAGTATATTAACCAATCTTCATGGTACATCAAAATTTAAATTTTTTCATTCAGTGTAAAGATCAGGACCAGAAATAGAAATTAAATATATTTTAGGACATTTATGAGCAATATTTATTAGAGAACCTGTATGTGTTACATCGTGGCTACATGTAGTTTAAATGTATTTAAGATCATAATTTAGTGATAGTTTCACAGTTTTTTTAATCAGTATATTAAAAACTTTTCCTAGGTTTTAAAATGAAATTTATAATTAAAAACTTTACATAATTGTTTATAAAGGATTTATCAGTTTTTTACTGGGACACTTATAACCAGTTTTTAACTTACTTTCTCTGTATTCCATATATATTGCTAAGAATTCACAGGTTTGTATAACTGAATGGAATTGCAGAATTTCCTGGCGTATACTCATATCTGGCCTTTGAAAGGATACAGTACACCACTGGAAATCTAAGAGATATACAGGTACTAGCTCCTGAAGTTCATTCTTACTCACATAAGAACCAACTTCATCTCCCCAATATTGATTTCAGAGAGTTTATAGTTTATAGTTATGAGGTCCTTTACAATTCTCTGGTCAGCTAGCAAAGCCACACTGGCAAATTGGTTATGCCAAGGGAAAGTAATTAATAAATTGTCCTTGGGTACCACCAGAAGCATGCAAGATTGTAAATAGTGATTAAAAATCATTATAAATCATAGTTCCCCTGTCCTGGCCAAAAATTGAAACATGACATTTAGTTTGTCCTGGTCCAGCTTAAAATACTATTCCATCTAATGACCCACAGATTTCCAGTTAGAAATTATAGTATGATTATTCATGCTTGTGCAATTTCTTTCCTTTGAATTCTTTTACTAAGATAAATTCACTAATGTAGGGAATGTAAAAGAATAAGCTTAATGATTCTTGATAGACAAGCTATGCATAAAGAAATATGCTAATTTTGTCCTAACTGTACCAGTATTAGCTCATATATTTTTATAATAATCAACTTTTTCTTGATTACAAATGATATTGCATTGTTTCATATGTTTCATATGGATTATTAAAATAAACAGTATGAAATGAAATAAAAATTAAACTATCAAAATGGTCATTTGTAAAATGAAGTAGGTATTTTTGAAATGGTAATTCATGTAGCTCCCATTATTTTTTGAGGAGTGATGGCATCTTTGGTTTACTCAACCCATACTCTCATTTAAAAGTATTTGTGACCACTGCCACACACCTGAATGGATAGTGCTATATGTAAAGTCTGTACATCAAGATCTTAATTTCATTAGCAGAGTTTTCACACCAAAAGAGCTAAATATACATGTCTTTTAAAAATGCCATGTATGAGAAAGTTTTATATTTCTCATAAATGTTATCCTATGTATGAGGATAAAAAATGTGATCCTACTTTTATGAACCTGCAGATTTGTCTCTTCAATCCATTTCATAATGTCATATCATTGCTCTCCAATAAAACAATTTATATAATTTTTCCTATCGTTTATTAATTCCTCTTTTCCTCTTTAGTCTCCTATTTTACCTAATTCTATCTTCTTGTTTTCTGCAATTATACCTGTCTCATATATTTTAAAAAATGTAGGCTAGGTGTCCAAAAATTAACCATTTAAACTCCATTTTTCTACACGCTTTAGTTTTAACTCCTCTCTAAACTATCTTACTCATCTTACAACCCTGTATATTGTGCCAAAAGGATGCCAGATTGAGAACTGCCGCTTGAAAAACCAAAAACTTGAGTAAACACATACGTATGTGAGCTGAGAAATCCACTTTATTTATTTTATGAGATTTGATGTAAGAACCTGAATATAAAGTACCATTCTCCCCCAAACCTAACAGATAAGGCTTCTCCTTGAGTGTTTTTTAAATATTTTTCTGTTGTGGAATTTTCACTTTCTTAATGAAATATAAATATCACTGTGAACATGAAAAGATCTCAAGTGAATTATGACAGTAAAATTTTGAAATTCAGGAAAAATCAAGGTTTATAATCTAAATGTCAGGCATGATAATTAAGAGAAAAAGAAACCAACACCTTCCTGCCATATGGTTTATTCACAACATTCTCATCATTAGAGTGTTTTGAACTAAATTTGGTGCATTACTTAGAGAAATTGTACAGTTGCAAATTCTTCCAAGCTAGTGGGGGAAAAAAAAAAAAAAAAGCCCACAATGTCTAACTGTATACGGGCTTCCCAGGTGGCACTGTTGTACTGCGCTCACTTGCTCAGTCGTGTCTGACTCTTTGTGACCCCATGGACTATAGCCCTCCAGGCTCCTCTGTCCATGGGATTTTCCAGACAAGAATATTGGAGTGGGTTGCCATTTCCTAATCTAGGGGATCTTCCCCACCCAGGGATCCAACCTGTGTCTCTTGTGTCTTCTGCACTGGCAGGCGTGTTCTTTACCACTGTGCCCCCTGGGAAGCAGCCAGAACTGTCAGGTGAAGTAATGGGTATAGTCTATGGTCATGGGACTCACAAGACCTGTATTTGAATTCCATCCCTAACACCTTATTCCTGCACAGCCTTCAGCAACTGCTTAACATCTCTCAACTTAGACTGGCAAAGTCTTATTTTCAAGACTATATAATACAGCATTTTTAAAACTTAACAAGTTATCTAAAACATAGTAGGTATTCATTACTTTATTTGCTTTCTTCATTGCTTTATTTGCTCTGGTCTGAGAAAGACCTAGATTTAAACTCTTACTTTGTTATATATTAACTAAATAAGCATTGAAATAAACTCTGTAAGGTGGGAATAGTGATAGTTCCTAACCTTATAGAATTTCTGTAAGAGTTGAATGAGGCAGAGATAGAAAGCACCCTGCACTTTAGAACAGAGACTGTGATGCATGGGCTAAATTAATCTTTACCATTGGTAAGCCTCATGCCTCATTAAAATGTAGAAAGTGACAAACAGTTCAGTTATCATTTTATAAGAATAATTAAGTAGACAACTTATTCAAGGTGGGCCTTTGTAAAGATTTGATTCTCAGGTCACAAATAATAACCACATTTTTAAAATGATAACTTCCCTTTCACCATTAAGATGGTTATAATAAGAATTTTTAAGATAAGTGGCCAAAATACATCACCAGGATAAACCTCATACTGAACATACGATTGGCTTTGAAAGCAAAGCTGAGGATGTTAAAATTTATGTAGCAGACTAAAGGAAAACTTGAGTGACTTTTTAAAACAGTTCTGAATAATCAGGCAGAATCTTAAAATATGTTGAAAGTAAAAGAACTTTGAAGAAGTAAAGCTATTGAGGAGACTAAGTCTAGATAAGAAATTGTGATCACTTTCTATTATATGGTAATGGATGTGGGGAGAGATAGATGTGTATCAATAATGTTGATAGGGAATTAGAGACATGAGGATGGAGACTTCCCTGCTGGCTCAGTCAGTAAAGAGTCTGCCTGCAGTGCCCGAGACTCGGGTTCAATCCCTGGGTGGGGAAGACTCCATGGAGAAGGGAATGGCTCCCCTTTTCAATATTCTTGCCTGGACAATCCCATGAAGAGAAGCCTGGCAGGCTACAAGTCCATGGAGTCACAAAGATTTGGATGGGACTGAGTGACTAAATGAACGTTAACTAACAAGGGTGAGTGATTTCTGAATATATCCCAAAATTCGTGTGTTGTGGAGGGTTGAAAAGTATGGGATAATAAAGTAGTCTTATAGGAAATGAATGACAAGAATGATGGAAGGAAAATAAAATTTTAGTCTAGGTCTTCATGTCTTCCAATATTCAACTTTGGGTCAAGTTGCAGAACCTGGAACTTAATGATTAATCTCAGGAATTTAAACATAATTTTGAATGTTGCCTGAACAAGAGATATGTACTCCTTTAACCACTAATTGGACAAGTTCTAATTTATGATAAAAAAATTTAAGTTAAAGCAAAGGGTTTCAGAAACACTGCCTATATCTATATTGCTTCTAAATCCTGAGGAATCTATTAGTGTAAAGTTAGCAAAATCAAATTATACAACAGATAACACTGTTACAGAAATTGTACCTCACTTAAATGTTACTAAAAATCAACATGCAACTGGGAAATATGGCTTAAATAAATGTAAAAATAATTTAGTGGGCTTGTTTTCAAAGATGAGTTTGATGAGTATATGATATTATCATAGGGATAAACTTCAATGTAATCTGTACCATACCTAACACACTTTCATATGGCGTTGATTTTGTCAGCCTGGCCTTTTTGTGCTTTCCTCTGGGAATCCATATGATATAATGAAACACAACAGACACAGTAAAATAAGACAAGGAAGAATTAACAACTCTTTTGGACACGACTGAGAGACTTCACTTTCAAATTTCACCTTCATGCACTGGAGAAGGCAATGGCATCCCACTCCAGTACTCTTGCCTGGAAAATCCCATGGACAGAGGAGCCTGGTGGGCTGCAGTCCATGAGGTCACTAAGAGTCGGACACGACTGAGCAACTTCACTTTCACTTTTTACCTTCATGCACTGGAGAAGGAAATGGCAACCCACTCCAGTGTTCTTGCCTGGAGAATCCCAGTGATGGGGGAGCCTGGTGGGCTGCCTTCTCTGGGGTTGCACAGAGTCGGACATGACTGAAGCGACTTAGCAGCAGCAGCATGTAGGATGTGATGTGAGAGTTGAACTATAAAGAAAGCAGAGTACTGAAGAACTGATGCTTTTGAACTGTGAAGGTGAAGACTCTTATAAGTCTCTTGGACTGCAAGGAGATCCAACTAGTCCATCCTAAAAGAAATCAGTCCTGAATATTCACTGGAAGGACTGATGCTGAAGCTGAAACTCCAATACTTTGGCCACCTGATGCAAAGAACTGACTCATTTGAAAAGACCCTGATGCTGGGAAAGATTGAGGATGGGAGGAGAAAAGGACAACAGAGGACAAGATGTCTGGATGGCATCACCGACTGTATGGACATGAGTTTGAGTAAGTTCCAGGAGTCGGTGATGGACAGGGAAGGCTGGCATGCTACAGTCCATGAGGTTGCAAAGACTCGGACATGACTGAGCGACTGAACTGAACTGAGCATATGGGATTACAAAAAAATATGTCAAGGGTAAAAGAAACCAAAAGCTATACCACATGTTGTTTGGTCTTTTAAATTAATCTTTGTGCTGAATTGTCCTCTAGGAAAGATTCCCTTCAACATCAGCCTTGACTCCCATGAAACCAGTGAGTATACATTTAGAATGAAAATAATGAGTTCATTCTTACCAAAGAAAACAATAAATATTTGTAGGTGTCCTATTACACTTGGAAAACTCTTTAAGTGCTTGAAGTCTTAACATCATACAAAATGAAAACTGTATCCATGCCCAAGATGCTTATTTTGGGAAAATAAAGGAATTAAGTGCTCACATAGAAACACAATTATTAAAAAAAAATTATCCTCTAAAGGAAATAGAATGTCATGGGCATAAAGTCTCTTACATCTTTTAGGATGCTATTTTAACCAGGAACTAATTGTAAGTATTCAGAATCAAGTTGATTGATTTTATCTAGTTGATTCTGTTTAAAATTCAGAGGAAGAATTTGAGAGAGAACATTATATACAAAGGCCATCAGGTGATAAACATATCAGAGTATTTGAAGAACTGATAGTGGGTTGTAGCGATTACACTATACTCAGAGAAGGCAATGGCACCTCACTCCAGTACTCTTGCCTGAAAAATCCCATGGACGGAGGAGCCTGGTGGGCTACAGTCCATGGGGTCGCTAAGAGTCAGACATGACTGAGCAACTTCACTTTCACTTTTCACTTTCATGCATTGAAGAAGGAAATGGCAACCCACTCCTGTGTTCCTGCCTTGAGAATCCTAGGGACGGGGGAGCCTGGTGGGATGGGGTCGCACAGAGTCGGACACGACTGAAGCAACTTAGCAGTCGCAGAGATGAGTAAGGGGAAAAAAGAATGGTGTAAAAAAAAAAAAAAAAGCTAGGAGAAGAAGGGAGGATAAAAATAATTCAGGATCATGGTAACAGTTTGAATTTTGTATTGAAACTAAATCCAATTACAGTTTACTAGATAATTGTAAACAAGAGGATACCATAATATCATATAAACTTTTAAAAGACAAATTTAGTATTTCCTCTTCCACCTATTATGTAGACTGCTAGAAAGTTCAATGGCCCTGAAATAACAATAAAAAAGTGTGAACAACACAATTATAGTTTTCTTGAGACCATCAGAGAGCTGACTATACCAGATTACTAAATTAGTGTGAATTCTTAGAAGAATATGAGAGTTAGCAGTATTTGTCCACTTGATCAGGTCACTGAGGACCCAGATATCTGGCTAACCATTTCTTCTGGGGTGCTTGTTTCTGATTGAGATTAACATTTGAGTCTGTAGATTGAATAAAGCAGATTACTTTCCTGGATGTGGGTGGGCACCATACAATCTGCTAAACTAAACAGGACTAAACAGAATAAAAAAGCAGAGGAAAGAATAATCCACACTGTATCTGATTGGATGAGCTAGGACATTGGCCTTCTTCTGCATTTGGACTGAGATTTATATTAATTACGTCAGTTTCCTTAGCTCTTTTGACTTTGGTCTTGAGCTGGAAGTACAGTAACTTCCTTGGGCCTCCAACTTTCAGATGTCAGATCATGGGACTTCTCAGACCCTATAATCCATTATCTGATTTTATACACACATACACCCCCACACACATTTAAATATTCATTTTATATATATTTCATATACATAAATTCTTTATATAATATAGACAGAGGGATGGGTAAATGGCTCAGTTTATTTCCGTTGCTTAATCATGTCTAACGTTTTGCAACCCTATGGACTGCAGTATGCCAGACCTCCCTGTCCATCACCAACTCCCAGAGTTTACTCAAACTCATGTCCATTGAGTCCGTGATGCCATCCAACCATCTCATCCTCTTTTGTTCCCTTCTCCTCCCACCGTCAATCTTGCACAGCATCACAGCCTTGGCAAAGGAGTCAGTTCTTCGTATCAGGTGGCAAAAGTATTGGAGTTTCAGCGTCAGCATCAGTCCTTCCAATGAATATTCAGGACTGATTTCCTTTAGGATGGGCTGGTTGGATCTCCTTGCAGTCCAAAGGACTCTCAAGAGTCTTCTCCAATACCACAGTTCAAAAGCATCAATTCTTCGGTGCTCAGCTTTCTTTACAGTCCAACTCTCACATCCATACATGACCACTGAAAAAACCATAGCCTTGACTAGATGGACCTTTGTTGGCAAAGTAATGTCTCTGCTTTTTAAAATGCTGTCTAGGGTGGTCATAACTTTTCTTCCAAGGAGAAAGCTTCTTTCATGGCTGCAATCACCATCTTCAGTAAATGGACAGTTAGGTACATAAACAGACAGATAGAGAATCACTTAACCATAGGTTCTGCATTTAAAATTGTAGCTCTGGGAGTTAACGGGGTTCTGACAGTATGTTTATTTGATTGAAACATGGACTAAAAGCTGGTTCACAGTGAGTGAGTTGTAAATACTGGAGCTACCTTGTTTTATTGTATATGACAGGATTCAAGACTTAGGAAGATGGAATGTTTTAGAGTGCACTTGTCATTTAAGACTTGCTCACCTAGACTGGAAGGGTCAGAAGATATATTTCATCAACACCATGAAAAACATATTTGTAAGGGAAGCTACATCATCCTCCAGGAGTTCTATGATTTCTCTTCTCTGTAGAGAAGAGAATACCAGACCTTACAGGGGTATTTGCAGCCACTCAATTGAGAAACTGAAAGGCAGTGGGAGTAATGTGTTCTGGGGTGGCAGGGGTCAAGTGTCAGGATTCAGTCACCAAAGGAAAGGTGGGTATGTCTACCATAATGGACAGCAGAGCCAAAGGAGCAATTCGAATTGTCTGATTTATACAGAACCATGGTGTTGGTTAGTAGATCAAGGTGTTCCTAGAACTGAAACAGAGAGGAAGCCTATTCCATTCTCACTTGATATGTATAAGCATAAAAGTCCTATATTAAGGCTAACTTGAATTATAAAAAAAAAGAGAGAGGCAGAATACCTTAATCGAATTCCCAGTATTGAACCAGTGTGCAGACCCAGAACACACTGAATTAAAGGGAGGCTGAATCCCTTTGAGAAAGAATCCCAGTATACTGACAGAAATGCACACTGTTAATATTTCAGCCTTTCCCAAAGATACCTATAGCCTTTCACCATGCACTGGAGAAAGGAAACAATCAAACCTTCAGGGACTACCAGACACTGACTCTGACCTGACACTGATTCCAGGAGATCCAACATATTACTCTGGTTCACCAATTAGAGTGGGTGCCCATGGAGGTCAGTGATTAATGGAATTTTAGCTTAGGTCTATCTCATAGTGGAGCCAGTAGATCATCAAACTGACCCTTTCATTATTTACCTAGTTGTGAATGCATAATTGGAATATACATACATTATGGTTGGCAAAATTCCCATACAGGTTCCCGGATCTGTGGAGTGAGAACTACCACTGTAAGAAAGACCAAGCGGAAGCCACAAAAACTGCATCTATCTAGGAGTATAGAAAACCAAAAGGGATACTTTATCCCCCTGGAGAGATTACAGAGATTAATGCCACAATCAGTGATGTGAAAGATACAGGGGTTGTGATTCCCATCACATCTCCATCCCGCCTACTTATGTGGCCTCTGCAGAAGATAGATGGCTCTTGAAGAATGATAGTGGGTTATCAGAAGCTTAGGCAGGTGGAAACTACAACTGCCGCTGCATTATCAGATGTGGGTTTCCCTTTCAAGCAGATTAACACCTGGTACCTGATACAACCAAGCTGAGAGGTGGAACAATGAAATTAAAAGATGCCTGCTCCTTGGAAGGAAAGTTATGGCAAACCTAGACAGTACATTAAAAAGCAGAGACATCACTTTGCCAACAAAGGCCTATATAGTCAAAGCTATGGTTTTTCTAGTAGTCATGTACCAGTGAGAGTTGGATCATAAAGAAAGCTGAGGACCAAAGAATTGGCTGGAGAAGACCCTTGAGAGTTCCCTGGACTTCAAGGAAATCAAACCAGTCAATCCTAAAGGAAATCAACCCTGAATATTCATTGTAAGAACTTATGCTAAAGCTGAAACTCTGATACTTTGCCCACCTGATGTGAAAAGAAAAAGACCTTGATGCCGGGAAAGATCAAAGGCAAACAAAGGAGGAGGCAGCACAGGAAGAGATGGTTAGACAGCATCACTGACTCAATGGACATGAATTTGAGGAAACTCTAGGAGACAGTGAAGGACAAGGGACCCTAGTATGCTGCAGTCCATGTGGTCACAAAGGGTCGGACATCACTCAGCACCTGAACACCACCACCAGCTGATGCAAATACTGATTACAGGTGCAGTTCACTCCATATCTGTCAATAAAGACCACCGGAAACAGTTTGCTTTCAGCTGGCAAGAGCAGGTATATACCTTCTTTGTCCTACCTCAGAGTTATATCAACTCTCTAGTCATCATTTGGTTTGCAGGAATCATGATCATCATCTTTTCCTTTCACAAGAAATCACACTAGTCTATTACATTGATGACATTATGCAGACTGGATCTAGTGAGCAAGCAGCAGCAACTATTCTAGACACATTGGCAAGAGATTTTCATGTCAGTTGGTGGGAAATAGATTTCACAAAAAGCTGGGGGTTGGGAGTTTTTACTTCAGGAGTTTGAGGCATGTTGAGATATGCTTTCTAAGGAAAAGGGTCAATTTTTGCATCCGGCCACTTCCACCACCAAAACAGAGGTCTAGTGGACTCTGGATTGGAGGTAATATATTTTGAGTGAACTGAAAAGTTGTTAGTTTTAAACGAGGCCCAAGACAAGAGGCCTCTGCAACAGGTCTTGGTAGCTGTGCAAGCTACTCTGATGCTTAGGCTACATGATCCAGCAGATTAAACGATGCTCAAGTGTCAGTGGCAGAGAGATGCTATTTGGAGTCTTCTGAAAACCCCTATTGGTGAGTCACAGCTAAGGTCCTTAGAATTTTGGAGCAAGGCCCTGTCACTCTCTGCAGATAACTATTTTCATTTTGAGAAACAATTCTTGGCTTACTCCTGGGCCTCAGTAGAAACTAACACTCCACCATGTGCCACTAGGTACCATGCAACCTGAGAATCCCATCATACACTGGGTATCACTTGACCCAGCAAACCTTAAAGCTGGGTGTGTACAACATTTCATCATCCTCAAATAATCAAGCCCAAGACAGCCCTGAAGCCATAAGTCAGTTACATGAAAAGTATATTGAATGCCTGTGGGTCTCCAATCTTGCTAAACTGCAACTTCCCTCCCAGCCTGTACCTACTGTCTCATGTGAATTCACTCACTATCAGTTAACAGAGAACAAAAGACTAGGGTCTGGTTTAAAGATGGTTCTGCAGGATATTCAGGCAACTCTTGAAAGAGAATAACTGCATCACTCCAGTTCCTTTCCAGGGCATCCCTGAGGGACACTGGTAGAGGAAATTCTTTCAGTGAGAACTTCCAGCAGTGCACTTGGTTGTTGATTTTGCTTGGAAGAAAAAATGGTCAGATGTGCAATTAGATAACAATGAATGGGCCATGGCCAATGATTTGGCTGGAGGTTTAGAGACTTGGAAGGAACATAGTTGGGACGCTGATGATATGAGGGAAGAGATATGAAGAAGGGAAGAAGATGGAATGAGGGAAGACATATGTGGAGAGCCTTTTCTGCATGGGCTAATATGTGAAGGTACTGTGAAGTACCTGTAGGTACTGCGAAGAGAGTTTCTTGTGAAGGTACTGTGTCTTTCGAGAGTTTAGCTATGTTACTCCATCATACTGCTGCCTCAACAAACATTTTGTTTGGCCAAATGACTTACAGGGACTTTAACCTGACACAAGCTCCCTTATGCAAGTGAACACCCTAGATACTGGTCTACAGAATTATATAAGTTTCTGATATGACCTCCCTAATAGCCTTGTGACCAACAGTTTTCTCTGCTTCCCAGCATCTGTATGCCTTATATAACCATTAGATAAGGCTATTATGGGTATTAATAAATAATCCCACTTTATTTAATATTTTATTAATAAATAAAACCCACTCTTTGGTTTTAAATCTGTCCCTAGCCTGGGAATCGCAAAGCACTTCACCCATGGGCCTTGACAAAGGCATGTGCCCCAGATCCTGCCTCTCTGCAAACTGCCTTGACCTCCCCTTGTGGCTCCCTGAGGCGTGCTGTGTACTTCTTCCAGGACCTGAGAGTAATAAGCTTCTCTATTTCAGTTTCTCTTGTATTCTGTTGTTGAACCATGGCTCACCATTAGGCAGCCTGTGCTCCACTTAACAATGCTAATTTAACAAAGTCATAGCAGTGTTCCATGTGAATGTTCATCAAAGGGTGACCTCAGCAGTGGTGGATTTTAATTATCAACAGGCAAGATACCCCATTTTGTGGATATGAGTCAGCCTCTTTTCCCAGTCACCTCTGTCCGTGCCTAATAGGTTCATGAATAAAGAAACCATGATGGCGGGTGTGGAGGCTATTGTATGGGCTCAGCAAAATGGAATTCCACTTACCAAGGTCTACCTGGCTATAATCACTGCTTTTGCCCAATCTGCCAACAGGAGTGTCCTATACTGAGTCCCTAATATGGTACCATTTCCCAGGGTGGTGGCAGGTTGATAACACTGAATCATTTCTATCCTGGAAAGCAATGTTCTGTTTTGTTCTTACTGGAATAGACACTTACTCTGGACAAAGATTTGGCTTCCCTGCACAGACTGCCTCTGCCAAAGCTATACCATCCATGGAATTACAAAACAACTTAACCACCATTACATTATTCCACACAGCATTGCTTCTGATCAACAAACTCACTTCACAGCAAACAAAGGGTGACAACGGGCCCATGCTCATGCAAACATATGTGTATTCCATGCACTGCCAGTATTAAAATTCCATCCATCTCAATACCGCTCATCACATAACAACCTGCATTCCATACTGATCAGCTCTAACAAAGTATTCCATTGTATGATTTCACATGTGCTCAATCATTCCATGTTATTTTGGAGAGAGGGATCAATCTCAGGCAGTGCCAGAGCTTGCATATTCATATTAATTGTGTATGTGTTATTATTATGCTATCTTATTAGGTATACTTTTCTGAACCCTTTTAATGGATGAATTTAAATAACTCAAAAAGATTTGTATTTCCATTATTCAAACTGGGCAAAAGTAAGACCCAACTCTATGCTGTCTTCAAGATGCTAACTTTTATTATGAAGATCTGTATAGTTAATGGTAGAAGGACAGAAAATGATATACTATGCAAACAATAATTAAAATACCAAGGTATATTATGTAATAGGCAGCCTTTAAAATGCTCCCTAATGTTTCCCAATTTGTATTCATGCTCTTGTATAATCTCTTCCTCTTGAATTTGGAATGAACTCATTGATTCATTTCTAATGTATAGTAGCTAGCAGGAGTAATTGGATGTCACACTGAAATAAAGTTATAAGAGGAATGTGGCTTCAATCTTGCATGTTTTCTCTATTTTGTTCTCTTGCACATCTTTAGGAAGTCAGCTGCCACGTTCTGATCTGCTCTCTAAAGAGTTGCCCTTGGCAAGGAACTGAAGGTGGACTCTGGCCAAGAGTCAGTGAAAAACTGAATATTCAGTCTATCAACCTGCAAGGAACTGAACATTGCCAAAGAGCACATGAATTTGTTTGTAAGCAGATTCCCCCTCAAGCTGAGTCTTCAGATGACACCTTGACCAACAGCTTGCCTGCAATCTCAGGATATATTCTGAGGCAAAGTCATTCAATTAAGCTACTGTTGAGTCCCTGATTAAAACAAACTATAAAAATTGAATTTTTGCTATTTTTAAAGCTCCTAAAATATAAATAAATTATATATGTGTGTACATGTATATGAAAGTAAAGTGAAAGTGTTAGTTGCTCAGTCATATCAGACTCTTGTGAGATCCCACGGACTGTAGCCCACCAGGTTCCTCTGTCCATGGGATTCTCCAGGCAAGAATCCTGGAGTGGGCAGCCATTCCCTTCTCCAGGGGATCTTGCTGACCTAGGGATTGAACCCCAGTCTCCTGCATTGCAGGCAAATTCTTTACCATCTGAGCCATGGGAAGCCCTACATATATATTCAAACACACACACACATATATATGTACATATATATCCCTACATATATATATATATATATATATATATATATATATCCCAATATATGTGTGTGTGTATATATATGTGTGTGTGTGTATACACACACATTTCATGTCAATGATCAAGCCACCAAAATTACATAGGCATAAGTCATTTGATTGCACTTCAGTTAACTGTGCTTGGCAAGTATTGTATATTTATTTTTTAAAGTTTTGTTCGCATTTTTAGCAATAAAGTACTTTAAGGCATTTACATTATTTCTTAGACATATGCTATTGCACATTTAATAGACTACAGTATACTGTAAGCATAAATATTATATGCACTGGGAAATAAACAACTCAAGTGACTTGCTTTACTGCAATACTCACCTTATTGTGGTAGTCTGAAACTGAATCCACAATATCTCTAAGGTATGTCTATATATTAACTATAACTCTAACCCTAACCCTAATCCAATAAACTGTGGGAAATGCTGAAAGAGATGGGAATACCAGACCACCTGATCTGCCTCTTGAGAAATTTGTATGCAGGTCAGGAAGCAACAGTTAGAACTGGACATGGAACAACAGACTGGTTCCAAATAGGAAAAGGAGTACGTCAAGGCTGTATATTGTCACCTGCTTATTTAACTAATATATAGAGTACATCATGAGAAACTCTGGACTGGAAGAAACACAAGCTGGAATCAAGATTGCTGGGAGAAATATCAATAACCTCAGATATGCAGATGACACCACTCTTATGGCAGAAAGTGAAGAGGAACTCAAAAGCCTCTTGATAAGTGAAAGTGGAGAGTGAAAAAGTTGGTTTAAAGCTCAACATTCAGAAAATGAAGATCATGGCATCTGGTCCCATCACTTCATGGCAAATAGATGGGGAAACAGTGGAAACAGTGTCAGACTTTATTTTTCTGGGCTCAAAAATCACTGCAGATGGTGACTGCAGCCATGAAATAAAAAGACGCTTACTCCTTGGAAGGAAAGTTATGACCAACCTAGACAGCATATTCAAAAGCAGAGACATTACTTTGCCAACAAAGGTCCATCTAGTCAAGGCTATGGTTTTTCCTGTGGTCATGTATGGATGTGAGAGTTGGACAGCGAAGAAGGCTGAGCGCCGAAGAATTGATGGTTTTGAAGTGTGGTGTTGGAAAAGACTCTTGAGAGTCTCTTGGACTGCAAGGAGATCCAACCAGTCCATTCTGAAGGAGATCAGCCCTGGGATTTCTTTGAAAGAAATGATGCTAAAGCTGAAACTCCAGTACTTTGGCCACCTCATGCGAAGAGTTGACTCATTGGAAAAGACTCTGATGCTGGGAGGGATTGGGGGCAAGAGGAGAAGGGGACGACAGAGGATGAGATGGCTGGATGGCATCACTGAATTGATGGATGTGAGTCTCAGTGAACTCCGGGAGTTGGTGATGGACAGGGAGGCCTGGTGTGCTGCAATTCATGGGGTCGCGGAGAGTCGGACAAGACAGAGCCACTGATCTGATCTGATCTGATCTGATCTGATTATAAATGAATCTGAAAAACAGTGTGGTAAGTGAAAATGCCAAACTCAAAAAGAATGTATAGTATATAATTCCTTTTAGGTAATAATTTGGAAAAGGATAAAACTATGGGGATAAAATATAGATCAATATTTGCCCAGCACAGGGGGAAATTGGGAATGTGGAAATTGATAATAAGGGGGCAAAAGGGAGAATCTGGGGGAATGACAGAAATACCTTCTATCTTGACTGTAATGGTGGTTACATGATTATATATCACAACCTATATAAATTTACATCCAAAATAGTAAATTCTATCATATGGAAATTAAATCTCAATAAACCTGACTAAAACCAAATCAAATAAATAGATGGTGCTAGCCATTATTGTATGAATGGTAGACTGTATGAAGTATACATAGTCACAAAAGGTTGCTATGGAGGCAGTAGTCCAGTGGGAAGATAATGGTAGTCTTGGATAAACTAACATCTTGCAGCCATGTCAGCACCTAAAGGTACTGCCTGTTTCAGGTGGGATTTCTACTTTGTTTAGGAAATGGAAATGGGAGAAGGAATGAAGATGTCAGACCAATAGGCTAGGGGCCTATGCTCTACTTCCTCTTAGGCTAAATTAGTTACATAGCTCTATATAACTAGCAGAAAAACTCAGAAATAAAGTTTAGCCATGGTACTTAGAAGTAAGACAGAACAGATTGTTTGTGGGAAAACAGATAATCTTAGCTACAGAAACCAATTAATATGGTTTGGTAGAAATATTCAGTTATTAGTAATTAATTTAATCATCATTTATTTAATCATTCTTTTAATTTATTATGAAACATTATCTTCTACCCACTGTGCTTCAGGCACCTCAGAGTTTATTATTTGAATAAATAACACCTGAGGTGTCTTCCTCAAAATCCCTTTTTAAAAGAAATGGATATTTCAAGTAACTATATTCCCTCTCTTCCTCCCCTGAAAATTCCTAAACTATGTATATTCACCAATTTTATATTATCAAAAGATAAAACAACAGAAAGAAAAATATTTTTCTGGCTAAAATAATATTTGCAATAATATTTAAAGTATATCAATCATCAACTGCACTTATGATAATACTGAAACATCCATAAAATCAGCACATGAGAAACCTCTCTTGCCAACATATTTTAAAAATATTTTGTATTAAGCTACAAATACATGTGTAAGATATTTATAAGAAAATTAATAAAAGTGTTCTGTAAGACATGAAAGAGAATGTGCGAAGAAACAAAACTTTGTCTGGATGAGATAACGTAATTCTAAAGACAGATTTTATCTAAATTAAAGCATAAATTTAATGCAATCTTTGTCATTATTTGGAGAAGGAAATGGTCACCCACTCCAGTTTTCTTGCCTGGAGAATTCTATGGACAGAGGAGCCTGGCTGGCTACAGTCCACAGGGTTGCAAAGAGTTGGACACAACTGAGCAACTAAGACTACACTTGTAATCATTAATATAAATCACAATATGGTTTAGCAATTCCAGCAAATGGAAACCTTACACAAAATTTGGAAGCATTTGCATATGTGTATGTGTGTGTCTGTGTAAGCTATGATAGAAGCTTACACATCTATTAAGTGGGTTATAGAAATGGTGAAATATAGTCTATCACTTCCTTTGCATTGAATAACTTATATCTATTTAAATAACTGAATAGACATGAAATAGATACAATATCTGGGCTTCCTTGTGGCTCAGACAGTAAAGAGCCTGCCTGCAGTGTGAGAGACCCAGGTTCGATCCCTGGGTCAGGAAGATTGCCTGGAGAAGGAAATGGTAATCCTCTCCAGTATTCTTGCCTGGAAGATCCCATGGACAGAGGAGCCAGCCAGGCTACAGTCCATGGGGTCACAAAGAGTTGGACACGGCTGAGCGACTTTACTTTCTTTCTAACAAGCATGCATAAATATAAAGAAGAATGCACAGCAAAAAATCATCAATTATACAAACCAGACTGGTAAGTGTTACATTGTCTCTGAATGAAGGGTAAAATTGCATAGGCTGAGAGAGGAGAAATTTAACTTTTTTAATTGACATAGCTTAAATCTTTTAAACAAGAATGTATAATCCTTGATTTTAAAAACAAAAATTCTGAAAGGAGACAGATAATGTAACTCTTCTAGTGCAGCTATCTGAGTTTTTCCTTTTTAGTTTGGATTCTTCCAAACTAATACTGTGGATAAGAAGCCATGATGGATTTAACCACTTAGGATAGTATTTTTATGACAACAAATAGAATTAGATATATTTCTTTGATCTATGGAACTTATTTGAGGAAGGTTATGGAAGATATAAAAATAAAACCTAGGGTAGTATACATCATTCGGAGAAGGCAATGGCACCCCACTCCAGTACTCTTGCCTAGAAAATCCCATGGACGGAGGAGCCTGGTGGGTTGCAGTCCATGGGGTCACAAAGAGTCGGACACGACTGAATGACTTCACTTTCACTTTTCACTTTTGTGCATTGGAGAAGGAATGGCAACCCACTCCAGTGCTCTTGCCTGGAGAATCCCAGGGATGGGGGAGCCTGGTGGGCTGCCGTCTATGGGGTCGCACAGAGTTGGACATGACTGAAGCGACTTAGCAGCAGCAGCAGTATACATCATTATTTTATCTCTTTATAATTAAAGCCTGGTCAGCCAAGGGTGGGGACCTAGGATCTTGAACTGCACCAATCTTATAGATCACTAGATCATGCACCAAAGTTAAAAATCAAGGACAATATTCAAGAGGAGTTTGTTGATCAGTTAATATCTTTTTGTACCCCTCATATATAATAGATTGGATTTCACAACAGAATCATAACTAGAGCTTTATATTAGGAGGAGCTTCTGCTGCTTCCCTATAGGCCTCATATTTTCAATCTATTGCAGCACTTAATGTATCTTGCAAAATTTCAACCTGTGTATTTTTGCAGCAAGCATTCTAAATGCAAATTGAAGCTGGGAAAGGGAAAAAGTAAAACATAGTAACAAAGCTCTTATGAAAGTAAGGAAGAAATTTATCTATAAATAAAATATAAAATAAAAAATGCTAAATAAACCAAATTGTGTCATTTACAATATTAACTCAGTATTATTAAAACAGTGAATACTGAAAAGGGTTGAATAAAATTATATCCTTCAATAGAGAGCTTCACTCTTAGATTATGTAAGTGTCATGCACTTCATTTAAACTTTGAGACAAACCAAAGCACTTCCAAGTAAGTATATCTCCTTTAAGACTCAATGTTATCTGCCATAACGTTATTACAGGTGATTAAAATAGTATCTTGTCCTATACAATTGGACTTTATTGTTTATCTGTTCTACATATAATAGTTGGCATTTGCTAGCCTCGAGCTCCCAGTCCATCCTTCCCCTCTACCTTTGGAAACCACAAGTCTGTTCTCCACATCTGCGGTTCTGTTTCAAGTTCAATTGTGTCATATTTTAGATTCCAAATGTAAATGATATCATAAATACCCTGTGATAAATAATAATGGAAAGGAATAAGAAAAAGAATATATACATATTATTACTGAATCATTTTTCCATGTAGAAATTAAAACAACACTGTAAATCAACTACACTTCAATAACATAAATAAAATTTTCTTACACAAATTAAAAAAAATTTTTTTAAACAAAAAAAAAATAGTATCTCACTGCCACTGTGATCACTTTAGTCATCTGCATGATAGACTGTCTTCTAGGCTCTAGGAATATAGGCAGAAGTAGACAATTAGCTTAGTTTAGTGATTTCAAATTTTCCTAATTTTCCAATTTATGTGTTTCACATTACACATATCTACCTAAGAACTGTTTTCACTGCATCTCAAAAGTTTTAAGCTCTATTTTCATTAAGTCTGTCTTTAAACTCCATGTAAGACTTCATTGACCCTGTGTCAATTTTAAGTCTACTGCATAATTTCCAAATAGTTTAGCATTTTCCAGCTATATTTCAGTTATTGATTCTTAGTTCAATCTCATTGTTGTCTCAGAACATATGCTATGTGATTTCTATTCTTCCAATTTTATCAACGTGTGTTTTACTGCACAATAGATGATCTGTTGTTATAAATAAATGCTCCCTAAGAGCATGAGAAGAATGTGTAATCTTATGGTATTTACTGAAGCATTTCACAAATGTCAATTAGATTGCATTGATTGATATTGCTTTTCAGATCACTTTTTCTACATGCTTGATCTATCAATTACTGACGGTGGGCGGATTTGTAGTCTTCAACTATTCTGAATTTACCAATCACTCTTTATTAATTTTTTGCCTCAACTATTTAGATATAATGTTATGTTAGTATTCATTTAAGATTGCAATATATTTGTGAAGGATTGATACCTTTGTCATTACATAGCCTTCTTCTTTATCTCTGATAATTTTCCCTGTTATGAAAATTGACTTTTCTGAAATTATTATAACTATTTAGATTTAGTTAGAAAGTTTTAGCCTGGTGTAACTTTCTTCACCAATTTGAATTTATAGTCTCAGAATCTTTATATTTAGGGTATCCTATGCTGGACAACATATAAATGGATTTTGTTGCTTTAAAAAAAATAACCCATTCTAATAATCTCTGTTTTTCAGTTGGTGTTTTTAGACAATCATATTTAGAGCAATAATGCACTTTGATTAACAACTTCCATCTTAATAACTATGATCTACTTATTTCTGGAGGTTTTCAGTTTTAACTAAGCATTTTGATTCCATTTGATCTCTTCTCTAAGTGGTTCAATTATACTTCATTTTTAAAAACTAGTGGTCAGCATAGAGTTTACTGTATACACTTTTAACTAATCTAAGTCCACCTTCAAGTAATACTTTCTGCTTCATATATAGTGCAGGTACTATGTAATAAAATATTCCCCATTCCTCTCCCCTTTCTTTCATGCTATTAGTACACATTCATTTCACTTACACACACACACATAATCATCCAACTAATTGTCACTTTCATTAAATCAATTTTGTATAAAATCAGCTACAAATAAGAAAGCTCAACTATTTTATTTCACTTTCATTTATCCCTTTGGCAATGCTCTTTATGTAGATCCTTATTTCTGAACTATACCATTGTTTCTATTGGAAAAACCTCATAACACTCCATGAAGGGCAGGTATCCTACAAATGAAATGCTTTGGTTATTGTCTGATATTGTTTTTATTTGTCCTTAAATTTTGAAAGATAATTTCAATGTATGCACAATATTAGATTAGTATTTATTTTCCTTCCCTCACTTTAAATATACCATATCACTCTCTTCTTGTTTGCAAGATTTTAAATGTAATTTTGATGAAAAGCCTGATATAGTTACTATCGTTGTTCCTCTATGGATAAATTCGCCCACCTCCCAACAACTCCTAGCTTTCTTCAAGATTTTCTTTTTCTTTTTGACGTCCTGCAGTCTGACTATAATATGATTAGTGTTTTAGTTTTTGTCTTGTTATTTTAGTGGTTATCTTGCATTCTCTGAACTTCCTGGAACATCTTTTGATGTTTATCATTAATTTGGAAAGTCTCAATCTTGTGGCCTTATGTTGATTTCACTAGAAGTGTGGCTGTGTTTGATACTGCTATAGTTCTCTATATCAGAGGCTAAAAATCTCCTTAGTATCCTGTTCTGTTCTTTATTTTGGTCTCCTTTTTCATAAGTCAGCTACCCTAATGCTCTTTTTTTTTTTTTTTTTTTTTCTCCAGAGTGTCTGTATCTTGTAGCTCTTCCAGATGCAATTCACTATTATTGTACTGGAACCTTGATGTGGTGGTATGGTGAGGGTAAAGGGCCTCTGTCTCTGGTCTGTGAATTTTACAAGTGTTTCTTTCTTTCTCATTTAGTTGACACAGGAAGACTAGAGGGAGTTGAAGCGAAGGGAATGCTCTTCCTTTACAAGTAAAGGTAAGACTCTGGTCAATCTTTTCTCTAGAACAGTAGGCCTTTCTCAGGTAGAATGATCTCCATGAGGACTACCTTTCCCCTCTCACTGTCAAAGCCACGAGGACTCTTTCTTGAAATTTTACTATGAGAATACAGTAGGTTTCCTGGGGATAAAGTGTGAGTTCTCTCACACATGACCAGAAACCCCAGGAATATCTTCTCTCACTCAAAGTTCCACACTCTGCTTCCCGATTTTGACAAAATTACTATTTAAGTTGTTCAACCATTTTATTTCTCCAGGAGTTTCTGCTCTAGGTAAACAGATCTTAGCTCTCACTCTCTGTATTTATCTGTCTCAGAAAATACTTTGCTGTGCAGACTCAGTTCTTTGATAGATCCAAAAGAAAAAAAATTCCCTGACTTTTGTTTTCTTCCCCTTTTTCCTTTTTTTAAGGATGGGAAGGACAACTTTCAAACTCTACACTGGGAAGCCTAAAGTTTCACTAATTTACTTATTATAATGAAGAAAAGCCTCATTAAGCAGATGTTATTTTATTTGAGATCTTTATGACAAAGCAGTTCTAACCTTGTTAAAGGGGGAAGTATTTTATGCAAAGCAAACATCATATTCAAGGCCTCTAAGATAGAACGGCCTAGTAAATTCAAGTCCAATGTGGCTGGAACATGAAAAATCAGTGAAAGTATGCTAGAGAAGTAAGTAAAAATGCAGAAGCAGGCAAGAAGAGATTTTACTCTGGGTCATGATAACAAATACGATAGTCTTCTAAATATATTGAAAAGTTACTGGAAGTTTGGTGCAGAAGGATGACACAGTTCAATTCACTTTACAAAAAAAAAAAAAAAGGCTCTATTTTGTAGGAGTAACAATTGTTCTGGGGTAAGAGCAGGTGAAAGAAGACCCTTTGGAAGTCTACTGGAATAGCTTCATTAAGGAGAGAGTTGAACTAGAGTTGTAGGATTGGAAAGGAAAAGAAGTAGCTAAATTGGGAATTTTTTAAGAGATAGAACCAGATGACTTTCTGACATAACTTGTTGGGAAGCATAGGAACAGGCTGAAGCCAACTTGTGAACATTATTATATGAAAATGACTTAGGTGACTCATAGATTAATTAATCCATTCCCACATTAATCAAACAGCCCAGAACGAGTACAAAAATTGCCTAATGATACAAAGCTAGCATGATCACGGCCTGGAATAGATGACTCTCATAACAGGCCTTTTAGTCATCATAACAGTTTTGTTCACTCTCTGTTTTCTGAATGTTTTTATTTATGAAAAAATAATATATTTCTACTTCAAATTTATCTATATATGGCATCTCCTTTCCCAACTTTTTAAAAAGAGATGCAAGCCAGACTTTAATTTCTTTAAAAGTTTGCCAACTGTCATGTAATTATTTCAAAACTCACACACGAACATATTTGCTAAAATTGAACTGAAAATAAGACAAAGGCTCAGCCAGTTAAAATTGTAAATGTAGAACGGTAATGATAGCTCAGCTAGAAACATTAATTTTATACTACAGTATCAGGTGACTGTCTTAAAATTATATCATAGTGATCCTATCCAATTAGTTTTTAAAGGGAAGAGTATAACCATACCCCAGTGTAAATTCAAATGTACCTAGGTGTCTTAATTGAATAAATTAAATGTGCAGGCATATGTAAAAGTATAAGATATAAAACTCCAACTTGCAACACTTTTAAAAAGTATCTGTCTTTAACTTCTACTAAATCTTGACACCTATTTTTGAGGACTGAGCCTTATATTGCAGTGTTTTAAATGAGGTGCTAGCATAGTTTTGCCTTTGGAAAAGATTCTAGAAACAATCCTTAGTTTAATAAACAGAAATAGTGATTCTATAGGATTGGTGAGGAATTATTAGTATTTAATTTACTTAATAACCTGAACTTTGTTGTCTTTGAATATAATTAAAACTTTTGAAAAGAGAAAAGCACTAACATTCCAGTTGTACAAAAATGATAGCTGTTATGTATTATGTGCTATTGGCCAGGCACTCTCAAATATTTTACATGTAGTGCAGGTGGCTCAGATGGTAAAGAATCTGCCTACAATGCAAAAGGCCTGCGTCCACTCCCTGGGTTGGGAATATCCCCTGAAGAGCGACGTGGCCACCCACTCCAGTATTCTTATCTGGAGAATCCCATGGACAGAGGAGCCTGGCGGGCTACACTCCACAGAACTGCAAAGAGTTGGACACAACTGAGCGACTAACATTTTCACTTTTTTCATTTAATTTAAATCTAACCTACTAGAGGATTTTTTAAAATCTTCACATTATACATGAAGAATTTGGGATTTTAACAGACTATATTACTTCTAAAAGGTTGCATTGCCAGTAATTAAGGACCCAGGATTGAAACCAAGATAATCAGACTCCAGAATCTGTGTTCTCAATTAACTGCTACACTGCCTTCCTGTTACATGGTACAGTCTTCCTGTTCTATAATGAAAGTACCCACTTCCTTATACTATTCTTCACAAAGGAAATGAAAAAAAAGTACTAATTTTAAGTACAGTTATTAAATCGTAATTTGTATTATTAACTACAAATAGAAATTTGTCGTTTTCAGAATGTACAATTTTGAGCCTCATCTCAGATCTACCAAATGAGAGCCTGTATTTTACCATGAGCCCAGGGTAATTTATTTATTTTATTTATAAAATAAGTAATTTATTAAATTTCTTTAATAAGTGATTTATTTAATGTATATTGAAGTTAGAGAAGCAGTATTATAAAGACATATATCTTGAATGTTTATGTTACCATAGACTCCTTGTGCATATTTGATGTTCAGTCACAAAGTCATGTCCAACTTTTTGTGACCCCATGGACTGCAGAATGTCAGGATTCCCTGTCCTTCACTATCTCCATTGAGTTTGCTCAAACTCATGTTCACTGAGTCAGTGATTCCATTCAATCATCTCATCCTCTGTCATCCCCTTTCCCTCCTGCCCTCAGTCTTTCCCAGCATCAGGGTCTTTTCCAATGAGTTGGCTCTTCCCATCGGGTGTCCAAAAATTGGAGCTTCAGCATCAGTCCTTCCAATGAATATTCAGGGTTGATTTCCTTTAGGATTGACTGGTTTGATCTTCTTGCTGTCCACGGAACTCTCAAGAGTCTTCTCCAGCGTCACAGTTTGAAACCATTAATTCTAAGTGCTTAGCCTTCCTTAAGGTCCAACTCTGACATCTGTACACGACTACTAGAAAACGTATAGCATTGACTATACAGACCTTTGTCGGCAAAATGATGTCTCTGCTTTTTAATATGCTGTCTAGTTTTGTCATAGCTTTACTTCCAAGGAGCACCCATATGTTAATTTCATGGCTGGAATCACCGTCCACAATGGTTTTGGAGCCCAAGAAAACAAAATCTGCCACTGTTTCCTTTCTTTCCCATGTATTTGCTGTGAAATGATGGGACTGGATGCCATGATCTTAGTTTTTTGAAAGTTGAGTTTTAAGCTAGTATTTTTGCTCTCCTCTTTCACCTTCATCAAGAGGTTTTATAGTTCCTCCTTGCTTTCTGTCATTAGGGTAGTATCATCTGCATATCTGAGGTTTTTGATACTTCTCCCAAAAATCTTGATTCCAGCTTATGCTTCATCCAGTGAATATGTAGCTTGTTAAAGCTCCCTCTAGGATTCATTCCTGTCACTACTATGTCTTTGGGGGCCCACAATTAGTCCCACTCAAACTTGGAATAGTTGATATTGCTTAACTGTAGAATGTAGTACAAGAATGATTTCTGAGAAGCATTTGGTATGCATTGTGGTCAGAATTTACTATTATACAAGATGATAAAAACAGAGAAGGCAATGGCACCCCACTCCAGTACTCTTGCCTGGAGAATCCCATGGATGGAGGAGCCTGGTGGGCTGCAGTCCATGGGGTTGCTGAGTCAGACATGACTGAGCGACTTCACTTTCACTTTCACTTTCATGCATTGGAGAAGAAAATGGCAACCCACTCCAGTGTTCTTGCCTGGAGAATCCCAGGGATGGGGGAGCCTGATGGGCTGCCATCTATGGGGTTGCACAGAGTCAGACATGACTGACGTGACTTAGCAAGATGATAAAAAAAAAGAGATTGTATGGGAGAGATCCTCATTTGTAAATGAGAAGGCATTTGGGTTGTTCAGAAATTCAGCAGAAGAACATCATTAATAACAGGGTTCAGAAAATTATACCCAATGATTAGATAGTGAAGTGATGAGAGATACAGAATTAATATACAGACTCCATCACCTTAGACTCCATCATCCTTACTACAAAAAATTGTGAAACGATTGAACGTGTGTGACATCATACAACAGCCATTTTAAAGACTAGATCTCATCATTGTAGAACATAGGTTGATATTTGATAAAAGATGCTAAGATAGAGGGTATTTTAATGTGGGCAGTGCTTAAAATCCCCAGATTTCTACAAAAGTTTATTACTAATACTATGAGTAATAAACTCATAGTATTAAACGTCCTTGGGTTGACTTCTTAGAAACTGCCATACTATCTGTGTGGTCAATATCAATGAAACAGAATTTCCCAAATCAGCATGGCCTTGCCACAATGAATTCTTCTACTATGTTTAAATTATAACAAAACTTGAAAGGCAAAAAGAACAAGATATTAAGGATATATTACTGGAAAACTAAGCTCTAAAGATAAAAATAAGCTAAAATCGATTCTAAGACTCCTAGTCCCAAGATAAACTTCCCTGACCTCTCATGTATTTTCATAAGAAGCTCTATTAACTATACAAAATTCCAGTAATACATTGTAGAGATATTAGAGTTGAAGTGTCATAAGCTAAGTGAAAAAAAGAATGAAACAGTCAAGAAAGAATTTGTTAGAGAGTATTCATATTACAAAGAGTAGACTCTGACACATAGTGGAGTTAACAAGAATCTTTTATCCTGTGAAATTTGAGAGTCAAAAACAATTAAATAAACCCTTATTCCCCTACAAATATATATATATATCAAATTATTTCTGCTAAAACGGTAATAACAACGTACATAAAAATAAGTGGTATACCTTACAGAATGTTTTCATATGCTACTGCTGCTGCTAAGTCACTTCAGTCATGTCCGACTCTGTGCGACCCCATAGATGGCAGTCCACCAGGCTCCCCCGTCCCTGGGATTCTCCAGGCAAGAACACTGGAGTGGGTTGCCATTTCCTTCTCCAATGCATGAAAGTGAAAAGTGAAAGTGAAGTCGCTTAGTCATGTCCAACTCTTCGCGACCCCATAGACTGCAGCCTTCCAGGCTCCTCCATCCATGGGATTTTCCAGGCAAGAATACTGGAGTGGGGTGTCATTGCCTTCTCCGTTTTCATATGAATTGTCCATAATTAATTGTGAACAACAAATAATTAGTTTGTTATACTATATTAATTTATCTCAACTATGGAAGTTGACAGTATATTAGAAAGCCAAAGGTTTTATTGTCAGACAGACCTCAAATTTATCATTCTGTTATTTTTTAGGGTGTGACATCTTAATGAACATCTCAATTTTTCATCTATAGTTTGAGGTAATAATCTCTACCTTGAGAGCCAGGTTTTCAAAATATAAACCAACTCAAAAGGTTTAAGAGACCTTGAGAGAGTATGCACGTGATGGCTCTTAGTCATCGATTCTCATCTGCTAATAAAATTATTCATATTCTGAGCTATCATCTGAATTTTCTCCCTTGATTACAATCAAATACATGAACACATCAGTTCCCTTTCCTCCTCTACTTTGGTGTGCATGTCTGGTGCCCTTGTGTTTCTTCCAAAATGGCAACTGCTTTCTTCTTCACATAAGTGGTCATTCACCTTTGAGCCAAGGAAATATTGCTCACCAGAATAATATTTAGTCTGAGTACCACTTTCAAAGAATTCAGGACAGTGCTATCTGTCACTGAGAAAGTGGATTAAATGTGAGGATTCTTACTACTATAAGAGTTATGTTAGAAGGAGTTATTGATTTACTGTCAACAGAAACAAACTCATGTTGATAGCACCTGGAAATCAATTTCATCATCTCTAAACACAGTTTCCCAAAAAGGAATGTGCAATTGATATAGAGAACACAAATTGTAGAGTGCAACATATACATGCTAATTTGAGAATACACTCCTTGTCCTAAATGTTTTCATATTCATTAGTACCATGATCATTTCTGTGGTAGTTTCTTTACTGAAAATCATCTGTCTACTTTCTATGCCATGGATAAAATACAGTGAAAAGAACTTTTATTACATCCATCCATATATATATTTATTTATGCATACAATGCAAAAACAGATTTATCTATACTATATATTTCATATAAAAGTACATTCAAATATTGCTGCTGCTGCTGCTGCTGCTAAGTCGCTTCAGTCATGTCCGACTCTGTGCAACCCCATGGACTGCAGCCTACCAGGCTTCTCCGTCCATGGGATTCTCCAGGCAAGAACACTGGAGTGGGTTGCCATTTCCTTCTCCAATGCAGGAAAGTGGAAAGTGAAAGTGAAGTCGCTCAGTCGTGTCTGACTCTTAGCGACCCCGTGGACTGCAGCCTACCAGGCTCCTCCATCCATGGGATTTTCTGGGCAACAGTACTGGAGTGGGGTGCCATTGCCTTCTCCCACATTCAAATATTACTTATCTAATTAAATGAGATTTCATAAAATTTCGAAACAGGAAAATAAAAATAGAGGAATAAAGAAATGTAACCACAAAAGTAAGAGCTCAACATTTTTTCTGTTTCTCAGTATGAAGAATAAGATCTTCTAATTTTCAGAACTGGCTCAGAGTCACTGTGAATTGGCAAGAGAGCTGCCTAAGAGAATAATTAGAGTCCAAGGACAGGGAGGCCTGGTGTGCTGCGATTCATGGGGTCGCAAAGAGTCGGACACGACTGAGCGACTGAACTGAACTGAATTGAACTGAACTGAAATAGTACATGAAGCACAAAAGCACATGGTCAATCTTTTGTCACTTTGTTTATAAAGGAAAATGTTGATGACCCATTCAGTATACATATTTTTCTTATTTCACTAGTAAATATTTATAGTATCTAGTAAATAAATCACTCATTCTCTACTAAAGTAAAAAATACCAGGAATAATCCTACATATATGTGATTTTTTATTCTGTACTATTAAAATTATTTTCCTTATTGTCTGAAATTTAAATACACATCAGTTCATTTGGGTCATTAACATACTTAAATAACCATCAGAAATGTTCATATTTCTAGATAGACCACCTGGAAAATATTACCAAACTACCATAAGCATGATGAGATACAAATACCCATGATAGAAGGTAGCTGGTGAAGTCTTCCACAAGCTCATACATTTTCATAATACAAAAGTTACAGAGAATATTTTGATAGGGATGATTTTGGAAATAATTTCTAGGAAAATTAATATCATTTCTGATGTGTTCTTAATTCAGGTAAATTATTGGTAGTTAAAGCTAGAACTGTAATATAGAGGAAACTTCACAATCTATTACAAGTTAATCACTAACGATGTTGCTTATACAAGTAAATTATACATAATGACCCATCTCTGGGAACCCTGTCTCTCAGATAATGAGCATTATATGAAGATACTTTGATTTGGCTCACAGGAAACATCCTAACCAGCCCCACCTGTGAATGGCTGCAGGCAGGAAGAAATTAAGACATCTCCTCCAGAAATTGGCTGGAACAGGACTTTACCCTCTCCTCTTTTAGTATAAAAGCAGCCTGAATTCTAACTTATAGAAGATGGTTTTGTTTGAGACACTAGTCCAGCATCTTCTCTGTCTGCTGAGAATAAAGCCATTATTCGTTGTCCTCAAAGTTCATTTCTTGATTTACTGGACTGTCACATGGTGAGCAGTACAAACTTGGAAATAATAATGGCAGTATGGATTTCATTTCAGTAGATAAGAGAATACAGATAAAAGTATAGCATTGGTCAATATACATGTGTAATCTTAGAAAGTCTAAAATTCTTTAAGCCTGTATACTCTAAGTTTTTTTTATAAAGATAAAATTCACAGAGAGGGCAATAGGATTAGATAACTGGGAGAACCAATGAATAACAGTAACAGTTTGGCTTACTTAGAAAGTCCAGCAAAATGGATAAAACAGAGAATCCAAACTAAAGCAGAATACTAATTCTGGTATCAGGGATACTAATTCATGAGCGGCTACTAATACTAGTCCTGTCACATTCAGCAGAGAACATGACACCTGGACTCATGACTGCCAGTGAATCCGCCTTTCCAATGGTCTCCTTTTTCAGCATCATGTGTTTTTTACTTTTATTTTAAAGCTATGAATATAGAGAAAATTGTACACCTCCCAAATTTTACAGATAGCTTTATAGAGTAAGTTAAGATAACCGAACAGAGAATCTCATGGTCTGAGCTGAGAAGAAGTACAAAAAATGCTTCAATGCCCTGCTCCAGAAAGTACACTCAAGGAGGAAAGGCTCTGATTGTTTGAGTTTGTTCCTGAAATTTTGCATACATATATAGGGGAGATGTGTTCACAGGGTGATTTAAGAGGAAAAAGGATAAGGAGAGACAAATATATTTTAGAATCTTGGGCCATGATAGTTTAAACATAGATATATTTGTATCGCTTGGTAATTTTAGTGTGAAAGCAAAAAATAAAAAGTGAAGTAGTTACTAACAGAAGTAAAGGAACATTAATAAAAGCAGAACTGCAGAAAGTTCAGTATGCAAACCAGGTGGAGTTTAGAATGAATCACTTGGTATTGATGCAAATTTCATCTTTTCTAGTGTAATAATAGATAAATCATGATGAGCTGTCTCAGGACATTAAAACTGAGACTTAATTCTATAGACTTACCATAGGCCAAAAACGATTCTAAGATTTTATTTATATTGATGAATACTTTACCACAATTTTATAAAACACAGACTCACTGAATAGTTTGAGTGCCTAGGCAGTAAGAGATTTCTATCTAGCCTGAAGTTGAACAGCTTCAACACGGCAGGTGCAGCACTCCAACACGGTGTGCTGAAGGTTGAAGAGATGTGGACTCAAATTCCATGCTGTGAATTGCTATGCTCTACTCTGATGCTCTGATGAACAGAGCTATTTCTATTTCTTCACCAGCTCCATTATGGTGGAATACTGGATTAACACAGCTTGTGCATAGGTTTCCCTAAGTCATCAAAAGTAAATATAATGGAAGATATAAATATCACAAGACATTTAGCAAAAATCATTATTCTCATACACACCCTTTTGAGATAAAGTAAGTAAAGTCGCTCAGTCGTGTCCAACTGTTTGTGACCCCATGGACTGTAGCCTACCAGGCTCCTCCCATGGGATTTTCCAGTCAAGACTACTGGAGTGGGTTGCCATTTCCTCGTCCAGAGGATCTTCCCCACCCAGGGATCGAACCTGGGTCTCCCGCATTGTAGGGAGACACTTAACCATCTGAGCCACCAGGGAAGAAATAACACAAAATTCAGCATTTTAACCATTTGAAAGGTGTATGATTCCATAGTTTTTAGAACATCACAATGTTATGCAGCTATAATCACTATCTAGTTCTAGAGTATTTCATCACCCTAAAAGAAATTCCATATCCATTAAGAACTCACTCCATGGTCTCCTCTCCCCTCTATCCCTTGACAAATAGAAATCTGATTTCTGCCTCTAAATTTTGCCTATTTTGAATTTACACAATGAATTTGAATCATATAAATGGACTTGGGGGTCTGGCTTCTTTCATTTAGCATCATGTTTTCAAGGTACTTACCTCTAATGTGTACTAACATTCCATTCCTTTTTTACTGCTGAATAATATTCTATCAAATGGATATACTACATCTGTTCACCTTTTCATCAGCTGATGGCTGGTAAG
Source organism: Bubalus kerabau (assembly GCF_029407905.1). Lineage (NCBI taxonomy): Eukaryota > Metazoa > Chordata > Mammalia > Artiodactyla > Bovidae > Bubalus > Bubalus kerabau. Next base: position 78,940,995 of record NC_073627.1, on the reverse strand, counting down.
GCTGGTGTTATTTTGGTTACTGTGAATAGCGCTTCTATACATACTTGTATTGTCGTCTTTTAAATTCTTTGGGTATATACCTAGCAGTGCAGTTGGCAGGATAATATGACAATTCTGTGTTTAACTTTTTGAAGTATTGCCAGTTTTATACAGTGGCTGCACCATTTTACATCCACCCCTAACTACATATAAGAGGTCTAACTTTTTCATAAACTCATCCACACCTGTTGTTTTCCCTATTTTGCATTACAGCCATTCTATTGTGCATGAAGTGTTTTTTCCTTATGACTGTAGAAGTTCATTTATGACTAATTGCACTGATCATGTTTTAATGGGTTTGTGGGTCATTTGTGTTTGTGTGTGTGTGTGTGTGTGTGTGTATGTATATTCTTTGGAAAAACATCTATTTAATCCCCTTGACCTATTTGTAAAAATTGCTTAGTTTTCTTCTTGTTTTTGAGTTGTAATCGTTCTTTACATATTTCAGACTCATATATATTTTATAAATATTTTCTCTCATTTTGTAGGTTGCATTTTTTTGATTTTTCATAATGCCCTTTGATATATAAAACTTTTTAAATTTGATGAAGGTAAAAATTTCTTTTGTGGCCTTCACTCTTGGTGTCAAACCAAATAAGCCATATCCAAATTCAAGATCATGATTTACTGGTTTTTTCCCTAAGTATATGAGAATTTTAGGATTTAAGCTTATGCCTTGATCAATTTTAGTTAATTTTTATATTTGATCTGAGATAGACTGTCAGCTTCATCCTTTTACATGTGGATAACCAGTTGCCCCAGCACCATTTGTTGAAAAGAATATTTTTTTCCCAGTTGAATGGTTTGGGCATTTTGTCAAAAATCTGTTGGCCATAGATGTATAGGTTTATTTCAGGATTGTCAATTACATTCCTTTTATATGTATGTTTATTCTTATACTGCTACTGCTGCTGCTGCTAAGTTGCTTCAGTCATGTCCGATTCTGTGCGACCCCATAGACGGAGTCTACCAGGCTCCCCCATCCCTGGGATTCTCCAGGCAAGAATACTATTAACGTTCTATTCTGATACCTGTATGTTTGCAGTAATTTTTGAAACCAAGAATTACGAGGCCTCCAATTTCACTTGTAATTCAAGATTGTTTTAGCTATTTGGGATTCCTTGAATTTTCATATGGATTTTAGTATCAATTTGGCCATTTCTGTAAAACACATAATTAGGATTTAGATAAGGATTGCAACAAATCTATAAACACCGTGGGGAGTAATGCCACCTTAACAGTATTATTTCCAAACCACAAACATAGAATACATTTTATTTATATCTTTTAAAATTTCTTTCTAAAATGTTTTGTAGTTTGCAATGTACAATTTCTAAATCTATTTATTCAAATTTTTATTTTATTATTTAAAATGTAATGATAATTAGCATTAGATAATATTACATAGATACATTAGATAATTTGATAATATGATAATTCTGTGTTTAGCTTTTGAAGTGTTGCCAGTTTTATACAGTGGCTCTATCATTTTACATCCACCCCTGACTATATATGAGGTCTAACTTTTTCATATACTCATCCACATCTGTTATTTTCCCTTGTATTATAGCCATTCTAGTGTGTATGAAGTGTTATTTCATTACAGTAATGAAGTTCATTTATGACTAAATGCACTTTTTAAAATGTTAATAATGTTATGATAAGTGAAATTTTTTTTTAATTTCTTTTTCAGTTTGTTAATTGCTAGTGTATAGAATGCAGCTTCTTTCTGTATATTGATCTTGTGTGTATGTGTTCAGTTGCTCAGCCGTGTCTGACTTGGCATCTCTGTGCACTGTAGCCCATCAGGTACCTTGGTCCATGGAATTCTCCAGGCAAGAATACTGGAGTGGGTTGCCATTTCCTCCACCAATGCTGATCTGGTAACCTGAACTCTGCAGCATTCATGTCATGGCCCTATAGTGCGTATGTGCTTCTGTGTATAAGTGTTTCTGTGTGTGCGTGTTCTGCGAAAAATTTCACCTCTTTCCAGTATGAAGGTCTTTTAATTATTTTTCATATCTCATTGTTCTGTTAGAACTTCTAATACAGTGTTGAACAGAATGGGTAAAAAGCAGGCATCATCTTGGTCCCGATCTTTGGGAAAAAGCTTTCAGTCTTTTACCATTACATACTATATTATCTATGAGTTTCTCATAAATACCTTTTATAATGTTGCAAAAGTTATCTTAATTTCTTATTTTTATACACTGGCTATTGCTATGATCCAAAAGTGGTGAACATATATGTATTCCTTTCATTTCAAGAGTCACAGAGTTGACAGTCTCTTCAAAGTAAATATTCTGTATTGCTCTTTTCAATATTACTGTTTTTCTAGTCTAATCATTTTATGTTTTCTCATTGTTCATATACCTAATCTAGAAATTCTTATAAACATATCTAAAGCATAAATTGATACAAAAGAAGAGTAAGGTGTGTAATTAAGCTCAATTAGTTTAAGAGAAGGGTAAATGTTTGCTGATTACCTGGAATAATGTAGTACCCCAATTCTATTCAGACTCTTCATTAAGTCAAAAGAATTAAAAATCAAAAACAGAATTTCTGATAAAAATAATTTAAACTAAAAATCATTATCAAAGTTAATTTTGGAGGGCACAAGTGCTAACCACATCATTAATAATATTTGTAGCTACCTTTAAATGATATCCCAACACATATAATTCTTTTTGTAAAATTTTAGTATTATTTATCACATTAGGCAAAGCCCCTTCTCCCAAAGAGTGCTGAAATTTAAATAATATGGAGGTACAAGGAGATTTTCATAATTCATAAATAAGTTCCTTCAACTTTGGTGCTTGTTAGTCACAGTGGGTATTACTGAAAAGATCACACTAGCTCAGCATGTCCTCTGGGTTTATCTAGCACTAATTACTCAAGTGACCTTCGAGCTCACAAAGTCAAAATGTCACATTAACACTGGTATTTCCTTTGATGTGCCTGCCAGACTTAGACATGCTCAGTGCTATAAACTGTGCACAAATGCGCTTCATACACACCCCCTTCCAGTGGCTGAGCAGGGATGGTTTTTTGACACATTTTAAAGTTAACTAATAAAAGCATTAACACAAAGGTTTAAGACAAAGCCCACTGAAAGGAAAGCAGAACAACACATTTTAAAAGATTTCCCCTCCCAAATGAACTTCAGAGTTTACACCAGAAATAACCTCAGATAATAAGAGTACTCTGCCTAAGAAAACAGTTTCTTTCTACATACATAGAATTTAATAAAAAGACTAACCCTAGGAAAAAGGCACTGATTTCTGTATAGAGACAGAGACAATATCTTGTTAGAAAACCTCTTTTCTTGGCAGTCATGGCTCTAAGCCTGCTGCCCTTTTTAGTGCCAACAGACAGCTGCCAAGGGACATTTTGCTGAAAGAACAAAAGATGTATTCTTCAGCTGCAATGAGTTTGCTATTTAACTCAAATGCTTAGATAATGACTAAATATATCTCCCCTGTTACAAGTCAGAATAGCTGAAGAATTCACAGGAAATTTCTTTACAAAGTCTTTGTGGAGGATGGGGATGGTGATGCAGGGGTGAGGAATTTTTGTCATCAAGACTTTTAAAACGAGACAAGATCTCTCAGTGGAATTCAAAGACGTGATGGTTCTAATTTTAATGCAAGTCATTTTAAAGTCTTCATTAGAACCCTGGAGTTTAAAAACTGAACTTTGCACTTCTTACCACCACATTCATCAGACAAGTGCCTGAAGACAGATTTTATTTTTTTTATTAATTAAATATTTAAAGCTATAAACTGGAACTCCAAAAGTTATCACTCCCTTAAATATGAGCTATTTACACTATACAGATAGACTGCAAATAATAATGGCAGGATTTTTCTCTCTCTCTTTTGTTTCACTACAAAGGAATGAATTTATCATTAGGTTGTCTCTGCTGCTTTCTGATCCATTTTGAACTCGAACAAGAAATTGCTCAAATTTGCTTTATTGTCTAACATTATTTCCTTAGTCTAAATTAAATTATAAAATAAACAAGTAATGTCATTAGCAAAAGAAAAAAATTAAAGCAAGATATGTGCATTAAAATGAAGTATAACATAGCCACATTTATTTAAGAATTGTTCTCATATCAAATGTCATGTTGCAACTATGCAAAAACTGTAATTACTTTTGCACCAATCTAATACCACCATCTGGGCTTCCCTGATGGCTTAGAGGTTAAAGCACCTGCCTGCAATGCGGGAGACCTGGGTTCGATCCCTGCGTTGGGAAGATCCCCTGGAGAAGGAAATGGCAACCCACTCCAGTACTCTTGCCTGGAGAATCCCATGGACAGAGGAGTCTGGTGGGCTACAGTCCATGAGGTCGCAAAGAGTTGGACATGACTGAGCGAATCCTTAGTACTAATATCACCATTTATGGGGCTTCCCAGGCAGCATTAGTGGTAAAGAATCCACCTGCTGATGCAGGAGACTTAAGAGATGCAGTTCTGACCCATGTGTTGGGGAGATCCCCTGGAGGAAGACCTGGCAACCCACTCCAATACTCTTGCCTTGGAAATTCCATGGACAGAGGAGGCTGGAGGTCTATAAAGTTCAGGGTTGCAAAGAGCTGGATGTGACTTACCATCTGAGTTCATTAACAACTCATTTCATTACAGATTATAACAGAAAACTGCAAAGGTGGAAGAGTCAAAGAGCACCAAGGTAGGGAGACGCAGGTTGAACGCATTTTCTTGGTCTAATCTCCAAGCCTAACATTCTGTACTCAGGGAAAATATCAGAGTAAGAAGGAATAATGTGAGTGGTTAGGCTCTAATATTATTTGAGAAGATACAGATTGCCTCAGTAGTTTTTGTAATTCCATGTGTAGTATCTTAGAAGAGTGAGAGAGCAGATGAAGACTGATATTACATATCACATAGTAGAATATCATTGATTCTTAAATCTTTAAAAAATAGCAATGCATGTGAATGCAGATGTTTATAATAGAAGTATGAAATAATTAGCTTTGTGTGTAATTCATCACAGTGATTGCCTCCAGGGAGAAAAAGAGAAGACTGAAGATAAGGGTAACATAAAGGACTTAACATTTATCCTCAACATTTTACTTCTTAATAATTAATAAGTGAATCAATTGTTAATACAGTAATAACATTTATTCTGGGTGGATTCAGAATGAGTGTTTGCAACTATACTCATGATTCATAGTGATTTCTTTAAATAAAAAGATAAGGTGCACTTTCAGTTAGGGGACAAGATGCCATACACTCACTTTTCCCTGTCCTTCTACTTACTCTAAATATGAGTAAGCATTCTGGGAGTATTCAGGACTTGTAGAAAGTGGAAAAATAGGATCTAGAAGGTGGAAAGAAGATGTTTGACTGGAAAGGACTTAAAGAACAAAACTGTGACAAGTTCTGTGGTTTTCTGTTTGCTACTTTGCTTTTTTTTTTAATCTCCTACATAACTCAAACTGAGTGCCAGAGAGACCTGCAAGTACTGATGCGCTCAGTTGCTCAGTTGTGTCTAACCCTTTGCAACCCCATGGACTGTAGCCCATCTAACAGGCTCCCCTCTCCTTGGGATTGTCCTGGCAAGAGTACCAGAGTGGGCTGGCATTTCTTCCTCCAAGGAATCTTCCTGACGCAGGAATCAGATCTGCATATCTTGCCTCTGAGCCACTGGAGAAGAACCTAAAACTATAAAGGTGCAATAGAATACAGGCAAGAAAAAAACAAGGAGAAAGAGGGGAGGAAAAGAGAGAGAAAAGAAAGGAATCATAAAGAAAGGAAGGAAGGAAGAAACAGAGGGAAGAAGGGAGAAACAAAGGATGAGATGAATGAAGGAAGAGAGAAAAAACGGGAAGACAGACACAAAGGAAGGAAAAGGAAAAAAAAAAAAAGACGTTTTTTCTGTCCAAAAGATAAGGAAAGAGGAACAGAGGACTACCTATACATAGTGTCAGCAGTGTCTTCAGCTCAGTTCAGTCGCTCAGTCGTGTCTGACTCTTTGCGACCCAATGAATCACAGTACGCCAGGCCTCCCTGTCCATCACCAACTCCTGGAGTTCACTCAAACTCTCGCCCATTGAGTCGGTGATGCTATCCAGCCGTCTCATCCCCTGTCGTCCCCTTCTCCTTCTGCCCCCAATCCCTATCAGCATCAGGGTCTTTTCCAATGAGTCAACACTTCACATGAGGTAGCCAAAGTACTGGAGTTTCAGCTTTAGCATCAGTCCTTCCAAAGAACATCCAGGACTGATCTCCTTTAGAATGGACTGGTTGGACATCCTTGCAGTCCAAGGGACTTTCAAGAGTCTTCTCCAACACCACAGTTCAAAAGCATCAATTCTTTGGCGCTCAGCTTTCTTCACAGTCCAACTCTCACATGCATACATGACTACTGGAAAAATCATAGCCTTGACTAGCCGGACCTTTGTTGGCAAAGTAATGTCTCTGCTTTTGAATATGCTATCTGGGTAGGTCATAACTTTCCTTCCAATGAGGAAGCGTCTTTTAATTTCATGGCTGCAATCACCATTTACAGTGATTTTGGAGCCCAAAAAAATAAAGCCTGACACTGTTTCCACTGTTTCCCCATCTATTTCCCATGAAGTGATGGGACCAGATGCCATGATCTTCATTTTCTGAATGTTGAGTTTTAAGCCAACTTTTTCACTCTCCACTTTCACTTTCATCAAGAGGCTTTTTAGTTCCTCTTCACTTTCTGCCATAAGGGTGATGTCAATCTCCTGGCAATCTTGATTCCAGCTTGTGCTTCTTCCAGCCCAGCATTTCTCATGATGTACTCTGCATAGAATTTAAATAACCAGGGTGACAATATACAGCCTTGACATACTCCTTTTCCTATTTGGAACCAGTCTGTTGTTTCATGTCCAGTTCTAACTGTTGCTTCCTGACCTGTATACACATTTTTCAAGAGGCAGGTCAGGTGGTCTGGTATTCCCATCTCTTTCAGAATTTTCCACAGTTTATTGTGATCCACACAGTCAAAGGCTTTGGCATAGTCAATAAGACAGAAATAGATGTGTTTCTGTAACTCTTTTGCTTTTTCCATGATCCAGCAGATGTTGGCAATTTGATCTCTGGTTCCTCTGCCTTTTCTAAAACCAGCTTGAACATCTGGAAGTTCACGGTTCATGTATTGCTGAAGCCTGGCTTGGAGAAATTTGAGCATTACTTTACTAGCGTGTGAGATGAGTGCAATTGTGTGGTAGTTTGAGAATTCTTTGGCATTGCCTTTCTTTGGGATTGGAATGAAAACCAACCTTTTCCAGTCCTGTGGCCACTGCTCAGTTTCCCAAATTTGCTGGCAGATTGAGTGCAGCACTTATATAGCATCATCTTTCAGGATTTGAAATAGCTCAATTGGGATTCCCAGAGAGATAACCAAATGTGTAGCTTAGAATGGTTTGCTACACAGTTTATTTATTTTACTTGATTCTATTATGATGCACTCTTTCACATGTTTTAAAAGGATTGCTATGGATTGACTTTATTTTTTTATTTATTTTAATTGGAGGCTAATAACTTTACAATATTGTAGTGATTTTGCCATACATTGACATGAATCAGCCATGCGTGTATATATGCTCCCATTCTGAACTCCCATTCCATCCCTCAGGGTCATGCCAGTGCACCAGCCCTAAGCACCCTGCTTCATGCATCGAACCTGGACTGGCGATCTGTTTCACATATGGTAATATACATGTTTCAATGCTATTGTTTCAAATCATCCCACCCTCGCCTTTTCCGTCAGAGTCCAAAAGACTGTTCTATACATCAGTGTCTCTTTTGGTGTCTCGCATATAGGGTCATCGTTACCATCTTTCTAAATTCCATATACATGTGTTAGTATACTGTATTGGTGTTTTTCTTTCTGTCTTACTTCACTCTGTATAACTGAAATTATGTTTTGAAATGGTAGAATAGATATAACTCCTTGAGAACAATGCCTTTACAATTCTCCTTACTAAATAATTTGAAAGGAAAAATAAGTCTTTCTGAAAATGCTTCATTACATAGTTTAGGAAAAAGTTTCTATGTATATACTGCAGCTACAGCTGGAAAGATCACATAATAAAAGTGAGCTTTGAACAGAAAATCAGTTTGTGTCATTTTAGTCAGATGCCCCATCTCCTGAACTAGGGATATAAGATGATTTAAATTTCCCTTTTCTTCACCTAATTTGTTACTACGTTATTTATTTCTTCCCTTCAAAGTTTTGTCAACTAGGTTTATTCATGAAAGCTCCCCCTTCCCCTAGGCCATCCCTTCATCAAGATGAGTCTTCAGAAAGCTTTATTTCTTTATGATCTGTGGCTCAGATCATCAGCTCCCTACTGTAAAATTCAGGCTCAAATTGAAGAAAGTAGGGGAAACCACTTTCTGTTTACTTCTCTTTTATTTTTTTAATTTTATTTTATTTTTAAACCTGAAACACTGTATTAGTTTTGTTTACTTCTATATCTGTTGACAATATTGGATTTTTGACTTGCTTTTATGAGTCTTCTAATTTCTAAAGAAATGCGAAACATCAGGTATACAAAATAGTAAGTCATAAGATTATTGTTTATGCCCAGAGTCTTCATTTTTAATTATTATTATTGTTGTTTTGATGTTGTTACAGTTGTCATGCTGCCAGGGTGGGCAAGGGCAAAGGTTGAGTGACTATTTTTAATCATTGAACTGGGTTGGGTTTTGTTGTGGTAACATAATATTTGGTGAGCCAATATTAAAATTCCTCCAGCAGCAGGCTGTTATTATCTTGTGGGGAAGACTAGAGATCCCTTCAAGAAAACTAAAGATACCAAGGGAATATTTCATGCAAAGATGGGCACAATAAAGGACAAAAATGGTATGGACCTAACAGAACCAGAAGATACAAAGAAGAGGTAGCAAGAATATACAGAAGAATACCAAAAAATATTTTAATGACCCAGATAACCACAATAGTGTGATCACTCACCTAGAGCCAGATAATGTGGAGTGTGAAGTCAAGTGGGCCTCACGAAAGATCACCAGGAACAAAGCTAGTGGAGGTGATGGAATTCCAGCTGAGCTACTTCAAATCCTTAAAGATGATGCGGTTAAAGTGCTGCACTCAGTATGCCAACAAATATGGAAAACTCAGCTGTGGCCACAGGACTGGAAAAGGTCAGTTTTCATTCCAATCCCAAAGAAAGGCAATGCCAAAGAATGTTCAAATGACCATACAATTGAACTCATTTCACATGCTAGCAAGATTATGCTCAAAATCCTTCAAGCTAGGCTTCAGCAGTACATAAACTGAGAGCTTTCAGATATACAAGCTGGATTCAGAAAAGGCAGAGGAAACAGAGACCAAATTGTCACCATACTCTGGATCATAGGAAAAAAAATAAATTAAAAAAAAAAAGAACACAATCTACTATACTATAGCATCTTCATTGATTACGCTAAAGCCTTTGACTATATGGAGCACAATGAACTATGGAATATTTCTAAAGAGACGGGAATACCAAACCACCTTACCTGCCTCATGAGAAACTTGTATGCAGGAAAAGAAGCAACAGGTAGAACTAGACATGGAACAACAGACTGGTTAAAAACTGGGGCAAGAGTACGTTAACGCTGTGCATTGTTATTCTGTTTATTTAACTTATATTCAGGGTACATCACACAAAATGCCAGGCAGGATGATTCACAAGCTGGAATCAAGACTGCCAGGAGAAATATCAAAAACCTCAAATATGAAGATGATACAACTTTAATGGCAGAAAATGAAGAAGAACTAAAGAGCTTCAAGATGAAGGTAAAAGAGGAGAGTGAAAAAGCTGGCTTAAAACTCAACATTCAAAAAACAAAGACCATGGCATCTGGTCCTATCACTTCAAGGCAAATAGATGAGGAAAAAGTGGAAGCAACATCAGATTTCATTTTCTTGGGCTCCAAAATCAATGCAGATGGTGACTACTGCCACAAAATTAAAAAATGCTTGTTCCTTAGAAGAATACCTATGACAAACCTAGACAGAATATTAAAAAGCAGATATATCACTTTGCCAACAAAGGTTCATATAGTCAAAGCTATGGTTTTTTCAGTAGTCATGTATGGATGTGAGAATTGGACCATAAAGAAGGCTAACACCAAAGAATTGATGTTTTTGGACTGTGCTGCTGGAGAAGACTCTTGAGAGTCTCTTGGATAGCATGGAAATCAAACCAGTCAACCGTAAAGGAAATCAACCTTGAATATTTACTGGAAGGACTGAAGCCAAAGTTGAAGCTCCAATACTTTGGCCAAGTGACGTGAAGGGCTCACTCACTGGAAAAAAAGATTCTGAAGGTAGGAAAGATTGAGGGCAAGAGGTGACAGAGGATGAGGTGGTTGGATGGTATCAATGACTGAATGGACATGAGTTTAAGCAAACTCTGGGAGATGGTGAAGGACAGGGAAGCCTGCTGTGCTGTAGTCCATGGGGTCACACTGAGTTGGACATGACTATGCAACTGAACAGCAATGATTTTCTCCAATTTCTATCTTGTCCTATGCCTAAAATATTCATACAACCAATAAACTAATCTTAAAAGCCTCCTACTGTCCTGTCATCCCCGAACTGTGTACAATGTGCCCTTCTCCCCTTGACAACAGTATTGCATCCAAACACGTCCCTCCCGTTCCATTCAATTGTGCAGCATTATTTTCACACAAAATGCACTTTTTATACTCCTTTCTCTCGCTCCTCCACTCAGTGATGCCTTATGTATTATTCCTCATCTACTACACCATGAAAACCAACACTGTCATTCCTGTTTCCTATCATCTCTTCATTCTGCAAGGTTAGACCTCACATGAGAGTGCCTGGCATTCAGTTTTCAGTTAGGGTCATTCTGCTTCAGATATAATGCTACGCATTCTATTTTCCAAGCTAATGAGACATAGTAATAAAGATGATAAATCCATTCTCTTAAACATATACATTACTGTATTTCATACCCTTTTGTTTATGTCACTGTTCCAATTTAAAATCTGTTATCAGAATATAACCTTTAAAAATTGTGAACCACCCTGCTGCACACCTGAAATATGATATTATTCATTAATTATACAATTATACAATAATAAAATTAAAAAAATAAAATCCATCTAATTTTGAAAGCTTGATGTTGCTATTAGAATCTCTCATTCTGTACGTATATGGGCTTCCTTAGTGGTATGCATAGAATACATTTTATAGAAATTCAAACTCTCCTACCCTCAATTATATATTTTAACACACTAAATGCATTAAACATCTATATTTTTAAATTGCAAAGCCAAATCACATTAAATTTATACATATATATGAAATATGAATTTGATAGTGATAGAACTATTTTACTTCACTTCTAATTTGATGATTTACTAGTACATAAAATACAAAATTCTTAGCCAATCATTTTAGCTGTAAAACACTTTATGGAATCTCAGCTTATCTTTAAGCAGTCATTTATTTAATTTATGTTTACCATAGCTTATTTAGAAGTGGCTTTTAAAATCAGTAATAGTAATTGCGGGGAGCTGCCCGTGAGAACGGGGTCCTTTGTCTGAAGGACACAGCTCTGGGAGCTGCCTCAGCACTTGAGGGTTTGCTTGCAAACATAGCTCTCTGTCCCGCCACCCCAGAGATTAGGCGCTTATTTACTGCAGGCACCTGGAGTTCTGTGCAAACTTCTCACGCACAGAGAAATGTTATCTGGTGTAAAAAGTAATAACAGGGTGCCATTCCCATGCTCTCAAGATTTCTTGTGACTGTAAGATGTGTAGGTCAAACAAAGAAAATGTTAACTGTCTTGTCTTTCTCACGCTCTTCTGTATAAATATGAGATGCTAAATAAAGTTGGTGTCAGACTGCGTCCCTTCGTGGAGACGTGTCTGAACCTCTCAACCCCATCTTTGTTGTAGATTGCTCTTGCTTTAGTTTCCTTTCTCAGCCCCACCGTACACGTTCTCGGGACCTGATCGACTTTGCTGGCTGGCACCTGCAAGTAATAGTAATTTTTCCAAAGTTATTGAAGAGATAATTTAATCATTGTTCATTTAATAGTTTTTAGCACTAGATTCATAATATATTTGTATATCTATAAATTGGGAAAGGAGTACGTCAAGGCTGTATATTGTCACCCTGCTTATTTAACTTATATGCAGAGTACATCATGCAAAATGTCAGGCTGGATGAAGCACAAGCTGGAAACAAGATTGCCGGGAGAAATATCATTAACCTCAGATATGCAGATGACACCACCCTTATAGCAGAAAGCGAAGAACTAAAAAGCCACTTGATGAAAGTGAAAGAAGAGCATGAAAAAGTTGGCTTAAAACTCAACATTCAAAAATCTAAGATCATGGCATCTGATATTATCACTTCATGGAAAATAGATGGGGAAACAATGGAAACAGTGACTTTATTTTGGGGGGGCTCCAAAAACACTCCAGATGATGGTTGCAGCCATGAAATTAAAAGATGCTTGCTCCTTGGAAGAAAAGCTATGACCAACCTAGAGAGCATATTAAAAAAACAGGGACATTACTTTGCCGACAAAAGTCCATCTAATTAAAGCTATGGTTTTCCCAGTAGTCATGTATGGATGTGAGAGTTGGACTATAAAGAAACCTGAACGCCAAAGAATTCATGCTTTTGAACTGTTGTGTTGGAGAACTCTTGATAGTCCCTTGAACTGCAAGGAGATAAAACTAGTCAATCTTAAAAGAAATCAGTCCTGAATATTCATTGGAAGGACTGATGCTGAATCTGAAACTCCAATACGTTTGTCACCTGATGCGAACAACACACTCACTGGAAAAGACCCTGATGCTGGAAAAGATTGAAGGCAGGAGGAGAAGGGGATGACAGAGGATGATATGGTTGGATGGCATCACCGACTCTATGGACATGAGATTGAGTAAGCTCCCAGAGTTAGAGATGGACAGGGAAGTCTGGCGTGCTGCAGTCCATGGGGTTGCAAAATCTCACATGACTGAGCAATTGAACTGAACTGAACTGATATACATTGTAGTAATTTTAGTTAAACTAATTTTCTAATATCGTTTATCTTCCCTTTATGTAAATGCTATTTTGTAACCTAGAATACTGATATATTCTCTGTCTAAAAATATTTTTAAAAGTTAGACAATTTTTGTTTATTTTGCCTTATGTTATACAAAATGAACACACACACAACTTTCATATAGCTTGATGTGTTATAAATGCAATAATATATATGATGTATATTCCATTTATCACACCATTTCCAAGCTCACTCTTTTTTATGAGTTTTTATTACAACATTAAAAAACTGCTTAAATCAAAGACAACATTAAAGCTCTGTACCATTTTTATGCCCACGCAAAATTAATGAGCATTTCATAGTTATAGAGGTTACCATTTGATTAGAATCTGGCAATTCTATGATCTGATCAAAATTAGAAATAAAATAAAACACTATATATTACCAAGTAAACTTAAAAATCTCACTGTGGATTGTATAGTAAGATCTGTACAGAGATGACTTTTATGAAACTTTGTTATTCTGCATTAAATTGAAATGCTAGGTTTTCCAGGTGATGTGGATTTTCATGTCTTTACACAGTGACTCTTCTAAATTATACTGGATAATTTTATGTATCAACACTGTCTTCATCTACATACATACATGATTATGTCATGTTATAAATTTAAAGAAAATTGTACAGAATTGTGTGTCAGTACTATTTCTTCTTATGTTGCTGAAAACAACAATTCTATTTTTCTGAAATTTCAAATATTCATTGTGGCTAAAAATAAGTTTATAAATTTAGTTTTAGAAATATACTTGCTTAGTGTACACACATATATATACACACACTTATAAATTTTACTTAAAAAAAAAAAAGATTCCATTACGTTGGTTTCCTGTAAAACTAGATGCCTAAGCTTATTCTGGAATTCCCAGGTGGCGTTAGTGGTAAAGAACCTGCCTAACAAATCAGGTAAAGAACCTGCCTAACAAATCTTAACCCACGTTAAGAGACGTGGGTTCCACCCCCAGGTCAGGAAGAGCTCCTGGAGAATGGTATGGCAACCCACTCAAGAATTCTTGCCTTAAAAATCCGATGGGCAGAGGAACCTGGTGGGCTACAGTCCTGGGATCGCAAAGACTTGGAGACAACTAAAGTGACTTAGCAACAAAAAGCAACAAGTTCATTTTAAAGTTATTTGGGATTCTATGATTTCATGATTGCCTCACTAATTTACAGGGAAAAACAAATCGGCATATATAATTTAAATCAATTGCATAACTTGGAATAGATTACTCCTTATTTTGTGATTATGAAGGTTATTTTTCAGGGTAATATATGGAAAGTGCTTATCATAATGACTAGTCAGCAAAACATTCAATAAACAATTGTTCCTCTGATTGCATCATTATAGGGTAACTGAGTATTTTTGTTAGCAAGGTAAAATCTACATACAATAAAATATATAGGTCTTGTATTTAACGTGATGACTTTTGAAAATAGTGTATGGCCATGGAATCACCAGCCAAATTTGGACATCAAATCTTTCTATCATTTCTGGAAATTCCTTTTGCTTCTATCCCAGCAATCAAACCTCCACTTAAGGCAATCACTATTCTAATTTGCCTTTTTTACTCTGAATTCTTCAAGATTTTCTTTATTTGTCAGCCTATTGATTAGCACATGCCTAGATTTTTAATTCTTTCCATTTAACTTCTACGGAATTTGGTGATTTTTGGTTAGTGTGGGGATTTTTGTGTTTTTTATCAGATGTGGGAAATAATTGCACACTACTTAAAAAAACACTTGCTACATTATTTCTGTCTTCACTCTAGAACTCCTGTGTTATGCAGCATGATCATTGACTATATATTGATTTTTGTTAGTTTTTAGTCTCTGTTCCTCAGAATAAGTAATTTTTATTTATCTATCATCAAGTTTGCTGACCTTTTCTCCTTCATCTACAATTTCCTGTTAGTTCCATCAATATTCTTCTAATTTATATATTAATAATTTTACTTTTAGAACTTTTTTGACTGTTTATGATTTACATTTACCAGCTGAAATTCCTTTGTTCATTCATTATGGCACTTTTTTTTCCTTTATTAAACATGTGTATAAATTCTAAAGTTGGTGTGTACTAACACTGAATAAAAATGGAAATGAGGAGAAAAATAAAAAATGAAAATGTAAATTAAAAACTCAAACTGAGATATACTTTCTTGACAATACTAATTCACAATCTACCATTTGTAATTTTAGAAAGTATGCAGTTTAAAGGAGAATAGCACTACTAAGCACTATTAATTAGATTGAACATAACAGTATGTTATGGTAAGGACAGATATTTTGGTGAAGTATGGTAAGGGCAGATCTATGGTAGTGTTTTCTGTCATAAAAGGATCTGTTTCTTCACTGACATAAGATTAAGACCAAACATAACATGGAAAAACCTAGTATCTCCTTTCCCATGGTTTTAGTTTGCGTTCTCAAAAAGGCCCAGTTCTTAGAGATGTTATATTTTGAATACCAAAACATTTTAGGAAAAAATTACAGGACAAAATAATTCTCACTCTAACAAACACATCTCAGTTTCTAAACACGTGTATGCAAGATAAAAGGAAAAATAAAGAAAAATGTCTTTTGCATTGTATATCACCACAAAGAATTTCTGCTAATGTTACTTTTTGTTGTAAATATTAATATAAGAGTTGGTTTAACAGATGTTTCTGGATCATAATTTAGTCTAACTACAAGGGAAATAAGTAAAATGCATCAATTTTAAATGGACAGTCTCATGTTTTACCTATTTTCTATACTCAGCACAAATAAAGTTTTCCTGTAAGTATAAACAATACAGATATCATGTTGCAAAATTCAGCATAAGCTCATGAATCTTAAATTCATGTACAGCTTTCAAAAAGTTTTCTCCACTTAATAAAACAGGCACCTAAGTTTGAAAGTGCTGTTACACTCAAGAAACTGAGTATAACAACTTACTCCATAGAACCTTCATCGCTAGAGTTATTCAGAAGCATGAGAGAATCATAATTATATAACTATTTACTCATGTACTAGTAAAATGAATTATTTTAAATATCCAGGTTGCATACTCTGTATCAACATTTGTTCTTTTTACCTCTGTCTAATTGAAGTTGGAAATTCAAAATAATATGAAGTACGACTATATTATTCATACTATATTTAAATATTGTCTCTAATCAGTTGCTCAAACTGGGGGAAAAAAAAATTCACAAATGGGAAGAACCTGCCCTTTAGGAATCCAAAAGCAAAGCAAAAAAAAAAAAAAAAGACTGAAAATAACTGAAGAAATATACAGAAGCTGAAGAATCTACTGAGGCCTTATGTAAGCAATCACTTAGCAAATGAAAAGTAACCTGGAACTTCCCTGGTGGTCCAGGGGCTATGACTCCACCTCCCATTGGTTCAATCACTGCTCAGGAAACTAGATACACAAGCTGTAACTAAGAGTTGATGAGCTGCATTTAAGATCCTGCATGCCACAACTAAGACTCGGGACAAATGAATAAGTAATTTTTTTTTTTAAAGAAGAAAAAAAAAAAGAAGAGAAAAGTAACCCACCCAGATAAATTTCAGAAACTCCTATCACACAGCTTTACATGGCTCCTTAAACTTCACGGATCAGCCTCACGGGTCAGCTTCATGGATATGTGACTTATGCTGTGGCCCAAGCCCTGCATTCAAAGGTCCTGCACTTGGTTTAATGCTCTGCTTTCCTCAATAAATTAAACTCTTAACCATCTAGCCTTTGAATTGTGTTTTGTAAATGAAGTCTGTTCAGACAGTGAAGCAAGAGCATATGCAGAGCACTATATGTATAATACGTGTGTCAGCTACAGAATGGTAGCTGTAGTTCCTTCTCCTCTCTGTTCTTTCTTACCGCTACTGCTAAGTCACTTCAGTAGTGTCTGACTCTGTGCGATCCCATAGACGGCAGCCCACCAAGCTCCCCTGTCCCTGGGATTCTCCAGGCAAGAACACTGGAGTGGGTTGCCATTTCCCTCTCCAATGCATGAAAGTGAAAAGTGAAAGTGAAGTCGCTCGGTCGTGTCCAACTCTTAGCGACCCCATGAACTACAGCCTACCAGGCTCCTCTGTCCATGGGATTTTCCAGGCAAGAGTACTGGAGTGGGGTGCCATTGCCTTCTCTGTTCTTTCTTACTCATCAATATACTGAAGGTTGGATGCACTGGCATTATGCACACGAATCAAGAAATATAAACAGGTGAGTTAATGTGTGGAGCATTTTTAAAGTTCTGAGAAGAAAACAATACATGTGCATGTATGAGTGATGAAATACAAATTTTGTAATTTGGTTATTACCCGTAATAAGTGAAATGCTTTTATATTAGCATTTAAAATTGCTATGGCATATCGTCACCCTATTTATTTAACTTCTATGCAGAGAACATCAAACAAAATGTTGGGCTGGATGAATCACAAGCTGGAAATAAGATGGTCAGGAGAAATATCAACAACCTCAGAGATGCTGATGATACCACTCCAATGGCAGAAAATGAAGAGGCCCTAAAGGGCCTCTTGATGAAGATTGAAAGGAGATTGAAAAAGCTGGTTTAAAACTCAACATTGAAAAAACTAAGATCATGGCATCTGGTCCTATCACTTCATGACAAATAGAAGGGGAAAAAGTGGAAGCATTGAGAGATTTTCTTTTCTTGGGCTCCAAAAACACTGTGGATGGTGACTAGAGCCATGAAATTAAAAGATTCCTGATCCTTAGAAGGGAAGCTATGACAAACCTAGACAGTGTATTAAAAAGCAGAGACATCACTTTGCTGACAAAGGTCTGTATAGTCAAAGCTATGTTTTTTCCAGTAGTCATGTACTGTTGTGAGAGTTGGACCATAAAGAAGGTTGTGTGCATGCTAAATCATTTCAGCCATGTTTGACTCTTTGCGACCCTTTGGACTGTAGCCCACCAGGCTCCACTGTCCATGAGATTCTCTAGGCAAGACTGCTGGAGTGGGCTGTCATGCCCTCTCGCAGAGGATCTTCCCAACTGAGGGATCAGACCTGTGTCTCATATGTCTCCTGCTTTGGCTGGAGGGTTCTTTACCACTAGCACCACCTGGGAAGCCCTGTCTCTGTTACTGGATATTGGATACTTTTATTGGATATTTGTTATTGGATACTTTTTCTTACATTTCTTTTAATACCCCTCCTACTGGATTCCCCTGTTATTTTTCTTTCTGTCTTTTAATATTCCATAATGCCATCAGTGTTACTGTTTTAAAATGTAAATTCAAAGAATTAACTCCTTAGATCCAGTGGCTCTGTGTTGCCTGCAGAATGAAGTCTGCACACCATACAAGGTTTCTCACTAGCCTGGCCTTCCTTCTATGTTCAAGCTCGTATTAGAGTTTGCCTCTTTCCTCAAATCCCCTGAGTTCCAGCAATAACAAGTTGAATTAGCCATAGTTTCTTATGTGTCCTTTTTCATTTGCCTTTCCCTCATCCCCTACCCTCTGCCCTTAATATTCTGACATTCTTGATTTTCCTTTATGAAACTGGTTACATGATATGAGCAGAGGCTACGTAGAATAGTGAAGAGCATAGGGACTAAATTATGATTACCCAGGTCATCTTGCATTCACTACTTGTAGGACACTGATTAAATCACTTAACCTCTGATCTACAGTAGGAGGAGACATGTTGATGGCCAACCGATGATTCCCCCTATCCTTGTGGAGCTGTAGGAGGGAATATTTGAGCTCCATTGAATTGTCTTGTAAACCTATTTCCCTTCAAACAAGCCAACGTTATTTACTATTGGGAAGATATGACAAGTCTTTGGGAAAAAATTATAATAGACTATACTTGGTCTATCTTGAGTATCTTTTGACAATAAGCTTGGAATTTATGGATTGATGGGGCATGACTGCATGGAGAATGAAAACTATTCATGAAGATCTTTACTATCTATATGACAACTAGAATACATCGCTGAGAAGCTTTGAAAACTTATAACACAAAACTCACTTTAAGAAAACTGTTCAACAAGCACAGTAAAATGGTCTTTCCTCGGTTACACCTAAACCAAAAGTGTCCCAGAGGGGGATAAAGGGACAGTTAGGAAACTGTATCTTCAGATTTGGCACCTCTGGAAAGGAATGCTTCGTGTCTGTTTCTTGCTTGTATCCTTTGAATTATTAGTAAAGTGTGTTTGGGGGCTGGGGATAAGAAGCTGCGATGCTACGTTGACAATCCAACACTTTGATGTAAACACAGTGACAACACTGGCTTATTTTCCTTAAGGCCTGTGAGTCTAACATATAATGCATTCTTCAGCAAGAACAGGGAGGATGAAGATAAAGATGATAAGTTGTTATCATGATATTTTTCCCATGTGATTTGAGGAAACCAGTGCATTCCTTAGAGAACTAACTAAATGGAAAGACAGAAATCACAAGGCAAACAGAAAGTCAGCACACATACCATTTCTTGGTCATTATTAGCAGCTCTATTAACATCATCTAAAGGAGAAAATGTAGACTTTGAAAGATTTTGAAAAAGAAACTGTCTTTTTCTGATTACTATAAATACTTAATGTGTTTCCTTGTTCACTTAGAAGACTATATTTATGAGCTAAGTAATCCTGTTATGACCATGATTTCTGCAGTCTATTTATGACTATTAAAGTAGCTATGTCAGTTGACTGTGAAAACTGATAAGCATCTTTACTATTGTGATTATGTAACTATTACTCACTTAATGCCACTGTATCATCACGGGTCAACAGAAAAATAATGGAATTCTATATCACCAAAATTACCACTTAATAGAAAAACCTGTGATCACTTTCTAAAATTCAGATGCATATCAGAATTATCTTGGGATTTTTTTTGAAAAATAAAAATGCCCAGGTACAGCTGTTTTTTATCTAGAGCTCCAGATGCACATTTTTAAACATGTGCAGCCATGTTTAAAAATATCTGGACTATATGATGATCTTTTACTTTTATCTAGTTTGTTTCACCCTTTCTGTTTTATATTCAGTGTTCCCATTTCATTTAGTGTATGATTCCCAATTGCTCCAACATTTTTTGATGCTTTCTCAAGCCTTTATCAAGCATAGAAAACTTTTGTGTGTGTGTGTGTATATATATATATAATATGTATAATATATTTATTTTATAACATTTATGCATTTTTGCCTAACCAAAAAAATTATGACATTTTGATTTCACTTGTTTGACTTAATATGAATAGAATGCTAGATTTCTGATTAAAAAATAGATATGCAACAAGCAACAAAGGTTTACTGTATAGCACAGGTAACTATAGTCAATATCTTATCATAATGTATAATAGAAAATTATTTAAAAATAATAAATTGCAATCCCTATCAAGCTACCAACAGTATTTTTCACAGAGCTAGAACAAATAATATCACAATTTGTATGGAAATACAAAAAACCTCAAATAGCCAAAGAAATCTTAAGAAAGAAGAATGGAACTGGAGGAATCAACCTACCTGACTTCAGGCTCTACTACAAAGCCACAGTCATCAAGACAGTATGGTACTGGCACAAAGACAGAAATATAGATCAATGGAACAAAATAGAAAGCCCAGAGATAAATCCACGCACATATGGACACCTTATCTTTGACAAAGGAAGCAAGGATATATATAAAATGGAGAAAAGACAATCTCTTTAACAAGTGGTGCTGGGAAAACTGGTCAACCACTTGTAAAAGAATGAAACTAGAACACTTTCTAACACCATACACAAAAATAAACTCAAAATGGATTAAAGATCTAAACATAAGACCAGAAACTATAAAACTCTTAGAGGAAAACATAGGCAAAACACTCTCCGACATAAATCACAGCAGGAGCCTCTATGACCCACCTCCCAGAATATTGGAAATAAAAGCAAAAATAAACAAATGGGATCTAAAATTAAAAGCTTCTGCACAACAAAAGAAACTATAAGCAAGGTAAAAAGATAGCCTTCAGAATAGGAGAAAATAATAGCAAATGAAGCAACTGACAAACAACTAATCTCAAAAATATACAAGCAACTCCTGCAGCTCAATTTCAGAAAGATAAATGACCCAATCAAAAAATTGGCCAAAGAACTAAATAGACATTTCTCCGAAGAAGACATACAGATGGCTAACAAACACATGAAAAGATGCTCAATATCACTCATTATCAGAGAAATGCAAATCAAAACCACTATGAGGTACCATTTCACACCAGTCAGAATGGCTGCAATCCAAAAGTCCACAAGCAATAAATGCTGGAGAGGGTGTGGAGAAAAGGGAACCCTCTTACACTGTTGGTGGGAATGCAAACTAGTACGGCCACTATGGAGAACAGTGTGGAGATTCCTTTAAAAACTGGAAATAGAAATGCCTTATGATCCAGCAATCCCACTGCTGGGCATACACACCGAGGAAACCAGAATTGAAAGAGACATGTGTACCCTGATGCTCATCGCAGCACTGTTTATAATAGCCAGGACATGGAAGCAACCTAGATGTCCATCAGCAGATGAATGGATAAGAAAGCAGTGGTACATATACACAATGGAGTATTACTCAGCCATTAAAAAGAATACATTTGAATCAGTTCTAATGAGGTGGATGAAGCTGGAGCCTATTATACAGAGTGAAGTAAGCCAGAAAGAAAAACACCAATACAGTATACTAACGCATATATATGGAATTTAGAAAGATGGTAACGACAACCCTGTATGTGAGACAGCAAAAGAGACACTGATGTATAGAACAGTCTTTTGGACTCTGTGGGAGAGGGGGATGATTTGGGAGAATGGTATTAAAACATGTATCAGATCAGATCAGATCAGTTGCTCAGTCGTGTCTGACTCTTTGCAATCTCATGAATCGCAGCAGGCCAGGCCTCCCTGTCCATCACCAACTGCCGGAGTTCACTGAGACTCACGTCCATCGAGTCAGTGATGCCATCCAGCCATCTCATCCTCTGTCGTCCCCTTCTCCTCTTGCCCCCAATCCCTCCCAGCATCAAAGTCTTTTCCAATGAGTCAACTCTTTGCATGAGGTGGCCAAAGTACTGGAGTTTCAGCTTTAGCATCATTCCTTCCAAAGAAATCCCAGGGCTGATCTCCTTCAGAATGGACTGGTTGGATCTCCTTGCAGTCCAAGGGACTCTCAAGAGTCTTCTCCAACACCACGGTTCAAAAGCATCAATTCTTGGGCACTCAGCTTTCTTCACAGTCCAACTCTCACATCCATACATGACCACAAGAAAAACCATAGCCTTGACTAGACGAACCTTTGTTGGCAAAGTAATGTCTCTGCTTTTGAATATGCTATCTAGGTTGGTCATAACTTTCCTTCCAAGGAGTAAGCGCTTTTTAATTTCATGGCTGCAGTCATCATCTTGTAGTGATTTTGGAGCCCAAAGAAATAAAGTCTGACACTGTTTCCACTGTTTCCCCACCTATTTCCAATGAAGTGATGGGACCGGATGCCATGATCTTAGTTTTCTGAATGTTGAGCTTTAAGCCAACTTTTTCACTCTCCACTTTCACTTTCATCAAGAGGCGTTTTAGTTCCTCTTCACTTTCTGCCATAAGGGTGGTGTCATCTGCATATCTGAGGTTATTGATATTTCTCCCGGCAATCTTGATTCCAGCTTGTGTTTCTTCCAGTCCAGCATTTCTCATGATCGCCAGTCCAGGTTCGACGCAGGATACAGGAAGCTTGGGGATAGGGCACTGGGATGACCCAGAAGGATGGTACATGGAGGGAGGTGGGAGGGAGCTTCAGGATGGGGAACATGTGTACATCCGTGGCAGATGCATGTTGATGTATGTCAAAACCAATACAATATTGTAAAGTAAAAATAATAAAAATAATAATAATGAAAATAAATAAATTTTAAAAAAAGAAAAAAGAAAGAATAGTGAGTCAAATAAAGAGAAATCACACTAACACCCATATTTCCTTTAAGTTCAGTAAGTTATACTGAGTTAGGCTTCATTTTAGAATGTTGCAAATAAGATTAATAAAAGGTTGCTATTTGGCTGCTAAAAAAATAAATAAATAAAAAATAAATTGTATATGTACAACTGAATTGCACTGCTGTGCACTGCAACACTGTAAATCAACTGTACTTCAATTACATATATATGTATGTACGTGTGTGTGTGTGTGTGTGTATATATATATATATATATATATATATATACAGAAAAAGTAAAGTAGCTAGGGCAACTGCTAGGTAATCAAAGAACCAAGATACTATACAAAGAGTTGGGAAACTTTACAGAGAATGTCAGTACAGACTGATTAATCCCAGCTAACGTTCTCTGAATCAAACATCCAAGTGTCATATTCCTTATTTGAGAGTTTTCTACATGAAATATATTAGTTTGTTGATGCCCAATCTCCAAGTAGGTCCAAACTTCTGTGAGCAGACTCTTCTGGATGTTAAGATTGCTGCTGCTGCTAAGTCACTTCAGTTGTGTCCGACTCTGTGCGACCCCATAGACGGCAGCCCACCAGGCTCCCCCGTCCCTGGGATTCTCCAGGAAAAACACTGGGGTGGGTTGCCATTTCCTTCTCCAATGCATGAAAGTGAAAAGTGAAAGTGAAGTCATTCAGTCGTGTCTGACTTGTAGCGACCCCATGGACTGCAGCCCACCAGGCTCCTCTGTCCATGGGATTTTCCAGGCAAGAGTACTGGAGTGGGGTGCCATCGCCTTCTCCGGTTAAGATTGCTAACTTGTTCCAATTAATATGGGTGAGAGTTTGGAGGACTGTTTTCTTACAAACTTTTCCTGTCACATGATTCGTTTCCTTACATATTAGAGTTGTTAACAGAATTCAGTTCCTTGAAATTTTAGGACTGAAGTGACCTTTTCCTTGTTGGCTGTATAGCCTGAGGGTCATCCCCAGTTTCTAGACCCATTCATGTTTCTTGACACGGGTTGCTTTATTGCATCTACAACAAAAGCAACCTTCAGTGTTAGGGCTGATTTTGCCTCCTGTCGTGTTTCTGACATGAATCTCCTGGATTCCCAAAGGGTGATTTACTTCCTACTGGTGATTTTTCTTCCAGTTTAGACTACTGACTAGAGACAACATTTAAATACAGTATTAATGATATATTCCTGCTTCATATTAGTTTGAATTTCCTAATGATTTCAGTTTTCCAGAAGCAAAAACAAATGTTGATTCTGAGTATGTCATCTGGATATTTAAAATAATTCATTTTAGTAGGACATGAGTAAATAGTTAAAAATTTTATCCTTTCTTGCTTTTTGAACAACTCTAGCAGTGAAGATTCTGTGAGCAAGTTTTTAGAATCAATTTCTTGATTGTAACAGCACTTTAAAATGTAAGTGCCTATTTTACTAAGAAAACTTTTTGAAAGTTGTGCACTAATTTAAGATTCATGAACTTATGCTGAATTTTGAAACACATTTGTCTACTTTTTATACTTACATGAAAATTTCATTTGTGCTGAGTACAGGAAATAGGTGAAAAAATGAGTCTGTCCATTTAAAATTGAAGCATTTTATTTATTTCCCTTGTAGTTAGACTACATTTTCTCTGTCATTTTTCTCTTCCACATTTTCTTTCACATTTAAAGACTCATATAATTAGATTAGGCTAATCAGGATAATCCAGGATAATCTTTCCATTTCCATGTTAGGTTCATTACCAATTTGAATTTCATTTGCCACTTTAATTCACTTTTTAAATGTAATTTGTACTAATTTCCTCAGAATAGGGAATGCACATTTTTGGTGAGGGACACTAACCTCCTTACCAAAATAGCTATCACAGGTATTGTTAAGACTTGATAATTTAAGATTCTGGAGGAAAGACTGTAAGAGATGATCTCTGTGTTCTAAAGAAGCAGTTAACCACTCCATTAGTAAACTGATCAGAGGGTACATATTTTACTCAAGAGCCCAACCTATTCTGTATCTAATATGGTGCCTCCTGTGTGAGTAAGAACAGAACGAACATAGCTTCCAAATAAATACATAAGTGAAAAGAGTCGTTTCCATTTACACCAGGTGCTCTCTTTTCTGCTTATGTTAGGATTTCATTCAAAATTATATGCTTTATTATGGTGTATCAATACTCCAAAATCACTATGGATGATGACTGTCACCAGGAAATTAAAAGATATTCGTTCCTTTGAAGAACAGCTATGAGAGACCTAGATAGTGTATTAAAAAGCAGAGACATCACTTTGCCAACAAAGGTCTGTCTAGTCAAAGCTATGGTTTTTCCAGTAGTCATCAACGGATGGGAGAGTTGGACCACAAGGAAGGCTGAGTGCTGAAGAATTGATGCTTTTGAATCATGATGCTGGAGAAGACTCCTGAGAGTCACTTGGACAGCAAGAAGATCTAACCAGTCAACCCTAAAGGAAATTAACCCTGAATATTCACTGGAAGGACTGATGCTGAAGCTGAAGCTCTGATACTTTGGCCACCTCTGATACAAAGAGTAGACTCAAGGAAAAGACCCTGATGCTGGGAAAGATTGATGGCAGGAGGAGACGGAGGCAGCAGAGGATGAGATGGTTGGATGACATCATCGACTCAATGGACTTGAGTTTGAGCAAACTCTGAGAGATAGTGAAGGATAGGGAAGCCTGGCATGCTGCAGTCCATGGAGTCACAAAGCGTTGGATATGACTTAGTGACTGAACAACAACAATCAAAAAGCAATAAAAAGATGGATTTCCAAGAGGATTAAACAACAAAGGACCTGTATATGACTTTTCATAGTCTTGCTACTTTCTTAGAATGTGAGTATTGAATGATATTACCTAAGTAAATTAAGCTGAAAATGGTTAGAATTAACGCATACAATATCAAAGATACTCTAGGTAGACATTTTTTACATTCATATCCCACTGGTTGGACACACGGAGAAGGCAATGGCACCCCACTCCAGTACTCTTGCCATGTAAAATCCCATGGATGGAGGAGCCTGGTAGGCTGTAGTCCATGGGGTCGCTCAGAGTCGGATACGACTGAATGACTTCACTTTCACTTTTCACTTTCACGCATTGGAGAAGGAAATGGCAACCCATTCCAGTGTTCTTGCCTGGAGAATCCCAGGGACAGGGGAGCCTGGTGGGCTGCCGTCTATGGGGTCACACAGAGTCGGACACGACTGAAGCGACTTGGCAGCAGTAGCAGCAGGTTGGACACATACTTAATCAGAAAAAGTAAGGAACATAATTTACTGAGTACTGCTTTATGTATGCCACAGAAATATACCTGATGTAGATATTTTTCATGTTTTTATATAACTTATACAATGTCCATTATTTTCTCTATTTACAGATGAAGAAACTGAAACACTATGGCTAATGACTTGGTCTAGGACATTTAGATTCTAAATAAATTCAATCAGGTTAAGACTCCATTCCTGATTACAAAGTTTGTGCTCATTCTACTTCATGATGGACCTTTGTTGACAAAGTAATGTCTCTGCTTTTTAATATGCTGTCTAGGTTGGTCATAACTTTCCTTCCAAGGAGTAAGCATCTTTTAATTTCATGTCTTCAGTCACCATCTGCAGTGATATTGGAGCCCAGAAAAATAAAGTCAGCCACTATTTCCATTGTTTCCCCATCTATTTGCCATAAAGAGATGGGACTGGATGCCATGATCTTAGTTTTCTGAATGTTAAGCTTTAAGCCAACTTTTTCACTCTCCTCTTTCACTTTCATTAAGAAGCTCTTTAGTTCTTCACTTTCTGCCATAAGGGTGGTGTCATCTGCATATCTGAGGTTATTGATATTTCTCCCAGCAATCTTGATTCCAGCTTGTGCTTCCTACAGCCCAGCATTTCTCATTATGTACTCTGCATATAAGTTAAATAAGTAGGGTGACAATATATATCCTTGACGTACTCTTTTTCCTATTTGGAATCAATCTGTTGTTCCATGTCCAGTTCTAACTGTTGCTTCCTGACCTGCATAGAGATTTCTCAAGAGGCAGGTCAGGTGGTCTGGTATTCCCATCTCTTTCAGAATTTTCCACAGTTTCTTGTGATCCACACAGGCAAAGGCTTTAGCATAGTCAATAAAGCAGAAATAGATGTTTTTCTGGAACTCTTTTGCTTTTTCAATGATCTACCAGATGTTGGCAATTTGATCTGCCTTTTCCATATGCATATAATAATAATGCATTGCTATTATGACATACAATGTATAATAATAATTATAATGTAATAGCATGCTATTATAATATATAAATTTTATTATAACATAAAGTATTTTGTATATTATAATATAGTTGTTCCATATGTATGTCCTCAGTTCTAGGAGGTAGGGTCCTACCTGGTAGGCATGTCAACATGAGACTGAAAAGCAACCAAGAAGAGAAGAAGCTTCACTCAAATACTGTATTATATTATGTAGATGTCAGCTGAAGAGGGAGTTGAGCAACACCACGTTTCCATAGGTATTAAATTCATCAAGAGTTTTCAGTACCAAGAAATAACTAGGAAGTTGTATTCTAAGAGTGAAGATTTACATATGGAGGATACAGGAATCTACTTTGCAACTCAGGAATGCTGACATCACTCTAAAGCTTTGCTGTCTCTCAGCAGATTGGTTTAACCAATCTAAACTAGCTTTTTCTACACTATTAAAACAAAATGAGCCTCTTGGGTCATTCAGATTTATAACTCTTCAAAAAGTATAGCTTGTTATAAATATGCATACTTATAATTTATATCATATCCCAAATCAAAAAATGCATATTTGAATTGATGCTTGGTAGTATGAAATTATTCTTAATTATATAAAGTATTTCTTCTTCTACTATAATAATCTTCATTAAGCAAAAAATTAGAATAGGTATGTTAGATTAAAAAGAATTGGACAAGAAAAACAAAAGGATCTGGCTCGGAGTGGCAGGCAGTATATTTGACTTATGGCATGTTTGTAAACAGAAAGTGTTAGATCTCATGAATATGGCACATCAGAAAACAATCTGGATTTCTACTTTCTTTTTGTTATCTGTAATTTTCCTTATTTCTTTTCAAGCATTCAGGTTTGAATGTTTATTTTACTCTTCCAAAATCATTGTCATTACCAATATTTGTCTCTCTATTTACTTCATGTGAAAGGGTCTTGTGCATATTGCCACAAGTAATGAAATATTACAAGTTTTAATTAAATAATCATCCCTAAATTAATCTATGTATTTAATGCAATCTTGGTCAAATTATCAGTGGCTATTTTGTGGTCACTGTCAACCTGCTTCTTAAATTCATATGAGAACTTCCCTAGTGGTCACGTGGCTAAGACACCACACTCCCAAACAGAGAACTAGATCCCACATGCCACAACTTAAAGATGTTCATGCCTCAACCCAGAGTGAAGATCCCACATCCCACATGTCACAACTAAGACCCAGCACAGCCAAATCAATAAATAAATACTTTAAAAAATTAAATAGCATTCATATGCAAAGAAAGTGGTCCAAAACAGTTAAAGCAATAATCACAATGGCAAATAAATTCAGAAAATTTAGATTATCAAATATCAAGTTTTTTTTTTAAAGTCACCATGATTAAGGCAGTGTGATTATTTTTGACTAAACAGCCACAATGAAGAAAATAGAAAATGTATTTTATAAATAATTTGTCAATAAGTTTTTAAAAAGTGAGTTGTCAGTTAAGTTTCACTTGGGGCAAAATGAATATAATACAACATGTGATTTATGAGTTAAGTTTCATTTGGGGAAAAATGAATATTATAGCAGAGGACAGCCTGTCAAACAGCTCTGAGGAACTGCTCCAAAGAGGTAAGGGAGGAGGTCAGCACATATGTGATTTTGGTGAAGAGGGATACATTCAGTCAAGCACTCATTTTTGGAAGAAGATTGCTGCTAGCCACAAGGAGCAGATGCCTTTGTTAACAATTTTGGTGTTTTTCTGATATGACAAGATGCAATCAACTGGGCTCATAAAATCTTCTCCTGAAAATGTCTAACCATCTGAAACCTGTTCTCTTAGTTTTTCCCAGGGTTCAGAGTGCTTCATTTCTGATCTCCACCCTGAACTCCTTTCAGGGTGTGTTGAAGGTCAATGACTATTATGGCTAGTGGTTTCACTCTTGTAGAAACCAATGGTCACTGACAATTTTTAGTTGGTGCTTCTGTTATATTCCAGGCACCACAGTTTCAAATTTAAAAAATAATCAATAAAGTTTCTTTTTTTTTTTTATAGGTATTTATTTATTTTTTTTTTTAAATTTTATTTTATTTTTAAACTTTACATAACTGTATTAGATTTGCCAAATATCAAAATGAATCCGCCACAGGTATACATGTGTTCCCCATCCTGAACCCTCCTCCCTCCTCCCTCCCCATTCCATCCCTCTGGGTCGTCCCAGTGCACCAGCCCCAAGCATCCAGTATCGTGCATCGAACCTGGACTGGCAACTCCTTTCATACATGATATTTTACATGTTTCAATGCCATTCTCCCAAATCTTCCCACCCTCTCCCTCTCCCACAGAGTCCATAAGACTGTTCTATACATCAGTGTCTCTTTTGCTGTCTCGTACACAGGGTTATTGTTACCATCTTTCTAAATTCCATATATATGCATTAGTATACTGTATTGGTGTTTTTCTTTCTGGCTTACTTCACTCTGTATAATAGGCTCCAGTTTCATCCATCTCATTAGAACTGATTCAAATGTATTCTTTTTAATGGCTGAATAATACTCCATTGTGTATATGTACCACAGCTTTCTTATCCATTCATCTGCTGATGGACATCTAGGTTGCTTCCATGTCCTGGCTATTATAAACAGTGCGGCGATGAACAAAAAAAATAATTAGAAGACTACCATCAGGCTCTTAATTTTATTATACAAATGAAATGAGGCAATAAATAACTACTGTGAACAGAAAATTAAAATGGAGCTGGTATTGCTAGGAGAGCTCTCTAAATGGACCTGAGAGGACAGTGAGGTAGTGCAACAAATGTACCGCTCAGCCTGGATGGAATTTCAACTTTTGACTGCTTGTGGTTCTACAAATGATATTCAAGATATTTCTCAGAATCAAGAAACTCAAGATATTTATCAGACCCTTACCCTAAAATAACTCCTGACAGCCTATGTGCTTATTGGAACCTTTGGAAATCCCGTGGACAGAGGAGCCAGGTGGGCTACAGTCCATGGGGTCACAAAGAGTCAGACACATCTGAGGCGATTTAGCACCATAAAACAACTTGTGACAGCCTATTCTGTAAGGATATATATTTATTTTGTGTCAGAGTATGACATTGTGACTTTTGCCTTTATAAGCTCCTGAATTGTTCCCTTCTCTGAAACACTCTTTCAGTTTTACCAGAAACTGTGTCTCAACACTGTAATTCTTAAGACCCCAAATAAGCTCTTTGTTCTCTGCAGGCTTGTTATTGATTATTGTTTTAGCACCACAGAGGAAAAACAGGGCCCTATTAAAATTCAGAACTTTTCATCAAAAGATACAATGAAGAGAGTGAAAATAAGCCTCAATATGATAAATATATTTTCAATAGAATATCCAACAGAAGACCTATCCTAAAATATAAACAACTCTAAGTGGTGAAAGAATATGACATAATTTCTATTTAATTCATGATGCTGATTACCTCAATCTACCTCCCAATTACCTTCCCTAACTAGTAAAGGAGTTAGGGTTGAGTCTGCCTATTTAGAAGAACAGAGTAGATATTCACATAGTAGAAGACACCAGTAGCTAGATGAATACAGGAGAAGTAGACAAATAAGTATTTTATCAATAATTAACCATTCCATGGTGTCTCAGATGGTAAAGCGTCTGCCTACAACTCAGGAGACCTGGGTTCAATCCCTGGATTGGGAAGATCCCCTGGAGAAGGAAATGGCAACCCACTCCAGTACTATTGCCTGGAATTTTCCATGGATGGAGGAGCCTGGTAGACTACAGTTTATGGGGTCGTAGAGTCGGACAAAAATGAGCGACTTCACTTTCTCTTTTTATTTTCCAACCATTAACAAATATAATTATTAATAAATAAAATCATTTCAAACTGTGGTCTGGAGAAGACTCTTGAGAGTCCCTTGGACAGCAAGGACATCAAACTAGTCAATCCTTCAAGGAATCAACCCTAAATACTCATTGGAAGGACTGGTGCTGAAGCTGAAGCTCCAAAACTTTGGCCACCTGATATGAAGAGCTGACACATTGGAAAAGATCAAGGCAAAAGGAGAAGAGAGAAACAGAGGACGAGATGGTTGGATGGCATCACTGACTAAATGGACATGAGTCTGAGCCAACTCCAGGAGATAGTGAAGGACAGGGAAGCCTGGTGTGCTGCAGTTCATGGGTCACAAAGAGTTGGACACGACTGAGCGACTGAACAACAACAACAAATCACTAGTAGCTTTAAGGCTATTACTTATTCTTACTCAAGTGCACTGAAGGGCATCTTCTAAGAATCAAAAGCTTGAATCATGTTTGTCACACAAGTAGTACTATTATCTGATTTCCTACCCTCACTTGTCCTGTGCTATCACATTGTGGTACTTGATTTCTGATTAGAAAATATTGAATATTTATTAATAAATACACATGCATGATGTTTTTCTTTTTTTATTATTTTATTTTATTTTTAAACTTTACAAAATTGTATTAGTTTTGCCAAATATCAAAATGAATCCACCACAGGTATACATGTGTTCCCCATCCTGAACCCTCCTCCCTCCTGCCTCCCCATTCCATCCCTCTGGGTCGTCCCAGTGCACTAGCCCCAAGCATCCAGTATCGTGCATCGAACCTGGACTGGCAACTCATTTCATACATGATATTATACATGTTTCAATGCCATTCTCCCAAATCTCCCCACCCTCTCCCTCTCCCACAGAGTCCATAAGACTGTTCTATACATCAGTGTCTCTTTTGCTGTCTCATACACAGGGTTATTGTTACCATCTTTATAAATTCCATATATATGTATTAGTATACTGTATTGGTGTTCTTCTTTCTGGCTTACTTCACTCTGTATAATAGGCTCCAGTTTCATCCACCTCATTAGAACTCATTCAAATGTATTCTTTTTAATGGCTGAGTAATACTCCATTGTGTATATGTACCACTGCTTTCTTATCCATTCATCTGCTGATGGACATCTAGGTTGCTTCCATGTCCTGGCTGTTATAAACAGTGCTGCGATGAACACTGGGGTACACGTGTCTCTTTCCCTTCTGGTTTCCTCAGTGTGTATGCCCAGCAGTGGGATTGCTGGATCATAAGGCAGGTATATTTCCAGTTTTTTAAGGAATCTCCACACTGTTCTCCATAGTGGCTGTACTAGTTTGCATTCCCACCAACAGTGTAAGAGGGTTCCCTTTTCTCCACACCCTCTCCAGCATTTATTACTTGTAGACTTTTGGATCGCAGCCATTCTGACTGGTGTGAAATGGTACCTCATAGTGGTTTTGATTTGCATTTCTCTGATAATGAGTGATGTTGAGCATCTTTTCATGTGTTTGTTAGCCATCTGTATGTCTTCTTTGGAGAAATGTCTATTTAGTTCTTTGGCCCATTTTCTGATTGGGTCATTTATTTATCTGGAGTTGAGCTTTATGAGTTGGTTATATATTTTTGAGATTAGTTGTTTGTCAGTTGCTTCATTTGCTATTATTTTCTCCCATTCTGAAGGCTGTCTTTTCACCTTGCTAATAGTTTCCTTTGATGTGCAGAAGCTTTTAAGGTTAATTAGGTCCCATTTGTTTATTTTTGCTTTTATTTCCAATATTCTGGGAGGTGGGTCATAGAGGATCCTGCTGTGATGTATGTCAGAGAGTGTTTTGCCTATGATCTCCTCTAGGCGTTTCATAGTTTCTGGTCTTACGTTTAGATCTTTAATCCATTTTGAGTTTATTTTTGTGTATGGTGTTAGAAAGTGTTCTAGTTTCATTCTTTTACAAGTGGTTGACCAGATTTCCTAACACCACTTGTTAAAGAGATTGTCTTTAATCCATTGTATATTCTTGCCTCCTCTGTCAAAGATAAGGTGTCCATATGTGCGTGGATTTATCTCTGGGCTTTCTATTTTGTTCCATTGATCTATATTTCTGTCTTTGTGCCAGTACCATACTGCATGACATTTTTCTTAATCTAAATTTTAAAAATTGTCAATATGTGAACAGTTTTGAAATATTCTTCCCAGCCATCTCCATGTTTATTAAGACATAAGATTTAATGAGAAAATGCATATAGTGGACAAAAGGGATTAAATACCACAAGCAAATCAATATCTGTGTACATTTCCTAGTACTTTTCATTTTGTAATATCTTTTGATTTCTGCTTCTTTAGGATTTTAGTACCTGATGATTTGATTCTTTCTTCCTCACTCTATTGGTGCTTATTAGTGGATGCCAGCCCACATAACTGCCAACTGAAAACCTTATTACACTTTTGTGTTTATGCTCTTAAGATTATTTTCATCTTATCCCAATTCCACACAAGCATTTTATTTAGAAATTATTGTGTGAAAAGCCTTGCACTAGGTGTTATTGTAATGTACACTTAACTGAAACTAAACTTTAAACTTAAACTTAACTAAACTAGTTCACAAATTATACAAACTACTGTTCATCAATTGTGGTTCGTTCTATTTCATGTTGAGCTTTTCGGCTGGTTTCATTGATTTCATCCATTTTGAATAACATATTTATGTTTCACTTTTATTTTAGTGAAGAATAATCTTTTCAAATATAACTCCATGGTGACTTTTTTGTCTCCTTTCAGCTAGAAATGTGATTTTAGACTCAGCAAAATTCGTTATCCTTTTCTTCAAATTTCCCTTTCACATACTTTTCAAAAGCTCTTCAGGATTTGATTTCTTCTCAATTTGGACACAACTGACATATGTCACATATAAGTTTTAGGTGTAAAATGTAATAATCAGTTACTTGTAATACTGTAAAATGATCACAATAACCAGTTATCATTTAATTTCAAATATTTTTTTCATGTGATGACAACTTGTAAGATCTATTCTCTCAGCAACTTTCAAATACACAATATAGTATTACGAGCTATAATTGACAACTGTAAATTGTGTCCCTGACAGTCACTGTACCGCTGGAAGTTTGTAAGTTTTAACTGTTTTCACCCATTTTGCCTACCCCAGTGACTGCTTCTGGGGACCACCAATCTCTTCATTATATCTATGAATTTCTGTGTGTGTGTTTTTTTATTCTACATGTAAGGGAACTTATACGGTTGTCTTTCTCTGATTTGTTTCAGTAAGCATACTGCCCTTGTCCATTCATGTTGTCACAAATGGCAAGATTTCCTTTTTCTATGGCTGAATAATACATCTACATCTATTTCATTGTGTATCTACACATATCCCCACACAGCATGTGTGTGTCGGTGTGTGTGTGTAGACTACACAGCATGTGTAGGCTTTCGTTGTGGCTCAGTGGTAAAGAATCTGCCTGCCAAGGCAGGAGATGCAAGAGACATGGGTTTGATCTCTGGGTCAGGAAGATCTCCTGGAGGAGGAAATGGCAAACCCACACCAGTATTCTTGCCTGAGAAATCCCACAGACAGAGGTGCCTGGCAGGCTGCAGAGTTGGACACTACTTAGCAACTGAGCACACATGCATGTATAGATACATGATGGAATAGATGTAGATACAGACACATAACAGTGTCTACATCCATTTCTCCATGGATGAATACTCGGGTTGCTTCTGTGTGTTGGCTATTGGAAATAATGCTTCAGTGACCATGAGGCTGTAGCTATCTTTTACTTATAGGACAAATTTCTAGGTTTGTCCTTGGCTTAGACCTACCATCCTATTTCTTTTGCTTTTTAGATAATAATATATTTACATAATACTAATATTAAATATTTTAAATGAATAAAAACATATAATGTTTTTCTAGTTCATAAGAAGCATCTTACATGTTATGCTTCATTTAAAAATCTAGCATGGTTACTCAAGTGGAAAAACCACCCACTATAAAATGCTTTCATTCTTTTTTTTTTTAATTTTATTTTATTTTTAAGCTTTACAATATTGTATTAGCTCCACCAAACATCAAAATGAATCTGCTACAGGTACACCCATGCCCCCCATCCTGAACCCCCCTCCCTCCCCGCTCCCCACACCCTCCCCATGGGTCGTCCCAGTGCACCAGCCCCAAGCATCCAGTATCGTGCATCAAACCTGGACTGGCAACTCGTTTCATACATGATATTATACATGTTTCAATGCCATTCTCCCAAATCTCCCCACCCTCTCCCTCTCCCGCAGACTCCATAAGACTGATCTATACATCAGTGTCTCTTTTGCTGTCTCGTACACAGGGTTATTGTTACCATCTTTCTAAATTCCATATATATGCGTTAGTATACTGTATTGGTGTTTTTCTTTCTGGCTTACTTCACTCTGTATAATAGGCTCCAGTTTCATCCACCTCATTAGAACTGATTCAAATGTATTCTTTTTAATGGCTGAGTAATACTCCATTGTGTATATGTACCACTGCTTTCTTATCCATTCATCTGCTGATGGGCATCTAGGTTGCTTCCATGTCCTGGCTGTTATAAACAGTGCTGCGATGAACATTGGGGTACACGTGTCTCTTTCCCTTCTGGTTTCCTCAGTGTGTATGCCCAGCAGTGGGATTGCTGGCTCATAAGGCAGTTCTATTTCCAGTTTTTTAAGGAATCTCCACACTGTTCTCCATAGTGGCTGTACTAGTTTGCATTCCCACCAACAGTGTAAGAGGGTTCCCTTTTCTCCAAACCCTCTCCAGCATTTATTTCTTGTAGACTTTTGGATCGCAGCCATTCTGACTGGCGTGAAATGGTACATCATAGTGGTTTTGATTTGCATTTCTCTGATAATGAGTGATGTTGAGCATCTTTTCATGTGTTTGTTAGCCATCTGTATGTCTTCTTTGGAGAAATGTCTATTTAGTTCTTTGGCCCATTTTTTGATTGGGTCATTTACTTTTCTGGAGTTGAGCTGTATGAGTTGCTTGTATATTTTTGTGATTAGTTGTTTGTCAGTTGCTTCATTTGCTATTATTCTCTCCCATTCTGAAGGCTGCCTTTTCACCTTGCTAATAGTTTCCTTTGTTGTGCAGAAACTTTTAAGTTTAATTAGGTCCTATTTGTTTATTTTTGCTTGTATTTCCAATATTCTGGGAGGTGGGTCATAGAGGATCCTGCTGTGATGTATGTCAGAGAATGTTTTGCCTATGTTCTCCTCTAGGTGTTTTATAGTTTCTGGTCTTACGTTGAAGTCTTTCATTCTTCCTTAACAGTATTAAAATAATGTTTAGGGAAAAATATTCCTTTTATTTTCTTCCCTCTGTGAACAAACATCCCTTTTATTCTCTTCCCTCTGTGGACTCTCATTCTCCGGACTAAATTTTATAGTTCTGTTTTGTAATAGCTGAGAAAAATAAGGAGCTTTAACATCCTCTTACTTCATAAATACAAAAATCATTGCAAATTTTATGACATTTTTATCTTAACACACACACATATATATATATATGACATGTATTTAAAATTAAGACTCAAAAGTCATTTAAGTTAATCTACAATATACTTTAATATTTAATATTATCTATAACGTAATTTCATCTTAAAAGTTAGTTTAGTGATTGTATCTTAAAAATAATGAAAGTTTTCAGTGTTTCATTTTGCTGCTAATCTATCTCTTCTCTTTTGCTCTGGCCAAACAGTCTAGGGATATGCTTCTTCTGTCACATATTTCTAGATTGTTTTAGCATTCCATTCCTTAAATTACAAACATTTATCTACCTGTGATTCTACACCTCTCTTCTCTGAGTCTCTTGAGGGTAAGAAAGGAATGTTAGTTGTGTTTTTATGATTCACACAGGCTTGCATATAATAAGTCTCCTGCTAAATTTTGATTAATGAATGAATGAATACATGAATTGGAACCAATTTCTGACATCTGCCCAGGGGTCTGCATTACATTTTTTATTTATTTTAAATTGAACTAGAATTGTTATAGAGGAATTAAGGAATTATCTTTTGGAGTAGAGCCTACACAAAAGTGTACTAGATATTTAACATTTACCAAATATTAGGACCCTCCATGAACACTAAATTGATTTCATGCCCCTTAATTCTACCAAGTGTATTCTTCCTCAACTTTTCTATTTAAAATTGTATTTCTTTTTCAAACACACATAACTAATTCAGGTTGTTAGCACTTAAGACATGGTTATGCAGGATGGTGGGGGAAAGTAGCAGTGATGGGTTGGCATATGAAAGGCATGTTCTGGGATGCTACTAACATTCTCGGCGCAAGGTATATGCATATATATATTTACTTTGTAAAAACAATGATTGTCTTTTATATTCTTTCTTGGAGATTTTCTGATAGATATATTTTAATTAACATTATTACAAAATATTTCTTTATTCCATTTAAAAATACAAAATTATTATTAATTTTTTAAACTCTTCTTATAACGTTATAAGCAAAGGAGTAATGTTAAAGCAAAGGAGAAAAGGAAAGATATAAGCATCTGAATGCAGAGTTCCAAAGAATAGCAAGAAGAGAAAAGAAAGTCTTCTTCAGCTATCAATGCAAAGATATAGAGGAAAACAACAGAATAGGAAAGACTAGAAATCTCTTCAAGAAAATAAGAGATACCAAGGGAACATTTTATGCAAAGATGGGCTCGATAAAGGACAGAAATGGTATGGACCTAACAGAAAAAGAAGATATTAAGAAGAGGTAGCAAGAATACACAGAAGAACTGTACAAAAAAGATCTTCACCACCAAAATAATCATGAAGGTTTGATAACTCACCTAGAGCCAGATATCCTGGAACGTGAAGTCAAGTGGGCCTTAGAAAGCATCACTACGAACAAAGCTAGTGGAGGCGATGGAATTCCAGTTGACCTATTTCAAATCCTGAAAGATGATGCTGTGAAAGTGCTGCACTCAATATGCCAGCAAATTTGGAAAACTCAGCATGGCCACAGGACTGGAAAAGGTCCGTTTTCATTCCAATTCCAAAGAAAGACAATGCGAAAGAATGCTCAAACTCCCACACAATTGCATTCATCTCACACACTAGTAAAGTAATGTTCAAAATTCTCCAAGTCAGCCTTCAGCAATATGTGAACCGTGAACTTCCTGATGTTCAAGCTGGTTTTAGAAAAGGCAGAGGAACCAGAGATCAAATTGCCAACATCCACTGGATCATGGAAAAAGCAAGAGAGCTTCAGAAAAACATCTATTTCTGCTTTATTGACTATGCCAATGCCTTTGACTGTGTGGATCACAATAAACTGTGGAAAATTCTGAAAGAGATGGGAATCCCAGAACACCTGACTGGCCTCTTGAAAAACCTGTATGCAGGTCAGGAAGCAACAGTTAGAACTGGACATGGAACAACAGACTGGTTCCAAATAGGAAAAGGAGTACGTCAAGGTTGTTTATTGTCACCCTGCGTAAACTTCTATGCAGAGTACATCACGAGAAACGCTGGGCTGGAAGAAACACAAGCTGGAATCAAGATTTCTGGGAGAAATATCAATCACCTCAGATATGCAGATGACACCACCCTTATGGTAGAAAGTGAAGGGGAACTAAAAAGCCTCTTGATGAAAGTGAAAGAGGAGAGTGAAAAAGTGGGCTTAAAGCTCAACATTCAGAAAACAAAGATCATGGCATCTGGTCCCATCACTTCATGGGAAATAGATGGGGAAACAGTGTCAGACTTTATTTTTGGGGGCTCCAAAATCACTGCAGATGGTGACTGCAGCCATGAAATTAAAAGACGCTTCCTCCTTTGAAGGAAAGTTATGACCAACCTAGATAGCATATTGAAAAGCAGAGACATTACTTTGCCAACAGAGGTCCATCTAGTCAAGGCTATGGTTTTTCCAGTGGTCAGGTATGGATGTGAGAGTTGAACTGTGAAGAAGGCTGAGTGCCAAAGAATTGATGCTTTTGAACTGTGGTGCTGGAGAAGACTCTTGAGAGTCCCTTGGACTGCAAGGATGTCCAACCAGTCCATTCTAAAGGAGATCAGCCCTGGGATTTCTTTGGAAGGAATGATGCTAAAGCTGAAACTCCAGTACTTTGGCCACCTCATGCGAAGAGTTGACACATTGGAAAAGACTCTGATGCTGGGAAGGATTGGGGGCAGGAGGAGAAGGGGACGACGGAGGATGAGATGGCTGGATGGCATCACTGACTCGATTGATGTGAGTCTGAGTGAACTCCGGGAGATGGTGATGGACAGGGAGGCCTGGTGTGCTGCAATTCATGGGGTCGCAAAGAGTCAGACACGACTGAGCGACTGAACTGAACTGATAATGTTATTAGAATAAATTTTCTTACGTGGGGAATGAGTATAGTAAATCAACTGATTAAGAGCAATAACGACACCAATTTCTACCATAGTAATTCACTTCTTCAAAACTGAGCGCTACTAAGATTATGGCTAATGGCCTTTCTTTTCTCAAATTCTTCATTTATACTTTCTACTTTTCAATCCACAGTCAATATTTTCAAGTAATTTTAGTTCACCAAATCCATTTTTTGTTTTTACATTTTATTTTTTATAAGAACACTTACAATTTTCCTAAAGGCCCACCCTCTTAACAAATCTTCAAGGGTATAATGCATTATTGTTGGCTACAGTTATAATGTAGATCAGATCTCTAGAGTTTACTCATCTTAAGCAAATTTTTGCAGCTGCTATGGAACGCAGTATTAAAGTTCCTCAAAAAATCAAAAATAGGACTATCATATGATCTAGCAATTCCACTTACAGTTGTTCATCCAAAGGAGCTGAAATAGCAGTTTCAAAAGACATAAGTACTGCCAAGTTCACTCCATCACTATTCACAATAGCTAAGATATAAAAGCAATCTACACGTCCACTTGCTGAAACGGATACAGAAAATGTGCTATACATATACAATGCGATACTTCTTAGCCTTAAAAAAGAAGGAAATTCTATGCTATGACCAACAAAAATGAAATTTGAGAACATTATTCTAAGTGAAATATGCCAGTCATAGAAAGATGAGTTTTGTATAATTCAAATTTTACCTAAAATAGTCAAAATCATAGAATCGGAGTAGAATGGTGTTTGCCAGAGCCTGGGAGAAACAGGAAATTGGAGCTCCTAAAAAAATCATAGCATTTTTCTAATCATTGTATATTTTATTTTTTAATCATTTTAAAATTAGTACTAGAATGAGTCAATGTGCTCCCAGTTGCTTTCTTTTAAGAAACAATCTAATTTCAGTTTTCATGGTGTTTTCATCATCATATCTGTAAATGCAAAAAAAAAAATTCTAGTTCTTGTCCTATGCTTCTGTTATTTCAATAATAAATGCATCAACTTTACTAATTTTAACATGCTCATTTTGGCACTAAACAAGGGTAATACAGACCTAGAGACTATCTCTTGTGAAATGAATGTTATTAACAAAGGATTCTTTGCATAACCACTAACACATAATTGAGAGTATAATTTTACCTATGAAAATTGCTTTCTACAACTTGTCATAGTTTTACACATTTACAGGATAATTACATCATTTCTCTCCAATGAAAAGGAAATTGTAAAAATGCAGAAATTAGTTCACTTTGGAAGTTATAATCATTTATAACAATTTAGTCCAAATTATATGGATGAATTTATGCATGAAAAGTTTTGTTATATGTGAATGAAACGCTTCTTTTGACAGTTCTGGGTGTAGGGATTGTCCACAAACAACTTCAAACACATATGTGCACACATTTATGAACACATATACATGCACAGATAAGCATAAACTGACAAAGAATATTTTTAATAGTCATTTATTTACATATTTTTAAATGATTTATTGTATTATGGTTTACCCTAGCTATCCAAATCAAATTTGACGACTATGAATTTTCTTTACAGATTCAGTTCCTACCACCCCCTTCTTCAGAATAAATCATCTGCTTTTCTGTTTTGTTACTGCATTTCATTCAACCTCTACAATTGTGCACAAATGCAGTAATGTCATATCAAGTAGAATTATTGGGCTTATGTAACAGATTCTTCTTGACACAACTAACTCTGCTAGGAGATTATAAGCCTTACTCATATTTAAATACCTAGTTCTAAGGACAAAACTTGGCATACAGTTGTTCAACAAATATTTATTTACTTGATACATGTTCACTCTAAAAAAAATAGGGTGTAATGTTTATAAAATAGTTACTTTCCAAAGCTGATTCTATTAAAACTTATACTGTACCTCTTCAATTATTATTTTTCAACATTATGACCCATATAATTACATATGGGTGTCCCTGGTGGCTCAGATGGTAAGGAATCCGTCTGCAATGCCGGAGACCTGGGTTCGATCCCTGGATCAGGAAGATCTCCAGAAGAAGGAAATGGCAACTGACTCTAGTACCCTTGCCTGGGAAATCCCATGGACAGAAGGAGCCTGGTGGGCTACAGTCCATGGGGTCATAAAGAGTCAGACACGACTTAGTGTCTAAACAACAACATAAATACATATGCATTAAATTATTAGAGACTTTAGACAATCAGAAATATCCCAAGAATATAAGTGTACATATTACATGCCTAAGTGTGGCATATGGTTTAATCAAATATGGAAATGGGGGCCACTGCTCTATTTTCAATTATCATATCAACACTGGGAATAGTTAAAATAATACAAAAGAAGAACTTACTCATCTAAAATTAATTTGCCAAGTAAGAGCCTAAGTGCTTATTATGGAAAAAGAAGGTTGTCCTTGTCTTTAAATAAAAATAAGTAACTCACAGATTCACTAAATCATTTTTTCTATTCTTTTTTAAAATGAAAGTAATATATGTTAATTAGTTAAAAATGACATAGAAATGAGTAAAGAATCAATGTAAACAATAAACTGTACCCCTATAACATACAGACACCCATTCTAATATAAAAATGGTACATTTCATTTTAAATAGTATCTGTTCATAGACATGTATGTGTGTATATTTCCTTGCATATGTGTGTGTCCTTGCATATTTGTGTTTATTCACAAAAAAGTGTTGGTATGATGTGACTGATGTGGAATCTAAGGTTTTTGTAGTCTGCTCAACATTATTTATCACTATCAAGACGAAATGAGAGAGTAGCATGGCACCATAAACATTACCATATGTAAAACAGGTAGTGGGAATTTGCTGTATGATGCAGGGAGCTAAACAAAGTCCTCTGTGACAACCTAGAGGTGTGG
Source organism: Bubalus kerabau (assembly GCF_029407905.1). NCBI lineage: Eukaryota > Metazoa > Chordata > Mammalia > Artiodactyla > Bovidae > Bubalus > Bubalus kerabau. Next base: position 78,898,602 of record NC_073627.1, on the reverse strand, counting down.
GATGGGAAGGGAGGTGGCAAGAAGGTTCAAGGGGGAGGGGACATGTATATTTCTATAGCTGATTCATGTTGATGTATGGCAGAAACAAACACAATATTGTAAAGCAATTATCCTACAATTAGAAAAAATAAAAATACTATTGAATATTAAATTAAAATATTTAAAAATTCTGTCATCAATATATTTTAATACTTGCATTACAATCTATTGAGTAGGTATCACAGTTTAATTACCTGTCTTCTTTAATCAGATATACAATTTAAAAATATTTGTGTCTATAAATTATTCTGCCAATGATCTTTGCATCAATCTATGCTGATATTTCTGAGATAATCTTTCATGTGCCTCAGATTTAAGGCCGATATCTATCTTTGCGATGATCAACTTCAATGTTTTCATTCTAAAGAGCAAATAAACTACTTGACTGAGCATGTTTTTATGATATGTCAGAACTTCTATAATGAAATCTGAGTCTAAATATTTAAGAAAATATTTTATTGATGTTTCATATATTGTTTGTTAGACACTAAATGTAGTATACAGAATGCTTTGCAGAGTTACACTTTGATATTCATTACCAAAACTAGATATGAGAATCAATATTATATTTCTTTACCACTTCAAATAAGATACAGTTCATTAGAAGAGAATGTATTCATTTTTATTTCCTTAAAGCTTTATGTAAATATTATGAGTTACTCTAACAGTATAAGATAAAAAGTAAGTAACAATATCAACATTAAATATATGAAAATAGGTCACATTATAGTGCTATGTGATACATATAATGTTAATTTTTTATTATTTATTTGTTTTATTGACTTTTCTTAGATTTTAGAAGTTATTTCCAATGGCAGGAAATTGTAATAACAGAATCTTTCGATGAGATCTCCCCAGTATAAAATGACATGAAAGTACCCTAATTTTATAATTTCTTGTTAGAGAAATTAAGTGCATTCAAGATTTAAAGTCCAAACCTGGCAGATGATAAAACTAGTGGGCAAAAATTTTTGAGTGACTACTGTAACCCTCACTGCTTGAATAATAGAGTGATGGTTACACAATTCAACTGTGTCTGCGCTAACTGCAATACAGTTTATAATACAGATTACCTACTACTGTTCTCCAGCAAATATTTTTCAGAAGAGATTATGTAACACAATTTATCTCAGAGGCTTGTCTTTCTCTACTGTGGGTTGAGTCCATCTATTCCTTTAAACATTCAGAAAATGTGAATAATAGAGTCCTGAGTAACTAATCACACCATATGAAAATAGAATCATATTAAAAATGTATTTTTCTTCTAGCTGTAAAATTACCTCTGATGTTAAATTACTGGGAAGCAAGGCAAATAATATTGGTGCATTTGTACAGCTCTTCGACGTCATGGAAAATAAGCATTAAAATTAAACTCAAGCTGAACAGGCCAGGTGACTGGAGTGGAGAGAGCATTTTGATGCAAATGGAAAGAGAAAGACTTCTTGCAATAATGAAAGAAGCAATGAACCTGAGCTGAGCGTGGCTGTCTATGAGAATTTTGTCCCCACATATATAGTTCACAGCTCCTATCTCCTCTCAGACTCTGTCCAAATTCATTAGAAAGGTAATTGCAACTGTCTGTTCAAATACTGCAGAACAGCAATTGCCTTCCCCCCACCTTTCCTTTCTATTCCATTCACAGGTAATCTCTCTACTACCTCTGCTCATGATAAGGGAAGAGCAAACCTTGAATCCCTTGTAACCACTGAGCTATTCATTGCCAGAATGAAATCCAATCTCTGGTATTTAAAGTAGATTTAAAGCTTTTAGGCACTATAATTCTTGGTAGGAGTTAGTGTATATTAATGTTAAAACTCTGTTAAAAGAGGATTACTCTTCTATCTGAGAAGCCAAATCAATGCAAGTCATTTTTAAATACTTTTGGCATTCCCATACTTAATCTTTTAACATGCACCATTGCAAAAATGTATTTCTACCTTAGAGAAAAGAGTGGATTCCTCACAGAGATTAGGTCTGTATCTTAACTGTCCATCATCATGACAAATGTAGTTTTCTTACTAACTTTCCAGTGTAATTACCATCATTGCTCTACTAAGTTATTTTTCAAGGAGCTAAACCCCATAATCTACTAAGCAGATCAAACTAATGTGTAATCTAACATAAAGCCATGTTCCTTAACCTAAATTACAAATGATGCAATGGAATAAGCAATGGTTGGAGTTAAGAGTTTAGTTCTAGCTCTAACACGTGTTGGTCAACAGGTTATCATCTTTAAAAATGCAAATAACATACCATCAGTACAGTACTGTTTCAAGTAAATAAGGCATTTCCTTAAGTCAGACATATAGTGATTTCTTATTAAATTATATATACATACTTTTATAATCTTATAACCCTCTCTCAAACTTATCTTTCATATATTTTTGTTGTTTCTCCCCCAAAAGATCATACATATTTATGTGTAAGTTATATTTATGTTTATTTAAATTATTTTTCAAAGATTCTCTCAAATGTCACTGTGCATAGTCAAAAGGATTTGGGTCCTTATATATGTCTCCATAACTTATGGCAAAGCGTATAGAGAGAAATGCATTGATGTGACTTCTCAGATAGAAGAGCAATCACTGTTGAACAGAGTTTTAACATTAATATGTTGTTGTGAAATTGCTAAGTTGTGTCTGACACTTTGCGACCACATGAACTGCAGCACGTGCCTGGCTTCCCTGTCCTTCACTATCTCCCTGAGTTTGCTCAAATTCATATCCATTGAGTCAGTGATAACATCCACCCATCTCATCCTCTGTCACCCCTTTTTCCTCTTTCCCTCAATCTTTCCCAGCATCTTTTTTCCATTAGATTATAATTTCTGATGGGCCTCTTTTTAATCATTTTATTCCCCAAAAGACTAAATGCAGATTATCTATCACTGTATCGTGTTCTATAATAATTTAAGTTGACATGAATTAAAATTCTGGCATAGCTAAAGGAATTAAATCTTTACTATTTATTTACATTTTCATGTAGAACTCAAAAGTAGCTTGCAAATTACATGAGCACTGTTACTCATCTCCAATCTGTTTTTACAGACTATGCTTTTTTGTTTCTTTCTGACCCATAATTATGTCAAATAGTAAAGAATAAACTAATTTGCAAAGCACCTGTTACAGTCATCTTTAAACATCAAATCCTATCATTTTGCTGTCTATAAAGTACAATTGCTTCCAGAAGTTTCATAATGTTAATTGTATGTCATTATTTATCAGGCTTCATTAGGAGACAAAAATATACTTAGAGATTCTCACAGTATTTATGGATATTATTGCTATCTTGAAATACCTGGATTATTTATTAAGACAGTTTAAAGCCCTAATTATTCAATGGAAGATAATGAGTTTATAAACACTGATAACGGTATAAAGCCTGTTTTTATGTACTATTACTGAAAGCTATAATAAATGTATTCTGCTGTAAATACTCTGATATATAATCAATAAATTTCAATACATTTTGAAACCACAAAACAATATTGAACAATGCCATGTCTATAAATTACATTTTTCATTCAGTAGATTCCTTTTTTCAAGTAAATTTTACCTTTTGTAGGTGAGAAATGTGGTACTCAAAAACCCAATATCCCTTGCATTAATAATTCTTGGCAAAAATAGATATATAATATGCCTATTTATGTATGTCTCACCAAGTTTTCCCCATTTAATTTCCACATCTATGAAAGGTAAACTCTTCCTTATAAAGAATCAGAAAAGAGACTCTTCTATAATAAAACTTCAAAGTTACTTCTTATCGTATTTATAGCCTATTTTACTGTTCAGTTCAGTTCAGTTCAGTTGCTCAGTCGTGTCCGACTATTTGCGACCCCATGAATCGCAGCACGCCAGGCCTCCCTGTCCATCACCAACTGCCGGAGTTCACTCAGACTCACGTCCATCGAGTCAGTGATGCCATTCAGCCATCTCATCCTCTGTCGTCCCCTTCTCCTCCTGCCCCCAATCCCTCCCAGCATCAGAGTCTTTTCCAATGAGTCAACTCTTCGCATGAGGTGGCCAAAGTACTGGAGTTTCAGCTTTAGCATCATTCCTTCCAAAGAAATCCAAGGGCTGATCTCCTTCAGAATGGACTGGTTGGATCTCCTTGCAGTCCAAGGGACTCTCAAGAGTCTTCTCCAACACCACAGTTCAAAAGCATCAATTCTTCGGTGCTCAGCTTTCTTCACAGTCCAACTCTCACATCCATACATGACCACTGGAAAAACCATAGCCTTGACTAGGCGGACCTTTGTTGGCAAAGTAATGTCTCTGCTTTTGAATATGCTGTCTAGGTTGGTCATAACTTTTCTTCCAAGGAGTAAGCGTCTTTTAATTTCATGGCTGCAGTCACCATCTGCAGTGATTTTGGAGCCCAAAAAAATGAAGTCTGCCACTGTTTCCACAGTTTCCCCATCTATTTGCCATGAAGTGACGAGACCAAATGCCATGATCTTCGTTTTCTGAATGTTGAATTTTAAGCCAACATTTTCACTCTCCTCTTTCACCTTCATTGAGAGGCTTTTTAGTTCCTCTTCACTTTCTGGCATAAGGGTGGTATCATCTGCATTTCTGAGGTTATTGATATTTCTCCTGGCAATCTTGATTCCAGCTTGTGCTTCTTCCAGCCCAGCATTTCTCATGATGTACTCTGCATATAAGTTAAATCAGCATTGTGACAATATACAGCCTTGATGTACTTCTTTTCCTATTTGGACCAGTCTGTTGTTCCATGTCCAGTTCTAACTGTTGCTTCCTGACCTGAATACAAATTTCTCAAGAGGCAGGTCAGGTGGTCTGGTATTCCCATCTCTTTCAGAATTTTACACAGTTTATTGTGATCCACACAGTCAAAGGTTTTGGCATAGTCAATAAAGCAGAAATAGATGTTTTTCTGGAACTCTCTTGCTTTTTCCATGATCCAGTGGATGTTGGCAATTTGATCTAATTTTACAGTTAGGTACATTAAATGGAAATTAATTTTGATATATACCTCAGTAAATTATAAGGATTCACGTTTTATAAAAACTAACAACTATATAAGTAACTTTTCACATAATTCCTTGGTTTTCTCTTCTGTAGTTTTTGCCTGCATGATTATCATCTATTTCTGGAGGAAATAGATGGGGAAACAGTAGAAACAGTGTCAGACTTTATTTTTCTGGGCTCCAAAATCACTGCAGATGGTGACTGCAGCCATGAAATTAAAAGACACTTGCACCTTGGAAGGAAAGTTATGACCAACCTAGATAGCATATTCAAAAGCAGAGTCATCGTCTAGTCAAGGCTATAGTTTTTCCTGTGGTCATGTATGGATCTGAGAGTGGGACTGTGAAGAAGGCTGAGCACCGAAGAATTGATGCTTTTGAACTGCGGTGGAGAAGACTCTTGAGAGTCCCTTGGACTGCAAGGAGATCCAACCAGTCCATTCTGAAGGAGATCAGCCCTTGGATTTCTTTGGAAGGAATGATGCTAAAGCTGAAACTCCAGTACTTTGGCCACCTCATGCGAAGAGTTGACTCATTGGAAAAGACTCTGATGCTGGGAGGGATTGGGGGCAGGAGGAGAAGGGGACGACAGAGGATGAGATGGCTGGCTGGCATCACTGACTCGATGGACATGAGTCTGAGTAAACTCCGGGAGTTGATGATGGACAGCGAGGCCTGGCATGCTGCAATTCATGGGGTCACAAAGAGTCGGACAGGACTGAGCAACTGATCTGATCTGATGATTATCATAGGTAAAATAGTAGTCCATTAAATTCCTCAAATATCACATTTCTTAATTAAACAAAGAAGATAATTAAAGGTGTTATTTATTTTGGTACAGTATGGACTTATCCAAATTATTAACTATATAGTATAGTCTCATGCTAGAGATATCCAAAGCTACGGTTGTGGTTTAGTCTATAAGTTATGCTCTACTCTTGAGACCCCATATATTCTACCCCATCAGGAACCTCTGTCCATGGGATTTCCAAGACAGTAATACTGGAGTTGGTTGCCATTTCCTTTTGCAGAAGATGTTCCCAAACCAGGGATCAAACTTGGGTCTTGTGCACTGCAGGTAGTCTCCTGCATTGCAGGCAGATTTTTTGCTGACTAAGCCACCAGGGGAGCCCATCCAACTATTATAAGTTACAATTCATAGGAGTCATGGGTCCTTTAGCTTGTACATACATTCAAAAGAATAAAATTATTCATCATTTTTATAATGAACATATAATGGACACAGGAAATCATTAAGAAAATCTATGATAGTAATTAAGTCTTTGAAAACTCACCTCCTACAATGTCTTACTATCATCTCTCCCAAAGCCTTTCTTCTTCTGGTCAAATACAGTCTGTTCTCTTAGCTGTCTAATATGAGTTGAGACCTATCAAAGTCTGGGTCAGAGTTTTATAACAAATACACCAGGACTGTCCAGTCAAGTACATTCCATGTCTGTGGTTATGGACGTGTTCTACATATGCTCTTTCCATTGTGTCAGTTTCAGATATGACAACTATGACTGAAATAATTAAAAAAAAAAACTTGTTTAATTTAACAGCTATATTTAAATAGCTGCATGTTATTAGTTGCTACTGCTCTCGAAAACTTAGAAGTAGAGTTCTTAAAGGATCTTTCCTAAAATCAAACACAATATCACAGACGCAATGTGAACAGTACTTTTTCTAGACAGGATTTGTTCCCACTTCCCATGGTATTCTCTAGGCTATTACTATCACCTTAACTATAACTTGGTCAAGCTGTAGCATAAACCTAGCTGTGGATATGCTAGATCTGCTAAGAGAGGAAAGGGACTGTACTCCAAAGGAGCTATTAAACACTGGCAGTGAATACTTGATGGAAAATTACCAATTCACAAAGAAAGCAGAAAAGTGGAATAAACAAAATAAGGGAAATTAAAAACAACCAGAAAACAATGAATAATATAAGCATTATTAAGTTAATGGCACCCCACTCCAGTATTCTTGCCTGGAAAATCCCATGGACAGAGGAGCCTGGTGGGCTGCAGTCCATGGGGTCGCTAAGAGTCAGACACAACTGAGCGACTTCACTTTCACTTTTCACTTTCACACATTGGAGAAGGAAATGGCAACCCACTCCAGTGTTCTTGCCTGGAGAATCCCAGGGACAGGGGAGCCTGGTAGGCTGCCATCTATGTGGTTGCATAGAGTCGGACATGACTGAAGCGACTTAGCAGCAGCAGCAGTAAGTTCATATCTATACTATTTATTTAACATTAGTGAATTAGGTTCTCCAATCAAATGGAAAAGAGTGGCTAGATGGATTAAAACAAGCAAACAAAGAAACGAACAAACAAGACCCAACTACATGCTGCCTAAAGAAACTCATATCAGCTGTAAGAACACATAGTTTCAAAGTTAAGACATGGAAACAGATACTCTATGCAAGTAGGAACCAAAAGAAAGCAACAGTAGTTAAACTCACATCAGACAAGAGTCTTTAATCCAAAAATTTTAGCAGGAGATTAAGAAGTTTATTACACAAAGTATTCAATTCATCAAGAAGATATGACAATCAGAAATATATACCCATGTAACTGATACACTCAGTGTTACACTCACAAGCAGTGTGAGGAAAATACTAACAGATCTAAATAGATAAATAGACCATGAGACAATAATAGTAGGGGATTTCAAATAGTGTACTTTCAAAAATGACAGATCATCTAGACAGAAAGTCAATAAGGAAATGCTGGACTTGAACTGCATTTTAGACCATACAGATCTATAGATCATTTCATCCAACAGCAGCAGAACACACTGTACTCAGGAACACATGGACACATCATATGGTAGATTAAAAAAAAAAATCAGTAAATTCAAGAAGACTGAAATCATACCAAATACCTTTTCGTATTAATTACAGGGGGAAAGCTAAAAAGTCTTAAATATGTGACAATTGAACAAAGCACTCATGACAATGGATATGTCAAAGAAGATATTGAAAGATATATCAAAAACATATCGGGACAAATGAAAATGGAAACAAAAAATCCTATGAGATGTAGCAAAAGCAGTTCTAAGTAGGAAATTTACAGCAACAAGTGTCTTAATTAAGGAAAAAGAATGATTACAAAAACCTAACATTATACCTCAATAAACCAGGCAAAGAATATGGCAATTTCAAATTTAGCAAAAAAAAAAAAAAAAAAAGATAAGAGCAGAAATAAAGGTAGTAGAGATCAAAAACAATATAAAAGATCAACAAAACTAAAAGTTGCTTTTTTGAGAATATAAACAAAACTGAGAAACCTTTAGCTGCACTAAAAAAAAAAATCAAAATTAGAAATGAAAGAGGAAGCATTATAACTGATACCACAAAAATACAATGGAAAATATTATGAAAAATTATACTCCAACAAATTAGATAACCTAGAATAAATGGTTACATTGCTGGAAATATACAATCTACAAAAACTGAATGATGAAGAAATGCAAAATCTAAATGGATGAATAATGAGTAAGGCAACTGAATCAGTGATCCAAACTCTCTCATCAAAGAAAACCCAAGGATCAGACAATTCCCTGGTGAATTCACCCAAACATTTTAAGAATTAACATCAAGATTTCTCTAACTCTTTCTTTGGAAATCACTAATCCAACTTTACAAGACCAGTATTGTCCTGATACTAAAAACAGGTAAGAACTCCATGGGAAAATGAACTATAAGTCAATATTACAGATGAATGTCTATGCAAAATTCCTCAAAAATATTAGCAAACCAAAAATAACAGGACATTAAAAAGAGCATATACCATAATAAAGTGGGATTTTTCCCTGGGAGGCAACAATGTTTCAACACAAGCAAATTGCTATATGTGATATACCACAATAAGAAAATGAAAAATTAAATTTATAAGCACTTTTCAATTAATGTAGAAAATGTATTTGAGAAAATCCAATATCTTTTCATGATGAAAACTGTCAACAAATTGAGTATAGAAGAAATGCACCCCAAGATAAAAAAGGCTATATGTGATAAGCCCATAGCTAACATCATATTCCAAATAGGAAAGGAATACGTCAAGGCTGTATATTGTCACCCTGCTTACTTAACTTACATGCAGAGTACATCATGAGAAACACTGGGCTGGAAGAAGCACAAGCTGGAATCAAGATTGCTGGGAGAAATATCAATCACCTCAGATATGCAGATGACACCACCCTTATGGCACAAAGTGAAGAGGAACTAAAAAGCCTCTTGATGAAAGTAAAAGAGGAGAGTGAAAAAGTTGGCTTAAAGCTCAACATTCAGTAAACAAAGATCGTGGCATCTTGTCCCATCACTTTGTGGGAAATACTGGGGAAACAGTGGAAACAGTGTCAGACTTTACTTTTGGGGGCTCCAAAATCACTGCAGATGGTGACTGCAGCCATGAAATTAAAAGACGCTTACTTCTTGGAAGGAAAGTTATGACCAACCTAGATAGTATATTGAAAAGCAGAGATATTACTTTGCCAACAAAGGTCTATCTAGTCAAGGCTATGGTTTTTCCAGTGGTCATGTATGGATGTGAGAGTTGGACGTGAAGAAAGCTGAGCACCAAAGAATTGATGCTTTTGAACTGTGGTGCTGGAGAAGACTCTTGAGAGTCCCTTGGACTGCAAGGAAATCCAACCAGTCCATCCTAAAGGAGATCAGTCTTGGGTGTTCATTGGAAGGACTGATGCTGAAACTGAAACTCCAATACTTTGGCCACCTCATGAGAAGAGTTGACTCAGTGGAAAAGACCCTGATGCTGGGAGGGATTGAGAGCAGGAGGAGAAGGGGACAACAGAGGATGAGATGGCTAGATGGCATCACGGTCTCAATGGACATGAGTTTGAGTGAACTCTGGGAGTTGGTGATGGACAGGGAGGCCTGGTGTGCTGTGATTCATGGGGTCACAAAGAGTCGGACACGACTGAGCCACTGAACTGAACTGAACACCATATTCAATAATGGAAAGCTGAATGGTTTTCATCCAAGATCAGGAACTAGATAAGGGTTTCCACTCCTACCACTAGTATTCAATACAGTACTGGAAGTTCCAGCTAGAGCAATTGAGACCAGAAAAATAAATAAAAGGCATCCAAATCAGAAGACTATAAGCTAAATTTTGTTTGCAAATATCATCTTACATATATAAAACCCTACTGCTACTGCTGCTGCTGCTAAGTCGCTTCAGTCATGTCCGACTCTGTGCGACCCCATAGACAGAAGCCCACCAGGCTCCCCCGTCCCTGGGATTCTCCAGGCAAGAACACTGGAATAGGTTGCCATTTCCTTCCCAATGCGTGAAAGTGAAAAGTGAAAGTGAAGTCGCTCAGTCATGTCCAACTCTTAGCGACCCCATGGACTGCAGCCTACCAGGCTACTCCATCCATGGGACTTTCCAGGCAAGAATACTGGAGTGGGGTGCCAATGCCTTCTCCAATAAAACCATAAAGACACATCAAAAAGCTGTTGAAATTAATCTCTAAACTCAGTAATAGTTATAGGATATAAAATCAACATACAGAAATCAGTTGAGTTTCAATATAGAAAAAGGACATTTGTGAAAAAGAAATATAGAAAACAACTCATTCACAGTAGCATAAACAAGCAAAATACTTAGGGATATATTTAACCAAGAAGGTAAAGTTCTGTACACTGAACACTTTTACCTATGGCTGACTCATATTGAGGTTTGACAGAAAACAACAAAAAGTCTGTAAAGCAATTATCCTTCAATAAAAAATAAATAAATTTTAAAAAGAAAATAAAGAAGACAAATGAAAATACACTTTATGAACACGGATTAGAAGAATTAACATAATTAAAATATTCAAGCTACCCAAAGTCATCTATAGATTCAATGCAATTCCTATTAAAACTCCTATGCTATGGTATTTTCCACAGGAATTGAAAACAAAATATAAAATTTATATGGGACCACAAAAGACCCTGGACAACCAAAGAAATACTGAGAAAGGAAATAAAGCTGGAGGCATCACACTCCCTGATTTAAAACTGTATCACAAATCTACATAAATTAAAACTGTATGGAATTGGCAAAAAAATAGACACACAGATCAATAGATGAAAAAATATTTCAAAACTAAACTTGTATTTATACAGTCAATAAAAATTTGACCAAAGCCAATAATATTCAATGCAGAAATTACAGTCTCTTCAGTAAAGCAACCCAGTCTAGTGTTCTTGCCTGGAGAATCTCAGGGACGGGGGAGCCTAGTGGGCTGCCATCAATGGGGTTGCACAGAGTCGGACACGACTGAAGCAACTTGGCAGCAGCAGTAAATTGTGCTGGAAAAAACTAGATAATAATGGCAGTAAAATTAGGTTAGAACCCTATCTCACACCTCTCACAAAACAAATTAACTTCAAATAAATTAAAGACTTAAACATAAGAACTGAAACTGTAAAACTCCTATTGGAAACCAAGGCAAAAGCTCCTTGACACTGGTCTTAGCAAGAAATTATTTGGCTGTAATACCAAAAGTGCAAGCATTGAAAGCTATTAACAAAATGTAAAAGTGACCTACAGAATGGAAGATGACTTTTCCAAATCACATATATAAAAATGTGTTACTATCCAAGATATTAAAGGAACTCATACAATTCAATAGAGAAGAAGCAAATATATATTTTTTAATGGACAGGGAAATCAAACATATTTTTCCAAAGAAGGCATATTAATGGCTGATAATTACATGAACAGATACTCAAGATCACTAATCAATGGGGAGATGACATTAAAAAAAAAAACACAATGAGAAACCACTTTAAATCAGTTAGAATGACTACCATAAAAAAAAGCCAAGGGACAAGTGTTAACAAGGATGTGGTGAAAAGGAAACCCTTGTGCACTGGTGGTGGGAATGTGAAATTGGTTCAAACACTATAGAAAATAGCACAGCAGTTACTAAAAATAAACACAAAAGTCCTACCATATAATACAGTAGTCCTACTTCTGTGTATTTATTTAAATGAAATAAAATCATTATATCAGAAATAATGCACTCCCATGTTCAATGCAACAATTTACAATAGACAAGATATGGAAACAACCTAAGTGTCCATCTACAGGTGAAAAACAAAAAGAATATACAAAATATATACACAAAGGAACATTATTCACTATGACAAGGGGAAAATCCTGCCAGTTGGGACAACACAGATGGACCTAGGGGACACGATGCTAAGTGAAATAAGCCAGACAGAGGGCACATACTGTAAGTATGTATATTTGGAATAAAAAAAAGGGGTAAACAATAGAATCAGAAAGTAGTATGGAGGGTTGTTCCCATGAGTTTAAAGGCAAGGGAAATGAGATCTTTGTCAAAGGGTATAATTTTCAAGTTATAAAACATGCAAGTTTTGGCGATCTAATATACATCATGGAGATTATAATACTACCCTACATACTTGGAAGTTTCTAAGAGGAGATTTTAAATGTTATTATCACACACACACACACACACACACAAAACAGTAAAATATGATGGCAATATTAGCTAATGGTACTCTGGTACTCATTTCGCAATATCAAAGCAGTATGCTGTACATCATAAGACTTTAATAAAACATGTGAATTTTAGCTCAATAAACTTGGACAAATATTAGTGCTACTTTGCTATGCTAATAATATAAAAACAGTAGAAACAACAATTACACCATAGCAATCTCCCTCAAATATGATATATTGAGATTTGATATTTATAATACAATTCACACATTACCTTACTGATGGGATTAGAATATTTGGAGTACACACCCGGTACCCATTGCTTTATTGCCTTCACTTTTTTTGTTGTTGATATCCTATTAACTCACTCCAATATACAATAGTTCTGTATCCTATAATTACTGTGCATCCTACAAATAATGAAATATAACACATAAAGTGAGCATATATATAAAAGCATGGGGAATTTTGTACCATATTGACTATTTGTACATCTAATTATCTCTTTGGGCTTCCCTGGTGGCTTTAGAGGTTAAAGCATCCACCTGGAATGCGGGAGACCCAGGTTCGATCCCTGGGTGGGGAAGATCCCCTGGAGAAGGAAAATGGCAACCCACTCCAGTGCTCTTGCCTGGAGAATCCCATGGAGGGAGGAGCCTGGTAGGCTACAGTCCATGGGGTCGCAGAGTCGGACACAACTGAACACCTTCACTTTCACTTTTGTCTCTTTAAGAGAATATTCATGTCAGTATTTTTTTTAATAAAAATACCAGGACCAAAAGATGCCCAAGGCCATGTTTCAAACAGGAGGATAAAAATAGTAATTGGTCCAGATGTCTGCTGAGAGATTTTTCTTTTCTTCTAGGACATAAACAAACCACCCATCAATAACTACACTGGCAAGGTATAAACCTTTACCCCTCAGTCTTATTTTAGTAAAATTTGCAAAATTGATTTATCCTTACATTGTACCTACTATTAATACTATGTCAAAACAGCTTACTGGGCCTATTATTAACTGATTATTATTAACACAAAACTGAATAAACTAAGGATTTCATTTAGGCATTATAAAATGACTATTCAAGAACTAAAGCCTATGACTTTGCTTATGATTTTTATGTTGTGATACTACTGCATAAAATAATGGGAGATACAAATGTATTTATAACTGCTCTATTGGAAGACTGGGGTAGGGTTTATTTTCTTCATGATATTCAATTAAAACACACACACACACACACATACACACTGCATCTGCTACATTCCACTATAGGACTCCAAAGGTAGTTTCAACAGTCTATTGAGCATATGTTCAGTCCCTGATCTTCTGACATCTTATACTGTATATTTATTCATATGTTTCTGCTTTGCTGCTCAAAAAATTACTTTTATGCATTATGGTTCTGCATCATGACACACCACAAGTGGCCTTGGATAAGCATGGGTGAATCGCTGTATTGGCATCATCATAAAGATAAGTGTTTTCTATATTCAGGGTGAAAGATCCTATCAAAACAATCACCGCACTGTGTTCTTAAACAGAGAAAGAAACATGATGATGGAATCTGAGCAGCAGCTGCCATATTAATCCATGTCAGGTTTCTTATGGGAGAAAGAGTAGAAAGATGTCCCTATGCTTTTCTTTTTTTCCATATTCACATTTCAGCTCTATCACTTATTAGCTATGTTCTTCTAAAAATTAATATCCTTGAGTCTTAGTTTCTCAATAGCAGTACTCTACCACTCCTTTCAGATCATCATGTCTGACCAAAAATAATTAAGTACATTTTTAATGAAACAGAAATTTGGATTAAAAACAACAACAACAACAACAAACACCAAATACCTGATTTTTCTGTGCTAAAACTAGGGTGTTTTTTTTACTGATTGGTAAAATCCCACAACACAAGAGATGAGTAGAAGCTACATATTCATGATCATCAACCTACCTGCCTATAAATTCTATTGCACCTTTGTGGTCCCTGAATTATAAAATGCAGTGGCCACTACAATTAGTCACTCTCTTCAAATTTCCTTGTATCATCCTGATCCCCACATGATATGTCTCACTTACTGGCACTGGATTACTTAACATTGTGTTTCATACAGATTCCTGGAGTTGTGAGACATAAACCCCTCAATCCCCAAACATGCAGATGGGCCTACCTCTGCAAATTATCCCATTTATTTAAACACAGAAGTGTTATTAACTAAAAGTTTGTAACCTTCATTAACTTTTCTATGTAAATTTTTCTTTCTTCCTCTCTTTATTGTGTTTCTATTCCTGATTTATTTTTTTTTTGTTTTGATATTTAGTATTTCCCTTCTTCTACTTATTTTGCATGTAGTCTTATTTTTCTAATCCATTTATTTAACATGGCCTTATTGATCGGTGATTTATATATTTTCTTTAACACAGTCAGTTATAGAAAAATGTCCTTATTATTACTAATTTAACATGCATTCAATAACATTTTGGTATGTTGTGTGTGTGTGTATGTGTGTGTGTGTGTGTGTGTGTGTTTCCAATCATCTCAAGGTATTTTCTCATTTCTGTTGTGACTTCCTCTTTGATTCACTGTTTTTTATATAACTTATATTTAATGTCCTGTTATATTTAATGTCCACATGGCTATAAATTTCCCTAATTTCCATCTGCTATTTTCTAATTTCCTTACACTAGATGTGCAGGTCAAAAAGCAAGAGTTAGAACTGGACATGGAACAACATACTGGTTCCAAATAGGAAAAGGAGTACGTCAAGGCTGTATATTGTCACTCTGCTTATTTAACTTCTATGCAGAGTACATCATGAGAAACGCTGGGCTGGAAGAAGCACAAGCTGGAATCAAGATTGCCGGGAGAAATATCAATCACCTCAGATATGCAAATGACACTACCCTTATGGCAGAAAGTGAAAAAGAACTAAAAAGCCTTTTGATGAAAGTGAAAGAGGGGAGTGAAAAAGTTGGCCTAAAGCTCAACATTCAGAAGATGAAGATCATGGCATCTGGTCCCATCACTTCATGGCAAATAGATGGGGAAACAGTGGAAAGAGTGTCAGACTTTATTTTGGGGGGCTCCAAAATCACTGCAGATGGTGACTGCAGCCATGAAATTTAAAGACGCTTCCTCCTTGGAAGGAAAGTTATGGCCAACCTAGATAGCATATTGAAAAGCAGAGGCATTACTTTGCCAACAAAGGTCCGTCTAGTCAAGGCTATGGTTTTTCCAGTAGTCATGTATGGATGTGAGAGTTGGACTGTGAAGAAAGCTGAGTGCCGAAGAATTGATGCTTTTGAGCTGTGATGTTGGAGAAGACTCTTGAGAGTCCCTTGGACTGCAAGGATGTCCAACCAGTCCATTCTAAAGGAGATCAGTCCTGGTTGATTTTTGGAAGGAATGATGCTAAAGCTGAAACTCCAGTACTTTGGCCACCTCATGTGAAGGGTTGACTCATTGGAAAAGACTCTGATGCTGGGAGGGATTGAGGGCAGGAAGAAAAGGGGACGAAAGAGGATGAGATGGCTGAATGGCATCACCAACTCAACGGACATGAGTTTGAGTGAACTCTGGGAGTTGGTGATGGACAGGGAGGCCTGGTGTGCTGCGATTCATGGGGTCACAAAGAGTCGGACACGACTGAGCAACTGAACTGAGCTGAACTTACACTATGGTCTGAGAATATCTATTGTATGATTTTGATCTTATATTTATAAAATGTTTTATGACCTAACATACAGTCTTTCTTGAAGAAAGTTCAATATATATTTGAAAAAAATGCATACCCTGTACCTTGTGTGGAACGTTCTGTATGTGTCTATTAGGTCTAATAATAACACTGTGTTACAGTGCTGTGTGCTCAGTTCTTCTAGTTTGCTGTTGATCTGCATTTTATGCTATTTGCTATCAAAGGTGGTTTATCATTCTCCTCAATTTTATATTTGTCTCAATTCTCAAATTTTGATTTATATGTTTTGGTACTTTGTTATTGTATACATTTACAAAGTTTATTAATGTTATATTTTCTTGAATGACACTTTCATCATTTCAAAATGTCTTCTAACTTTGTCTTAAAATTTCTTCTATTTAACTATTGTCACTACAGGTTTTTTGTTTTTGTTTTTGTTTTTTTTTCCAATTACTGTTTGCATCCTAAAGGAAATCAAACCAGAATATTCACTGGAAGGACTGATAATGAAGCTGAAGCTCCAATACTTTGGCCACCTGATATGAAGAGTCAACTCATTGGCAAAGATCCTACTGCTGGGAAAGATTGAGGGGAGGAAGAGTAGGCAATGACAAAGGATGAGATGGGTAGATGGTCCATCACTAACTCAATGGACATGAGTCTGAGCAAACTCCGGGAGACAGTGAAGGACAGCAAAGCCTATAGAGTACTACAGTCCATAGGGTCATAAAGAGATGGACATGATTTGGTGACTGATAAAGAGAGGGACATGATTTGGTGACTGAACAACAACAATTTGCATCCTATAGGATCTTCCACTCTTTTACTTTCAAATAAATGTAGCAATTTTCACTTATTTCTTTCTGCTGTTTTTCCTTTTGTCTTCCTCTGAGACTTCACTGTGCCTAAGTTTACATGCCCACTGTTGCCCATGGGTCTCTGAAGCTCTGTTCTTCTATACTAGTGCTCTCTCAGTTTCTAAGACTGGATATTAGAAACTGACCTATTTTCAAGGTCATGCGTTGTGATCGCAAATCTGCTATTGACACCCTAGTACATTTTTAATATTAGTTTTTGTACTTTCCAACATGATAATTTCCAGTTGGCTCTATTTTATGATTTCTGTATCTTTACCAATATTCTCTAATTAATGAGATAACCTTATACTTGTCAATTCTTCAGACTTTTTTACTTTAATTCTCTTAACATATTTAAAACAGCCAATTTCTGTTTTTTGTTTAGTAAAATCTAATATTTGTGCTTCCTCCAGGACAGTTTCTAATGATTTTTTATTACCTATGTATGGGTCATGATCCCTTGTTTCTTTTATTTAATATAATTTTCATTTATTGAAAAAAAGTGAAATTTTAAATAACATATAACAACTCTGGAACAAAGATTCTCCACCCCCCACTCCTGGGATTTGTTGTTACGGCTGTTTACTTATTTAGGTGCTTTCCTGAATTAATAGCTTAAAGTCTATATTTGCCAGCCATAGCAACTGAAGTCTCAGCTTAGTTTAATGATCAGATAATGACTGGAGCAAGATTATCTTAAATGCCTCAAACAAATAATTCTAGCATTTGCTGAGGGACTCTGTGTGCAGTTTAGGGCATATCCTCAATGCTCAGACAGGAAGTTTATGGCTCTGGCTAGATTTCACTTTTTGCCTACATAGATACTTAAGATCAGCCAGAAAGGAGAGCTAAGGATGCCCTTAGCTCTTTCCTCAGCAAACACATACCTCTGGAGATGCACAGTCTTACACATACATGTGACCTTCTTAATTCCTAGGAATATGTTGAAACTTTTCCAAATCCCCTTTGGGTATCTCCTTCCATAGGTTTTATTTATTTATTTATTTATTTCATTTTAAATAATCACCACCTTACATCATCCTCAAAAGTCAGCACCATCTCAGGCAGCTGCACTGGTAACCAGTTGCTACAAATTGTTTTTTTTTAAAAAAAAACAAACAAACAAACAAACAACAAAAATGGAGGAAGGCTATTGTTATCTTTGCAATGTCTCTCAGTAAGGTCAAATAAAGAAGAGTCTGGTGAGTGGTGTTTTACAGAAAATCATTACACAGGTCCAGTAATGACCTCTTTGTGGATATAGGACTTTGGGGGAGCTCCAATTCTGTTGTGTTCCATCCACTGGCTTATAAGCTCTGGGTTTTCATAGCCATTTCAGGCTGCGGGTGTTCAAGGCTATCCCAGAGCTGAGGGGGCAGAAATTGGAACAAAAATATTTGCAATACCACTATTACAAAATTACAAAGCTCACTATTCTTACCTAGACTTAACCATTTTTTGAAGAAATGCTCCGAAGATTGTTGCACATTGTGGTTAATTTCCCAAGTACTGAAAAAGTTGATGATGACAATTTTTGCCATACTTTCACTGTTTTTTTTTTTTTTACAGATAAGTTTTCTGGAAGTCCTTCCACCATTCCCAGTGGAACATTCCCATCTCTCTTTTACATCTTTGAATATCTGTATTTTTAGTTTCATTTTCTTTGGAACATCAGTTTCACATTTTTTTACATTTGTATTTTTCTACGCTTATTATCTACCCTTGATTATTGTATAGGTTGCTCCTCTACCATTTAAAGTCTTGTAATTTCCTCTGTCCTTTCCACAATATTCTTGACTGTATTTAACATCATATGTGCTTTACTGCTCCCAGTTTATCATTCAGCCCTACTTAACATTTTAATTTTTATATAAATATTTCTATTTTCACCTTTACTTCTTTGAATCTCCATTTTCTAAGAATCTCATTTCTGAGGCCATGTAACTCTTATTTGAAAAGAAAAATTAAGCCTAGCATTTCTTTCAAATTCTAGAGATGTTTTCCCTGAACTCTGCTTCTATTTCACTGAAAATCATAATGAGAAAAATATCTTTTCATCTTCCATTTGCAAGTGTTTATTCCTGCCTTTTTTTTTTATATCATTACATAAGTCTTGAAAGTTCTTTTGTCAATACTGTTCATTTTTTTGAATGAGGGCAATTTTCCTCAAAACTATCATGATGAAGTGTGGGAGGATAAATCACAACTTCAATTCACATTGTTATATCCAACAGCTTCTTGCCAAATCTTATTTACTTTGCCTTAGGAGCACATCTTCACTCCATTTTTACTATTCAGTTATTTAATGTGCATAGAATGATACATGTCAACTTGATATCATCATATGGCCATTGCTGCCTTCTCTCTCCTTTATTCATTTTGAGAAAGCCTAAAAACCTGAGGAAGAGATTATGAAACATGGTACTACCTAGTTTCCCAGTAATGTATTCATGTAGAACTCCCTGCACTGAGTCTTGTCCAAGCTCTTTGATCTATTTTAATCACTGATCTTCAGATATATATTTGGTTGGCTAAAAATCTCCTTTGATTTTGAAATATTATATTTTGATGGTTAACATTTAATTGTATAATAATTGGCTTTACTGTTTAAGATGTGAAGCAGTATTTGTCCTATCTCAGTTTCTGTTTTATTTTGCTCCTTCTACTCCAGTATATGGCACAGATGAATAACACTGATTTTGGATGACAACTACTTTTCTGTTAAAATATTAAAATTATTCCTTTCCTGCCTTCATCCCTTCCATTCTTCCCCCCTCCTTAATTCCTCCTCTGCTATTAAAAACAAAAACAAAAACAAAAAAAAACTTCAAAGATGAGGCTCAGAGGAATTATACTAACATGAACTTATCTTTTTAAAAAGTCTCCCTTTTAAGAACTTATCTTTTATGAAGTCTCTCTCAAGAGTTAAAATCTAACTATTGAGACTTTACTGCTAGTTTCATTATTTCTCATACTCTCACTTCTTAACACACATCAAACTCAACACCATCACACTGAAATACATGTACCTAAATCTGATTGCTTTCTACATAATTATAGCATATATATTCATTATTTCACCTGATGCTAACAAAGCTTGTTTTGTCTTTCCCTTGAAATGTTCTCTTTATTTGACTTCAAGAGATTAAAAGATTCTATTTCAATATGTCTTCTTTGCAGTTATTTCTTTATTTATTTTAATCTTATCATGTTTATTTACTTTTGGTTATTTTAATGATTCATGTCTAGGTCTTCTTTTTCTCTTATTCTAAGTATAATACTTTGCTTAGCCAATTGAAACCATATCTATTTTTTGTAAACAAGCCTTTTATAGAATGACACAAGTCATAATATATATCCCCATTTCAAACTTCTTCTGAGTTCTCTATCTCTAATACCCTGAATACTTACTTCTCTACAGGTACCTCAGTACAGTATTACCTATGCAAATTACAGTTGGTAATTAAATTGAAATAATTAATTTAGCTAAACTGTGTTTGCTATTTTCTAGTTTAACAACTTAGGCCAATGGCAGGGTGTTTAAGCCATAGAGTTGGCCAGAAAGTTCGAGAAACCTGAATGAAACTTTTAGCCAAAGCTATAAAACTGTAATGGAGAAGGCAATGGCACCCCACTCCAGTACTCTTGCCTGGAAAATCCCATGGATGGAGGATCCTGGTAGGCTGCAGCCCATGCGCTCGCTAGGAGTTGGACATGACTGAGCGACTTCACTTTCACTTTTCACTTTCATGCATTGGAGAAGGCAATGGCAACCCACTCCAGTGTTCTTGCCTGGAGAATCCCAGGGACGGGGGAGCCTGGCGGGCTGCCGTCTCTGGGGTCGCACAGAGTTGGACATGACTGAAGCAACTTAGCAGCAGCAGCAGCATGAAACTGTAGAAACAAAAATACAATGAAAAAAACAGAGGTAGAGACAGAAAAAATTATATGAATTCTGGCATAAAGTATTCCTAGATGGTATATCAATCACTGATCAACTAGAAAGAAAAGCAATAGGATATGTATTGTGTAAACATAAACTATATATAAATATATAGTGTGTGTATGTGTGTGTGTGTGCAGATCTATATAGATGGATAGAGACAGAGAAACAGAAGCAGAGAGAAAGCGGGGAGAGGAGGCATTTCATTATGTTATAAAGCGAGTTGGCTAAACAAGTCCAATTCAAAGGTCAAGGGCAATCAAAAAAGGAGGGTAATCATAAGCAGCATGGAATTTACAGACAATGATAAGCACAGGTGAAAGCTGCTGTCCATAGGTAAAAATTCTGTTTCTTTAAATCTCAGCGATATTGTAAGGCCTTTTGACTTATTCAGGTCCAGCAAGATTAACCAGAAAAATCTCCCTTAGTTAAACTTACGTCAATTATACCTGTAAAATACCTTCACAACAACAAGTACATTAATGTTTGATTGAATAATTAGAAACAGCCTAGCCAACCTGGCATAAGAAACATCATCACAGACGTGGTAAAAATTAATATATACATATATATAATTTCAGTTATGAAAAATTCTGTTAAAAAAAACTATAAGAATCTTTTTAAAAAGTAAATGTTTTCAATAAGCCACTAAACTATTTTTCACAGAAGAGTTTTCTAATAGCTTCAAAATCTAACAAATTTATACTATGAAAAATCCAGGTTTTGCTTTATATTTAAATGAGTTTTGTGATATGCCTCCTTCATTGCCTTCTCAATCTTTTGGATATATTTTGTCTTAAAGAAATTTCAAATTTAGTTTAATATGTCATTAATTTTGAAATTGAAATGGTCTCAGAGGTTTTTTTTCTTTAATCTGTTATAAATAATTTTAAACTCATGTGAAAAAAATCTATTACAATAGACAGTGCTTCAGCTATATTAGATAGAAAATTTATATATACTGGGATTTATAAACAAGAGACTGATGTTTTCTATACTGCTATGTTCTCATGCGAAGAGTTGATTCATTGGAAAAGACTCTGATGCTGGGAGGGATTGGGGGCAGGAGGACAAAGGGACGACAGAGGATGAGATGGCTGGATGGCATCACCGACTCGATGGACTTGAGTTTGAGTGAACTCCAGGAATTGGTGATGGACGGGGAGGACTGGCATGCTGCAATTCATGGGGTCGCAAAGAGTCGGACACGACTGAGCGACTGAACTGAACTGAACTGATGTTCTATTGCGTGAAAAAGTGAAAGTGAAAGTCGCTCAGTCATATCCGACTCTTTGTGACCTCACGGACTATACCATCCATGGAATTCTCCAGGCCAGAACATTGGAGTGGGTAGCCTTTCCCTTCTCCAGGGTATCTTCCCTTTTCAGGAATCAAACCCAGGTCTCCATTGCAGGCAAATTCTTTACCAGCTGAGCCACAAGGGAAGCCCAAGTATACTGGAGTGGCTTGCCATTCCCTTTGCCAGGGGATCTTCCCAGCACAGGAATCAAACTGGGGTTTCCTGCATTGCAGACAGATTCTTTACCAACTGAGCTATCTACTAGATACTAAAAACTAAAATATATTTGTATTCACTTTTTCTTTTTTGAATCATTCTATCCCATGGACAGAGGAGCCTAGTGGGCTGCAGTCCATGGGGTCGCTAAGGGTCAGACATGACTGAACGACTTCACTTCCACTTTTCACTTTCATGCATTGGCAACCCACTCCAATGTTCTTGCCTGGAGAATCCCAGGAATGGGGGTGTCTGGTGGGCTGCTGTCTATGGGGTCACACAGAGTCGGACATGACTGAAGCAACTTAGCAGCAGCAGCATAGACATGGATGTTGTTGTTTAGTGGCTAAGTCATGTCTGACTCTCTGCGAACCCATGGACTATAGCCTGCCAGGCTCTTATGTCCTCGGGATTACCCAGGTAAGAATACTGAGCTGGGTTACCATTTCCTTACTGACCCAGGGATGCAACCTGTGGCTCCTGCATTGGCAGGCAGATTCTGCATCCCTGAGCTACCAGGGAAGTCCTTGTTGTTTTAATTGTTGGATAACGTGTACGGAAATAATACAATAAATAATTATAAGAATATAATTATTGGAATAATTACAAGAAATAATCCCCAGTAAATCAAACTGTAGAAAGAAATAAATAAAAATGTAAAATACTTTTAAATATTTAATTTTGAAACAATTTAAAATATTTAATTTTAAAATGAGCTGTGGAAGAGTTTTGTAAGTTTTATTGAACTGTTAACTGCAACTTCAGATTTTATTGAAATCAAAAGAATGTTTGGAAATATTTAATAATCAAAGAAAATAAGTTAATGGTAATTAAGTTCATATTTCTGACTACTATCACACTGCTTATGAGAAGTTAAATTTGAATCTACAAGGAAAAGAAAATCTAATTTGTGAACAAGCTAGAAAAGTATAACATTAAAACTTTTTATAATAAAAATCAAGAATAAAGCCCTTATACATTATTAAACTGCAGAAATATTCATTGTAATAAAGAAAATAATGAAAATTGGCTATATGTCTAACAACAAAAAAAATGGAGAATGCTTTGTTGATATTCATACATTTAGATTTGTTTTCAAGTCATATATTATTATTTTTAATGTTGTTAATATTAAGTTGAAACAAGAGTTGGGGAATTCACTTAACTTAGATATAATTTTGAAATAGGTCTGATTTTGCTTCAAAGTTTAATCTACTGTTCTAAAAATGAAAATCTACTTTTTATGAAAGTGAATGAAAATTTCAAAGAATGATGCCACATACTTAATTCAGTCACTGAAAAATTCATGTCTGAAACAACTTGAGTATATGAATCATTTTTTTCAAATGTAAATATTATGACATCTAAATACAGAACCAATATTTCTATTGAATGTTTATGTTGTGCTCAGGCATGTCTGACTCTTTGCAGTCCCACTGACTGTGGCCTATCAGGCTCCTCTGTCCATGGAATTTTCCAGGCAAGAATACTGGAGCAGGTTGCCATTTCCTTTTCCAGAGCATCTTCCCAACCCAGGGACAGAACATGCATCTCTTTGTCTCCTGCACTGCAGGTGGATTCTTTACCATTAGTGCCACCTGAGAAGCCCAACTGAATGTCTAGTATTCAAAGTAAATGGGTTGTAAATATAAAACACTCATTACAAAGATTTTCCTCAGCATCAGGGACTTTTCCAATGAGTTGTCTAGTTTGCATCAGATGACTAAAATACTGGAGCTTCAGCTTCAGCATCAGTCCTTCCAGTCAATATTCAGAGGTGATTTCCCTTAAGATGGACTGGTTTCATTTCCTTGCTGTCCAAGGGACGTTCAGGAGTCTCTCCAGCACCACAGTTGGAAGGCATCAATTCTTTGGCGCTCTGCCTTCTTTAAAGTCCAGCTCTCACAACCCCATGTGACCAATGGGAAGACAATACCCTGGACCACACAGACCTTGTTGGCAGAATAATGCCTCTGCTTTTCAACACACTGTCTAGGTTTGTCATAGCTTTCCTACCAAGAAGCGATCATCTTCTGATTTCATGGCTGCAGTCACCATCTGTAGTGATGTCAGAACCCAAGAAGAGGAAATCTGTCACTATTTTCCCCTTTTCCCCTTCTATTTGCCATGGAATAATGGGGCCAGATGCCATGATCTTAGTTTTTTTTTTTTTTTTTTTTTTTTTTTAATAGTTAGTCTTAGCTGGCTCTTTCACTCTTCTCCTTCACCCTCATTAAGAAGCTCTTTAGTTCCTCTTCACTAATGGAACACTATTCAGCCATAAAAAATAATGAATATGAGTCTGTTCTAGTGAGGTGGATGAACCTAGAGTGAGTTATATTGAGTAAAGTAGATCAGAAAGAGAAAAAGAAATATCGTATATCAATGCATATATATGGAATCTAGAAAAAATGGTATTGATGAACCTATTTGCAGGGAAGGTATAGAGACCCAGACATAGAGAACTGACTTGTGGACACAGTGGGGGAAAGAGAGATGGAATGAATGGATAAAGTAGCATAGACATGCATATTATAAACTACCATGTGTAAAATAAATAGCTAGTGAGAAGTTGCTATAGTACACAGGGAGCCCAGCCAGGCACTCTGAGATTATCTAGTGAGGTTGGATGGGGGAAGCTCAGGAGAGAGGCTCAAGAGGGAGGAGAGCCTCCCTCTTGCACATATATGGACATATGTGTACAGTTATGACTGATTTGCGTTGTTTTATGGCAGGAACTATCATAACACTGTGAAGCAATTTTCCTCCAATTAAAAAATAAGCTAAAGATAATGAAATTACCAATAAAAATATAGTGGAAAAAACCTTAACAAAGTTAAATACTATACTAGAAAATCTTCACTTAGTGGAAAGGGAAGGAGTTAAGGAAGAACTGGGGCTTCTCTGGTGACTCAGACAGTAAATAAACTATTTATCATCCCTGGGTCGGGACGATTCCTTGAAGAAGGGAATAGCTACTCACTCCCGTATTCATGGAGGGCTTCATGGACAGAGGAGTCTGGCAATCTACAGTCCATGAGCTCACAAAGAGTTGGACATGACTAAGCAACTAACATTTAAGGAAGAACAGAAAGGGATAAACATTAGGCGTTTGTAAAATGGCAGACATAACTCTAACATCAATAAGATTATTGAATGTGAATGGTTTAAACAGTGCAGGCAAAATGTAGAATTTGTAAGAGAGGATTAAAAACAAGACATATCTCTATGTTGTCTATTGGAGACAGACTTCAAATGCAATGCTACAAATTGGCTGAAATTAAAAGAATGGGAAAAGAGATAATATGCAAACAGCAAACATATGGACGCTAAAGTCATTATGCTAATATATGACAAAACAGACTTTAAAATCAAAAATGCTATTAGAGATTAGGGATTCATTTCTAAATGATATGATAATATATCTAAAAGATTATACATATACATTTTCCTAACAACAACTCAGAATGTAAAAAGCAAAAACTGGTATCACTGAGGGAGAAATAATTCAACTCAGTCATAATACTTCTCTTTAAATAATGGATATAAAAAACAATTAGACATTAAAATAGAAAACAGAACACTTTAAGAACATCATAAAAACAACTAGATCTAACAAACCACCACAGAATATTATACTTGACAACAGCAGACTACACATTCTTCTTAAGATCACAGAGAATATTGTATGTAACAAGTGATATATTATTTCAATTAAATTTAAATTGAAATGATGCAAGTTTGTTTTCTGAACATTATTAAGTGAAATTAGAAATAAGTAACAGTAGAAAAATTGGAATTTTCAAATATGTGGAAAAATTTTTTTAAAAACTTATTCTAAATAATGAATAGGTTAAAGATTAATTCATAACAAATTAAAAATACATTCAGATGAAAAACTTAATATATAATATGCACAAATTTATCAGATTCACCTAAGACAGTGCTTTGTGGCCCTGATTGCTTATATTAAAAAAAAAAAAAACGAAACAAGCAAACAAAAAAAAAAAACCAAGTCAATAACCTAACTTTGTAAGTTAAGAAATTAGAAAAAAAAAAACTCAACTAAATTTAAAGCAATAAAAGGGAAGTAATTATAAATACTAAAGTGAAAATGAAGCAAACTGAGGATAGAAAAACACTAGGGAAAATCAAGGAAATAAAAATTGATCATTTGTAATATCAACAAGAGTGACATAATTTTAGCTAGACTGATCATGTAAAAGAGAGAGGAAAAAAATACTCAAGTGACTGAAACAATAGAAATTATTATTGACCTTTCAGAAATAAAAATGATTATATGAAACTATTTTGAGTAATTGTATGCCAAAAAATTAAATAACTTGAAACAGGTTGTTGTTGTTCAGCCACCAAGTTCTGTCTGATTCTTTATGACCCCATGGACTGCAGCACGCCAGGGCTTCAAGAGGAGGTAGAACTATGGACATTTTTTTAAGGATATATCCTGAAATCTGTATGCTAGCCTTCTGCCTATCTATTTTACCAAGCTAACTGCAGGACCTGAAATACTGTAATGAGTCTGAAGAATTGAGTCTTTTATTGGGCAGCAAATTTGGGAGGCTATCAACTCCCTAGGCCCCAGATAATAACTGGTGTTCCTTTAGTAAGAACATAACAACTCACAAAGAGTGAATAGACTGTCAAGAGAAAACATACAACACAGAGAAAAGTAAAACTGATACTAAAGATATAAGCAGATTTGAAAGAAAGAAAAGCTCAGAGACATTATCAGGAAGCTACAGTCAGACTAATTAGACTATTGAGTTTGAACACCAATAATCAATCAAAATTCTAATGTTAAAATAGAATTAGACATAATAATTCAGAAATTCTGAAATTAAAGATAGATAAATTTCAATCACTTGACTGGATGATGACTGCTTTGATCCCTTTTGTCTCAGAAAACATTTTTAGTTATTAAGCAAATATGATCATAAATGTGTAGGTATTTACAGCCTTACTCCAAAGAAGTGCTTAGCATTACAAGCAAGGAAAAATAATTTAACCTATCTCTATCTATCTATCTATCTATCTATGTACTTACATACCTACCTACTTATATAAAATTAAGGACATTTAATGTTTGGAATATGGTGAACTGCAGTCATATTTTGGCCTATTTGGAATATAAAAGGACAAAGAAAGAACCTCAAATTTGATACCTGTAAAATATCTTATCCTGTCTTTCCTACACACATTCAGCAAGCTAAATAGTATCTCTGTTACCCTGCACTGCCCACATATTCTAGAAGCCACAAATATAGAGCAAAAAGCCTGAACATTTATAGTGTAAATGATCAAATCACTTTGCATCTATTAACTCATTGAACTTTAATCTATCAGGCTGAAACAAATATTATCTCTATTATGTAGCTGAGGCAACTGAAGAACAACAACAAAGTACATTTCCTAAAATCATACAACCCCAGCTTGTAAATGACGGAGATAGGATCCAACTTTGTTCTTCTGGCCCCAGGGCCTCCTCTCTCAAATACTATACAGTTTACCCTAATCATCGGAAATCCAGAAAAATCAGGACTTTTGTTGTTGTTGCTGTTTTGAAAATCAAAATAATCATTTGAGGAAACAAGTGATCAAGAGCTTAAAATATTAAATATAGATAAAAGATTAAAATATTTCTATGTAAGTGGCAACAAGGAAGTCATAGGTGAGACAATAAAGTTGGGTAATTGAGTATGTGAAAGAAGGTATTTTGATTTAAGTGAGTCCTCCTGATAAAAAGAGGCCACAGGCAAAGAGAGAGACAAAGATAAACAGAAAGCTCAAGGGCATGAGTAGGGTACTGATGGCTGACATTCCTATATTCATTAAAGAATAGATGCAGAAATGACTAACAGATTAAAGCTTATCTTTGATCCCCACCATGTGTATAGATCTTCTTGATGACTAAGCCCACTGATAAAGAGTGTTCTCTTGTTTATCACAGATCATTTAGCTGTGGATCTCAGAGACAACAGCTTCCTCCACGCAATTCTTTCAGTTCCCCGTGTGGCTCTACTTCTGCAATTGCATTTTCTGATTCTCTCAGAATCATAGGTTGTTGACACATTTAAACTTCCAATTCTACATGTACAGATCTTCCTACAGCTTTGAAGCTCTAATTCCCATAATAAATAATTTATTTCATAAGTCACAATAGAGTTTGCTACCATGATAAAATATTTATATACTAGGTATACCTCACAAGGCAAGTAAATAATATTTCAACATTGAGTGTGATGTAGGTGTTTTGTAGATATAACTTAAAGACTAAGAATGCTTCCATATCTAGTGTGCTGTTCAGTTCAGTTCAGTGGCTCAGTCACGTCCGACTCTTTGCAACCCCATGAATCGCAGGACGCCAGGCCTCCCTGTCCATCACCAACTCCAGGAGTTCACCCAGAGTCAAGTCATAAAGTCAGTGATGTCATCCAGCCATCTCATCCTCTATCGTCCCCTTCTCCTCCTGCCCCCAATCCTTCCCAGCATCAGAGTCTTTTTCAATGAGTCCACTCTTCGCATGAGCTCGCCAAATTACTGGAGTTTCAGCTTTAGCATCATTCCTTCCAAAGAAATCCCAGGGCTGATCTCCTTCAAAATGGACTGGTTGGATCTCCCTGCCGTCCAAGGGACTCTCAAGAGTCTTCTCCAACACCACAGTTCAAAGCATTAATTCTTCGGCGCTCAGCCTTCCTCACAGTCCAACTCTCACATCCATACATGACCACAGGAAAAAACATAGCCTTGACAAGACGATGTCTCTGCTTTTGAATATGCTATCTAGGTTGGTCATAACTTTCCTTCCAAGGAGGAAGCGTCTTTTAATTTCATGGCTGCAGTCACCATCTGCAGTGATTTTGGAGCCCAGAAAAATAAAGTCTGACACTGTTTCCACTGTTTCCCCATCTATTTCCCATGAAGTGATGGGACCAGATGCCATGATCTTCATTTTCTGAATGTTGAGTTTTAAGCCAACTTTTTCACTCTCCACTTTCACTTTCATCAAGAGGCTTTTTAGTTCCTCTTCACTTTCTGCCATAAGGGTGGTGTCATCTGCATATCTGAGGTGATTGATATTTCTCCTGGCAGTCTTGATTCCAGTTTGTGCTTCTTCTAGTCCAGCGTTTCTCATGATGTACTCTGCATATAAGTTAAATAAGCAGAGTGACAATATACAGCCTTGCATACTCCTTTTCCTGTTTGGAACCAGTCTGTTGTTCCATGTTCAGTTCTAATTGTTGCTTCCTGACCTGCATACAGATTTTTCAAGAGGTAGATCAGGTGGTCTGGTATTCCTATCTCTTTCAGAATTCTCCACAGTTTATTGTTATCCACATAATCAAAGGCTTTGGCATAGTCAATAAAGCAGAAATAGATGTTTTTCTGGAACTCTCTTGCTTTTTCCATGATCCAGTGGATGTTTGCAATTTGATCTTTAGTTCCTCTGCCTTTTCTAAAACCAGCTTGAACATCTGGAAGTTCATGGTTCATGTATTGCTGAAGCCTGGCTTGGAGAATCTTGAGCATTACTTTACTAGCTTGGGAGATGAGTGCAATTGTGAGGTAGTTTGAGCATTTTTTGGCTTTGCCTTTCTTTGGAATTGCAATGAAAACTGACCTTTTCCAGTCCTGTGGCCACTGCTGAGTTTTCCAAAGTTGCTGGCATATTGAGTGCAGCACTTTCACAGCATCATCTTTCAGGATTTGGAATAGCTCAACTGGAATTCCATCACCTCCACTAGCTTTGTTCATAGTGATGCTTTCTAAGGCCCACTTGACTTCACATTCCAGGATATCTGGTTCTAGGTCAGTGATCACACCATCGTGATTATCTGGGTCATGAAGATCTCTTTTGTACAGTTCTTCTGTGTATTCTTGCCACCTCTTCTTAATATCTTCTGCTTCTGTTAGGTCCATACCATTTCTGTCCTTTATCGAGTCCATCTTTGCATGAAATGTTCCCTTGGTATCTCTAATTTTCTTGAAGAGATCTCTAGTCTTTCCCATTCTGTTGTTTTCCTCTATTTCTTTGCATTGATCACTGAGGAAGGCTTTCTTATCTCTTCTTGCTGTTCTTTGGAACTCTGCATTCAGATGCTTATATTTTTCCTTTTCTCCTTTGCTTTTCACTTCTCTTCTTTTCACAGCTATTTGTAAGGCCTCCCCAGACAGCCATTTTGCTTTTCTGCATTTCTTTTCCATGAGGATGGTCTTGATCCCTGTCTCCTGTACAATGTCACAAACCTCATTCCATAGTTCATCAGGCACTCTATCTATCAGATCTAGGCCCTTAAATCTATTTCTCACTTCCACTGTATAATCATAAGGTATTTGATTTAGGTCATACCTGAATGGTCTAGTGATTTTCCCTACTTTCTTCAATTTAAGTCTGAATTTGGTAATAAGGAGTTCATGATCTGAGCCACAGTCAGCTTCCAGTCTTGTTTTTGTTGACTGTATAGAGCTTCTCCATCTTTGGCTGCAAAGAACATAATCTGATTTCGGTGTTGACCATCTGGTGATGTCCATGTGTACAGTCTTCTCTTGTGTTGTTGAAAGAGGGTGTTTGCTATGACCAGTGCATTTTCTTGGCAAAACTCTTATTAGTCTTTGCCCTGCTTCATTCTGTATTCCAAGGCCAAATTTGCCAGACTAGTGTGCTGAGTGTCTTTAAAAAAAATGATAATTTATTCAAATGAATTTTATTCTTTTTTGAGATAACCATACATTTTCTATTCCGTATTCTCTTTGTAATAGGTAATCACATTGTTTTGAATAATAAAGCTTGTATTCTTGGAATAAATCAGATATATTTATTATAACAATTCAATTTGCTAAAGTTTTGTTCATGAGTCTTTGTATCTAAGTTCATGGGGTTTATTTTCCTTTAATGTTCCTATAAGTAGAATATCCTCAAGTTAGTATCAGAGTTATACTGTTTTTAAATCTTAACTAATATTTGTATTATATCTTCATTTAATGTTTGTAGTTTTTATGAATGGGAGACTTTTAAACTAAAAATTCAACAGGTAAGAAATTACCCATACTTTTTATTTCTTCTTCTCAGTTTTGGTAATCTAAAACTTACCAAAGTTTTATTACTCAAAGAAATCTATTTTTTCCTGGATTTTCACACATTTTGACATAAATTTCTTTATTATCTTTTTTATTGTGGGGAGGGCTTGAAAATAGTGATAAAACACCCATGTGCAAACTTTTGCATGGATATAACATTTTCAAGCCCTTTGGGTAAATATCAAACAATTGCTGGATTATATGAAAATAGCTCGTTTAGTCTTATTAGAAACTGCAAACTGTCTTCCAAAGGTGGCTGTACCTTTCTGCATCCCCTCTAGGAATCAATGAGAACTCCAATTGCTCCACACCCTCATTGAGGTCCACAACTTGGATAATTTGCTCTATGTCTCGGTGTCCCACCTGATGACCCAGGAGTTTCCTCATGGCCTCTGGTAACTCACTGGTGCTTATCTCGCCATCACCATTGGTGTCAAACTCTCGGAAGGCATCTCGCAGTTCCTTTACTCCAATTATATCTACTGTCTCCGCCAGGAGTTTAGGTCCCATTAGCTCCACAAAGTCATCAAAATCCACGTGGTCACCCCGGTTCATATTGATCTGCTGGGACAGCTCAATGAGCTCCATCTCGGTGGGCATGTAACCCACGGTGAGCATGCAGTTACCCAGGTCCCGGCAGTTGATGTAGCCATCTTCGTCCTTGTCAAATTTTCTGATGGCCTCCCTGAGCTCTTCAGTCTCCTCTGGCCACAGAGATCTGTCAGGCTGCCTGTTCTCTGCAAAGCCCTTTTGCAGGAAGATGAAGCCTGGGCCCAGCAGGTTGTGCATGACCACGCAGTTCTGAGCCAGCATCAGGAGGGGCCTGCGAAGCTCACGCTGGCTGCCAGCCCCTCCTCACTCATCTGCACCACTGTGTAGCTGGTCTCCTCTTGGCACATCTTCCTTGAGAGACAGACCAGTGGACACTTAACACAGTTGCCCATCCTAAGCTGAGGTAGCCCCTTTCAGGATCCCTGGTCTATGAAGGAGGCTCCTGGGGGCTATGAGACCTGAGTCCGGGTTCCCACCAACCCCAGCCTCCCTCTGCCTGTACCGTTTTTCCTCCAAGAATGGCTGAGTCCTCTCTCCTGTGCCTGTGCTCTCTTACTCTTCTGCCTGCTCCAGCTCCCTGATTTTTTTTTTTTTTTTTTTGATGGATTGTGTATGTGTTCCTGTGTATGGGTTTAATTTTCCGGACACTTTCTTAAGGAGATGAAGGCAGGAGGGGAGAGTGCAGGCACAGAGAAAATCGCCTGGAGAGCTGATGGCAGAGGGCAGCTGAGCTGGAGAAGGCTGTGGGATCATCTACTCAGCTGAATGCGTCTTTTAGATGTATATGTCTTTCAGAAATATTTTCTCCCAGTATATGGCATGGCTTCTAATTCTCATCACATTGTCTTTTACTTGGCGGCTTTTTTTTTTTTTTTAATTTTAATGACGTCTAGATATGCAGATGACACCACCCTAATGGCAGAAAGTGAAGAGGAACTAAAAAGCCTCTTGATGAAAGTGAAAGAGGAGAGTGAAAAAGTTGGCTTAAAGCTCAACATTCAGAAAACGAAGATCATGGCATCTGGTCCCATCACTTCATGGGAAATAGATGGGGAAACAGTAGAAACAGTGTCAGACTTCATTTTTGGGGGGCTCAAAAATCACTGCAGATGGTGATTGCAGCCATGAAATTAAGACACTTACTCCTTGGAAGGAAAGTTATGACCAACCTAGACAGCATATTGTAAAGCAGAGACATTACTTTGCCAACAAAGGTCCATCTAGTCAAGGCTATGGTTTTTCCAGTGGTCATGTATGGATGTGAGAGTTGGACTGTGAAGAAAGCTGAGCACCAAAGAATTGATGCTTTTGAACTGTGGTGCTGGAGAAGACTCTTGAGAGTCCCTTGGACTGCAAGGATGTCCAACAAGTCCATTCTAAAGATTAGTCCTGGGTGTTCTTTGGGAGGACTGATGCTAAAGCTGAAACTCCAATACTTTGGCCACCTCATGCAAAGGGTTGACTGATTGGAAAAGACCCTGATGCTGGGAGGGATTGGAGGCAGGATGAGAAGGGGACGCCAGAGGATGAGATGGCTGGATGGTGTCACCGACTCAATGGACGTGAGTTTGAGTGAACTCCGGGAGCTGGCAATGGCTGTGATTCATGGGGCCGCAAATATTCGGACATGACTGAGAGACTGAACTGGACTAGCATATCTGCTATTTCTTTCATGATCATACCTTTACTGTTAAATATATAAAGCCATCACTATATCTAAGGTCATCTAGGTTAACTCCTATGTTGTCTTTAAGTTTTGTGCTTTACATTTAGGTGTGTAATAAAATTTTTAGTTTTTGTTTTTGTTTTTTTTTTTTAAGGGGGTAAAGTCTCTGTCACATTTTTTTGTTTGTTTGTTTGCATGTGGCTGTCCATGTTTTGGGTTTCTTTTGTTTTGTTTTGTGTTTCACACATTTTGATGTATCTTTCTGCTATCAACATATATTTTTTCTTACATTTTCTTTCACCACAATCTTGATTACTGAGATAATCCAAGATTGAACTTTAATCCTTGAAAATGCTTGTAATCTAAAGTTTACATTTATTCCAAAATTATAGCTATATAGGGTCAATAAAATTGTATAAAATATATATTTAGGGAAAGTTATTTTGCTTTTGTTTTATTTTTTTTTAATTTTATTTTATTTTTAGACTTTACATAACTGTACTTTTGTTTTAAATAGATAACTAGAGGTTTTCCCACCAAATGTACCAAAAGATGTAAAACTGGTAGAGATTTTGATCAAGCAAATTATATAAAGTCAAAGAATAATTGCTGTCAAGATTTATGTCTAAGAGTGGCTCATTTTTTAGGATACAGTTATCTAGGAGACAGCTATTACCTAAATAGCTGGATATTCTTATGTGTGAAACCATGTTCTCAGAAGAGATAGTGAGATGTTCCTATGTGCATAGATGTAAAGACTATTAATGAACATGTCCTGTAGAGCAGTGTCCCCAATCAACTATGAGATTTATCTTACAAATTAAACATGTGTCTCTAGTGGGTTAATACCATCAATTTTTTTGCTATTAAAATTAGTCCTTAAAACAAAATTCTTCATTGAAATATGGTCTTGGTTACTGACTAAAATTTGGAAAGTATGTATAGAAGACCCCTAGAAATGGTAAAACTTCAGTATTCCCTATCTTTTTCTTTTAGGGTAGCTGTTATTTAAAGGTAAAGGGAAAATAACAGCATGCCTTACTACAGAGTTAGTGGCAACATTGTGAAGCACCTACAGAACCTTGGAAGCAAAGGCACATATAACTTGTCAGGTAAGACTTGCACCATAAGCTTAAATAGTCTGCATCCTCAATTAATCTTTGAGTATAAAGAGAGAAAAAATGAATAATTAAATATGAGCTATTAATTTTAAAAGTAAAGTAAAAATAAAAGCTACCTATTTACTTAATTTTATTGGATGTAGGCTATATAACACTGACAATATTATCTATGATCTCAAGGCAATTATAAAATCATCATCAGTCAACTGCCAGTAACAGAGAAAGTATAAAATAAAATGAAAATGTAATCCTCCATATCTATTTTTATTTAGAAAACTAAGCCCAGAAATAGAGCCACATGCTATCGGCTACAAAATCCAAGGGAAAAAGTCTGATATTTTATTGATCTGTTATGCATAAGGTGATTTATTTTCTATTCAAAGACATCTTGGGCAGTTTTTATTATGCTGAAACTGAATACAGTAAATAAAAAGCTGAAGTGTCTCTAGTGACTTTTTATTAGAATTGATAACATGAATGTTATTTATGAGAGCAAGTGGACACATTAAAATACCAAATAACAATCGTATTTCAGGATATATTTGGTTATTTACAAGTATAAAATGTGTGATTATATTATTTTTAACAAAGCTTAGGTCGGAAAACTTTTTGTAAAAGAATGACTATTGCAACATTCATTATAATTATGCAGTGTTATTAGCAACGGACTTAGCACATTTTATGTGTTTATATTTGGTTTCAGCACAACAGAGAGGTGGGCTACAGTCCACTGGGTCACAGTCAGTCACAACTGAGCATGTACGTAGGCACAAGACATAGTTTGAAGCACATTTAAAAGATTTCACAGTAATAATTAAATATTGTAAATGTATAATTCATTGAGCCTATATTTATTTTATATTTTAACAGGGATATAAGAAATGCTAATTGAAAGTTGTGTTATATTTCCTATACTTTTGTTACTCTATTTTATCAACTGGAAGCACCAACATTGTAGGATGTCTATTTATAATACAAATTGCTTGCAAACAGTTATGAACTGGAGAGATCAATCAAGATGGCAGAGAAAAAGAACATGAAACTCACCTCACTTCATGAACACGTCAAAAATACATCCATGTGTGGGAAAATCCTCACTGAAAACTACCTGGAAAGTTGCAGAAAGACTTGTACAGCCAAGGCTTTACACAAAGACAGACACAGAATTGGGTAGAAAGAGAAAATAAGCCATCAGGTTGGGATCAGTGTCCCCAGGAAGGGGACTCAGAGGGGAAGAGAGATTAAAGAAGCAGCAGGCCACTCTGTGGAGTGAGTGGTTCGATTGACATAGTGAATGCCCCTGTTCTAGGGCTTACAAAGGGAAGATGAACCTGCTTGACTGGATGGGGGGCTGGTAGGAGTGACAAGAGGGCTATGGAAATCCTGGACTCTGCTCCTGAGGAGCACATACATGCTGACTTGCACCCAAGGCAGTGTGGAGGTGGGAGACTGAGGACTGCTCCAGGGGCTGTCTGGTTTTCCATGACCATCAATACCATGACCCAGCCTAGACAAGCAAATACTCCAACTGTATTTACTCCATGTCACACTGGATCTAGGGCTGCCACAACTAGTGAGAGAGTAGGATTCTGGGCCAGAGAGGCAGGCCTGGGTGGGTCATCGTCGGCCACTGCTGGTACATACTGAGGCAGCACAACAGAAGGAGCCCAGGATAATGATGGTGTCTAGTCCACCACAGTCCATACTCAAAAACATGGAAAGAGTCAATATGGGCCTTGCCTGCCTTGCAGTGTGGCTCTACAACAGGGCTGGGGCAACAGAGGCTGGTGGCAGTAATCAGTTGTGAGGCATAAAGGGGATTTGGACCCAAGGTTAATTCTGAGCAAGATGAGAGCAACAACTGCTGACACCTATAAAGGCAGTGCATCAGAAGGAGCTCAGACTTCTATCTGCAGCCAATCCACTGCAGGTCATGTCCCACCATGATCCAATAGCCTTAACAGGACCTTCTAGCTTCAGCACTTCTCCCCTCTGGGGTAAAGGTCCTGGTGCTGAGAGAAGGAGAAAGTACACACTTAAAGAAAACTGAGGCAGGTCAGAGCTGACCCTGTGTTTCTGGTCCAAAAACATGGGCTCAGACCCCAATTGCAGCACACCAGGCCTCCCTGTCCATCACCAACTTCCAGAGTTTACTCAAACTCATGTCCACTGAGTCAGTGATGCCATTCAACCATCTCATCCTCTGTCGTCCCCTTCTCCTCCCACCTACAATCTTTCCCAGCATCAGGGTCTTTTCAAATAAGTCAGTTCTTCACATCCAGTGGCAAAGTATTAGAGTTTCAGCTTCAGCATCAGTCCTTCCAATGAATATTCAGGACTGATTTCCTTTAGGACGGACCAGTTAGATCTCCATGCAGTTCAAAGGACTCTCAAGAGTCTTCTCCAACACCACAGTTCAAAAGCATCAATTTTTCAGCGCTCAGCTTTCTTTATAGTTCAACCCTCACATCCATGTATGACTACTGGAAAAACCATAGCCTTGACTAGACAGACCTTTGTTGGCAAAGTAATGCCTCTGCTGTGTAATATGCTGTTTAGGGTGGTCATAACTTTTCTACCAAGGAGTAAGCATATTTTAATTTCATGGCTGCATTCACATATCTGCAGTGATTTTGGAGCCCAAAAGATAAAGTCTTTCACTGCTTCTACTATTTCCCCATCTATTTGCCATGAAGTGATAGGACCAGGTGCCATGATCTTAGTTTTCTGAATGTTGAGCTTTAAGCCAACTTTTTCACTCTTCTCTTTCACTTTCATCAAGAGGCTTTTTAGTTCCTCTTCACTTTCTGCCATAAGGGTGGTATCATCTGCATATCTGAGGTTATTGATATTTCTCCTGGAAATCTTGATTCTAGCTTATGCTTTATCCAGTCCAGTGTTTCTCATGATATACTCTGCATATAAGTTAAATAAGCAGGGTGACAATATACAGCCTTCACGTACTCCTTTCCCAATTTGGAACCAGCCTGTTGTTCCATGTCCAGTTCTAACTTTGTCTCCTGACCTGCATAGAGATTTCTCAAGAGGCAGTTCAGGTGGTCTGGTATTCCTATCTCTTTAAGAAATTTCCACAGTTTGTGGTGATCCACACAGTCAAAGGCTTTGGCACAGTCAATAAAGCAGAAGTAGATGTTTTTCTGTCTTTGTTGCTTTTTCGATGATCCAACAGATATTGGCCGGAGAAGGCAATGGCACCCCACTCCAGTACTCTTTCCTGGAAAATCCCATGGACGGAGGAGCCTGGTAGGCTGCAGTCCATGGGGTCACGAAGAGTTGGACACGACTGAGCAAATTCACTTTCACTTTTCACTTTCATGAATTGGAGAAGGAAATGGCAAGGAGCCTGGCGGGCTGCCGTCTATGGGGCTGCACAGAGTCGGACATGACTGAAGCGACTTAGCAGCAGCAGCAGCAGCAACAGATGTTGGCAATTTGATATCTAGTTCCTCTGCCTTTTCTAAAACCATCTTGAAATCTAGAAGTTCATTGTTCACGTACTGTTGAAGCCTGACTTGGAGAATTTTGAACATTACCTTATTAGCATGTGAGATGAGGGCAATTGTGCAATTTCTTTGCACTGATCACTAAGGAAGGCTTTCTTATCTCTCCTTGCTCTTCTTTGGAATTCTGCATTCAAATGAGTATATCTTTCCTTTTCTCTTTTGCCTTTCATGTCTCTTCTTTTCACAGCTATTTGTAAGGCCTCCCCATACAGCCATTTTGCTTTTTTGCATTTCTTTTCCATGGAGATGGTCTTGATTCCTGTCTCCTGTACAATCTCACAAACCTCCATCCATTGTTCATCAGACACTCTGTCTATCAGATCTAATCCCTTGAATCTATTTGTCACTTCCACTGTATAATCATAATGGGTTTGATTTAGGCCATACCTGAATGGTAGTGGTTTTTACCTTTTCTTCAATTTAAGTCTGAATTTGGCAATAAGGAGTTCATGATCTAAGCCAGAGTCAGCTCCTGGTCTTGTTTTTGCTGACTGTATAGAGCTTCTCCATCTTTGGCTGAAAAGAATATAATCAATCTGATTTTGGTATTGACCATCTGGTGATATCCATGTGTAGAGTCTTCTCTTGTGTTGTTGGAAGAGGGTGTTTGCTCTTGGTGAAACTCTATTAGTCTTTGCCCTGCTTCATTCTGTATTCCAAGGCAAAATTTGCCTGTTACTCCAGGTGTTTCTTGACTTCCTACTTTTGCATTCCAGTCCCCTATAATGAAAAGGACATCTTTTATGGGTGTTAGTTCTAGAAGATCTTGTAGGTCTTCATAGAACCATTCAACTTCAGCTTCTTTAGCATTAGTGGTTGGGGCATAGACTTGGATTACTGTGATGTTGAATGGTTTGCCTTGGAAACAAACAGAGATCATTCTGTTGTTTTTGAGATTGCATCCAAATACTGCATTTCAGACTCTTGTTGACCATGATGGCTACTCCATTTCTTCTGAGGGATTCCTGCCCACAGTAGTAGATATAATGGTCATCTGAGTTAAATTCACCCATTCCAGTCCATTTTAGTTCACTGATCCCTAAAATGTCAATGTTCACTCTAGCCATTTCTTGTTTGACCACTTTCAATTTGCCTTGATTCACGGACCTAACATTTCAGGTTCCTATGCAATATTGCTCTTTATTTCATCAGACTTTGCTTCTATCACCAGTCACATCCACAACTGGGTGTTGCTGTTGCTTTGGCTCCATCTCTTCATTCTTTCTGAAGTTATTTCTTCTCTGATCTCCAGTAACATATTGGGCACCTACCAACCTGAGAAGTTTATCTTTCAGTGTCCTACTTTTTGCCTTTCCATACTGTTCATGGGGTTCTCAAGACACGAATACTGAAGTGGTTTGCCATTCCCTTTTTCAGTGGACCACATTTTTTCAGAACTCTCCACACATATGTGTGTGTGTGTGTGTGTGTGTGTGTGTGTGTGTGTGTGTGTGTATACACACCAAAATGGAAACAGACTCAGATATTGGTAAGACACTAGTAGTCACCAGTGGGTCAAAAAAGGAGACAGGGCAAGACAAGGGTATAGGATGAAGTAATACACATTACTATGTATAAAATAGATAAGTCACAGTATATTTTTAGAACACAAGGAAGTAGAGTCATTACCTTGTAATAAACTGAAATGGAATATAATCTATAAAAGTACTGATTCACTATGTGGTACAAATGAAACACAAAATATCCTAAGTCAACTATTGTGTGTGCATACTAAGTTGATTCAGTTGCATCTGATTCTTTGTGACCCCCATGAACTGTAGCCTATTAGGCACCTCTGTCCATGAGATTCTCCAGGCAAGAGTACTGGACTGGGTTGTCATGCCCTCCTCCAGAGGATCTTCCTGACCCAGGTATCAAACCCAAGTCTCTTTTGTCTCCTATATCTCCTGCATTGGCAGGTGGGTTCTTTACCACTAGTGCCATCTGGGAAGCCCCAAGTCAACTATACTTCTACAAAAATTTAAAAAATAAATCAATCAGTCCCAGATATTTCTGAATAAGTAAGACATAGTTCTGTAGCCAAGTTTAACATCCTTATACAGAACATGGGGATTATATTTAATTACAATTGTAATAATCTTACATGAGAACATTGCTGGTTTAACTTTTCTAGCTACATTGTTTCTGAAAATTAATATATATATGTAAAAATATCTCCACATACAACATAAATACATAATAGAAAGCATGATATATCAATTCTAATACAGTGGAAAATATTGTCTTTATTTTCCTTTCAGGTTGGAAATATTAAAAACTTGCCAAAATCATATTGCAAATGTATTAGAAAAGGCTAGGTCATGGTACAAGTGAAGCAAAAAACACAAGAGAGTAAACAAATACAGAGCTTTCTCTCAGTCATATACCAATTCCTGTTACTGACTGACTCTTCTCCATGTGGTGATTCATGGAATTGCACTTCTTTATGTTGAGGAACACATGCCCATTGCCCATCTATATCTAGTCAAGTCTTCAGCAAAGAATGAGAGAATAGAGACACACTTATTAATAAAACATCCTGTCCCATGCTGATAAGCCCTCTGTATGTCTATGGTACTGTCTACATATACTCAGAGACACTTCAAAATGTCTGCACAACTCTAGCTAACTAAGGACCCAAAAACTGCCCTAAATCAATGATCTCCCCATTCATACACAGATGCCACAGAAAAGCATAAACACTAATTTGCTCAAACTGCTGGACCATTAACTCTGATCACTTGCTGATGGACCACTAAGCAATTTAGGCTAAGAGGCCACTCCTAGGATTCCAAATTTAAAACAAGTTTAACACCAAAAGCAACAACAAACTGAACAGTGACATCAGTGACCACACACAGCAGGAGACAGAGACTAGGTAGATTGAGACACATAAATCTACAAAGAACAAATAATCCATAACATGAGGCTTAGTCTTACATACATAGGAAATAAAATGGCTTTAACCT
Organism: Bubalus kerabau; assembly: GCF_029407905.1. Classification (NCBI taxonomy): domain Eukaryota; kingdom Metazoa; phylum Chordata; class Mammalia; order Artiodactyla; family Bovidae; genus Bubalus; species Bubalus kerabau. The sequence goes on along the minus strand of NC_073627.1, from coordinate 78,857,146 downwards.
GTAAATAAAGAAATTCTGCAATATTTATCAAAGTATATAATATGTAAACCTTTGTTTATGAGTAAAATAACTAATAAAAGTCATGGTCTTATGAATCTTAGTTAAATGTTGGAGATGCATGAGAAAGAGGTGGAAGGAAGTATTTTATATATACAAAACTATAATATGTAGTTATATGAAGAGTTGAAAAGCAAGATAAGATCATTAAAAAGCCTGAAAGTACTGCTTAAGATAAAATGATGAGAGAAAAAAATACTTTTTGAGAAGATTTTCAAGCAGTTATACAAATGAAGTCAAAAGTTGAAGGTGAAAGTAAAAGTCACTCAGTCTTGTCAGACTGTTTGTGACCCCACGGACTATATACGGTCCATGGAATTCTCCAGGCCAGAATACTGAAGTCAGGAAGGAGTTAATTTCTAGTTTGAAGGGAACGGAATGCCATGGAGATGGAATAAACTAGACTTATTCAAAAATGAACAAGCAGTTCAGTGTGCTGGACATCATAAATGTCCATCAACAATAGGAGATGCAATTAGACATATTACCCATGGATTAGGCCATATTGGGACTAGTAATGTAAGAGGCCATGGTAAGTATTGCATTTTTAACACAACAAAAACATTTTGGATGACTTTGATAGTGATTTTAAGTGGACCCTCTCCAACCTGTAGAGAACAGATCAAAGGAAGCTGCGAGGGAAGGCAAGAAGAAGGTTTTTGATTTATTCAAGAATAACAGACATTTTGCTTTAGGATGGGATAGTAGTAAGAGGTGAGGGTTGTTAGGTTTTGGAATATATTATTAATGCTCTGCAGAACTAATATGATAATAGCTGATACAGTTTATGAGAGTAGGAGAGGAATTAAAATAGTACCAATAATCTTTCTAGAAAAATTTGTGGGTCCACTTACTGAATGGGTTTCATAGGGAGAACCAAGAGTTCAATTTTATGCATGGTAACTTTAAATGCTTATTATAGATCCACATGATGATGTATAATAAATGTCTTGATATATGAATATTTCATTCATTTAAGGGTGAAATATTTAAAGTAGTAGAACTAGATGGGAACATCCAGTGAAGACGCATACCTAAAAGGAGAAAAATCTCATGGGAAGATGTTTGGGACTCTCCAACATTTTGAAGGAAAGGAAATAATAGAATCCAGAAAAAGAGATTGAGGAGTGCCAAAAGTTGAGGAACAAACATGAGAATATGATATCCTAATAGCCGAGGTAAGAAAAGATTTTGTCTCTTTGTTTTAACACAGGGAGTGATCAACTGTCTCTCCACATTATAGGAGGAGTTGAAAAAGATCAGTCCATTTCAGTTGTGGGGGTTACTGCTGACTTGTCATGATCTATTCCAGTCTAGAGACAGAGATAAATTCCTGATTAGAGTGGGCTGAGCTGAAAATGGAGGTGGAACTGGCAAATACATATTAGTCTTTCAGTGAGTTTTGCTTTCAGTATATGGAGATAATAGCAGAGAATGGGGCAGAGGCAGAGAATCAAAAAGTGGTTTGATGTCAATGAGTGCTTTTCTAAATTTGTGTTCTGACTAGAATGATCCAGCAGAGAAGGAAAATTAATGTTACAAAAAGAACCAGGTCTATGATCATAGCTGAGTGCCTGACTGAGAAAAGAAGATGGGATTTGCAGGGAAAGTAGGGGAGGCAGTCTTCTGTCCTAGTCAGCTTCGGCTGCCACAACAAAATACTGCAGGCTGGGTAAGTCAACAGCAGAAGCTCATATTCTTATAGTTCTGGTGGCTGGAAGCCTGAGATCAGAATGCCACATGCATGGTTAGTTTCTGGTGAGAGTTCTCTTCCTAGCTAGCAGATAGCCACCTCCTCACTGTGCTTTACATGATAGAGAGAGGCCAAGAAAAAGAGAGGTTTAGAGGAGGAAGAAGGGACAGAGAGGACAGATGGAGAGACAAAGGGAGGGAAAGAGGAAGGGTGGTTGGTCACTTGTATCTCTTCTTATAAAAGCTCCAGTCCCATCATGAGGACTCCACCCTCATGATTTCATCTGAACCAAATTGTCTCCCAAAATTTCCATCTCTAAACACTGTTAATACTGGGGGTTAGGATTTCCACATATGAACTTGGGGGCGGGGCAGAATTCAGCCCCACAGTGAGATTCACAGAAGCAAAGGCAGAATGTTTGGGGATATACACCCTTAAATTGACAAATTTAGTAATTTTTTTTCTCTTATGAATATAATTATATATTTTTATTTTGTTGTACTTTAAAGCCATTTTTATTTCCTTTCCTTTGCCCAGTCTAAAGAACTTCTTTACTTATTCTCTGCAATGAGATAATCCGTGGAGAGTAAAGACCCAGGACAACATGTTGGAAGTTTAACAAAGTGAAAACTATGAAATTATCGTCCTTATACACTAGCTTGATATGACACATTTAAGTAATACTGATTCTAATACTAAGAGCCAAAGATTGGAAACATCTGAAATGTCCATTGATGGAAAACTGATGAAATAAACAAGAGCACGTGTGTGTGTGTGTAAAGGAATACTATAAAGAAGGTAAGACACAATGAGACTCTTATCTCTGTAATTTCCAATATTAACACATTGAAAAACTCAAAGTTCAAAGAACTTTATATATATTTAAAATAATGATACTATTGGTGGCATAGAATACTGCCAAACTGCTAAAATAATAGTGGAAAAAAGCCATTAACAGAGATCATACCCATTGAGTTTATTTGCTTACTATAGTATTCATAACTTTGTGAAATCTGCAATTAATATTCTTTTATATACATATATATATATGCATAATATGTACACATACCTTTAAAGATATTTTAGAGGAACACAAAATAGAGAAATATGAAAGAAACAAACAGAGATTGAAGCTGCTGCTATGGCTCCTTGCCCAATGCCATCAACAAATATTTTTAAAATTTAAAATAATGATGATGAACAGTAAAGGATTTGAATTAACATACTATTTTGTATCACTTTCCAGAATCACCTACTGACTGTTAAGCATTATCTATTAAACACTTATTTAAAACAAGTCAGACTTCAAACCAAGGTTGATATATTTATAGTCAATATATTTATATATAGAAATTTGATTTGAAGTACACACTCCAGGTTCGATGCACGATACTGGATGCTTGGGGCTGGTGCACTGGGATGAGCCAGAGGGATGGAATGGGGAGGGAGGAGGGAGGAGGGTTCAGGATGGGGAACACATGTATACCTGTGGCGGATTCATTTTGATATTTGGCAAAACTAATACAATTATGTAAAGTTTAAAAATAAAATAAAATTAAAAAAAAAATGAAGTACACACTTTTAATAAAATATCCTTCTCCCACTTTACATATTATGCCATGCTTTATCCACTAGGTCTACTTCCCGTAACTTTTTGGATTGAATTAAAAGAAACAAAGCAGGAAAAGAATGGGATACTAATTTTAAAAAGTAGGGCTTCAGCAATCACCTTATTAGTGTCAAATTTTAATTTTCTCATTTGTGAGGAATTTCAACTGCGTCAGTAGTTGTGTTCTTCAAGCACATCCCTTTTCTGCTTTTAAGTGCTGTTCCAAGGGGGTCACAGGATAATCAGTCCCTTTGAAATCTCATGGCTAGAGCTAAACAAGTCCTGGTTCCAATTATATTAATGAAGCAGTAAAGGGAACAACTCATTGGGGAGGTGTAATAAAGTATTCAATTGTTGCTTGTACAGCAGCTTGTAAGATGTACATGTAAATATCTTAGAACTGTACAGATACAACTCAACTGGGTTGGACTTAATATGCCCAGGGTTAGTAAATCTGCACAATTTCTTTTGTTAGTTTAACAGTGAAATTCAAATTTATATATTTAATAGTTTTCCAAAAGCCATCAAAATAATTTTTAAATTATGAGTGGACCACTGAAGCCTTGTCAAAGTCTGAAGATTTCTCTGATTCTAATGTCATGTGTGGTGGTTGATGTGAATTTGCTGTGGGCTGTACTTCCATTACCCACCTCTACCTCCCCTTCATTCTTCTGTATATGGTGTAATAGAAACATTTTGTGCTATTGTGTTTGTTTTATCTGAAACATAAACAACACATCATTTGGTGAAAGACTGTATTACTATTCTGATCTTAAAGAGTAAGATAAACATACAAATTTTAGTTGTTTTTAAGAATTACTCAAATGCTAACTTCTCTGTTGCATCTTTCTAGGGCTAGCAGTCAGAATGAATTTCACTCTTTCCCACATTAATATTTCACAAAATTTTCTGTAATATGTCATTTTACTGTTGTAGAGTTTTGTTTGGTGAGCCATTAGGAAAATGTATGTCTTCATCAAATTGAACTGCAGGGATAGGAAAGACTATGTTTCACTTGAATTCCATGTTCAACTCATTGTTCTCTATAGAATGACAGTAGGGTGGTCTGGGTGGATCATGTATTACAGTGAATTGACCACCTAAAGGTACACAAGCAAGTTAGGGTACAGCAGATTTACATTGCTCTACTCTATCGAACAAATCAGGTCTTATATTTTCTATATTGTATCACCCTAACAAGTTATTGAATGCTTGACTCTTTCTGGTTACCTAGCAAATTCTTTTTGTCCAGCCAGTTGTAAAAAATACATATTTATAGTATTCAAATACAAAATATCAGTAAGTTAGTTTACATATATCTGTTAATTCCTGTCTCCACTTTGTTCCTATGTTTCCATTGTGACAATGCTGGAATAAGGAAAGAAAGCAAAGACATTCTGACTCCAATATGGTCAGTACGGTCATTTCTTTGTATATATTACAGGAGGAATGAAACATGGATCTAAAGAGAAATGATAAACTGTTAGATTCTTATAAATCAAAAAGAAATAAAATACAAGTATATTTAAGTTAAATCATAATTTGTTTAGGAATTGATATTTAAACAGCATTAATGTTAATTCTGATAGAAATCCTTTTGCTACTTCAACATGCCCTAATTTTAAAATAACAACTGAGCAACAGAACTGAACTAAAAACTGATGCTCAAATTAGGAACTTTATAAAATCCTGGAAAGTATAACCTTCACTCAAAGTAACAATAATAAGGCAAACCTACAACGACACCACCAAACATAATATCAGTAAAGAGTTGGAAGTGTTTTTAAACTTTTTGCAGAGTTGAGTCTATAAATGGTGATAAGTATAGCTTTTGAAATTTATCCAGCTCTTAGATTTATTTGCTACATTATTATCAGGCAATGCATTTAACTGCTAAATATTTAAGACTGAATTTCTATTGATAAAATAGAGACAAATGATCAGAATTAAAGATGAAAAGCTCTTTCATAAATTATTACTTCTTTATATTAATGTATATCCCTCCCCCACCTCAGCTCTGTTTCTCTCATTCCCTCCTTACTCTAAACCCATTTTTTTACCATCTCTTTTTTTTTCTCCTTTGTTGCTTTTTTCTTCTTTATTTTCTTTTTCATACCAGCACAACACTGACCAAGACTTGATAATCCTGCCTCCTACACGAAATGCAGAGCTTAGACTATTTCTGGCCAAGCATTAAATGCAAATAAAATCTTTAACAGCACGTCTGTCCTAGTGAAGAAAGAATCCACTGTACCTATAAGAACAAGACAGGAGCAGCAGAGTACAAAAATACTATTTCTTACAAATGTTCTGTTACACAAGTGGAGATTTACACCAGTTGTATACATGACTTAAAGCAGAATCTTGGAGTTAGTGATTTTCAGACTCTATTGACCTCAAGGGGGACTCACCTCTCATTAATTTGTGAGAGCATCACCAATTCTAGCAAATATTATTAACATGATCGCCTTCCATCAAGGTATTATGTTTCCTGTGTTTTCTCAATACATCCAAATAATCCATAAGTATTTCTCTGTAATTACAATGCTACCACCCTTACACATGCTGCTGATCTAAAAAATTTTCACATACTGAGATATGAGCAAGTTGTCCTGGATTAGTTTGACTTGAACTTTATGCTAACTAGAACAGCCTTTCTCGTGGCCTGCCAAACATGCATTGTACATCTGCTTTGACTATTAAAGAAAATAATGCACTTAAAAAATTAAAATGGAGTAACTGTTTCAAGGATCCAAAATAGAGTTCAGTGGCCACTGCATATGCAGTTTCAGACATGTTCCTGCATCAGTAAGAACCTGACCTTTCTGAACTGTAACAAACTTAAGGACAATACCAGCCATTTTCAAAACAAGATCTGCTAACAGCTGCTAACTTCACAACTTTATGGTCTCAAGGTCTCCCACTGTAACTATACAACCATTTTGATCATCAACCAAACCTTTCTTAATGAGCACCCCTACTTCTTACCAGCTCCAACCCTAATTCTTGACAAACAATTTATGTAACTAGGTGGTTTCTGCCTATATAAGTCTCTCCCATTCTGTAGCCCAGTGGGATACAATTCAAGTGCTTCTTGAATCTGTTTCCCCCAGCCTATAGGCCTCAGGGTAGCTCAAACAAAGCTCTTTTCTAATCCCATTATTGACTGTTTATTTTTTGCATCAACATTGCTTACCAAGGAAAGCATTTTTCCAGATTCGCCTTATCTTGGCAGTTTCAATTGATGCACAAGGCTGTTATATACTTTTTTTCTTTTTGTTTTATTACTATCCTCATAATTGTGTAATTATTTACTCATATCTTACTATAATAACCTGATAGTCAGCTGTGAGAAACTAGTACTGTAATTTTTAACTCCAGAAGATATCTTGCATTTACTATGCAAACAATATTTTTATGTGACCCTTGATACTCTCTGTTTTAAAATTTTATTATTTCTTAAAGAGAATTAAAGTTATACATATATAACCTTTTTATGTTTTTTCATTCGCTAGATTGGGCTCAGGAAGGTAGATAATTTAGGTATTTCTAAGGTAATGTGGGGCCCTATATCCCTCACTGTGTTTTTAAGACTGTATTTCACAGTAATTATAGTACACTGATTTCAAAGGTGAGTGAGTACATTCTGAAATTGTTAATACAACACTCTTTAAATCCTAAACTGTTCCCATGCCATAGCTTTTATGCAAAATGTGATTGTTAGTTTTACATGTGAACACTAATCTCAGTGCTTCTGTGAATAAATTTTGTAGCTGTGGTTAATATCCACAGTCAGTTGAATTTAAGTAGGGTCTCCTTGATAAAGCAGGTGGGCTTCATACAATCACTTGAAAGGCCTTTAGAACAAAAACTGAGGTTTCCCAAAGAAAAGATTCAGCCTCAGGTCTACAGACTGTCTTTATTCCAAATCCTGAGTTTTTAGCCTGCATGATCACTCCACCAATTTTGAACCTGCCTTCTTTACAATCACTTAAATCAATGCCATGGATGGATGGATAGATAAACAGATAGATGGGTATGAAAACATTTATAATATAAATACTATAGAGATATTGAATGAATAAAATTGTATAATCTCTTAGTAGTTATTCTGTCCATAGATAAAGATTCCCCAAATCATAACAATAATTAAAAAATCCTTTCTTTAAATTTAAAGGAAGTTAAGCAGTTTGATTATGTAAATTCCATGAAAGGTGCCAGATTTGGCAAAATCTAGAAGAGACTGTTTTCATGTTTTTCTTAGTAGATAAAAATATTTTCTAGGCAATCACCCCAAAATTCTCCTGCCTTATTGGTCACAATTAAATTATTTGCTATGGTGATATAAGAGGATTTGAGGCTAATCTAAATTTTTAAAAAGATATGACCTTGAAGAGCCAGTTGCACACAATGAGACCGATTTGAGCAATGCTTTAACAGGTTTGTCTGTCTACAATGTGGGAGACCTGGGTTCGATCCCTGGGTCGGGAAGATTCCCTGGAGAAGGAAATGGCAACCCACTCTAGTACTTGTGCCTAGAAAATCCCATGGATGGAGGAGCCTGGTGTCCATGGGGTCACAAAGAGTCGGACACGACTGAGCGACTTCACTTAACAGGTTTACTTATGGGGCAAGACCCTCATAGCATGAGACACCCTAAAATATACAGCATTTAAAACTCCCTAAAACAAACATGTATGATAACATATATGAGTGAGAACAGTCATACATATATAAATAAACATAGTGAAGTTGCTCAGTTGTGTCCAACTTGTTGCGATCCCATGAACTACACAGTCCATGGGATTCTCCAGGCCAGAATACTGGAGTGGGTAGCCTTTCCCTTCTCCAGGGGATCTTCTCAACCCAGGGATTGAACCCAGGTCTCCTGCACTGCATGCGGATTCTTTACCAGCTGAGCCACCAGGAAAGCCCATATAAACACATACATATTATACAAATGCATGGAGTATATAAACTTCAGGACAGTGTTACAAAAAGAGTGGAGGGAAGTAGTCAGAGAGAACAAAGGATGGCCCTCAGTCATACGCACTGAACTTTATTTTAAAAGATTTTCCAAATCTGAAAAAAGCCACAGAAAAATGCTAAGGTATATTAAATATTATCTAATAAGCATTTGATCTTCTATGTATTTTTAAATCTATGGTTGAAATAATAAGTGATAGAAAGCAGAGGGAAAAAAATGAATCACATGCCGATAAATTAAGATGTTTAGAATATTCAAAAAAGAACACAAGAAAAACATTATATAAAATAATACCACTACAAAGAGAGTCAGAATAGTAGTCTTTTATGTTCCAGAATTTTGAAAATTCTGAAGGAATGATTATTTGTTGCCCTATATGAGCACATGACTTATAATCATTAACAAGATTCCAACTAATTAAAAGAACCCAAATGAAACAATTTCACTGGAATACTAACTGGTACAGTCATTATGGGAAAGAATATAGTGAGTCCTCAAAAAGTTAAAAACAAAACTACCAATGATACAGCAATTTCAAACAAAGGAAATGAAAGCAGCACCTGAAAATGATACTGCAGCTCCATGTTCACCGCAGCAATATTCACAATCTCCAAACAAACAAAAATGGAAGCGCAACAGAACAAAACCTATGAGATGCTTCAAAAGCAGTTCTTAGAAGGGAAGTTTATACTGATAAATGCATGTATTAAGAAAAAAGAAAATATCAAATAAATAAGTGAACTTTCCATCTTAAAGTACTACAAAGAGGAGCAAACTATGCCCAAGGTTAGGAAGGAAAGAAGAAAATAATAAAAGTCATAAAGGAAACCATGAAACAGACACCAGACAAACAACAGAAAAAATATAGCAAGAGTAAGAACTGCTTTTTTGGAAAAAATTTAAAAAATGAAAAATCTTTATCTAGACTAAGAAAAATGAAAGCAAACAAATCAGAAATGAAAGGAGAGATATTACAACTGATATAATAGAAAAACATAGAATCATAAGCATATACTATAAACAATAATATGCCAAGATTTGGATAACCTAGAAAAAAATGGATAAATTTCTGGAAACATACAATTTATTAAGACTGAATCATGAAGAAACAACAAAGAATAAGGTGAATGAATCAGTAATGAAAAATTTTCAACACAGAAAATTCCAGGACTAGATGGATCCATTGGTGAATTCTACCAAATATTTAAAGAAGATCAACATCAATTCTTTTCAAATTCTTCCAGAAAAAGGAAGCAGAGGAAACACTTCTAAACACAATTTACCAGGCCAGAATTACTCTAATATCTAAAGACAGATGAGGACATGACAAGAAAACTATAGACTGATATCCTTGATTAATAACAGATGCAAAAATATTCAACAAAGTATCAGTATACCAAATTCAACAGAATGTTGGAAGGATCATACACCATGATCAAATGTGCTTTATTTCATGGATACAAGGATAATTCAATATAATAATGCTAGTAAGTGTTGTACTCTTAATACATGAATAAAATAAAAGATAAAAATCATTCTGTCATCTCAGTAGAGGGAAAAAAAGGTATTTTGAAAAATACAGTATCTTTTCATGGCAAGAAACTTCAACAAACTGGAAAAAGTAGTAACAAACTTCAACACAAACATATTAATTTAAATATTATACTACCTGAATAGAATGGAAGATAAAAATCATTTAGTCATCTCAGTAGAGAAAAAAAAAGTATTTGAAAAATACAATATCTTTTCATGACAAGAATCCTCAACAAATTGGGAAACAAAGCAACAAACTTCAACATAGTGAAGGTCATTTACAACAAACCTACAGGGAACATTATTCTCAGTGATGAAAGTTTAAAATCTCTTACTCTAAATGGAAAAAAATCAGAGTGCACATATTCAACATAGTACTGGAAATTCTAGTTAAGAGTTATCAGGCATGATTAAAAGATAAAAGAAAAGGCATGCTAAAGGAAGAAGTAAAACTGTCTTTATTTGAAGATGATATGATCTTATATATAGAAAATCCTGAAAATTTTACCAAAAAACTTTTAGAATTAATCAGTAAATCCAGTAAAGTTGCAGGATGTAAAATAAACATAGATAAATCAGTTGCTACTGCTATATCCTATCGATGAAATATTTTAAAAATAAATAAAATGATTCCATTCACAATAGCATTATAAAAGACAAGTATTAAAATAGCAACAAAATAGCATTAGAAACAATGAAGGAATAATTGAACCAAGGAAATGAATAATCTATAGAGTGAGAAGACTTTGATGAAACAAACTGAAGAAGACATAAACAATGGAAAGACATCCTGTGTTCATGGATCAAAGGAATTAATATGGTGAAAAGCCCATACCACACAAAGTCATCTACAGATTCAATGTAATCTCTATCAAAATTCTAATGGCATTTTCAGATAAACAGGAAAAAAAAAAGAATCCTAAATTTGTATAGAACCACAACGGATCCTACATAGACAAAGCAATCCTTACAAAGAAGAACAAAGCTGGGGGCATCATACTTTCTGATTTCTAAACATGCTATAAATCTATAGTAATAAAAAAAAACTATGGTATTGACATAAAAATGCATATCTAGACCAGTGGAACAAAACAGAAATTCCAGGATTAAACCCCTGTATATGCCGTCAATCAGTATTTGATAAGAGAGCCAAAATATTCCATGATGAATGGAGAATCTCTTCAAAAAATGGGCTAAGGAAAAACTGATAACCACAACAGAAAAATGAAATTAAACTCCTATCTCACAGTACTGAAAAATTTCAAATTGAAATGGATTGAAGACTTAAACGTAAGACATGAAAATGTGAAACTCCTATATAAAACATTGGGAGAAATCTTCTTAATATTGCTCTGGCAAAGATTTTCTGGTTATGACACCAAAACCAACACATAAAAAAAATAAATAAATGGAACTGTATCAAACTCAAAAGTTCTGCATAATCAAAGAAACAATCAACAAAATTAGGTGGCAAAATACAGAATAGGAAAAAAGAATTTGCAAACCACATAACAGATAAAAGGTTAATATGCAAGATACGTAAAGAATTTTTAAAAACTCAATAATAATAAAAGATCAAACAAACTAATCAATTTTTAAAATGGGCAGAGGAACTTAGATATTTTTCCAAAGAAGATAGGAACATTGCCATCAGATGCAAGAAAAGTTTCTCACCACTAATCATCAGGAAAACACTAATCAAAACCACAATGGGTTGTCACCTCCAACTGTTAGAATGGTTATCATCAGAACACTAGGGATAATCTGGGGCAAAGATGTGGAGTAAAGAGAATCCTTCTGTATTGCTGGAGGGAATGTATGGTGGTTCAACCATTACAGAGGATGGAATGAAGACTCCTTAAAAAATTAAAAATGGAACTATCATATTACCCAGAAATCATATTTCTGAATATATATCTGATGGAAATGAAAATGGAATATTAAAAAAATATGTACCTGCACTTTATGTTTACTGGAGCATTATTCAAAATAGCCAAGATATGGAAACAACCTAAGTGTCCATCAAAGGATGAAAGAATAAAAATGATGTGGTATATTCAACACAATTGATTAGGCCGTCATGAGAAAGAAGGAAATCCTGCCAGTGGCAAGAATATTGATGGATCCTGAGAGTATTATGCTAAGTGAAATGTTACACAGAAAAAGATAAATATTGCATGGCATCACTTATTTGTGGAATCTATAAAAGCTGAATTCGCAAATGGAAAGTGGAATGGTAGTTACCAGTGGTTGAGGAATGGGAGAATTGGGAAAATGTTAGTCAAAGGGTGCACACTTGCAATTATATGATGAATAAATCCTAGAGATCTAATGATCAGCATTGTGGTTATACTTAACATTACAGCATTATATCATTTAAAGTTGGTAAGAGACTAGATCTTAAATATTCTCACCACAAGAAAACACATAATAAGTATGTGACGTGATGGAGATGTTAGCCAATGCTCTGGTGATCATCATATTGCAATATATGAATGTGTAAAATCAGGTTGTACACTTTGGATTTTTACAATGTTATCTGTCAACGATATCCCCAAAATAAACCAGAATAAATATAAACAAAAAATAATTTAATGAACATTAACTGAGTGTTTGGAGAAGGCAATGGCATCCCACTCCAGTACTCTTGCCTGGAAAATCCCATGGATGGAGGAGCCTGGTAGGCTGCAGTCCATGGGGTCGCTAAGAGTCGGACACGACTGAGCGACTTCACTTTCACTTTTCACTTTCATGTATTGGAGAAGGAAATGGCAACCCACTCCAGTGTTCTTGTCTGGAGAGTCCCATGGACGGGGGAGCCTGGTGGGCTGCCATCTCTGGGGTCGCACAGAGTCGAACATGACTGAAGTGACTTAGCAGCAGCAGTAACTGAGTGTTTAATATAAACCATTAAACCAGACATTATATGCATATTATCTCATCGAAGCCTCAACATTTTCTATAAATTGGATACTATTATTTCATATTTATAGATGATACTTTAGTTGAAGAAGTTTAAAAGATATGGACTATACTACACAGCTACTAACTATCAAGGCAGTATATAACATAAGACCATTTAATTATAATGCAAGTATGTAGGGGGTACAATTTCATGTTATATACTTTATTATCTACAATATAACTACAGTAACTGGAACTATTATATATGATTTGGGAAATTTATTATGAATATTTAAAAATTCAAAATAAAATTTTCATCAAAAGATATACATAGTGACACTATCCTTTTATTTCACAAGAACTAGCTATCTGAAAGACTCTCAGAATGGCTGTATGAAGAACTTGACAAGTTCTCGTTTCCCCAAAACAAGAGTGTTGACAAAACTGTCTTGAATAGCCTTTTAAATCACCTTTGCTAAAGACAAGGAACACATTTAGAAGAATTTATTCAACTAAATCTACTCAATCCTAGTGAAAAGCCATTTTCACTCAAATTCAACTCCCATCTCAATTTACCTCACCCCAGCTCCATGGTCCTGCTTAAGGAGCTGACATTATGTGGAGATGATTATGGAAAATCAATGCCTAAGAATGCCATGGAAAGAATAATAATAAAGATCTCATCAGAAAATACATTTGACAAAATCTAACACTGATTTATGATAAAATCCTCAATAACCCAGGAATAGAAATATGAAAACACAAGGTATATAGAAAAACTAAAGCTCATATCATACTTAATGATAAGACACAAAATACCTTATCCTTAAGATCAGGAAAAAAGTCAAGCGTTCATATTCACCATTTTTTTTTAATATTGTACTGGAGGACCTAGGAAGTGCAGTAAGTTAAGGAAAATAAATATTAATAAAATGGAACATGGAAGAGAATAAAGACTGCCTTTATTCCTGGATCACATTATTTTATTGAAGAGTATGAAGGAGAGTTAATTAATCTGTTCTAAGTTGATGAGGTAGAGGCTTCTGATCAGAAACATTTTTCTAGGGGAAATAATTCCTAAGCTTTATATTAAACTATGAGTAATTATCTATGTCAAGAGGCTTTAGAATAAAAATCATCCAAAAAAGAGGAGACTGACAACATGGTATATATGAGAAACCTCAAGCCCTTCAAAGTAAACAGTGTAAGGTAAGAATAGTTTCTAAAAAATCAAATTAGAAGCAAAAATATAACAGATTTTTACATCTAAACTTCAGCTGATGGAAATCACATGCATTTGGTGTCATTTGCATTAGAAAAACATTCAGTAAGATTTCGGAGGATAGATTTGAGAGTGACATAACTGATATCAGAAAGATGATTTGGGTGAGTGACACAGAACTCCACATAAGTAATGGTGGGGACTTGAATCATGACCCAAGTATATAAAAAACATGGAGAGGAAGAGATATTTCTTCTTACATGAAGAGTATAAAGACATTTGAGCTTTATGATTAATCAGTATGAATGGATGAGGAAAAAAAAAGAGTATCTGATGTTTCAAGCTTGGGGGACAAGGAAAACACACTGGTTTAGAAAAGGATAGAGCAAGATGATACATTACATTTCAGATATGTTGAGTTTAAAATGCTTGTTTGGATTTCTTTGGTCACCCAGTGGCCAAGACTCCGTGCTCCCGATGCAAGGGCCCTGGTTCAATCCCTGGTCAGGGAAGTAGATCCTACATGCCCAGAACTAAACATATCACGTATGTCAAAATGAAGATTGAAGGTCCTGCCCCCATGCCACAACTAAGACCCACAGCCAAATAAACAAATACATGCTTTTTAAAATGTCCATCAAAGTAAAATGTATAACAGAAATTTGGAAATACAATTTTTAAAAATGCATTAATCAAGTATATTCGATTTATAATATAATGAAAGTTTCTGGTATACAGCACATCAGTTCAGTTCAGTTGCTCAGTTGTGTCCGCCTCGTTTTAACCCCATGAATCCCAGCACGCCAGGCCTCCCTGTCCATCACCAACTCCTGGAGTTCACTCAAACTCATGTCCATCGAGACTGTGATGCCATCCAGCCATCTCATCCTCTGTCATCCCCTTCACCTCCTGCCCCCAATCCCTCCCAGCATCAGGGTCTTTTCCAATGAGTCAACTCTTTGCATGAGGTGGCTAAAGTATTGGAGTTTCAGCTTCAGCATCAGTTCCTCCAATGAACACCCAGGACTGATCTCTTTTAGTATGGATTGGTTTGACCTCCTTGAAGTCCAAGGGACTCTCAGAGAGTCTTCTCCAACACCACAGTTCAAAAGCATCAATTCTTTGGCACTCAGCCTTCTTCACAGTCCAACTCTCACATCCATACATGACCACTAGAAAAACCATAGCCTTGACTAGACGGACCTTTGTTGGCAAAGTAATGTCTCTTCTTTTTAATATGCTATCTATGTTGGTCATAACTTTCCTTCCAAGGAGTAAGCGTCTTTTAATTTCATGGCTGCAATCACCATCTGCAGTGATTTTGGAGCCCAGAAAAATAAAGTCTGACACTGTTTCCACTGTTTCCCCATCTATTTCCCATGAAGTGATGCACATAGATATATATAATTCTTTTTTTAGATTCTTTTCCCTTATAGGGTTTTACATAATATTGAGTATAGTTCCCTGTGTTATACAGTAGGTCCTTGTAGGTTATCTATTTTATACATAGTAGCATTTACATCGGTGAAGGAAATGGCGACCCACTCCAGTACTCTTGCCTGGAAAATCCCATGGACAGAGGAGCCTGCATGGGCTGCAATCCATGGAGTCATGAAGAGTCGGACATTACTGAGCAAGGTCACTTTCACTTTTCACTTTCATGCATTGGAGAAGGAAATGACAACCCACTCCAGTGTTCTTGCCTGGAGAATACCAAGGACGGGAGAGCCTGGTGGGCTGCCGTCTATGGGGTCGCACAGAGTCGGACATGATGGAAGTGTCTTAGCAGCTATGCTATGCTATGCTAAGTCACTTCAGTCGTGTCCGACTCTGTGTAACCCCAGGCTCCCCCGTCCCTGGGATTCTCCAGCCAAGAACACTGGAGTGGGTTGCCATTTCCTTCTCCAATGCATGAAAGTGAAAAGTGAAAGTGAAGTCGCTCAGCCATGTCCGACTCTTCTCGACCCCATGGACTGCAGCCCACCAGGCTCCTCCATCCATGGGATTTTCCAGGCAAAAGTACTGGAGTGGGGTGCCATTGGCAGCATGTTAATCTCAGCCTCTTAATTTGTCCCTTCCCCCACCCCCTCCTTTACTATTGGTAACCACATTCATAAATCTATGAAGAACGATGTTGGAAATAATATTCTAAAGAGGTAAACAGCAAAACATGGTAACTAACATGCAGAGATGAAATCAGGTGTGAAAAGCCCATACTGGAATATAAAATATTAAAGAGTAATGATATAAGCAAAAGTGGAAAAAAGGGGCCAAGGCAAAAGGAGGAGGAGTAGAAGGAAGGAGGGTAGAGTGAAGGGAAGAAGCTGAGGAAGAAGAAGGAAAAACATAAGAAGAAGAAATGATGACATACATGTAAGGGGAAACAGATTTAGAATTCTAAGAAGGTGGGAACAGTAAAATAATTTAACATGATGGTAAAGAACAAATGAAATTCTTTCCACATGATATTAAAAAAGTCTACTGCCTGACTTAGTATGGAGCATCAAGTAGAATGATGGGAGAAGAACCTATATGGCAGTAATTTTATAATAGACTGAAGAAAGGGGAATATTGAGAATAAGCTACTAGTAAAAGTGGTTTAATTTCATAATCAACTGCCTACAGCTAATAATCAGCAGTGGATAATCAAGGAGCAGCCACACAGCAGATAATCAGTAGATTTCACAGCCAGCTGTGATATGTTTGCTCTCTAAGAACCACTTTTGTTATCTCGGTTGCTGTTATTGTGTTGCTATCAATGGAGGGGGGAGGGAAACAGCATTGTAAAAAGTGAAATAAGAAGCCCACAAATAGGAAAATATATCACATGTCAGATGTTACTGAATATGAAGAATTAGATAAGTCAGTTACAAGTGACAATCTAATTTTAACTATTTCTGATCTCTTAAACTGTTTGACTGTTTATATCGCCTTTCATCACAGATATGAATCCTAAATAAATGAGGAAAGCCTCAATTTGAGTTCCATTTTTGTATGAAAAATATGTGAATGAGAAAATGAGATTCTAATAAAAATTGATTAAGAACTGCTAAACCAACCTTAACTGAGAAGACACAGTACTTACAGTTCATTAAATCTGATATGATCTTAAAGACCAAAAAGAAATATCTGGGGAGCTTTGAGGAACTTTGTTTCTCTTCTGTTTTATTATTAATAGTTCTTTATGTTCTTTCTCTGAGTGTTTGATAAATATGAACACAAAAGCCACAAAAAGTATGGTTTTTAGATTAAAATAAGGTACTTACCTTAAAATTTTTATGTGACAAATGAAAACTTTAATCTGACATAAATATGTACATGTTAGTATGACAAAATAACCTTTTTGCAACAAAAGCAACTGTTTTATAGGAATTAATTAAAGCAGTCTAAATTATGGAATAGAGTTTTCTTTAATCTGTTTAGGCATATGATAAATAAATGTAATCAATTTGAATTACAGTGAAATTTGGGATATTATAAATCTGTTAATGATACATTGCTTAACTTTGGATGAAATACCTACTGCATAAAGTGTTATTTCTTTTTATGTATTGACATTTGAGGGGCTGGAAGAAAAAACATAAAGATTGTTGTTAAAAAGGAACTCCCTAATTCTTGTTCCCATATGGTGTAATATTTGTGTACAACAACAATAATAACAGCATCACTCTCACCTCAAAGGAATTAATCACAATGATTTCCTCCCCCAAACAACATACATCTAAAACAGATAAGCTGAATGCCCCATACATTGTTTTTAGGTGAATCAGAATACATTAGTACTATGATAGTTTGATTTTTCCAAGAAACTCTCTTCACTCTAAAATTTACAGTAGTTTGTAAACTTTTACTGCAGGAAATTGTTAAAAGTTTTTCACTAGATGAAAAAATATAAAAATATTATAAGAATTTCTGAGAGGTAACACAAAAATACTGTTTTTTTTTTTCTTTTATTGAATTAATCATTGCTCCCCACTGAACACACCGATGATCAAAAAAGAGCCAAACCACCCAACAACAATGCAGAATGTGCTCTGCAGCTTATTTTCTTACAATAAAATCTCAGAAGAGGTTTCCTTTTTTGCATGTCTAAACTAATATTGGAGAAGGAAATGGCAACCCACTCCAGTGTTCTTGCCTGGAGAATCCCAAGGACGGAGAAGCCTGGTAGGCTGCAGTCCATGGGGTTGCACAGAGTCGGACACGACTGAAGTGACTTAGCAGTAGCAAACTATTATACCTATGTTTAATAGATGAGAATAATTATTTTTTCCACAGGTTTTCTAGGTAACAATGCAAAGTTTACTGAACTACAAAGGGATATGTAATTTTAGTGGGCCAATTAAGGGTTATTTAGTTTTCAAACTTGTGCAAACATCATTCCATTTCACAAAACTCTACTTTGCATAATATAGTATGCAGCCTGGAATTTCCTCAGACATCAATATGTTTGGTCATGTCCTTGATATAGCCATGTTGTGACAGTCAGAAGGTAACTGGGAACAGAATAAGATGCTACAACAAAGAAATCATAGAGAACACTGGCCCAAAATTAAGGAAATACTTATTTTTTCCATAAACAGTAATCCAAAGGTTGGAGGGGATTCCAAGGCTCACAGCATAATTTTGTCATCCTCAACATGTGCTTCTATCCGAGTCCAAAACACTGTTCCTTTTATTGCAATGTTCAGTCGAAGAAGAAATGGGAAAAAATGTAGAAGGAGAGCGATTCATTTAAAAGTTATGTTAAAAAGCAGCAGTTCATACCAAAATAATGGGATATAGTCCAGCACAATTTCAAAATTAATTAATTTTTTTCCTCTTTTGCAAAAACTATGACCCATTCCTCAGAGAAGCTGCAGTTGTTAGGCTGAAGTTGTAAGAGAAGAGGGGAAAGTATTTCTCTGCTTGCTGACTAGTCTGTCCTTGCTTTCAACTCCTCCTCCAATCTCTGGAGAGACTCATATGTATTTTCTAAATTGCCCCACCCAATCCAGGCTGAACAATTTCTGCCTGAATGATGCCACAATCTCTGATCCTTACTAGCATCATTCTTTAAGCAGGGGTCCCCAACCTCCGGGCCATGGACCGGTACCTTGTGTCAGATAATTGGCAACATCAGATTAGAAATAAAGTGCACAACAAATGTAATGCAACTGAGTTATCCCCAAACCATTCTCTCCCACTCAGCCATGGAAAAACTGTCTTCCACTAAACCTGTCCCTTGTGCCAGAAAGGTTGGAAACTGATGCAAAGAATCTGAACTTCAAGATCAAATTCAAATTGAGAATTACTGGGCTTCGCTACTGGTTCAGTGGTAAAGAATCTGCTTGCCAATGCAGGAGACATTAGTTTGATCCCACAAATCAAAGACATGAGTTCAATCTGGGAAGATCCCAGATGCCACAAATAATTAAGTCCGCGTGCCACAACCATTGAGCCAGCACTCAAGAGCCTGGGAGCAACAACTACCAAAACCCACATGCTCTAAAGAAGCTCTGCAACAAGAGGAGCGGCTGCAACAAGAAGCCCAAGTACAGGAACTGGACAGTAGCCCTTGCTCTCAGCAACTAGAGAAAAGCCCATGCAAACAATGAAGACCCAGGAGCCAAAAACAAATAAATAAAATTATTTAAAAAAAATCAGAATTACTTAACTCCTCTGCACTTCTGCAGGGAATATGGTAATATTTAAAGAGCACTTTCCAGGTTCTCCTCGTTTCCCATGTCAGACCCATTACACAAAATTCAGTGCCTCTCTTCATACCTGTGCAAGTAACTATTCCTTATCCCTCAGGTAGAGATGTTGTGCTCATTTAGCTCTGAAATGATCTACTCTCTGATAAAAATGGCACAGTGGAAAGTGGGCTCCACAACTCTTAAAAACAGGCTGGGGGCTATTAGGTTAGGGCATCTGGGAATGGCTACCCATTCCAGTATTCTGGCCTGGAGAATTCCATGGACAGAGGAGCCCAGCAGGATACAGTTCATGGGGTCACAAAGAGTTGGACATGACTGAGATACTTTCACTTTCTAATGCTTTGCTCAGCTGCTGCTGCTGCTAAGTCGCTTCAGTCATGTCCGACTCTGTGCAACCCCATAGACGGCAGCCCACCAGGCTCCCCCGTCCCTGGGATTCTCCAGGCAAGAACACTGGAGTGGGTTGCCAATTCCTTCCCCAATGCATGAAAGTGAAAAGTGAAAGTGAAGTAGCTCAGTCGTGTCCAACTCCTAGAGACCCCATGGACTGCAGCCCACCAGGCCCCTCCATCCATGGGATTTTCCAGGCATGAGTACTGGAGTGGGTTGCTATTGCCTTCTCCGGGTTTGCTCAGAGACTAGTCTAAAAGTCAGGGCAAGTCTCTTTAACTTCAGACTCCGTTGCCTCAAAGGAAAACCAGAGAGGGGACCGCTCAATACATGGAGCTTCTCTTCCCATTTGTCTAGGATCAGTGCGGGTACTATCGGACTACACAGAAGATATTCTTAACCAGATGGAAAAGGGGTGGACAGACACTGTAGAGAAGCAGGGACATGGCTTGGTTTTCATAGATGAATAAACTGTGGGGAATACACCTCTTTCTGAAAAGCCGTAACTGCTCAGGATCCATATTCCAGTCTCAATGGCAATTAGTCTTCCAGCCATAACTTACCTTCTCTTCAAGAATATTGTTTTTAAATACCTGAATAGCCAAGTGTTCAAAGTTTCTTTTTCAGTCATTCTTATTTCTACAGTTTTATTTTTTCTCTCAATTTTACTTTACTTTCTATTTAAGTTTAATTTTAATGTGTTCCTACTTTTCCTAACATTTACATCTCCTTTGATTCACATTCTGTTTCCCTTACCTGTGAGCTTTTCCATAGAGTCAGTTTTCCTTTCAAAGATCTCCATTAACTTTCATTAATATGTGGCAATAAGTGTCAATCGTCAACAATTTTAAATAGAGAACAAAATAAATATGAAAAAAAGCAAGAGAGGCAATGGACTGAGTTTTCTCCAATTCCTATGATAATCTCTAACTACTGATAATCATCAATTTGGATACTACGTGCCAAGACAAAAGTTCCTTAAATTAATAATAAACATGCTATACTACAACACTTTAATACATTTTAAGAATATTTGATGCTAAGAACATCACAAACAAAATATGTTTCTAACCACTCTTCACTTTATATTATTTATAGTATTTTGAGTGTCTCAATAGATTGTAAGGAAGTTAGTGTCAGATACTGCATCTTATCTCCCTGTAACAAAGTACCTGGTACATGGTACATGGGCCAAGCTAGTTGATTTTAACTCATTTGTTTTTGCAGTTTATGTTATCCCTCCCTTGTCAACAGAATTAAACCAGTAGCAAATACATAACCATCAGCTTTAATAAAAGGATATTAAAAGGTTAAATGCATTTACTTTCAGATCCCACAATTAACATTCTGAAAACTGTTAGAATGAAATCTTAAAAATTACAAAATATTTCAATTGTTAGAACCATTTGCATAAGAAGTGTAAGGAAAACTGAAAATCTCAGCCTTTAAAAGGGAGTGTGTGAATAGCTGAAAGAAGTGGAAAAAGAAAGGGCTTTCAAAAATCACAAAAGGGTAGAGTTTTCTGAACCACTAGATGTTATCTAGGAATAGATACTACAGGTATCTAACACCATAAGGACAGAAAAGACCCACCCATGCATTTCAAGATGACTTAGATCTGAGTGGGGAATAGCAAGGGAAGAACAGAACCATGGAATGGCATGTAGATCACCCCTCACACCATGGCGCATTGTCAGTCTTCTGGCAATCCATATATCACCTTATAGAAGGGAAATGAATTGTAGAAACATGTGAATGCTGAATCATTTAATAGGGACAAAAGAAAGAGTGAGTATAAACTAGGCATGCCTGAGTTTACCATGAACTAGCAAAATTATTCCATGAGCCAAGTTAATTTCAGTCACAGGAAATCAGGACTGAAAATGTTCACAGGTGAAATGTATATTTTTATAATTTCTCAGCTACTAAAAAGACAGCAATGATTGGATAGATTTTATAAACTTAAGTCTGACTCAGGGCTGGATCTCCTGTATCTGATACACTCAATCTCCCAAACACACTTCTCATTTTAACTCACCTCTTCTGTGACCCAGCCTTCCACCTTCTTTCCCCAAATCTAAGTACTCTTCAATATTGACATGTCCATTGGTAAAAGCCCTTGTATCTATTTGTCAACCTGTTGTTATGATTTCTTCCTAGTTTTCCTTGAACTTTTGTACCAGTAAGACAGTTTCAACTGCAAGCAATAGAAGCCTAGTCAATAGAAGCATAACCAATATAAATATTATTTAGGAAGAGGTCTAAAGGTTGATTGTCTCCAAGTTAATCACAATAGGCCTGTGAAGAAACTAGGCTCTCTTCAGATTCCAACTCAACCATAATAGCTGTTGATCTTTTTCATCATTAAGATTTTCAACTCATGATCACAAGATATTTGTTTTGATTCCAGACAACTTATCAGCTACAAGGTAGAATAAAGGAAAAGGAATGATGCCAGTGAAGAATTATCCAACATCTGTCTGTGTCAGAGTTTGGCAAAGGATATCTTCAAAGTGTCCTATTAGATTTCCCTTTGTGTTTCATTGGCCATGAGTTGTTGTTGTTGTTCAGTTGCTCAATCATGTCTGACTCTTTGTGACTCCATGGACTGCAGCACACCAGGCTTGCCTGTCTTTCACTAACTCCTGGAGCATGCTCAAACTCATGTCCATTGAGTCAGTGATGCCATCCAACCATCTCATCCTTTGTCTTTCTCCTCCTGCCTTCAATCTTTTCCAACATCGGGGTCTTTTCTAATGAGGTGGCTCTTTGCATCAAGAGACCAAAGTATTGGAACTTCAGCTTCAGCATCAGTCCTTCCAATGAATATTCAAGACTGATTCCTTCAGCATTGACTGGTTTGATCTCCTTGCAGTCCAAGGGACTCTCAAGAGTCTTCATCTCCACAGTTCAAAAGCATCAATTTTTCAAAGCATCAATTTTTCTTTATGGTCTAAATCTCACATCTATACATGACTACTGGAAAAACCATAGCTTTGACTAGACAGACCTTTGTTGGTAAAGTAATATCTTTGCTTTTTAATATGCTGTCTAGGTTTGTCATAGCTTTTCTTCCAAGGACCACACATCTTTTAATTTCATGGCTGCAGTCACCATCTGCAGTGATTTTGGAGCCCAAGAAAATAAAGTCTGACACTGTTTCCATTGTGTCCCTAACAATTTGCCAGTAAATGATGGGACTGGATGCCATGATTTTAGTTTTTTGAATGTTGAGTTTTAAGCCAGCTTTTTCACTCTCCTCGTTTACCTTCATCAAAAGGCTCTTTAGTTCCTCTTTGCTTTCTGCCTTAAGTAGGTCGAATAATGACCCTATCCCTAAAGAATAAAATATCAGGTAATAAACTATCTTCCCTGAAGGCTACATTGGTATTGAACAAAATTGGAATTCAAAAGGTTTGGGCATCAAGGAAGTGTTTTCCTTTTGCTTGTGATGAACTCTAAAGATTATGTCTCTTGGTTTCCCAACACAAAGTTATATCCATTTTCTTCATTCTAAAAGTTTACAATTTGAAATCATATTCCAAGCGAACCTGTACAATATCTTTCCCATTTACATCTGCTGAGAAATGTTTATCTTTTCAGAATTCAACATGCTAGCCTAAGGAAAATAACTATATGAAGCAAATTAGAATAGGATTATCTCCTTTCCAAACTGCCACAATTTGGTTCAGAAGTAAATCCTACCATATCATAGCCCTTATCAAGACAATACCTCTGCTTTTCAGAGGTACATTAAAACTTTAACATTCAAGAGCATGTGAAAATACATGATTCAGATGGTTGCCTATAATTTCATGACTTCTGTTATCTGAAACATTTTCATTGATGACATTAAAGAACTCCTCATTGTTTTAGCACTAAGAGAAGCCTCTTAAATTCTAGAAATAATAATTTCCCATTTTGGCTTCAAACATCAAAATAAGAAATATTTTTGTTTCACCATGATGAAAAAAACAGTGTACTAAAATTATCTAATAAACACATGCAGGATGTGTCAATTTTAATTTGTGAAGAAATTAGAGTGTACATGTTTGATAAATGCCATATTGTAAAAATAATATAACAAAATGTTACCATTTACATGTGTATTGAGAATACAGATAACAGAACCTTAATTAATGTACTTTATTATTAAGTGTTGCTGAAAAAGCAAGTTAATCAGATAGTGTTCCAATGAAAGTATTTACCACTTCATAGTTATTTCTAAAATTAACCCATATCTAATTATGTGTGGGGAAGAGATGAAGAAACTTAGATTATATCATGGGAAACTTGCAAAATCATTGACTCATTTGAGTCCAGTTCAGTCGTTCAGTCATGTCCTACTCTTTGCAACCACATGGACTGCAGCACACCAGGCCTCCTTGCCCATCACCAACTCCTGGAGATTGCTCAAACTTATGTCCATCGAGTCAGTGATGCCATCCAACCATATCATCCTCTGTACTCCCCTTCTCCTCCTGCCTTAAATCTTTCCCAGCATCAGGGTCTTTTTTCCAGTGAGTCGTCTCTTCACATCACATGGCCAAAGTATTGGAGCTTCAACTTCAGCATCAGTCCTTTCAATGAATATTCAGGACTGATCTCCTTTAGGATTGACTGGTTTGATCTCCTTGAGTCCAAGGGACTCTCAAGGGTCTTCTCGAACACCACAGTTCAAAAGCATCAATGCTTTGGCACTCAGCTTTCTTTATAGTCCAACTCTCACATCCATACATGACTACTGGAAAAGTCATATCCATACATGACTACTGGAAAAATACAAATGATATCTGAGTACCACAAAAGTGACTCATTTATCCCTGTACAATTTTTAAAGAGAATGACCTAAAATAGATCATTGTGTTCTTACAGAAGATTAGAGTCCAAATCATTATAATGATTGGTGTGTTGTAAAGCCCAAATGCCAGTCTATATTCAAAGTTAGTTACTGTCCAGTACCTAAAAGATTTCATGTATTTTCTTTATGTTTATAGTTTCTATCCTCTAGTGAAATTACACTAGTTATAGTACTTTATTATTATACTTAAAAGTTTCATACTCATATGTTAAGGTTTGGTCCCAGATTCTTAAATATTTTCCTTACTTCACAAACACTATTCTGCAGGAAATATTATAAACTTCACAAAATATGGAGCTCGGCACCTCCCACCCTGGGCTCCGCGCGGCGGTCGACAGAATGAGTCTGCATATCTTCAGTGACAAAAGTGTCACTGGTGACAAAAGTACAGAAAATTGCGACTTCCTGCTTTCACCACCGGCACTTACCGGAAGATCGTCCGTTCTCCGTCTGTCACAGAAAGAGAATGTGTCACCGAAGAGCACAGCCAAAACTGTGAAGGTGACTCTTCAGACACCTCTACGGGACCCACAGACATACAGGATCTTAAGTCCCAGCGTGGGCAGCAAGCTCGAAGCCTGTTTTGTTCTGGGTGACCCCATTGAATTAGAAAACTGCCATCAAGTCTGTACCCAGAAAGAGAATCAACAGTTCACCAAGGAAACAGACACCAAAACGACCCATGGAATTCTCCAGAAGCCAGTACCAGTCAACACCGAGCCCCCCTTAGAGGACATGAGACCAGTCTCTGAAGACCAGCCTCCTGGTGGGCCCCCCTCAGCTCCTCTGGTCAGCCTGGGTCCCTCAAGCTCTTCCCAGATACCAGAGAGTGTTGAAAACCCGGAGGCCTCCCGAGGACCAGCGCCCGGCAGCCCTGAGTACACCCGGGAAGAGCACGTCCACCCTTGGCCCTCAGAGGAGAGCATGCCCCTTGGCCCGTAGCTCCAGAACAGCCCCCTGGGGTGGCGTCCCAGGACACAGCAGAGGACCCACTCAGCGCTACGGGAGGGGACTCGGAGGGGGTCCCTGGTCCCCCCGCCAGGCCCGCCTCGCCCTGTGGTGCCCCCCCTGGAGAAAAACCCCTCGTGGACCTGCCTGGAGTGGCCCTAGTGGGCTCCATGGATGCCACCGGCCACGAGGACACGGCCCTGACCGGCCCTGGAGAGGCTGCAGGGGCCACACACCCCGGTGCTCAGGGGGAGGAGGCCTGTGGCCAGGCCACCGGCTCTCTGAGGAGCAGGCCTGTCCAGCTGGAGTTCGACTTCTCTGATGCCACCAGCAAAAGGTCGCCCCCACTGCAGAAGCGAGGGAAGGCCCTGGGTCTCAAGCCCCCCTCAAGGAGACCAGAGGCAAGGCCCGGAAAGGCCACCCTGGAGGCGGGCAAGGGTTGCGAGCTCGCTCTGCATGAGTCCGACGGCCCGAGCTGGGACAAGCCAGACAACCCAGACTGTAACCCGGCCGCAGACAGTGGCGAGGCCTGGCCCCCGGAGCACCCGCAGAGCGGCCAGGCCACAGAGGCCTTGTCTCTGAGCCGGCAGGCATGCTCAGATGACACACCCGGGACGAAGGCCCCAGCGAGGACCCCAGGAGCGGCGGGCGAGGGGTGAACCACAGGCTCTTTGGGGGGGTCGGCGCCCCTCAGCAGCCCAAGCAGCGAGCCACCGACTGCACCCATCAACCTCACGCCCTCCACCGAGAGGGCGCCGGAGCCCACCCTGGACCTGAATGGGGAGCAGTTCCGGGACTCCGCGGAGGTCCTAGGCACAGGGGCAGAGGAGGACTACCTGGAGCAGTTTGGGGCATCCTCGTTTAAAGAGTCAGCCCTGAGGAAGCAGTCGCTGTACCTCAACTTCGACCCGCTCCTGCAGGACAGTCCCCAGGGGCTGGCACCCAGTAGCAGCGGCAGGCCCCGGGGCCTACCTGTCCCGAGTGCGGGCCCTCTGGCCTCCGAGGAGAGCCCCGGGCTCATGCAGACTGCAGGTGGCTTCTCTCTCGGTCTCCATGCTCGCAGTGTGGACGGGCCTTCCTCTGGAAGCCCCCCGGAGGCCCAGCTGCTTGACCTGGACTTCCCTGGAGCCCCGGGCATTCCTATACCTGGCCCGGCTCTGTGTGACCTCGGGCCCGGGGCTGCACTGCTGCCTGTGGAGCGGATCGTGGACGAAAAATCAACAAAACCAAAAGCTGGTTCTTTGAAAGGATAAATAAAATTGACAAACCATTAGCCAGACTCATCAAGAAACAAAGGGAGAAAAATCAAATCAATAAAATTAGAAATGAAAATGGAGAGATCACAACAGACAACACAGAAATACAAAGGATCATAAGAGACTACTATCAACAATTATATGCCAATAAAATGGACAACGAGGAAGAAATGGACAAATTCTTAGAAAAGTACAACTTTCCAAAACTCGACAAGGAAGAAATAGAAAATCTTAACAGACCCATCACAAGCACGGAAATTGAAACTGTAATCAAAAATCTTCCAGCAAACAAAAGCCCAGGTCCAGACGGCTTCACAGCTGAATTCTACCAAAAATTTAGAGAAGAGCTAACACCTATCCTGCTCAAACTCTTCCAGAAAATTGCAGAGGATGGTAAACTTCCAAACTCATTCTATGAGGCCACCATCACCCTAATACCAAAACCTGACAAAGATCCCACAAAAAAGAAAACTACAGGCCAATATCACTGATGAACATAGATGCAAAAATCCTTAACAAAATTCTAGCAATCAGAATCTAACAACACATTAAAAAGATCATACACCATGACCAAGTGGGCTTTATCCCAGGGATGCAAGGATTCTTCAATATCCGCAAATCAATCAATGTAATACACCACAGTAACAAATTGAAAAATAAAAACCATATGATTATCTCAATAGATGCAGAGAAAGCCTTTGACAAAATTCAACATCCATTTATGATAAAAACTCTCCAGAAAGCAGGAATAGAAGGAACATACCTCAACATAATAAAAGCTATATATGACAAACCCACAGCAAACATTATCCTCAATGGTGAAAAATTGAAAGCATTTCCTCTAAAGTCAGGAACAAGACAAGGCTGCCCACTTTCATCATTACTATTCAACATAGTTTTGGAAGTTTTGGCCACAGCAATCAGAACAGAAAAAGAAATAAAAGGAATCCAAATTGGAAAAGAAGAAGTAAAGTTCTCACTGTGTGCAGATGACATGATCCTCTACATAGAAAACCCTAAAGACTCCACCAGAAAATTACTAGAACTAATCAATGACTATAGTAAAGTTGCAGGATATAAAATCAACACACAGAAATCCCTTGCATTCCTATACACTAATAATGAGAAAACAGAAAGAGAAATTAAGGAAACAATTCCATTCACCATTGCAATGGAAAGAATAAAATACTTAGGAATATATCTACCTAAAGAAACTAAAGACCTATATATAGAAAACTATAAAACACTGGTGAAAGAAATCAAAGAGGACACTAACAGATGGAGAAATATACCATGTTCATGGATTGGAAGAATCAATATAGTGAAAATGAGTATACTACCCAAAGCAATCTATAGATTCAATGCAATCCCTATCAAGTTACCAACAGCATTCTTCACAGAGCTAGAACAAATAATTTCACAATTTGTATGGAAAAACAAAAAACCTCGAATAGCCAAAGTGATCTTGAGAAAGAAGAATGGAACTGGAGGAATCAACCTACCTGACTTCAGGCTCTACTACAAAGCCACAGTTATCAAGACAGTATGGTACTGGCACAAAGACAGAAATATAGATCAATGGAACAAAATAGAAAGCCCAGAGATAAATCCACGCACATATGGACACCTTATCTTTGACAAAGGAGGCAAGAATATACAATGGATTAAAGACAATCTCTTTAACAAGTGGTGCTGGGAAATCTGGTCAACCACTTGTAAAAGAATGAAACTAGAACACTTTCTAACACCATACACAAAAATAAACTCAAAATGGATTAAAGATCTCAACGTAAGACCAGAAACTATAAAACTCCTAGAGGAGAACATAGGCAAAACACTCTCTGACATACATCACAGCAGGATCCTCTATGACCCACCTCCCAGAATATTGGAAATAAAAGCAAAAATAAACAAATGGGACCTAATTAACCTTAAAAGCTTCTGCACATCAAAGGAAACTATTAGCAAGGTGAAAATACAGCCTTCAGAATGGGAGAAGATAATAGCAAATGAAGCAACTGACAAACAACTAATCTCGAGAATATACAAGCAACGCCTACAGCTCAACTCCAGAAAAATAAATGACCCAATCAAAAAATGGGCCAAAGAACTAAATAGACATTTCTCCAAAGAAGACATACAGATGGCTAACAAACACATGAAAAGATGCTCAACATCACTCATTATCAGAGAAATGCAAATCAAAACCACTATGAGGTACCCTTTCACACCAGTCAGAATGGCTGCGATCCAAAAGTCTACAAGTTATAAATGCTGGAGAGGGTGTGGAGAAAAGGGAACCCTCTTACACTGTTGGTGGGAATGCAAACTAGTACAGCCACTATGGAGAACAGTGTGGCGATTCCTTAAAAAACTGGAAATAGAACTGCCTTATGATCCAGCAATCCCACTGCTGGGCATACACACTGAGGAAACCAGAAGGGAAAGAGACACGTGTACCCCAATGTTCATCGCAGCACTGTTTATAATAGCCAGGACATGGAAGCAACCTAGATGTCCATCAGCAGATGAACGGATAAGAAAGAAGTGGTACATATACACAATGGAGTATTACTCAGCCATTAAAAAGAATACATTTGAATCAGTTCTAATGAGGTGGATGAAACTGGAGCCTATTATACAGAGTGAAGTAAGCCGGAAAGAAAAACACCAATACAGTATACTAACGCATATATATGGAATTTAGAAAGATGGTAACAATGACCCTGAATACAAGACAGCAAAAGAGACACTGATGTATAGAACAGTCTTATGGACTCTGTGGGAGAGGGAGAGGGTGGGAAGATTTGGGAGAATGGCATTGAAACATGTAAAATATCATGTATGAAATGAGTTGCCAGTCCAGGTTCGATGCACGATACTGGATGCTTGGGGCTGGTGCACTGGGACGAGCCAGAGGGATGGAATGGGGAGGGAGGAGGGAGGAGGGTTCAGGATGGGGAACACATGTATACCTGTGGCAGATTCATTTTGATATTTGGCAAAACTAATACAGTTATGTAAAGTTTAAAAATAAAATAAAATTAAAAAAATAAATTAATAAATTAAACTTCACAAAATATTACTCGCTTCCACATACCACTTTCATTACAAATCACCTTAACCTTTTACTACATTCTTCTGTCTTTAATTGAACCAACTTCTGGGAGAAGCATTTTCTGTTAAATCATCCTGTTTTTGCCATAACCTCTCTCCCTCTCCCACAAAGTTCTGGCTAGTCCTATTTTTTTCCTTCTGTATAAAATAAAAGCCTTTTCCTGTTTGATTTTTGAGACACTGGTACATCTTGTATATCCTGAGATCAGCAATATCTTCTGTGAGTACAGTTTCTTTATATAAGTTTTTTATATGGTTTTATTTTAAAGGAAACCAGTGAACTTGGAAGAGGACCTTCACTCAGATGTTGATTTCAGCCTTTTTAAGACATGAAGCTAAGTTGTGCTTAGATTCCTGACACAGAGAAACATGAAATAATAAACTTATATTGCAATAAGCTACTAAACTTATAATAATTTGTCACTTAGCAATAGAAAACCAATGCGTATTGAAATGCACAATATGAACTTAAGTCCCACTCTAGATCACAACTTAAGGTTGTTTTTTGTTTTTTCCTTTTTTTAAATAGAAAAGCTTCCCTTTTACATTCCTACCAGAAACACACAATGACTCTAATATCTAATGGACTAGATAAACAAATCTGTATGCACATAAAATTATTTAGTCTTAAAAAGGAAGAGGATTTTGACACATGCTACAACACTGATGACCTGTGAAGACATTATTCTAAGTGAAATAAGACAATCACTAAAGTACAAATAATGTATGATTCCTTTAATATGAGATTCTGGGAGCAGTCAGACTTACAGACAATACAGAATGGTGGTTGTCAAGGGCTGGGACATTACTATTCACCAGGTTACAGAGTTGCTGCTGAGGGAAGCTTGTGGAGATAGATGTTGGTGATGTTTATATAGCAATGTGAATTTACTTAATGCCATAGAATTGTTTAAAATGGTTACGGTGGTAAATTTCATATGTATCTTACAGCAGTTATAAAGAAAAGAGTAAATAAATAAGACAACAAAAATAAAAAACTTCCTTAAGTTATTAATATATTCCATGCAATTGTTGTCTTCTGCATTTTATTTGGTGGTAACTAGAAAAAAAATCTTTAAATGTACTACAGTTATTATAATGGCTGATACTCATTTAAATAAAATATTACATTAAAAATCTCAAAAGTTGAATTATAACATTTAAAATAAACTCTTCCAGGAGATGCCTAGATAATGGTGTTATTTCATGATCAAAACATTTCCCATGTACACATATGAGAAAATATGATAATACCTATACAGCATTGGTATTACACTCGTTATTTGGATATGGAGATTTTCCTGTAATGAATTCCACCTACAAAGGAGAAGAAAAGTGTTCTGTTGATTGACCAACAATTTTCAATTAAAGAAAATATTAGCAGACATGATTTCTACTTCATTTTCATTACTAGAACCATTTCTGGTAGATTGGACAATAGGGACAGAACTTGGTAGAAAGGATATGTTTATCCTAAGATGAGAGGACTTAGTATAACACTGGTTCTGACATTCAGTACAGTAATATTTGTGAGATATTACAGCCAAATTTTGGAGATTTAGTTTTGACCTGCTAATAAGCAGATATTTATTTTTACCAGCTGTACAGTAGTTGGTTAGATCGTTCCTGTGATGATTTATGGAAGTCCATCTATTTAATCTTATCCAGAGGAATCCAAAGAGATTTTTTTTTGAATTATGATTTTAGAAAACAATATGTGTAATAATCTACCATGTTGGATCATACTTTGAATCAAAAGATGTTTTTACAGATATTCTGTAACCTGTTGAACTAAGATACAGTCCTGTGTTCCCTTGGTCCTTTGCAGGAGATACTGAAGATAGTTAAGGCAGTAGCCAGTCAAATACTGGGACATAGCCAAGTTCTTCGCACTAGTAGAGTATCTCAGAGGAAGCACAATACACTCAAATTATAACAACAATAATGACTCTTCTCAGTTGCATCAGAAGAAAGAGTAAACTGATCATGTGAATGCTTCATCACATTCTTCTGTGTTTGCTCCAAGAAATTTAAGGATAGTAGTTGTTGTTTTTCAATGTCTAAGTTATGTTATTTTGTTATGGCAACAAATACCCAATAGTCTATTCCAGCTTTGTGGACTAAATTTGCAGATTGAGAATAAGAATTGTTATTTCTGTCACAAGGATAAAGCTTAAAGATGATATTAAAAAGGGTTACAAACTTACATAACCACATAAACAGTTAAAACATACCCAGCATATGATTTTTAAAAGGAAATATATATTTTCAAATTTTTAACAACAAATATGTCCAATAAATTGTAAATGATGCATGAACTTCATACTACATACCTGGAAACTGGGCCACAAAGAACACAAAAAGAATAGCTAAAATCTTATAACTGATTAATATTTTGAAATTCTTTATATAAAATAACACTTTTTTAGAAATGTTATAAGAAAAACTTAAAAGGACAGCTGCTCATAACAGTGTTCTGTTTCAAATTATCAGAAATAAAATAACTTTAGGCTTTTAATGAGGTAGCATCTGCCATTGATGAAAAAAGTAAGATTCATTATATAAAAACTTATTTTGAGAATTATCTAATTCATCATGGTATCAAGTGTTAATTTATGTGTAGAATACCATAACCATATTATAGTATCAAAACTGACTCTACTTTTGAGATAATATGCTACTATTAATAATAATAATATTGTTTCAATGTTTAATTACAGGGTAATATTATAGGCATCTTAAAAATACTTTATTTTTTAATCTTCAAGCAACCTTAGAAGGTAAGTGTCGTTATTATTAGTCCTATTTTACAAATGGGAAAACTAAGGCTCAGACAGTTTAAGATTAATTCACCTAAGATTCACGACCAGCTACGGAAGTCTTCACTTGTTCTTTCTATCCACTATCACAAAGATCTGCTAAGACCAAGTTCAACATTGCAAAATAAGGAAACTTTTCTTCTTGGATGCTTCCTTTCCTTCACACTCCCTTACTAGCAACCATCACATACTATGTCAGGATCCATGCATAACCACAAGCCAATCATGTAACATTAAAACAGAAAGGGATTTGAGAGACATTCTTCTATTAAAATTCACTCTTGGCAGTGTATTTCTCAGAGAAGATGGAGTTTTAGCCTTTTTTCTATGATTCTGAGAGTGGCCTGTTTTTAAAGTCATTTCTGACCACCAACAATATATGGGCAAGTTATTAGGAAAGAGGATCTGAGAGCTAGACTATTTGGAAAGCTGCATCTGATGGCCATGTTGATAGTAGCGCTGCCCATGACCTCTTCCTCTTGCTCTATAGATACCTCTCTCCTTCTTCTAACCTCAAATGCCCAGACACCACAGATGATGGTTAGGCTGTGGTGGTATAAGGGTTCGTGGACATAGGCCCCAGAATTTCAGCTGCTTCAAGCCTTCTAAGATCCAGGATAGAAAATACCGTTGCACAAAACTATGGCCTCACTGGAATAGATCTGTGAAAGCCATAGAGAGAAAGGTTACTGACTGAATTATGAGAGAATACCCAGACATGGCCATGTTTTACAATGACTTCCTTGCTAACGGCCTCAAAACTACTTTGTCTTGTCACCTAATTGCTAGATTTTAAACATACCCTGCCTTGATAGGCCACATTAATTTATGAATTGCACATGCAGGATTCTATTATATACATTCAAATCTTACAAAAGCAGAACTTATGACAGATAAAATAAAAATTATGATTTATTCCAGAACCCCTCCCTACTCATCCCTTTGTCTCTGCTAAAAAATGCATACAATATCACTCATTATCAGAGAAATGCAAATCAAAAGCACTATGAGGTACCATTTCACACCAGTCAGAATGGCTGCGATCCAAAAGTCTACAAGTAATAAATGCTGGAGAGGGTGTGGAGAAAAGGGAACCCTCTTACACTGTTGGTGGGAATGCAAACTAGTGCAGCCACTATGGAGAACAGTGTGGAGATTCCTTAAAAAACTGGAAATAGACATGCCTTATGATCCAGCAATCCCACTGCTGGGCATACACACTGAGAAAACCAGAAGGGAAAGAGACACGAGTACCCCAATGTTCATCGCAGCACTGTTTATAATAGCCAGGACATGGAAGCAACCTAGATGTCCATCAGCAGATGAATGGATAAGAAAGCTGTGGTACATATACACAATGGAGTATTATTCAGCCATTAAAAAGAATACATTTGAATCAGTTCTAATGAGGTGGATGAAACTGGAGCCTATTATACAGAGTGAAGTAAGCCAGAAAGAAAAACACCAATACAGTATACTAACGCATATATATGGAATTTAGAAAGATGGTAACAATAACCCTGTGTACGAGACAGCAAAAGAGACACTGATGTATAGAACAGTCTTATGGACTCTGTGGGAGAGGGAGAGGGTGGGAAGATTTGGGAGAATGGCATTGAAACATGTGTAACATCATGTATGAAATGAGTTGCCAGTCCAGGTTCGATGCACGATACTGGATGCTTGGGGCTGGTGCACTGGGACGACCCAGAGGGATGGAATGGGGAGGGAGGAGGGAGGAGGGTTCAGGATGGGGAACACATGTATACCTGTGGCGGATTCATTTTGATATTTGGCAAATCTAATACAGTTATGTAAAGTTTAAAAATAAAATAAAATTAAAAAAAAAAAAAAAAAAAAATGCATACAATACACATAGAAGACTAGCACAACAGAAGTCTCAGGGGTTTCTCTGCCTGTTTCTTATAAATACATTTTTAAGCTTTCTTGCACTTATTTCCTTCCTGCTTTATCATGAATGGATTCTCTTTAGAGTCACTCTGGATTTTCCATGTGATTTTACCTTCAATTTTATGCTATTTATGGGATTATTTAGATTCATATTTTGCTCTACAGGGACTCACTAAGAGAAGGCTCCAGACGCTGAAGTCAAGAACATGGTATTTTCAAGACACAATGTGTGGAAATAACATAGATACAAATCACCGATAATAATAGCCCAATGTTGTAGAGCATATTAAATAAATTGATACATGTAAAACACTTAGAATAGAGCTTTGTGGGTCAGCTGTACTGCAATATGACAAATAAATGGAATAAAAAGCATAAAGGAAAATAGTGTGAAGCTTTGGGAAATGTTATTTTATATAAGACAATCATGGAAAATCCTTAGTATAATGAGGATATACTGTACTTGAACACAAATATCTATATAGACCTTTTTAATATGTAGGGTTATGCTAGTTTTCCAGATATCTGAAACTGTAGGAATTTCTCCCCCTTTTTTAGTCTAAAATTTTGATTCCAGGTTGAACAATAAAATGTGGGTTTATTCTATTTATATGTAATTAGAAACTAACCCTTTGCAAAAAAAAAAAAGGTAAGCTACATAATCATTTAGGAGGTACAGAAGTTACAACTGTTAGCTTTTGTGTTAATGAATAAAATATATGTATTAAATTGCCACTTGGATAGCAATACATATTTATGTTATTTAATGCTTAAGATTGTTTATTTCTTTTGAAAAACATGAAGGATCTTAATAAACTCTCACTCTATGTACTTACTGGAGAAAGGATACATTATATAGATCTTTCAAAAAAATTATCATCTGACAACATCTGTCATTTATCATTAAAAACAGACATATATTAAAAAAACAAAATGGATAAAGTTGGGAAAATATAAGTAAAGAAAGTGAGCTGATTTGGAAAATGCACAGAGTAAGAACATTACTGTTTGACTGTGGACCAGACTTAAACCTATCCCAGCATCAAAGTGTAGGTTATGAAATTCTTCCCAGATGTGGGTCACTGAGATGTGTTTCATTCCAATAGAACGCTAAACACATATAGGAATAGTCTCCAGAATTTGAGGCTCAAGCTATGTTTTTCCATCTACAACAGTCACAAAATGAGAGGTGGCATTACTCTACCTAGTACCCTTCTTTTGTTCTTCTAATAACACTAAAACTTGTTCACAGACATTGAACAGGAACACTAAGTGAAGCTTAATTACTCCTGCCCCAAATAATATTCCTTTCTTCTTTTCCAACATAAGTAAGACTAATCAAACTGTCACTCAGCATTACTTTAGTTTTGGATAGGCAATGTCTTCAGAGTCTGTTTTAACACTGGAAAACAGATCACTATCACAAACCATGAAAAATGACCAATTTTAATTTAACACAAGAACTGCACTGTTATACTTGACAAAATATCAATGTTTTCAGAAACCTATGATTTTGCACAAGGTATACAAGGAATTTTTAAAACACACACACACACATATATATATATATATGTTTTTTTTTTGTGTGTGTGTGTATATATATATATAGTTAAACAGTTATACTGAAAAACATCCAGTCATATAAATCAATACCTGCCCCCCCACCCCCAATTAAAAGGTTAGCGATCCTCACTGTCATAACGTGTGAAACTTCTGTTTTATTACGTGCGACCTTACCTAAATTAGAGAGCAGGACTCCAATCTCAGGACTCTCAGTTCGCTTCCCCTTTCCACTCTTGCAATTTAGGCTGATGTGTCTTCCCAAAACATAGCAAGAAAAACAAAACAAAATCAAACAAATCGCTTGTTTTCATTGGTTTCTCAGAGTGGTCTATTTGAACCACAAACCAGCCAGACCTGCACGCTCGGCCTTTCAATGCTGTGAGGCGCGCGGGCTGGGCGGAACTAACAGCCTTGGGGAGCCGCAGGGCAAGCTGGGAAATTCACCTGGCAATTCTGCAGCACCAAGTCTTGCTCAGGTGTAGCTCATCAAAAAAAGGCGAGCTTATTGGAGGTAGCTGCAGAGATAGTAGTACCAGGAAAAACCTACTAAGAGAGAGCAGAGACCTCGGTGGAGGAGTTTGAAATGAAGGACAAACCGGTTGTATGACCTCTAGGACTCCAGCAAGACCTCCGGCTTGCTACAGAGTTTAAGAATATTTTCCTTGCAGATATACACAATTAGTCAGGACCAGTTATTGCAATTTGACTATTGGCCAAGCAGGTGGAGCTTCTGAGGTACAATAAAGAGTGTGCAAGTGTTGAGCAATCAGATGTTATAGCAAGGGAAATAGAGTGAAAAAATCAGTTTGCTGTTATCAAGACAACAGAAGGAAAGAATCTATGTCTGACTGAAACAACTGATGCCTAAAAACCCACACTGGTAATCTCTAGAACTAGCTAGAGGAAATTTGAAACTTTTGGTCAAGGGAGAAGAATCAAGGAGAAATATGATCACCAGAAATCAGTGGATAATTTATTATGTCTGACAAAGTTATCAGACCTCTGCGGAAACAAAACATGAAAACCACCATAGTGCAAATAAATCCTCCTCTTTACTCCTTATAAGATGGAAAAAAAAAAAAAAAAGATAAGATCCTATAAGATGAAAAAAAAAACAACTATGGAAGTGTGGTATCTGCAAAGATCATCATGAAGTTTTTGAAGATTAAATAGAAAGATCGGACAAAACACTAGAAAAAGCAAAAAAAAAAAAAAAAAAGAACCTGAGTCAAGATTGTTTGGGTCAATGAGATGGCCAAGTTCCAGAAGATAACTGGTTCATAATGTGAGAGTGAATGAGAGTATAATAAGGGCAACAAAAGCAAGAAGGCCAAAGACAACAATAAGGACCTTAAAATTGGGGATATTTTTGTTGTTTTTGTTCAGTCGCTCAGTGCTGTTGTACTCTTTGCGAACCCATGGGTATATTTTGCATGTAATCAAATATGGAGTCACCCAAGATGGATGCTGACAAATCCTAGGAGTGATATAATATGCATCTCTTTAGTAAAATCAAGTTTACTATTTTGTCTAACAGCACTCACTTGGCTTGCTAAATTAATGTAAGTATACCTTCAGAGGGACATCATGATACCATAAGGTAATACCGTTAAACCAAATCCCTATCATGGTAGTGATTCCAAAAGGACTGGTGAAGCAGGAAAGGTAATGCCTATAAAGGAACATCATGGAAATCTGATAACTTCAGCAGCACAATACCTTAAAATTATCTCAAAGATATCCAAAATCAGTTAACTCAGAACTTTCTGGATAATAAAATTAAAAATATCTAAGGAGAAAAAAAATAGGATTATCCCAGCAATATGTGACTACTCTAAAAATAATCCCAAACTTGTATGTGTTTGGATGATCAATAAAAAGTTCACTTTGTTTTAAGAGTAGCAGTAGGCACGTATGCTGAAACATTAATTTTATTTATTTTTATTTTTTTAAGTTCTATTTTTTTTTATTTTATTTTATTTTTAAACTTTACACAATTGTATGGTTTTGCCAAATATCAAAATGAATCCGCCACAGGTATTTTAATAGCTCGTACTGTACCATCAGCTAACGCTTACTCAATCACTCTGTGTTATGGCCCTTAGATTGCTAGCTGATCTTAAACTCAGTCTCTTTTTTTAAACTTACTCTCTGCTTTCTTAACTATTCTCTGCCACACAAAGCTCAGGACCGAGTGTTTGCAGCTAATAAATGGGCAAATGTGCTGGAATTCCCCTTTGATGTTCATGTTTAGTTGCTAAGTTGTATCTGACTCTGTGGCCCATGGATTGTAGCCCAGGAGGCTCCTCTGTCCATGGGATTCTCCAGGCAAGAATACTGGACTGTGTTGCCATTTCCTTTTCCAGAAGATCTTCCTGACCTAGGATGAACCCTGGTCTCCTTCATTGGCAGGCAGATTCTTTACAGCTGAGCCACCAGGGAAGCCCTAGAATACCTCTTAGCCAAAAACTTAATATGCCTTGTTCTTCCTTAAATGTACAATCTACTATTTCTGTTATGGTCAATGCCTTTAATATTTTTATAATTACTCTGTGTTTTTTCTAAGATGGTTAAGAAGTAAAAATGAAAAGATACTTGTATGTTGATATGCTATGCTGCTGCTGCTGCTAAGTCACTTCAGTAGTGTTCGACTCTATGGGGCCCCATAGACGGCAGCCCATCAGGCTCCCCCATCCCTGGGATTCTCCAGGCATGAATAACCCTCACAGTTATTTTTGCCTTTTAGAATCCTATGTCACAAATACACAAGTTTTAGAAGCAAAATTTATTTTATTTAGTAGAGATATTTTTTCAAAGACAGCCTAATGTTCAGATAAAAAAAAAAAGGCCTTGTATCTGCAGTGCTATCAAAGAAAGATAATTATATTTTTTGTCAACGAAGTAAATATAAAAATAACAAAACAATAGATGTAACATTTACCCTAGTAAGTCATTACTTTAGAGAAATGTTGAATATTTTTAATAGGCCTCCTCAATTAATATTCATTTGTGCAGTAAAATTATTATAATGAACAATGCAAAGCAATGAAGCATTGTAAATGAAGGTAGATTTCTTAAAAGCTTAAAGAAATAAATTATTTTTGAGTGTTTAAATATGATTTATATTTCATGGAATTATATTTTAAGTATTTTAATATACTCTATTAGCCACAGAACTTATTTCAAACTGGCAATATAACAAAGTAATTTTTGGATTATTAGATATTTTAATTTTTCAAACATCAAGAAAGCTTATTTAAAAAAAAACAAAAACTTTGGGATTTTCATTTGTATTTTTTCATAAATTTTCATTTGAGTTTTAAAAAGTATAATTTTTACTTGAATAAAACACACTTTCTAATAGTAATTGTAATTGCATTAATAAAAAATAATTAACATTTGTTTGTCCCCTGCTATGAGCCAAGACATGAGTTAAATGCTTTCTAGGGGAAATTACATCTAATCATCACAACCCTGTAAGGCAGATAATTTACAACTACTATTTTATTATTAGGAAATTTGCACTGATAAAGGTAAAGGAGTCCAAAGTTCTGAAGCTGATGAATGGAAAACCTGGGTCTGTTGGAAACCAACATGTTTTCTTCATCTATAAGCAATACTATCTCAATAAATCTGCCTATGTGTAAGAATGTAGAGAAAAATGTAACCAACTAAAATATAATCAGAAGAGTCAGGTATGATTCCTATAAAACACCCTGGCCCCACTGGCAAAGCTCAGTAGGCGTGGAAGGGTTGCATATGATGGTCATGGGCATGACTACCATCAGTCATCACTGGATTCTGCTGTTGATCATGCTTGGAATTCTTGAAGCCATCTGTAATCAACCTTACTAGTAAATATAATTTCAGGTCATTATGTGGTAGAAATGAACTGCTGTTACTTGCTGAAAAACAACTGTATTTCAAAATGTTTACATTTGGACAGTTATGTTATTTTTGTGGGAAACAAGTTTTATTAACTTTTTCCTTCCAGAGCCTGTCACGTGGCTATACACATTGAAGAGCTGACAAATTCTATTCCTATGTATAGTTTGTGTATAAAGAATTCATGTGAATGAAATGAACTATACCTTGTTAGTTACATGTACTGTGAGTATAGCATTGTTACATTTACTGTAACAGTGAACCCCAAGGCTGAAGTGAACTTTAACAAGGTAATCTTTTCAAAAAGGAAAGCAGAATATCCTGATTCTATGCTTTATTAGTATTAGAATATAAATTTATGAGGAAGCCAAGAGGGAAAAGAAAAATGCAAATTATTCTTATTTATTTTGTGAATAGTATGTTTTTCTTCTTTGAAAAGTTGTTTTTGCTTTATATGTTGCAATTCCAACATAATAAGGGTTTTGATCCAGGTCAAATGAAGAATGATTCTGGAGAATACCAAAAGGTAATAGATGATAAAAACAACTTATTCTTTTGTTAGATTACAAAAATATTTACACTAAAATTCACTCATACATTATAGGTTTTTGAAGTACAGATGCACGGCACATGTGTTTCCTATTGTTAAAGAACCCACAGTCATAATTATGGCTCCAACCTGATTTTCTTTCATTGCATTGACTGTATTTGATTTGAAACCAACACAAAGTCTTCCTTATAAATTTGAAGCCTTCTAAATTAAAATGGTCAATAAAACTCCCCAAATATGCATTTCTAAACTTCTAACATTAATATATTAATAATATCAATGTTATTTTTCTTGTCATCTCCCCAGAACTTCTGCAGTGAACTTCCATTGAAAAGTCCTGAAAAGGCCTCACATCAGCACTCTACAAGTAATTTTTTATTTCCCCTCTAACTCCAAACCTTGGTTCTTATAGTTCTGAGAATTGAACCACCATTCTCCAATTCACCCAGGCTGAAAAGTCATTGATTAGTCCCATAGCTTTCTCTCTGCTTAGCTAACTAGCTAAGAGATCTTGCTGACTGAGTCTTCCTTCAAAATCTAGAGTCATCTCATTCTTTCTATTTCCTTTGCCACACCAAGATCCATGTCACTTGCATCTCTTATCATGCATACCACAATACATTCAATGCCATTTAAAAAAATACACACACACACATTTATCTATCTATAAAATAACTAGATTTGAAATATTATTTAGGACTTCAGTTCAGTCAGTCGTGTCTGACTTAGTTATCCTTTAATAGCTGTAACTTTTGGAAAACTAGTTTAATCCATGAAATTTATTTTTCTCAACTAGTAAATGACAATAATAATACCTAACCAAAACATCTAATATAAAGCTTAAAGTAAAATGATTTTATAAACATATCAGTCTTATGGAATATGCTCATAATTGGAAATATCATTTATTCACCCTTTTGTTTTTAGTCTTTCTTTAATCAGCCAATCATTCATTTAGTTATTCATCTATTTATTTATTCAATGATAATCATTTGCTTGGGAGGCACTGAGCTAGGTCCTAGAAGTACAGATTTATTTCATGTGACTATAGAGTTACACTGTTAAATCTCTTATTCCTCCAAAAGGATTAAAGACATTTCGATTCCAGAGCCCACAAGCATATAATTACTTTTTTGCCCTCTCTAATTTGGTCTTTGCCTCAAGGAATGTACAACACACTAGGATAACCACTGTATCTGTTAATACTGTAATGTTTAAAATACTGTTACAAAAGCATTTACAGTAATTTCCAATTCATACAACATATATAAGTCAGAATAAAAGTTAGGGAAATACTTTAAAGAGGAGACACTGAAACTGATATTTAATAGACAAGTGTAAGTTAGCTAAACCATTAAAGGGTAGGTAGAAGAAGACAGATAAAACTACATATAAGGGTGCAGATATAGGAAACAGTATGGCATATTCAGGGATTCCAAGATGGCTCAATGGTAAAGACTCCACCTGCCAATGCAGGAGACAAAGGAGATACAAGTTTGATCCCCTTAAGGAAGATCGCCTTAAGGAGAAAACGACAACCCACTCCAGGATTCTAGCCAGGAAATGCAATGGACAGAGGAGCCTGGCTGGCTACGGTCTGTGGGGTCATAAAAGAGTTGAACACAACTGAGCATATGGCATATTCACGTCCTCAGTTATAGAATGAGGTTATAACTATTTAAAGAGAGTTTTATTGATATTATTAGAGTCTAATTATGAAGATAGTATACTTCATTTTTAGTTATGTGTGCAGAAGATAATTATTTTGAACTTCAAAGTGAATATATACTAAATATGAATATGTACTGCAAGCATTTTTCTTTTTTAGAAAGCAGATTGCCATAGTTTGTATTCCTAGGAAACACTCAGACAGAAGTGTGCCTGAAGGAAGTTTACTTAGAATGCTCTGGCCATAAGACTTATGAGAGAGTGAGAGAGGTGATCAGTTGTTGAGCGCAGCTGTTCTTGGGGAGGGGATTTACTTTGGGTGAGGCTGTGAAGGTCAGCTCTAGGATAAGGAGTCAGTTGTGAAGCATATACACATACCTTTTTAGCTGGAAGAAGTGCCTCTGTCCTTGGGTGGGATTTGTACGAGAAACTACAGCGTCTGCAAGACTTTACCCATTGCCCATGTAGGATCCACTGGCTACATACAGTACAGACATCCATCTGGGAACAACTTTTCCAGGATCCATATGGCTCTCTTTTTCTGGGTAAATTTAAAAAAGGAAGACCATGAGGATAAGTTAGCTTCCTACCCCTGTATCTGGTCTTGACATCTCAATTGATACCAGTTGGCTCCCTCAATTATTCTAGATCGTCTTCATTGTAAATTCCCTTCACCCTTTGCCAGTACCTAGGCTAGACTACATAGACTGGGTGAGTTTACTTTTGATGTGACTCAGATGCAAATATAGATCCTCAGAACTGTCACCTTGCCCTTCTATGTTTATAACTCCTATACTTGTCCATCTAATGTCCAATTGGATAGTTAAATAATAAAACACACCCTCATGGATCATTTTGGCTCCAGAAATGTTATTCCTTCTTTACATTGTATGTCAGTATCCCTAACATTCTCCAATAATCAATTACTATACTGGTCATGTACTCTTTACTTTAGCCAAGAGATGGTGACTCCCTTCTGCTTCCTAGGATCACTTCTTGACTGACTATCTTGAAAGTGATGGTAGGGGAGGCAGCATAGCTAAGGAAATATTTAAGTATTGAATTCATAAATTACTTGCAATGCTAAGTAGACCTAGGCCAATATTTGCAATACAAAAAGATTTCCAAAATAATATGCAGCCATTTAAGCATCTAAGATGGTATAATGTCTTCTGTATATATGGAAGATGCTCTAACTGATGCTGACATTACATATTGTACAGAATTTTTTTCACTTCTTCATTAAAATACCACATATTTAAATCTTTAACTATAACAGAAAGTTATTGAAATATTCATAAAGACTGTTCTTAAAGGAATAAAATGAAAGCTGACATTCTAATCCCATGGCACTATTACTCACTGTTTCATAGAAAAAGGGAAAAACACTAACTATAGAGTCTTGAAGAAAAAGTTCTGAAACCAGGATGGTGGCAATAGATATAAAGACAAAAAGTTGGTGACTACCGAAGAGACTGAGATGCTATAGTGTATAACCTCTGTCAAGCAGCATATTTGATATACTTTTGTGACTTTTCTACTATTGTTTTTCATAATATTTTCTTTAGTATTCAAGGTATAATGTTATCAGATCTCCAAACTTCAAACAACATCATCTTTGGAGAGCACATTTATGAAATACTCACCAAGGCAACTTAGATCACTAGATTCAGCGAAAATTTACAAACTGGCTAGGACTTCATTTGTGAGGGTGCATTTTCTTGTATTCTTTAATTAGCAGTCATTCACTTTAGGCCAAACTCTGGGGCTTCTGTCTCTGTCACATATGAAAGAATACTATTATACTTATTTTAAAATCTGGTTTTTTTAAATGTGTAGAGGATGTTTTCATGTCCTAAAGAAAATCATCAGCACATTTTACAAACTACATTATTATTGCTATTATTTTTGTGTATTTTAGAGTAATTTAAGTCTTATAATTGTCATAAATATTTGGACCTCACAATGATTTAAAAATGTATAAGTAAAGAAAATGACTTCATTTAGAGACAAAATAACTAATGTTTCAGATAGGTTAGGAGAAAAGCCAGGTTTTGAATTTTTAAGTTTTCATGTTTTGAAAGTTTTTCATTTTTTAAGTTTTCATAGATACATAAAAAATGAAAGAATTCTGGAAAGAGGAGCAGTTCTCTGTGAGGAAAAAT
This sequence comes from Bubalus kerabau, assembly GCF_029407905.1. Classification (NCBI taxonomy): domain Eukaryota; kingdom Metazoa; phylum Chordata; class Mammalia; order Artiodactyla; family Bovidae; genus Bubalus; species Bubalus kerabau. The sequence goes on along the minus strand of NC_073627.1, from coordinate 78,812,309 downwards.
CAATACTAATTACCATCCAGACCATCTATGAACAACTTTGAGACATAGGTAGTCTCTTATTCACCTCTTCCTCAGAGATAAAATGGGAAGTCAATGCAGATGGCAAGTTTGGACTCTTACCAGTTAACAATCATTCAGATCCACAGGAAGATATAGTTTTATTCTATAATTATAACTCACAGAAACAGCAACAGACTCCAGTATCCTTGCCTGGAAAATTGCATGGACAGATGAGCCTGGTGGGCTACAGCTCATGGGGTTGCAAAGAGTTGGACATGACAAAGCGTGCGCATGCACACGTGGGTACACACACACACACACACACACACACACACACGTCACCATTAAAGGTTGCCTTCCTCAAACAGACTTTGGAAATATGAAAGTCTTGCCTGTTAAGACTCAATAAAGCAAATGTTTCAGCATGTATTCTTTTTCTATTTTTTTTAATTTTATTTTATTTAACTTTACAATATTGTATTGGTTTTGCCATATATCAAAATGAATCTGCCACAGGTATACATGTGTTGCCCATCCTGAACCCTCCTCCCTCCTCCCTCCCCATACCATCCCTCTGGGTCGTCCCAGTGCACCAGCCCCAAGCATCCAGTATCGTGCATCGAACCTGGACTGGCGACTCATTTCATATATGATATTATACATGTTTCAATGCCATTCTCCCAAATCATCTCACCCTCTCCCCCTCCCACAGAGTCCAAAAGACTATTCTATACATCAGTGTCTCTTTTGCTGTCTTGTATACAGGGTTATTGTTACCATCTTTCTAAATTCCATATATATGTGTTAGTATACTGTATTGGTATTTTTCTTTCTGGCTTACTTCACTGTGTATAATAGGCTCCAGTTTCATCCCCCTCATTAGAACTGATTCAAATGTATTCTTTTTAATGGCTGAGTAATACTCCATTGTGTATATGTATCAGCATGTATTCTTAACATACTTGCATATTGTTTTTAAATAAAACTTGTATAGTCTAATTTTTAGAAACAATGTAGTGCAAGCCTTGAAAATTTTCATTTGAGACCCATAAAGACAAAAGACACCAAGGCCTCAGATTTAGGTTCAGCAATCAAGGTTTAGAGAATATTTTTACCAATATGCATGAAAAAAAGACTGGAGAATAATTAGGGGGGATTAATTCAGTGTTCATGTGTGGGTAAGGCCTACTGAAACACACAAACTGCAACCTCTTTAACAAGGTATTACTTTTTAAAGTGAGAACAATGTCTAGTCATGTTAATCCCATATAAAATTAGGATAAAGGGGGAGGGGTATCTGCACTTACTTATAGTTGAAAATAACATTTTTTGTCTATCATATGAATATGCCATTTTAATTTTTATATAACTCCTAAAATATTACTCTAAAATTGACTATTACAAACAGTAGGAAACATAAATCATATCATTTATTATTTAGTTCAGGTCCTGATGATTGGACTTATGTTAGTGGTTAAATTACTTAGCCTTCCCAAACTTATATCCCTTCTCTTCCTCCAGCTCCTGAGGTGGCTAATTATAATAAAATACTTTATGTACAGATGTATTTTGTCTATATGAGAAAAAATTGTAAATGTTTTCAAAATGATTCACAATGTGAAAATATGACATATTTTCCATTTTAATACGAAGACCCCTAATGTGTTTCCTTAACTAGGTATTATCCTTTGATCCACAATTAATGTAATTCCATAGGAATATTGGATCTTTTCATTGAAAAAAAAATTTAAGCATTTGAATATGTTTACTTATATCTATCACTTAACCCTTGATTTCAATTTTAAAAATACCTATTATGATATTTTACTTTCATGAAAACGTTTGCTTTGTCCCTCCCTGAAGTTATGTTAGCTGCATTTATATTAAGCCATGATTCAGAATTTCTAAAGGTCAATAACACTGGCTTTAATCCTATATTAGCTTTTCCCCCCATTTTTGATTAGTAGTTTCAATGGGCTAAGAATTATCAAGCCAAAAGAAATGTGTTCATAATAAGACCGTACAGTGTACCACCCATCTATTTCTTTCTGAATATAAGGGGTGTAAAGTTCTGATAATAAAAAAGTAACTATGATGATATTGCACTCGGTTTCTATTATAGGAAGTTGGCAACCACCTAGTTAAGTGAGCTTTGACAAGTCACATTATTTCTCTGGATTTTTTTTTCCCCATGTAATCAAATCTGTGTCTTTCTCTCTTGAAAGAAACTTTTTCTCTGAAGATATTTTTGTTCACCTTATTATATTTTTTTCATAGCTTTTCTATCCAGATAAATGGAGAAGGAAATGGCAACCCACTCCAGTATTCTGTTCTGGAGAATCCCATGGACAAAGCAGCCTGGCGGGTTACAGTCCATGGGGTCACAAAGAGTTGGACACAACCGAAGTGACTGGGCGTGCGGCACACATCCAGATAAAAGATTTCGTTTCCAAAAATAACTATCATATATTGCTACACTTCTGATAAGTTTTAGAGAAGAAAATCTAAATGGAAATATATTATTAAGAATATTAAAGGAAAAATAACTTGTATTACTTTATCACTTAAATTATTTGCCAAAAATGAAGTAATGAAATACTAGAAAAATGGGTACTTGATTTACACTAAGAATAATACTCAATTTTTTTGAGTTTTAAAATATAATTCTTATTCCTGATAGTTTCGAGGTGAACATACACATATAAAATTGACTAAAAGTAGAATGATGATATGTCTACAAATAAAAAAGGCATAAACCTTTCTGAACTGGAAGCAACTGAAGAAAAGGACAATACAAAAGTATTCTTTTGGAAACTGCAAGATGGAATTGATCTATAACTGATTTAAAACACGCAGTTAAGCAAAAAAATAAAACAAAAACTAAGCAGGACAGGAAGAATAGAGAGTAAATCCTATTTATATAAATTACTTCCTCCAAATCTCAGTAGTTCCAGAAATAAAGGCAGAGGGAAAATTTTTTTTTTTTTAAATAGCAATGAAATAAGTTGAGACAACTTTGCAACATTAAAAGCAAAAAGTTACTAGAGATAAAGGACTTACATGTGTCTGAAACACTGATTAAATAGAAACTCAGATAGAAGCATGCAGGACTTTCTCAGGGAAAATAGAGGTAAAGAGTGCACATGTATATGTATATACATATGTATATGTACATAAGGAGTATTGAATGATTTGAACTTTGGAATTCTCATTGATAACATTGGAAGTTAGGAGTCATTGCACCAATGCCTTCAAGTTCTGCAGAAGCATGTTTTCTAACCAGAATCTAGAGCTCTGTACTCAAACATCTATCCAATCAAGTCTCAGGTTTAATGACAGATATCAAATATTTAAGTTCTGAAAGACTGACCGCCCACATATAGCCTCTCTTAAGAAGTGGATGGAAATTAAGTAAGGTAAGTAAGTGAAGTCGCTTAGTCGTGTCCGACTCCTTGTGACCCCGTGGACTGTGGCCTATTAGGCTTTTGCATCCATGGGATTTTCCAGACAAGAATACTGGAGTGGGTTGCCATTTCCTTCTCTAGGAGATCTTCCCCACCCAGGGATCAAACCTGGGTCTCCCACGTTGTAGACAGATGCTTTACCATCTGAGCCACCAGGGAAGTCTCAAGTTTAATGACAGACATCAAATATTTAAGTTCTGAAAGACTGACTGCCCACATATAGCCTCTGACTGCTACATATAGAAGTAGATGGAAATTAGCATCTATCAAAATAACAAAGCAAAATGAAATTGATAAATATGGGATATAGAAACCCAGGTTCAGCACAGGAAAGAAGTAAAATAATATCCTCAAGATAATGGTAAATGCATATCTTGCTAGTCAGATCTACAGATTAAGAATGCCAGTTTGAAGCAGGTCAAAATGCAAAAGCTGGGAAACAAACAAACATACATGTATACTGTCATTATACACACCTCTGACTTGATGGAACTAAAGAATTAACTTCAGTGTTCTTCATATTATTCTGTTATTTATTATTCTAGACATTTTTTTTTCCCCATGACCAGCAATAAATGTGGATAAGTCTGGAAAAAAATTTTTTTTTAAATAATCATTAGAATTTAAACCAAATCACTGTTATTCTATATGTAAATTTTATGTTTCTCCTTAAAAATTATGTCAATAATAGTATAAACACTATAGTTGCAGTCTCCAGAGAATAGTAACAATGGGATTTTTATTTCTAACAGACTAAAAACCCTTTTACATCTTTGTTGAGATATTTGGGATTCATCTAATATTTTCATGAATAATAAAAATATACCTACAAGTGCATTTTGTTGGAATATTTCAAGTGTAAACTAGTGAGGCTTGGTCACTGAAAACTCCTTAATGCATAATAATATAATAAAATATTTAAGGAAATTCAGGATAATCAATAATACCATGAAGACACTGTGTTTTAAACACTGGCAACCACAATGTGTGTAATAGTGGGTTATCATATGTAAATCTTAAATATGTATTAATAGTTTTTTAAATGCTCTATTTAAATTAGCAAGAAATTATATATTAAATATTTTAGCAATAAATTATTTCTTTGAAGTATATTCTTTCAGTCCTCAAATATAGGTTAACGGAATAATTTATTTCAGATATGATGGGAAAAAAATCTGAATTATTATATTTGCCAAGGTTCTCAATTGTGTCTGACTCTTTGCAGCCCCATTGCTGCAGCATGCCAGGCTTGTATCCTGAAGTAAAGCTGATCAATTCCATTAAAATGAGTTATTACAAAAGTTAGATCCAACTAGCTTTTTTCCCCCATTTTGTTATTTTGTGGCTAACATGTGTCTTATTTTAAATTTAATTATAAATCTAAGCAGTTAGGGAAATACACAGGATCCTAACTGCTTCATTGTCATTAGTGCATGGAAAAATAAAGGATGCTTATAGAGATTTTTTTTTTTTAATGAATAGAACTCCAAATTTTTTTTTTCAATATAAAAAACCAGACATGTAATAGAAATGAATATTATGTGAAGAATCTAGTTTTATTTCTTGGAATCGGCCATTTTCAGCTAGAAGGATATTGTTTTACATTTGCTGAAATATGATTGCATGACAAAAAATTAAGTCTGTGAGTTCAGCTTTGAACGGCTCAATTGGAGACTGTGGATTGTAAATATATCCATTATGCAACTGGATTCTAGGTTGGTGCTCATGAGAGAGATATGAATTAGGAAGTAGATAAGTCATAAAGGTAAGTCCATTAAATAATCCAAGGGAGTATATAGATTAATCCTGGTCTGGACTAAGATAGAATCCTGAGACATATTGATATTTAAGCTGTGCTCTGCCACTCAGTTGTGTAAGACTCTTTGGGACCCCATGGACTGCAGCCCGCCAGGTTCCTCTGTCCATTGGGATTCTCCAGGCAAGGACACTGGAGTGGGTTGCCATGCCATCCAGGGAAGCTTCCCAATCCAAGGACAGAACCCAGGTCTCTCGCATTTCAGGCAGATTCTTTACCCTCTGAGCCACCAGGGAAGCCCAAGAATACTTGAAGAGTACCCTATCTCTTCTCCAGGGCATCTTTCTGACACAGGAATCAACAGGGGTCTCCTACATTATAGGCAGATTCTTTACCAGCTGAGCTAAACACACACACACACACACGCATGAACATGCACACATTAGCATCCAGATAAGTAAAACACAACTCAATATAAAAAACATTATAGAAGCCAGTGAAAGAATGTGTTTTGAGGGAGAATAACAAAAAATATCAAGCACTTAAGAGAAAACTTTGATAGCCTTGGTGACACTAATATAGAAGAATAATGGGGATGGAAAATTAGATTTTATCCAGGTTGACAAATTATACAACAAAGTGACAAATAGATTCAAGGGATTACAACTGATAGATGGAGTGCCTGAAAAACTATGGATGGAGGTCTGTGACATTGTACAGGAGGCAGTTATTAAGACAAGCCCTAAGAAAAAGAAACACAAAAAGGCAAAACAGTTGTTTGAGGAGGCCTTACAAATAGCCAAGAAAAGAAGAGATGTGAAAGGCAAAGGAGAAAAGGAAAGATAAGCCCATTTGAATGCAGAGTTCCAAAGAATAGCAAGGAGAGATAAGAAAACTTCCTAAGTGATCAATGCAAAAAAAAAAAAAAAAAAAATTAATAGAATGGGAAAGACTAGAGATCTCTTCAAGAAAATTAGAGATACCAAGGGAAAATTTCATGCAAAAATGGGCACAAAAAGGACAGAAGTGGCATGGAACCAGAAGCAGAAAATACTGAGAAGAGGTGGCAAGAATACACAGAAGAACTATATAAAAAATGTCTTGATGACCCAGATAATCACGATGGTGTGATCACTCACCTAGAGCCAGACATCCTGGAATGTGAAGTCAAGTGGGCCTTAGGAAGCATCACCATGAACAAAGCTAGCGGAGGTGCTGGAATTCCAGCTGAGCTATTTCAAATCCTAAAAGATGAAGCTGTGAAAGTGCTGCACTCAATACGCCAGCAAATTTGGAAAACTCAGCAGTGGCCACAGGACTGGAAAAGATGCATTTTCATTCCAATCCCAAAGAAAGACAATGCCAAAGAATATTCAAACTACCGCACCATTGCAATCATCTCACATGCTAGCAAAGTAATGCTCAAAATTCTCCAAGCCAGGCTTCAACAGTACGTGAAATGTGAACTTCCAGATGTTCAAGATGGATTTAGAAAAGGGAGAGGAACCAGAGATCAAATTGCCAACATCCACCGGATCATCAAAAAAGCAAGAGCGTTCCAGAAAAACATCTAGTTCTGCTTTATTGACTATGCCAAAGCCTTTGACAGTGTAGATCACAACAAACTGTGGAAAATTCTTTAAGAGATGGGAATGCCAGACCACCTGACCTGCCTCCTGAGAAATCTGTATGCAGATCAAGAAGCAACAGTTAGAACTGGACATGGAAAAACAGACTGGTTCCAAATCAGGAAAGGAGTACATCAAGACTGTGTATTGTCACCCTGCTTGTTTAACTGGATGAAGCACAAACTGGAATCAACATTGTTGGGAGAAATATCAATAACCTCAGAAATGCAGATGACACCTCCATTGTGGCAGAAAGTGAAGAAGAACTAAAGAGCCTCTTGATGAAAGTGAAAGAGGAGAGTGAAAAAGTTGGCTTAAAACTCAATATTCAGAAAACTAAGAACATGGCATCCAGTCCCATCACTTCATGGCAAACAGATGGCGAGAAAATGGAAACAGAGAGAGGCTTTATTTTCTTGGGCTCCAAAATTGCTGCAGATGGTGACCAGAGCCATGAAATTAAAAGACGCTTACTCCTTGGAAGGAAAGTTATGACCAACCTAGATAGCATATTCAAAAGCAGAGACATTACTTTGCCAACAAAGATCCATCTTGTCAAGGTTATGGTTTTTCCAGTGTGTCATGTATGGATGTGAGAGTTGGACTATAAAGAAAGCTGAGCTCCGAAGAATTGATGCTTTTGAACTGCGGTGTTGGGGAAGACTCTTGAGAGTCCCTTGGACTGCAAGGAGATCCAACCAGTCCCTTGTAAAGGAGATCAGTCCTGAGTGTGCATTGGAAGGACTGATATTGAAGCTGAAACTCCAATACTTTGGCCACCTGATGCACAGAACTGACTCATTTGAAGACTTAGATGCTGGGAAAGATTGAAGGCAGGAGGAGAAGAGGGTGACAGGATGAAATGGTTCGATGGCATCACCGACTCAATGGACATGAGTTTGTGTAAATTCTGGAAGTTAGTAATGGACAGGGAGGCCTGGTGTCCTGTGGTCCACTGGGTTTTCAAAGAGTTGGGCACAACTGAGCTACTGATATGACTGAACTGAACTGAACCTAGACAGCTTATTAAGAAGCAGAGACATTACTTTGTCAACAAAGTTCTGTCTAGTCAAAGTTATGGTTTTTCCAGTAGCCATGTATGGATGTGAGAGTTGGACTATTAAGAAAGCTGAGCAGTGAAGAATTGATGCTTTTAACTGTGGTGTTGGAGAAGTCTCTTGAGAGTAGCTTGGACTGCAAGGAAATCAAACCAGTTAATCCTAAAGGAAATCAGTCCCGAATATGTTTTGGAAGGACTGAGGTTGAATCTGAAACTCCAATGCCTTGGCCACCTTATTTGAAGAACTGACTCATTAGGAAAGAGCCTGATGCTGGAGGACAAGGGGACAACAGAAGATGAGATAATTGGATGGCATTACCAACTCAATGGACATGAGTTTGATTAAGCTCTGGCAGTTGGTGATGGACAGGGAAGCCTGGTGTGCTGCAGTCCTTGAGGTCACAATGAGTCGGCCACAACTGAGTGACTGAACTGAAGTATAGATAATTCTAAGCATCAGTAAATTGACTGAGATTTAGCTCTGCTCTGTAGTTCCAGAAATGAAGACTTCTCTGAAGACCTCAGCAATGAAGCTGGGATTCCCATAAACTTGTCATGTCCTGGAGATGATTTTGGAATAAAGACAATAGAATCATAAAGAACCAAGAACCAATTCTATGCTACAAATTTCAGAATGTCATTCTGATACTAGATGGTGTGTATATAGCACAGTACTCACTTGGCTTCAGGCACTCTGTTGCTGCTGCTGCTAAGTCGCTTCAGTCATGTCTGACTGTGCGACCCCATAGATGGCAGCCCACCAGGCTCTGCCGTCCCTGGGATTCTCTAGGCAAGATCACTGGAGTGGGTTGCCATTTCCTTCTCCATCAGGTACTCTACTACATACTAAACCTAAAGATGTACACTTGTTAATATTACTATATGAAGCAAATGGTAGTTTTACCATTATCACACATTTTATATTTGAAGAAACTGAGGTGTAGAAATGTTAATCACTTGAGCTAGACCTCAAAAGAAATGAACACTAAACCATGACTTGGTCCTACCCTATTTGATCCAGGAATTAGGACCCTATCCATATTTTTGAAATCCCTGGTTGTTCAGATGGTAAAGGATATGCCTGCATTGAATAAAACCCAGGTTCAGTCCGTGGGTCAGGAAGATCCCCTGGAAAACGAAATGGCTACCCACTCCAGTATTCTTGCCTGGGAAATCCCATAGACAGAAGAGCCTCCCAGGCTACAGTCCATGGGATCACAAAGAGTTGGTCAGACATGACTGAGTGGCTATCACTTTCACTTTCATCCATATTTTCACAGCCCCTTTTTAATAACAAACAATACTTAGTAGTTGATGAAAGGAATGAGAGCATGGTTAATGGGGTTTAGAAAAGAAGAACTATGGCTTACTTTCAGTTAACATCAAACAAAGTATTTCCAAAAATGCAAGGGTATATATTGGGCTTCCCATGTGGCACAGTGGTAAAGAATCTGATTGACAATGCAGGATACACAAGAGATGTGAGTTTAATTCTGGGATCAGGAAGATCCCTTGGAGTAGGAAATGGCAACCCACTCCAGTATTCTTGCCCAAAAAATTCCATGGAGAGAGGAGCCTGGTGTTCTACAGTATATAGGGTCACAAAGAGTCTGATAAAACTGAAGCAACTTTATATATATATACACACACACACACACATATATATGCACATGTGTATATATACACACGTATAGCTGATTCACTTTGCTGTACAGTAGAAACTAATACAACATTGCAAAGTAACTAAACTACAATAAAAATTAATTTTAAAAAATTCAGCAATGAAAGTGCTCCAAAAATAAAAAGATTTACCATCAATATTCTCAGATGGACCTTTTTTTTTTTAATCTGCCTTTCCCCCTCTGAAGTATTTCTAATAGTTAAATGTAATCAAGCCAATTACATAATCATCTTCAGCTTTCCCAAAAGACAAAATCTTCTGCTTAATTTGTAAATGCTACAATCATCAAATCACAGTTTACTACATAACCACCAGCTCAAATTATAGAAGTTGATTTTTTAAATAGCTGTTTAATAGAAAATATGTCCAAACATTAGGAGTTTTGATTTGTGAGAATAGAAAAAAAAGAAAAACTGAGATTTTCTAAAAATAGAGAATGAATTTTAAAAATAATAGAATAATGTAAATTCCCAAAGCTTATGTTCAGTTTAATTTATACAATAAATTATGTATTTAAGAGAAACAATAGGCTATAATTTTAAAATCTGTGAAGTTGACAGTAGAATATAATGGTTCATTAGATTCACTTAGCAGTATACAAGTAATAATAGAGTAATCAAGACAGTATAATTTGATAGATAAATAGGATAGATTGATGGATGGGTGAATACACATATAGATAGATAAATGTTTCAATAAAGATAAAGACATATCAACAAAAGCAGCAGGTATTTATTATTACTATATCTCAGTATTTGTTCATTAGGCTTCCTTAGCAAAGTACAGCAAACTAAGTGGCTTAAATAATAGAAAGAGTATATTCTAAAATAATGTTCAGAAGCTGGAAGTCTGAGATCAAAGTGTTAATGTGCTTATGTTTGAAAAAGTTTAATAAAAACAAATTTCTTCATAACAGTTACTTCTGGGAAGAGATGAGATGAAATTAAAAATAAAGATGTATAATATAACAAATTTCTAGCAATAGCTTGGTTATTAGGTAATACAACCAATCCAAATATCATCCTTCTGATGCAGAATAGTATTTTTAAAATTATACTCAGGATCCTCAATCCCTGCTTTTAAATTCTAGTATTTATGTGTTGTAGTTATACATTCTGAGAAAGTTTAGTAATCTTTCTAAATTGGACTGCTTTAAAAAATCTAAATACAGTAATATCTTCCTTCTGCAATATTTCAAGGATTTAATAAATTAGTATTTGTGAAATACTTGGAATTGTGCCTCATACATTTCAAACACTGTAGGACTACTCATTAAATAAAATACATAATTATTTAAATAAAATATGATAAATGCAATGAAAATGTTACTTACCAAGAATTATAATTAATTCAATTATTTGTGACTGAGTTCCACAGGATGAAAAGGAATGTGGTGAGGGAAAACAGCAGGAAAGTTTTTTTACATTCATACATTCTATGTACTTTCAGGTAGAAACATACAATTTAGAATCATTTCTAAGGGAGTGGTCTGTAAAACAGTCACTTGTTTCCCACAATTTATTTTAACTAGAAAGGTGTAAGCTGGTCACAGCAGAGAAAATGCCTCATTTTTCTGTTGACCTTTCCTTAGTGTTCTGAAATCTCTTCTGCATGAGGAAAATTCAACCACTACCATTCTCTGATTGTTCATATCCTAATGTTTGTTTAATTAGTTATTCAACAGAAGACCAGCAATGGAGCCCTGGACAGTGACAGGTGAGGACTAAATGCATCATGCTCTATCTATCACCAAGAGAACATTATAATGTACGGGTAGTGGATAAGGCTCCTTTTATGCACCTTAGACATTCTATCACGTTCTTATCAGACACCATTTCCAGACCTCACTCTCACTTTTCTATAGATGAACTCCATAAGAGTATGCAATGTATGGGGTAGGGGATAGACTCCTTTTATGGACCTTAGACATTCTATCATATTCCTAACAGACACCATTTCCACATCTCATTCTCACTTTTCTATAGCTGAACTCCATAAGGGTATATGGAGTGTGGGGGATTGGGTTCTTGTCTTATAGATAAACTTCCCCTTTGTTTATAGCTCTTCCTGGGTCAAGATTTGCCTACATGTATATTTCATTTTTTGATTCATTAGCACTTAGCAATCTAATTCTAAACTCATTTACAGGCTTGGAATTTGCAGGCCTGGAATAGCAAATAGGCACTGATGGGAAGGCGTTGAGGATATTGATGAGAAAATTGTCTACATGATCGAGTAGATAATTTTAAGGAAAGCAAGGCATAATAGAGCCCTGTTGAAAAGCTGAAGCTTTTAGGGGTATGAAGAGTCTAAGAAATAAGAGAGCAATGCGATTGGAGAGGTAAGGGGTGACAAGATTGCTATAATCAAAGATTGGGATATTGAGTTTTAATATAAAATATTCTTTATTTATTCATCAACTATTATTTAACTGTTATATACTAATAAATGTTAAGACTTGTTCTGTACAAAGTATTAAACATAGAATACAAACATCTTTAATTTCTGAAGTTTAAAATCTGTTAGAGTGAAACAGAAATAAAATAACATATTTAGACTATATTATTGGAGAAAATAATACACACGCTAGTAAAGTAATGCTCAAAATTCTCCAAGCCAGGCTTAAGCAATACGTGAATCATTAACTTCCAGATGTTCAAGCTGGTTTTAGAAAAGGCAGAGAAACCAGAGATCAAATTGCTAACATCTGCTGGATCATGGAAAAAGGAACAGAGTTCCAGAAAAACATCTACTTTTGCTTTATTGACCATGCCAAAGCCTTTCACAGTGTGGATCACAATAAACTGTGGAAAATTCTGAAAGAGATGGAAATACCAGATCACCTTACCTGCCTCTTGAGAAACCTATATGCAGGTCAGGAAGCAACAGTTAGAACTGGACATGAAACAACAGACTGATTCCAAATAGGAAAAGGAGTATGTCAAGGCTGTATATTGTCACCCTGCTTATTTAACTTCTATGCAGAGTACATCATGAGAAACGCTGGGCTGGAAGAAGCACAAGCTGGAATCAAGATTGCCGGGAGAAATATCAATAACCTCAGATAGGCAGATGATACCACCCTTATGGCAGAAAAGTGAAGAGGAACTAAAAAACCTCTTGATGAAAGAGAAAGAGGAGAGTGAAAAAGTTGGCTTAGAGCTCAACATTCAGAAAACTAAGATCGTGGTATCTGGTCCCATCACTTCATGGCAAATAGATGGGGAAACAGTGGAAACAGTGTCAGAATTTATTTTGGGGGGCTCCAAAATCACTGCAGATGGTGATTGCAGCCATGAAATTAAAAGACACTCTTTGGAAGGAAAGTTATGACCAACCTAGACAGCATATTGAAAAGCAGACACATTACTTTGCCAACAAAGGTCTGTCTAGCCAAGGCTATGGTTTTTCCAGTGGTCATGTATGGATGTGAGAGTTGGACCATGAAGAAAGCTGAGCGCTGAAGAATTGATGCTTTTGGACTGTGGTGTTGGAGAAGACTCTTGAGAGTCCCTTGGATTGCAAGGAGATCCAGCCAGTCCATTCTAAAGGAGATCAGTCCTGGGTGTTCATTGGAAGGACTGATGCTAAAGCTGAAACTCCAATACTTTGGCCACCTCATGCGAAGAGTTGACTCATTGGAAAAGACTCATGCTGGGGGAGATTGAAGGCAGGAGGAGAAGGGGACGACAGAGGATGAGATGGCTGGATGGCATCACCGACTCTATGAACGTGAGTTTGAGTGAACTCTGGGAGCTGGTGATGGACAGCAAGGCCTGGCATGCTGCGATTTATGGGGTTGCAAAGAGTTGGACACAACTGAGCGACTGAACTGAACTGAACTGATTGGAGAAAAAAATGCAGTTATGAATATAAAGAGTATCAGCAAAGGTTAGTAATCTTAAATGGGTTGGTTAGACAGATTTCACTGAAGAGAATTTTGAGTAAAATATCCGAATAATTTTATGTGAGGGAAGGAACAAAGCAGGTATCTTGTGAAAGAGCGCTTCAGGGAGAGTGAACAGCAAGTGCACAAGCTGAGGACAGGAGGTATGCCTGGCAAGTGTGAGATACAGCAAGCTGACCTATGTATCAGTTGCAAGTTTTAAAACATATCCATTAACATTTCTATATTGTTGTGCTATGATGGGGGAAGAGACTGACACAGAAATCATAATTTAAAAATATATAGTTTTTTAATAAAAATAAGAGTTTTAACTTGATTGGCATGCTCTTTTAATAAAAGACTTCTGGTCAAATAATAGGCTAAGAGTGACATAGTCTCCTTCCTCTTGTGACATCAAGCAGAATAGCAGTAGAAGATCATAGGGACACCAGAAGAAAATTGCAGACAAAAAATTTACCCAGAGTTAAAATTTTTCCTTTTTTTCTGTTTTAATTCTGACATGGACTGATATGCAAATGTAAGTGCCTCTTGAGACCCTAAATCACTGCTCCCCTCTGTCCACTCTTGTGTGTTTGGAGTTATGATGATAAAACCTGATTAGGAATATTAATTACATCTGCCATTTCATTCCTTAATCATTGATTCCAAGGGAACACATTTCTCACATTCTAGGTTCCAAAGAATCCTTGTCCTTTTTATCTAGCAGACAGAGGATGCAATGGAAGATGTTCTTCTTGGTTTATATTCTAGTTATTAGAAATATAACCTATCTCTCTATTCATTCCTACTAGGGGAGATATTAAAAAGCCAGGTATAAAGGAGATAGGCAGATGACATCTATTTAGTCAGGTCAGGTAGAAGATAGACCTAACCATCTCACTTTGAATAAGGGCTTAGTCTTTTGTCAGCTTTTTCTTCTTAAGGGTTCATTATTCCTGTGGCGGATTCATTTTGATATTTGGCAAAACTAATACAATTATGTAAAGTTTAAAAAATAAAATAAAATTAAAAAAAATTAAGGGTTCATTATTCAATAAAAATTATATGCAGAGATAAGATAATTACAAGATTAATAGTTACATGTTTATCTCTAATAGAAATCCCCTTTATCTTTTAAAACAATGTAATAGCAGGAGATAACTACTGCAGATGTGCATAACACAGACACACACACAGATACACAAAGACAGAAAAACACACATCTTTGAAATAATCGTCCTGAACTAAAGTTAGTACAGGGACTGTAGCACTCCATCAAGAATTGCCTGTCAGTACTGTGTAATCAAAGCATAACTGTTGAGTATGTGTGAAATATACAGAGTAACAGGGAAAAGAGTTTAATAATAATTAAACTTTACATGGTAATAAATGACGTATATGAATATTTTAAACTAATTCAGTTTAGCTAATGAATTAATCACCAATTAATCCCTTAATAAGAAATATTAGAGAATAGCTCCTATATTTGACTCCAGTTGTTTGTTTTGCATACAGAAATTTGAAGAATTGAGAGTGCATAGTTGAAAATCTTGCCAAAAATACTAAAAAATCTTAAATATTTAAATGAGTAAACAGAGTTAAATAATATGAGGTTTGGACACTTAAAAAATGAAGAAATGTAAAAATGAGCTTTCCAAAGTTATGCATGTATCATATACTAATTAATTTAATTAATAAACATTTTAACACAAATCCAAAAATAAAATTTTAAACCCTTGAGTATGCAATAATGTTATGTACAAGTTACAAGAGAAGAAATGTTAACTAATTATCCTCAATATAATATAGAAAGGACTATTTTAAAACAATAAGTAAATGATATGTATGAAGGAGGAACACTGCACTTGTTTCTTGAGTTCTTTCCTTAAATTGCAAGTGTGGTCAAGATATTTGTCTTTGCGTGATCTTTTAACTATGACTACCTCTCTCTATATAGATAGATATAAATAGATAGATACATATAGATATAAAGTATAAAATGATATAATATATATATACTTTATATAATATATCATAAAATTATATCATATATCAAATAATATCATAAAATTACTTGCCACACAGTGTTTTCCTTCCCCAAATACACATTTATCACTACATATATGTGTGTGTGCATGTGTGTGTGTACATGGGGCTTCCTTGGTGGCTCAGATGGTAAAAATCTGCCTGCAATGCATATACATATATATTTCACCAAATTAAGATTGGTTACAGGATCACAGGATTACATGTGATTTTTCAATTATAGTAACATTATCAGATAGTATAAGTAAAATATATGTACACAGTTCAGTTCACTTAGTCATGTCTAACTCTTTGCAATCCCATGAATCGCAGCAAGCCAGGCATCCTTGTCCATCACCAACTCCCGGAGTTCACCCAAACCCATGTCCATTGAGTAGGTGATGCCATTCAACCATCTCATCCTCTGTCGTCTCCTTCTCCTCCTGCCCTCAATCTTTCCCAGCATCAGGGACTTTTCAAATGAGTCAGCTCTTTGCATCAGATGGCCAAGTATTGGAGTTTCAGCTTCATCAGTCCTTCCAATGAACACCCAGGACTGATCTCCTTTAGGGTGGACTGGTTGGATCTCCTTGCAGTCCAAGGGACTCTCAAGGGTCTTCTCCAACACCACAGTTCAAAAGCATTAATTCTTCGGCGCTCAGCTTTCTTCATAGTCCAACTCTCACATCCATACATGACCACTGGAAATACCATAGCCTTGACTAGACAGACATTTGTTGACAAAGTAACGTCTCTGCTTTTGAATATGCTATCTAGGTGGTCATAACTTTCCTTCCAAGGAGTAAGTGTCTTTTAATTTCATGGCTGCAATCACCATCTGCTGTGATTTTGGAGCCCACAAAAATAAAGTCAGACATTGTTTCGACTGTTTCCCCATCTATTTGCCATGAAGTGATGGGACTGGATGCCATGATCTTAGTTTTATGAATGTTGAGCTTTAAGCCAACTTTTTCTCTCTCCTATTTCACTTTCATCAGGAGGCTCTTTAGTTCTTTTTCACTTTCTGCCATAAGGGTGGTGTTATCTGCATATCTGAGATGATTGATATTTCTCCCGGCTATCTTGATTCCAGCCTGTGCTTCCTCCAGCCCAACATTTGTCATGGTGTACTCTGAATAGAAGTTAAATAAGCAGGGTGACAATATACAGCCTTGACGTACTCCGTTTCCTATTTGGAACCGGTTCACTGTTTCATGTCCAGTTCTAACTGTTGCTTCCTGACCAGCATTCAGGTTTCTCAAAAGGCAGGTCAGGTGGTCTGGTATTCCCATCTCTTTCAGAATTTTCCAGTTTATTGTGATCCATACAGTCAAAGGCATTGGCGTAGTCAATAAAGCAGAAATAGATGTTTTTCTGGGACACTTCTGGGCTCCAGAATCACTGCAGATGGTGATTGCAGCCATGAAATTTAAAGATGCTTTCTCCTTGAAAGGAAAGTTATGACCAACCTAGATAGCATATTCAAAAGCAGAGACATTACTTTGTCAACAAAGGTCTGTCTAGTCAAGGCTATGGTATTTCCAGTGGTCATGTATGGATGTGAGAGTTAGACTGTGAAGAAAGCTGAGCGCTGAAGAATCGATGCTTTTGAACTGTGGTGCTGGAGAAGATTCTTGAGAATCCCTTGGATTGCAAGGAGGTCCAACCAGTCCATTCTAAAGGAGATCAGTCCTGGGTATTCATTGGAGAAGACTGATGTTGAAGCTGAAACTCCAATACTATGGCCGCCTGATGCGAAGAGCTGACTCATTTGAAAAGACCCTGATGTTGGGAAAGATTGAGGGCAGGAGGAGAAGGGGATGACAGAGGATGAGATGGATGGATGGCATCACTGACTCAATGGTCATGAGTTTGGGTAAACTCCGGGAGTTGGTGATGGACAATGTGCCTGGCGTGCTACGGTTCATGGGGTCGCAAAGAGTCGGACATGACTGAGTGACTGAACTGACTGGCTTACTTGCTTTTTCGATAATCCAGCAGATGTTGGCAATTTGATCTCTGGTTCGTCTGCCTTTTCTAAAACCAGCGTGAACACAAAAGTTATCTATTTGAATCAGAATAAGATTTTCTCATTTACAAAAAAGTAAAAGCAGAGTATGTTCAGTTAAACTACCGCTCTCATATATGATGTAAGGACTAAGATGCAAAAAATGGTACATGGCTTAAAATAAATGTGTTTTAAAGGAGAAAATATTTCTGAAGAAAAGATCCACATTTAATACATTTTGTAAAAAGAGATGCTTTACCAACCAAAAAAGACCCTATATTTTCTCTATTTTTTTTCCATGAAAAGGACGCAACCTTTTGATAACTTAAAACTGTCTGTACAAAGTCCACTCCATCCCTGCCTTCAGCTCCCTAAGCTTTCTCTATTAGAGAAAGAGTACTCCAGGTGTGTTTTCAGAAAATAGAACCTATTTTTATTACGAGTCATCTTTTCAGGCCAAGAACTGGCTAGGTAATTTTTGAGAATTTTCTGCTATAGATTGTTACCCTGACTATACTCTCTGAACTCAATTAGTTTTCTTTCTGGATTCCCATTTCCTAATTCTCAGAAATAAAAAATGTAACTTTAGAGAATTTTAACTATTAATAAAAGTTTTCTTTTTAGTACCTTGGCAGCACTAAATGGAGCAAACTACAAAGCATAATGCATGTTTAAGCTCCTGGAACCTCCAGTGGTTTAAAAATAGCAGTGAATATAATGACTAACCTTTACCTAAAATAATTTTAACTTTTTCTCTAGAATACAGAATTGTTTCTATTGGAAAAGTAGGTTCACATTTTTAACTTACATTTAACCTGAATGTAACCCTTTCTGTTTATTAATAGCAATAATTTTATTGACTAATTTACTCTTTCCACAAAGAAAATGTTTCAGAAAGGGAGAGCAATTATATAGAACAACTACAATGGACACAAAATCAATGTCACTTTTGAAAATTTACCATCCATATGACAGAAACCTTCAGATATCTAAGATATTGTGAAGCTGTTTGCCTGAGTGATAAGTCGCTTCAGTCGTGTCTGAATCTTTGCAACCTCATGGACTGTAGCCCACCAGGGTCTTTGTCCATAGCATTCTCTAGGCAGAATACTGGAGTGCATTGCCATGCCCTCCTCCAGGGGACCTTCTCAACCCAGGGATCAAGCCCATGTCTCAAGTCTCCTGCACTGGCAGGCAGGTTCTTTACCACTAGCACCACCTGGGAAGTCCTATTGTGAAGTTAATACCAAGTTAAAGATAGAATTAATCAAAACCATGCAAATAGAGTATTACTACATCATCATATTACTACCCACAGACAGAACCACAATGCATTCTTCAGATGCAGTCTCCATGCTTCAGCTTCTTTTTTGCCCCAGAAATTTTTTATTTGCATTATATCAAAGGAGATGACCTCTGGCTTCCTTATTATTTTATCCATTTGGCCACAAAATAACCTGAAAGTGACCAATGACCATTTCTCAGTTCAGGGTGGCTAATCATTTGACCCCTTTGGAGCCCAGATGAAGTGTCACATGCTGTGATCTGTGAAGTATCACACACAGATTAACTGCTACAACTTGTCATTCTCATACACTTACACCTTCATAAATAGCTTAAAAAAAAAAAAAAAAAACACCTCCTTGAGTTATCCTGTAATGAGTTTTCTAAATGTTTTCTATTAGGATAGTAGCTTACATTATAGACCTGTTACACTGAGACTACTCACCAAAGACCTTATTTTCCAGGTAAATTACTAAATATCAGCAATGTTAGAAACAGTGGAACAATGGAAACAGTGAGAGACTTTTATTTTGGGGGCCTCCAAAATCACTGAAGATGGTGACTGCAGCCATGAAATTAAAAGATGCTTGCTCCTTGGAAGAAAACTATGACCAACCTAGACAGCATGTTAAAGAGCAGAGATATTACTTCATCAACAAAGGTTCATCTAGTCAAAGCTATGGCTTTTCCATTAATGTATGGGTGTGAGAGTTGGACTATAAAGAAAAATGAGCAACAAAGAATTGATGCTTTTGAACTGTGGTGTTGGAGAAGACTCTTGAGAGTCCCTTGGACTGCAAGGAGATCCAACCAGTCTATCCTAAAGGAAATCAGTCCTGAATATTCATTGGAAGGCCTGATGCTGAAGCTGAAACTCCAATACTTTAGCCACCTGATGCGAAGAACCGACTCACTGGAAAAGACTCTGATGCTGGGAAAGATGGAAGGCAGGAGGAGAAGGGGGTGATGGAGGATAAGATGTCTGGATGGCATCACCAACTCAATGGACATGAGTTCGAGTAAACACTGGGAGCTGGTGATGAACAGGGAAGCCTGACATGCTGCAGTCCATGGCAATGCAAGGAGTCAGACACAACTGAGTGACTGAACTGAACAATGTTAGATAACTTAAGGAATGGTCATGATCTTAACTATTCAGTGCAGTTCAGTTGCTCAGTCATGTCTGACTGTTAATTATTAATGAATTTCAAAATTTTATCTATTTTTTAAGTTTTTTTTTAAGTTTAATTATATGTTATAATAGGCTGTGTGTATATGCTAAATTGCTTCAGTTGTGTCTAACTCTTTGTGACCCTATGCACTTTGCAACCCCTCGCTCAGCTCCTCTGTCCATGGGATTCTCCAGTCAAGAATACCAGAGTGGGTTGCCATTTCCTCCTCCTGGGGATCTTCTTGACTAATGGATTGAACCTGCATTTCATGAGTCCCCTGCATTAGCAGCAGGGTTCTTTACTAGGATCACCTGGGAAGTCCCATAATAGCTTACTGAGTGTTTAAGCACAGGGAATCTCCATGTCTACCCTACAGAACTGCCTGCAAAGCAATCAAATCAAATTGGAATATCAAGGTATTTGATACTTCATAACACAGGAAATGGAGAAGGCGATGGCACCCAACTCCAGTATTCTTGCCTGGAAAATTCCATAGATGGAGGAGCCTGGTAGGCTATAGTCCATGGGGATGCAAAGAGTCAGACAGGACTGAATGACTTCACTTTCACTTTTCACTTTCATGCATTGGAGAAGGAAATGGCAACCCACTCCAGTGTTCTTCCCTGGAGAATCCCAGGGACGGGGGAGCCTGGTGGGCTGCTGTCTATGGGGTCGCACAGAGTCGGACACAACTGAGCGACTGAACTGAACTGAACACAGCTTGAGAGACATAGTGTTTAGAATACCTATAGAATTATATTTAAATGAAAAAAAAAAAAAGCCTGAAAATTAATCATCTAAATGTGCAATTTACAATATTAGGAAACGGAGAAAGTAGAAGAGAATCAGTTCAGTTCAGTTCAGTCACTCAGTCGTGTCTGACTCTTTGAGACCCGATGAATCACAGCAGGCCAGGCCTCCCTGTCCATCACCAACTTCCGGAGTTCACTCAGACTCACGTCCATTGAGTCAGTGATGCCATCCAGCCATCTCATCCTCTGTTGTCCCCTTTTCCTTCTGCCCCCAATCCCTCCCAGCATCAGAGTCTTTTCCAATGAGTCAACTCTTTGCATGAGGTGGCCAAAGTATTGGAGTTTCAGCTTTAGCATCATTCCTTCCAAACAACACCCAGGGCTGATCTCCTTTAGAATGGATTGGTTGGATCTCCTTGCAGTCCAAGGGACTCTCAAGAGTCTTCTCCAACAGGACAGTTCAAAAGAGAATAGTAAGAAGGAAATTACGATAAGAGAACAAGATAATTAACTGGATGCCCAAGGAGCAGCAGAATTAAGATTTTTTTTTAAATGTTCTTTTTCTGGAAAATCACTTACCAAATTACCAAGATTACCAAAGCATTGATTTTATAAGAAAAGGGGTTTACTAAATATAAAGCAAATTAATGGATATATTCTTGTAAGACTCTTGAACATTTTCTGAGCTGAATCTAGAAGTATATAATTAAAATAATTATATAATCGAGAAATACATTTCTACACTTAACTATATGTAGGTAAAGAATTACAAGAGATTGATGAGAAGAGAATGATGATAAGTGATTGGGTACATTTATACTTTGGAAACACAGTATGGGACAATCTACTAGTGAAAGAGATTTTGATACATAATCACAGAATTAGAGGAAGAATAAGAAAGGTACAGCATTACAAAAGAAAAGCTGACCAAAATTTCAAGCACTGAATTTTCAACATGGGCAAAGAGTGTAGCATGAGCAAGAAAGAATGAAGATACAGTTTCAAGAATTTTTATTTTTTATTTTTGCAATTGGAATATAATTGGTTTACAATGTTGTGTTAGTTCTTCTGTACAACAATGTGAATCACCTATACATATACATATATCCACTCTCCAACCTCTCTCCCATCTCCACCCCCATCACACCCTCTAGGCTTCACAGAGCACCGAGCTGGGCTTTCTGTGCTTTACAGCAGCTTCCACTAGCTAGCTATTTTACACAGGGTAGTGTTATATATCAAGCCTAATCTTCCAATTCATCCCACCATCCCCTTCCCCACTGTGTCAGAAAAGCAAGTAAAGTTATTTTAAAGGAAAGGAGTCAGACAGTGAAGCTTGAAAGCTATGACCAACAGGCAGTGAATTAAAAAGCAGAGACATCACTTTGTCGACAAAGGTCCATCTAGTCAAAGCAATGTTTTTCCAGTCAATAGTCATGTACGCATGTGAGAGTTGGACCATGAAGAGGCTGAGTGCTGAAAAATTAATGTTTTTGAATTGTGGTGCTAGAGAAGATTCTTGAGAGTCCCTTGAACTGCACGGAGATCAAACCAGTCAACCATAAAGGAAATCAGTCCTGAATATTCATAAAGGATTGATGCTGAAGCTGAAGCTTTAAGACTTTGGCCACCCGATGTGAAGAGCCCATTCATTAGAAAAGACCCTGAGGCTGGGAAAGACTGAAGGCAAAAGGAGAAGTAGGCAGTGGAGGGTGAGCTGGTTGGATGGCATCACTGACTCGATGGACATGAACTTCAGAAAACTCTGGGAGATAGTAAAGGACAGAGGAGCCTGGTGTGCTGTAGTCTGTGGGGTTGCAGAGAGTCGGACAGCACTTAGTGACTACACAATAACAATGCAGCTTGATTTGATGACAACACCCTAGTTACTGGAGATCTTTTGGGTAGTCCAAGTCATGGAACTATAATAGTTGTATCCCACTATGGACTTGAACCTGACAATGCAGAGAAAAGGCAGTGAGAACAATTCCCTGTGAGTCACGGGGAGTCAGCATGTTGGGACCACATAACAAAATGTGGCAAAAAGTGGGGGCAGGACATTCTTTCCACTGTGGCAGAGTGACATCAGGGCAGGGTGACGTGCCGCAGATGTGGCCAGGAGTGTTGCCATGGCAGCACGTACAACACAGCCTGGTAGCTGGTGACACTGGTGGGCTCCAGTTTAGGACCTTCGTCTGGTACCTGCAGGAGGTCACATCCACCGCGTACTTTCATGGTGTTCTTGCTGAAAGGCCTCAGAGTTGTATCACCGCTGGCCTGGGAGACCGTGCAGGGTAGAAAATGAAGCAAAGGAAAGAGCTGGTCCACAGGACAGCTGAGTGTGTTGTGCTCCCGAGCACATGAACACCTGGGTTAATGGTTGTTGAAGCAGGAGGACTTTGAAGAGGGTGAGAAGACCCACATGGAGCATAAAGGGGGATTCACTTAATTCATCAACCAATTGATCACATTCAACAAGTGTTTATCGGCCACTTACTAAGTGACTAATAGCAGGTCTGGTAAAACTTAAGTTAAAAATTAATAAGCATTTCTTATGGAAAATGTGAATTATTTGATTTTCCACATGGTGCTCTTAAAAATCCATTCTACTAGCTATTCATGTGTAGTTTTCCATAAGCAATATCAATATTACCTCAAATGTGTATTTATTTTATTGTCTGAAAAAAGAGGGGAGAAATATATATTTTGTTTTTTATTGGAATAATAGAAAGCTCAGTCCAAAATAATGGATCTTAAGTACTAATTTGTACATTAATGTTCAATTTTTATAATGAACACTACATAAAGGTTAAAATAATTATTTGCCTTGACCTTTAATAATGCATGTCATTACTTTTTGTATTCTAGCCTCTTAGAATGGATGAAAAAGTAACCCTGAAGTGAAATATTTAGGTCATACTTCAATACTTTCTTTCCTGACACCACTCATCCTGCTTATTATAGTCACATATTATTTTCAATCAACTCTTGCAATGATTCATCATGGAATCCCATAACCAGAGAAATGTATTTCTATGTTGCACAGCAATAATGAAATTCTAAAACTAATTTTTTCTCTATTTTCTCCTTGGGTAGAAACATTCTATTTGTAAAACCACAATTGTCCACAATATTCATATTCAACTTGAATCAATATATTGCTAAACCTTAAAAGGGAAAAAATTACAGTATAAACTTGAAGGAGTATAATTTCTTATAAAGACACACATTAATCTCTTTTTCTAAGAATCTGAAATTCCATTATTGAAAGTTTCCTGTGATTTGCTTGCTAATTAGTGTTGCTAAATTCTCTACATGACCATACTAATGCCTTTGTACTTATTGTTAAAAATATATTATGCTCACACTGCTAATCTAAGCATCTGAGTATGTTATGCTCATGAAACAGTAATATATGACAGGGGTACTCTGCACATTCTCTAAATTAATCTCAAGACTTCATGGAGTTTATTGTTATTCTAATCTATAAAGGGCTTCCCTGGTGGCTCAGATGGTAAAAAAAGAAAAAAAAACTGCTTGCAATGCAGGAGACTCAGGTTTGATGCCTTGGTTGGGAAGATCCCCTGGAGAAGGGAATGGTTACCCACTCCAGTATTCTTGCCTGGAGAATTCCATGGATGGGGTATTCTGTACATTATCCAACTTAATCTCAAGACATGGAGTTTATTGCTATCATAGTTCTATAAATGAATAAACTGAGTGTTAGAGTGTATGAGATTGTCAAATAGGCATCTAATTAAGTAGTCAAAACACAATTTGAAATCAGGTCTTGACCTCAGAATTCATTTCCTTCCAGTGTATCTTGCTGAACCACGATTAACTTTCTGTGTTTGTTGTACAAAGGTGTGTTTTTAATAAAACAGTAAGCTCACAGTTCTTAACTAATGTTTTATCAATGAAATCAGTAGGCAGGCAAAAGATGTCTCAATTTGAGTAACAATCTAGTTTGCAAAGTTCTTTCACAATCATCATTATCCATTAACTCTGCAAGTTTTGGTTTCTAGCCCATTTACAAATGAGATTGCTTGGATTGAGATTTCAAATTAATTACTTCAAGTTTCACATCTCTTAATTTCAATGTAATGTAGACTTGGAGACACAGTGTCTCCCTGCCCGCCCCCCCACCAAAAAAAATAAGTATAACAAGACAAAAAAAAAGGAAAGCCTCTTTCCTTAACTCAATCTCTGAAACCCTCTCCCCCCAAAAATTCTGAAATGACCAAAGGAATATAAATGTATATAGAAATTAACTAAAGGTAAAAAAACAAAAACAAAACTGGATTTATTTAAGAAACTAAGAGTGTAACAAATTTTAGGAACATCTACATTTAATGGGATGAAAAGAAAGGATACCAATGTAAGACAATTCTTATATATTTGTTTCTCAGAAAGTAGTCTAGTGACGTGCCATGGGGGGTTCAGCAGCAAAGAAAATGCACTAATTACCTTCTAATTTGTGGACAGTAGGACCATAGGTAAGTTTCATTTGTAAAACAGATAAAGACTATCATTGAATTAGCTTTGCCACTACAATGGGAGCATTAACATTGATATTTTCAAACTTAAATGTTTACTAGTGATTTTCGTTAACATGTGCTATTCTAGGACAAGATTCAATAATGAAGACCTCCATTAATTCTCAGAAAAACTTTTATTAATGTGTGCTTTAGTGTTATCTTTTACTTACAATATATCCCTCTGTCCTTTTATAGACAGGGATAGGGTAAACAGAGTGACTTGAGTCTATGACAGTTGAGACATTTCAGAGGAAATGGAAGGAAAGGAAAGATAATGAACTACTTACCTTCTTTCTCCTCTGTCTCTACCCCCACCATATCCCAACCTGTCTAGCCTCAAGTATTTGTCCTTAGTGCATAACTGAATGGAATCTACCTGGAAAGTTCCAGTGACTAACCATGATCACTATTCTATAGTAGACCATCTTCAATATGTCATTAAGCATCCTCAACTATGAAAGTGAAAGAGGAGAGTGAAAAAGCTAACTTAAACCCCAACATTCTAAAAACTAAATCATGGCATCTATCTGGTCCCATCACTTCATGGCAAATAGATGGGGAAACAATGGAAACAGTGACAGACTATTTTCTCGGGCTCCAAAATCACTACAGTTGGTGACTGCAGCCATGAAATTAAAAGATGCTTGCTCCTTGGACAAAAGCAATGACAAACATAGATAGTGTATTAAAAAGCAGAGGCATTACTTTGCTGGCAAAGGTCCTTCTAGTCAAAGCTGTGCTTTTTCCAGTAGTCATGTATGGGTGTGAGAATTGGGCCATAATGAAGGCTAAGTGCTTAAGATTTGATTCTTTGGAACTGTGGTGTTGGAGAAGACTCTTGAGAGTCCCTTGGACTGCAAGGAGATCAAACCAGTCAATCCTAAAGGAAATCAGTCCTGAATATTTATTGGAAGGACTGATACTGAAGCTGAAGCTCCAGTACTTTTGCCAGCTAATGCAACCTGACTAATTAGAAAAGACTCTGATGCTGGGGAGATTGAAGGCAGGAGGAGAATGGGACAACAGAGGATGAGATGGTTGGATGGCATCACTGACTCCATGGACACAAGTTTGATCAAGCTCCGGGAGTTGGTGATGGACAAAGCAGCCTGGCATGCTGCAGTTCATGGGGTAGCAAAGAGTGGGACACAACTGAGCAACTGAACTGAACTGAAATGATGCTTTCATCTACATATCAACCAGGATTAGAAGTCACTGAGTATCCTCAATTCTCAGTACACTATCTTATACCAAGTCATTAAAAATGTACATTTATTGAATTCATGTTGAATGCTGTCTTTCTCTGTAAATTAGGTTAATATTTTTGCAGAGAAATCTTTAAAGTGGTTGATTAAATGCATTTTTAAATTTAAAACTAGCACTTCTTTAATCAAAAAAAAGAAAAAACACATAAGACTTGTTATATTATAAAATAACTATTGTTTGTGCTGTGAAACATCTTTATTCAAATCTAGATATAGGGGTTTAAACACTTGAATGTCATAAAAGTTTCATATACTTACTTATATTTTGAATGGCCTCTGTCCTTTCCATATCAGAGAAGCAGGCAAGTTGTATTGTCGTTGCCCTGATATATCTACGATAGGGGAAATGTTGCCTTTATAACTTCCAGGGTATAATCTGCTTAATCAAGCAAGTTTAAGTAAGCATTAAAGGAGTAACACAACATTATTGTTCAAAGAGATATAGGGAAACCTGTATACATACTTATATCATTTTTGTATTTTTGTTAAGAATCAAGACATTTCATCTTTAGTGGACTTCAATACAATGTGTGTTCTTTCCTGAAACTTAAGGTATCTAGGGTAGAAACACTCAGTTCTGGAGGGTGATGGCTGTATTTCATAACTACATTGACTATATTTCTCAAATTGGGTAGAAATGTATCATTTGTGAACCCAAATGTTCTCTAAATCCTTTCAAGGCAATGCGGTGAGATCCATTACTTTTTATTATGACTAGTCATTTTTCAATGCATCTGAACATTATCTCACCCACTTGCAGCTCCATTCTATCTCTAAGATTGATTATGGCTGACATCTCAGCAGTCAAAACATCTTGCAAATGACTTCTTAGCCTGAAGAGGCCAACCGGAATGTTGCTCACTTTACTTCCTGCCTAGCTTGTCTCCCATCAACCGTTGAAGCATTTGCAAGAACACTTTTTATTAAATTTGTTCTAATGTGTTCAATTAAATGAAATCTTCTT
The DNA here is from genome assembly GCF_029407905.1 of Bubalus kerabau. NCBI lineage: Eukaryota > Metazoa > Chordata > Mammalia > Artiodactyla > Bovidae > Bubalus > Bubalus kerabau. The sequence goes on along the minus strand of NC_073627.1, from coordinate 78,784,826 downwards.
AAATATTGCACTAGATGTGAATTGGGAAAATGCTAAATCGCCTCTGTACTTGGTAACTGTATTCTCAAAGGTACATGAAGCCATATTATGTCATTGAATTCAAGCAGTAAAGTAAATAGAAAAAAAAAAAAAGTGTTCTTCTAGTTTGGTTAAGTTTATATATTGTTCTCTTTTGTAGATACATTAGAATCTATTAAATAAGTGGATTATAAAGTGATAGCCCTGGATAAAAAGTCACACTTTATTTTCAATGTATTAATTTTATATGAGGGTAGAAAAATAGGCTCTCCCATTTTAATATAAAAAGAGAAGGGCTCCCCTGGTGGTTCAGTGGTAAAGAATCCACCTGCCAAAGAAGAAGATGAGGGTTTGATCCCTGGGCCTGGAAGATCCCCTGGAGAAAGATTTTGCTTGGGAATCCCATGAACAGAGGAGCCTGGCAAGTTACAGTTCATGGGGTTGCAAAAGAGTTGGACATAACCTAGCAACTAAGCAACAACAACAAATGGGAGAAAAGAACTAAGAGTCAACTTAGTGACAGTCTTCATTCTCCTTATTTGATAAATGGGAAATTAAACAGTCCATAATTCTTTTGTCACACAGAGAATACATATTGTATCAATGATTTATTTCTTGGAAAACAGAGCATACATTTCAAATAACATATTATACAGACTATATTAGTCTATATAATGTACTAAAGATCAAATATCTTCACTTTTCTTAATATTAGATATTATTTAATGACAAGTGCCCCTTTCAGTTCAGTCACTCAGTTGTGTCTGACTCTTTGCGACCCCATGGACTGCAGCACTGTCCATCACCAACTCGCGGAGTTTACTCAAACTCACATCCATTGAGTTGGTTATGCCATCCAACCATTTAATCCTCTGTCAGCCCCTTCTCCTCCTGCCTTCAATCTTTCCCAGCATCAGGGTCTTTTCAAATGAGTCAGTTCTTCGCATCAGGTGGCCAGTGTATTGGGGTTTCAGCTTCAGCATCAGTCCTTCCAATGAATATTCAGGATTGATTTCCTTTAGGATTGACTGGTTGGATCTCCTTGCTGTCCAAGGGATTCTCAAGAGTCTTCTCCAGCACCACAGTTTAAAAGAATCAATTATTCGGTGGTCAGCTTTCTTTATAGTCCAACTCTCACATCCATACATGACCACTGGAAAAACCATAGCCTTGACTAGACAGACCTTTGTTGGCAAAGTAATATCTCTTCTTTTTAAGTGTCCCTTAGAGGCTATTTAATACAAGTAGTGAAATAGGTGAAATTTCTGAAAGAGCAAAAGAAAAAGACCTAAACTGGGAAATTCAAAATATTTATATTGGAGAGGGGCAAATTGCCCATGATTTATTTATTTATTTATTTTTGTAGAGTGATTTTTGTTAGCTTTTACCTCATTGTGTATATGTGGTGATATGTGCTTGCTCACTCTTCAGTTGTGTCCAATTTAGTCATGTCCGACTTAGTCCTGTCTGACTCTGTGACTCTATGGTTTGTAACCCACCAGGTTCCTCTGTCGATGGGATTTCCCAGGCAAGAATATTGCATTTTTTTTTTTCAGATTATGTGTGGATTTTTATTATATGTTTTTGAAGAAGAATATTAGAGCTCCATGAGATTCTTTGGAAGTTTGCGACTCTAACATAAAGGACCATGTTTCTAAATATTTTATAATGGACATTACATCTTGAATTAATTGGAATACATTATACATACTTAAATGTCATATATAATTTTATTACTTATATTTGAAAACTATTTCCTTTTTACTTTTGTGCTTTTATTAATTTGATTTAATCTTTATCCTAATTTTATCTAAGCTTATTTTGAAGCAGTTTTTAAAACACAAAACTGAATATGATGAACTCCCCAGCAATGACAAATTTTTAGGGTTTAAAGAAGAGAAATGACAAATGCCTTATTACATTATTAAAATGGTTTTAAGTTCAGCTCTCAAGTTCCTACTAAGCTAAAGTAAAAAAGTATGATGAATTACAGAAGTCAAGATAAAATAATACTTAGTTTTTTTCCCCTGAGCATAAAATAGTTAAATTACAAGGATTCTCATCTCCAGCTTTTCCTTGTTCTATGTAACTTGCTCCATTTCAATTTACATTGTAAGAAAGGATTCAGGTTAAGAAGAGCAAAACAAACAGAAGAGACAGCTCTGCACATGGAAGTTTGACAGACTATAAAAGTAGGGAAAGGAATGCTATTAACAGCACCTGAGAGAAGTTTGAGGCAAGAGATGTATAAGGAGAACAGCTACAGTTACAATGAGAAAATTACAGAACAATGAGAAAGATACCTTTAAGATTTTTCTTCTGTACTTTGCAATGCATTTGCCACTTTTGGAAGAAAACTAGCTTTCTGAGCTAGCCTTTGGGCTTTTGGAGCTGTACTTTGGGGTGAAGGGTGTTGAATTTATTAACCTAGGAGAACATTAGATGGAGATGACTCTAACGCCATGGCAGCCTATATAAGAAGATAAAAATCTTCTGTAAAGCAATTATCCTTCAATAAAAAATAACTTAATAAAAATTAAAAAATAAAAATCTAAGCAGGTAAATGACTGAAGGGATCAAAACCTAAGGTCAACAAATAGCAGACAGAGAGTAGGTTTTAAGCTATAGTGAATCAATAATTTCCTTTGCTTCAGTATTTCTCTGTAGAAGTGTCTTCCAAAGCTCCTATACATGGAACCCTCCTAACTACATCTGGTTTGGTACTAGCCTCTTCCAATAGATTTTTTCCTCAAACTTTTAAAATTAACATGGCTCAGTTCTTTAACAAGTGATTGGCTACATCATTTGCCTTAAATAAAAATCTGAATTTACAGGAAGAGAATACTTGGGCTAAATGAAAACTGGTAATAATCTAAAATGTTGTGTTAGCCTGTCCACTTTTTTTTACCCCCACTACTCCTTGATCCTACATTGAAGGGAAAAATCAGTGTTTCTGTATTTAAATATAATCCCCTTGGGAAATTTTAAGAAAATGGGCAATGAATAGGCAGAAGAAGATGTCTGCTGCTGCTACTGCTACGTTGCTTCAGTCGTGTCCAACTCCCTGTGACCCCAGAGACGGCAGTCCACCAGGCTCCCCCGTCCCTGGGATTCTCCAGGCAAGAACACTGGAGTGGGTTGCCATTTCCTTCTCCAACACATGAAAGTGAAAAGTGAAAGTGAAGTTGCTCAGTGGTATCCGACTCTTAGCGACCCTATGGACTGCAGCCTACCAGGCTCCTCCGTCCATGGGATTTTCTAGGCAAAAGTACTGGAGTGGGGTGCCATTGCCTTCTCCGGAAGAAGATGTCAGAGGCCAGCAAATGATATGTCAGATGATAAACTCTGGAAATGCCAAAGACCTTGTTTATTTCACACCTGTAATGTACTCAGTTCAGTTCAGTTCAGTCACTCAGTCGTGTCCAACTTTTTGTGAACCCCATGGGCTGCAGCACTCCAGGCCTTCCTGTCCATCAACAACTCCTGGAGTTTACTCAAACTCATGTCCACTGAGTCGGTGATGCCATCCAACTATCTCATCCTCTCTTGTCCCCTTCTCATCCCACCTTCAATTTTTCCCAGCATCAGGGTCTTTTCAAATGAGTCAGCTCTTCGCATCAGGTGGCCAAAGTATTGGAGTTTCAACTTCAACATCAGTCCTTCCAGTGAACATTAAGCACTGTTTTCCTTTAGGATGGATTGGCTGGATCTCCTTGCAGTCCAGGGACTCTCAAGAGTCTTCTCCAACACCACAGTTCAAAAGCATCAATTATCCAGCACTCAGCTTTCTTTATAGTCCAACTCTCACATCCTTAAATGACTACTGGAAAAACCATAGCTTTGACTAGATGGACCTTTCCTGGCAAAGTAAAGTCTCTGCTTTTTAATATGTTGTCTAAGTTGGTCATAACTTTTCTTCCAAGGAGCAAGCATCGTTTAATTTCATGGCTGCAGTCACCATCTGCAGTGATTTTGCTGCTGCTAAATCGCTTCAGTCGTGTCTGTCTATGTGCGACCCCATAGACGACAGCCCACCAGGCTCCCCCATCCCTGGGATTCTCCAGGCAAGAACACTGGAGTGGGTTGCCATTTCCTTCTCCAATGCATGAAAGTGAAAAGTGAAAGTGAAGTCACTCAGTCGTGTCCAACTCTTAGTGACCCCATGGACTGCAGCCTACCAGACTCCTTTATCCATGGGATTTTCCAGGCAAGATTACTGGAGTGGGGTGCATTGCCTTCTCCGCAGTGATTTTGGAGCCCCCAAAATAAAGTCTGACAATGTTTCCACTGTTTCCCCATCTATTTGCTGTGAAGTGATGGGACCAGATGCCATGATCTTAGTTTTCTGAATGTTGAGTTTTAAGCCAGTGTTTTCCTTCTCCTCTTTCACTTTCATCAAGAGGCCCTTTAGTTCTTCTTCGCTCTCTGGCATAAGTGTGGTGTCATCTGCATATCTGAGTTTACTGATATTTCTCCCAGCAATCTTGATTCCAGCTTGTGCTTGTGTAATTCCGGCTTGTGTAATGTATATATACTTATATGTTCAGACATTCACTTAACTCTGTGTATGTGCTACCATGTATTCACAGTAGATAGTTTTAATTTTTAAGCCATATCTTTATTAAACAAAATAATTAATAACCAAAATAGTATTTTATACAGTTTCTTGTATTAACTTTCAGAATTTTTCTCTAAGTATCTAGTTTGCTACAGGTCTAGCTGCATGTTTTTACCCTTAAGATGTAACACACGCAACTTCTCAACTAATTATAAAACAATCAGTATAATAAGACATATTGTGTATTGTTGTTCCATAGTCTAATGCCAGCCTAAGCTCTTTCTCTGGTTTATTATATCTTAGCTTGATATAAGAACAGCTAATTGTACTACTTCCTTTATTGAGTGTGCAACTGCTTAATTTCCTTTCATTCATAGTTCATCCATGTATGCTTTGGATAAACTGAAAAAATTAACATCAAGAGGAACATACTTTTTAATAACGGCAGCAAGTCCACTGAAATTAACACTGTGAATTGTTAGTAATTTATTCTATTGGCAAAATAGAAATTTAAATATTTTTCCTTCCAGATCACTTTTTCTACATCAACAACATATGCTCTACAATCGTTTCATAAAATTTCTGTCAGCAAATATTATTACTATTATATATGTATATTGAAAAAATCCAGCATTTATAAAGTAATTCCTTCTAAATTGGAACTTTTTTCTTTTTTTCACTTTATAAACAGGTAAAGGAATAGAAACACATGAAATGATAAAATATGCTATAATGTCTTGCTATATTTAGTTGACTCACTATCCCCTGAGTGAGTTTTCCAACATTTATCCTTTTGGTTTTAAAATCATGTATAAAATTGAATTGAAAATGAAATTAGGATGATCACATAATTTCTATATTTCAGAGCACAAAAATCAACCTTTTTTTTTTCACTTAATATCTACAGTAATTGCAGTTTGGAGTAAAATAATTAGCATTTGATAAATATTGATAAACACAGAGAATTAGGTTGTGCAATAAGACTCATAATAATCAGATAGAAAATTAGGATCATGTTCTACAAATACAGCTAAAAACAAATATTTTACAATCACATACAAAACAGAAAGTAGTTTAGGCCCACCAACACATCTCCCTATAGCTTCCTTTGCATCTTAAGATGAACTCTGGCTCAGATTAAAATATGAGATATGTCACTCAGACATAAGCTGTTATTGCTTATGAGGAATATTATTTTAATATGGAACTCTCCATTTTCATATGAAGCTATGGAACTTACTTGACATTTTGCAGCAAAACATAAGCCACAAAACTATAGATTAACATGTACTAATCCTACTAAACAATCCAGACAAACTAGGTAAGTACTGCAATGGCATTCCATAAAGGAGAGTTTGCTAGGGATCTGTCATTAGCATATCTATAGGCCATTTAACATTATCTTTTTTCCTTTATTTCCTAGAAAGTTTCTCCCAAAGAAGAGGATAGAGCAAGGGTTTTCTGCTAACTTTTTCCTTTACAAAGACCTACTAACTTGTCCAGCACTTCAGTTCAGTTCAGGTCAGTTCAGTCGCTCAGTTGTGTCCAACTCTGTGATCCCATGAATCACAGCACGCCAGGCCTCCCTGTCCATCACCAACTCCTGGAGTTCACTCAGACTCACATATATCGAGTCAGTGATGCCATCCAGCCATCTCATCCTCTGTCGTCCCCTTCTCCTCCTGCCCCCAATCCCTCCTAGCATCAGAGTCTTTTCCAATGAGTCAACTCTTCACATGAGGTGGCCAAAATACTGGAGTTGCAGCTTTAGCATCATTCCTCCCAAAGAAATCCCAGGGCTGATCTCCTTTAGGATGGACTGGTTGGACCTCCTTGCAGTCCAAGGGACTCTGTTCTCCAACACCACAGTTCAAAAGCATCAATTCTTTGGTGCTCAGCCTTCTTCACCGTCCAACTCTCACATCCATACATGACCACTGGAAAAACCATAGCCTTGACTAGACGGACCTTTGTTGGCAAAGTAACGTCTCTGCTTTTCAATATGCTATCTAGGTTGGTCATAACTTTCCTTCCAAGGAGTAAGCGTCTTTTAATTTCATGGCGCAGTCACCATCTGCAGTGATTTTCAAGCCCAGAAAAATAAAGTCTGACACTGTTTCCACTATTTCCCCATCTATTTCCCATGAAGTGATGGGACGGGATGCCATGATATTTGTTTTCTGAATGTTGAGCTTTAAGCCAACTTTTTCACTCTCCACTTTCACTTTCATCAAGAGGCTTTTTAGTTCCTCTTCAGTTTCTGCCATAAGGGTGGTCTCATCTGCATATCTGAGGTTTTTGATATTTCTAAATTAATTCTCAAAATATCCTGATAAAATCTGTCATTGCTTTAATTACCTTACTTACTTTTTTTAAATTAGCAAACTGAGGCTCAGGGATATTTAGAGATTCATTCCAGGACAGAATCGGGATTGAGATACCAAACTCAGACACACATGATTTTTTAAATTTTCAAGCATTTAAAATCATCTTAGACAAAATTAAGCTCAGGAAAAATGTGTATTCTAGAAGACAGAATAATGTTTAGCTGTTGGCTTTCTGAACATCTGACATATCTTCTCTAGGTGGGTCCAACAAGAAGAGGAAAAAAAAATAGACACGGGAAATGAGAAAAATGGAGAAACCAAGAAATGTGCAGAAATTCCTATTTTAACAATTTAGTAATCACATACACTATAGAATTAGAACAATATTGCATGGGGACCTGGAATGTAGGGTACATGAAGGCGGGAAGTTGCACGTGGTCAAGCAGGAGATGACAAGAATGAACATTGACATCACAGGAACCAATGAACTAAAATGGATGGGAATGAGCAAATTTAATTCACATGACTATTATATCTACTACAAGGACAAAGATCCCTTAGAAGAAATGGAGTAGCCTTCACTGTCAACAAAAGAGTCCAAAATGCAATAGTTGGGTGCAACCTAAAAAACAACAGAATGATCTCACTTCATTTCCAAAGCAAACATTCAGCACCATAGTAATCTAAGCCTATGCCCCAACCACTGATGCCAGAGAAGCTGAAATTGACCAGTTCTACAAAGACCTACTACACTGACTAGAACTAGCAGCAAAAAAAAGATGTCATTTTCATCATAGAGGACTGGAATGCAAAAGTAGGAAACCAAGAGATATCCAGAATAACAGGCAAGTTTGATCTTGGAGTACAAAATGAAGCAAAAACTAACAGTTTTGTTGAGAATGTTCTGGACAGAGAAGCAGCTTTTTCCACACAGCACAAGAGATGACTCTACACGTGGGCATCACCACATGGTCAATACTGAAATCAGATTGATTATGTCCTTTAAAGCTGAAGATGGAAAAGCTGTATACAGTCAGCAAAAACAAGACTGGGAGCTGACTGTGGCTCGGATCATGAGCTCCTTTTTGAAAAATTCAAGTTTAAATTGAAGGAAGTAGGGAAAATCATTAGGCCATTCATGTATGACTTAAATCGCTTATGCTTATACCCTGGTGGTGACAAATAGATTCAAGGGATTAAATTTGGTAGAAAGAGTGTTTGAAGAACTATGGACAGAAGTTCATAACATTGTACAGGAGGCAGTGACCAAAACCGTCCCAAAGAAAAATAAATACAAGAAGGCAAAGTGTTGAGGAAACTACAAATAGTTCAGGAAAGAAGTGAAAGACAAGGTAGAAAGGGAAAGATATACCCAACTGAATGCAGAGTTCCAGAGAATAGCAAGGAGAGAGAAGGCCTTCTTAAATGAACAATGCAAAGAAAGAGAGGAAAACAATATAATAGTAAAAACTAGAGAGCTCTTGAGGAAAATTGGAGAGATAAGGGAACATTTCATGTAGGGATGGGCACCATTAGGAACAGGAATGATAAGAACCTAACAGAAGCAGAAGAGATCAAGAAGAGATGTCAAGAATATACAGAAAAAATATACAAAAAAGTCTTAATGACCTATGTAACCAAGATGGTCTTTTCACTCACCTAGAGATGGACATTCTTGAGTATGAAGTTAAGTGGGTCTTAAGAAGCATCAGTACTAACAAAGGCTAGTGGAGATGATGAAATTCTAGCTGAGCTATTTCAAATACTAAAAGATGATGCTGTTAAAGTGCTACACTCAATATGTCAACAAATTTGGAAAACTTGGCAGTAGTCACAGGACTGGAAAAGGTCAGTTTTCATTCCCATCTCAAAGAAGGGCAATGGCAAAGAAAGTTCAAACTACCATATGATTGCACTAACATTACATGATATCAAGGTGATGCTCAAAATTCTTCAAGGTAGGCTTCAGCAGGACATGAATCAAAAACTTCCTGATGTATAAACTGAGTTGAGAAAAGGCAAAGGCACCAGAGATCAAATTGCTAACATTTGTTGGGTCATGGAGAAAGCAAAGCAGTTCCAGGAAACATCTATTCTGCTTCTTTGACTACACTAAAGTCTTAACTGTGTGGATCACAACAAACTGTGGAAAATTCTTAAAGGGATGAGAGTACCAGAACACCTTACCTGTCTCCTGAGAAACCTGTTTGTGGGCCAAGAAGCAACAGTCAGAATGAGTCATGGAACAACAGACTGGTTCCAAATTGGAGAATGATTACCTCAAGGCTGGGTACGGTCACCCTGTTTATTTAACTTATATTTGGAGTGCATCATGTGAATGACAAGCTGAAATCAAGATTTCTGTTAGAAATATCAACAAACTCAGAAATGCATATGATGCCATTCTAAAGGCAGAAAGTGAGGAGGAACTATAGAACCTCTTGAGGAGAGTAAAAAAGCTGGCTTGAAACTTCACATTCAAAGTCTAAGATCATAGTATCCAGTCCCATCACTTCATGGGAAATAGAAGGGGGAAAAGTGGAAGCAGTGACAGATTTTATATTCTTGGGCTCCAAAATCACTGAAGATGGCAATTGCAGCCATTAAATTAAAAGACACTCCTTTGAAGGGAAGATATGACAAACCTAGATAATGTATCAAAAAGAAAAGACATCACTTTGCCAACGAGGTCTGTCTAATCAAAGCCATGGATTTTCCAGTAGCCATGCATGAATATGAGAATTTGACCATGAAGGAGGCTGAGTGCCTAAGAAATGATGCTTTCAAATTGTAGTCCTGGAGAAGATTCTTGAGAGTCCTTTGGATTGCAAGGAGATCAAACCAGTAATCTTAAGGAAATCTACCCTGAATATTCATTGAATGGACTGATGCTAAAACTGAAACTCCAATGCTTTGGCTACCTGATGTGGAGAGTCAACTCACTGGAAAAGATCCTAATGCTAGGAAAGACTGAGGGCAAGAGGAGAAGGGGTGGGGTGTAGAGGATGAGATGGTTAGATAGCATCACCAACTCAATGAACATGAATCTCAGCAAACTCCAAGCAATGATGGAGGAGAGGGGAACCTGACATGCTGCAGTCCATGGATTGCAAAGAGTCAGACATGACCTAGTGACTGAACAACAGAATTGGAAATTCTATATAGATTTCACTAATTAGCTTTGGCTCCCTGAAACATGAAAAAGATATTACTAAATGTATTGAAAGATACATTTTATTTTAACATTGAATGATATTTTTGAACTCTTTTTAATTACATATTTTCTAGTTAACAGTTTTATTTTATCTTTATTATTTTTATATTATTATTTTTCTGTGATAATTTTAATTTCAGTAAAATACATTTTCTCCAAGCCAGGCTTCAGCAATATGTCAACTGTGAACTTCCAGATGTTCAAGCTGGTTTTAGAAAAGGCAGAGGAACCAGAGATCAAAATTCCAACATTCGCTGGATCATCAAAAAAGCAAGAGAGTTCCAAAATACATCTATTTCTGCTTTATTGACTATGCCAAAGCCTTTGACTGTGTGGACCACAATAAACTGTGGAAAATTTTGAAAGAGATGGGAATACCTGACCACCTGACCTGCCTCTTGAGAAACCTGTATGCAGGTCAGGAAACAACAGTTAGAACTGGACATGGAACAACAGACTGGTTCCAAATAGGAAAAGGAGTACGTCAAGGCTGTATATTGTCACCCTGCTTATTTAACTTCTATGCAGAGTACATCATGAGAAATGCTGGGCTGGAAGAAGCACAAGCTGGAATCAAGATTGCCGGGAGAAATATCAATAACCTCAGATATGCAAATGACACTACCCTTATGGCAGAAAGTGAAAAAGAACTAAAAAGCCTTTTGATGAAAGTGAAAGAGGGGAGTGAAAAAGTTGGCTTAAAGCTCAATATTCAAAAAACAGAGATCATGGCATCTGGTCCCATCACTTCATGGGAAATAGATGGGGAAACAGTGGAAACAGTGTCAGACTTTATTTGGGGGGGCTCCAAAATCACTGCAGATGATGATTGCAGCCATGAAATCAAAAGATGCTTACTCCTTGGAAGGAAAGTTATGACCAACCTAGATAGCATATTGAAAAGCAGAGACATTACTTTGCCAACAAAGGTCCATCTAGGCAAGGCTATGCTTTTTCCTGTGGTCATGTATGGATGTGAGAGTTGGACTGTGAAGAAAGCTGAGCACCGAAGAATTGATGCTTTTGAACTGTGGTGTTGAAGAAGACTCTTGAGAGTCCCTTGGACTGCAAGGAGGTCCAACCAGTCCACCCTAAAGGAGATCAGTCCTGGGTGTTCATTGGAAGGACTGATGCTAAAGCTAGAACCCCAATACTTTGGTCACCTCATGCGAAGTGTTGACTCATTGGAAAAGACCCTAATGCTGGGAGGGATTGGGGGCAGGATGAGAAGGGGATGACAGAGGATGAGATGGCTGGATGGCATCATGGACTCGATGGACATGAGTTTGAGTAGACTCCGGGAGTTGGTGATGGACGGGAAGGCCTAGTGTGCTGCAATTCATGGGGTTGCAAACAATCAAACATGACTGAGCGACTGAACTGAACTGAACTGAAAATACATTAATCTCATATTTCCATAGTAGATAGCTTCAAATTAATTGATTATGAAAGTATTATATAACCAGAACTTAAATCTTAGTTTATTTATAAAATAAGATTAAAATTCACCCATATTGATTTGGATAAATAATAATAAGAAACCAATGGGAAATATTTTTCTTAAACCCCATGCAAATAAACTCACAGCACTTTCCCAAGGTCATGTGCATACATTACACCTAGCACCAATTATTCCCAAATACAGCAAATATTAAGCAACAGTCTGGTGCCATATGGAATGTTTGCACTCTGTGGGTCCAGAAGAGCATGAGGAGATTTGCTTTATATTTTTTCCCTGAACTCCTTTAAAATCATAAAGAAATATTTAATCAACAAAATTCTGAAGAAATGATATTAAACCACATTCCGAACTTTATAAAAATAATTATATGTGGCTAGATCGTTTCCTGAAAATTCTATTTTTTAATTTCATGTTACATACTATTATCCTTTATAATTATTCACTTCCTTCCCTTGGAGAGAATTTTAGATTCTATCTAAAAAGACAAAAGATTTGACCTTTTTAAATATCTTAGATGTGGAATAAGAAGGGGAATGACATGTCTCACTCCCAGGTACAAGTCAAAAGCTGATATTTTCTCCCTTCAGTTCAGCTCCCAGATAGAAGATGTGAATCAGACCCATGGCCAAATCTTAATAGATATGTAGCTTGATGAAATCTTTAGTATTTTAAATCATTGAGGTTTGTTTATTACATGAAAACCTCAGTTCAGTTCAGTTCAGTCACTCAGTCATGTCCGACTCTTTGCAACCCCATGAATCACAGCATGCCAGGCCTCGCTGTCCATCACCAACTCCCGGAGTTCACCCAGACTCACGTCCATCGAGTCAGTGATGCCATCCAGCCATCTCATTCTCTGTCGTCCCCTTCTCCTCCTGCCCCCAATTCCTCCCAGCATCAGAGTCTTTTCCAGTGAGTCAACTCCTCGCATGAGGTGGCCAAAGTACTGGAGTTTCAGCTTTAGCATCATTCCTTCCAAAGAAATCCCAGGGCTGATCTCCTTCAGAATGGACTGATTGGATCTCCATGCAGTCCAAGGGACTCTCAAGAGTTTTCTCCAACACCACAGTTCAAAAGCATCAAATCTTCAGTGCTCAGCTTTCTTCACAGTCCAACTCTCACATCCATACATGACCACAGTAAAAGCCATAGCCTTGACTAGACGAATCTTTGTTGGCAAAGTAATGTCTCTGCTTTTGAATATGCTATCTAGGTTGGTCATAACTTTCCTTCCAAGGAGTAAGCGCCTTTTAATTTCATGGCTGCAGTCACCATCTGCATGAAAACCTAAACTACTGTAAATTACAGTCATGTTTATATAGTCTACCCACTCAAATTTTCACTCTTGGGTCCAGAATTTTCATATTCCCAAGTGATTTATCCATGAATACTAACTTGGATAGAGGGCATAAAAACAGTTTACTTTGTTAAGGTTGATGGAACTCTGCTAATTCTGGAAGTGCAACAAGTCTCTACTGAACCATAGAAATCCACAAATAATTTCCTTTCCTGATATCATATTAGTCATTAACTGAAAATTTTATATTCTGACTCTCACATTCTTGATAATATATCTGTTCTATACTTGGAAACGTGTTGTTGCTGCTGCTAAGTCACTTCAGTCGTGTCTGACTCTGTGCGACCCCATAGACAGCAGCCCACCAGGCTCCCCCAACCCTGGGATTCCCCAGGCAAGAGTACTGGAGTGGGTTTCCATTGCCTTCTCTGTGGAAACGTGTTAAGTGATACTAAAATACTGTATATTACATATATCACTTCATTTAATCTTCACACAACCCTATGAAGTAGATGCATGCTTTTATTAAACACATTTTACAGTCAAGGCATGACTCTGATAGTGTCTCCCTTGGCCTCAATCAGATTGTTTTACATTCTTCTTTACATACCCATCACAACTATACTAAGTCATTTAAATCTTATGGGTTTTTCCCTGCCAGACTATGAGCTGCAATTAGATCCTGACAATGCTAAATGCTGTTATTATTTGCAGCATGAATCAATGGTTTGGGGATGCAATTAATTAACCAAATATGCTCAGATATTTAAAGATATTGAACTGTGGTGTTGGAGAAGACTCTTGAGAGTCCCTTAGACTGCAAAGAGATCCAACCAGTCCATCCTAAAGGAGATGAGTCCTGGGTGTTCATTGGTAGGACTGATATTGAAGCTGAAACTCCAATACTTTGGCCACCTCATGCGAAGAGCTGACTCATTTGAAAAGATCCTGATGCTGGGAAAGATTGAGAGTAGGAGGAGAAGGGAATGACAGAGGATGAGATGGTTGGATGGCATCACCAACTCAATGGACAAGGGTTTGGGTGGACTCTTGGAGTTGGTGATGGACAGGAAGGCCTGGTGTGCTGCAGTTCATGCAGCAAAGAGTCAGACACAACTGAGTGACTGAAGTGACTAATTTAAAGTAGGATACAATAGGTTTGAACCTGGGTCTGTCTGAATCAATCCTCTTTGTATAACGCCAGCTTTTCTTGAGGATTATATAATGACATGTTATAACTGCTTTGATGCTTTTGCTGTATAATGTCCATTGAAGCTGAAATCTGAAGTCTGCACCTACTGAATGATTCAGAGCAGTTATTTCTCTAATGATCTTGTCACACACTTATTATTTTCAATGGACTTGTTCTCTTATGGTTTTAATGTTGAAAAACATTTTAAAAATATACTCCCATTAATGTGTCAGTAAATTAAGCCAACAGAGAAGGCAATGGCATCCCCACTCCAGTACTCTTGCCTGGAAAATCCTATGGATGGAGGAACCTGGTAGGCGGCAGTCCATGGGGTCGCTAAGAGTCGGACACGACTGAGCGACTTCCCTTTCACTTTTCACTTTCATGCACTGGAGAAGGAAATGGCAACCCACTCCAGTGTTCTTACCTGGAGAGTCCCAGGGACGGGGGAGCCTGATGGGGTCACACAGAGTCAGACAAGACTGAAGTGACTTAGCAAATTCAGCCAAAATAATTATTGTCAATAACAGTGTAGTTCTGCTCAACCTAAACACACTGATTTTGAAGGAAAATTTCAGATGTACATGACCTACTTGGCTTATGAAAATAGTTTCTAAATTATGCTGAAAGGATACTAAAAGGAAAAGTATATATTTTGCTTTTTTTCTGTCTTGTTCATGTAATATCCCTTCCATTATCATGCTTAACATGAGGGAAGACTACAACTTAAAGGACAGAATTTAGGATATCACTTTTTGCTTAAAACCTCTGATTTTTAAACCTGTTGTTAAGCCTGCTTTTTATAATCAAAATTCTCAGGTTCTGCATAAATAAATAGCACTTAGTAGGTCAAGAAGCAACAGTTAGAACCAGACATGGAACAACAGACTGGTTCCAAATTGGGAAAGGAGCATGTCAAGGCTGTATATTGTCACCCTGCTTATTTAACTTATATGCAGAGTACATCATGCAAAATGCCAGGCAGGATGGAGCACAAGCAGAATCAAGATTGCTGGGAGAAATATCAATAACCTCAGATATGCAGATAACACCACCTTTATAGTAGAAAGCAAAGAGGAACTAAAGAGCCTCTTGATAAAAGTGAATACAATTATGTAAAGTTTAAAAATAAAATAAAATTAAAAAAAAAAGTGAAAGAGGAGAGTGAAAAAGCTGGCTTAAAACTCAACATTCAAAAAACTAAGATCATGGCATCCGATCCCATCACTTCATAGCAAACAGATGGGGAAACAATGGAAACAGTGGCAGACTTTATTTTCTTGGGCTCCAAAATCACTGCAGATGATGACTACAGCCAAGAAATTAAAAGATGCTTGCTCCTTGGAAGAAAAGCTATGATAAACCTAGACAGCATATATTTTTTTTTTAATTTTATTTTATTTTTAAACTTTACATAATTGTATTAGTTTTGCCAAATATCAAAATGAATCCACCACAGGTATACATGTGTTCCCCATCCTGAACCCTCCTCCCTCCTCCCTCCCCATACCATCCCTCTGGGTCGTCCCAGTGCACTAGCCCCAAGCATCCAGTATCGTGCATCGAACCTGGACTGGCAACTCGTTTCATACATGATATTTTACATGTTTCAATGCCATTCTCCCAAATCTTCCCACCCTCTCCCTCTCCCACAGAGTCCACAAGACTGTTCTATACATCAGTGTCTCTTCTGCTGTCTCGTACACAGGGTTATTGTTACCATCTTTCTAAATTCCATATATATGCCTTAGTATACTGTATTGGTGTTTTTCTTTCTGGCTTACTTCACTCTGTATAATAGGCTCCAGTTTCATCCACCTCATTAGAACTGATTCAAATGTATTCTTTTTAATGGCTGAGTAATACTCCATTGTGTATATGTACCACTGCTTTCTTATCCATTCATCTGCTGATGGACATCTAGGTTGCTTCCATGTCCTGGCTATTATAAACAGTGCTGCGATGAACATTGGGGTACACGTGTCTCTTTCCCTTCTGGTTTCCTCAGTGTGTATGCCCAGCAGTGGGATTGCTGGATCATAAGGCAGTTCTATTTCCAGTTTTTTAAGGAATCTCCACACTGTTCTCCATAGTGGCTGTGCTAGTTTGCATTCCCACCAACAGTGTAAGAGGGTTCCCTTTTCTCCACACCCTCTCCAGCATTTATTATTTGCAGATTTTTGGATCGCAGCCATTCTGACTGGTGTGAAATGGTACCTCATAGTGGTTCAAAACCACTAGACAGCATATTGAAAAGCAGAGATATTACTTTGCCAACAAAGGTCCATCTAGTCAAAGCTAAGGTTTTTCCAGTAGTCATGTATGGGTGTGAGAGTTGGACTATAATGAAAGCTGAGCAGTGAAGAATTGATGCTTTTGAACTGTCGTGTTGGAAAAGACTCTTGAGAGTCCCTTGGACTGTAAGGAGATCAAACCAGTCAATCCTAAAGGAAATCAATCCTGAATACTCATTGGAAAGATTGATGCTTAAGTTGAAGCTCCAGTACTTTGGCCACCTGATGTGAAGAACTGACTCATTAGAAAAGACCCTGATTGTAGGCAAGATTGAAGGCAGGAGGTGAAGGGGACAAAAGAGGATGAGATGGCTGGATGGCATCACTGACTTGATGGACATATGTTTGAGCAAGCTCCGGGAGCTAGTGATGGACAGGGGAGCCTGGCGCACTGCAGTCCATGTGCTCTCAAAGAGTCAGACATGACTGAGCAACTGAACTGAACAGAACTGATTGTTTTTGTTTTTTTGTTTTTTTTTTTTAGTGTTGGCAAATTATGACCTAGGATTTCAGTGCTTTTTTTTTTTTTTTAATACTTAAGGCTACATCACCAGGAAAGGCTTTCCATGAAATCTAATCATACTTAGCTTCATTTCAAATCTCTAACACAAGTGTATACTACACATCGATATAGAGAAATGAATATAGCCTTTGCTACATTAGAGATTTATTTTCACTTATAGAAAGATTAATATAGGATAAGAAAATGATAATCAAACTTGCATTCTGCTTTCTGAGTGTGCCTTCCTAAAACCGTCTAAGAATATAGACATTCAATTTAGAGGTATGACCAGTCTGACAGACTGTTATACTATAAGCTCCATTGGGTTGGAATTTGATTAATTTGTACTCTGGAGAATCCCCAACAAAGAATATATGGCATAAGAATGCTTAATAAATATTGAAACAAAAACAAAAATGAGTATCTCCTAAGGAAGTTATTATTGTAGATATTAAAGAGGGTTCCTAGTATAAAGAAGGGAGAAAAAGTCTTCAAAACATTGGAATTAACACATGTCAAAAAATAAAAATGAAAACATGTTTTTTAAATTCAAGGAGTACCAAGTTTGGCTGTGGATTGAAACCTGGATTGGAGTCAAAAAGATGAAGTTAAAGAGAAGGAATTGATATCTTCCTTTCCTGTGAATGTCAGGGGTAGGGTCTAAGCTAAAAATCAGGATGAAGAATTAGACTGGTGTAGTCAGCAAAGAAAAAAGTCAAGAGGGAAATATAAAACAAAATAAGAGCAAGTAGACAACTTGCAGGTCCTTGGAGCAGCTCCAGGGAAAAAATGCAGGAGAGGACACTGAAAATTCCAAACAGTCAAAGGGAGAATGAGAATGAGATTAGGTGTCAAAGTAAGACATCAGAGTAGAAACAAAGATGGTGTAGGAATAAGAATAGTCCAGGCAAGCCTGGGGAATACAAATGATAGAACCAGGGTGGTAGATTTTATAATATGGGCCTAGTGGTTGTGACGTTAGTAAAGAGCAAGCCTCAGAGTCAGATCATGAATTATCTGTGGCCAAGCAATGAGATTTGCACTTTATTTGGAAGGCTGTGGGGAACTCTTGAAGAATTTTTAGCTAGCGAGTGACATGATTAGTTCTGTGTTGTATAAAGTTCGCTCTGGCAGCTGTGCGGAGTGTATAATTGAAAATGGTAATAAACTTGCAGAACAGAATTTAGGCTTTCCTGGAGTAATTAAATGAAACCTTCTTTAATGAACAAGAACACTATTACAACATCCAGATCAATATATAAAACTTAATCAATAAAAGCACAAGATTTCTCCTATAGAAGTCAAATCAATAGGTCAGTTAATGTAAGCAATATTCATGTCTATTTAAATCCAGTGATGCATAGAATAAACACGTTCTATCTTTGTCTTATCTGAGCTCTAGCTCTGATTTATGCTACTTAAAAACTAGTTACAAAATTCATATTATGAATGGTGATTCATTAATAAGTCCTTGAAAGAAATTTGAACCTCCTAGGTGGCACTAAGGGGTAAAGAACCTACCTGCCAATGCAAGAAATGATAAGAAATGACTGTTTGATCCTTGGATCAGGAAGATTCCCTGGAGTAGGGCATGGCAATCCACTTCAGTATTCTTGCCTGGAGAATCCCAGGGACAGAGAAGCCTGGCGGGCTACAGTCCATAAAGTCACAAAGAGTTGGACATGACTGAAGTGACTTAGCAGTAGCAGCAGCAGCAGCAGAAGCTACATGCACACACAAGTAAGGAACTTATTCCAAAGATTGAGCCCTTCATTGTGCACAAGTATCTTCATCCTATATGCAGAGTACTTCATGAGAAACGCTGGGATGGAAGAAGCACAAGCTGGAATCAAGACTGCCAGGAGAAATATCAATATCCTCAGATATGCAGATGACACCACTCTTATGGCAGAAAGTGAAGAGGAACTAAAAAGCCTCTTGATGAAAGTGAAAGTGGAGAGTGAAAAGGTTGGCTTAAGGCTCAACATTCAGAAAACTAAGATCATAGCATCTGGTCCCATCACTTCATGGGAAATAGGTGGAGAAACAGTGGAAACAGTGTCAGACTTTATTTTGGGGGGCTCCAAAATCACTGCAGATGGTGTCTGCAGCCATGAGATTAAAAGACACTTACTCCTTGGAAGGAAAGTTATGACCAACCTAGACAGCATATTGAAAAGCAGAGACATTACTTTGCCAAAAAAGGTCCATCTAGTTAAGGTTATGGTTTTTACAGTAGTCGTGTATGGATGTGAGAGTTGGACTGTGAAGAAAGCTGAGCACCAAAGAATTGATGCTTTTGAATTGTGGTGTTGGAGAAGACTCTTGAGAGTCTCTTGGATTCCAAGGAGATCCAACCAGTCCATCCTAAAGGAGATCAGTCCTGGGTGTTCTTTGGAAGGAATGATGCTAAAGCTGAAACTCCAGTACTTTGGCCACCTCATGTGAAAAGTTTACTCATTGGAAAAGACTCTGTTGCTGGGAGGGATTGGGGGCAGGAGGAGAAGGGGACGACAGAGGATATGATGGATGGATGGCATCACTGACTCGATGGATGTGAGTTTGAGTGAACTTCTGGAGTTGGTGATAGACAGGGAGGCCTGGGGTGCTGCAATTCATGGGGTCACAAAGAGTCAGACACAACTGAGCGACTGGACTGAACTGAACTGAACTGAACTGATCTTCATCCTACACTGAAAGTATTAAGGACTCCAACACGTCCATTCCTTCTTGAATGTTACTAAGCCTTTGAGCTTTTTCTTTTAATAACAGAAACATGACATTCTTTTCCTTTTACCCGTTACTTCAGAAAGCATGCTGGGGTTCAAAATACACTATTTGGAGGGGAATCTGTCGTTGATTTCTTAAAAGAAGATGAAATATTCATTTCCCTGCCAAATAATAGCTGTTTCTCAATAACTCTTAAATTGTCTGTATATTTAAATATATCAACAGCACTCCTCAGTCACTATGCAGAGTACTAACAGGGGGAAGACTAAATTAGGTAGCCAAACATGTTTATTTCTGGTCTCCAGAGTAAATAGTAAAATTTTCTTTAGAAATTCTGCAGTAAAGAAGCAAAAGTCCATGCAGATCTGAACCAATCTAAACTGGACATTTATTATATTCACCTCTCCTTTACACATTTAAGGAAATGCAATATTGTGACATGTCCCTTTGTTACCTAGTCCAAGCTTGCTCTTCTCGCAGCACTGCAGGCCAATAAATCTGAGAGATGAGGTGTTAAGGCAAGAAATACAACTTTATTCAGAAAGCCAGCTGACCAAGAAGACAGCAGACTAATGTCTCAAAATAACCATCTTACCAGGGTCTGAATGTCAGGTCCTTTTATAGAACAAGGATGGGGGACAGTGAGGAAACAGTAAAAAAAGCCATTCATTTTGTTTCCCAGGTGGCATTAGTGGTAAAAAATAAATAAACTACTTGCCAATGCAGGAGACACAAGGGACACAGGTTCAGTCCCTGTGTCAGGAAGATCCCCTGGAGTAAGAAGTGGTAACCCACTCCAGTATTCATACTGGAAAAATCCACAGGAAGAAGAACCTGGGGAGCTATAGGCTATTGGGCTGCAAAGTGTCAGACAGTACACACACAATCTTGCAAATGTCTCCTAGAATATCAAGTCTCAGGCCAGGGATGTGCTAAGTTCTTCCTTCTTGTCATGCACAGGTGGACAGGGTCCTGAACAAAGGTTCTTTGGTTTAACAGTCAGGCAGAGGGGCAGGATTCTCTGAGGCAGGTAATTATGTATGATTATAATAACAAAAGCAATGAAAAGGAAGTCAAAGAAACAGGGGCAGCATGGAGCCTAACTTGTTTTTTCCTTGCAACATCTATTGGACAAGAAACTGGTATTATCTAGTATCCTTGGGCTTTCCTTGTGAAAATAGTAATAAAGATCCTACTGCCCAAGGTTACTAATAATATTTTACTCTTCATTATTTGTTTCTCTTTTAAATTATTTTTTCTAAACCAAACAACAAAAAAGGGTTCAGCCTCTTTCAAGAAAATGGTTGTTTTTCTTAGGCTTAAGTAACCTACATATAAACCTAGGTTGAAAGCCCATGAGATGAACCTGGTGTTGCAAACTAAGATGACACATAATTTTATTTCATTTTTATTTTACTCAACTATTAGCAACCTCCTTACATGCTGTGAAAAAAACAACAGGCCTCATGTTCAAACTTAAGAATTAGAATTACAATCGTATCTTTTCCATTGAATCTATATGAGGATTTGTTAGGGGCATCCTTTAAGATGCTGAGGAGTCCCTGGCTGAATGTGGTATTAAAAAAGGCCACAACTTGCTAATTCGTATTGCCTCTGGAGGAAAAGGCAATAATTGTCCACATTGAAACATTTATTAAAAGGTTCACATTTATAAAACACAATCCACTTTTCGATAGAAATCTGGAGGAAATTGAAACTATCTCATTTTAAAATCCAGCTGAGTAGTTTTGCTTCCTCTTCCCAAAAGGAGCCAATGTATTATTTCATCCAGTGGTAAAAGTGATAGGAGGGTAATAAAACAATGAAACTTAATGAAAAATAACCTATGAGCAACTTGTCTAAGCAATAGAATATTTTCTATTTCCAAAAGTGTTCTTTTAACTTAATGATTAGCAGGAATAAATAAGGAATTTAATAAACACATAACATTAAAGATGTGCTATTTTGGATGTCAATTAAATGGAATTGTATTAATAACACAGTGTTAAATATCCATTGTACTTTTGGATATGGAATTCCAAATAGGCTCTAGAAATACCACAAGACAGCATGAAAAAGAAACTTTCAGCATATTCCATCTTAGATCCTGAAATTTGGTATTAAATTAGTTATTTATTTCTTTTCTAATTAGACCTATTCTGAAGATTTCACCAGGTTCACAATTTTAAAAGTCCCAGTCAAAATGCTATTTTAATTGTGAAACTGGTGAAATCTTCAGAATAGGTCTAATTAGAAAAGAAATAAATAACTAACTTAATACCAAATTTCAGGATCTAAGATGGAATATGCTGAAAGTTTCTTTTTCATGCTGTCTTGTGGTATTTCTAGAGACCCTGGGTAAAACACTTCATTTTTGTTTGGTAACCCATCACATTCAGTTTTTGTTACCTATCTTTCATGTATTAATTCCACCCAGTAAGTGACAATGAATTTCAGTACACTTAGAATTACTACTTTAGTTAAAAGTTTGTCAGTATTGGTTTTTGCCATACATCAACACAGGTATACATGTGTTCCCCATCCTGAACCCCCCTCCCTCCTCCCTCCCCGTACCATCCCTCTGGTCATCTCAGTGCACCAGCCCCAAGCAACCAGTATCGTGCATCAAACCTGGACTGGCGAGTCCTTTCATATATGATATTACACATGTTTCAGTGCCATTCTCCCAAATCATCCCACCCTTGCCCTCTCCCACAGAGTCCAAAAGACTGTTCTATACATCTGTGTCTCTTTTGCTGTCTCGCTTACAGGGTTATCGTTACCATCTTTCTAAATTCCATATACATGCATTAGTATACTGTATTGGTGTTTTTCTTTCTGGCTTACTTCACTCTGTATAATAGGCTCCAGTTTCATCCATCTCATTAGAACTGATTCAAATGTATTCTTTTTAATGGCTGAGTAATACTCCATTGTGTGTATGTACCACAGCTTTCTTATCCATTCATCAATATCATAAAGTAATTAACCTCCAATTAAAATAAATAAAAATAAAAAAAGCTGATATCATAATAGGAATAAACTGCACAATAATAAAAAAAAAAGTTTGTCAGTAGAAAAACTGGAATCCTTTCATAGTCTAAAACCTGATTTATTTATTTATTTTTAATGAATTGTTACAGGATACCAGAGGCTTTCAGGACTGCACATTTCACCTTATAACATGGTCCTCATTATTATTCATTTATTATGTGTTTGCTTACTCACTAGTCATGTCCAACACTTTGTGACCCATGGACTGAAGCCCACCAGGCTTCTCTGTCTCTGGGATTCTCCAGGCAGCAATACTGGAGTGGGCTGTCATTTCTTCCTCTAGGGGATCCTCCCCACCCAGGGATAGAACCCATGTCTGCATTGCAGGTGGATTCTTTACCACTAAGTCACCTGGGAAGCCGCCATTTAGAATGAGATACAACACAAATCAACAAAAGTTCATTTTAGAGTTTGCTTAATCAGGCTTTGCCTGACACCATTTCACTTTTTGTTGTAGATCTCAGTTCCAAGGGAAGAGTATTCAAATTCACAGGCAAGGGATATAATGAGGAGTTTCTCAGGCTCCAAATCTGTGAGGAAGGGAGCTAGGGCAAAAGTAGGTACTGAAATATGATGCAGATTAACAAAGACATCACCTGATCCTGTTCATGACTGTCCCTCTTCTGGGCAAGGGGCTTAGCTAATTTACTCCACACTGTGGCCACTTGGTTGATATGGGCTGGTCTCTAGGGTTTCTTGTTTGTTTTTTTTGTTTTCTCTAGGGTTTCTTTATATATATATATATATATATATATATATATATATACACACACATATACATACACACTGCGAAGCCTCTTGATGAAAGTGAAAGAGGTGAGTGAAAAAGCTTGTTTAACTTAGCATTCAGAAAACTAAGATCATGGCACCTGGTCCCATCACTCCATGGGAAATAGATGGGGAACAATGGAAACAGTGACAGACATTATTTTGGGGGGCTCCAAAATCACTGCAGATGGTGATTGCAGCCATGAAATTAAAAGACACTTGCTCCTAGGAAGGAAAGCTATGACCAACATAGACAGCATATTAAAAAGCAGAGACATTACTTTGCCAACAAAGGTCTGTCTAGTCAAAGCTATGGTTTTTCCAGTAGTCATGTATGGATGTGAGAGTTGGACTATAAAAAAGCTGAGCACTGAAGAATTGATGCTTTTGAACTGTGGTATTGGGGAAGACTCTTGAGAGTCCCTTGGACTGCAAGGAGATCCAACCAGTCCATCCTAAAGGAAATCAGTCCTGAATATTCATTGGAAGAACTGATGCTGAAGCTGAAACCCTAATACATTGGCCACCTGATGTGAAGAACTGACTCATTTGAAAAGACCCTGATGCTGGGAAAGATTGAAGGTGGGAGGAGAAGGGGATGACAGAGGATGAGATGGTTGGATGGCATCACCAACTCAATCGACATGAGTTTGAGTAAACTCCAGGAGTTGGTGATGGACAGGGAAGGCTGGCATGCTGCAGTCCATGCGGTCACAGAGACTGAGCAACTGAACTGAACTAAAGTGAAGGTCTTTCAAATGGACAGTTTCAAAATAATTTGGTTATAACTGTTAGAAGCAACATTTCTAGCAGCTAAGCATCTCAAGACTTGAAAATAAAATTCTAGTAATGTATGTTACCCACTATGGGCTTCCCTGGTGGCTCAGTTGGTAAAGAATCTTGCCTTCAATGCAGGAGATGTGTGTTCTATCCCTGGGTCAGGAAGATCCCCTGGAGAAGGGCATGGCAAACCACTCCAGTATTCTTGACTGAAAAATTCCATAGGCAGAGGGGCCTTGTGGGCTACAGTTCATGGGGTTGCAAAAGAGTCAGACACAACTGAGTAACTGAGCACACACACGAAGTAGTAAAAGAGGGCTAGTAAGTTTATAAACTTCCATAAAACAATCATAATTATCTCTTATATTTGTAAAATATTTTTACAACATTTTTAGCAACATTTTCCAAGCCTTTTCTCAAAGTATCTAGCAGAACTTCTGCATAGTAGTCTCTTTTGAGTACAAATGATAAAATAAGAGCTGTAAAAAATAGCCATACTTATGGTGACCAATTAAGAGAACTTTCCATATCACCCACTATTTAGTGATAAATTTTCTGATCTCCATCTGTTTCAATCCACAATCTGAAAAATTGTGGAAGCCCTTGGCTTTCTGTGGTGTGAGAAGGCCAAGAGAAACAATTAAGATTATCTTACTTATATAATTATGCATTTTTATTGCATTATAGCTGGTTATAACTAGCTATCTTCTAAAATTAAAAAAATAAAAATAAAAATTAACATTATATAATCCATTGTTTATTTTTCATTTTCTGGGTTTTTTTTTTGGCTTTAAGTAATATTTTATTGTGTCAGGTCTAGTGCAGCTTTTTCTGTGTTTCATTGCTTTAGAAATCCTAGGACATATTCCTGTACCATCATAGCTCTAAATCCCAGGGAGACCTCAAAAGGAATGTGACTGCTTCTCATTGTACTAGTTATAGTTTCCAGCTATATCACAGTCCAGGATTTTTCTCTGATGGAGAATTCTCCTTGTCAGAACCCAGGAGGAGACTGGGACATCTCACCCCTTCTCTACTGTGACTTCATCTTTGTACCTCCAGGGAGCGAAGTCTGACACTCTAGGTGCTTATGTGAATTGTGCTTTCTGGAGCTCTCCTCTAAATTATTTCCTTTCTGGATAAATTTGCTGAAATAAATCCTGTCTAAAAAGTGCCTCCTCATTAGCCTTCTTTAGTCTCTCTTCTCACCTTATCTTTGCCTTCCAGACCATATCTCTTTGTATTTTAAATGCAACAGACACTACTGTTTACTAAATCTGCACGAGAAAAATGAGGACTAATGTATCATTTATGCAAACCTTTGCCACTGATGCAGTCTGTAAAACAGCAGGATATACACATTTTCATTTCTGCCACTCTGTATATTTCTCTAGGGACCAGCCAGAAAGCTATGCTTCCTTTCAATATATGATAAGCCTGGATTCTATTTTAGGTTTGTAAAAATAAGAAATGTTCTCCAGAGGTTTGTTTATATCATTTTTGTGCCACACTCTAAAATGGAAATGACACTTGATATCCATCCCTTACAGACATCAGGGAAACTTATTTTTCAGGAGCAAACAATCTAGCTATGCAAAATGACTATATCTAGATACCAAAGCTGTTAAAAAGACATTTATTTAGTAGATTACATACTAGAACCCTTTGTTGTTGCTGTTGTTGCTGTTTCTAGGTTTCCTATTCCCTCTCTATAAAAAAAAATCACACATATTTTTAGATTATTTTTTCAATACAGATTGATACAAAATATTGAATATAGTTTCTTGTGCTTATATCTATTCTTCTCAAACTATTCTAAAAGATGTAGGAGAGAACCCTTGCAAATTCATTCTATGAGGCCACTATCACCCAGACATCAAAACCAGATGATGATATCACATAAAAAGCAAATTACAAGACAGTATCTCTATGAATATAGATGAAAAAATTCTCTACAAAGTATTAGCAAATGGAATCCAATAATACATTAAAAAGACCATACGTCACGATCAAGTAAGATTCATTCAAGGGTCACAAGGCTGGTTCAACATAGACAAATCAATGTGATATACCACATTGAAAAAAGAAAATACAAAAAGCACATAATCATAACAGACACAGAAAAAGCATTTGATAAAACAATGGCACCCCACTCCAGTACTCCTGCCTGGAAAATCGCATGGATGGAGGAGCCTGGTAGGCTGCAGTCCATGGAGTTGCTAAGAGTCAGACGCGACTGAGTGACTTCACTTTCACTTTTCACTTTCATGCACTGGAGAAGGAAATGGCAACCCACTCCAGTGTTCTTGCCTGGAGAATTCCAGGGATGGGGGAGCCTGGTGGGCTGCCCTCTGTGGGGTCACACAGAGTTCGTCACGACTGAAGTGACTTAGCAGTAGCAGCAGCAATGTCCTCTCATGACAAACATTCTCATCAAAGTGGTATAGAGACATATCTCAACATATAAAAAGCTATTCATGGCAAACCCACAGCCAACAAAATACACAATGGTGAAAAGTTGACAGTCTTCCTTCTAAATTCAGGAAATAAGAATTCCAGTCTCACCACTTTTATTCAGTATAGTACTGGATGTCCTAGCCATAGCAATAAGATAAGAAAAAAATAAATAAAAAGCATCCAAATTGAAAGGGAAAAGGTAAAACTGTCACTCTTTGCAGATGACATGACGGTGAAGAATCTACATGCAATGTAGGAGACCCAGGTTCAATCCCTGGATTAGGAAGATCACCTGGAGAAAGAAATGAAACTCACTCAAGTGTTCTTTCCTGGAGAATCCCATAGACAGAGGAGTCTGATACGTTACAGCCCATGTGATCACAAAGAGTTGGACACAACTGAGTGACTAAGCACAGACATCCTCACCACAGCAATCAGATAATGGCAAAACCAACACAATATTGTAAAGTAATTAGCCTCTAATTAAAATAAATAAATAAAAATATCAATCCCTATCAAAAAATAATAAAATTAAAAAAAAAAAAAAGAAAAAATATCCAAATTGAAAAGGAAGAGGTAAAACTGTCACTGCTTACAGATGACATGATACTCTATCGTTTATTTTATTCACAATAACTAAAGGGTCTAGGAAAGCGGAATTAGTCTTTGAAATATTTTCAGGGGACTTCTTTGGCAAGATACAAAGAGACAGATTTCTATTCAGATGAAGGACAGGAAAAGCTAAAGATTGGAATAAAGGGTGTGAATAAAGTATTCAGTCCCAAATCATGCTAAGTCTACTACTATTAAGTTAGAGTTCATGTGAATTCATTCACTCTGTCAATCTGTTTTCTTATTGATGCATTTATACCATCTACATTTAAGATAACTATGGATACGCTACTGCTTAAATCTATCCTTTTGTTATTTTCTGTTTGTTTCCTTTAGTTATTTTTTTCCCTTTTTCTCTTTTTTTAAGTTCTTGTTACTTTAACTCTTCCCTTTGCCATGTATTTGATATTTGTTTATTTATAGTCTTTAATTAAATCAATATCAAAACCATATCTCTGTGTATGGTTTTGTATACCTTCTCACACATCATATATTGTATATATATCCATAAATATATACATGATACACAATCTTCCAGTGTCAACAGTGTACTGCTTTAAGTGAAGTGTGGAAATGGCACTTTCATTTACATTCCTTTATCCCCCTCACCTTTTTAAAAACTCAAAATGGATTAAAGATCTAAACGTAAGACCAGAAACTATAAAACTCCTAGAGGAGAACCATAGGCAAAACACTCTCTGACATACATCACAGCAGGATCCTCTATGACCCACCTCCCAGAATATTGGAAATAAAAGCAAAAATAAACAAATGGGACCTAATTAACCTTAAAAGCTTCTGCACATCAAAGGAAACTATTAGCAAGGTGAAAAGACAGCCTTCAGAATGGGAGAAGATAATAGCAAATGAAGCAACTGACAAACAACTAATCTCGAGAATATACAAGCAACTCCTACAGCTCAACTCCAGAAAAATAAATGACCCAATCAAAAAATGGGCCAAAGAACTAAATAGACATTTCTCCAAAGAAGACATACAGATGGCTCACAAACACATGAAAAGATGCTCAACATCACTCATTCTCAGAGAAATGCAAATCAAAACCACTATGAGGTACCATTTCACACCAGTCAGAATGGCTGCGATCCAAAAGTCTACAAGTAATAAATGCTGGAGAGGGTGTGGAGAAAAGGGAACCCTCTTACACTGTTGGTGGGAATGCAAACTAGTACAGCCACTATGGAGAACAGTGTGGCGATTCCTTAAAAAACTGGAAATAGAACTGCCTTATGATCCAGCAATCCCACTGCTAGGCATACACACTGAGGAAACCAGAAGGGAAAGAGACACGAGTACCCCAATGTTCATCGCAGCACTGTTTATAATAGCGAGGATATGGAAGCAACCTAGATGTCCATCAGCAGATGAATGGATAAGAAAGCAGTGGTACATATACACAATGGAGTATTACTCAGCCATTAAAAAGAATACATTTGAATCAGTTCTAATGAGGTGGATGAAACTGGAGCCTATTATACAGAGTGAAGTAAGCCAGAAAGAAAAACACCAATACAGTATACTAAGGCATATATATGGAATTTAGAAAGATGGTAACAATAACCCTGTGTATGAGACAGCAAAAGAGACACTGATGTATAGAACAGTCTTATGGACTCTGTGAGAGAGGGAGAGGGTGGGAAGATTTGGGAGAATGGCATTGAAACATGTAAAATATCATGTATGAAACGAGTTGCCAGTCCAGGTTCGATGCACGATACTGGATGCTTGGGGCTGGTGCACTGGGACGACCCAGAGGGATGGAATGGGGAGGGAGGAGGGAGGAGGGTTCAGGATGGGGAACACATGTATACCTGTGGCAGATTCATTTTGATATTTGGCAAAACCAATACAATTATGTAAAGTTTAAAAATAAAATAAAATTTAAAAAAAAAACCTGATAAATTAATTATATTTGGTTGTGTTGAGTCTTTGTTGCTGTGCACTGGCTTTCTCTAGTTGCAGCAAGCAAGGGCTACTCTTTGCTGCCGTGCACAAGATTCTCACTGCAGGAAGTTCTCTTGTTGTGGGTCACAGGATCCAGATACATAAGCTTCAGTACTTGTGGCTTGAGGGGTTCAGGAGTTGTGGCGTGTGGGCTCTAGAGCACAAGCTCAATATTTTTGGTGTACAGGGGCTCCGTGGCATGTGGAATCTTCCCAGACCAGGGGTTGAACTCTTGTCCCTGCACTGGCGGGCGGTTTCCTGTCCACCATACCACCAGGGAACTCCTTCCTCAGTTTTAAATACCACTGTTTTGAGTATCAAACAATGTTTCTTTTTTAATCATAAAATATATGAGGGAAAAGAACAGTCTATTGTGAAAATATCCCTTGTTATTTCCAGTGTTGATCCTTCTTTCCTGATATTATAAGATTCTTTCTTTCATCATTTCCTATTTATTAGAACTCTCTTCAGCCATTTTTTAGGAACAGTTCTGCTAGTGGTAAATTATTTTTTATTTTCCTTTGCCTAAGAATGTCTCTATCTCATCTTTGTTTTTCAAAGATGACTTTAGTAGATATAGAATTCACAAAAGACAATTCTTTTCCTGTAGAGCTTCCTTCTGGCCTCCATGGTTTCAGATGAGAAATCCATAGTTATGTGAACCCTATAAGCAATACATGTTTCTCCAAAACTGCATTCAAGACATTTTCCTGGTCTTTAGTTTACAGAATTGTGATTATGATGTGTCTTGTCATGGATTTCTTTGGGTTCATCCTATTTAGGGTTCATTTAGCCTCTTAAATCTGTATATTTTTGTCTTTTGACAAATTAGCAAAGTTTTCAGCCATTATTTTTTTTCAATATTCTTTTACCCTTGCTCTTTTTCTCCTCTCCTCTGAGACTCTGATGATATAAATGTTTGACCTTTGTTTCTCCACAGATCCATGAAGCTCTGCTGTTATTTTATATATATTTTTCTGTTAGTGTATTTTTCAGTTCCATAATTTCCATTTGCTTCTTCTTTTTTTTTTTTTTTCATTTGCTTCTTTTTTAATCATAAGTTGAGAATGTGCATTTTACTATTCTGAGATTTTTATTTTATATTCTTTTAAAAACATTTTAAAATTTGAGTATACTTAATTAACAATTTTATGTGAGTTTCGGGTATACAATAAATTGATTCAATTCTCTCTCTCTCTCTCTCTCTCTCTCTATATATATATATATATATATATATATACACACACACATGTATTCTTTTTCAGATTATTTTATAGGGTATTACAAGATATTGAGTATAGTCCCCTTTGCCATATAACAGGCCTTTGATGTTTATTATTTTACATATAGTACTGTATATGTCTTAATCACATGTTCCTAACTTACCTGCCATCTGCTTCTTTTATGTAACGTATTTCTTTGTTCAGATGTTCTATTCCCAAAGCAATTTGTAATCAATTGCTAAACAAATTTCCATAAGGTCTTCTTTAAAATTCTTGTCAGATAATTCCATCATATAATTCATCTCAGTGTTTGCATGATTATCTTATATGCAAGTTGTTATTTTCTCGTCATTTTTGGCATAATGGATTATTTTCTACACATACTGAACTTTTTTTTTTTCATGTTATGTTAGAGGAGACTCTGGTTCCTGTTTAAATATTTTAAGAGGAGGTCACATTGCTTATGTTTAACAGACAGGTCTTCTGTGTGTTGCGGTCCCAATGACCCATTTAATTTTCTGGATTAATTAATGTAATGTTCTTCTGGTCTTTTTGGTATCTGATGCTGCTGGGGCTCCCACTGATCGCTGCTGATGCTGCCTACAGGGCTAGAAGGGGTTTCCACAGACTGGGCCACCAGACGTCTCTTGGTGTGTGCATGCTAAGTTGCTTTAGTCATGTCTGACTCTTTGTGACCCCATGGACTGTATGTAGCCCATCAGGCTCCTCAGTCCACGGGATTCTCCAGGCAAGAATACTGGAGTGGGTTGTCATTTCCTTCTTCAGAGGATCTTCCTAAACCAGGGATCAAACTCACATATCTTATGTCTCCTTCATTGGCAGGCAGGTTTTTTACCACTAACACCACCTGGGAAGCATCTCTTGGTGGTGAAATTAGTAAATTCTCATGACCTAAGAGGGGCTTTCCTGATGGTTCAATGGTAAAGAATCTGTAATTCAGGAGACATGGGTTCAATCCCTGGGTCAGGAAAATCCCCTGGAGAAGGAAATGGCAACTCCAGTATTCTTGCCAAGGAAAACCCATGGACCGAGGAGGCTAGAGGACTAGAGTCCATGGGGTCAAAAAAGAATTAGACAAGAGTTAGCAACTAAACAACAACAGCAACAACAACAGGGCCTCAGAGACTTCCCAGGCTGGATGCTTGTCTTGGTGAGCCCATCTTACTGATCCTTCTTCCCTATCCTAAGATCTCCACATGTGACAGGGTAGTTTCAGGCCTGTGGGGATAAAGAGTTTTTCTGGTCCAAGTCAGTTGCTGTAGCTAAGTACCCCTTGTCTGTTTTATCTTCTTATCTCCTTGTCTCCCATCAAAGGAAGGAGTCCCTGGGCCTGGTGAGAAAATGAGTGCTTCCTTGGTCATTTCTTTGTGTCAGGTGTCCCTACTGATTTTCTTTCAGGTGACTCAGCTGTCAAAAGAATTTCTGGGAGATTCTTAATACATACAGGGAGGAAGGCTATCTGAGTTGGTGTTTGTTCTTATATTGGAGATCAAGAAGCAAGGAACCATCCTGTTGGACAGGAATATATGATACAACCTGCTGCTCTATTAATCCTCCATTCCTGGATGCAAAGTAAGTTTTCCCTATTTTTACCATCTTTATTCGGAGAAGGCAATGGCAACTCAATCCAGTACTCTTGCCTGGCGAATCCCATGGATGGAGGATCATGGTAGGCTACAGTCCATGGGGTTGTGAAGAGTCAGACACGACTGAGTGACTTCACTTTCACTTTTCACTTTCATGCATTGGAGAAGGAAATGGCAACCCACTCCAGTGTTCTTGCCTGGAGAATCCCAGGGACGGGGGAGCCTGGTGGGCTGCCATCTATGGGGTTGCACAGAGTCGGACACGACTGAAGCGACTTAGCAGAAGCAGCAGCACCACCTTTCTTCTTTGGTTCACTCTTGTGTTATTTCCAGGATTTATAACTGTACTTATCAAGTAGGAGTAGGGAGGAACAGGGAGAAGCAGCTCTACATGATCTTGTATCAGCTGAGATAATATTCCATTTGGAAACCTAGGTAGTGATATAAATATCCATCTGCCTGAGGTAGTGCATAGAATGCCTCTGCCAGTGGGATGATTGAGTTAACCTTGGACTTTATTCCAGTTCAGTACTTTCTGGCATTTCAGTCTCCAGTAAAGTTCAATGAAAAAGAATATATATACATATAAGAGCAAAGAAAGGTTTGCTTAACTAGAAGATAGTCTTTTTCATTATGTTGGAAATCCTAAACATGTAAGGCAGTTTCCTCATGGGGGCCGCTTATGTAAAATAAAATATATCTCTCAGTTTTATGTGGCAGATTTTACTGTACAAAATTTCTCCATACAGAATTTCCACATGTCAATCTCATTAGAAACTCAGAAGGGTGGAAGAATAGTCCAAGTACCTGCCACTAAAATGCATAAAACTTTTGCTTCAAAGTTTAAAGCACTATTTAAAATGCTTTCAGAAACAATGTTCTAAGCCTTCTGATATTCCCAGGTCTATCTCTGGAGCTTATCCAAAGATGTAATTAGTTATTGTCAATGCCTAATAATGCTCAAAGAATGCTCAAACTACTGCACAATTGCACTTATCTCACAACTAGCAAAGTAATGCTCAAAATTCTCCAAGGCAAGCTTCAACAGTACATGAACCACAAACTTCCAGATGTTCAAGCTGGACTTAGACAAGGCAGAGTAACCAGAGATCAAATTGCCAATATTCATTGGATCATCGAAAAAACAAATGAGTTCTAGAAAAACATCTACTTATGCCTTTGACTATGCCAAAGCCTTTGACTGTGTGGATCACAACAAACTGTAGAAAATTCTGAAAGAGATGGGAATAGCAGACCACCTGACTTGCCTCATGAGAATTCTGTTTGCAGGTCAAGAAGCAACAGTTAGAACTGGACATGGAACAATAGATTCATTCCAGATGTAAAAGAATACATCAAGGCTGTATACTGTCACCCTGCTTATTTAACTTATATGCAGAGTACATGAGCAGAAATGCTGGAGTGGATGAATCCCAAGCTGGAATCAAGATTGCCAGAAGAAATATCAATAACCTCAGATATGAAGATAAACCACTCTTATGGCAGAAAGCAAAGAAGAACTAAAGAGCCTCTTGATGAAAGTGAAAGAGGAGTGAAAAATCTGGCTTAATACTTAACATTCAGAAAACTAAGATCATGGCATCTGGTCCCATCACTTCATGGCAAATAGATGGGGAAACAATGGAAACAGTGAGAGACTTTATTTGGGGGGGACTCTGAAATCACTGCAGATGGTGACTAAAGCCATGGAATTAAAAGACACTTGCTTCTTGGAAGAAAAGTTATGACCAACCTAGACAGCATATTAAAAAGCAGAGACATTACTTTGTCAACAAGGTCCGTCTAGTCAAAGCTATGGTTTTTCCATTAATGTATGGGTGTGAGAGTTGGACTATAAAGCTGAGCATCAAAGAATTGATGCTTCTTAACCATGGTGTTGGAGAAGACTCTTGAGAATCCCTTGGACTACAAGGAGATCCAGCCAGTCCATCCTAAAAGAAATCAGTCCTGAATATTCATTGGAAAAGGACTGATGCTGAAGCTGAAACTCCAATACTTTGGCCACCTGATGCAAAGAACTGACTCATTTGAAAAGACCCTGGCTGGGAAAGATTGAAGGCAGGAGGGGAAGGGAATGACAGAGGATGAGATGGTTGGATGGCATCACCAACTCTATGGACATGAGTTTGAGTAATCTCTGGGAATTGGTGATGGACAGGGATGGACAGGGAATCCTGGTATGCTGCAGTCCATGGGGTCACAAAGAGTCAGACATGACTGAGCAACTGAACTGCACTGAACTGATGTCTCATAATAGTAAGTCTATCTCTCTGTCTTTCCTCATCTCAGTGACAAGGGAAAGCTATACTGAAACAGCAATATAAATTAAGCATTCCTGCTAACTGGCAGGGAAAAGGAAAAAAAAAAAAACAGAAAGCCCTCTTGGGGCCCAAGGGAAGTCTGTGTGCCAAGTAAAAAAAGAAGGATTAGAGGACATCTGTGTCTGGGTCAAAAAGAGATATCACTATGCCTAAAAGCTATG
The DNA here is from genome assembly GCF_029407905.1 of Bubalus kerabau. NCBI lineage: Eukaryota > Metazoa > Chordata > Mammalia > Artiodactyla > Bovidae > Bubalus > Bubalus kerabau. The sequence goes on along the minus strand of NC_073627.1, from coordinate 78,750,263 downwards.
GCTTGGCCTAAAATGTTTGTTATTTGCATATCATGCTTATTGGTGCTTCAAATTAAAAAAAGCACAATTGCTAATCTTAAACTAAGATTACACTACTGTGATGTTTGTTAACGGGCAGGAATTTAGTGTGAACAGGGCTTAGAAAGTGAAATTTGATATTCAACATCTGCATTCAGTTTCTCCTGCCACCAGCTGGCATGAAATAGGTAGTCCTTTATATATCCCAATCAAGTGAGAGAAGAAATTTCAACTAAACTTCATTGAATCATCACATGCAGATGACAATGAAATACAGGGACAGGTGAGGGTTCTTGAACACCATCTTTTTGGTAAACTTGGCAAATAACAGGGTAAAGGAAGAGGATAATATTTCATTTGGAAACCTAGGTATTGATGTAAATATCCATCTGCCTTAGACAGTGCATAGAATACCTCTGCCCATGGGATGGTCAAGGTAACCTTGGACTTTATTCCAGTTCAGTACTTTCTGGCATTTCAGCAAAATAGAAGACGTGGCAGGGCTCACACTTAAGAATGCTGAGCCAACCATTCTGTGATGCTTATACTGAAATTTCTCTGGAGAGACACCACCTGTCCATGTCAGACAGCCCGTGGAAGCTTCTTATGTCTCTGCCTCCCTTGTTTACCATATGCATTTGACGTTTTCCTCAGAGTCATGGCAGGATGCTGTTTGTGCTAAGCTGGGATACATGCACAGCTACCTTAGAACAATTGGTGTGGGTTACTCTTTAAAAATAGTCCCCCATGCTTATGCCAACATTCATGTCAAACTAGCAATATTTCCTGATATTTCTGAAATGTGAAGTGACTTCCCTGGAGCCAATATTTCAAAGCTCCTCTAGTCCCTTCAGGGAGATGAGCCATAAGGCTTAAAAACCAGTGCACTAAGGCTGAAGTCTGCTGGCCAGCAGCCTGAGATGCTGCACACTGCCAGCTAGCTTACTCAAGGCCAGCTGGCAGAGTGAGACATGGGGACAGCTGCATCTTATAAATGGACATCTGTGGCAAGGCTGCACTCCAGGCCTTCCAGGCTGGCGTGGAATTAAAGAGCCCATTCTTCCTCAATGATAGGAGGCACCACCTAACTAAAGATGTGATGCCCACTTGGCAGAGGAAAGAAAGAACACACCCAAAGCTGAGATATTAAAAGGCCTGAAGCTGCAATCTCTCAACCCCATGAGTTTAGTTGGAAAAATCCCATTAGATTCATGTTTTTTTTTTTTTTTTCTTTCTTTCTAGGATCAAAGTAATAGTGAACTGCGGACAAAAATCAATTTTGTTGTTTTGTGTAGTCCACCAAAGAATAAATATTATGTGTGTGTTTATATATATATTGTTTATATGCATATATATGTATATGTGAATATAAATAAATATATGCATTCAGTTCACTTCAGTTCAGTCGCTCAGTTATGTCTGACTCCTTGCGACCTCATGAATCGCAGCACACCAGGCCTCCCTGTCCATCACCATCTCCCGGAGTTCACTCAGACTCACGTCCATCGAGTCAGTGATGCCATCCAGCCATCTCATCCTCTGTCGTCCCCTTCTCCTCCTGCCCCCAATCCCTCCCAGCATCAGGGTCTTTTCCAATGAGTCAACTTTTCACATGAGGTGGCCAAAGTACTGGAGTTTCAGCTTTAGCATCATTCCCTCCAAAGAAATCCCAGGGCTGATCTCCTTCAGAATGGACTGGTTGGATCTCCTTGCAGTCCAAGAGACTCTCAAGAGTCTTCTCCAACACCACAGCTCAAAAGCATCAATTCTTCGGTGCTCAGCTTTCTTTACAGTCCAACTCTCACATCCATACATGACCACAGGAAAAACCATATCCTTGACTAGAAGGACCTTTGTTGGCAAAGTAATGTCTCTGCTTTTCAATATGCATAGAGTTATACAAATATGAATATATATATGTATGCACATGTAGACAACTACATATATACTTATACATGCATATGTACATGTGTGTTCATTAAGAGAGTAGATAGTTAGAAAATTTCACACTGAAAATCTCAGTTGTTTAAGTTTTTAAGTTTTAACCATGTCTGGGCAATAACAGGTGAATGGCTTTGTTCAATGGAATTCTCAGAAGTCTTTCTCCAGGAGAGATTATTGATTATTTTCCTATGAAAGATTAGTCTTAGTAGAGAAGATTGTCCAGAAGACAATGAGGTCCCATAGAAAAACTATTACAGTGTTTCCACAGACACTGACTCTATCAATATGCTTAGGTACACACACACACACAGAGCATCCTGCAATAAAATAACCATGCAATGCAATGGATTTAAAAAAAAGGTCATTCCGATTTCTTCCTACAGCATTTCACAAAGGTTTTTACAAGGATGTGTGTGTTTATATAAAGAATGTCCATGATGAGGTATAGTATGCCATTTATCTGCTGTCTAGAATGTCATGGGGCAACATTAAGGAAATGCCACCCTGATCTCTGTCACTTCAGAGAATGAAGTGTGATTTATAGCAGGAAGTTTAAGAATTAAACATGTCTCTTGACTCAGGCATGTAAAAACTACTGTCTGAGGACTGGTTACTGGAGGAAGAAGTAATGAAGGAAAAGCAGGAGAAGATCCTAAATTGTTCATTGACCTGTGTGACTTTGGGGCATTAAGAGATGCTCTAAAAGTGCTTGGACCTATGTCTCTAGGTTTTCAGTGCTTGTTTATGGAACACAGGTCCACTTCAGGACAAAGAAGACTCCAGAAAACATTATCTCCTTAGCACCTAGGAAGCTCACGCACCACAGTGGGATGCCTAGTGGAAGCTGGTGATATCTCTTCTCACTAAGAACTCCGATTCTCAGGATATAGCTGGAACCAGGTGCAGTGATTCTTGATGGACATCTTGGTCTTCAGCAGGAGATTTGGTGCATTAAAGAAAGAAAAAACAATGGTAGCTAGTCATGGTGATGGTGCCCAGGAAGACACGGTGCCTGTTATGAAGGATCAGTACTCTGACAAGCAGTTAGAAGTCATCTCTTTAACCCTTGAAATCATGAACCTTCCTGGCTGAGGTTAGTGATACCTGGGGATGTCATACCATCTAGCTGCATGGACAGTGACTATAGGAGGTGGTGTGTTAGTTGCTCAGTCATGTTTGATGCTTTGTGAGCCCATGGACTGTAACCTGCCAGGCTTCTCTGTCCATGGGATTTTCAAGGTAAGAATACTGGAGTGGGTTGCCAATGTCTTCTCCAGGGGATCTTCCCAACCCAGGGATCGAACCCATGTCTCCCACATTTCGGGCAGACTGTCAAAAACAGGTGCTGCCTGTCAAAAAAAGCCCATTCGGGAGCAGCAGCAACACTTCACAGATGTTTCTTTCTCTCACTCCCTCCATTTTTCTCTCTTGGACAAAGCTGTGTGATTTGTGGGATCTTAGTTACACAACCAGAGATTGAACATGGGCCGTGGCAGTGAGAGCACTCAGTTTCAACCACTGGGCCACCAGAGAATTCCCAGAGCAGAAATTTCAAGCACAGTCAGGCATGAGTGCCCAGAAGAGTGAGTTTTGTCATAAGCATTAAGAGAAACAGGGTTTCATTTGTGATAAGGTATCAGTTGCCTCTGATGTGCCCTCTGAACTACTTTTGGATACCAGTGGGATGGAATCGATTCTGCAAGTAGCTCTGTAGTTTTATCCATCAAACTCAAATGAATTTTGTTTTATCCAGTGAAATCATATTTCTTACAATGTAATTATAATACCATGACTTGATATGGAAATAGTATAACAAAAGGGTTGTAAACTATATCTGGGATATTATTCTAGAAAATAGATTAATATAGAAGCTTGGAAAAACTAAAAAAAAATTAAGCTAGATAAAGTTGATATTGGCAGAATTCTGTCTGATTATTTATTATGCATATAAAGAAGGCTATTGCTTCAGAGAAGGAATATTTGACCATAATGTCACATATGAAAGCTTTCTTATTTTAAAATTTGTGAAGATTTTCAAGAGCTCTATTGTTTGGCTACACTGGAATATATTTGGGACAGGAAATCAGGCATGTGCTCATGCATTCAAAAAATATTTCAAGCATTAATTTAGAACTGACTCTATCTGAAGCTCTCTGCTTATCCCCAGGGATAAAAAGTTCAACAATATATAGTCCATGCATGGCAGAACCTCAGAGAGCAGCAGGGCTGTCAAAGTGGGAAAGGATGCATAAGCAAGCCACTATGGTGTGTTTTGATAGGTTCCATGGTAGATATATGTACAGATTACTGTAAGACTGTAAGAATACAGAGGAAGGAAACAGTATTCTTGCCAAGGGTACAAGGAAAGATTTCAGAGAAAGGTGACATTAATGCTGAGTCCTGAAGGGTAATTAGAAATCCTGCCAGCAGATTGTGAATGCAAAGTAGGCCAAGCAGTGGGAACATTGCATAACAGACACAATTTGTCAAAGGGCACACAACATTCAGGGAATTCTAAGCAGATAAATAAGACCAGAAGACAGGCTATACCCAAAAGGGACCGAGGGCAGGGGAGTAGATAGGACGCTATTGTAAGTGAAGAGGAGGGTAGGTTTAAATTGTATTTAAATGTAAACAGAGGAACTGATTGAAGGGTTACTGTAAAATACCAGGTCAGAGATGATGAAGAGCTGAAATAAGATAGTGGAGATCTGTGAAGGACACAGAACTTAGATATATAGATCAGGTAGACTCTGTGTGAATAGATTATGGGGCTTCCCAGATGGCACCAATGATATCCATTTGCCAATGTAGGAGAGAGAAAAGATGCAGGTTCGTTCCCTGTGTCAGGAAGATCCCCTGGAAGAGGCATGGCAATCCATTCCAGTATTCTTCCCTGGAGAATCCCCATGGACAGAGGAGCCTGGTGGGCTACAGTCCATGGGGTCTCACAGAATTGGACACAACTGAAGCCACTTAGCAGTTAGCACATGTAGATGCTATGACTGATTGATAGCTTAGGGACAATGAAAAGGGAATTAGGATGACTCCCAAGTTTTAGCTGGATCTGTAGACAAACTCCCTTAACAAAGAATAAATTCTAAGAAAGAACACGTTTGAAAGAGAAAAATAAGGTCTCTTTTGGACATGCTAAGTTTGGCATTTGTCAGTTCAGTGCCTTCTGTTGCACTGTCAATTAAGGACGTGTTCAGTGGTAACTAGATTTACTGTCATTATTTCACAATGCCGAATCATTATGCTGTGCATCTGAAAATCACACTAATAAAAGGATATTAAAAGGGGGGGTTTCCCTGTTGCCTAATGGTTAAGACTCCTCATTCTCGATGCAGAGGGCCTGGGTTCCACCCCTTATCAGGGAACCTGATCTTGCGCACTGCCACTGAGAGCCTGCATGCTGCAACTAAGACCCAGTGCAGCCAAATATTACTAAATAAATTTAAAAAAAGAAAATAAGTAAAATAGCATTAGTTTTCAGGGGAAAAAAAAAAGGTGTTCAAATCAGAAGTTGGAATTTGTAATTCAGGAGGGTTGTGATCATAAGACAAGTGAGTTCTGAAGTCATCCAAATGGTACATATACACAGTCACTGAAGGCACAGGGAGAGATGAGATTGTTGAGTGGGGAAGTAGGAAGTATGGATGAGTGCTGTGGCCTCAAGTTTGATCCTTCCTCCTGCTTTGCAAAACCTCCTTATCAGTTGTGTTTGGACAATCCTCATCTCCCCTTCATAGTCCTGTGCAGTTTTGGGTTTAGGAACCATCATTTGATTTATTTCTAATTTATGACAATGGGGAAGACTCTGTGCATGTTTGGGCAAGACAGAAAAGACTGGTACTGCTTATTTTAAAACTTCCTTTGCTACTAAAAGAGATAGAAAGGAAAAGATGAAAGCTAAATGCGACATTTTCAATTCTTACCAAGAAAAAAGTTACATAAGTTTATTTCAGGAGCATACTTCTAATCAGTAGCTTCAACATTCTCTCCTATTAAATGAGTACATGTGTATCTGCTGTGAGTTTTTATGTCAGTGGCAGAGACGAACGAGCCATAAATCATGCATGTATTTAGAAAATAATGTTCAGTAAGTAGAAGCAGGATCGGGGTTTTACAGAATGAGGAGAAATGAGGGATACTATTTCTGGTGACATAGTTCAGGTCACAATTTCATCTTTCCCTGGAAACTTGTGGTTGAAATGTTTGCAGATATGAGTATTTTTCCAGTTTTCCTGACTCTTGCTTGGTATCTCTGACACACAATCCCATCCTCATAATTGACAAAAATAGTCCTTTCAAGAGCTTTGTAAAAATGCTTATCTATTCTACCTTTTTAAATACATATTTATAAATATATATACTTGGCTGCACCAGGTTTTAGGTGCTGCATGTGGGATCTAGTCCCCTGACCAGGAATCAAACCAGGGTCCCCTGCATTGGGAGCTTGGAATCTTAGCCACTGGACCACCATGGAAGTCCCTATCTATTTTTGACAAGCCTGATGGTTTTCAAAGTTCAGAATCAACAAAGGGAGAGTTTCAACAAATGATAAATATCTCCTCCCCCTCCTCAAGGGGTAGGGGGAGGAGACATTTTTTGAAAAAGGAAAATGTAGCAAGGATTGAAGACAAAGGGACCTGGAGACTCTCTATCACATCTGTTTTATACTCTTGCAGTTTGACATCAAATATCTTTTCTCTGATGCTTCTCTTCCACACTGCTCTAACATTAACCCTTGGCTTCTAGAATATGCAGTGTGAATTGAAAAGGCAGCAAAAATAGCTGCCTGAGAGAGAAGGTTCAGGCTTTAGAGAGGAGATGACAGAATTTAAAGCTTTAAAGAGATAAGCAGCAGTTCATCACTTAGATGAAGTGGAAGCAGAGGAACCTCAGTCAGCATGGTTTCTTGTAGAAGTCTGGAATTATAAGCATAAGGACATCAAGTTGAATGACAGAAAATGAGATCAGAAATATTATTTGGAACCACTGAAATAGAATGTGTCAGAAACGAAGACTAGAGGCATGTTGGGAATTAATAATTTTCTAATCATAGTCAGATTTAGTATGTGACTTAAAATCCATTGACTCAGGCAGGCAGGAAGGGTCAATAAAAACTTTGAAGAGATTCATTCCAGGGGTAATTTGAAAACAGGAACAAAGTTGAACTAGATATCAGAGGGAAGAGAAATAGCACGTGGGAGAAATCTTTAAGTGAGGAGAGGTTTACTCAGATAAATTATTTTGATGCATGAAAAGCAGCTCAAAGTCATGATAAAGCACGTGGAGTCTTGTGCTCTGAATGGATTCTGGAGACAGATTGGATGGTTTCGAATCATAGCATTGGCATTTACTAGAAGGCTAAAAGTAGGTAAATTATTAAAATCCTGGAAAATCACAAACCTATTTTATAAAGTTGTTATGAAGGTTCATATAATCTAATATATTATACTTAAATTCTTAAAATACTGTCAGGCAATTTATACTGTCTCTTATTAGTTTATCAAAGGGATCACATTAGAGGTGGAAAGGGGCTCAAGAGGAAGGTGATTTATATATAAGTGAAGTGAAAGTTGCTCAGTTGTGTCCGACTCTTTGCGACCCCATGGACTATACAGTCCATGGAATTCTCCAGGCCAGAATACTGGAGTGGGTAGCCAAGGGATCTTCCCAACCCAGGGATTAAGCCCAGGTCTCCCACATTGCAGGTGGATTCTTTACCAGCTGAGCCACCAGGGAAGCCCAATATATGTATACATATAGCTGATTCAAATTATTGTACAGCAAAAACTAACACAAGATTGTAAAGCAATTATACTCCAATAATAAAAAAGGTGGGGATCTAGGAATGCAAATTAATTGAAATCAAGTAGAGTTACCTGGTAGATGTAAAATTTGAAAAAAAAAAAAAAAAAAAAAGATCATATTGACCTGAGAGCAGTAATTCCCAAAGTGTAATCCCCAGATTAGGACAATAAGCAACAGTTAGGAATAGACATGAAACAATGGACTGGTTCAAAATTGGAAAGGAGTACATCAAGATTTTATATTGTCACCCTGCTTATTTAACTTCTTTGCAGCATACATCATGCAAAATGCTAGGCTGAATGGCTCATGAGCTGGAATCAGGATTGCTGGGAGAAATATCAACAACCTAAAATATGCAGATAATACCACCCTTATGGCAGAAAGCAAAGAGGAACTAAAGAGCCTCTTGATGAGGGTGAAAGAGGAGAGTGAAAAAGTTGCTTAAAACTCAGCATTCAGATAAGTAAGATCATGGCATCTAGTCCCATCACTTCATGGCAAATAGATGGGGGAAAAGGGGAAACAGTGACAAATTTTATTTTCTTGGGCTTCAAAATCACTGCAGATGGTGAGTGCAGTCAGGAAATTAAAAGACACCTGCTCCTTGGAAGAAAAGCTATGACAAACCTAGATAGTATATTAAAAAGCAGAGACATTGCTTTGCCAAGAAAGTCCATATAGTTAAAGCTAGGTTTTTTTCCAGTAGTCATGTATGGATGTGAGAGTTGGACTATAAAGAAGACTGAGAACCGAGGAATTGATGCTTTTGAATTGTGGTACTGGGGAAAAACTCTTGAGAGTGCCTTGGACTGCAAAAAGATCAAACCAGTCAATCCTAAGGGAAAGTAACCCTGAATATTTATTGGAAGGACTGATACTGAAGCTCCAATACTTTGGCCACATGTTGTGAAGAGCCGACTCATTGGTAAAAGACGCTGATGCTGGGAAATATTGAGGACAGGAGGAGAAGGGGGTGACAGAGGATGAGATGGTTGGATGGCATCATCAACTCAATGGACCTGAGTTTGGGCAAACCTCAGGAGAGAGTGAAGGACAGGGAAGTCTTGTGTGCTGCAGTTCATGGTGTTGCAAAGAGTTGGACACAACTTAGTGACTGAACAACAACAATTCCCAGAGAGGGAGCATCAACACCTCCCGGGAACTGTTGGAAATATTTGGATCCTATTCAGAGTTATGGAATCAGAAACTGCAGGATGGACAGGATTGCAATCTGAAGTTTTATGTGCCCTCTTGGTGATTCATAAAACCAAATGCTTGACACTCACTGCCTTAGAGTACCTTAAAGTTCCAAGAGGACTTACACCTACAAGTAAGTAGAATCATTTTTAAGCAGGTTTTAAACAAAAATTGTGGCAAGATAAATTATGTCATATTATGGCTGAAATATTGGCCATATAGAAATATATACAAAGATTTATGTCTTTTACTAAGTATCTCGTGATTTGTGGCTTTAAGTAGCACCTGGTACAAATATCCTATTATTTAAAATGCAAATGGTCTTGAAGTAAATAACATTGCCAGATAAATTGTAAGATAAATTCAACTTAACAAGAATATTATCATTTATAAAGTAAGTTCTCATAATAACTTTAAGATTTACACAGGGGGAAACACTATTGCTATCTCTATATTTAAAATGAGAAAACAGATAAATTTAAAATAATTTGCCTAGAGTTATTGCCATGTCTTCAGACTCTAAATCTCATGTTTATTTTATGTGCTAAAATAATACAGCACTTACAATGTACAGCTTCCAGTTGTTCTTAACAATTATTAATACATTATCCTACTTCTCCTCGAAATTCTTAATACTACTGGGGTGTTCAGTTTTCACTCCTTGCAAGAGAATTGAAGCTCTGGAGATGGAAGATAAGAAATCTGCATTCAATTAATCTATACAGAGATTAATGTGTGCTTTGTACTAGACACTGAATATACTAAGACTACTGTATATAGCATTTTCCTTTCAGAGAGCTTATATATTGATACAAGGTTTTAAAGTGTAATGATAAATAAGTTAGGGAATTGAATAGAAAACATTACTTCAGATTTCAACTACTACTAATTTTATTATGTTCCAATGATGTTGCCTTAGATAATATTTGATATCTTCCACCAATTAACATCATGGTTCATTGAATTAAGTTGACCACTGGACCTAGGATATTTGGTTGACATACTAAGAATATGTGACTTTATAGATAAAACATCTTTTAGTATCTTGGGAGTTCCCTATACCCAAAGTTTATTGGAACTGTAATTTTATCTTCTTTCAGTAACTGTGGGTGTTATAATTGGGTAGCTTTCATTATTTGGGGGGCATCAAAGAGCTTGATTCTTTAAAGGCTAGCTCTTATAACTACTGCCTTCTTGCCTCTTACAAGTCTATGCATGCATGCAGGTGAATTTGAGGGATAAAAGTTATCATGTTCTAGTTTTTATTTCATGCATTATTCTACTATTGCTATTTAAATGGTAAATAAGATGCTATTCTATTAGATGCCACACTATTTAGACATTCAACTTTCAGGTTGACTAGTTTGTATGTATTCATTATTATTATTTTTTTCACTTCTCACATTAGATGTGTCTGTCCCATGACTGTTATCTACCAATGTTCAATCTAATCATCCAACTTGCTCAAGTGACTGAGCTAATCATTTGGTTTAAAAAAAAAAAAAAAGGTACTAACTATATCAGGTACCTAGAAAACTGAAGAACTGATAAGCAATTTCACTCATATGCCAGAATAGACTGACAAAAACAATTTCTTTCATTTCAAATACAGCAGTTCTCTGCACAGGAACTTCATGTACCTAGAAACTGGAATACCTCACAAAGATTAAAGGGATAAATGATTATAGACCTAGAGTTCTGTACTAATTGTCATTCAATATTGAAGGAAAAAAAAATTTTTAGACTAACAAAAACAGTCTTCCACTCAGATCCTTGCTAAAGGAACTAATAACAAATATTCATAGAGAAGGAGAAACAAGAGAGGAAGAAGAAATAATTACAAGAATCAATGGTGGATAATAAAACTGGCAAAGATTGGGGAGTCTAAATTAATATTGTCTGTAACAATGGATGACTAGTGTCTGGGATATGCTGCTAATAAAATGACATGTAGGAAAATGACCAGATTTAAAGTATTCTAAAGTCCTTGTATAAACTGAGTAACATGAAAGCAACTTGATTAAAATATCCAGGATAAAAAGTATAAACATAACTATAGATGTTATAGATGAGAAATAAGTCAAATGGCTTCCAAATGAGCAAAAGAAATGAAAGAGGAAAAGGGAACATTGTCAGAATGCTGGAAACATTAAAATAGATAAATATTAAATGTTTATTTGGGCTTCCCTCATAGCTCAGGTGGTAAAGGATCCATCCACAATGCCGGAGACCTGGCTTTCATCCCCAGATTGGGAAGATCCCTTGGAGGAGCTCACAGCAACCCAATCCAGTATTCTTGCCTGGAGAATCCCCATGGACAGAGGAGCCGGGTGGGCTACAGCCCGTGGGGTCACAAAGAGTCAGACATGACTCAGCAACTAAGCATAGCACAGATATTTATTTAATACCAAATGTTAAAATAAATAGAGCAAGAAAAGTAGATGGTGACTATTATTATTTATGTGAATTATTTTCACGTATTAAATATGTGAAGTTGGGCTTGCAAGACTCTTACAATGTTTGAGAGTTGTTGTTAGGGTTGATAGAAGTGGAGTAAGCTTGGTGAGTGAAACAGTTATTTAGACTCTATGGGCTTCTCAGGTGGCTCAGTGGTAAAGAATCCACCGGCAAATGTAGGAGACTCAAGAGAAATGGGTTCAATCCTTGAGTTAAGAAGATGCCCTGGAGAAGGAAATGAGAACTCACTCCAGTATTCTTGCCTGGGAAATCACATGGACAGAGGAGCCTGGAGGGCTACTGTCCATGGGGTTGCAAAGAGTTGGACATGACTGAGCACACAAGCACACATGTAATATTTAAAATATTTATTTAAATAACACTTAAAAAATAAATATCAATGCTCATTAATTTGGGACAATCAATATTCTGTAATTCATTAAAGTATTATCTATATTTTTATAAATTTAAAAATTTTAATGGTCTCAAGACCGTGGTACTTTTTTTTTGACCATATAATGTTATTAAGTTTACATATGATGAAAGAGTCATATGGTTAGGTCTAAAGTTGAACCCTATGAAAATTTGATTTAAATAATTTTAATTCAAAATATAACACTATTTTCTGATACCAATAAGAAGACATTTCCCTGGACCTGGCAAAAGTCAGAGCACTCAATGGCTACATTCTAACCTTAGACTCTCTGAAGTGTAGACATAGACCTACATTCCTTGTAAGGATGTTTTTACTTTGTGCTTAAGGGAAAAAAAAAACAAACTTTGACACATTTCCCCCTTGTTTCGCTAATTAGTATATAGCATACTAGGTGTCACTATGCTGGGAATTTGAACGAGGTGGGAATTTTTATTTTACGAGGATGTACTTCTAAGGTAGTACATCTTGAATATTAAAAGTGTATCAGTTTATCAGCGCTGTAAATGTCTTTCCCCTCAAAATAGAGAATTAAACAAACGCTCAGTGGAACAGCAAGAAAAATGGAAGAGGGATAGATTGGGATTGAAAATAATTAGTGCTCAGTATCAATAATGTGAGCATATAATTCATCACACAATGTCAATTACATTTGACAATAAAACAAGTTCAGTTCCATTCATTTGCTCAGTCATGTCCAACTCTTTGTGACAATAAAAGAAAGTACTTACAAACAAGAGAAGAAGAAAACAGGATAAACCAAGAGTCTCTGCAAACCCCAAGTATAAAGGGTTCTAACTTCTCAAATATTCTAGATACTGCCACTTCAATAAACTTAAAAGAGGAGATGGGAAGTTATATTTCAGTCAAAGAGAGGAACTCCAGGAAATTTTAACAGCTTTTGTTGTTTAATTGATAACATCATGACTGACTCTTCACAACTCCATAGACTGTGGCTAGCCAGGCTCCTCTGCCCATGGGATTTTCCAGGCAAGAATCCTGAGTTGGCATTTCCTCCTCCAGGTAATCTTCCCCAACCAGGGACTGAACCCAAGTCTCTTGCATTGCAGGTGGGTTTTTTTATCACTGGGGAATTAATATAGATTGCTGTTGTGGAAGTTCTTCCAGTTATTTTATTTTAGGCCTCACTGGCCATAGGAGTTAAATAGATTCACAGTAGAAGGGATAATCTAACAATTAAATAACCTATATTCCATAATGTTTAACTTGGTAATTTCTAATTATACTGTAGGCAAATGTAACTGGAATAAGACAGAATTTATTTGAGTGTTTGATTATTTAATCCTTTTACATATGCCAGTTGTTGTTGTTCAGTCACTGAGTCTTGTACAACTCCTTAGGACCCCACGGACTGCAGTATGCCAGGCTGCCTCTCTTCCCAGAAGACAGGAAGACTTCTGTCCTTCACTATCTGCAGACTCAATCTCAAAAAATATTTGAAGCCACTTAAAATAACCTTATATGTATAAGGTTATTGTGTGTGTGTGTGTTTGTATGTGTGTGTATATATATATATATATATATATATATACATATATATATATACACACACAAATAGAAAAATATAAATTTAAATATCTAGGGAATGTAAAGCTAGAATAGATGCCAGAATTGAGGCAGGAGGAGGGGTGGTCATACAGATTTAGAATATAAGGGTGAGTGGTATTTTTATATTTGAATCTCAAATTTAAAATTGTCTCACTGAAGTAAGCCAGAAAGAAAAACACCAATACAGTATACTAATGCATATATATGGAATTTAGAAAGATGGTAACAATAACCCTGTGTACGAGACAGCAAAAGAGACACTGATGTATAGAACAGTCTTATGGACTCTGTGGGAGAGGGAGAGGGTGGGATGATTTGGGAGAATGGCATTGAAACATGTATAATATCATGTATGAAACGAGTCGCCAGTCCAGGTTCGATGCACGATACTGGATGCTTGGGGCTGGTGCACTGGGACGACCCAGAGGGATGGTATGGGGAGGGAGGAGGGAGGAGGGTTCAGGATGGGGAACACATGTATACCTGTGGCGGATTCATTTCGATATTTGGCAAAACTAATACAATATTGTAAAGTTTAAAAATAAAAAAAAATAAAAAAACAAAAAACCCAGCTTGAACAACAACAACAAAAAAAATTGTCTCACTGAAGAAAATTGTTTATATGTATATATACACATGCATGTATGTATATATGGTGAGCATAGGTATATTTTTCGCACAGCTACACAATGGGTACACCCACACAAACACAGACATACATACATACACATACACTAGCATACACATATTTACACACATGCACATGTGTTTGAGTTCTAATTCCTAAAATAAGTTGTTTAAATGAGAATTTCCATCTAGAGGATCTGAAAGGTGTAACAAATAGTGATTTCTATTTTTGTTTTTTTTCCTAATGCTGTTTCATATACTGTCGATCATACATGTGAATATTCAATCATTCATTCATTCACTCAGCTATCAGGTGTCCATTGGCTATTAACATATCAGAGGTAACATGCTAAGTACCTACATGTGGTAGTAGCAAATTATATATGTTTTTATATGTATGGGGTTGGTCTTACTTGGAAAACTAATTATATAATCATATACCTAAAATAAAGCATACATTTATATCCACACAGATCTATATCTACACAACTCTATATATCTAGGTCTGTCTCTCCACTTCTCTTTTTCTATCCATCTGGCTCTTTCTTTCTGTATAGTTACAGACATATACTGATAGTTATAGATAAAGTTATAGATTTAAATTTATCCATTTACCTATCTATCTAAATACTAGGTCTGTGTTGACATAGACTTGGGGTAGTGTGTTTATATATAGACATACAGATATATATTTATGCATATCTACAACTATATCTATGATATTATTAAATCCATATTACATTCTTGAAGGATATGGGACTCTTCACAATACATTATACTTAAAATTAACAAAAATATATTCACATATGTGGTATGTCTTTTTATCATAAATTATGATATAAAAATAAAAAATATTTCAACTATTATGTTGAAATCAATGTTAAAATGGAAACCAATGATGAATTTTTCCTTAGTTTACTATAACTCATTTTATGTTTTCACTTTTTTCTGTCATCCATTCTTGACCAGATGAGTTATGCCTTGTAACATAATGCACACTCCAAATGCAAAGATTCTGTTCTCTTAATAGTTCTAAATATTGTTCACAAATAACTATTAGATACCTAAGCATATGAATCGATTAAATTTAATTCAGTGATTATTAGTTAAGCTGAATGAATGAAAAATAAATGTTAACAATTAATTACAAGAATCATGAAGCTTACATGCAATCCACCTGGAAAAACAGAAGTTCCAACTATGAATATTTCAGTCAAGTATAAGACAATAATACATAGATCACTTTGAAGTTTGCCAATTTGCAATGTAAGGATAAAAAATCCAGGAGATAGGGAAATTCATACCAAGCATGGAAACAGTGAAAGAAGGGTGCTATAGTTCAAAAAATGATATAAAGACTTGGCTTATTTTTTTTTTTTTTTCTTCTGGATAAAACTATCCTCATCTTCCATTTCACTGGCAACTGCCATTTGGATTATTCGAATTCCTACATATTTTAAAATAAAATTATTCTCATT
Organism: Bubalus kerabau; assembly: GCF_029407905.1. Taxonomy (NCBI): domain Eukaryota; kingdom Metazoa; phylum Chordata; class Mammalia; order Artiodactyla; family Bovidae; genus Bubalus; species Bubalus kerabau. Next base: position 78,734,720 of record NC_073627.1, on the reverse strand, counting down.
CCTACATATTTTAAAAGACGCTTTTTCCTTGGAAATAAAGCTATGACAAACATAGACAGCATATTAAAAAGCAGAGACATCACTTCGTTGACCAAGATCTGTATAGTCAAAGGTATGATTTTTCCAGTAGTCATGTACAGATGTGAGAGATGGACCCTAAAGAAGACTGAGTGCTGAAGAATTAATGCTTTCAAACTGTGGTATTTAAGACTCTTGAGAGTCCCTTGGACAGCAAGGAGATCAAACCAGTAAATCCCAAAGGAAATTGACGCTGAATATTCACTGGAAGGACTGATGCTGAAGGTGGAAGCTCCAATTCTTTGTCCACAAAGGGCCACAAAGGTCCACAAAGGGCTGACTCATTGGAAAAGACCCTGATGCTGGGAAAGATTGAAGGAAGGAGGAGAAGGGGATGACAGAGGATTAGATGGTCGAATGGTATCACCGACTCAATGGACATGAGTTTGAGCAAACTCTGGGGACATGGTAAGGACTGGGAAGCCTGGCGTGTTGCAGTTCATGGGGTCACAAAGAGTCAGACATGACTTACCAACTGTACAACAAAATATTTTCACATAATTTATGGTTGTAATTTCTTGATTTCTCTCATATGCATATATATCATATATATATTATATACACATGATCCTATAATTTATATAATTCCATTTTATATTCTCCTTTTTTCTCGTAAAAGTACTGTTTGCCCTCATCTTTTCCCAGTTGTTTCTGTATGTTGGCCTCTATATTTACATTTTGAAGAAGCAAATGATGCTTTTCTCTTCCTGTGCAACCTGGTATTTTTGCTTCTGCTGTCAGCATCGCGTATCTAGACTATGACAACCAAGATATTTACTTATTCTGAAAGCCAATTACATTAATATTCTTTATCTTATTGTTCAGTGCCTCATAAGGACAAACATGCCATAAAACAGTAATTATAAATCAAATTTAAGTGCACTGCAGAGGTAATGGGGATTGTAAAATTGTCATGCTTCGGCACTATTTGAGTAGAAAATGACCTATTATCATATTAAAGTGATAAAAATCTATGTGATAAAACACATAAAGACTGTAACACTTTTGATTCTTGGTAACCCAGCAGATTTTAGATCAAAACTATAGTGTTAGATTGACTCTCAATAATTAAAAATAAAATAACGAACCCTCTACAAAATTGGGGAATTTTAAAATATTTATTTTCCTGTGCATGTTATGAAACCAAGTAACCTATATTAATCTGTAATACATTTATGAGGACATGTTTATGATAATTTTTTTACAATCTTTAATTTGCTATATAAAATAACAAGGAACAGAGGAAATGTTTGGAAGCATTGCTGAGTTACCTTCAGAAAAATGTGGTATCCAGAATGAACCACTTTCACATTAAATAAATAAAAACAAACATGTAGTTGTTGACACAATATGTTGACATACGGCTCAGTCAACACATGTTAATGTATAGTTGAATTGAAAGCAGATAACTAAGTGAGACCTATTAATTACAACTTGAAAAAAATCACAAATGTTATTATAGACAAGCAGTGAAAACTAACAACTTTCTCCCATGAATATAAAAATCTTCCCAAAACAAACAAATGAAAAACAAAAACAAAAATCTATAACTTTTCCAGCTTCAAGTAATTTCATCCAATAGTGAGATATTGCATCCTTCACCACTCTCCCATTAGTTGGCTCTTTTGGCCAACAAAATTACATCAATATCACTGCTGACCTCAGAAGCTTTAAGTAAAAGACAATTGTGTTGAAAGCATCTAATTGTGTGGCATACAAACACCCCATTATGAAATCAAAATGAAATTAGGTATGTGCACACAGAAATAGGGAAAATAATAGCTTTCTTGCCCAAATATCTAATTAGTTACAAATTATAGCTTATTGTTAAATAGACACAATAAGGAATGTATTTCCTAAACAGATACAATGCTATAACTAAGACTTAAGAATATTAGAACAAAAATGATTCACAGATGACCTTATCCAAATTTTACTTTACATAAGAACAACTGAACTAAATGATGCATTCTACTACACACATGAATTTTGAAAATGGAGAAATTCCTATTTGCTTTTTACACAGGGATGTGCATGAATCAAATATACTTTTACAGCAATTACTAATGCTGTAACATACTACATTTTTGGTTAAATACTTCAGAAATAGCTTAGTTTTCAAATTATTCAAATCTGGTTGAAAAGCAGCACTAAAGGAAGGATAAGCTATTTACTTTTTTGGACCAAATTATCTCAGAGTGAGTAAATACTAGATGATGCAAGACTGTTGATAAGCAGTTACAAGATCAGTTCTGTTCAGTTCAGTCACTCAGTCATGTCCGACTCTTTGCGACCCCATGAATCGCAGCACGCCAGGCCTCCCTGTCTGTCCATCACCAACTCCCAGAGTTCACTCAAACTCGTGTCCATCAAGTCAGTGATACCTTCTAGCCATTTCATCCTCTGTCGTCCCCTTCTCCTCCTGCCCCTAATACCTCCCAGCATCAGGGTCTTTTCCAGTGAGTCAACTCTTCGCATGAGGTGGCCAAAGTACTGGAGTTTCAGCTTCAGCATCAGTCCTTCCAATGAACACCCAGGATTGATCTCCTTTAGGATGGACTGGTTGGATCTCCTTGCAGTTCAAGGGACTCTCAGGAGTCTTCTCCAACACCACAGTTCAAAACCATCAATTCTTTGGCACTCAGCTTTCTTCACGGTCCAACTCTCACATCCATACATGACCACTGGAAAAAACATAGCCTTAACTAGACGGACCTTTGTTGGCAAAGTAATGTCTCTGCTTTTGAATATGCTATATGGCATGGTCATAACTTTCCTTCCAAGGAGTAAAAATCTTTTAATTTCATGGCTGAAATCACCATCTGCAGTGATTTTCGAGCCCCAAAAAATAAAGTCTGACACTGCTTCCACTGTTTCCCCATCTATTTCCCAAGAAGTGATGGGACCAGATGCCATGATCTTCGTTTTCTAAATGTTGAGCTTTAAGCCAACTTTTTCACTCTCCTCTTTCACTTTCATTAAGAGGCTTTTTAGTTCCTCTTCACTTTCTGCCATAAGGGTGGTGTCATCTACATATCTGAGGTTATTGATATTTCTCCTGGCAATCTTGATTCCAGCTTGTGCTTCTTCCAGCCCAGCGTTTCTCATGATGTACTCTGCATATAACATAAATAAGCAGGGTGACAATATACAGCCTTGACGTACTCCTTTTCCTATGTGGAACCAGTCTGTTGTTCCATGTCCAGTTCTAACTGTTGTTTCCTGACCTGCATATAGGTTTCTCAAGAGGCAGGTCAGGTGGTCTGGTATTCCCATCTCTTGAAGAATTTTCCACAGTTTATTGTGATCCACACAGTCAAAGGCTTTGGCATAGTCAATAAAGCAGAAATCAATGTTTTCCTGGAACTCTCTTCCATTTTCCATGATCCAGCAAATGTTGGCAATTTGATCTCTGGTTCCTCTGCCTTTTCTAAAACCAGCTTGAACATCAGAAGTTCACGGTTCACGTATTGTTGAAGCCTGGCTTGGAGAATTTTGAGTATTACTTAACTAGCGTGTGAGATGAGTGCAGCTGTGCGGTAGTTTGAGCATTCTTTGGCATTGACTTTCTTTGGGATTGGAATGAAAACTGACCTTTTCCAGTCCTGCGGCCACTGCTGAGTTTCCCAAATTTGCTGGCATATTGAGTGCAGCACTTTCACACCATCATCTTTCAGGATTTGGAATAGCTCAACTGGAATTCCATCCCCTCCACTAGCTTTGCTCATAGTGATGCTTCCTAAGGCCCACTTGACTTCACATACCACGATGTCTGGCTCTATGTAAGTAATCACACCATCGTGATTATCTGGGTCATGAAGATCTTTTTTGTAGAATTCTTCTGTGTATTCTTGCCACCTCTTCTTAATATCTTTTGCCTCTGTTAGGTCCATACCATTTCTGTCTTTTATCGAGCCCATCTTTGCATGAAATGTTCCCTTGGTATCTCTAATTTTCTTGAAGAGGTCTCTAGTCTTTCCCATTCTGTTATTTTCCTCTATTTCTTTGCATTGATCACTGAGGAAGGCTGTCTTATCTCTTCTTGCTATTCTTTGGAACTCTGCATTCAGATGCTTATATCTTTCCTTTTCTCCTTTGCTTTTCACTTCTCTTCTTTTCACAGCTATTGTAAGGACTCCTCCGACAGCCATTTCGCTTTTTTGCATTTCTTTTCCATGGGGATGGTCTTCATCCCTGTCTCCTGTACAATGTCAGGAATCTCCATCCATAGTTCATCAGGCACTCTTTCTATCAGATCTAGGCCCTTAAATCTATTTCTCACTTCCACTGTATAATCATAAGGGATTTGATTTAGGTCATACCTGAATGGTCTAGTGATTTTCCCTACTTTCTTCAATTTAAGTCTGAATTTGGCAATAAGGAATTCATGATCTGAGCCACAGTCAGCGCCCGGTCTTGTTTTTGCTGACCCTATAGAGCTTCTCCATCTTTGGCTGCAAAGAATATAATCAATCTTATTTTAGTATTGACCATCAGTTGATGTCCATGTGTAGAGTCTTCTCTTGTGTTGTTGGAAGAGGGTGTTTGCTATGACAAGTTATAATTTATGATAGTTACATGATATCTTTTATTAATTTAAGCTTTTGTATTTCAGAAGACAATTCTCTATGTTTTTTCTTACACTTATTCACATCTTATCAAGCAGAGGCAATGACAACTTCCCTTTCACATTGTCTGTTCAAGAACAATTGAATAGTGAAATCCTGGATGGCAGAAATAGTGTTATTAACACTTTCTGGAGCAAATGGCTCCCTCCAGTGTAAAGATCAAGCAGGTTTATTAAAGCATATTATCAAATGTCCATAGGCTGCATTAGACTCTTTAGCTCTCACACAAAAGCACTGTATATGGCGTATCCACATATTTTCATTCAAGTCTCTGCTATAGCACTAAGGAGACATGGCAAGCCACCATGAGCACAAGGCTTATGCTTTTTGCTCTGCAGTAATAAAAATGTTCGTCTTAGACCTAGGAATATCATGTATCTTGTCAGTATATTATGAAACTGTTAAGTTAATATATTTTATTGTAGGTAAAGTAAAATCTTAGGCCCTCTACCATTCTCGAAAGCACCCATCGATAAATTCCTAGTTGTTGTCTGATGATGGTAACTTAGACAATTGGGCCCAAAGTCTAGGGATTTCCCAGTTGGTAAAGCCTCTGCCTGCAATGCAGGAGACCCAGGTTCAATTCCTGGGTGGGAAATATCCCCTGGAGAAGGAAATGGCAACCCGCTCAGTATTCTTGCCTGGAGAATCCCATGAACAGAGGAGCCTGGCAGACTACAGTCCATGGAGTCATAAGAGTTAAACATGATTTAGTGACTAAACCACCATGGGCCCAGATCTACCCAATATGACAACAAATTTATTTTTTTAATGCAAATAAGCAGTTATAATGTGCCCAAGGCCTGCTACAGTTTACAATCTAAACATGAACTTTTGATTGGCTTCCTTGGTGGCTCAGTGGTAAAGAATTTGTCTGTCCATGCAGGACATGTAGGTTCAAATGCTGGGTCAGGAAGATTCCCCTGGGGAAGGAAATGGCAATCCACCCCAGTATTCTTGTGTAAAAGAAATCTCATGCACAGCGGGAACTGGTGGGCTGTAGTCCATGAGGTAGAGAGAGCTGGACATGACTGAGAGACTGAGCACACAAGCACAAGCACACACAATAAACAAATGAGGGTCTTCCCTGACAGCACAGTGGTAAACAATCTGCTTGCCAGTGCAGGAGTTGTGGGTTTGATCCATGGGTCTGGAAGATTCCCTGGAGAAGGAAATGGTAATCCACTTCAGTGTTCTCGCCTGGGAAATTCCACTGATAGAAGGAGCCTGGAGGGCTATAGTCCATAGGGTGGCAAAGACTTGGACACAACTTAGCAACTAAACAGCAAATAAGCAAATGGTCATGTCATAGTTAAAAATAAAAATTGTTTTAGCTGAATTTTAAACTGATTGAGATCTGCACAATTACATAAATTCTACTTCAGAGTCAGAATTCAACAAAGCAAATCATCTCAAGAATTGTCCTATTTTGGAAGGCATATTCAAAGCAAACAAAGAGTGCTTTTGTTTTAACCTTTTTTTGTGGGGAAAAGTATAAACTGCATATGCTAAGGAAGAAACTGTTACTGATTATTTGGCATATGTGCTAGGAAATAATTGATGGTTTTCTTTTCTTTTAATGAAGTGAAAACCCCTTAACCTGTATGTTCATGATCACCAAGAGACACTATTGCAAGGAACTGATACTCAGCATGGCTCTACCATTGCCCGTCTCTGACAGTTTGCTGAAGAAATTTGATCTCCTGTTGCGGACTGAATTGCCTCTCCCCTCCCAGGGCAATTCATATACTGAAGTCCTAACCTCCCCAACTTCAGAATATGACTGTTTTTAGTAGAAATAAAGTCTTTAAAAAAGTAAAATAAAGTCTTTATGGTGGACTGTCATCCAGTGTGAGTGGAGTCCTTATAAGAAGAGATTAGGGCACGGATACAAGGGGAAAGACCATGTGAAGGCACAAAGGCAAAGACGGCCACTCATAAACTAAAGTTGGAGTACGCAAGGAAGTAACCTTGCCTACACTTTGATCTCAGACTTCTAGCCTTTTCAACTTTGAGGAAAATACATCCTCTTCTTTAAACCCCCCAGTTTGTGGTTGTTTTTTTTTTTGTTTGTTTTTTGTTTGCTATGGCACATCTAGTAAACGAATGGCCTTCCCTGGTGGCTCAGATGGTAAAGAATCTGCTTGCAAGGCAGGAGACCTGGGTTTGATCCCTGGGTCAGGAAGATACCCTGGAGAAGGGAATGGGAACCCATCCCAGAATTTTTGTCTGGAGAATTCTATGGACAGAGGAGCCTGGTGGGCTACAGTCCATGGGGTCGCAGAGAGTCAGAAATAATTGAGTGACTAACACTTCACTGCACCTCACAGTAAATGCATATACCCTCCTATACCTAAATTATGGCACTGTGGATAAAGAAATAATACTATATATCTTTTTTAAACATTTCTTGGAAATTTAAATAATGCAAAACAGTTCAAGCATCTATAATATCTCTAATAGAAATGGGAATGCTCAGTGAAATCTCAGAATCCTTCTCTAAGAATTTAAACAGCATTCTACGCTCAAGGAAAAAATCCTGAAGATGAGTACCATGTGTCTTGCTGACAAGACAGTCAAGGGAAACATAACTTGCATGTGTGGAAATGAATAAAGATATTGTATATATCTGATACGGTGATTTAGACCCCAAAGGAGAAAAAGGAAATTTAGAGTATCATATCCAGAGAGAAAAATGTGTGCTGATGGGTATTCTGAAATTTCAAGGGTAAGAATATTTAGAACTATAAAACAAAGTCAGGATTGTAAGATAATTTTTCAGTGATGTCTACATAGTTCAAATATGATATGTAAATAACTAAATGAATATTTTTAAGCTATCCAATGTAGTTGCCCAGAATTCTATAAAGAGGTGTGAGCAACTTACAAAAGTTGGAAACCTAATATTTACAGAAAAGTGAAAGTGTTAGTCGTTCAGTTATATCCAGCTCTCTGGGACCCCATGGACCCCATGGACCCCACTAGGATCCTCAGTCCACAGGATTCTCCAGGCAAAACTACTGGAGTTGGGTAGCCATTCTCTTCTCCAGCAGATTTTTCTGACCCAGGGATCAAACCCAAGTCTCCCGCACTGCAGGCAGATTCTTTACCATCTGAGCCACCAGGGAAGCCCACATTTATAGAAAGGGGTTTGTTAAAGTTCTAAGACGATCAGGTTGTCAGAGGAAGGGTGTATAAAAAACCAAATCCTTATGGTTTACAAATAGAATTGGGTGACGTGAGGACACTGCAGTAGTTGCACAAAGGAAAAAGCTTAATGAAATGCAACAAGGTATAAGAAGATACAGAATTAGATTCTAAACAGAGAAGCAAATCCTCAAGAATTTCTAAGCTGCTGAAGTAGAACTGTAGCTCTCAGAGCACTGTGTAAAGTATTAGAGAAGGACCTCAAGACAATGATCTGTACCCCGTGGTAGGAAATGTTTTGTCATTGTTTTCTTGGTTTGCTTTTCCATCTCCCTTTCAGTTCATAGGAGGGAAGACATCGATACCCTGAGGGACTCTGTTTGGCTGAGCACCTCTCTGGGTTTATATAGACAAATTTGAAAGTGGTAAATTTCCTAATGACAAATCTGGTGTCCCTTGATATCAAAGCTTTAAGAAAATGGAAAGTCTCCTTCCATAAAATGGGGAAAAAAATAAAAGTACCTGAAAAGTGAAAGGAGATAAATGAAAAAGAGGCATAAGGAGCAAAGTGAAATTCAAAGAAAGCAGAACGGTTAGCAGTGCCTCTACTTAATCCACCAAGTGATCAATAAATCAGACTAAAACTCACACAGTGGCTTTCACAGAAAAATCTCTAATGTGAGTGCACACTGTGTTGAATTCTGAAAATAAAGATGACCTCAGGACATAAGGATGCAGACACCATCCTCACAGAAAAGTGAACACTAGAAATCCCAAAAATGAAAAGAGAGTGTCACACATTTACAGGTTATGGAATTGAATGGTCTCGGTCATGGCATACTTGGATTTTCCAAAGTGATGCCAGAGGACCACTTCCTGATAGCTAATTTAGAGTTGAAAGGGCAAGACAGAAGGCAACAGGGTAAGATGGTTATGGTCATATGTATCCCAGAAATGGTTGTTTAAGCTTTAAATACTAATAATTAAAAGCATGTTTAAGTTTTCATAGCTAATCTTTGCTACTGATGTTAGGGGTAAGGTATGAAAAGGATAGTTCTGCTATCCATATTGAAATTTAGTGCTAGAATGGTAGTTATTTTGGAAAAAAGTTTTGCTTAGCTCAAAATAATATTCTTTTTAAGGACCATAGGACTCCATTGTTCTAAGGACAAGAAGCAGATTATGTCATAATTCTATACAACACTATTCTCTATACATGCTATAATTTACATGCATTTGAATTTTCAGCAAAAGTATTTCTTTCCAAACAACCCCAAACATATAGCTATGAGAAAAAAATAGAACTGATTTATTGGCAAGAAGTATCGAGTAAAGGACTCTTAATTTTAAATATATTTTATATAACCACAAAGGTAATTCATACATTCTCTGATCATGAAAAAAGAAATCTGTGACAGAACAAGAAAAGTAACTATTTTATAGGAGATGATACTCTGATCCCTGGTATGATTAGGACAATATCAGCCATGTCTTTCTATGATGGCCATATCTGAAGTTATTCACAATTTAATGAAATCTAATTTTAGACCAGTGATAATTCACATCTTTATACCTCTTAATTATGTTTGAATATTCTACAACACATTTTTTAATCTACTTATACATGTACATCATAAGATATTATTTATACATACACAAATAAAAAACACATGCCTAAATCTTAATATACATGCCTAAATCTTAATATACATGCCTAAATCTTAGTATACAAGCAGCAACAAGATTTCATCTTTTCTTTCTTGGTTATCAAATTTAAGTTAAAGCTGCTTATTAACTAATTTTTATATACAGCTTTTGTGTTGTGCTTCCAACTGCCATAATGAATGCAAAATAGCTTTGTCTCATCATTGCTCAGAATTTGCTCTGAAAATGGACACACAAGTCATTGTACCCTTTGAAAACTATGTCTGAAAATGGAGTTTGGGTCATGGGATGAATGGGGTAGAAGGATAGATTAACTGCCATAGAAAATTGAGTCTCTATAAAATTATTATATCTTTTAAAATGTTCAAATATTGAGTTAAACAAAAAACTAAGAAATAGTTATTGCTTTCCTTGTCAGTATATCTTTTATTTATATCAGGCAAAAAGAAATGGTAGAAATGACAATATTAATTAATTGATTAAACAAATATTTGTGCTCTAATTCAGTTCCAATTTCTATGTTAGGTAAAATACAAAGCAGTAGTTGTCATGTTTTTAATGTTATACTGTAGATAATGACAGGAAGGTAAAAGATAATTATATTTCAGTAGAATAAATACCAGTGGAAGTGATTTTTATGGAGCTGATTGCTGTATTAGGAAACGTTTATAGGAATGAGAGCCGCAAGTGTGAAAGGATATTTATAGCCATGTTGTGTATATGTTTGTATATGTTTCGGTAGCTTCAGTCGTGTCTGACTCTTTGTGACCCTATGGACTGTAGCCCGCCAGGCGTATCTGTCCCTGGGATTCCCCAGGCAAGAATACTGGGATGTACTTTTGTGCCCTCCTCCAGGCGATCTTCCGGACCCAGAGATTAAACCTGCATCTCTTAAGTTTCCTGCATTGGCAGGCAGGATCTTTACCACTAGTGCCACCTGCTAAGTCCATTTATAGCCATGAATCACTGTAAAATTAATTATTTTGAAATACATATTGGAAATACTTTTCCCTCAAACTTTTATCATTGTGAAATCATGAATGCCTGTCAAGTCTGATATAATGCAAACACTAGAATTAAGGAGCAAGAAGTCCTGAACCCTCCTCCCTCCCAAAATAATGATTAAAAAAAAAAAAGAAGCAAGAAGTCAGCCTCCATATCTAGCTCTGCTGGTATCTATTATGTTGTTCTTATGAAGATTTCTTCATTAAAAAAAAAAAGGCATCACTGTACTTCATCAGGGTCTGAGGAGCTCTCAGATGGCCCAGAGATATCCAAGTCCCCAGAGAAAACTAATTATTACCCTTTATTTACTAAGAGCAAATCTCCTTTGATCTATTTTCCATAATGACTGGAAAATATTTCCCTTGGAAATAACAGTTCCATTGGTTAAATTAATTGGAAAAGCAGTAAATGATGATGTCTATTGACTATGCCAAAGCCTTTGACTGTGTGGATCACAATAAACTGTGGAAAATTCTGAAAGAGATGGGAATACCAGACCACCTGACCTGCCTCTTGAGAAACCTGTATGCAGGTCAGGAAGCAACAGTTAGACCTGGACACGGAACAACAGACTGGTTCCGAATAGGAAAAGGAGTATGTCAAGGCTGTATATTGTCACCCTGCTTATTTAACTTATATGCAGAATACATCATGAGAAATGCTGGGCTAGAGGAAGCACAAGCTGGAATCAAGATTGCCAAGAGAAATATCGATAACCTCAGATATGTAGATGACACCACCCTTATGGCAGAAAGTGAAGAGGAACTAAAAAATGAAAGTGAAAGAAGAGAGTGAAAACGTTGGCTTAAAGCTCAACATCCAGAAAACTAAGATCATGGTATCTGGTCCCATCACTTCATGGGAAATAGATAGGGAAACAATGTCAGACTTTATTTTTTGGGCTCCAAAATTACTGCAGATGATGACTTTAGCCATGAAATTAAAAGATGCTTACTCCTTGGCAGAAAAGTTATGACCAACCTATATAGCATATTGAAAAGCAGAGACATTGCTTTGCCAACAAAGGTCCGTCTAGTCAAGGCTATGGTTTCTCCAGTAGTCATGTATGGATGTGAGAGTTGGACAAGGAGGCCTGGCATGCTGTGATTCATGGGGTCGCAAAGAGTCAGACATGACTGAGTGACTGAACTGAACTGAACTGATGTCCTTGTTAATCCAAACACAATGAGATTCTAACAAATTGCAAAACTTTCTACGACAATCAGGCCAACAAATATCAGAGCAAACAAATTTTACTTTTTGAATAAAACAACCTAAAATCAGAAAAATAACATCTGTAATCAAATCAAGGACATTTGATATGCTTTTAGTGTTGTATCTATTTATATGGATATTTAAAGTTGGAAAGCTGAATGACAAATATATTATTTGTTAGGTAATATTAAGATTCACTCTGTCTTTGTTGTAAGTGTAAGGACATGGAAATTTTTACTCTAAGTCTTTACTGAAAAAACTATGCCATGTGCAATCCAACATGTAGAAACTTAGGAATGCAGTCTTTTTTTTTTTAATTTTAAATTTTATTTTATTTTTAGACTTTACATAACTGTATTAGTTTTGCCAAATATCAAAATGAATCCACCACAGGTTTGGAGGAGTTGTTCTATTACATTACAAACCACTGAATCCCTAAAATTTTGGTTAATGTGGCAAGTGCTTGAAACTGAAGGGTTTATTATCCAATTTATGGCTGACAAAGGTCTGTATAGTCAAGGCTATGGTCTTTGCAGTAGTCATGTACATATGTAAGAACTGGACCGTAAAGAAAGTTAAGCACTGAAGAAGTGATGCTTTTGAACTGTGGTGCTGGAGAAGACTCTTGAGAGTCCCTTGGACTGCAAGGAGAACAAACCAGTCAGTTTTAAAGGAAATGAACCCTGAATACTCATTGATAGGACTGATCCTGAAGCTGAAGCTCTAATAATTTGGCCACTTGATGCAAACAGCCAAATCACTGGACAAATCCTGATGCTGGGAAACACTGATGGCAAGAGGAGAAGGGGATGACACAGGATCAGATGGTTGGATGCCATTGCTGATTCAATGGACATAAACTTAGGCAAACTCCAGGAGATGGTGAGGGCCAGGGAAGCCTGTCATGATGCAGTCCATGGGGTTATAAAGAGTCAGACACAACTTGGCAACTGAAGAGCAATGTCTGTCATCGTGGCATCTCTTAATCCCAGTCAATAAACATGATTTTCTTGGCATATTGCATTCATGTGGTATTCCTCAGGATATTTAAGTGGTCTAGATCTTTTGTGGCTATATTATGACAGAGGGTAAGAGATTTAGCATAAATCTAGTTCAAAACTGTGAGTAAATACTGACGTCCATTCAACACAAATGATACTGTTTCTGATTCTCTCTTCTAAATAGAAAGCAATACATTTGTCGTATCAATGGCCACATATCATATACCTGAGGCCTTATTCATCTGTTTGAGCAACAACACACTGTGCTCTGTAGGATTGCTCTGATGTGGATTGCCACTGGTTGCATAATCATCCTCCGGGATCCCTCTCATGTCTACAGAAATCAGTCATGTCCATTAAATGTAAACATAAGGACAGTCATTCTTACATCATCCAGATCTTTAAAGGTGGAACTTATGACCACCATCTTCATTTTCTTCCACTCTGAGATGCAATATGACATTTACTCTCTTGGCTGGTGAGAAGAATAGATCCAGAGGCTTCCACTTGGCCTTCTCTCTCTGACAGCTCTTACACAACTCGTCAAGGACCTAGTGTGAGGACCACACATTCAGGGGCTAGGAAAACTACAAGTGGGTGAATCACTGAACCAGTGAACTTTATCTGGGACTCCATTTATTAATTAGGCCCCTGTATGATCCTACTCTAAGAGGATGTGGGACTGATGCTTCAGATCTCTGGTTGTCAATATCAACTCAGATGCATCAACATTCTTGAAATGTCCTAGTGTTTGCCTGTCCAAATAATAAACTTGATGAAATAAATGGCTATAGATTAATTTGGGTGCAAGGCTGAAATAATCATCATAAGATATACTTGCTGCAGTGTTGTGGGGTCATTTCTCTTGGGAGCTGACTATCTTTTCAATCAATAATTTTTGTACCTGAGAACTGGCTCAGACTAAGAAAGTACTGTGACTTATTAATACAGAAATTGCCGTAAACATTTTGCTCTTAAATTCATGGTTTCTTCTAGTTGCAAATGTTAAGCAGCATCTTCACTTGCTGCATGTTTGTGTTCATATTAACCATCTATAGAACTCTCTGCAGGTGTAGTCTCATGGCAGCACCTGTAAGCTTGTCATTACCAGATAAATGTGGCACTGTGGCTTCAGGCAGTTAAGGGCTTCCATTTGACCTCTATTGCTCTAGGGACCTATCATCCCCATGGCTATTAACAAGCCAAGTTTTGTGACTACCTCTGGCAGTCCTACTTTAAAAAGAACTAACACCAGATTCAGTAAAGCGGGCATCCCTCAGTGCATTCTCAGACTGGATCAGGTTATGGGAACTGTCTGAACCATCCTTGAAAATTTTCTGCAAATAAAAAACTTTCCTAAAATAAGAGGCTTATTAAATATTAAAAATCTATAAGACTGTTATAGAGCAGATTCACATACATATTTATATCTAAAATGTATATATTTATATAATCTCTGAAAATATTTTACATGAGATGAAACCTTTTTAAAGGGCAACTACGTATTTGGGTTATTTTATCTTAAGTATTTATATGCCTTTTGTAAATAGGAAGATAGGGAATTTCCAGCTTGGGGAACTTGTGCAAAATGAGAAACACATGCACAGAATTCCCTTCTGTTAACTTGAACTTGATATTTATTTTATTTTATTTTATTTTTTTAATATTATCCTCTATTAGAAAACCATGTTGGTTAGTTCACTACTGAAACTATTGAAATTGTAAAGACACAGAAGTCAGGAAGTTCTAAATTAAATTGTCTTATCACAAAATTAAATGTTGCTGAATTTCCAGTTACTTCATTTTAAGGACATTAGGGCTGGTTATAGCCTTGAAATTGCTCAGAATAATCAATCTTTTGCTGAATCACTTGTTAAGATACAAGAAAATGAGCTTTCTTCAGTACATATTATGTGCATAATTGGTGGCCTGTTTACAATTTCTAAAGATATGATGCTCTAAGAAGAATGTCCTATGTTGAGAATGGCGGTAGAGTGAAGAATTCAAGAATACTTAATAATATTTGATGAAAACTTTGAAAAATCAATATTGTCTAAGAATATTATTTACATGGCTTTTCTATACTTAATGATCTCGTAAATTGGTGAGATGATTTGAAAATTTACTATTGTTTCAGTTTAATGTCTAATCAAAAATGCCACAAAAACACTGATGAAACAAATGGATTTACTTGGGTGATTATATTTAGCTTAATGCTTGCTCTTTACACTTTTATTTTTAAAATTATGTGAAAATAAGTTTAGAACTTGTATGTCATACACATATGCTCAAACTTTTTTACACATATGTTCTTACATTAATTAATCAAAAAGACTTTCATAGAGTATTTACTATATTCTGTTCATTAAATGCATTTTGAGGCATAAATAAACAACATATCTTGTTAATCTTCAATGATTCTCCGTGTACTGGAGAAAAGAGAAATATAAACAAGAACCTCAGGTCACTAGTTTTTATGCTTAGCCAAGAAATCATGCTTTGAGAGATAAAATAATCTATCCTAAGAAATCTAGAAAAACTGTACAGAAAGGGTAGAGTAGGTATAATAAATGAATAGGACAGTAGGCAGAAATACATCTGATGTACCTGCTTTGCATAACTCAGAAGTCTGGATTTCCGTTCTTTAGAAATAGAAGACTTTTGAAAGATGTGTACAGTTGCAACATAATACATTTTAAAAAGTTAACAATGGTAGTTGTACAGATAATAAACTATTAAATCATATATCAAAGGTAAAAACAATAATGTTGGTGCTTATTGCAAAAAGCCAGGTGAACAATATAGCAATCTTAAACAATAACTTTTAAAAAGGAAAAATAAAAAGCAAAGAGAAAAGAAAATCTTGAGAGATATTTGAGCAGTTAACTGGAGAAAGTGTCATCAGGGAAAGGGAAATGACACAGAGCCACCCACACGTGTCAGAGATATGTAATGTCAACTGTCTTCAATGCTTTTTCCTAGTTTACTGGTTTGCACATGTTCCTTAAAGTCATTTTAGCAGCAATAAGTATGGAAGTTCTCAAATTTGATTATATAATTTGTTTAAATGCAGCTAATCAAATTTTAGAGCTTTGTTGGTGGCTCAGACTGTAAAGAATTTGCCTGCAATGTGGGAGATCTGGGTTCAATCCCTGGGTTGGGAAGATCCCCTGGAGGAGTTATCACAACTCACTCCAGTGTTCTTGCATAGAGAATCCCCATGGACAGAGCCTGGAGGGCTACAGTCCATGGGGTCGCAGAGTTGGACAGGACTGAGCAACTAAGCACAGCACAACCCAGCAATCAAATTTTAATTTGACTTTTTTCCTACTTACAAATGTTAAGTTTTTTTTTTATATTTGAATTAATTTAGCTGTAAAAGAAAATTTCATTTATCAATATAGACCAGACTACAGCATTTGTAATTATTTGTTAAAAAAATCTACACATTATTTTATAATTTTTGAAATTAAGTTTATCATATATGCTTTCCTAATGAATAACAAATGGAAAAAAAATTGGCTGATATCTTAATTGAGAAAACATTATCAACAGTAACTTACTTGTTAAGTAAAAAAGCAAACACGCCTACCATGTAAAACATAAGCAAGTTTTGGTTACTCAGTAATGGAACAAACATTTATACAGGCAAGTTGAGAAGAAAATCATGTTTACTTCTATAAAATGTGTGGAGAAATGCAAAAGTTTTAGTCAAGCATCACCATATACAGCTGTGTAATTTTTTTTTCTTTCTGAAGGGGCTTTCATTGAGTCCCTTTATATTGATAGGTTGAAAAGCACCAGCTTGATTTGGGTGTGTTTATTAGGTGAACCAATGGTTTGTGCCTATTGATAAACGTACACAAATTGTAATCTAGTATAAAATTATAATGTGGGCTTCCTTACTGGCTCAGTGGTTAAGAATATGCCTTCCCATGAAGGAGATGAGGGTTTGATCCATGGACTGGGAAGATCCCCTGGAGGAGGAAACGGCAACCCACTCCAGTATTCTTGTCTGGGAAATTCATGGACAGATGAGCTTGGTAGCTACCTGGTAGCTACCATTATTGTAAACTACACAAATTTAAATACATAATAGAATAAATTTTATATTTTTTTGGAATTGTAATAGATTTGACATGTCTTATTTCAGAGCTTATAGCATACTACACTGGCTTGAACAAATAAACTCCTTCAATAAAAATTATAAATATTAAGATAAAATAAAACTTTTTTTTCCATTATAAGTTATGTGAGAGTAATTTAATTCAAGTTAACATCTCCCTTCTAGTAGCAAATGCATGAAGCTAAAGATTCTTGTTAAAACATGAGAAAGTGATGTTTTCTTTTACTGAAAACAATGTGTTTAAAGAAAAAAAAATGGTTTCTAAGTTGATAGGAATGTGGCTGATGGTAAGATACTATAGTTGAACTCATACCTGAAAATTTTGTGGAAGCTGGAAATTTGAAATTAGCATTCCAAAGTTTAAAGTGGATGGTAATTGCATTACAATTTGGCAGTATAATAGAATATAAAAGTAGTACTATTCCTCATACTGATTAAAATTCGGACAAAATAATAGATCCATGCATCTAGCCTTTTTTATTGTACTGCTGTCTAATAATGTATTTATTTCTAAAGTATTGGGTACTATCTACTGTACCATAGATATGAATAATGAGCAAAGAAAACTTCCTTGGATATTTTATGTAAAAAGAGCACTGCATTGGACCCTAGCTCTACAACAGTTTTTAACACTTTTCAAGAGTCATTTTTTTTGTTATTAATGTAATTCATTATGTACTTACTATCTTGAATGAAATTTGAATTTAACTGTATACTAGAGGTCACGTGTGTGCACAATAAGCTGCTTCAGTCATGTTCTACTCAGTGTAACCCTATGGACTGTAGCCTGCCAGGCCCCTCTCTCCATGGGATGCTCCAGGCAAGAATACTGAAATGGGTTGCCATGTCCTCCTCCAGGGGATCTTCCTGACCCAGGGATGGAACCCAAGTCTCTTATGTTTCCTGCATTGGCAGGCAGGTTCTTTACCACTAGCGCCACCTGGAGAACCCAGGAATCACTCTACACTTGAAACATTACAAAATAAAATATTTATTTTATTATCTAATTTCTTACATTATTTAATTATTTTATTTGCTAAAGGATCATTTCCAAAGAGGTAAAATTATGACTCTGGTCAAAATATAAAGTAAGACTATATTAAAAATAATATTAAATGTACTAAGTGATGAGGGTTCCAGGAACATGTTAAAATCATTCCAAGGAACACTTAAGAATTAGTTGTTTACAGTCAGTTCTAAAATAAGATTTTCAGGTTAACTTAGTACGATCTGTGACCAATAAGACCAGAAGCCATAATCCTTGGAGGTTATAAGTCCCATTGACTAGAAATCATTTTCTTCTATACAAGCCAAAAATTCTCATTGTTTAACTGCTACACATACAAATGCCCCTCAATAGTAAAACAAGCCTAGAATGCACTGAAAAAAAAATACTACTTATATCTCTGGCCTATATATTTTTACTTGTTTTTTTACTTTATAAATTAAGCCTTTTGTTGTATTTTATATGTGTTTTTATTTAAATATAGTAAGATGTATACTAAACGCATCTCATGAGGACATTTTATAGCTTTTTTATGTGTAATTGACATATCACACTAACACATTGCCCATATGTGAAGTGTACAAGATGAAAATTGCAGTATGTATAAGCTCATTAAATAATCATTCTATGAATAAGGTAATGAATATGTCCATCACTTCAAAAGCTTCCCAGTTCCATAAACATCTAGAAAGAATTACCTAATACAACCTCCCAAGACAGAATCAAGAAGAAATACAAAATATAAACAAAAGCATCCCAGTTCCCCTTTAAAATACTCTTTTATTCACTTGTATATGGGTATCTAGATGTTTCAGCATCATTGGTTCAAAATATGATTCTTATGTCATGGACTGCCTTTGAACCTTTGTTGAAAATCAGTGCCTGTATGTATATTTCTGAATTATTTATGCTGCTCCTTTAATCTGTTTTCTATCGTTACTCTGGCACTACACTAACATTACTATAACATTATAATATGTCTTAAAATCAGGTGGTGTTAGTGATGATTTGATCTCTTTAAAAGTGATTAGGTATTCTAGATGCTAGGTTCTTGGCATTCCTATGTGAACTTTAGAATCATGATGTCTATTTCTTTTTAAATTTATCTAGAATTTTGATGGCTATCATTATAGATTGATTTTAGAATATTATACATCTTAATATTGGGCCTCATACCTATGACTCCATATGCTTAAATGATTTTAGTTTCTTTCAGCAATATTTTGTAGACTTTAGTGTACATATGTTTCCCATATTTTTCAGATTTATCCTTTATACTGCACATTTTCACAAATTGCAAATGTTATTTATTATTTTTTTAATTAGCTATCTTGTTGATTGCAAGTATTTTTAAATTACAATTTAATTGGATGATATAATTGAGCCTCAAAAATAACTATTTTTTTCCTTCTAAGTTTAGGAGACTGGTATCATATATTAAGTTATAATTGCCCTCAATAACACTCTTCTGGCTCTCAAAGATAATATATTCAAACAAAAGTCACATTTCACCTTATAAGCAACATTTCAAAACTGTTACATTGCATATACCTTTAGAAAACTAGAATAATAAAGGAACAGAAATACCAGCTCATAGGCAGGTATATTACTACATCTGAAAATTATCTACATACTGCTTTAACCACTTTTAAATTGTATGTAGATATTCTTTCCTTCCGCCTCTTGAAATTCTTACACTGATTATTGACTTTTTTCAATTACTCTTCTTTTTCCCTATAACCTACTTTCTAATATTTTACTAATGTTGTGCTTTTTTATTTTGAAACAGTTTTAAAATGTACAATTCACTTTGTATTAAAAGTGGGGAGACGTACATATGTTTGTGCATTTATGTTCACTGTCAAAGATCAGAAGCAACTCCAGTGTTTATGAACAGATAAATAGATATATAAAATGTGGTATATATATTCAATGGAATATTATGCCACCTTAAAAA